>NC_138497.1:137462504-138662504 GCF_964252035.2 Podarcis erhardii | reverse complement strand
TTTCACCTTCTGGGGCTGAAAGTGTTTGAATCAAGGTGAAAACTAATTTCAGTCCAGTTACCGTACCTAGTCTTAGTTGTGTTATGAATCAAGCTGGAAAATACATTTTAAAATGTTTAACACCCTGAATGCTAGGAGGTCTTGATTTCAAAGACTCAGTTTTCATTTAAAACAGAACTCTTTTTAAATATCAGCCAAAGTTGGGTACTCAAAATGTCTAACAGCTATTAAAAATTTAGACTGTATCCTGGAGCATGGTGCTAATAAGCATTCACTGCCTCCAATTTCAACATGGATGATTCAAGTGATCTAGTCTCATCAGTCCTTTAGCATTTTATATATTTTTCAAATGCAATTGGATACCCTAGTACATTATGCAAAATGAAATACAAGATGACAGTTTAGAAATCCATTCATCTCAATTCACAGCTTTATAACTTCCTGCTAGCTAAATGATATCAACACTGCTAAGATGTCAGAGTGGTTTACTTCCAACATGATAGCAGGGTACATGTGAAAAGTGTTATGATGAAAACTGATGTCTTGAAAGCGACACAACACTTGCGGAGTGATCGTCATGGGCATTTGATTTTCAAATGCATCCTTTACAAATTGAGTTGGACAGTCCATTTTGTTACAAATACAGAAGCGTTTCCATTTTTGTTATGAAATAAAAAGAGGCCCTTGTGTGTTCTCTGTGCTAGATTTGGTATTGGGGAAATGTACACTTTTCATTCAGAAGCAATGAAACCTGCAATTTCTTCTTCTAAGATTATGAGTTAAAGGTAAAGGTAAAGGGATCCCTGACCATTAGGCTGCCCCTGGGGTTGCGGCGCTCATCTCGCTTTACTGGCCGAGGGAGCCGACATTTGTCCACAGACAGTTTTTCCGGGTCATGTGGCCAGCATGACTAAGCCGCTTTCTGGCGAACCAGAGCAGCACACGGAAACACTGTTTACCTTCCCGCCGGAGTGGTACCTATTTATCTACTTGCACTTCGTGCAATTAGGCAGTGTTAAAGTGTGACATGGTGGAGGCCAAGGGAAACAGAGGCTCTTGTACAGAATTGTATATAGGAGAAGGAGAAGCTAGAGCACTTGGATTGAGCGGGATTGGTCTTTGAGTGGGGAGCAAAGAAGGATTCCTCAAGGTGTCATGTCAAAGAAAGGTCGGAAGATCTCAAGAACTTTTAACTGAACTTTTAACTGAGTTAAGATTAAAAAAGGATGTGTACAAAAAATGGAAAAGGGGGGAAACCACCAAAGAGGAATTCAAACAAATAGCCAGCATCTGTAGACACAAAGTCAGAAAAGCTAAAGCACAGAATGAACTCAGGCTTGCTAGAGAGGTTAAAAGCAACAAAAAAGGCTTTTATGGGTATGTTCGTAGCAAAAGGAAGAACAAAGAAACAGTGGGGTCACTCAGAGGAGAAGATGGTGAAATGCAAACAGGGGACACAGAAAGGGCTGAACTCCTCAATGCCTTCTTTGCCTCAGTCTTCTCTGATAAAGAAAACAATGCCCGACCTGAAGAATTTGGAGCAAATGATTCAGCAGAGGAAACACAGCCCAGAATAACTAAGGAGATAGTACAAGAATACTTGGCTAGTTTAGATGTATTCAAGTCTCCAGGGCCAGATGAACTGCATCCAAGAGTATTAAAAGAACTGGCAGATGTGATCTCAGAACCACTGGCAGTCATCTTTGAGAATTCCTGGAGAACAGGCGAAGTCCCGGCAGACTGGAGGAGGGCAAATGTTGTCCCTATTTTCAAAAAGGGGAAAAGAGAGGACCCAAATAATTACCGCCCAGTCACTCTGACATCAATACCAGGGAAGATTCTGGAGCAGATCATTAAGCAAACAGTCTGTGAGCACCTAGAAAGGAATGCTGTGATCACCAATACTCAGCATGGATTTCTGAAAAATAAGTCATGTCAGACTAACCTGATCTCGTTTTTTGACAGAATTACAAGCCTGGTAGATGAAGGGAATGCAGAGGATGTAGCCTACCTTGATTTCAGCAAGGCATTTGACAAGGTGCCCCATGATATTCTTGTAAAGAAGCTGGTAGAATGCGGTCTTGACTATGCTACCACTCAGTGGATTTGTAACTGGCTGTCTGACTGAACCCAAAGGGTGCTCATCAATGGTTCCTCTTCATCCTGGAGAAGAGTGACTAGTGGGGTGCCACAGGGTTCTGTCTTGGGCCCGGTCTTATTCAACATCTTTATCAACGACTTGGATGATGGACTCAAGGGCATCCTGATCAAATTTGCAGATGACACCAAACTGGGAGGTGTGGCTAACACCCCAGAGGACAGGATCACTCTTCAAAATGACCTTGACAGATTAGAGAACTGGGCCAAAACAAACAAGATGAATTTTAACAGGGAGAAATGTAAAGTATTGCACTTGGGCAAAAAAAATGAGAGGCACAAATACAAGATGGGTGACACCTGGCTTGAGAGCAGTATATGTGAAAAGGATCTAGGAGTCTTGGTTGACCACAAACTTGACATGAGCCAACAGTGTGACGCGGCAGCTAAAAAAGCCAATGCAATTCTGGGCTGCATCAATAGGAGTATAGCATCTAGATCAAGGGAAGTAATAGTGCCACTGTATTCTGCTCTGGTCAGACCTCACCTGGAGTACTGTGTCCAGTTCTGGGCACCACAGTTCAAGAAGGACACTGACAAACTGGAACGTGTGCAGAGGAGGGCAACCAAAATGGTCAAAGGCCTGGAAACAATGCCTTATGAAGAACGGCTAAGGGAGCTGGGCATGTTTAGCCTGGAGAAGAGGAGGTTAAGGGGTGATATGATAGCCATGTTCAAATATATAAAAGGATGTCACATAGAGGAGGGAGAAAGGTTGTTTTCTGCTGCTCCAGAGAAGCGGACACGGAGCAATGGTTCCAAACTACAAGAAAAAAGATTCCACCTAAACATTAGGAAGAACTTCCTGACAGTAAGAGCTGTTCGACAGTGGAATTTGCTGCCAATGAGTGTGGTGGAGTCTCCTTCTTTGGAGGTCTTTAAGCGGAGGCTTGACAACCATATGTCAGGAGTGCTCTGATGGTGTTTCCTGCTTGGCAGGGGGTTGGACTCGATGGCCCTTGTGGTCTCTTCCAACTCTATGATTCTATGATTCTATGATTCTATGATTCTATGTGCTCACTGAAATAGCAGGATTTCAATCCTCTTTGGGTCTTCTCTGAATATGAGCCCATTGAGAACTGGGACAGACTGTACTTGGATGGGTCCAGGTGTCTAGCAAGTTGCTAAGCCTATCCCCACCACTACTACAAAATCATGAAATCTGCCCAGATTGTAAGTGTTCAAATAATGAAAAGGGTTGCAGGAGAGAGAAGAGTTAAAGACCTATACCAATGCAGCAAACTCTGACAGGTAAATGAGAAGTGATGTTTACTTTTTAAAAATAACAATACATCACCTTCACAGTAGCCTGAAGATGTGCAATAATAGCTAACCAGAAACTCTCCATGCGCCTAATGTGGGGGAATTTATTGTGCGACTGAATTTTCTGTTACATTTACTGTAGATGTGCAGCTAGAATGATCATTTTCTGAATGTGAGGCAGTTACTGCTTCTAACATTTCATTTCCATTTAATAAAATGATTGGGAAACCCACTGGGTTTTTTTCTTTTTTAAAAAAAACATGTAATATATAGGAGCCCATCAATGACAGCAAAAGAAAATAAAACCCAGTGTGCCTCTGTCTGCTGTATGTGATGTTGCACACAGAAAGCAAACAACTGTCGATGTAACTGCAGAATCTTGCTCAAGCATGAAATGCCTGAAGACATGATCACACACTTCCCCTGGGTTGTGGAGTGGCTTTTCACAGGCACCAAGCAGAACCCAGCCTCCCCCCACCCCCCGCTCTATCGCATTAACCACTGGCATGCTGGTGTGCTCCATTACAACCTCAGCCATTCTTATACAACCAGCAGCCTGCCACTCTGGGGTCCTATCCATGGTACAAGAAGCTCGCAGTTTACGCTCGCTTTACTTACGAGACCATAACCTTACATGGATGTGGCTAAATAAATAAGTAAATGACAAGCAGGGGAAACTCACAGTTCTCTACATTTATTTATTCACTCCACCTTCACACCTAGCAGGTTTTCCTTGCTTACAGGGCTTTGGGCAGGGAAACTGAGGGCTCTGACAGCATCCCAGAGCCTTCACACCACCTTCCCAAAGGTGTCCCAGAGGGTGTCCCAGAGGGTGGTAAGGAAGGTGCCTCCTTGCATACTGGAGTCTGGCAAGGTTGTGGTATGGCCCTGGAAAACTCTCAGGACCCTCCTGCGATCTTTCCAGCTCTGGTAAGCAGCCCTCTGAGTTACATCTGAGTTCACTTTCAGACTTCCTCAACTGGTGACACCCTTCGTTTTGGCACATGACACTGGAATCCATTCATCTTATTGACCTTTTGTTCTGTTTTCTGAGGAGCTCAAGTCAGCATCCATGTGTATTTATTTGCCAGAGAGGCTTACATATCTGACCTAGAAAAGAATGAATCCCTGAGTGATGAATAGGAGGAGGAGATGGGCCACCAAACTCAACATCTCAAACTTGCCATCACAGCTTTGCCTTAAAGAAATTTGAGGTGAATTTGAGGGTTCTGCCTCAAACACGTGGTGTTTTTCAAGGACTTTTGATTAAAAAAACCCCACAATTGCTCAGGAGGCTTCTGTGCAAACATAAATTGCCACCTGAAATGAAAACTGAACATATTTGAAAGTTCCTCCTCAAACAAAACGTCCGAGGAAATTTTAAAAAAGATAAATAATTGTTGTTCTGGCACATCTCTGCATTTGCAGCACTTCAGAAGCAATCCACTTACTATGTCAAAGAGAAAGGATTGTGACCAGGTATATACCAGAAACATATTAAAAAATTGCAAAAGATGCTGAAAAAGAAGAAGACCACAACATATCTTAGTACCTGTAAAAATAAATAATAAAATCCCAGCAGCAGTGTTATATATGAGACAAAAATGATATAGAACATGAGCTGGGAGTTCAGCCAGCAGAGAATTGCTGTAATCAATTGCAGCCACAACAAAAGCATGAGGTCTCAGGCTGGTAATACTCTGAGATGGAGAAAAACAGCTTTAGAAGTAGGTCTTTAATATATTCCTTACAGGTCATTAGAATCAACAGTGACACTGAGTTTCTTGACAGAGTTGGTAGATAATAATTGGATATTAGCCATAACATTCACAAGAATCAATAAGTAATTTTGGTGGATATATCAATGCAATACTGCTTACATCTGAGTTCACTTTCAAACAGTTGGTGCTACAAAAGGGTAGTACTTTCTGTGTTGCTGATCATGCGATATTTCCTTGGGGATTAGAAAGATTTTGTTTTCATACATTGCCTCGAGGGCACATTTTCAGCTGTCAGTCATACAGAAGCCAGATTTCTTCATTGGTTTCTCCTCCTCCTCTGAACACATAGGCAAGCGCATCTCTTTCTCTCAAACGCAGCTTTAACTAGACAGCTGCCAGTCATTTATATGAGCCACACATGCAAGCTCTGTGATAAATAATATTGCAATCAGATAAACTATATGAGCAAGAGCAACAAAAACCCTAAACAGAAACTTACTAATTTATGCAAATCATTATTTGCATTATTGTTGAAGGTGGGGGTAAAAGTACTAAGCAAATGTCTATAGATAAAAGCAGAAACTGTCTTCTTCAAAGTTTCATGATATAGCATTTCTCTGAACAGCAACATATTACCAAATAAATTTTGGTATCTCAACAGATGAGAGAGTGGCTAATTGTTGCTAGATCTCAGCATATCCAAGTCTTCTGTAAACACTGTTAAGTTGTGGGTGAACATATCAGACGACACAATGATTCTCCAAACAGCTCGTTTATTCACAGGTCAGAACAGAACTAGACTGAAGGGTTCAGCCAGTACAACGTAACTGTAACAACTTTCTGTAACTATCCAATCATTGAACGTCACTTTCGATCCCTTATTTGCATATGTGGACCTGAACTATCTACAGTATCCCCCTGCTGGCCCAGGGTGAGAACTTCAGTACATAACAAACACCAACATTTATTAATAAGATTCAGACATGGCAAAACACCAATAGTAGGTCCCAGTTCGGTTTACAGAACTGTTTGGCCACACTTTGTGTTTGCTCAGCAAGTATTGCCTACAGGTTTCTTAAAGTAATATTACACCACAGTAGCAGACAGCATAATACTGTAAATATCATACCAAGTGTTATAAATATGACAGCTGCCTTTCAGTTGTGCTTCCGAGCACAATTCAAAGTGTTGGTGCTTATCTTGAAAGCCCCCAATGGCCTCTGCCCACTAGACCTGAAGGCGCGTCTCCACCCCCATTGCTCCGAGGGCCTTCTGCTGCCTGAAGCGAATGGACAGGGAACCAGCAAAGGGCCTTCTTGGTAGTGTCGCCCGCCCTGTGGAATGCCCTCCCTTCAGATGTCAAGGAAATAAAGAATTACACAACTTTTAGAAGACATCTGAAGGCAGCCCTGTTTTGGGAGGTTTTAAACTATGGTTACCAGATTTTTTTCAATGAATCCGGGGACACTTTTATTTTTTTTATTTTTTTGACGCTGAGTAGCAATAGGGAGTCAGTAGTGGGGATGGTGAGGCGAAAGACCCTGGGCCCAAGCACACATGCATATTGTATAAAGGTGCAAAGCCCTTCTTTTGCACCCTGTGAAACATAAATGCCCTGAGTTTTTAAAAAACTGGGCTATGGTGTGCTGCCCACCAGTGACTCCCAAGCCTCCCCCAATCTCCTGCCCCCTTCCCACCTTGTTTTGACTGATCAAGGGAGGCTTGGGAGTTGTGGGCAGGTGGCCGTTTCCCAGTTTTTTTAAAAACGCAAAGCATTTATGTTTCACAGGGTGTGAAAGAAGGGCTTTGCACCTTGCCTGGCAGAAAACCACGTGCCTTGTGCCCCTCCTGGGCAACAGCCACCTGCCTGCGACTCCTGAGCCTCTCCCGATCTGTCAAAACAAAGGGAGAAGGGGGCAGAAGATCTGTACCACTGGACGTCCCTGCTTCCCCCTCAGCAGTGGCGGCGGCAGCAAGCAGCTCCTGAAGCCATCCAGAGCCAACTGTGCTACCAGGCTGGCTCCAGGCTGCTGAGGCTGCCACTGCCACGTTTCCCAGGGACAGATTTGCAAGTCTGGGGACTGTCCCCGGGAACCGGGGACACCTGGTAACCCTATTTTAAACACTTGATGTTTTTCTTATGTTTTTAGATATGCTATAAGCGGCCCAGAGTGGATGAAGTATAAACAACAACAACAACAACAACAAATCTCCACAGATTTGCACAAGGAACATCCTATTAAGACCTGGGGAGATTACCGCCACGCAACTGCAGGATACTCTGTATCCTGCACCCAGAGTGGACAAATACAAACGACCGAAGCACCTTCAGGTGAGTAAATCTCCTCCTCTACCTCCTCCTGTTTTTTGCTATTGCTTTGGATGTTAGGGCTATTATCATTTTACTCTTTATTAAATGTATATACCGCCTTCTACCCACAGGTCTCAGGGCGGTTCACAGAATAAAATCAAAATATAAAACCACCAAAGGGCTAGACGATATCGTTTCAAGCAGAGCTGGCTGGCCATCTCTCACAGATGCTTTGCAGGGGCTTGGACTAGATGACCCTTGGGATCCCTTCCAGCTCTAGACTTCTAGGATTCTATGGGATATATGTCAAGTGGAAGAACAGCACCACCTAGCAATACAGGCAAAATAATTGCAGGGCATAACTCAGATTACAAAACTGCGCTGATTTTTTGGTTTCATGGAATTCCCAAGCAATGCCAGGCGTAGGGCTACAAGTTAAAAATTAAATCCACACTGGAGGACTCAGAATACTATTTTCCTGCCTTTCTCCTGAGGCTTTCTTTATGGGTCTTTTTTGATTTGCCAGTACCTTCTTAATGGGCAACAAAATGTTTTGGGGAAAATGAAGAGCTCTCTAAGGCTAGAATTGTATGCACATTTTCATTTATTTCCTTGCAGTCTTTATAGGCTGCCCTCTAAGTGAGTTCTCAGAAATGCACAGCATTGTAGCATTGGGACACAGGTAAATCCCACTAAACTTTACAGGGGCGGAGAGTAGAACTGGACACACGGCTGCCATTTTGCTCATACACAACACATTCTAAGCAAGCATGGATACCATCAGGCTGGCCTGTGGTCTACTGAGAATGCTGCACAAATCACACAGGGCTTTGCAAGAGTGATTTGGTGCCCTGTTGGAAATCACATTCTAGATCCCATGACATTGGCGTCTGCATTCTGACCCCTAGATTATTTCCCCTATCTATATCGCAAAGTTGCAACAGTATTTTTTTTAAAAAATTGCCAGTTTTATTTTTTAGATATTTGTAAAAGGTTACTGAAGTGCAACTTTCTTCTCAACTGTGTGAATAATCAGAGAGGATGATTAACGCAGTTCCGATGGTACCTCTGCTCTGACTAAAAGCCGCTGTAGGTTTTAAGCGATATTTAAATGATATGTTTTCCTTTCAGTGGCCACTGCCAACTGAGCCTCCTCAGTTTTTTGGGCAAATAAGTGTTGCTGGGACTGGGGATATATTATACATTACAGGGCATTATTTGCAAGTGAACTAAACATGCCACAAAGGAAAGTAAATTGGTGCCCATCATTACTTCTCAAATGAGGCGTCTCTGTGCAACATTCTCCATATCCCTGTGAAACTGCTTTGTTCAAAGTCTGGTAATCAGCAAGCACTGTGGGGAGCATAGGCAGATGGAGGGTGAGCCAGAAGGCTTAAATAGCTGCTGTTCCTGCTTCCTTTTCACAAGAGAGATAGCGAGAAAGCACAGCCCCCTTGTTTGACCTTGATGTAAGACCCTTTAGAGTCCAGAGGCTCTGAGAATAGAACGTGGTGTTACTTTAACCGTCATAACATTTGCTCTCAGTAAAGCCTTTCAAAGGATACTACGCTGCATTTGAGACCAGCTGAAGATACAGTTTTCCTAAAAGTACTTGAGCAGGTAGTACTTCGGTCCATCAAGACTGAAGGGAACTAATGATGGTCCATATCCTTTGAGGATCAAACACAAATCTGTAGCTCAACATTTTTACGCTGGCCTTTCATTGGAATGGCAGGCTCACAGCTTGTGTTGACCAGCAAATCTAGGTGTGCATAAATCTAGCAATGCATGGGCAAAATCTAGAGCAGCTCACAGTCTACATATTTGGTGATGTGCCACTCCATATTTTTTTTAAAGAAAGTCTTCTACAATTTCTTCTACAAGAAATTGACCCCAACAGCCATTTATTAATTCTGAATATTGTCACTTCCATAGCAGCCCTAAGGAAAATCAGATGTTTCCAGTGCTCAGGGTTAGATCTTAAAATATTTGTGGATTTGATCACGGCTCAGGGAAATTGGAATGAGCCAATCAAATGCCGTGTGAGTACGACAGAACCATATTGCTATAATATCAAAGGCATCTTCCATTCTAAGCTCGCAAAAAATAGTAATGTCTGAAATAGAAGACTGTACCAGGCTGGCAGTGTGTAACATAAATAAAAAGAGTTAATGATGGAATTCTAACATAGGTGCCAAGAAGTTACCATGAGGGTACGGTAGCCCACTCTGAAATTCTGGGCAATCAGGGCATCTTTGCAGTGTAAGAGCATCTACTCAAAGGGACTGTTCACACATGGTTCTTTCATCCAAAAGTGAAGGTTTGCATGTGTGAATGTGTCATTGCTGATCAGACATCACTGACAGCTTTCCTTTTGTCTCACAGCATCTCTAACAATTGTTTTCAGTGACTTCAGCAGGGATGCGAAAACTCATCCATTCATTTATTTCCATGAATCAACTTCTCTCTGCTATAGTTCCTGGATGTCCACCCAGACTGTGGAATCTCTTGTGTATATATACTTTTAAGAATTGCAAGCACATGGCAACCTTTCCTTTTAATGAACTGCATTTGCTTGCACCTTCAAATGCACACCTCCCTTCTCAGTTCTCCAATTACGTTGTACAAGTGTTTCCACTTCCAGCTACAAATAATTTGTTTTTGGAAACTGAAAGTGAGTCAGATAGAAACAGACAATGGATGTGTTTTGGAGAATTTAACACACCAGCGTAACTTTAATAGCCACACTGGAATCAAAGCTGTTGAATTGTTGTGACATCCCTGGGAGTTGGCCAGTTTGCACATTTCAGCTGCATTGAGCAATCAAGTGATGAGAAACCAAGGACTGCACATGCATGTGGGAACTAGCTGTTAGTTTGGGTTCAATGCCAGTTCCTCAAACAGATTTTTAAAATACAGCCACAGTACTTAGTGGAAAAGAAGGGATAAAGAAGGGAAGCTGCAGCAGAGCAGACAAGGCAAGAAAGGAGAGGAGAGGCGGAAGTGAAATAATAGATGGCTGTTTTGGTCTCTGTGGCATTTTGTGTCCTGCATGAGTAAGCTCTCCTCTGCTCACCTCGGATTAACTCAGAAGCTCTCTGAGGTTAGATCATATTACAAACCAATCCAAGGCTTGACGAGACTCTTCCCTTGTCCAAGATGACCCCTCCTTGCTTTAGAGTAGACCAAACTGTCCCCTGGATAGATCCCCCCCCCCAATCCCTAGTTTTCCCTGGAGCAGCTCCTAGGCAAAGCAGTGAAAGAACATCTTTCTTTTGTTTCTGGCTTGGAGCCCAGATAACTCCAAGGGCACTTGTAGTCCTGTGAAAACTTGCTTTGACATTTCCACAGAAGGGTGAGAGAAGTTTAGTTTGGCACTTTTATATTCATAACCGAGGCAAATGTTTTATTTAGAAAATTATTTGATTTTTTAAATGACTGAGTTAGCAATACATTCAGAGCACAACCCACTGGGTGTGGAGCCCGGGACATTCACACGGATTTACTAACATTTTTATTTCGTTTGGTTGTTTTGACAATTTATATGAAGCTTAATTACTGCCATCTGTAATTGAAACAATGAAACCAAAAGTAAGTTAAAACTATAAAGTTGGAATTCAATTCAAAGCCTTCATTAGTTCAAAGAGGCCTGTCTGACTTCAGCTGGAAGGAAGTTCCATAAAGCACCGTCTCTCATCACGTCAAATGCACCAGTGGTGCAAATTGCCTTCAACAGGGCAATTCAATTTCTTTTTCATCCAATTCTGGTGAGGTGATGAGGAGCTATACTAGCGCCAGTGTGCAGTAATGGAATGGATGACGTCAGTGCAGACAAAAGAGAGGTCCTGTTGGTGGGTGGCTCATGGGAGCTCCATGTTAGTGTAGCACCCTGCTTGTGGTTAACGCTTAGCTGGAATGAAATATTCAACGCAGCAATAGAGAAATTAAAATAGTAATTTATTTGTCAGACAAATAAATAAGAGGCACAGTGGTACATGGTTACCAAGCTCTGGCCTGGCCTCCTGCCATTCTGGCCAGCACTTATATTCCCTTAATCCAGCCCCCTTTGCTCCTCCTGTGGCTGCCTCTGTCCAATCAGCCTGGTTGAAATTCCTATTGGCTGTTTGCTAGAACCAATCACAAAAAATACACCCACAAAAGATACACCCATTTCCTTGCCCTTATAAGGGAGACAAAGAGCTATATATATGACATATAAGTAATAATATATCTTACATGGAATCTTAATTACCAGCTCACCTCTTGCCCTCCTTGCCCTATTGCCTTCTAAAACAAATGTTTAATCTTACATTTTATGTTCAACAGATGTCAAGGATCTTGAGTTTCACATCAACATTGAAAGATTTCCTTCATTTAATGTTTCTAAACAAATGCCTGACAACTATATATCAAGGCTGCTTAGATGGCGTCTTCTGTCTGGCAGGGGGGGGGGCTGGTGGCTGACTTAATTTCAGGATAAATACAACTCTTACAACCATATGAAATAAGAATCTAGCATTCCTTAAATCCTTTGCATAATTACATTTAAGCCAATATATTTAGGCTAATATATTTCATACATTTATCATAGGTAGCCTCTTAAAAGAATAAAGCTTTTCAAAGTAAAAAGGAAGAAACTCAGTAAAACACAACTTCTAAACAGAAGCCTCTTCAGTGTACACCTCCCCCTTTCCAGCCTCAAAATAAAATAGGAAGAAGCTGCTTCTTCTGCCAAGCCAGTTGCCTTTCCAACATTTAACACATTTTAACCTTTTTAACTCTCTCAGTTTAAGAAAGAATGGCTTTAGAAAAAGACTTCCCCAAAAATGCTCTCTTTCTTCTAGCTAAATGTTTTTCCCCATTTGCTCCTGGCCTTTGAACCTTAGAAAGAAGATCTGGCTCATTTTACTGGGAGGCACATTGGTATTATCTTCCCCATTCCTAATGGTGTTTTCTCAGCCTTGGGGCAGCATATGTAATTCTCCCTTTTTATGACTTTGAGAATTGTTTTTCTACTATAAATCAATGGGGCCCTCTTGTCTTAGGAGAATGGCCAAGGTTTCTTCTGCCTGGCATGAAACATTTGAAAATCCTTTTTTAAGCTCATTTTTAAATACAAGCCTTGATTGAAATATATAGAAGCTTTGATAAAAATGCAGGCTTATGGTTAGGTGCCTCATTCCCCCCTTTCAAGCTCAAGGACCTTCATCCCAAGTGTCCTTGATAGCTTGACCTTCATCATATTCCTGAGGTAAAGCTCTGTATAGGGCCATGATATGAGGTAGAGTTTCATTTGAAACCATCTTGCTAATTGTACTTCTAAAACATGAAATGATACATGGCATCATACATAAAACCAATACTACTACTGTCAAGAAAAACAAGCAAGACAATAGTATCCCTTTGAGTCCTGTGACATTAGGTAACCAATTGGTGAGCCATCCCATATCCCATCCTTCCCATGTTTGTACTGGGACATGTGCTATATTCTCCATCTTTGTGGCCAACACACGGATTGCCTCACCATTATCAGAAATGTTAAAGCAACAGGCATTCCCTGTCAAGTTCAAGACTCCACATAGGCCTCCCTGCCTGGCAAGTACATAATCCATTCCCATTTTCAGCTGCAAAATGGCGGCTCTACTTTCATCCAACTGTTGTGCAATAAGTCTCAAACTCTGGGCCGTTGCATTGGTTACAAGTTCCACTACTGCTTGCAATCGAATTATTCTGTTTAGATTATAAATAGGATCCCGTGCCCCTTGTATGAGCTCACCAGGATTCCAGGAGGCAGGATCATAATAGGCTATAATGCGCTCTGGTGGCCAATCATCAGTACCGCTCCAACTTTGGGTACTTCCTCCTGCTATATGAGAAATATCAGCATTCCTTCGTGTTCGCCTGGCCGAACTAGTGGGCATAATCCACATTGGTGGTAATACCCAACCCAAGAAACAAGTCCCACTCCATTTGGAAGGGAGTTTCTTGTACGCCCATTCTCCACATATCCACCACAACCATCGGGTCTGAGGTTTTTGGTACGGGGAATACAGAAGGCGAAATACCAAAAGGGGTAGAGAGTTCACAGTGCAGTATGTTAGATTGCCTTTTTCTGTCACAGTTATGTTCCACACCACTTTCCATGCGTGAATAAAAGGAGGTGCACAGGGCAAGGTATTCCGAGTTCGATAGGTAGTACCGTGTGCCCAGGTATGACTATTCTTCTTATAATCCCAAGTATAGTGACAATGAGAAGAGCCTATCATGGGAGAATCAGCTGCATCTGATGATTTATGTACACAGAATTCCCCTTGTACAGGTATAACTCGTAATGGTTTAGTTGAGTTCCATCCGGGGAAATTCTGTATTTCAGTTTGGTGTGGCATTTCGCTTACCATACCAATAGCATCTAATGGTATCGGTAATAAGGGCATACCTCCCTCTGAATCATCTGGCCCAAGAGAGCAAACAAGGCAATTGGTCCTATTTGCAACATTAGCTACCAT
Organism: Podarcis erhardii; assembly: GCF_964252035.2. Taxonomy (NCBI): domain Eukaryota; kingdom Metazoa; phylum Chordata; class Lepidosauria; order Squamata; family Lacertidae; genus Podarcis; species Podarcis erhardii. The sequence continues at coordinate 138,648,546 of NC_138497.1, read as the reverse complement.
TTCAGCTAAACCTACCCACATATTGTGGTCATGGCTGAATCCATATTTAGCCAATTTGGTCAGATTCAAGGACCCTTCCCCTTCCCAAGGGATCAGGATTAATAATAAAATCATGTTGATGTCTAGTATATGCATGCCTTCCACAAAAGATTACCTTATTGTGATAGCAAATAATTATTAGCCCCAATATAATTCCCCCAGTGACAGAAATGGGGAACCACCAAGACCAAAACATATATCCCGAGGATCCCCAATGAGTAATATCTCTGATAATTGTTCCACAAAGGGGGCAGTCAATCAATTGTATTAGAGAATCTTTCCGTTCACAGTCGCTGGTTCAGACGCTCCTCAAGCTTCAGGCGTGCGCAGGTCAGCCAGCTTCCAGGTTGTGGCTGCAGCAGGCCGGTCGTCAAATGTTGCCCGTGACCTAGCCCGTTCCCGGTAGGGCTAGATACAGGGGTTTTTGGAGAGAGTTAGTTTTAAAGGATTAGAGGGGTCACCTTTGCACGTCCAACTGCCTTCGGACTTCTTCAAACGAGAGTGATGAATCCAGGGGGTCACCTCAGCTACCTTCACCGCTGTTGGAGTAGAGAGCAAGACGGTGTAAGGTCCACGCCACTTAGGTGCAAGTGGATCACGTTTCCACTCTTTCACCCATACGCTATCGCCAGCCTGGAACTGATGAATCGGCTCGGCAATGCTGCACGGCGTGCGCTCGAGGGCCCACCTGTTAAGAGAAACAAAAACACGGGAGAGAGATTGCACTTGTCCCTGTGTCACATGATCTCCTATTTGTTTAAGGTCAGCTGGAATATCCTGAACAAAGGAGGGCGGTCTCCCATACAGGAGCTCAAAAGGTGACAACTTAAGTCTTTTTGTGGGTGCACACCGAACACGAAACAGTGTTATGGGTAACACATCTACCCTTCTGAGACTTTAGACATATTAGTGGGCTTCTGGCATGCCCTGCGGATACCTTGCACAAGTGTCTGGCGGTAGGTGGTAAGTCTGGCCAGGTGAATTGCATTGTTTGGATCCCAATTAGGATCTTCCAAGGAAAAGTTATCTTGGAGATGACGGTCAATATTATAAATATTTCCCCCTCTGGCCTGCTCACGCAAATATATCTGTGCCTTTTCAATTATGTCTCTCCTTTCCTCAGTGGTGAACAGAGTATTCAGGAGCTGGCGGCAATCTGTCCAAGTAGGACTATGAGTATTTATTATTGAAGTCACCAAGTCCATCATAGCCTGAGGTTTTTCTGCAAAAGATGGGGTGTGTGTTTTCCAATTCATCAGATCTGTAGTTGTGAATGGAATATATTGCAGAGTCGAAGTTCGAGGTGGCCGTGGTCCGGGTTGCCCATTAACCAGCGCAGGCTCCTCAAGTGCATCAAATACTCTTCTAAGAGGGGCTACTACGTGATCTTTCTCTTCACTTTGCTCTAGGGGCCTCAAATCATAGGGGATGGTATCTGTCGCAAGGCGTTCTTTTAGCAGCTTTATACGCCTGGCTGTATTGCTTGCTGACCGAGCAAGGTCTCCCTGTAACTTCTGTAACATTTCTCTGGGACTTGGATGTACAGGGGTTTGGGGTGGGCAATCAGTTGTTCCACTAAAGGAGACTGTAGATGGAGGTCTATTAGGAGTCACAGGTGGAATAACCACTTCTGCTTGGGCTTTATTATAGGACTCCAATGCCTCCTGAAGATATTTATCATAATCTATCAAGGAATCAAACTCTGTGACTCCACTCCCATTATTCATTCCAGTTTCTTGCCTTGGGGTTACAACTGGTGGAGTGTTTGGATTAAGCTCCCTTCGATGTGGAGCATAGGGTGGAGGTGGAAGCACCTCTTCCTCTGGCCCCTCAAAAATGGGTTTGAGTTTATTTGGCAAGATTCCTTTCCTAGCTTCGGCTTTTACAGCCAATAATTTGCATCGTTTGACTTTGCATTCCCTTATCCATGGAGGATTTTTATTTAATGTGCTCAGCCAGGAATCTATATATGGAAATTGTTCTGGGCACCCTCCAGTTTCTTTGGCGATATCAGTCCAAAGTTTGCTCACTAAATTTATATCAAAAGTTCCCTGAGATGGCCATCCAGTATTTTGTTTTGGCCATTCTAGTTCACATAACGTTCTCAAGCGCTCTGGCGTCATTTTGACTCCATATGCCCCTGAGAAGGCTTTCTTAAAATTATTTAACATACACTCAAGAGGTGTATTTTCCCCCTTTGAACCCCCAACTCCCATTGTATGGCCCTGTGAAGTATCCACTCAGTCACTCACAGACGCGCTTTGTGGGTTTCCTTGCCTAGATGGAGTCGCCTCACTAGGAATCGAAGTACTGCCCACTCCACACTCAGGTCAGCTACAGATTGCTCTGTACTTTCTCACACATACAATGCGCTGGATACTTCACCACACTCTACCTCCCAATCCTTCCCTTTCCCTACACCAGATCACCATCTGATGTACCCAACCACCTAGCGTACTCAGTTTCCCCTTACTGAGACGCAGAAGTTTGATCAAGACTTCTCTTCCTCCTAATTAATTGGAGGGCCAAAAATCCCTTTGTGCACTTACCCTTGGTTGGTTCCCTGTTTCCCCCGGTCCGTCGCCGCCAGTGAGCAGGGTATCAGACAGACGAGTCTTCTGCGTTCCCCCTGGAAAAATTTACCAGTGCGCGCTTTGGGTAAGCAGTTGTCCTCTCTCTTGTACCCTGCCCAGTAGGGCGAAGGGGCTGCGTTCCAGCAGACCACTTATCCGAGTCACAGGGCACCATAAAATGTAGCACCCTGCTTGTGGTTAACGCTTAGCTGGAATGAAATATTCAACGCAGCAATAGAGAAATTAAAATAGTAATTTATTTGTCAGACAAATAAATAAGAGGCACAGTGGTACATGGTTACCAAGCTCTGGCCTGGCCTCCTGCCATTCTGGCCAGCACTTATATTCCCTTAATCCAGCCCCCTTTGCTCCTCCTGTGGCTGCCTCTGTCCAATCAGCCTGGTTGAAATTCCTATTGGCTGTTTGCTAGAACCAATCACAAAAAATACACCCACAAAAGATACACCCATTTCCTTGCCCTTATAAGGGAGACAAAGAGCTATATATATGACATATAAGTAATAATATATCTTACATGGAATCTTAATTACCAGCTCACCTCTTGCCCTCCTTGCCCTATTGCCTTCTAAAACAAATGTTTAATCTTACATTTTATGTTCAACAGATGTCAAGGATCTTGAGTTTCACATCAACATTGAAAGATTTCCTTCATTTAATGTTTCTAAACAAATGCCTGACAACTATATATCAAGACTGCTTAGATGGCGTCTTCTGTCTGGCAGGGGGGGGGGGCTGGTGGCTGACTTAATTTCAGGATAAATACAACTCTTACAACCATATGAAATAAGAATCTAGCATTCCTTAAATCCTTTGCATAATTACATTTAAGCCAATATATTTAGGCTAATATATTTCATACATTTATCATAGGTAGCCTCTTAAAAGAATAAAGCTTTTCAAAGTAAAAAGGAAGAAACTCAGTAAAACACAACTTCTAAACAGAAGCCTCTTCAGTGTACACCTCCCCCTTTCCAGCCTCAAAATAAAATAGGAAGAAGCTGCTTCTTCTGCCAAGCCAGTTGCCTTTCCAACATTTAACACATTTTAACCTTTTTAACTCTCTCAGTTTAAGAAAGAATGGCTTTAGAAAAAGACTTCCCCAAAAATGCTCTCTTTCTTCTAGCTAAATGTTTTTCCCCATTTGCTCCTGGCCTTTGAACCTTAGAAAGAAGATCTGGCTCATTTTACTGGGAGGCACATTGGTATTATCTTCCCCATTCCTAATGGTGTTTTCTCAGCCTTGGGGCAGCATATGTAATTCTCCCTTTTTATGACTTTGAGAATTGTTTTTCTACTATAAATCAATGGGGCCCTCTTGTCTTAGGAGAATGGCCAAGGTTTCTTCTGCCTGGCATGAAACATTTGAAAATCCTTTTTTAAGCTCATTTTTAAATACAAGCCTTGATTGAAATATATAGAAGCTTTGATAAAAATGCAGGCTTATGGTTAGGTGCCTCATTAGTGGAGTTCATCCTGTGCTGTATGGGGCTGCAATTCTCATAGAGAAACAAGTTCACATTCTGGCAGTACAAGCGTCTCCCCACTTACATTGGGGTTATGATCTGGGTCTGTATGCGCATAAGTGAAATTGTGTTAATAATAATAATAATAACAACAACACCCATTTATTTATAAGCTGCCCCTCTGGTTGGGTTGTCCCAGCCACTCTGGGTGGCTTCCAGCAACTAAATACATTAAGCACGGTAAAACATAAACATTAAAAACTTCCCTATACTGTACAGGGCTACCTTCAGATGTCTTCTGAAAGTCAGATAGCTTATTTCCTTCCCAAAGGGCGGGTGCAACTTCTGAGAAGGCCCTCTGGAAGTGGGAGGACCCTCTAAACCCTCTTTAAAGGCCCTCTCTGCCACTCTCTTCAACCCATACCAAAAATACTATATCCAAAATATCCACAGCTAGATTTGAAGCTCTGGGGCTGGCTGGGGGCTGGAGGACACATGGGGAAGTGGCGCTGGCTGCTGCGCTACCCAGCACAGCAGCAGGGAGCAGGGGTGCCAACTTGAATAAAATATGGGGGGGGCAGGTAAGCCCTGCCTCACATAGTTGATCGCATGATGCAGTGCACACACATTTGAATGGCAATCCCCACCAACTGGGGGGCAGCCTCCTCAAATATTTTATTGTGGGGGCCAAAGTCCCTATGGTCCTTAGGAGTTGGCTCTTATGGTGAGGAGGCTGAGCACATTAGGCTAAGCAGCATAAACAAAGTCCTGCTGTGCCTCCAGTCTCTTTGGGGCTTCCTCTGCCCTCACTGAAGTCCTCTTTGGGCTCTGGGGATGATCTCCTCATGAGCCACGAGGACTCTTCAGCTCTCTCTCTCCCCATTTCTGGGTTTGGATTTAATTATTTCCTGGTGCTGTAAGCCTATGTGGTTGTGTGTAAGTTGGTCGCATATAAGGGGGGTGGCGTGCCTGTACCCCCTAAACTATCTCTGTCAGTAGCAATGCAGGCTCCTGCCCTAGCACAGAACACCTCCCATCAGATTGGGGTGGTCGACCACATGTCACTCTGTCTTGACAGAGCCTGGCATCAGCGAACTATCTTTTGGTGGCCCCATAAAATAAGACTCCTGTAATACATTATATACTGGGATGTGGGTAGTGCTGTGGTCTAAACCACAGAACCTAGGGCTTGCCAATCAGAAGGTTGGCGGTTCGAATCCCCACGACGGGGTGAGCTCCCGTTGCTCGGTCCCTGCTCCTGCCAGCCTAGCAGTTCAAAAGCACGCTAAAAAGTGCAAGTAGGTAAATAGGTACCACTCCAGCGGGAAGGTAAATGGCGTTTCCGTGTGCTGCTCTGGTTCGCCAGAAGCGGCTTAGTCATGCTGGCCACATGACCCAGAAGCTGTACGCCAGCTCCCTCAGCCAATAAAGTGAGATGAGCGCCGCAAGCCCATAGTCGTCCGCGACTGGACCTAACAGTCAGGGGTCCCTTTACCTTTACTACATTATATACAGGGCTTTCTTCAAAGACAATTTCAAACCTGCAACTAATTCAAAATGTAGCTGTGAGGCTGTTGAGTGGGATTGGGCTTCTTCGGCCACAGTAGCACCCTGTTTATTTTTGGGTTCAATTCTCTAGAGTCAGTTTGTGGCTGACTGGCTTAAGCTTGCTGGTTCTGCCTTGGCAAGCCACCTTACCCTCGAAGTTACATGTGATTGCAGCATCCTGTGTTAGTTTCTGGCTCTCCCATTCTGAGTTGCAGTCAACTGCAAGTCCTCTGATTTTTGCTGCCTCCCAGGGTCAGGTAACATTACCAGTTACTTCTACCTTTTGTCATCTCTCTCTCTCTCTCTCTCTCTCTCTCTCTCTCTCTCTTTCTTCCTCAGGTAACAGCAATAATATTACACATTACATGTCCTTACAGCTGAATGACTAATGATTGTCATTATAGCTCTATGAGAGCCAGATAACTGCAACACTTCATTATATCTCTCTTTTACAGCCTGTAACTGCACTTCTCCACATTATACATTTCTTTCTTTCTCTGCAAATAAGGTAATTGTTATGCTCATCTTTATGTGTCTTTCTGGAGCCTGGAGCTTTAGCAGTTTCCATTGTATCTCCTCCAAGCTTGTAATGCTAATGCTCCCTGCTATGTATCTTGGGGTCATGAGCTGATCTTGGCGCGGAATCATCTCTGCTCTACTCTCCCTTACACGTTTCACCGCTGTATAATTATTCTATAAAAAATGTGTGTTTATTCTTCTTCTTTGAAGATCTTAATACTTTTTCATACAGCGGCAAGTTCAGGCCAAGGACTGAGAATTGTGGCACAACAAATAAGAAACACAAGTTTGCAGAAAGGCCTTTATGCCCATTTTCGCCTCATGTCCACATGCATTGAAAAACAAGCTTGGTCTGTTGTTGATTTTTTTAGGGGAAACCCTAAAAAAAAAAAAAATCCATGCGAAAACTGGAAATTATTTATAATTACGTTGTTGTTGTTGTTTTGTTTTGTTTTAGAATCAGATGTAGGAACTAGCTATGAGGCAGTACAAACACTGCTTTCTTGTTTAAGAGCAGCTTCAAATCTGGGTAAAATGTTTTTGAAAATTCCCTGAAAATGATGGAATATCCATAACAGACGTTCACTTCCTGGGTATTTCCATAGAAAGAGCTGACTGCTCCCATCTACTGGTGGAGGTAGTGAATACAATTGAGATGGGGGGGGGGCTATGACAACAGGGAGTGACACCCTACCCTCCATACACCCTGGTCCTCCCCCTAGTTAAAAGAACAACGAATTAAATTGCTTTCACACAATGACTGTAATGTGGTTTTTTTAATTTTTTTAATCAATTTTTCAATACAAACAACAATCACAAAAAACAGATACAACAAAAACCGCAATAACACTAATAACACAATTTAACATTTCAGATTTGAGTACTGATATACCTATGACTACACCTTTTTAACAATATTTCCCCACCTCTCAACCCCCTACTTCTCACCACTGTCCGCCTTATCGCTTAAATATTCCTTCCAGATTTCTTCATATTTATCCATTCTTAATTTGCGTCATAGAATCATAGAATCATAGAGTTGGAAGAGACCACAAGGGCCATCGAGTCCAACCCCCTGCCAAGCAGGAAACACCATCAGAGCACTCCTGACATATGGTTGTCAAGCCTCTGCTTAAAGACCTCCAAAGAAGGAGACTCCACCACACTCCTTGGCAGCAAATTCCACTGTCTAACAGCTCTTACTGTCAGGAAGTTCTTCCTAATGTTTAGGTGGAATCTTCTTTCTTGTAGTTTGGAACCATTGCTCCGTGTCCGCTTCTCTGGAGCAGCAGAAAACAACCTTTCTCCCTCCTCTATGTGACATCCTTTTATATATTTGAACATGGCTATCATATCACCCCTTAACCTCCTCTTCTCCAGGCTAAACATGCCCAGCTCCCTTAGCCGTTCTTCATAAGGCATCGTTTCCAGGCCTTTGACCATTTTGGCTGCCCTCCTCTGGACACGTTCCAGTTTGACAGTGTCCTTCTTGAACTGTGGTGCCCAGAACTGGACACAGTACTCCAGGTGAGGTCTGACCAGAGCAGAATATAGTGGCACTATTACTTCCCTTGATCTAGATGCAATACTCCTATTGATGCAGCCCAGAATTGCATTGGCTTTTTTAGCTGCCGCGTCACACTGTTGGCTCATGTCAAGTTTGTGGTCAACCAAGACTCCTAGATCCTTTTCGCATGTACTGCTCTCAAGCCAGGTGTCACCCATCTTGTATTTTTGCCTCTCATTTTTTTTGCCCAAGTGCAATACTTTACATTTCTCCCTGTTAAAATTCATCTTGTTTGTTTTGGCCCAGTTCTCTAATCTGTCAAGGTCGTTTTGAAGTGTGATCCTGTCCTCTGGGGTGTTAGCCACCCCTCCCAGTTTGGTGTCATCTGCAAATTTGATCAGGATGCCCTTGAGTCCATCATCCAAGTCGTTGATAAAGATGTTGAATAAGACCGGGCCCAAGACAGAACCCTGTGGCACCCCACTAGTCACTCTTCTCCAGGATGAAGAGGAACCATTGATGAGCACCCTTTGGGTTCAGTCAGTCAGCCAGTTACAAATCCACTGAGTGGTAGCATAGTCAAGTCCGCATTTTACCAGCTTCTTTACAAGAATATCATGGGGCACCTTGTCAAATGCCTTGCTGAAATCAAGGTAGGCTACATCCACTGCGTTCCCTTCATCTACCAGGCTTGTAATTCTGTCAAAAAACGAGATCAGGTTAGTCTGACATGACTTATTTTTCAGAAATCCATGCTGACTATTGGTGATCACAGTATTCCTTTCTAGGTGCTCACAGACTGTTTGCTTAATGATCTGCTCCAGAATCTTCCCTGGTATTGATGTCAGACTGACTGGGCGGTAATTATTTGGGTCCTCTCTTTTCCCCTTTTTGAAAATAGGGACATTTGCCCTATTTGCCCTATTTGCAACATTTGCCCTATTTGTGTCGATATGCAATTTGTTCATAGGTAACTAGTCTGTCCATATTGTCAAGCCATGTGCTCAATGGAATCTTTTTGCAGCTCTTCCAATTCATCAGAACAAGTTTTTTTGCTTCTAATATGGCACGGTATATCCAATTTTTTTGACCCCTTGTAATCTCCCACGTTTCCGGTATATAATTTAGAATTAAATTCAATTCCCCTAAATAACAATTTCTTTTTATCACTCTTGCTATATATATATTTATCTTGCACCAAAATGTTCTTATCATTGGGCAGTTAATCATCATATGTACTAAGTTCACATTTTTACTTCCACATCTCCAGCAGTTGTCTGCATTTGTTATTTTCTTCTGGTAAAGTTTTGCTGGAGTCCAGTGGACTCTGAATATTATTTTCTGTTGAATAAGTCTTACTCTTAGATCCATAGAGGCTATTTCTGTTGATTTTATACTTGACTCCCATATATCATCTGTTATCTGTACCCCTAACTCTTCACTCCATTTTTGTCTATCATATTCTTTTTTTTATTATTATTAATTTTTTAGAAAAGTTTTTCTTTTACAAATTTAAATAACACATACTTTCCAATATAATACATAAATTCTTTTAGACTTCCCCCAGCTCCCTCCACAATCCTCATGATTTTAAAATTTAATTCACATTTCCTTTATAATTGTATTGCTAGTTAGTAAATCTTTACAGCTCTTTCCCCTCTTACAACACCCTTTCTCCTCACAAAGCCTCTTTAAAACCGACTAGCGTTGTCTGTTCATCACATATATTTTCCAGATAAATCGTAAACTTTCTCCAGTCCTGTATGAACTTGTGATCCTTTTGGTATCTGATTTTTCCTGTCAGTTTGTCTAATTCAGCAAAGTCCATCAATTTCCGTCTCCATTCTTCCAATGTTGGTAAATCTTCTTGTTTCCATTTTTGAGCCATTAAAATTCTTGCCGCCGTCACTGCATATTGAAAAAGTTTATAATCACTTCTATTGATCTCGCTTCCTGTAATTCCTAACAAAAAGGCTTCTGGTTTCTTCACAAACGTATATTTAAACATCTTTTTCAACTCATTATATATCATTTCCCAGAAGCCTTTTACTTTCTTACACTCCCACCACATATGATAAAACGACCCTTCCTTCTCCTTACATTTCCAACATTTATTACATGTCTTATACATTTTTGCAAGTTTAACGGGAGTGATATACCATCTATATACCATTTTCATGATATTTTCCTTTATCGTCATACATGCAGTGAATTTCATATTTTCCTTCCATACCTTCTCCCAATCTATCAGCTGTATATTATAACCAAAATCCTTGGCCCAATGTATCATAACCGATTTAACTTCTTCGTCTTTTGTTTGCCATTCCAATAGCATTTTATACATTTTTGACAAAACCTTATAATCATTATTTATTATCTCTTTCTGAAATCTAGACTCTCCTTCAATATATTTCCTCTCTTTACAATCCTTTTTAAACATTTCATTTGTTTGGAAGTAGTGCAACCAATCATATACATATTTTTTAACTTGTTCATATGGCTTCAATTTCCATTTCCCCCCCTCTTTAATTACAATATCTCCATAAGTCATCCAATCCTCTCTCATGTTTGTCTTTTTAACACTCATGACCTCCAGTGGGGATAACCAGTGAGGTACATTTGGTTCCAAAATATTTTGGTACCTATCCCATATTTCTATTAGGGCACCTCTAAAAATATGATTGGCAAAACTTTTGTGAGCTTTCTTCTTTCCCAACCATAAGTAGGCGTGCCAACCGAACCTGTTGTCAAACCCTTCCAAGTCCAATAACTTATTATTTTTTAGTGTTATCCAGTCCTTTAACCAACAGAGACAAGATGCTTCATAATAAAGTTTCAAATCTGGCAGGGCGAAGCCACCTCTTTCTTTCGCATCAGTTAGTAACTTAAATTGTATTCGTGGCTTTTTGCCCTGCCAGATATATTTGGAAATCATTCTTTGCCACTCTCTGAAGATCTTTGTCCCCTTGATTATTGGAATCATTTGAAATAAAAACAACATCTTTGGAAGCACGCTCATCTTAATTGAAGAGATTCTGCCCCAAAAAGATAATTTCATCCTACTCCACACTTCGAGGTCTCTCTTAATAATGTTCCAAGTTGTCACATAATTGTTTTGATATAAATCAATATTTTTTTGAGTTAACCATATTCCTAAATATTTTACTTTTTTCGCCACTTCCATCTCTGTTTCTCTTTTTTTTTTTTTTATAATAATTTTTATTGATTTTACAACATAAAGAAAAAACAAAACAAACATAATGCGACTTCCCCAAACCTCCCCTTCACTGCATCCAAATTTCAAAATTTTTAGCAATTCTTCATCCCATTTTTATATTTAATTCTCTTTAAAAAGAGTTTCTGCTTTATAAATTTCGATTTATAGCTGTAATTCTTAGTGTCCAATCCCCTGACATCTTAACATTCCGAAATTTTACAACAATTTTTAAGATAGATTTTAAATTTTTTCCAGTCCTCCTCCACTGTCTCTTTCTTCTGGTCACGGATTCTGCCGGTCATCTCTGCCAATCCCATAAATTCAGTCACCTTGGTCTGCCATTCTTCCAGAGTAGGTAGTTCTTTAGTCTTCCAATACTTCGCCAAGAGGATTCTTGCTGCTGTTGTTGCGTACATAAAAAAGGTCCTATCTTTCTTTGGTACCAATTGGCCGACCATGCCCAAGAGAAAAGCCTCCGGTTTCTTTACAAATGTCCACTTAAGGATTTTCTTAATTTCATTATAGATCATTTCCCAGTAGGCCTTAATCTTTGGGCAGGTCCACCAAAGGTGATAAAAAGTTCCTTCACATTCATTACACTTCCAGCAATTGTTATTGGGCAAATGATATATCTTTGCAAGCTTGACTGGGGTCATGTACCACCTATAGATCATTTTCATTATGTTCTCTTTCAGGGCACTACATGCCGTAAATTTAATACCTGTGGTCCATAACTGCTCCCAGTCAGCAAACATAATATCATGACCAATATCTTGTGCCCACTTAATCATGACTGATTTAACCATTTCATCTTGTGTGTTCCATTTTAGCAGCAGATTATACATTCTAGACAAATTCTTAGTATTGGGTTCTAGCAATTCTGTTTCTAACTTTGACCTCTCCTTCTGAAATCCTAGTTTTCTGTCCTGCTTAAAAGTTTCATTAATCTGGTAATAATGTAACCAGTCTCGGACTTTAGGTTTCAATTTCTCAAAACTCTGTAGTTTCAGCTTTTCACCATCATATTCTACAATTTCACAATATTTTGGCCAGTCTGTATCCATGTTCAATCTTTTTACCGCCTTAGCTTCCATTGGTGACAGCCACCTGGGGGTTTTACTTTCAAACAAATCTTTGTATCGATTCCATACATTATACAATGCTTTCCTAATAATATGATTTTTAAAATTTCTATGTACCTTTACCTTGTCATACCATAAATATGCATGCCAACCAAAGCTATTATCATAACCTTCCAGGTCCAGAATGTCTGTATTCTCAAGAAGTAGCCATGGTTTCAGCCAGCAAAAAGCTGCTGCTTCATAATAAAGTTTTAAGTCTGGCAGGGCAAAGCCCCCTCTATCCTTTGCATCAGTCAAAATCTTAAATTTAATTCTGGGTTTCTTGCCCTGCCAGACAAATTTAGATATATCTTTCTGCCACTTCTTGAAACAGTCCATCTTATCTAAAATTTGCAATGTCTGGAACAAAAACAACAATCTCGGCAATACATTCATCTTAATTACAGCAATTCGGCCTAACAAGGAAAGTCTCAATCTTGACCATATATCGAAATCTTTCTTCACTTCAGCCCAGCATTTCTCATAATTATCTTTAAATAGATTCACATTCTTAGATGTTAAGTTCACCCCCAGATATTTTACCTTTTTAGTAATTTCCAAACCCGTTTCCCTTTGAAAACTATCTTTTTCCCCCGCCGTGAGATTTTTTTCCAACACCTTTGTCTTGTGTTTATTCAATTTAAAACCTGCTACCTGACCAAATATTTCAATAAGTTCCAAAACTCTTTTTGTACTAGTTTCTGGCTGTTGTAGTGTCAAAACTAGGTCATCTGCAAATGCTCTTAGCTTATAATGTTTAGTTCCGACCTGTATACCTTTAACCAGCTGGTCTCTTCTAATCATGTTAAGGAAAACCTCCAGTACCGATATAAACAATAGAGGGGAAATTGGGCATCCCTGTCGTGTCCCTTTCTCTATTGGAATTTCATCCATAACCATACCATTTACAATAAGTTTGGCCTTTTGCTCAGAATAAATTGCACTTATACCATTTTCAAAGTTCTTGCCTACCCCCATTCCTTGGAGATTCCTCTTCATAAAGCTCCAACAAATATTGTCAAAGGCTTTCTCTGCATCCACAAAAATCAAAACAGCTTTTCTATTTATGTCAGTTTCCAAAAGTTCTAGAATATCTATAATATTCCTCACATTGTCTGACAAATGCCTGCCTGGTAGAAAGCCTGTTTGGTCCCTGTGAATCTCCTCTAACAGCACTTTTTTGAATCTTTTTGCTAGAATGTCTGCAAAAATTTTATAATCCACGTTCAAAAGTGATATAGGGCGGTAATTCTTGACTTGATGTTTCTCAGTTTCTGTCTTTGGTATAAGTGAGATGAATGCTTCCTTCCACGATTCGGGAGCCTTTTTCCCCTCCAAAATTTGATTGCAGACTTCTTTCAATGGTTGTATTAACCAATCCTTCAATGCTTTATAATATCTCGCAGTTAATCCATCTGGTCCTGGTGATTTTCCCAGCTTCATATCCTGGATGGCACTCTCTATTTCTTGATCTGTAATTTTCTCGTTTAAACTCCTTCTGTTGTTTTCAGAGATTTTTGATAGTCCGTATTTTCCAATAAATTCTTCTATCTCCTGTTCATTTTTTGGCCCTTGTTTGTATAATTTCTTAAAGAAACTTTGAAAACAATTACTTATCTCATTTGGTTTGTTAATAGACTTCCCATCTACTTCGAGTGATGTCACTGTATTCAATTTTTGTCTCTTTTTCAGTTGCCAAGACAGTAGCTTCCCACATTTATCTGCAGATTCAAAAGTCTTTTGTCTCATTTGTTTAATTTTCCATTCTATTTCCTGGTTCGTCAATTCCATATATTGTGTTTGATAGAATTTTATTTCTCTTAATATCTCCTGGGATTTAGGCTTAGATCTCAATTTCTTCTCCCCTTCTTTTATTTGATTCCAAATTTTCTCTTTCTTCTCATTCTGCTTTTTCCTCTTTATTGAATTCTGTTGTATTAGGAAGCCACGCATCACGGCTTTACTTGCGTCCCAAATGATTCTTTTTTCTGTGTCTGATCTCAAATTGATCTCAAAGTAGTCTTTAAGTGTTTCTTGGGCCTTTTTGCAGATTTCCCCATCTCCAAAGAGAGTGTCATTCATTCTCCATCTAAAGGTTCCAGCTGTTGTCAGTTTCATTTCCATCTTGACAGCATTATGGTCAGAGCAGGTCTTTGGGCAGATTTCTGTTTTTTTAACCTTTGATGCCAGATTACTAGAAATCCATATTTGATCAATTCTAGTCCATGTCATTTTTGCTTCAGAGAAGAAAGTCCCCTCCCTTTCCAGAGGGTTCCTAGTTCTCCAAATATCGATCAGATCCATAGTGTCAGTCAGGTCAAAAAAAGTCTTTGGTAGTCTTCCGTCATTAGATATTGTTTGTCTTTGGGCCTTATCCATGTTTGTAGAGACGACTCCATTCATGTCACCCATCATTATAATTTTAAAGTCCAAAAAGTCCATTAAAGTCTCATGCAACTTCTTGAAGAATTCAGCCTTCCCCTCATTTGGTGCATAAATTCCAACAATCAATATTTTTTCTCCATAAATTTGAATTTCCACTGCCAGGTATCTTCCTTGGTCATCCTTAAAGATCAATTTTGGTTCAAATTTTTCCTTGACATAAATCACAACTCCTCTTTTCTTGACTCTATCTGATGATATAAATTCTTGTCCTAATCTCTTATTTATTAAAAGTTTTCTATGTATCCTGGCAATGTGAGTTTCTTGTAAACAGATTACGTCTAGATGTTCCTTCTTTAACAAATGAAATACTTGGCCCCTTTTTCGAGGGTGGTTCAAACCATTGCAGTTCCAGCTGAAGAGTTGCAGAGACATTTTGGTTACTGGGTAGACCTTCCACCGACTGCACCAAGTTGTTGTTCCTCCTCGGTCGGTGCTCGGTTCAGTCCAAATGATAGATTTGAGATGTCCGGTACTTCCTCCTCGTTGACAGTTCCTTTCTGGAGATCCTCTTGATTTCTTTCCAAAAAGAACTCTTTATCCTGGTTTGTTTTTATTTTAATTTTCTTCCCTTTGTAGCTAAAGGACAGCCCTTGTGGAAATTCCCACCTGAATGGGATGTTATTCTTCTTAAGTAGATCAACTAGTTCTTTAAATTGAGATCTAACCTCCAAAAAGTATTTAGGAATATCCTTGAAGATTTGAATCTGAGAATTTTTAATGACCAAGGCCTTCTGGAAATGTAGGTTCAATATTTTGTCTCTTTGTTCCTTTGATCCTAAGGTAATTAAACAATCTCTTGGCTTCTTCCCTTGCTTCCTGCCAATCCGAAAGGCTGAGGTTATCATAAATTCATCTTCCTCTCCATCTAGCTCGTCATTCCAGAAGTCTTGAAATTTGTCTGTAAGGAATTCCCCGAGCTTGTCCTCTTCCTCTTCTGGAACCAGTCTTAATTTCAGATTCTTACTTTTCCTTTCCAGTTCTAGTAGGGCTAATGCTGAATCATGTTCATGTACTTTTTTTACAATAGGCGCAAACTTTCCTTTGGTTTCTTCAGCAGTGGACCTAGCACTCTCAGCTATTCTCCTTGTTTCCGTAGATTCTTGCACCAAACGGTTTATAGAATCTGTATTAGATGAAATTGTTGTTGTATTCAGGTCTAGTCTTGTTGTCAACTCCGTCAATTTCTTTGAGTTCTCTGTAGACTGTTTAGTGAGTTCTGCAGATTGCTTGGTAAGTACTTCTAGTGACTGATTTATTTTAAGCAGGGCCTGTGTCATTGACTCCATTGATGCTGCTGTTATTTTTTCTTGTGCAGCTGCTGCTCCTGATAAGGAGCCTCTCTTTTGAGCTTGTTTTTGAGCCTGCTTTGTTTTACTTCTTGTTGAGATTTCTTCTGGCGGGTTGCTCATAACTCAAGGTCATTCACACAGGAAAGTTGCAAGTGGAAAATCCCACTGGATACTCCGTAATGTAACTAAAGCCCTCTAGAGGAGGAAATTGTAACCGTCCAAAGGCACCCAGAACAAAGAAACAGAAAGTCCAAAGGCAAAAGTCCCATTAAAAGTCTTTAGTTTGTAGCACTTTACTGTTAAAATTGTAATCCACCAAAGTCCCGAGAATGTTTCAAAATAAGTCTTATTTTGTAGCCGCTGTCCTTTGACAGCTCACTTGACAGTTCCTTTTTTCAGGCGATCGCTGCTCCGGCAGCCTGGCCAGAAGTATCAGCAGCAGAGGTTTTTTATTCCTTATCCCTTTCTTTTGCAGGTTAAATTAATTCTGTTTCCTCCCCCCCTTCTCCTGCACAACAGGGGGGAGACCCTTTCGATGTCTGGTTTAATAAGAGTTAAAAGGAAAGTCCATTTAAACACAGCTTAGTCTTTTCATTGCTCCGTTAATCATGCAGTTCCGGGAGGTTGACTTCCTTAATTTTGCCTTCCCGTTTTCAGCCAAATCTTCTAAATTTTTTAAGTCCCGTCTTACTTTTGCAGTCTTACTCACGGGTATTGTTGTTGCCAATCGTTGATTTCAGAAAGGAATCGGCGCTCTCCGTTAATGGCGACGCGGCTTCACTCCGTAAGCTGGGTAGCGATCCTCAGCACCGCGCTCACCCCGATGCCGCTCCGGAGCCTTTAAAAAGGCTCTTTCACGATGCCGGGGGGGCGCAAAGGTGCCCACCGAATCTCCTTGCTCACAGGCTTCAGCGCCTGTGATTTTAGGGGTCCCCCGCTTGCCGTAGCGGGTAAGACCCGAACTTACGGAGCAGTCCTGCCTCGGAGCTTGAGGCTAGGACCGCCATCAAACGCTGGCGCCGACCGGAAGTTGCCCCATCTCTGTTTCTCTTTGCACTTCTTCCATCAGACTTTGGTCCAAATTCTTCACCATAAGTTTAGTTTTCCTCTTATTTAGTACAAATCCGGCTACTCTTCCAAATTGGTCAATTTCTTTTATAACTTCTTTTAAACTTCTTGTCGGATCTTCCACTGTAATTACCAGATCATCGGCAAAGGCTTTAACTTTATATTGATTTTGACCTACTGTTACCCCCTTTATTAGTTCATTTTGCCTAATAGAACTCAACAGGACCTCCAGAACCGTAATGAATAACAGTGGCGAAAGAGGGCATCCCTGTCTTGTACCTTTCTTTATATTCACATCTTCTGTAATTACATTGTTTACAATCAATTTTGCTCTCTGTTCTGAATATATTGCCTTTATACCATTATAAAAGTCTTCTCCCACTTCCATCATTTCCAAGTTTTTCAACATAAATTCCCATGAAACATTATCAAACGCTTTCTCTGCATCCACAAACATTAGGACGGCCTGTCTCTCATTACTGGCAGTCAGATATTCCAGAATATTTATTATATTTCTTACATTATCCTTCATGTGTCTGCCTGGAAGGAAACCTGCCTGATCTCCATGGATGTGCTGCTGCAATATCTTCTTAAGTCTTGTTGCCAAAATACCCGAGAAAATCTTGTAATCCATATTTAGCAGAGATATCGGTCTATAATTCTTCACTTGTGTGAGATCGGAGTCTTGTTTTGGTATGAGTGTTATAAAGGCTTCTTTCCATGTTTCTGGTATGTCCTGATGTTTCAAAATATTATTCATAACTTCTTTGAGTGGTACCGTCAGGGAGCCCTTCATTTCTTTGTAATAAGTTGCTGTAAATCCATCTGGTCCTGGTGCCTTCCCTTTTTTCATCTGTTTTATAGTTTCCACAATTTCCTCGTTCTCTATTGGGGCATTCAGTCTGTCTTTCATTTCTGTCGGGATCTTTTGCACCTTTTTTTCTTTCAAAAATTTCTCTATCTTCTTTATATTGTTTTTCTCTCGTCTTGCATATAAATGCTTGTAGAAATCCAAGAATCCTTTTCTGATGCCTTTTGGGTTCTCAATTTCCTCGCCATCCACAATAATTTTGTTTATTATACTTTGCTCTTTCCTTTTTTTGATTTGCCATGCAAGCCATTTTCCAGGTTTGTTTGCGAATTCAAAGTTCCTTTGTCTCAGTCTTTTAATATTCCATTCAACTTCTTTGTTTATGATCATGGCAAACTGTGTCTGCAAAACTTTAATGTTTTGTTTTATCTTAATGTTATTTGGCTTTTTGATTAGCTTTTGTTAATTGTCCATTATTTGTTTTAGGATGTCCTTCTTCCCTTTCTCTCTATTCTTGTTTTTAATCGCATTCTGTTGGATAAAAAATCCCCTCATTACCGCCTTGCTTGCATCCCAAACTGTACTGATCTTTGTGCCTTTGTTCATATTATCTACAAAGTAATCCATCAATTTTTTGCGAGCATCTTGAATGATTCTTTCATCTTCCAAAAGGTAATCTTTCAATCTCCATCTAAATGTTCTTTCTTCATACGCCTTTATCTCCATTTTTATCGGATTGTGATCCGAAATTACTTTAGGTTGGATTTCTATTTGTTGGATTCTGGTAGTTAGTTCATTCGAGATCCAAATTTGATCTATTCTTGACATGGACTGATTCGGTTCCGAATAAAATGTAAACTCTTTTTCTAATGGGTGTCTGAGTCTCCAAATGTCAATTAAATTGAGATTTTGCACCAATGCAAAAAAGGTCTTCGGTAATTTCCCTTCTTTACTGTCACTTTTTTCTCTTAATCTGTCCATTTCCGTTGATACAACTCCGTTCATATCTCCCATTATTATAATTTTTTGATCCATGTATTCAAACAATCTTTCTTCCAATTTCTTGTAAAAATCAGTCTTGTTTCCATTTGGTGCGTAGATCCCGACAATTATTAATTTTTCGCCCTGCCAATTAATCTGTATTGCAATTATTCTTCCTTCTTCATCTTTAAAGATCTGTTGAGCTTCTATATTTTTTCTTACGTAAAGGACTATGCCTCTCTTCTTTTCTTTATCCGAGGATATAAATTCATTTCCCAATCTGTTGTTAATCAAAATTTTTTTATGTTTCCTTGCCACGTGTGTTTCTTGAAGACAGATGATGTCCAAATTTTTCCTTTTTAAATATTGTTCAATGGTATTTCTTTTCTTCTTATCATTCATCCCATTAATGTTCCAATTCCATAATTTCAATGCCATATTTTCTGATAATTAATTAAAAAATATAAAATTTTGTTCTAAATTTCTCTCTTTATAATTCCTCCTCCTTTTCTTCTTCTTTATACTTGACTCCCATATATCATCTGTTATCTGTACCCCTAACTCTTCACTCCATTTTTGTCTATCATATTCTAAATCATATTTCTTCCTGTTGAGTAGGGTTTTATATAGTGCAAGTGTAGAGTTTTTTGTTTTTGTTGCAGAAATTAAGTCTTGTAGCAGCATGGGTGTTTCCGAGGCTGCTATAGCGTCAGGGCCAAACTGCCTTTCCAACATACGTTTCAATTGGATGTATTGTCATTGTGTTTCACTGGTTAATCCATACTTTACTTGCAAAGTCTTATATTCCACAAATTTGTAATTTTTATCAATTAATTGATTCAATGTCAAAATACATTTTTTCATCCAATTTTGCCAAATTATTACTTGATTTCTAATTTTTAATTTTGGGTTGGCCCATATTGTTAGTTTCTCAAGCTGATAGGGGTCATCCTTATTATTTTTATTTATATTCATCCAGTTTTTTATAGGTGCTTTAATAGTCTCCAGAATAATAGGATATTTCATAAAATTAGAGCCGAGTTTAGTCCACCCTTCAAGAGGTTCAAAGAAACTATATTCGAGAGTAGCCCAATTCGGATTCCTGCTAGCTCTCCAATCGTTAGTCTTACTCAGCAGGTAGGCCTGGTGATATAGTTCCAGATTTTGGAGACCAAAGCCACCTTCCTTAGTTGGAAGTTGCATTTTATGTAGTGATATTTTTTGTGGCTTTGTACCCCACAGGCACGATCTAAATAGTTGATTTATTTTTTTGGAAGTAAAATTTGGGAATATGTATTGGTAATCCTCTAAGAATGTATAAAAGCTTTGGAACAACATTCATTTTGAGGACATTAACCTTTCCCCAAAGGGAAAGGTTTAGAGGTCCCCACCATTCAATATCAAAAGTAATCTCATTTATAATTTGATTCAAATTTAATTTTCAATTTGGTCTATATCTGATGAAATCATTATAGCCAAGTATTTAATAAATTCTTTGCACATCTGAAATTGATGGTTTCTATACAATGTAGCCCTTGGCCCAATTGGTAAAATCTCGGATTTTGTCCAATTTATAGAATATCCCGATATTCTGCCAAAGGTTTTTATTTTCTCCATAATTTTTGGAATTGTATCTTCTGGTTTTGTAATAAATAAAAGGATATCATCTGCAAATAACACAATTTTGTAATTATCTTTGTTGTGTTTTACACCCTTGATATGCTCATCCTGAATTATTGCTCGTTAATGGTTCCAGGCACAGATTAAACAATAACGGAAAAAGAGGACATCCTTGTCTCGTTCCTCGATTTAAACTAATCAAATTCTAAATTCTTCTGTTTGTAACAATCCAGGACGTTGGGTTTTTATAAATCATTTTAATCCAATTACAGTATTCTATAGGGAAACCAAATTTACGTAACACAAACCCTATGAATTCTTTATATATTCTGTCAAAAGCCTTTTCTGCATCTAATGACAATATCATACACTCCTCCTCATCTTTATTTAAATTTATCAAATCTAATGTTAATCTGATATTGTCTGTAGCTTGTCTTGTTTTTATAAAACTTGTTTTATTATTAGGTATCAAGTCTTGAATAATCTTTTGTAGCTTTGCCGCCAATATTGCATTCAAAATCTTTGCATCAACATTCATTAATGATATTGGTCTATAATTTGCATATTAGTAGGATCTTTGTTAGGTTTTCGTATAATTATTATTAAAGCTTCATTGAATGTTGTAGCAGATGTACCATTATGAGCTATTTCCTCATAGACTTCTACAAGTCTTGGGATTAGTAGATTTTTGAATATTTTATACCATTCTTTAGGAAGACCGTCTGGTCCAGGTGATTTCCCATTTCCCATTGTTTCTATTACATTCCCAATATCTGATATATTTAGGGGTGCTGATAGCATATCTTTTTGATATGCTTCAATAGTTGGTATTTTAATGACTATAATGTGTTATTTGAACCTTAGGCTTAATTTTCAGAGATGGCAAATCTGTGTTTGGGCTGTATGGCCTTAGGGTGAAGGTGAGATTCACATGGCTAAATGCGCTCCATGTAAAATATTCCCTCCATGTAGGAAAACCAATATAGCAGGATAAAAGAACTATGTTGTTTAGTCGTTTAGTCGTGTCCGACTCTTCGTGACCCCATGGACCAGAGCACGCCAGGCACTTCTGTCTTCCACTGCCTCCCGCAGTTTGGTCAGACTCATGCTGGTAGCTTCGAGAACACTATCCAACCATCTCGTCCTCTGTCGTCCCCTTCTCCTTGTGCCCTCCATCTTTCCCAACATCAGGGTCTTTTCCAGGGAGTCTTCTCTTCTCATGAGGTGGCCAAAGTATTGGAGCCTCAGCTTCACGATCTGTCCTTCCAGTGAGCACTCAGGGCTGATTTCCTTCAGAATGGATAGGTTTGATTTTCTTGCAGTCCATGGGACTCTCAGGAGTCTCCTCCAGCACCATAATTCAAAAGCATCAATTCTTCGGCGATCAGCCTTCTTTATGGTCCAGCTCTCACTTCCATACATCACTACTGGGAAAACCATAGCTTTTACTATATGGACCTTTGTTGGCAAGGTGATGTCTACTTTTTAAGATGCTGTCTATGTTTGTCATTGCTTTTCTCCCAAGAAGCAGGCGTCTTTTAATTTTGTGGCTGCTGTCACCATCTGCAGTGATCATGGAGCCCAAGAAAGTAAAATCTCTCACTGCCTCCATTTCTTCCCCTTCTATTTGCCAGGAGGTGATGGGACCAGTGGCCATGATCTTCGTTTTTTTGATGTTGAGCTTCAGACCATATTTTGTGCTCTCCTCTTTCATCCTCAATAAAAGGTTCTTTAATTTCTCCTCACTTTCTGCCATCAAGGTTGTGTCATCTGCATATCTGAGGTTGTTGATATTTAAAAGAACTATAGAATCATATAATTGTACAGTTGGAAGGGACCTTGAGGGTTATCTAGTCCAACCTCCTGTAATGAAGGCTTCTCAACTAAAGCATCCCTGACAGATGGCCATCCAACCTCTGCTTAAAAACGTCCCAGGAAGGAGAGTTCACCACCTTCCGAGGGAGTCCATTCCACTGTTGAACAATTCTTACTGTCAGAAAGTTCTTCCTGATGAATCTCCTTCTTTGTAACTTGAAGCCACTGATTCAAGTCCTACCCTCCAGAGCAGGAGAAAACAAGTTTGCTCCATTTTTCATGTAACAGCCCTTTACATATTTGAAGATGGCTCTCATATCTCTTGTCAGTCTCTTCTTTTCCAGGTTAAACATCCCCAACTCCCTCAACCATTCCTCATAAGGCTTGGTTTCCAGACCCTTGATCATCTTGGTTCCCCTCCTCTGCACATATTCCAGCTTGTCAATATCCTTCTTAACTGTGGTGCCGAGAACTGGACAGTTTTCCAGGTGTGGTCTGACCAAGACAGAACAGAGTGGCACTGTGACTTCCCTTGATCCGACACTATACTTACTTCTGTTGATGCAGCCTAGAATAGTGCTGTTGTTGTTGTTGTTTAGTCGTTTAGTCGTGTCCGACTCTTCGTGACCCCATGGACCAGAGCACGCCAGGCACTCCTGTCTTCCACTGTCTCCCGCAGTTTGGTCAATCTCATGTTCGTAGCTTTGAGAACACTGTCCAACCATCTCGTCTTCTGTCGTCCCCTTCTCCTTGTGCCCTCAATCTTTCCCAACATCAGGGTCTTTTCCAGGGAGTCTTCTCTTCTCATGAGGTGGCCAAAGTATTGGAGCCTCAGCTTCACGATCTGTCCTTCCAGTGAGCACTCAGGGCTGATTTCCTTCAGAATGGAGAGGTTTGATCTTCTTGCAGTCCATGGGACTCTCAAGAGTCTCCTCCAGCATCATTAATTCAAAATCATCAATTCTTCAGCGATCAGCCTTCTTGATGGTCCAGCTCTCACTTCCATACATCACTACTGGGAAAACCATAGCTTTAACTGTACGGACCTTTGTTGGCAAAGAATAGCACTAGCCTTTCTTATTGCTGCATCACACTATTGACTCATGCTCGTGGTTTACAAATGTTTCCTTAATTTTTTTGTTTGTTTGTGAGCATCCTCCCAAGTCCTCACCTACAGTCTAAAGCTCTGCAGCCTTTACTTAGGGACTGAGGAAGATGAGCAAACTAAGTCCTCTTCATCCTGGAGAAGAGTGACTAGTGGGGTGCCACAGGGTTCTGTCTTGGGCCCGGTCTTATTCAACATCTTTATCAACGACTTGGATGATGGACTCAAGGGCATCCTGATCAAATTTGCAGATGACACCAAACTGGGAGGGGTGGCTAAGACCCCAGAGGACAGGATCACACTTCAAAACGACCTTGACAGATTAGAGAACTGGGCCAAAACAAACAAGATGAATTTTAACAGGGAGAAATGTAAAGTACTGCACTTGGGCAAAAAAAATGAGAGGCACAAATACAAGATGGGTGACACCTGGCTTGAGAGCAGTACATGTGAAAAGGATCCAGGAGTCTTGGTTGACCACAAACTTGACATGAGCCAACAGTGTGACGCGGCAGCTAAAAAAGCCAATGCAGTTCTGGGGTGCTTCAATAGGAGTATAGCATCTAGATCAAGGGAAGTAATAGTGCCACTGTATTCTGCTCTGGTCAGACCTCACCTGGAGTACTGTGTCCAGTTCTGGGCACCACAGTTCAAGAAGGACACGGACAAACTGGAACGTGTCCAGAGGAGGGCAACCAAAATAGTCAAAGGCCTGGAAACGATGCCTTATGAAGAACGGCTAAGGGAGCTGGGCATGTTTAGCCTGGAGAAGAGGAGGTTAAGGGGTGATATGATAGCCATGTTCAAATATATAAAAGGATGTCACATAGAGGAGGGAGAAAGGTTGTTTTCTGCTGCTCCAGAGAAGCGGACACGGAGCAATGGTTCCAAACTACAAGAAAGAAGATTCCACCTAAACATTAGGAAGAACTTCCTGACAGTAAGAGCTGTTCGACAGTGGAATTTGCTGCCAAGGAGTGTGGTGGAGTCTCCTTCTTTGGAGGTCTTTAAGCAGAGGCTTGACAACCATATGTCAGGAGTGCTCTGATGGTGTTTCCTGCTTGGCAGGGGGTTGGACTCGATGGCCCTTGTGGTCTCTTCCAACTCTATGATTCTATGATTCTATTCTATGAAGTCTTGTTTAAGTTTGGCAATATCAGTTTGCTGATGTCCAGTCATTTCTCAGAAATGAGGCATTGCTTATATTTCCACTTTCAAAATCTTTCACATACTTAGAGAAAACAAAAAGTATCATGGAGTAGAGGCTTATTACAAAAATGCCTTTTTATCATGAATATCACATCTCAGAATACAGGAAACTCTCAGAGCCCTGTTTCAGAGAAGTGTGGCCTGTTTCTTTGGTTCTTTTATGCATGGCTTGAGCTTTTGAGCCAGTGTGGAATAAGCAGATGTATTGGGAATTTCATGGTATCTATGTTGTCAGTAAACCTGGATTTATTTATTTGTTATTTTTTATTTTTGTGGCCAAAAAAGAGGATAAAGAAGACAACCTTGTCTAATGTATAAACTGTCTGCAATGGAGAACGGAGCTGGGTTGTTGTTTTATATAAAAAAGCAGACATTTTCTAAATGTTATTAGTCTTATTCGCTCCCCACAGCAGCAATCAATATGCATTAATAGAAATATACCACACATAAAGCCTTGGCAATGTTTTGTTTATTGTTAAGTTTGTATCTGATAAAGTGATTAATCTAATTTTAGTGGTTAAATGGGTTCTGTGAATCCAATAACTTGGTTTTGTTCAGGTTCCAATTAATCTCCCTAGGATACTATCCAAAGGTAGTGACAGAAGCTGCACATACTGAGAATAATAAATAACAACAACAACAACAACAACAACAATTATATTTATACTCTGCCCTCCCTGGCCAAAACCGGGCTCAGAGTGGCTAACATCAAATGTATAACACATTAATATAAAATAGCAGAAGTAGGTGACAAGCAGCCCAATAGGTGTGTATGCCTTGGATGCAACCTGGCTAATTAACAAAAACAGAATCCACGTTGGGCCTTGGTTTTCAGATCCCAGGCTAATAGAATGGGAAAGGATATGATGATTAGGAGCACTTTGCATGTGAGCTGGCGGGACTTGCCCATAGTCTCTTTAAAAGTGGGGTGAGCAGGGGGCTGGTGTGCCTCTTTCAGGCAAGGCAAAGAGGAGCTGTTACCAGCGGCTGTGTTGCGTGAGGGTGAAGGCCCATCTAGCAGAGCGTGCGTCCTGGCTTCACCAGGAGGGCAGGTGCCTTCAGCTTTGTTTCCAGCATTAAGAGATGTCCCGGTCAAGCAGACTTGTATTGCCACATGCTGTGATGCAACATCCTTGTCCCATTTCTGTTGATTGCCTCTTCAATGGAACAGCCGCTTCCTTGCCTCCTTCCGAAGAGAGACAACCTTTTTAAAAAAAATAAATCTGAAGCGACAACATAAACAGGACAATATCAACATGATCCAAAACAAATGAACAAACCCGCAATTACATGTGGTGACATGCAGGTCAATGGGAAAGCCATTGAAAGCAGCATTAATACTTTGCAGTTGATCGAACTAAATAGTAAGTGAATGCACTGCTGCTCTGCAGCCCATGGCACACGACGGAAGGAAGACTGCTTTCCTCCCTCTCCAAAGATGCCTTGCGTGGATGTCCATGCCATCCAGATATTTTCAAAAAAATAGTATTTTTTTACACAGGAGAGTTCTTAACCTCTTTATGACAGCTGCTTCATCCTCCAAACTGCTTTTTAATTGTTTTCATTTTATGTAATCTCCAGGCTTCATTCTTAAGATGCTCATTCGGCTCTTTTCCCGGCTATGAGCCCCACGGGACGTGGCAAACTGTAAACAAGCATAATGAACAGGGACTCATAACCGAGAGCAGAATTTTACTGACCATGTAAAAAAGAGCCTCCTGCAGGACATTGCTTCAATGTGGTTGCTTTGGAATTTTATTTTTTTATTTTTTTGCTGGGGGGAATTCCCAATATTATAAATCTTATGAACTTGCAAGCTCGTCTCTCTTCACCTTTATTCCCTTTACTTTGAAATGGTGTTAACAAGAGACAAATCTTGCCAGGATTTTACTCTTTACAAAATTTAGGACCCTGGTGTCCAATCTGCAGCATGGCTCTTGAAATGGTGGCGGCAGCAGCTACGGGCTCTCCTACATTGCTTTCAGGGTTGCCTCTCGCCATTGCTTACACCCACCCCATCCACCAAAACTAGAGGCAAAATCAGAGCATAGTGCAAATTTGATTTGTGACGTTGCTGCTCTAGAACAGGGCCTGGGTCTTGCCATATAAACTGCTTTGCTTCCTACTGTGGATCCTATTGGAGGCCTCTAGCTGGTAGGGAGAAGCAAGCCAGACAGAAGCAACTGTGTCATGATCACACACGTTAATGAAAAAGACTGAGGAGAGGTCAAGGCAGGCAGAAACCTGGTCCAGAGCACAACGTGTTAGCTCAGTGCCCTTGGCTAAAAACATTTCTAGGAAAAGTAACCAGAAACAAGAAAGTCATCCTGGAGTACTGTGTCCAGTTCTGGGCACCACAGTTCAAGAAGGACACTGACAAACTGGAACGTGTCCAGAGGAGGGCAACCAAAATGGTCAAAGGCCTGGAAATGATGCCTTATGAGGAACGGCTAAGGGAGCTGGGCATGTTTAGCCTGGAGAAGAGGAGGTTAAGGGGTGATATGATAGCCATATTCAAATATACAAAAGGATGTCACATAGAGGAGGGAGAAAGGTTGTTTTCTGGGGCTCCAGAGAAGCGGACACGGAGCAATGGTTCCAAACTACAAGAAAGAAGATTCCACCTAAACATTAGGAAGAACTTCCTGACAGTAAGAGCTGTTCGACAGTGGAATTTGCTGCCAAGGAGTGTGGTGGAGTCTCCTTCTTTGGAGGTCTTTAAGCAGAGGCTTGACAACCATATGTCAGGAGTGCTCTGGTGGTGTTTCCTGCTTGGCAGGGGGTTGAACTCGATGGCCCTTGTGGTCTCTTCCAACTCTATGATTCTATGATTCTATGATCCCATTGTCTGGGTTCCTGGGGTATATGCTAAGCTTTCTTAAGTTGTCCTTGTCCAAGGCTCCTGCAGTACAGAAACACTTTAATATTGAACCTGGATAACTTATTATCACTTTTTAATATTAGACAAGGGCCAAGGCATATCAGCCAAGGTCTAGTACAGAAAACAGAACCCTTTTGGGATCCCAGTGGGAGACTGACAAGGACTTCATTCCAGTAGTGGGCAGGGCAGACTCCCACACCCCATTCTCACGGAATTCCTGTGGGAAAGAGTTAAATATGTAATAACATCCTTCTGGACCGTCTAGAGGGGCTGGGAGCTGGGGGCACTGTTATACAGTGGTTTCGCTCCTTCCTCCTGGGCCGTGTTCAGAAAGTGGTGGTGGGGGATGAGTGTTCAGACCCCTGGGCCCTCACTTGTGGGGTGCCTCAGGGTTCCGTCCTCTCCCCCATGCTTTTTAACATCTATATGAAGCCGCTGGGAGAGATCATCAGGGGGTTTGGACTGGGTGTCCATCAATATGCAGATGATGCCCAGCTCTACCTCTCTTTCAAATCAGAACCAGTGAAGGCGGTGAAGGTCCTGTGTGAGTGCCTGGAGGCGGTTGGAGGATGGATGGCGGCTAATGGATTGAGGTTGAATCCTGACAAGACAGAAGTACTGTTTTGGGGGGACAGGGGGCGGGCTGGTGTGGAGGACTCCCTGGTCCTGAATAGGGTAACTGTGCCCCTGAAGGACCAGGTGCGCAGCCTGGGAGTCATTTTGGACTCACAGCTGTCCATGGAGGTGCAGGTCAAATCTGTATCCAGGGCAGCTGTTTATCAGCTCCATCTGGTACGCAGGCTGAGACCCTACCTGCCCGCGGACTGTCTCACCAGAGTGGTGCATGCTCTAGTTATCTCCCGCTTGGACTACTGCAATGCGCTCTACGTGGGGCTACCTTTGAAGGTGACTCGGAAACTACAACTAATCCAGAATGCGGCAGCTAGACTTGTGACTGGGGGCAGCCGCCGAGACCATATAACACCGGTCTTGAAAGACCTACATTGGCTCCCAGTACGTTTCCGAGCGCAATTCAAAGTGCTGGTGTTGACCTTTAAAGCCCTAAACGGCCTCGGCCCAGTATACCTGAAGGAGCGTCTCCACCCCCATCGTTCTGCCCGGACGCTGAGGTCCAGCGCCGAGGGCCTTCTGGCGGTTCCCTCATTACGAGAAGCAAAGCTACAGGGAACCAGGCAGAGGGCCTTCTCGGTAGTGGCACCCACCCTGTGGAACGCCCTCCCATCAGATGTCAAAGCGATAAATAACTACCTGACATTCAGAAGACATCTTAAGGCAGCCCTGTTCAGGGAAGTTTTTAATCTGTGATATTTTAGTGTATTTCTGGTTTTTATGGAAGCCGCCCAGAGTGGCTGGGGAAACCCAGACAGATGGGCGGGGTACAAATAATAAATTATTATTATTATTATTATTATTATTATTATTATTATTGGTAACTCTTCATTTTCCCAGGGTAGGATTCACCCTGCAGCAGATGTCCACTCCTCTTCATATTCTGGGGCAGTTCTTACAACTTCCAACAGAAACTTGGGGCAGAGGAACTGCTCTTCAGTCTTTTGCGCTGTGCTCTGGTCCATGTTGTTGTTTAGACGTTTAGTCGTGTCCGACTCTTCGTGACCCCCTGGACCAGAGCACGCCAGGCACTCCTGTCTTCCACTGCCTCCTGCAGTTTGGTCAAGCTCATGCTGGTAGCTTCGAGAACACTGTCCCACCATCTCGTCCTCTGTCATCCCCTTCCCCTTGTGCCCTCCATCTTTCCCAACATCAGGGTCTTTTCCAGGGAGTCTTCTCTTCTCTCTCTTTTTTTTAATATTTATTCAGAGTTTAAAAGTTACAAAAAGAAAAAAGAACAATACAAAATACAAAAGAAGAATACAACAACAACAAAGAAAGGAAAATAAAATAAAAATAAAAATGAAAAATACATTCACTTAAAAATATAAAAAGAACTGATTAAACCTTTACATAACTTTCTTCCTTTACTTATTTCCTTGACCTTCCCTCACCTCCCAATTTTGTATTCTAGTTCAAATTGTTATTTCAGCAAATCCTTCCAACCTTATTTTCATTTAAGTAATTTAATTTATTATATTATAATTTAACGTCCTCTCTTTCATCAAGTTCATCAACTCACTCTTACTTAATCCTTTATATTATTTCTACCAAAACCACCTAATTTTCTTTTTCCAACATCTTTCTAACATTCCTTAATTTTACAATATTTTTGAAGATATGCTTTAAATTTTTTCCAATCTTCTTCCACCGACTCTTCTCCTTGGTCCCGGATTCTGCCAGTCATCTCAGCCAATTCCATATAGTCCATCACTTTCATCTGCCATTTTTCTCGGGTGGGTAGTTCTTGTGTCTTCCAATACTTTGCAATGAGTATTCTTGCTGCTGTAGTAGCGTACATAAAAAAGGTTCTATCCTCCCTTCGCACCAATTGGCCGACCATGCCCAGGAGAAAGGCCTCTGTTTTTTTCTGGAAGGTATATTTAAATACCTTTTTCATTTCACTATAGATCATCTCCCAGAAGGCCTTAATCCTAGGGCACGTCCACCAAAGGTGAAAGAATGTACCCTCAATCTCTTTGCATTTCCAACATTTATTATCAGGCAAATGGTAAATTTTGCCAGCTTGACTGGGGTTAGGTACCACCTGTAAATCATTTTCATTATATTCTCTCTTAAGGCATTACAAGCCGTAAACTTAATACCTGTGGTCCATAACTTTTCTCAGTCAGCCATCATAATGTTATGTCCAAAGTCTTGTGCCCAATTAATCATAACAGATTTAACCATTTCATCTTGTGTATTCCATTTCAACAGCAAGTTACACATTCTTGATAAGTTCTCAGTTTTAGGGTCTAACAATTCTGTTTCCAGTTTTAATTTTTCCACCTGAAAACCAATTTTCTTGTCCAAATTGTATGCCTCCCTTATTTGATAATAATGAAGCCAGTCTCGTACTTTAGTTTTTAAACTGTCAATCTCTGCAGCTTTAATCTATCTCCATCCTGTTCCAGAATTTCCCAATATTTTGGCCAGTTTGTCTCCATATTAAGTTTTTTCAGAGCCTTAGCCTCCATTAGAGACAGCCACCTTGGTGTTTTACTTTCAAGCAAATCCTTATATCTCATCCAGACATTAAATAGTGCTTTCCTGACAATATGGTTTTTAAAGGCTTTGTGTACTTTGACCTTATCATACCACAGATATGCATGCCATCCAAAAGCATTATTAAAACCTAAGTCCAAAATGTCCGTGTTTTCAAGAAGCAGCCAATCTTTCAGCCAACAAAATGCGGCTGATTCATAATAAAGTTTAAAGTCTGGCAGGGCAAATCTACCTCTTTCTTTAGCGTCAGTTAAAATCTTAGATTTTATTCGAGGTTTCTTACCCTGCCAGACAAATCTTGAGATATCTCTCTGCCATTTCTTGAAACAGTCCATCTTGTCCAAAATTTGCAATGTTTGAAACAAAAACAACATCCTAGGCAATACATTCATCTTTATCGCAGCAATTCGGCCCAGCAATGATAACTTCAATTTTGACCATATTTCCAAATCCTTTTTCACTTCCATCCAACATTTTTCATAATTATCTTTAAATAAGTTCACATTTTTAGCAGTCATATGAACCGCTAAATATTTCACCTTCTTAACCAATGTTAATCCTGTCTCCTTCTGAAACCTCTCTTTTTCAATCTCTGTTAAATTTTTCTCTAACACCTTAGTTTTCAGCTTGTTCAACTTAAATCCCACCACTTGACCAAATTCTTGAATTAATTGCAATACTCTTTTAGTACTGGATTCTGGCTCCTGTAATGTCAAAACTAAATCATCAGCAAAAGCTTTCAATTTATACTGTTTAGCTCCGAGTTGTATACCTTTAACGAATTGGTCCTTTCTAATCATGTTGAGCAAAACCTCCAGGACCGATATAAAAAGCAATGGGGAGATTGTCGTGTTCCTTTCTCAATCTTAAACTCTTCTGTAACTACATTGTTCACAATTAACTTAGCTTTTTGTTCTGAATAAACTGCACCTATACCGTTTTCAAACCCTTGGCCTACCCCCATTCCCTGTAAATTTTTCTTCATAAAGCTCCAAGAAATATTGTCAAAGGCTTTCTCCACGTCCACAAATTCTCTTCTCATGAGGTGGCCAAAGTATTGGAGCCTCAGCTTCACGATCTGTCCTTCCAGTGAGCACTCAGGGCTGATTTCCTTCTGAATGGAGAATGGTTTGATCTACTTGCAGTCCATGGTACTCTCAAGTGTCTCCTCCAGCACCAAAATTCAAAAGCATCAATTCTCCAGCGATCAGCCTTCTTTATGGTTCAGCTCTCACTTCCATACATCAGTACTGGGAAAACCATAGCTTTAACTAGGGATTCATCCAGCCCAGCCTTTCGCACGATGAATTCTGCATATACGTTAAATAAGCAGGAAGACAATATACAGCCTTGTCGTACTCCTTTCCCAATTTTGAACCAATCAGTTGTTCCATATCCAGTTCGAACTGTAGCTTCTTGTCCCACATAGAGATTTCTCAGGAGACAGATGAGGTGATCAGGCACTCCCATTTCTTTAAGAACTTGCCATAGTTTGCTGTGGTCGACACAGTCAAAGGCTTTTGCATAGTCAATGAAGCAGAAGTAGATGTCTTTCTGGAACTCTCTAGCTTTCTCCATAACCCAGCGCATGTTTGCAATTTGGTCTCTGGTTCCTCTGCCCCTTCAAAATCCAGCTTGCACTTCTGGGAGTTCTCAGTCCACATACTGCTTGAGCCTACCTTGTAGAATTTTAGGTATAACCTTGCTAGCATGTGAAATGAGTGCAATTGCGCGGTAGTTGGAGCATTCTTTGGCACTACCCTTCTTTGAGATTGGGATGTAGACTGATCTTCTCCAATCCTCTGGCCACTGCTGAGTTTTCCAAACTTGCTGGCATATTGAGTGTAGCACCTTAACAGCATCATCTTTTAAAATTGTAAATAGTTCAGCTTCCACTGGCCTTGTTATTAGCAGTGCTTTCTAAGGCCCATTTGACTTCACTCTACAGGATGTCTGGCTCAAGGTCAGCAACCACACTACCTGGGGTGTACGAGACAGCCATATCTTTCTGGTATAGTTCCTCTGTGTATTCTTGCCACCTCTTCTTGATGTCTTCTGCTTCTGTTAGGTCCTTACCACTTTTGTCCTTTATTATGGTAATCTTTGTACGAAATGTTCCTTTCAAATCTCCAATTTTCTTGAACAGATCTTTGGTTTTTCCCATTCTATTGTTTTCCTCTATTTCTTTGCATTGCTCGTTTAAGAAGGCCTTCTTGTGTCTCCTTGCTATTTTTTGGAAATCTGCATTCAATTTCCTGTATCTTTCACTATCTCCCTCGCATTTTGCTTGCCTTCTCTCCTCCGCTATTTGTAAGGCCTCATTGGACAGCCACTTTGCTTTCTTGCATTTCTTTTTCATTGGGATGGTTTTAGTTGCTGCCTCCTGTATAATGTTACGAGCCTCCATCCATAGTTCTTCAGGCACTCTGTCCAGCAAATCTAAATCCTTAAACCTGTTCCTCACTTCCACTGTGTATTCATAAGGGATTTGATTTAGATTGTATCTTACCGGCCCAGTGGTTTTTCCTACTTTCTTCAGTTTAAGCTTGAATTTTCCTATAAGAAGCTGATGATCTGAGCCACAGTCAGCTCCAGCTCTTGTTTTTGCTGACTGTATAGAGCTTCTCCATCTTTGGCTGCAGAGAATATAATCAATCTGATTTTGATGCTGCCCATCTGGTGATGTCCATGTGTAGAGTCGTCTCTTGTGTTGTTGGAAAAGCGTGTTTGTGATGACCAGCTTGTTCTCTTGGCAGAACTCTATTAGCCTTTGCCCTGCTTCGTTTTGATCTCCAAGGCCAAACTTGCCAGTTGTTCCTTTTATCTCTTGATTCCCTACTTTAGCATTCCAATCCCTTATAATGAGAAGAACATCCTTCTTTGGTGTTACTTCTATAAGGTGTTGTAAGTCTTCATAGAATTGGTCAATTTCAGTTTCTTCAGCACCAGTGGTTGGTGCATAAACTTGGATTATTGTGATGTTAAAAGGTCTGTCTTGAATTCGTATCGAGATCATTCTATCATTTTTGAGATTGCATCCCAGTACAGCTTTCACCACTCTTTTGTTGACTATGAGGGCCACTCCATTTCTTTTACGGGATTCTTGCCCACAGTAGTAGATATGATGGTCATCCGAACTGAATTCGCCCATTCCCGTCCATTTTAGTTCACTGATGCCCAGGATGTCAATATTTATTCTTGCCATCTCATTTTTTACCACATCCAACTTACCCAGGTTCATGGCTCTTACATTCCAGGTTCCTGTGCAATATTTTTCTTTACAGCATTGGACTTTCCTTTCGCTTCCAGGCATATCCACAACTGAGCGACCTTTCGGCTTTGGCCCAGCCGCTTCATCAGCTTTGAATCTACTTGTACTTGTCCTCCGCTCTTCCTCAGTAGCATGTTGGACGCCCTCCAACCTGAGGGGCTCATCTTCCAGCATCATAACTTTTATATGCATGTTGTCTTTGTCCATGGAGTTTTCTTTGCAGGGATACTGGAGAGCCTTGCCGGTTCCTCCTCCAGGTGGATCACTTTTGGTCAAAACTCTTCACTATGACCTGTCCATCTTGGGTGCCCTGCTCGGCATAGTTCATAGCTTCTCTGAGTTATTCAAGCCCCTTCGCCACGGCAATGCAGTGATCCTTCATGGATTACTGCCTTGCTCTGGATTATTTTATAATAATAATACATTTCCCTCCACACTCAGTCCTGAGTGTGCAACAGCCTAAAGGGCCCAAAATAACCCAAGCAGAGAAATGCAAATAATGTCACTGATTGTACAGGTGACCTACAAAACTTGCCCTACAAAGGCTCAAGTGCAATTGCATCGTGTACATTACATGCATGGAATTTGCAAACTGCATGGATGAATTTTTGCATATTTGCAATGCCCAATCTTCACACAGTTAGTTTTTCTTACATCCTACTGCAGATCTCCATGCAGACAAAGGAGCTGTGAGTACACATCTTCCAAAACTAATGGTTTTCCCTCCATTGCAATGGTAATGAAGGCTGAAAGGTCAAACCTCCACTGCTGGAGGCAGTATGAGGCTAAATGCCAGTTGCTAGGAATCCCAAGTTGTGCACAGGTCCCCATTTTGGGGTTTCTCACAGGCATCTGGTTGCTCACTGAGAAAATAGGATGCTGGCCTAGAAGGGCCACTGGCCTGTTCCAGAAGGCCCTTCTTATGTTCTTAAGGCATACAGCCTTTCCCCTCCCCACTGAGCTCCCCACCAGCTGCTAAGCAAGAAACACTGAGCAGAAGAAAGTGTAGCTTTTCAGTCCCAAGACTTAATGACTCAGGACTGCAGTACCTCAAGGACCACCTCTTTCCATATGAATGTACCCGGACCCTGAGATCATCTTCTGAGGCCCTTCTTCATGTGCCTCCTTCTTGAGAGGTCCGGAGGGTGGCAACACGAGAGCAGGGCCTTCTCTGCAGTGGCTCCCCGTCTACAGAATGCTCTCCCCAGGGAGGCTTGTCTAGCACCTTCATTATGCATTTTAGGCACCAGGTGAAAACATTCTTCGGCAACCTGGCCTTGGACTAATTATCAGTCTATGTCCTTTAAAATTTGTCTGTGGGGAGGGGCCTATTATTTTGCTTTGTTCATGTTTTTATTATGTACTGTGTGGTTTTATTCTGTATTTTTATGCTGTGAGCAACCCTCAGATCTTTGGATGGTGGTGTACAAATTTTAACAACAACAGCTCCCAGCTATGCTATGATAGACAGCTGTGAAGGGATCCAGAGAACTGAACTAATCCTGAGACAGCAACATACGGCCCACTGTTCAAGAGGTTCCTCTCCCATCATCTGGTATTTCAATGAAGTCCCTGCTGTAAAAATACTACATTTATCTTAGAGCACACTGTCAGTTGCTGAAGTGATAAAATATAAAGATGTTTAATCTGTGCCATGAATTTTTTTTTGGCAAACTTTGTTTAATTTTTGGTATGACTGGTGGTTGACTTATTTTTTAATATCAAATATATGAAAATTAATTCCCTACCTTAAAAGGCGATTATTTCTTTCAAGTTTCTGCACCGAACATTAGAGGAACTTTTTTTGGGGGGGGGGGATCTAGCATATGTTCCCTCTCTTTTTACATGACCATTTATATATAAGCATATACATATGAATTAAAGATTTGAAACTGAGATGTAGAACAGATAACTGCCTTGATATAACTAATCATTCTTATACTTAATGGCTGTTCCTACAGACTATTCATGTTAAAGAGAAATAATATTCCCTTTATACTCTTTCTTGCTTTATCTATAATAAAAGAATGCTGTTCTCTTTGATATTATGGAATCTGACAAATATATAACACTGTTGGTATTCCAAGACTTTTCTCATTCATCCTTGGCCTTCCCCATCCCTCGGCATTGTATCTTCATTCATTAATACAAAAACAAGATTGAAGCTACACAGTCTCAGTACATGGGTTATGATGATGATCAACTGACCCATCCGATGAGACTCCTTTTTCCTACATATGTGTACCAGAATCTCTGCTTTTATCATTTCTGTTTTACTCCGGTATTGCTTCCTCCGGACACCAACCCCTACAAACACATGTACATGCATCTTAGAATCGATTCATAGTTAGTTAAAACCCAAGCAGAATATTGGTGGAGATATCTTTAAAAAGGAAAATGTTTAATGTGACTGTCTGAAGATGAAATGGTTGCGTTGGAATGGAGTGAAAAAACACCCCACTCCTCTCCTTTCTTCTCCTAAATAGCTGAGCCAAAGGACACTTTATGTTGAACGTGTTTCTGCTTCAGGTGGTCTCTTTTATTTTCAAGGAAAGTGGCCATGCTGTTACCTTGAAGCTTATTTCAGCTTAACTCTGCGCATGCCCTGGAACTATGTGACTGCTTTGGCTGTGCTTGGTACGGTTCTCATGGTGCCCAGGTGCAAAGTAGCAAAGGATGGAAACAGTGGCTTAAGCTGGCTCACCTCCCTAGGCATGGGCTGGAGCCAGGAGCATCGTAAAGAAATGCATGTGGTTTCCTAATGAGTCACTAGGAGCTTTGCCATATTGAGTACCAGGCGACACCTCCATCCTGGAGAATCTTCCCCTGGTGATTAGACTGAGCATCAGTTTGCAGTTTTAGGCAGCACTCCTACCTCTTCCCACAAGGAACACCTTCGGGACCAGGCTGTTGGCTCTGATTGGCCCAAGACTCCCTCGTGACAACCCTGAAACTTTGCAGGAAGAAACCTGTCTTTCTATGCCTGCTAACAATCAAGTATCCAAGGTGACCAATGCCCTTCAGACCAGCTTTCTCCCTCCTCTAAAAAGGTAAAAGTAAAGGGACCCCTGACAGTTAAGTCCAGTCGCAAACGACTCTGGGGTTGCGGTGCTTATCTGGCTTTATTGGCCAAGGGAGCCGGCGCACAGCTTCTGGATCATGTGGCCAGCATGACTAAGCTGCTTCTGGCGAAACCAGAGCAGCGCACGGAAATGCTGTTTACCTTCCAGCTGGAGCGGTACCTATTTATCTACTTGCACTTTGACGTGCTTTCAAACTGCTAGGTTGGCAGAAGCAGGGACCAAGCAATGGGAGCTCACCACGTTACGGGGATTTGAACCGCTGACCTTCTGATCGACAAGTCCTAGGCTCAGTGGTTTAGACCACAGCGCCACCCACATCCCTCTCCCTCCTCTAGCTACCTTTTAATTGTAGTCCACCAGGTCCCTTTCCTCTATGGACATCCAGTTCTGTTGTTCAGCCTTTTTGTTTCCCCCAGGAAGTTGCTCCACACTTCATTTGACCTCATGGATATCCCTGGGAGAAGACAGATTTAGCTTAGCAAGACCCCTTCTCCCTGCCCTCTTCCCTCATCTGCTTCTCTCCATGTTTGTCATTTCTCTTAGCAATGTTTCGTAGATGTTTGTTAAACAAAATGTACCTTCATGCCAGCAACCACAAGTAACTCACAACTGGGGGTGGGGGGAGTGGCGAAGGGATAAAAAGACCAAGTTAGAGTCAAAACTTCTGAAAAGTTTTAATTAATATGGAAGAAAAAGAGGATGGTTAGTTCTCTAAAGGTCTCCAAGTCCCCTCTCCAGAGAAGGAAAAACCCTAGCAGATAAGAAATGCTGATTATTAAATATATTTTTCATAGTTGCTAGCAAATTTGAATGCCATGAATTACTTATAGCACAACACAAATTCCCTTGTTTTGATTTCCTCAAAGGCCTTCAGACTAGTGTACGGAATGGAATTCTAGTTAATTCCACATACAATATGCAAATTAAGTTGTGTCCTCCTTTAAAAGCAATTATATTTCTGATTCTTCAACTTCTAAAAAGTGTGTGTGCTTTAAAAAAAATCGGTTTGAATCCACGGAATTTTTTCTCAACCTCTGCCTCCCAAATGTAGCCTCTTGCTACCCTGAAAATCCACTCCGGGGGGGGGGGGGGAGCAGGGGGCTTTGAGAGCTTAGGATGCTGTGGGTGGGAAGTGCATTGTGCTTACGCATAGGGTAGTCTGGACCCTGCACAAACTAATATTTTTCTCAACCAAACTCACATTTACTTGAATTTGGCAGCATTTTTAAAGATTCTATTGTGCTTGTATACATTTAAAAATAAATATCCAGTTATTTATGCTGTTGGATAGGAGTTCAGAGCTGGCCCTACCATTGGGCAGAGTGAGGCAGCTGCCTCAAGCAGTGGATACTGTGGGTGTAGAACGAGGGTGAGGTGCTGGAGGACAGGTCTGTGTGTACCACACAATGTGTCCTGCACCTCTTGGCTAACCTGCTGTCTTCAGGTGCAATGGCGTAGGAATCACCAATGCAATACCTAGAGATGACTTGAGTTTTCTCTGTCCAAAAGGGGCCCTAACTGGTGAACCATGTAATAAAGCCCCTTGCTCATGAAGATGTGGGAGAGTGATGTGGACGCATGGGTGGGGTGGTAGAAAACTTTGACTTTGACATGGCTGCAATGTTGCCTGGAATGCCAAGATGAGAGTGACCCAGGTGCCGTTAGAAAAGTTGTCAAGCATAAGGTTTTAACATTTCAGCCAAGACACATAAGCATAACCCCCAGGAGTTGTGTGTGTAGTAGACAGACAAGGAATTACATCAAATATTTGTTTTTTCCTCTCCTATAGATGTCTCTTTTTGGGCAATTTGCTGAAAGCAATTTGAAAAATGTAACATTTCAGACCTTTTAAATATACACAATCTCTGACAAGTCATTATCTGAAAAAAAAAAATCTTTGGGCTTTTCAACAAATTTACATTGTAGTTACAGCAGAATCTCCATGTGTAAACCGGGGAGGATATTGGGGAGAAAATTGATTCATTCTGTGTAAGCCAATTAATTCAACAAACAAATGCTAGCTGCTGAGGAAGAATGATGTGTGATAGGATGAGCAAGAAGCACTTCTTAGCGTTTGGTCAGTGCATCAGGATGAAAAAAGGAGGAAATTATTTACTCTTACAATTACACTTTCTGACAAAATATTTGTTTATTGCAGTATTTTTGTACACAGGAATTGTTGGAATGATGCTGATCTCCCACTGATGAAGAAAGATATGTTAGAACGTTGCCATAATGTCTATTATTCTCTTAGGCTTTTTATATCTTATTCTGATTGTCTCTTATTTTATTTTTGTACACTGTCAGAATGACTACTGATTTCACTGAAAATGGTTTAAAATGTGGGTTACCTCGGAGCAAAATTTCATTTGCACATTTTTTGAGGAAAATCTGATGATGCGAAATATAGTTACTGTCAGTCAGTGAGTAAGATGGACTGAGAGTTTGATTTGGTGCAAGGAAACTTTATGTTGATATCCTGGAGTGGGGTATTTCTCAGCCTCTTTCTTTCCCACAATGGAAGTTTAAATATCTTTAAGCCATCTTTCCAACTCCCAAAGTCTGTAACATGTATGCTGACGTAAATTAGCTCAAGATGTAAAGAGGTGAGTGAATTATGCCCTCCTGAAGGATCAGTTCTAGGGTGGTTGACTCATCACTTGGCCTTCCCTCCACTTTTCCATGGCAAGTATCATACAGGGCAAATCAGTATTTACTTAAAATATAAAAGGTAAAAGGTAAAGGTTTACTGTACTTAATTATAATGCAGGCAAATTAATACAGCTTTTTTAAAAGGCTTTTTCGGGATGCAGGTGGCGCTGTGGTCTAAACCACTGAGCCTCTTGGGCTTGCCAATCGGAAGGTCGGTGGTTCAAATTCCTGCAACGGGATGAGCTCCTGTTGCTCGGTCCCAGCTCCTGCCAACCTAGCAGTTCGAAAGCACGTCAAAGTGCAAGTAGATAAATAGGTACTGCTCCATCTGGAAGGTAAACAGCATTTCCGTGCGCTGCTCTAGTTTCACCAGAAGTGGCTTAGTCATGCTGGCCACATGACCCGGAAAAACTGTCTGCGGACAAATGTCGGCTCCCTCGGCCAGTAAAGCGAGATGAGCGCCGCAACCCCAGAGTCGTTCGCGATTGGACTTAACTGTCAGGGGTCCTTTACCTTTACCTTTTAAAAGGCTTTTACTACACCAAGCTTTTGTTATTTTTCAATACTGAAACCTTGAGATTGGGAACTCTGTGAATGCAGAGGGTTCCTGATCACATGGCAGCTTATAAACACATCCAACTGAATATGGACTTGCCTTTGGTCTGCAAGGCAAACAGTACTTGCAAGGTGAACAGTACTTGCAGACAGACCCACATGAGAAAGGTTGGCCATGCCTATAGAATAGATAGGAATAGATATGAGAGGAATAGGAATAGATATAGGAATAGATGGGAGGTCGGGTCTATAGTCCAAAAACCATTTTTTTCCTTTATAATCTTGTAATTAATATTGGGTTTATCTCTATTTTCATTTGTATTTTTGTTTTTTGTCTTTTGGTGTATCAATAAAAAAGAAAAGAAAAAGAAAAAAAGAACATGTGTCTTGAAAGCTCTGTAGAAAGGGCTGAGCCCAGTGAGAACTACAAGTTAATGGCCCTGGTGCTAATGAGAGCGAGCAGGAGAGCGAGAGAGCTCTTAGTAAAGGAATTAATCCCAACATCTGTCAATCTTTCTTCATGTTTTTAATGTCTTTGCTGTGGAAGAAGCTGCCCTTAGCATTACTCTCCCTAAACTTTAAAAAAAAGAAGGAAAAAAGAAGAAGCAGTGATGAAACCTGACATGCTGTATTAAAGAGCCGTTGGGGTAACTATATATTTAGCCACTTTTAAAAACATGTCATACTGTGTAGAATTCAGAGTCATGGTATCTATCACATCTGGTTAATCCATAAATTAAAGTTAATAAAAAGCCAGGTACATACAGTGTGAGCTGGGCATTAAAAACAATCTAGAAAAAAATCACCAACATACTCATTTTGAGTTTCTGCCATGCATAAAGGTGACCTGGAATGGAATAACAGGCAAGTGTAATGAAAATCTGCCAACTTCCACTGACAAAAACAGCCATCACTTCAAATGCTTGGAGAATATAGCAAAAGAGAGTGGAGTATCCTTTGCTCTATGAAGCAAAAGGAAGCCTCAAAAAAAGAATCCCTTTATAATCTGTCATATTCTATTTATATTGGTAAACACAGTCTGAATTAGAGATGGGCAAAACAGGGTCTTTCCAGTCCATGCTACTTTTTAATGTTTTACCAATAAATCCATTCTGTTCTGTCTCTGGATTAATCTGTGCATTCATTAAAAAAAACAACCTGCATGTATTTCTGAACACACCTCACCAACATTTCTAGACACGTTTTCTCTCAAATAATGCATTTCCAAATGTATCTCAGAAGACACACTTCAAAACATATTTCAATATGTTTTTTTTTAACTGAGAACCCCATTGGAACATTTGAGAAGTGTGAGGCCCGTGGTCCCGGAAGGGAGAATCAGGTCTGTTTGTATCATAATTCACAAAGAACTAATCCCTCAAGCATCCTTAATCTGAAACTAGTTTCATTCTTTCTGAATTAAGTTAACAGGCAAAATGGCTTACCTCTGTAATATGTTTTTAAAAACATGGTTGTTGTTTTTTAATTTACTGTTTGTAAAGAGCGCACATGACTATCATTTTTAAAGTTATTAACTTTTGCCGTAAGATTTTCTCAAACCAGAATTTTAGACCTATATTGGATTTTTATTTATTTAATGTAATTTGTATTCTGCTTAATTGTAAACTGTTTACATAAAATGAAATATACACTCAACTTACCAGTGAGTCAGAGTTTAAAACAAGTTTATGTAATACATGATCAGAGCCATCCCTTAACAACTGATAACATTATTGTATCAACTATAGCATTATTACTATTTCAATTACAATATAACATTGCAAGGCAATACAGTGGTACCTCAGGTTAAGTACTTAATTCGTTCCGGAGGTCCGTTCTTAACCTGAAACTGTTCTTAACCTGAAGCACCACTTTAGCTAATGGGGCCTCCTGCTGCCGCTGCACGATTTCTGTTCTCATCCTGAAGCAAAGTTCTTAACCTGAAGCACTATTTCTGGGTTAGTGGAGTCTTTAACCTGAAGCGTATGTAACCTGAAGCGTATGTAACCTGAGGTACCACTGTATCTAAATGGATTTTTTGGGGGGGGGGGGTTAGAAAATGGCAACACTGTACCTGTCTAATTGATTTCTCAGGGTGTTTGGAGAATTTGTAGGGCAGTAATTCCCTGCTTTCTATGTGAACTGTGCAAGAACTTGCAGCACCTCACAATGGCCCTTTTGCATCACTGTCCTTCTGTTGCCACATTACAGGTGCCTTTGGCAATATTGGCACAATATGACAACTCAGGATGATTCCAAGGTGCAGAGACACTTATACACAATCCTTTCCTGTTCACTCAGATACTCACAGAGATTCTTTTAAAGATGGGATAATGGATTTCACACTTAAAAATTGAATCCATTATAGAGTATCAGTTGGAGATATTATTTAGGAAAAACTGGCTTCATGGCCGTGATAGTAGGGAGGAAGTGAAAAAGAGAAGTGTATCTCTCCCCTCAATCTCTTTGCTTCTTCACTGCCTTTACCCTTGAGGACTGAAGCTGCTGTCAGTATGCATTTAAACACTGATTCTGGCATTAACACATCTCCATTAAGCTTTCATGTTTTATTAAAAAATCAAACAATGCTAATTATCCTCTAGTTTTGATGTCTGAAATAAAAACAAAAAACCCGAAGCCCAAGCAGCTCAGATTCTCCATCATTGTAGTAGCACATCTCCTGTAATTGAAAGCCTTGCCAGCAAGCTGCCTAGTGAGACTTATGTACAAAAGATTTATCCTCAGTACCAGGCTTATTCAAAACTCACTTTTAACCTATTATCTAGTGAGCATCCTTACAGGCCAGGGGTGATGATAATAATAAAATGCATGGAGAAGAGGAGGTTAAGGGGTGATATGATAG
Source organism: Podarcis erhardii (assembly GCF_964252035.2). Lineage (NCBI taxonomy): Eukaryota > Metazoa > Chordata > Lepidosauria > Squamata > Lacertidae > Podarcis > Podarcis erhardii. Next base: position 138,605,755 of record NC_138497.1, on the reverse strand, counting down.
CCATGTTCAAATATATAAAAGGATGTCACATAGAGGAGGGAGAAAGGTTGTTTTCTGCTGCTCCAGAGAAGCGGACACGGAGCAATGGTTCCAAACTACAAGAAAGAAGATTCCACCTAAACATTAGGAAGAACTTCCTGACAGTAAGAGCTGTTCGACAGTGGAATTTGCTGCCAAGGAGTGTGGTGGAGTCTCCTTCTTTGGAGGTCTTTAAGCAGAGGCTTGACAACCATATGTCAGGAGTGCTCTGATGGTGTTTCCTGCTTGGCAGGGGGTTGGACTCGATGGCCCTTGTGGTCTCTTCCAACTCTATGATTCTATGATTCTATGATTCTATGATTTTCCTTTTAGCACAATAACATGTGAACAGAACACATTTCAGCAGCCTGCCTTAAGAAAACAGCAAGGTTGTGAACCATTGCAAGTGAAGCCTGGAGTCTTGAAAAGCATCCATCCACAATACCCAGAAACATGAAGGGGGCGTGTACTGAGAATACCACGGAAGAAACCCTGCCCCTGTAGGATTCAAAACAACCCGGTTGTGCGCAGCAGTTAAATCTGATTTCGTTATCACAGGAAAATCCAACAGGCATCCCAGGGGGACAAGCTTTGAAGGTGGCTATCTTTGAAGATAGTGCTGACATTCCAAATAACTACTTCTGCCTTTCAGAACTTTAATCGTTGATATTGCAGACCTCACCCAAGGCAGAATTCTTCATATTCCTTTGATGCTGGGAAGGCGATCATGCGATAGCCATTCCCACAGGTGGTAAGGGGGGGGGGACCTAGTGCAAATGAGACCTGGAAACTAAAAGAGCAATTACAGCATGAGAACAAAACAGCAGCAAAATTGTCCACGACAGAAGTCTGTCATTACTCCGGGGGGGGGGGGGCAAGGTAAATGCAAAGACAAAAATCAATTATCACTGGTAGTGTGCGCTGTGATGTTTTTCAGTTGCTGGTTCTTAAACCAGTTCTTCTCTGAAAACTATACAGCATGGCAGTCTGGAACAGGCAGTTGTGCTCATACTGAGAGGGTAGAGATGTAGAACAAAGCTTCCTTTTCCTCTCTGGCCAAGGAGAATTTATGGGACAGGTGCTATTTTAGCCTGGTACTTCCTTTTCCTGTAAGACTAATATTAGTATTTTAATACTATTAGCTTTAAGGAGAATAAAACAAACAAGAACAATGAGAATGTTCCAAAAAGTATAATCAAATTGCTTCTCTGTGAATATTCTCTAGCTATTCTTTGCTCAAATATTTGCTCAATATTCACTGAATATTTTATATGCTTCAGTATTTCACTTCAATATTTTGAATTTTTACAGTATTCTTAATTGACAGTGGAATTTTTTATTTGACAGTACCTGACAGCTGGCATGCAATGTTATCAAGTACTTGACAGCATTTGATAGGAGGGAAATACCTATCTAAAAAATATTGATTATCAGTAAACAGTGGGCAATAATTTGGAAGCAGATGAGATTTTACATTTAATGGCTGCAAAAGCAAGAGAAGCCTACAGAACTCAGCAGTATCTAATTTTGTGGTGAAATTTCATACTGAAAATTTTACACTCACAATTTGAGTTGTAAAACTGGAAATTCCAAATTTGATGTTAACAGACGTATCAATAATGCTTCAAGGACTTAACACTGTGCTTACAGCTTAATAGTTAAATATGAAAATCAGCTACTCAGTTTTATTTACTTTTCCACTAAAATCTACAGTTTACTTACCACATTGTCACCAGCTTGCTGCTCCCAATATTTGCCAGTTAGGCGTTGCTTTAATTATTTCCTACAAGCACTCATAAAAAAATGAGCAAGTTCTATAACAAAGGATTATAAACGTAATCCTAGATAAACACCCAACTCTGTGCAGGGAAGAGCTATACAGTCAGCTGTGTGTTTGCTGGTGACAAGCCTACGCTGACCAACCCACAACCCCTGAATTAGTCATGGGTGCAGGACTATTGAGAAGGATGGAAAAGGGTGAGTTCATTCAATGGGTGAGTTCCTTGGATGAGATGAAGCGATTCCTTATTTCCCAGTGAACTGAGGCAACCAGGTTTGGCAGAGAAGTAGCCTCCACTCTTTTCAGGCTGAAGCTAATTTGGACCATTTCTCCAGCATCCCTATTTCCAGGGAATTATCGTTCTGCATTTGTGTAGGTTGAGATCTCCTTGGCAGCAGCCCTAGCACCCAGACTAAGTTCAAGCTCCAAGGATATAGGTGTGTGGAGTGGTCATGTGGGAGGCAACACCTCAACTGGTATAGAATAGTTGTTGTTAAAGTTTATTTCTGCATCCCCTTTCAGCCGCAAAAGGTCCCATGGTGTCTCACGAGAGTTGATGCACAGACAAAATTTGAGTAAAAAGATGCAACTTGCAAAAATGTAAGGCTACAAAATCTCAGCAATTTAAAAAAGGCTGAAGCCCAAATACATCCAGTGAGGTAGGCACAGCAAGTGAAAAATCTTGCCCTTTGATGGCCCAGCACATCCCTCCCCACCCCATGCTTGGGAGTGTCCATTTTTGGGACAGGCATCCCCTCACTTTCTACCTTTCTCTCACCACCCTCACAAAGCGAAGGTTTGGGGCTGCTGGTGTGGAGCACAAAGATCACCTAGGCTTATCCATAATGATGGCTGATAAGAAAGAGCCAAGAGCGGCAATGTTCAAGTCAGACAAGGCAATGGGGCCAGGATTCTTACCACAATGATGACATCAATCCTTAGTGTCTCTCCAGGCTAATAATTCCCTCGTAGATTTCTTCCTCCACAGAAGAATACCTGTGGGGAAGATTCTGTGTCAGAATGCAAAATAGATTTTCCCCCAAGAAAAGGCTTCATTGATCCCTTTTCTTGCATATAGATCTTTCCAGCAAAACCCACACAGATTTTGTATTCTGATACGACGCTTTGGTATATCTCTTTTTATATTCCTGTCAGAAACACAAAAAAAGTTACATGAGAATTGATCTTGAGTAATTTGTGGTTGGATTACACAAGAACCTTATGACAACTACCTAGCTAAAAATCTTAGAGCATAAACTTGCCTTTTAACCTTCATGGTTGCTACTGAGACTTTATGAAATATTTCACTCTTCATTAAGATGCACTAAATAGGCTTTTTCAGCTTTCATAATGAAAAAAATCCCATTTTGTAAGTACTCACAAAATCAAATTAATATTAATTGTATTCAGCTGTGTGCCAGTAAGGGGAATTTCAATTGCTTCAACCAGAAAGTTAATTTATTTTTTCTTTCCTTTTTCTGGAAGGAGAACATTGAACAAAATGGGAGGTGTGGGTCATCCTTTATTCAGCTGGATTTGCTCAGCCACATAAGTGTCTTGCTTTCCTTTGCAGAGAATGCTATTCCAAAGGCCCAAGCCTCCTCCAAAACCTGGCATGTATAATTCCTATTTTGATAACTTCCCTGGGTTGGAATAGCTGCAAGTAGGTGGTCTGTGAGTGTGGGGCATTAAGGTGGCTAGGAGGGGGTCAGTTTCCTCTGTTTTCCTCCAAATTTTATTGTTATGCTTTGAGAGGATCTATATTTCTAAACAAGTCTGGCATTCTGAGGATGGAGAGTGACAGAAATGTAGTATACAGTGGGCCTGCAACTTACGTGGGGGTTACATTAGGGGGGGTTGCACGCAAAGGCAAAATCATGCAGAGTGAGGAAGACCTCTGGGACCCCCCCCCCCGGTGATTATCCTACCTTTTTGGGCTCTGGGAAGGTCACTCAAGGCCTCTGGAAAGCTGTGGGTGGCTCCCTCCAGATCTTGTGGGAGCCTCACAGAGCCTTCCAGAGTTTGGTGAGCAAGGTGGAGGCTTTCAAAAAAACCTCTGCAGGAGGAGCACCTGGAGCAGAAAGAGCTTTTTACAGTATGCCCTCTGGGAAGGTTGCCCAAGATCTCATGGGTCCTTCACAAGATCTCGGATGGCCTCTTCTAGCTACCCACACCCCAAATTCTCTGCGTACTTATTTCTTTTCATGCAACCCATGGAAACTTGCAACTGCTTAAGTAAATCACACATAAGTTGTGGGTCTGCTGCACTTAAATTTAAATAGAGTCAAAGTAAGGCCTAGTTCTTATTGAGGTGGTAAACCTATGTCTGGGCTGCACCATTTAAGACTGCAGAAGAGTTCTCACCCAGCCTTAACCCTGACATGCTAACTTTCTCTGTGAATAAGCCTTCAAAGCTATGAGCTCCTACAGCCCAGACACAGATTTCCCATCTCAGTGAGGCCTAGGTCTAAATTTCACCTCATTCTTGCAGAACTGGTATTGGTCTCAAAAGAAAGGCTGGCTCTTCCTATAGTTCTCATGGCATTTGACTTATCATGTCACAGGGCAGGAGAGCAGGAGACCCCTCTTGTTTTGTACAGGTCCTCCATAAATAGTCTGCTTTGTCAATACTGCAGCCTAACCTGCGGCTTCAGGGCAGCTTCCCAGTCACCCTTCTCCAGGTGCCTTGTTTCCCTAATCTCCATGCCACCTTGTGACACAACAGTAGGTTAATCACCCTGTTCAGCCTGAATGCAATCCATGTCTTCTGAATCTGCATGAGACACTGAAACACAAGTGCTCCCTGGCACTATTTCACCTTGACCCACACTGAGGCTAGTTCTTGGTCCTTGCTGAAACTTGCCCTTCCTTTCACTGAAGTCTCAAATGGTGTCTTCGTGTGGGAATAAGGAAAGGATCTATTCTGACACTGAACTCCCCATAGATTACAATTTGAGAAGCCTTCTTTGAGACAGAGGGCTGGTTCTTGACTCAGACAGTCCATTCTCATGGCAGAAGTAATTTAATTAGCTCTAAATCATCCCTGCTAGGCAATGTCAAGTCTGATTCCGAATATATTCAGAGTTGGCAAATTATCTTCAGTGATTTCATGTTGCCTCTTTGCTGCTTGTTCCAACATTTAATTGCTCTTTTTGCCAGGGACTTTATTGAAAGCCTTTTTATATTCCTACAGTGTATCTCTGGAATGAGTGGCTGGAGGCTCTTCCAGACTCAGGACATGGAGCCTCCACCTGCTGCTAAACCAGTTCAAGAGCTAGGCCTGATTATATGCTGAACCCATATGCTGGCTTGTTCCGGTCCAGGTGTGCCACACATTCCCACACAGTCTGGGCCAAGTGTGGCATGCAGCACAAGAGAGGACAAGGTGAAAATGAAGCAGACAGGTAATGGTGCTCTTTCCTTTTCTTACTTTTCATCCAGTCCTCCACCACCGGAGAAACCAGCCTTTGCCAGACGAGTAAGCAAGAACAAAATCAAATGCCCCTGTTTCCTTTGAGACGGAAATAATAACTGACGGTACATGTACACAGCTGTGCAAAACACAAACTTAGATTCATAGAGTTGGAAGGGATCCTGAGGATCATCTGGTCCACCCCCTGCAATGCTTTCCCATATGGGGATCAAACCTGCCACACTGGTGTTATCAGCACCACGCTCTGACCAACTGAGCTTCCAGGCTGACAAAGTTTATGCTCATGGGACACTTGGAATAGTATAACCCTCTAAGTGTCCTGATTTGAGTGTCTGAGGGCCCTGCTCCTTCCTGCCACTCACCATCTGGCCTGGGGCGGGGCCTGAAGCCTCATAAGGACTGCTGGACTCTGCTGCCCGGGAGGACTCTCCTGCATGTGAGTGTCTGAGGGCCCTGCTCCTTCCTGCCACTCACCATCTGGCCTGGGGCGGGGCCTGAAGCCTCATAAAGGACTGCTGGACTCTGCTGCCCAGGAGGACTCTCCTGTGTGAGTGTATGGGGTCCTGCTCCTTCCTGCCACTCACCATCTGGCCTGGGGCGGGGCCTGAAGCCTCATAAAGGACTGCTGGACTCTGCTGCCCGGGAGGACTCTCCTGCGTGTGAGTGTCTGAGGGCCCTGCTCCTTCCTGCCACTCACCATCTGGCCTGGGGCGGGGCCTGAAGCCTCATAAAGGACTGCTGGACTCTGCTGCCCGGGAGGACTCTCCTGCGTGTGAGTGTATGGGGTCCTGCTCCTTCCTGCCACTCACCATCTGGCCTGGGGCGGGGCCTGAAGCCTCATAAGGACTGCTGGACTCTGCTGCCCGGGAGGACTCTCCTGGGTGTGAGTGTCTGAGGGCCCTGCTCCTTCCTGCCACTCACCATCTGGCCTGGGGCGGGGCCTGAAGCCTCATAAGGACTGCTGGACTCTGCTGCCCGGGAGGACTCTCCTGGGTGTGAGTGTCTGAGGGCCCTGCTCCTTCCTGCCACTCACCATCTGGCCTGGGGCGGGGCCTGAAGCCTCATAAAGGACTGCTGGACTCTGCTGCCCGGGAGGACTCTCCTGTGTGAGTGTATGGGGTCCTGCTCCTTCCTGCCACTCACCATCTGGCCTGGGGCGGGGCCTGAAGCCTCATAAAGGACTGCTGGACTCTGCTGCCCGGGAGGACTCTCCTGTGTGAGTGTATGGGGTCCTGCTCCTTCCTGCCACTCACCATCTGGCCTGGGGCGGGGCCTGAAGCCTCATAAAGGACTGCTGGACTCTGCTGCCCGGGAGGACTCTCTTGCGTGTGAGTGTCTGAGGGCCCTGCTCCTTCCTGCCACTCACCATCTGGCCTGGGGCGGGGCCTGAAGCCTCATAAAGGACTGCTGGACTCTGCTGCCCGGGAGGACTCTCCTGCGTGTGAGTGTATGGGGTCCTGCTCCTTCCTGCCACTCACCATCTGGCCTGGGGCGGGGCCTGAAGCCTCATAAGGACTGCTGGACTCTGCTGCCCGGGAGGACTCTCCTGGGTGTGAGTGTCTGAGGGCCCTGCTCCTTCCTGCCACTCACCATCTGGCCTGGGGCGGGGCCTGAAGCCTCATAAAGGACTGCTGGACTCTGCTGCCCGGGAGGACTCTCCTGTGTGAGTGTATGGGGTCCTGCTCCTTCCTGCCACTCACCATCTGGCCTGGGGCGGGGCCTGAAGCCTCATAAAGGACTGCTGGACTCTGCTGCCCAGGAGGACTCTCCTGTGTGAGTGTATGGGGTCCTGCTCCTTCCTGCCACTCACCATCTGGCCTGGGGCGGGGCCTGAAGCCTCATAAAGGACTGCTGGACTCTGCTGCCCGGGAGGACTCTCCTGCATGTGAGTGTCTGAGGGCCCTGCTCCTTCCTGCCACTCACCATCTGGCCTGGGGCGGGGCCTGAAGCCTCATAAAGGACTGCTGGACTCTGCTGCCCGGGAGGACTTTCCTGCGTGTGAGTGTCTGAGGGAGGACTCTCCTGTGTGAGTGTATGGGGTCCTGCTCCTTCCTGCCACTCACCATCTGGCCTGGGGCGGGGCCTGAAGCCTCATAAAGGACTGCTGGACTCTGCTGCCCGGGAGGACTCTCCTGTGTGAGTGTATGGGGTCCTGCTCCTTCCTGCCACTCACCATCTGGCCTGGGGCGGGGCCTGAAGCCTCATAAGGACTGCTGGACTCTGCTGCCCGGGAGGACTCTCCTGTGTGAGTGTATGGGGTCCTGCTCCTTCCTGCCACTCACCATCTGGCCTGGGGCGGGGCCTGAAGCCTCATAAAGGACTGCTGGACTCTGCTGCCCAGGAGGACTCTCCTGTGTGAGTGTATGGGGTCCTGCTCCTTCCTGCCACTCACCATCTGGCCTGGGGCGGGGCCTGAAGCCTCATAAAGGACTGCTGGACTCTGCTGCCCGGGAGGACTCTCCTGCGTGTGAGTGTATGGGGTCCTGCTCCTTCCTGCCACTCACCATCTGGCCTGGGGCGGGGCCTGAAGCCTCATAAAGGACTGCTGGACTCTGCTGCCCGGGAGGACTCTCCTGCGTGTGAGTGTATGGGGTCCTGCTCCTTCCTGCCACTCACCATCTGGCCTGGGGCGGGGCCTGAAGCCTCATAAAGGACTGCTGGACTCTGCTGCCCGGGAGGACTCTCCTGCGTGTGAGTGTATGGGGTCCTGCTCCTTCCTGCCACTCACCATCTGGCCTGGGGCGGGGCCTGAAGCCTCATAAAGGACGTCTGGACTCTGCTGCCCGGGAGGACTCTCCTGTGTGAGTGTATGGGGTCCTGCTCCTTCCTGCCACTCACCATCTGGCCTGGGGCGGGGCCTGAAGCCTCATAAAGGACTGCTGGACTCTGCTGCCCGGGAGGACTCTCCTGGGTGTGAGTGTCTGAGGGCCCTGCTCCTTCCTGCCACTCACCATCTGGCCTGGGGCGGGGCCTGAGGCCTCATAAAGGACTGCTGGACTCTGCTGCCCGGGAGGACTCTCCTGCGTGTGAGTGTATGGGGTCCTGCTCCTTCCTGCCACTCACCATCTGGCCTGGGGCGGGGCCTGAAGCCTCATAAAGGACTGCTGGACTCTGCTGCCCGGGAGGACTCTCCTGTGTGAGTGTATGGGGTCCTGCTCCTTCCTGCCACTCACCATCTGGCCTGGGGCGGGGCCTGAAGCCTCATAAGGACTGCTGGACTCTGCTGCCCGGGAGGACTCTCTTGCGTGTGAGTGTCTGAGGGCCCTGCTCCTTCCTGCCACTCACCATCTGGCCTGGGGCGGGGCCTGAGGCCTCACAAGGACTGCTGGACTCTGCTGCCCGGGAGGACTCTCCTGCGTGTGAGTGTCTGAGGGCCCTGCTCCTTCCTGCCACTCACCATCTGGCCTGGGGCGGGGCCTGGGGCCTCATAAAGGACTGCTGGACTCTGCTGCCCAGGAGGACTCTCCTGCGTGTGAGTGTCTGAGGGCCCTGCTCCTTCCTGCCACTCACCATCTGGCCTGGGGCGGGGCCTGGGGCCTCACAAAGGACTGCTGGACTCTGCTGCCCGGGAGGACTCTCCTGTATGTGAGTGTATGGGGTCCTGCTCCTTCCTGCCACTCACCATCTGGCCTGGGGCGGGGCCTGAAGCCTCATAAAGGACTGCTGGACTCTGCTGCCCAGGAGGACTCTCCTGCGTGTGAGTGTCTGAGGGCCCTGCTCCTTCCTGCCACTCACCATCTGGCCTGGGGCGGGGCCTGAAGCCTCATAAAGGACTGCTGGACTCTGCTGCCCGGGAGGACTCTCCTGTATGTGAGTGTATGGGGTCCTGCTCCTTCCTGCCACTCACCATCTGGCCTGGGGCGGGGCCTGAAGCCTCATAAAGGACTGCTGGACTCTGCTGCCCAGGAGGACTCTCCTGCGTGTGAGTGTCTGAGGGCCCTGCTCCTTCCTGCCACTCACCATCTGGCCTGGGGCGGGGCCTGAAGCCTCATAAAGGACTGCTGGACTCTGCTGCCCGGGAGGACTCTCCTGTGTGAGTGTATGGGGTCCTGCTCCTTCCTGCCACTCACCATCTGGCCTGGGGCGGGGCCTGAAGCCTCATAAAGGACTGCTGGACTCTGCTGCCCGGGAGGACTCTCTTGCGTGTGAGTGTCTGAGGGCCCTGCTCCTTCCTGCCACTCACCATCTGGCCTGGGGCGGGGCCTGAAGCCTCATAAAGGACTGCTGGACTCTGCTGCCCGGGAGGACTCTCCTGTATGTGAGTGTATGGGGTCCTGCTCCTTCCTGCCACTCACCATCTGGCCTGGGGCGGGGCCTGAAGCCTCATAAAGGACTGCTGGACTCTGCTGCCCGGGAGGACTCTCCTGCGTGTGAGTGTCTGAGGGCCCTGCTCCTTCCTGCCACTCACCATCTGGCCTGGGGCGGGGCCTGAAGCCTCATAAAGGACTGCTGGACTCTGCTGCCCGGGAGGACTCTCCTGTGTGAGTGTATGGGGTCCTGCTCCTTCCTGCCACTCACCATCTGGCCTGGGGCGGGGCCTGAAGCCTCATAAGGACTGCTGGACTCTGCTGCCCGGGAGGACTCTCCTGTGTGAGTGTATGGGGTCCTGCTCCTTCCTGCCACTCACCATCTGGCCTGGGGCGGGGCCTGAAGCCTCATAAAGGACTGCTGGACTCTGCTGCCCAGGAGGACTCTCCTGTGTGAGTGTATGGGGTCCTGCTCCTTCCTGCCACTCACCATCTGGCCTGGGGCGGGGCCTGAAGCCTCATAAAGGACTGCTGGACTCTGCTGCCCGGGAGGACTCTCCTGCGTGTGAGTGTATGGGGTCCTGCTCCTTCCTGCCACTCACCATCTGGCCTGGGGCGGGGCCTGAAGCCTCATAAAGGACTGCTGGACTCTGCTGCCCGGGAGGACTCTCCTGCGTGTGAGTGTATGGGGTCCTGCTCCTTCCTGCCACTCACCATCTGGCCTGGGGCGGGGCCTGAAGCCTCATAAAGGACTGCTGGACTCTGCTGCCCGGGAGGACTCTCCTGTGTGAGTGTATGGGGTCCTGCTCCTTCCTGCCACTCACCATCTGGCCTGGGGCGGGGCCTGAAGCCTCATAAGGACTGCTGGACTCTGCTGCCCGGGAGGACTCTCCTGTGTGAGTGTATGGGGTCCTGCTCCTTCCTGCCACTCACCATCTGGCCTGGGGCGGGGCCTGAAGCCTCATAAAGGACTGCTGGACTCTGCTGCCCAGGAGGACTCTCCTGTGTGAGTGTATGGGGTCCTGCTCCTTCCTTCCACTCACCATCTGGCCTGGGGCGGGGCCTGACGGGCCTCACTAGAACAGTTGCTGTTACTGCTGGAGGGGTGCAGAGTGCTTTTAAAATGTTTTAAAATTTTTATTTTGAATTTTTTGTATGTGGGGGGGGGGTGCGGTGGATGTTCATTGGGCCTGGGAATTTGTTTGATTTTATGTTTTTGTAATTTTTGTAATTTTTATTGTTCTTTGTTTATATTGTTTTATTTGTGTTGTGTTTTTTCTTTTCTTTTTTTTGTTGTGTTTGTTTTTTAAAGGGGTTATTTTGTTCTTAAGGGGAGGGGTCAGGGCTGCCGGGGAATGGGCCCCAGCCCACAAAATGGCTGGGATATGCTTCACAGGGGGGAATGCACTGGGACAACCGATCTCAGTGATCATGGGTAGGAGGAGGAGTTACGCTAAGACCAGACCATGTCATTACAGAGGAGGCAGGTTTAGTCGTTGTCTGAGGACTATCCCTACCTCTGGGTCTGGTCCTGACCGGATGGATACTAGAATCAGCAAGGGATACCCACATGACCTGAAAGTGTTGCTGTGCAATGCCAGGTCAATGATTCATAAGACCACTGCCATCCATGACTTGATCATGGATGGAGGACTTGACCTGGCATGTGTAACAGAGACTTGGTTGGATGAAGCAGATGGGCCTGTCCTTGCCGCTGCTTGTCCACCAGGTTTCTCTTACGCACAGCAACCCAGGTCATGTGGGCGGGGAGGGGGGGTTGCAGTGATTTTTAGGAAGTCACTAGCTTGCACCAGGCGTCCTATTGGGAAGACCCAGTTTTCTGAGTGCATGTTCTGGAAGTTGGGCAATAGGGGCAGTACAGGATTCCTTCTGGTGTACCGACCTCCCCGCTGCACCAAGGATTCCCTGCCCGAGCTGCTTCAGGTCGTGGCGGATGTTCTCCTGGAGACACCTAGCTTGGTCGTCCTAGGGGATTTTAACATCCATGCTGACACGACCTTACAAGGGGCCGCTCGGGACTTCGTGGAAAGCATGGCCTCCATGGGGCTGTCCCTGAATAAGTCAGGCCCAACCCATAGCCGCGGACATGCCTTGGACCTGGTGTTTACCTCTACGGATGTTGGTGATCTGACACTAAGTAAAAGCGAAACGAAAGAAGTGCCATGGTCAGACCACTTCCTGGTGCAACTGGACTTCTCTGCGACCCATCCCCTCTGCAGGGAGGTGGGACCGATTCGGATGGTCCGCCCCCGCCACTTAATGGATCCAAATGGTTTCCAGAGAGTGGTTGGGGATGCTTTATCCCATGTTGATGGCCTTTCAGCCGATTCCCTGGTGGCCCGCTGGAATGTGGAGTTAACCAGGGCTATTGACTGTTTGGCTCCAAAGCGCCCTCTCCGATTGCATGGAGCCCGGAGAGCCCCGTGGTTTTCCACGGATCTGAGGGCAATGAAACAATCGTTGAGACGGCTAGAGCGCCGGTGGCGGATAACTCATTCTGAATCTGACCGGACACGGGTTAGAGCTCAACGTCAAGCCTACCAAGTGGCGATAGCGACGGCGAAGAAGACTTTCTTCACCGCCTCTATTGCATCTGCAGAAAACAGCAGCAGGAGACTCTTTCAGGTGGTTCGCAATTTAGCGGAACCACCTGTAACATCGGGGCCCAGTACGGGCCACATGTTCTCCTGCAATGATTTTGCAAATTTTTTTGCAGATAAAATCGCTCAGATTCGGGAAGAAGTAGACTCCACCGTGGGAGCAGGGCCGGGGCGGGAGAGTGCTAGAGTCCTGTCTGGTCAAGTTGTGTGGGATCAATTTCAATCTGTTACCTCCGAGGATGTGGACAGGCTGCTTGGACGAGTGAAGCCAACCACCTGTCTCCTTGATCCTTGCCCATCCTGGCTTATAAAAGCTAGCCGGGAAGGACTGGGCTTCGTGGGGTGGTGAATGCTTCCCTCCGTGAGGGAGCCTTCCCAGACCCGCTGAAAGAGGCGGTTATTAAACCGCTTCTTAAAAAACCATCTTTAGATGCGGCCACGATGGCCAATTATCGCCCAGTCTCAAACCTTCCATTCTTGGGCAAGGTGATTGAGCGAGTGGTTGCTGAACAACTCCAGGCACGCCTGGAAGAAGCGGACCATTTGGATCCCTTCCAGTCGGGATTCAGGCCTCATCATGGGACTGAAACTGCCTTGGTCGCACTGGTTGATGATCTCCGGCGGGCTAGGGACAAAGGTGAGAGCTGTTTCCTAGTTCTGCTGGATCTCTCAGCGGCGTTTGATACCATCGACCATGACATCCTTCTGGACCGTCTTGAGGGGCTGGGAGCTGGGGGCACTGTCATACAGTGGTTCCGCTCCTTCCTCCTGGGCCATGTTCAGAAAGTGGTGGTGGGGGATGAGTGTTCAGACCCCTGGCCACTCACTTGTGGGGTGCCTCAGGGTTCTGTCCTCTCCCCCATGCTTTTCAACATCTACATGCAGCCGCTGGGAGGGATCATCAGGAGGTTTGGGCTGGGTGTTCATCAGTATGCAGATGATACCCAGCTCTACCTCTCTTTTAAATCAGAACCAGTGAAGGCGGTAAAGGTCCTGTGTGAGTGTCTGGAAGTGGTTGGAGGATGGATGGCGGCTAACAGATTGAGGCTGAATCCTGACAAGACAGAAGTACTGTTTTTGGGGGACAAGAGGCGGGCAGGTGTGGAGGATTCCCTGGTCCTGAATGGGGTAACTGTGCCCCTGAAGGACCAGGTGCGCAGCCTGGGAGTCATTTTGGACTCACAGCTGTCCATGGAGGCACAGGTCAAATCTGTATCCAGGGCAGCTGTTTACCAGCTCCATCTGGTACGTAGGCTGAGACCCTATCTGCCTGCGGTCTGTCTCGCCAGAGTGGTACATGCTCTGGTTATCTCCCGCTTGGACTACTGCAATGCGCTCTACGTGGGGCTACCTTTGAAGGTGACCCGGAAACTACAACTAATCCAGAATGCGGCAGCTAGACTGGTGACTGGGAGCGGCCGCCGAGACCATATAACCGGTCTTGAAAGACCTACATTGGCTCCCAGTACGTTTCCGAGCACAATTCAAAGTGTTGGTGCTGACCTTTAAAGCCCTAAATGGCCTCGGTCCAGTATATCTGAAGGAGCGTCTCCTCCCCCATCGTTCTGCCCGGACACTGAGGTCCAGCTCCGAGGGCCTTCTGGCGGTTCCCTCACTGCGAGAGGCCAAGTTGCAGGGAACCAGGCAGAGGGCCTTCTCGGTGGTGGCGCCCGCCCTGTGGAATGCCCTCCCATTGGATGTCAAGGCGATGGACAACTACCTGACATTCAGAAGACATCTGAAGGCAGCCCTGTTCAGGGAAGTTTTTAATATGTGACATTTTAGTGTATTTTTTATCTCTGTTGGAAGCCGCCCAGAGTGGCTGGGGAAACCCAGCCAGATGGGCGGGGTACAAATAATAAATTATTATTATTATTATTATTATTATTATTTCCCAGGGACAGTCCCAGAATTACAAAAGCCATCCTGGCTTCTGATTTGATCCCGGAATGTCCCTATTTCCCCAGCCAGTGCTGCCACCACTGAGCTCAGGGTGGAGGGTGAGCCAGCACTTGTCCTGAGTGGCGGCAGAGAGGGAGCATCCCATGGCCTCCCCAGGGCTGCTGCTGCCACCAGCCTCCTTCCTTGGGCAGCTGGTAGCAGCTGCTGGAGAGCAGGTGAAGAAGAGAGGCTGCTGCCACTTAAAATGAAATCAGGATTGAGGACGGTGGAGGGTGTGTTTGCTGTGTCCTATTGATGATGATGATGATGATGATGATGATGATGATGATAATAATAATAATAATAATAATAATAATAAATTTATTATTTATACCCCGCCCATTTGGCTGGGCTTCCCCAGCCACTCTGGGTGGCTTCCAAAAAATTTTTTAAAAAAAATACTGTAATACATCAAACATTAAAAGCTTCCCTAAACAGGGCTGCCTTCAGATGTTTTCTAAAAGGTTGGTAGTTGTTGTTCTCTTTGACATCTGGTGGGAGGGCATTCCACAGGGAGGGCGCCACTACTGAGAAGGCCCTCTGCCTGGTTCCCTGTAACTTGGCTTCTCGCAGGGAGGGAACCGCCAGAAGGCCCTCGGTGCTGGACCTCAGTGTCCGGACAGAACGATGGCGGTGGAGACGCTCCTTCAGATATACTGGACCGAGGCTGTTTAGGGCATTATTGATGAAGTGGTGGCGGCACTCAGCCTTCTTCTGATAGGAAATGTTCTGCGGGGGGGGGGGCAGGGGTTGAGGAGAGTCAATTGAGGGGAGTGAGAAACCTCCATATTTTCATCTGAGGAAGGTTGGAGGGTATACCTTCTGGGGGTACATACAGGAACTTTTCAATGAACCAACTTTGCTATGCATATAACATGTCTTGGTTATCTTGAGGGAGAAAGAACCCCCTTGGCAAGGATAGCAGAGGAGATGGCAGTCCTGCCGCAACGGCCAAGGCTGGGTGTGTGTTGCAGCAGGGTCAGCAGGTGCCCAAGGTCCAGGCAACCAGGCTGTCAAAGCAGCGTCCAAAGGCAGCCCAAGATCAGGGCAAGCAGAGGGCCATCTGATGGTGCCCCTGGAGCCGAGTTTTAAACTTGCTCCTATAGCAACCTGTCTTTTAGTTACTTGTTTTAATTATCCATATCAGGTTAGCTCCCAGAACAAGCTCTGTCTTTAATAGGCAACATACTTTTTGAGGAAATGGGATTTCCCACTGCGTTTAAAGTACTAAAACAGCAGTATGAAGAAACTGGTGCATGCTGCTTTCAGTGTAAGCAGTTTGCTGACTCCCTCTCCTCCTCCACTCCCACTCCCCATGGAAAGATGAGGAGCAAGGAAAACCCTTCTATTTGTTAACTCTACAAGCATAGGCTGAACTTTTCTGCTGCATTTTGTACTCTCTGCTCGCTGGTCTGTGCTGCCGTTTTAAACTGGAAGAAGAAGAGCTTTGCTGAATTGTTGACTTATACTAGCTGCTAATGTGAGGCAGCAGAATGTGTTGACTTATCCTGGCGACTAACATGATCTCGCTAATGGGTTCAGCTGAAGAAAAGGGCTGCTCTTGTGCGCCAATCCTCCACTAGTGCAATTTGCTCTCTAGGCTTTGCTGGGATTTAAATTGCATTTCCTTCAGTGTTTGCTCTTTCAGAATTGGCAGAGAGGATAGGGAGGGGAAGTCAGAGATTACTTACCATCCTGAGGGCTAAACGGGCAGTGAGAAACTGGCAGCTTTAGTTAATTTTGGCAGCAGTAGGGGCTTCTACACTGGGGCAAAACTGCCTTCTTAGTACAGGAGATTCTGTCAAAAGTCCATCCCTCATCCATTTTGCTGTCCCCATCCCATGAATGAATTATTACTGTTTACACTCGTTATGTCACCTCATACAGGAAAAGGTGTCAGAGAACTTAACAGATAAATGCAATCAGATAAGATTAATTAAATTAAAAACCAGATTTAAAACTGTGTACAATACCAAATTCCTAAAATGCTCACCCAGCACTATAAGGAGAAACAAGTCCCACCCCAGCAACAAATTCAGTATGGAAACTGCTGGCCTGGTGCAGAATGTAAGAACCTTGGGTTTCTTGGTGTGCTTGGGTGTGCTGACATCAACCTGGTCTTAGTCACAGTGGTGTGTCTGCATGTCTTAGCTGTTATTGCTCCTTCTGCTGCTCTGGCCTGCAGACAGGCATAAACAGGGCCAGAAACATCTCAGGGGATAAGCTAGTCTGCCTGTGATCAAGCTAGCAAGAGGGTGATGGGAGCTGTAGTCAAAAACATGCAGGGCATCAGGATGGGGAAGGCTGGGACAAGACAAGACAAGGGGTGGCACAGTGGAGTACGTACTTTTTATGTGAGGCACGGAAACATACTGTGAATGATGGGCAGTGCCTCTAAGGCTGTCTGTACAGACACATGGAGGTACCTCATCCAGAATGGGACTACTGGCCCATCAACTCCTCAAATGTCTACTCTGACTAGTGGCAGCTGTCACAGGTTTTTAAAAATGCTATTTCCCAGCCTAGCTACCTATCAACCAGAAAATGTGAGGATTTATGCCTGGGTCCTTCTTGCAAACTCTTGATCTACCAATGAGCTATACATAGCTCAGCGGTTGTTTTAGAGGAAGGTTTATTATAGAGGAAGGTTGGTCTAGTACTAATGGTCCCCAATAAACCCTGGAAGCAGAGACCTAATCTGTGGCAAATCCAGAACAGATAGGATCAGATTCTCTATCTTAACTCGGTCAGAGGTCGCGTGAAAAATAGCTAGTGCAGATGGAAGAAGAGTGATGCATGCAGTCCTGCTGGTACCAGCAGCAGCCTGGAAGCTGCTTGCCACAGGCATTGAGGGACTGGGCTATCTGTCAGCATCTGCCGTCATTCTGCTGAAGTTTGCTTGCTCTGCTGTAGAGAACAGAAGGAGAATTTATGACATCGCTTTCCCGCTTCCTCTTGAAGAAGCCCTTGTGGTTGTGTAACTCAGTGTGCAAAATACTTCTTGAAGCCAACTTTTCAGATCAAGAAAAACTAAGACAACAGGAGGGGGACAGGCTTTTCAAAGATGTGCCTGGTAGACCAAGAAAAATGAATTTGAAGTCAAGGAAGCCTTGCAGAGTGTAACCTGATGCCAATGACCTGTTGTTTATAGCAGGAAAAGTATGAACTCGTGTCTCAACTAGATGGCAAGGATGGCACCAATACATAAAGACACAAACTATCAAAACAAATACATTCCCCTGAAATCAGTTCCTTGCTTCAAACAGCATAGCATGCTTGTTACATGTTACTTTCTCTTTAAGAGATAGACAGCAAATTGCAGCAGAATTGGTAACTGCCGCCCAGTGCGGACTGCCCGCCCCACTCCCCAGCTACGCTAGGTCTTTTGTTTTTTTGTTTAAGGATGATAAAGTACTGGAAACAGGGATCAAAATAACCTCTAACTTTTCACTCTGTCAAGATCAACACCGATATGCACAAGTGAAGCTTTCATTGCATTGACTGGGTTTGTAGAGTAGCTGGTCTGATGACCACACAAGGATACGGCTAAGGTCAGTTCTGCGTCAGTTGGCATGAGAGAGAACAGGGCCACCAAAAGAGGGGGCAGTGGCCCTGTGAGAGGGGTTAAACCTCACAGCAGCCAGGGGAAACAACCCCCCCATAAGACATCGCCACGAATGCAAAGAACTCTTCTAAACATGTTTTTATTTCCCAATGTTACACATTTCCTATTTCATGTAAAAAACTGAGGAAACCCCACTGGGTTTCTCTTTTATAACACAGGAAAGGAGGATCAGCTGAAAAGCTCCAAAAGCTTATTTATTTATTATTTTAAATCATGGCTTTTAAAATATATTTTTCATAGTTTTGTCATAACTATTCAGAAACTTGCTGCTATTTTGAGGGCACTTTCCAACAGTTGTGGGAAAACCCAGTTTGCATTTGAACGATGAAGATTATCAGTACTTGCTGCAACAAGGAGAAGGCCCAGTTACACAGATATAGTATTGTTTGCACTGGCCCTAAAACGATACAGAAACAACAGTCCAGCACAAAGTTAGGTACACTTGCAGCCCGATGAGTCACCAGACACCAGCCCATTCAAGGAAACAGGCTTCCATACATCTGCCTCAGGGATTGGGCCATTTCCCCTGGCTTAGTGAGACAAATGTGAGTTGGATTGTTGGACTGGACAAGGGGACAGAGGAAAAGGCTCTCAATGGCTGCTAGCCTCTGCCATAGGCAGCTTGCTTCTGAAGAGGACTTCCCTGAAGCCACAGGAGGGGAGGGGGCTCCTGTGCTCAGGGGCCGCTTGCTGGTTTGCCACAGGCCTCCATCTGGTTGGCCGCTGAGAGAACAGGAGACGGAACTCGATGGGCCCTTGGCCTGATCCTGCAGGCTCTTCTTATGGTCTTCCCTTTCCTGCCAAGAATTTGGACGTTTCCTAAGCGATGCCCTTGCGTGCTCATGCGTGGAGTCTTCAATGGCTTTTGCACACTTCATGTCTCCAAGTCATGGATGAAAACCAAGCAAAAGTTTGAGGGCGCACCAGAAGAAAACCAAAAGCATAAGGTGCTCTTTGCCAAAAGAGCCAAAAGAAAATAAGATGGCTTCTGCTTAAAGGTAAAGGTAAAGGTACCCCTGCCTGTACGGGCCAGTCTTGCCAGACTCTAGGGTTGTGCGCTCATCTCACTCTATAGGCCGGGAGCCAGCGCAGTCCGCAGACACTTCTGGGTCACGTGGCCAGCATGACAAGCTGCATCTGGTGAGCAAGCGCAGCACACGGAACGCCGTTTACCTTCCCACTGGTAAGCGGTCCCTATTTATCTACTTGCACCCGGAGGTGCTTTCGAACTGCTAGGTTGGCAGGCGCTGGGACCGAACGACTGGAGCGCACCCCGCCATGGGGATTCGACCCGCCGACCATGCGATCGGCAAGTCCTAGGCGCTGAGGTTTAACCCACAGCGCCACCCGCGTCCCTAAGGGCTTCTGCTTAGTCCTTGGCAAAAACCAGCTTGTGTTAACCGGGGACTGCAGGCTTGTTTCCTTCCCTTGGCCGTAGGAACAGATAGTGCAGAGTGTGTAACAGTATTTTGGCTGGGCAGCTTCCTTGACCTTTGTCTGGACCTGCTAACACCAAGCAGAATGCGTGTTCTGGAAATGCCTCAGAACAAGATCAACATTAAATTCAGCTATTTATTTAGGAGAACTATCAAGTGTAATTGTTGACTTTTAAAAATCCACGACTGAGCAAGGTGGCTTGTCCGCACTATTCTTGTTGCAAAGATGGAAAGACTCCAAAATACATGAGGGCGCATGTTCAGTTCACACTCCATCAATGTTTTGCTCTGCAGTGTTACTAGACTGCTGGCTTAGCAACAAAACAAAGCCAGGGCAATAATTCAGTCTAAACTTACGCAAGTGGGAAGTTTCACATTCTGTTTTCCTTCCTTCTTGTTTTCCTTTTTTCTCCCTGATGGATGATATTGGTCTGGAGTAGATTGCATTTTTAAATGAAAGATGGCAGAAGGTGGGTGAATTCTTTGGTTTCTGGCATTTTTCACTACATTTCTTTCATTTGGTAAATGTCTCTGCAAAGTTACAAACTGAAGGGTACTTTTTTATTAAAAAGTTGAATTTACAGTTCAAGTCCATTGCAGCATTCTTTCGTAAAAAGCTTAAATTGCCATCCTGTCTCTTTCCCTCTGCAGGGTAATGCTGATGTTTGCAACCCCCAGGACAGCTTAGATCGATTTGGCAGGTTCCTATTATTGGTGTGTTGGCCGTAAAACAGTCCAATGCTGTTGATCCCACTGCAAAGTTATAAGCCATTATCCAGTTATAAGATAGGAGGGTGAATAATTACCTTTGCCTCTGTCTAATGCAACAAGCACTGCCGTTATCAACCCTCAAACAATTAAGAAGGATCCCTTGGCAGGGTGGCACAGATTCCCTCTGTCTTGCATGAAATGATCTCAAATAGGCCAGAAACCACAGGGCACAATTCATGAACCAAGATCTCAGTTCTGTTAAAATAAAGACTGTCTTGATTGCAAACATGAAACAGATACTTACTTTGTTTGGCAATCTCTGCTTTTATGTGTTTCTGATGCACTTCAGTTTATTGGCGTACTTTTATCAGAATCTTCCATCCTGATTCCAAAAGTTTTCACCCATGGACACTTGGGGGCGGGAGGAAGCAAGTAACTGTATGTGTGTCTGTGCTCCTATCTGCCTTTTGTGTTCCCCTGGGGTGTGGGGTATTGTTGTCCGTGTTTGCTTGCAGAAAGAGCTACTCTCAGTCTCCACCACTGGATCAGCCTTGTAGTTCAAATTTATTTTCTGCTTGTGTTGCTAGCTGTTTGTGCTGTGACTGTGTGGCTTGTTGTATAGGATAATTCTTTAGTCTGGCGGGCTACTCTCTACCATCCATTCTTGTGTAGTAGAACAAAGTAATCTTTGCTGCCATATTGCCTACCCACCTCAGCTCTTTCCTCCTTTCTTCCTGTACCAGCAAGGTAGTTCAGTTGGCAGAGCAGGAAACTTTTAATCTCACAGTCATGGGTTCAAGGCCCACTTGGGCAAAAGATTCTTGCATTGCAGAGGGTAGAATTAGATGGCCCTCATGGATCACTGCCTTGCCGTGGCAAAGGGGCTTGAATAACTCAGAGAAGCTATGAGCTATGCCGTGCAGGGCACCCAAGACGGACAGGTCATAGTGGAGAGTTTGACCAAACGTGATCCACCTGGATGAAGAACCGGCAAGCCACTCCAGTATCCCTGCCAAGAAAACTCCATGGACAAAGACAACAGGCATATAAAAGTTATGACACTGGAAGATGAGCCCCTCAGGTCGGAAGGCGTCCAACATGCTACTGAGGAAGAGCGGAGGACAAGTACAAGTAGATTCAGAGCTGATGAAGCGGCTGGGCCAAAGCCGAAAGGTCGCTCAGTTGTGGATATGCCTGGAAGCGAAAGGAAAGTCCAATGCTGTAAAGAAAATTATTGCATAGGAACCTGGAATGTAAGAACCATGAACCTGGGTAAATTGGATGTGGTCAAAAATGAGATGGCAAGAATAAATATTGACATCCTGGGCATCAGTGAACTAAAATGGACGGGCATGGGTGAATTCAGTTCGGATGACCATCACATCTACTACTGTCGGCAAGAATCCCATAAAAGAAATGGAGTGGCCCTCATAGTCAACAAAAGAGTGGCAAGAGCTGTACTGGGATGCAATCTCAAAAATGATAGAATGATCTCGATACGAATCCAAGGCAGACCTTTTAACATCACAGTAATCCAAGTTTATGCACCAACTACTGGTGCTGAAGAAACTGAAATTGACCAATTCTATGAAAACTTACAAAACCTTATAGAAGTGACACCAAAGAAGGATGTTCTTCTCATTATAAGGGATTGGAATGCTAAAGTAGGGAATCAAGAGATAAAAGGAACAACTGGCAAGTTTGGCCTTGGAGATCAAAACGAAGCAGGGCAAAGGCTAATAGAGTTCTGTCAAGAGAACAAGCTGGTCATCACAAACACTCTTTTCCAACAACACAAGAGACAACTCTACACATGGACATCACCAGATGGGCAGCATCAAAATCAGATTGATTATATTCACTGCAGCCAAAGATGGAGAAGCTCTATACAGTCAGCAAAAACAAGACATGGAGATGACTGTGGCTCAAATCATCAGCTTCTTATAGCAAAATTCAAGCTTAAACTGAAGAAAGTAGGAAAAACCACTGGGCTAGTAAGATACAATCTAAACCAAATCTCTTATGAATACACAGTGGAAGTGAGGAACAGGTACAAAGATTACCATAATAAAGGACAAAAGTGGTAAGGACCTAACAGAAGCAGAAGACATCAAGAAGAGGTGGCAAGAATACACAGAGGAACTATACCAGAAAGATATGGCTGTCTTGTACACCCCAGGTAGTGTGGTTGCTGACCTTGAGCCAGACATCCTGTAGAGTGAAGTCAAATGGGCCTTAGAAAGCACTGCTAATAACAAGGCCAGTGGAAGCTGAACTATTTACAATTTTAAAAGATGATGCTGTTAAGGTGCTACACTCAATATGCCAGCAAGTTTGGAAAACTCAGCAGTGGCCAGAGGATTGGAGAAGATCAGTCTACATCCCAATCCCAAAAAAGGGAGGTGCAGGGCAGCGGCTGAAGAAGGAGCAAAAAGGGTCTTCTCGTGTGTGTGTTTCTTTGTGGCTGATTAGCTGCTCTCCCTGTGCAAAGGTCAGAGGGGGCAGGGTTTCTGTTGAGGCAGGTGATTAGCTGTGGGAGGAGCTTATCAGAGCTTGCAGGGCAGCAGCAGAAGAAGGAGGAAAAAGGGTTTTCTTGTGTGTGTGTGTTTCTTTGTGGCAGTTTGATCCATCTTTTAGATTTAGGGGAGCTAGTCTCAAACGTTTGTTGGGGGAGACCTAGGGTTTTTTTTTGGGTGGGGAGTTATTTGTCCTGTCTGCACGCTTCTTATGATGGAGGACCACTGTAGCCACCCCCAATGACATGTTCTCAAGATGGAGAGTGAGGGAACAGCTGCAGTCGCCTGCGGTTCCTGCACAATGTTTGCCATCTTGCCAAAGGTTGCAGGCAGCTTTACCTGCAGCAATTGCATGTTGATTGCCCTCTTAAAAGACAAAGTCCAGCAACTGGAGGAACGTGTGTCTACGCTCCAAAGAATTAGAGAGCTGGAGCTCTTCTTGGAAGCAACAGAGCACACCGTCTCCACCAAGGAGGAGACAGGGGACTCCCCTGAGAAGGAGGTTAGTTCACCAACACAGGAGCCAGAAATATGGAGAAACGTGACTCAAAGAAGTAGGAAGCCCAGGGTTCACTCTGATTGTTTAGAAATACACAATCGCTTTGAGGTCCTCTCCCCTAGCATGGAAGACGAAGAGGAGACTCCATTTGAGGATCTCTCCCTCATTACAGTCGATCAGGTATATGAAGATGAGCAGCAAAGTCAGTCCTCAGGGAATGTGCAAGTGACCTTGGAACAGACAGCTCACGGAAGAACCCCGACCAAACCTAAGAGGAGGCGTGTAGTGGTGATAGGGGATTCCCTACTGAGGGGAACAGAAGCAGTGATCTGTCGGCCTGACAAGATGTCTCGGGAAGTGTGCTGTCTCCCCGGGGCTAAGATCCAAGATGTAACTGAACAACTGCAAGGAATCATAAAACCCACTGACAAATACCCCTTCCTCTTGGTTCATGTGGGAACCAATGACACTGCAAGCAATAGCCTCCAGAAGATCAAAAGAGACTATGAGGGTCTGGGCAGGAAATTGAAGCAATTAAATGCACAAATGCAAACATGCGCTGGATTATGGAGAAAGCTAGAGAGTTCCAGAAAGACATCTACTTCTGCTTCATTGACTATGCAAAAACCTTTGACTGTGTCAACCACAGCAAACTATGTTGTTGTTGTTTAGTCGTTTAGTCGTGTCCGACTCTTCGTGACCCCATGGACCAGAGCACGCCAGGCACTTCTGTCTTCCAGTGCCTCCTGCAGTTTGGTCAAACTCATGCTGGTAGCTTTGAGAACACTGTCCCACCATCTCGTCCTCTGTTGTCCCCTTCTCCTTGTGCCCTCCATCTTTCCCAACATCAGGGTCTTTTCCAGGGAGTCTTCTCTTCTCATGAGGTGGCCAAGGTATTGGAGCCTCAGCTTCACGATCTGTCCTTCCAGTGAGCACTCAGGGCTGATTTCCTTAAGAATGGATAGGTTTGATCTTCTTGCAGTCCATGGGACCCTCAAGAGTCTCCTCCAGCACCATAATTCAAAAGTATCAATTCTTTGGCAATCAGTCTTCTTTATGGTCCAGCTTTCACTTGGAAAAGACCCTGATGTCTGCCATTCTTCCAGAGTGGGTAGATCTTGTGTCTTCCAATATTTTGTGATGAGTATTCTTGCTGCTGTTGTCGCATACATAAAAAAAATTCTATCCTTCTTTGACACCAATTGGCCGACCATGCCCAGGAGAAAGGCCTCTGGTTTCTTCAGAAAGGTATATTTAAATACCTTTTTCATTTCGTTATAAATCATCTCCCAGAAAGCCTTAATCCTTGGGCACGTCCACCAAAGGTGAAAGAATGTGCCTTCAGTCTCTTTACATTTCCAACATTTATTATCGGGCAAATGATAATTTTTTGCAAGCTTGACTGGGGTCATGTACCACCTGTAAATCATTTTCATAATATTCTCTCTCAAGGCATTGTTGTTGTTGTTGTTTAGTCGTTTAGTCGTGTCCGACTCTTCGTGACCCCATGGACCAGAGCACGCCAGGCACTTCTGTCTTCCACTGCCTCCCGCAGTTTGGTCAGACTCATGTTTGTAGCTTCGAAGACACTATCCAACCATCTTGTCCTCTGTCGTCCCCTTCTCCTTGTGCCCTCCATCTTTCCCAACATCAGGGTCTTTTCCAGGGAGTCTTCTCTTCTCATGAGGTGGCCAAAGTAGTGGAGCCTCAGCTTCACGATCTGTCCTTCCAGTGAGCACTCAGGGCTGATTTCCTTCAGAATGGATAGGTTTGATCTTCTTGCAGTCCATGGGACTCTCAAGAGTCTCCTCCAGCACCATAATTAAAAAGCATCAATTCTTCGGCGATCAGCCTTCTTTATGGTCCAGCTCTCACTTCCATACATCACTACTGGGAAAACCATAGCTTTTACTATACAGACCTTTGTTGGCAAGGTGATGTCTCTACTTTTTAAG
The DNA here is from genome assembly GCF_964252035.2 of Podarcis erhardii. Lineage (NCBI taxonomy): Eukaryota > Metazoa > Chordata > Lepidosauria > Squamata > Lacertidae > Podarcis > Podarcis erhardii. The sequence continues at coordinate 138,580,973 of NC_138497.1, read as the reverse complement.
ATGCTGTCTAGGTTTGTCATTGCTTTTCTCCCAAGAAGCAGGCGTCTTTTAATTTCGTAGCTGCTGTCACCATCTGCAGTGATCATGGAGCCCAAGAAAGTAAAATCTCTCACTGCCTCCATTTCTTCTCCTTCTATTTGCCAGGAGGTGATTGGCCCAGTGGCCATGATCTTCGTTTTTTTGATGTTGAGCTTCAGACCATATTTTGCACTCTCCTCTTTCACCCTCAATAAAAGGTTATTTAATTCCTCCTCACTTTCTGCCATCAATGTTGTGTCAGCTGCATATCTGAGGTTGTTGATATTTCTTCCGGCAATCTTAATTCTGGCTTCGGATTCATCCAGCCCAGCCTTTGGCATGATGAATTCTGCATATAAGTTAAATAAGCAGGGAGACAATATACAGCCTTGTCGTACTCCTTTCCCAATTTTGAACCAATCAGTTGTTCCATATCCAGTTCGAACTGTAGCTTCTTGTCCCACATAGAGATTTCTCAGGAGACAGATGAGGTGATCAGGCACTCCCATTTCTTTAAGAACTTGCCATAGTTTGCTGTGGTTGACACAGTCAAAGGCTTTTGCATAGTCAATGAAGCAGAAGTAGATGTCTTTCTGGAACTCTCTAGCTTTCTCCATAATCCAGCGCATGTTTGCAATTTGGTCTCTGGTTCCTCTGCCTCTTCTAAATCCAGCTTGCACTTCTGGGAGTTCTCGGTCCACATACTGCTTGAGCCTTCCTTGTAGAATTTTACGCATAACCTTGCTAGCATGTGAAATGAGTGCAATTGTGCGGTAGTTGGAGCATTCTCTGGCACTGCCCTTCTTTGGGATTGGGATGTAGACTGATCTTCTCCAATCCTCTGGCCACTGCTGAGTTTTCCAAACTTGCTGGCATATTGAGTGTAGCACCTTAACAGCATCATCTTTTAAAATTTTAAATAGTTCAGCTGGAATACCATCACTTCCACTGGCCTTGTTATTAGCAGTGCTTTCTAAGGCCCATTTGACTTCACTCTCCAGGATGTCTGGCTCAAGGTCAGCAACCCCACTACCTGGGGTGTACGAGACATCCATATCTTTCTGGTATAATTCCTCTGTGTATTCTTGCCACCTCTTCTTGATGTCTTCTGCTTCTGTTAGGTCCTTACCACTTTTGTCCTTTATTATGGTAATCTTTGAACGAAATGTTCCTTTCATATCTCCAATTTTCTTGAACAGATCTCTGGTTCTTCCCATTCTGTTGTTTTCCTCTATTTCTTTGCATTGCTCATTTAAGATGGCCTTCTTATCTCTCCTTGCTATTTTTTGGAAATCTGCATTCAATTTCCTGTATCTTTCTCTATCTCCCTCGCATTTTGCTTGCCTTCTCTCCCCCGCTATTTGTAAGGCCTCATTGGACAGCCACTTTGCTTTCTTGCATTTCCTTTTCATTGGGATGGTTTTCGTTGCTGCCTCCTGTATAATGTTGCAAGCCTCCATCCATAGTTCTTCAGGCACTCTGTCCAGCAAATCTAAATCCTTAAACCTGTTCCTCACTTCCACTGTGTATTCATAAGGGATTTGATTTAGATTGTATCTAACCGGCTCAGTGGTTTTTCCTACTTTCTTCAGTTTAAGCTTGAATTTTGCTATAAGAAGCTGATGATCTGAGCCACAGTCAGCTCCAGCTCTTGTTTTTGCTGACTGTATAGAGCTTCTCCATCTTTGGCTGCAGAGAATATAATCAATCTGATTTCGATGCTGCCCATCTGGTGATGTCCACGTGTAGAGTCGTCTCTTGTGTTGTTGGAAAAGTGTGTTTGTGATGACCAGCTTGTTCTCTTGACAGAACTCTATTAGCCTTTGCCCTGCTTCATTTTGCTCTCCAAGGCCAAACTTGCCAGTTGTTCCTTTTATCTCTTGGTTCCCTACTTTAGCATTCCAATCTCCTATAATGAGAAGAACATCCTTCTTTGGTGTCACTTCTATAAGGTGTTGTAAGTCTTCATAGAATTGGTCAATTTCAGTTTCTTCCGCACCAGTAGTTGGTGCATAAACTTGGATTACTGTGATGTTAAAAGGTCTGCCTTGGATTCGTATCGAGATCATTCTATCATTTTTGAGATTGCATCCCAGTACTGCTTTCGCAACTCTTTTGTTGACTATGAGGGCCACTCCATTTCTTTTGCAGGTTTCTTGCCCACAGTAGTAGATATGATGGTCATCCGAACTGAATTCGCCCATTCCCGTCCATTTTAGCTCACTGATGCCCAGGATGTCAATATTTATTCTTGCCATCTTATTTTTGACCACATCCAACTTACCCAGGTTCATGGTTCTTACATTCCAGGTTCCTATGCAATATTTTTCTTTACAGCATTGGACTTTCCTTTCGCTTCCAGGCATATCCACAACTGAACGTCCTTTCGGCTTTAGCCCAGCCGCTTCATCAGCTCTGGATCTACTTGTACTTGTCCTCCGCTCTTCCCCAGTAGCATGTTGGATGCCTTCTGACCTGAGGGGCTCATCTTCCAGCGTCATAACCTTTATATGCCTGTTGTCTTTGTCCATAGAGTTTTCTTGGCAGGGATACTGGAGTGGCTTGCCGGTTCCTCCTCCAGGTGGATCACGTTTGGTCAAAACTCTCCACTATGACCTGTTCATCTTGGGTGCCCTGCTCGGCATAGTTCATAGCTTCTCTGAGTTCTTCAAGCGCCTTCGCCACGGCAAGGCAGTGATCCATGAAGGGGTCTCAAGGCATTACATGCCGTAAATTTCAAAAACCAATGGTCCATAACTGTTCCCAGTCAGCAAACATAATGTTATGTCCAACATCCTGTGCCCATTTAATCATAACAGACTTCACCGTTTCATCCTGGGTATTCCATTTCAGCAGCAAGTTATACATCTTTGACAAAATCTTGGTTTTGGGTTCTAACAATTCTGTTTCTAATTTCGATTTTTCCACCTGGAATCCAATTTTCTTGTCCATTTTATAAGCCTCCATTATCTGATAATAATGAAGCCAGTCTTGCACTTTGTTTTTTAATTTCTCAAAACTCTGCAATTTCAATTTGTCTCCCTCTTGTTCCAAAATTTCCCAATATTGTGGCCATTTGGACTCCATATTAAGTTTTTTAAAAAGCTTTCACTTCCATTGGTGACAACCACCTTGGGGTTTTATTTTCCAATAAATCTTTGTATCTTATCCAAACATTAAACAATGCTTTCCTGACAATATGGTTTTTAAATGCTTTGTGTACTTTAACCTTGTCGTACCACAAATATGCATGCCACCCAAAAGCATTATTAAATCCTTCTAAGTCCAAAATGTCTGTGCTCTCAAGAAGCAGCCAGTCTTTCAACCAGCAGAACGCTGCTGATTCATAGTAAAGTTTGAGGTCTGGCAGGGCAAATCCACCCCTTTCCTTTACATCAGTTAATATGTTAAATTTTATTCTGGGCTTCTTGCCCTGCCAGACAAATCTAGAAATATCTTTCTGCCACTTCTTGAAACAGTCCATCTTGTCCACAATTTGCAACGTTTGAAACAAAAACAACATTCTAGGCAATACATTCATCTTTATAACTGCAATTCGACCCAACAAGGAAAGTTTCAAATTTGACCATATTTCTAGATCTTTTTTCACTTCTGTCCAACATTTTTCATAATTGTCTTTAAATAAGTTCACATTTTTTGCTGTCATATTAATCCCCAAATATTTCACTTTCTTAACCATGGTCAAACCGGTCTCATTCTGAAACCTTTCTTTTTCAATTAATGTTAAGTTTTTCTCTAAAACCTTAGTTTTTGACTTGTTCAATTTAAATCCTGCCACTTGACCAAATTCTTGAATTAAGTCTAAAACCCTTTTAGTACTAGATTCTGGCTCCTGTAACGTCAGAACTAGGGCATCTGCAAATGCTCTCAATTTGTACTGTTTAGCTCCGACCTGTATACCTTTAACCAACCGGTCTCTTCTAATCATATTTAGCAGGACCTCCAGGACTGATATAAAAAGCAATGGTGAAATTGGGCACCCCTGTCGTGTCCCTTTTTCTATCTTAAATTCTTCCGTAACCACATTATTTACAATTAATTTAGCTTTCTGTTCAGAATATATTGCACCTATACCATTTTCAAAACCTTGCCCTACCCCCATCCCCTGTAGATTCTTTTTCATGAAACTCCAAGAAATATTGTCAAAAGCTTTCTCCGCATCCACAAATATCAAAACTGTTTTAGTGTTTATATTTACTTCTAATTTTTCCAAAATATCAATTATATTCCTCAAGTTGTCAGACAAATGCCTTCCCGGGAGAAAGCCCGCTTGGTCTTTATGAATCTCTTCCATCAATACTTTTTTCAATCTTTTAGCCAAAATGTCAGCAAAAATTTTGTAATCCACATTTAATAACGATATGGGGCGGTAGTTCTTAAGTTGAGTCTTTTCAGTCTCTGTTTTCGGTATAAGTGTGATGTATGACTCTTTCCATGACTCTGGTGCCCTTTTCCCTTCCAAAATTTCATTACAGACTTCCTTTAAAGGCTGTAATAAACACTCCTTCAAGGATTTGTAATACCTGGAAGTCAGCCCATCCGGTCCTGGAGACTTGCCCAATTGCATACTTTGGATGGCACCTTCTACTTCCTGTTCTGATATTTTATAGTTCAACATCAGTTTACTTTCTTGAGAGATTTTTTGTAATCCATTTGTCTTTAAAAATCGTTCTATGTCCATTTCTTTCTGTGGCCCTGTTTAAAGTACTTCTAGAAACAGTTTCTGATCTCAGTTGGGTTATGTATGTTTTTTCCTTCCACTTCTAGGTTTGTAATGGTATTTAATTTTTTTCTTTTTCTCATTTGCCAAGCCAAAAGTTTCCCGCATTTATTCGCCGATTCAAATGTCTTTTGTCTCATTTGTTTAATTTTCCGTTCTATTTCTTGATTCATCAATTCCATATATTGTGTTTGGTATAATTTTATTTCTCTCAAGATCTCTTGCGACTTTGGTTTTACTCTTAATTTCTTTTCCCCTTCTTTTATTTTCTCCAAAATTTTATCTTTTTTCTCATTTTGGCTTCTCTTCTTTATTGCATTCTGTTGTATCAAGAACCCTCTCATAACAGCTTTACTTGCATCCAAGATTACTCTTGTTTCAGCATCAGTGTTCATATTTATTTCAAAATAGTCTCTCAAAGTTTTGGGGGCCTTTTTGTAAACCTCTTCATCTCTAAATAAGGTGTCATTCACCCTCCATCTGAAGGAACCAGTTGCTATTTGTTTCATCTCCATCCTTACAGCATTATGGTCGGAGCAAGTTTTGGGGCAGATTTCCACTTTCTTTATCTTTGGTGCCATTCCTCTAGTTATCCATATTTGGTCAATTCTAGTCCATGTCATCTTGGCTTCAGAAAAGAAAGTTCCCTTTCTTCCCAAGGGGTTCCTTACTCTCCAAATATCCACCAAATCCATATTGTCAGTCATTTCAAAAAAAGTTTTAGGTAGTCTACCATCTTTGGTAACTACCTGTCTTTGTGCCTTGTCCATGTTTGTAGATATGACACCGTTCATATCCCCCATCAAAATTAAATTATAATCCAAATGATCCAATAAAGTCTCATGCAACTGCTTAAAAAATTCAGATTTCCCCTCGTTCGGTGCATAAATTCCAACTATTAGAAATTTCTCTCCTTGGTGTTCAATTTCAACTGCCAAATATCTTCCTTGTTCATCTTTGAAGATTAATTTCGGTAAAAGTCTCTCCTTTGCATATATCACCACTCCTCTTTTTTTAACTTTGTCAGATGAAATAAACTCTTGTCCCAATCTTTGGTTGATAAGTATTTTCCTATGTAACCTCATTACATGTGTTTTTGTAGACAGATCAAATCCAATTGTTCCTTTTTTAATATGTGAAAACCACCTTTTCTCTTTCGAGGGGAATTAAGTCCATTACAATTCCAGCTTAGAAGTTGCAGCGCCATGGTGGGGTTACTTCTCTTTACCTCCAACTGCTCCCAGCAGCTGTTCTTGTTCTGTCGGTGGTGTCTCTTTCCCTGGTTCAGGTAGTCCAAATGATAGGTTTGCTATATTTAATATTCCTCTATCCAGTGGTTTCGGGTCTTCTCCAGATTCCGCTTCTTTCTGTAGGTCTTCTCCGTGGTCTTCCAAAAACTTATCTTTGTCATTCACTGTTCTTATTCATATCCTTCTTTCTTTATATTTAAAAGATAGGCACAAGGAGAAGGGGACGACGGAGGATGAGATGGTTGGACAGTGTTCTCGAAGCTACCAGCATGAGTTTGACCAAACTGCGGGAGGCAGTGGAAGACAGGAGTGCCTGGCGTGCTCTGGTCCAGGGGGTCACGAAGATGCGGACACGACTAAACGACTAAACAACAACAACATGGTCCTTTCCAACTCTACTGGGGCTCCTCCTGGACTGCTGTCTGTTGCATGTCCTGGAGGAACCAAGTGCCTCACTGCAGCCTCCAGCAGCAGGAATTCTCCACCTGGAAGAACCTGGATAACTACCAAGAATCATTATTTTCCTCTGCATTAGAAAGGGGAGAATACAGGTGGGGTTGAAAATACTGCCACAATTCCAGTCATGTGTAGAGAGGAAATATGAACATCAGTATAAAGGAATAAAAACCTTTCATGCCTCTCACCCATCCTGGGGCAAGAGAACCTGTAAGCCATGACCCTATAAATCACTTTCCATGCATTTGTCTTCTAAAATGTCTGGAGGGTGACAGGTTGGCGGAGGCAGCAATGGCGTAATGTAATTGTTGAAAGCCCATGTGAAAACAGCACCATGCAGAAAACAGTTGTCAGAGCTGCCTCTAGGTCCCAGCTCACAGAGGACCAACGCCAGGCTGATGTTATGTACAAAAGTCTTTATTGAAGTTTAATTTCCATTTCAAAGCCAGAGCGTGCAGCCCTACGTCTAAACTCTAGATCGGCGAAGTCCCGTCTGAGTCTCCGCCCCTTCCACACCAGTTTAAGATCCTAGCCCTGCTCCACCTCCTGCGCTGCTCTCTCCTCCTCTGGGTCCTCCTGCCCTCTGGGGCATTGCTCTTTCTGGACTCTTCCGACGCTGAGTCGCTTAGCTCCTCCCCCTGCCTCCGGCGTGCTTTAGGACCCGGTTCCCAATCCTCACTCTCTGCTGTCCCGCGCTCCTGTACATTTGAACTTGCTTCTCGCGCCAACCCAGTGACCTTTCTCCTAACCGTTACACTACTTCTATCACTGCTTCCCTCTTCCGTGACACTGGCCGGATCTGACCTCCCTTCCGTTGTCCGACTCTCCGAGGAAGGCGTGGTAGGCTCTGCCTCGTCTCCTCTCCCTGGTGGGGAAAGCACTGGCCCCGATGCCTGGGACTCTTCCCCCCCACTCTGCTCTGGTGGGGAAGCTGGTCCTGATTTCCAACTACTGCTCTGGGAGTCCCTGCTGCCCCCTTGCTCCTGGGGCGTTCCCCTTGGGACCCCCCTGCCCCTGGCCACTGGCGCTCCCCTCTGTGAATCTTCCGATTCGCTGGAGAGGCTCATGGAATCCCTCGGACCACTGTCCCCTCCTACGCTCCCTTCGGATTCCTCCCCCTCGCTCTCCATCTCCCATCTTCCCTGTGCCTCAGCTCCTGAGCCCCTGACAACAGTACATGGGGCAAATGCCTAAAACTATAACTGCGTGCCCTGCTTCAAAGCAAAATGCCCATTAGCTCTGGGGGAGTGGTGAACCACAGTGTAGTCAGAGGGACAACTAGGCCACCTAGTGGCCAAAGAGTCACCCTTCTGAAATTTATGGACAGTCTTGTGGTTTCAACTGCCCTGATCGGAAAGCAAACACCGGTATTGGACAATGGTGTGGTGATTATGTTACATCCATGAATGGGCAAAAGAAGAAAGATAGAAAACCCAACTTGCGTAGTATAAATAAGGATTTGAATCATATAAAGCAGGTCATGCCTAAAATAAGGCATAATATTTGAGTACCCCTCTTCTTGTTTTCACCATCTTTCCACTCAAGGAAAGGCCTTTCTTAGCTCTCCTGTTTAAGAGATCTGAGGGGCTGAACTGTTGCACATAATCCTTGTGCTCTGTTCTGTGCTATCATTTGAAGAACCAAGGGTGGGTGGCAGATGCCTAGTATTTTTAATAATAATAATAATAATAATAATAATAATAATAATAATAATAATATTTTATTTATATCCTGCCCTCCCCAGCCAAAGCCAGGCTCAGAGCGGCTAACAACAGTAAAAATAGCACAATATACATAAAATCACAGTCAATTACAGTGGTACCTTGGGTTAAGTACTTAATTCATTCCGGAGGTCTGTACTTAACCTGGAACTGTTCTTAACCTGAAGCACCACTTTAGCTAATGGGGCCTCCCGCTGCTGCCACGCTGCCGGAGCATGATTTCTGTTCTCATCCTGAAGCAAAGTTCTTAACCCGAGGTACTATTTCTGGGTTAGTGGAGTCTGTAACCTGAAGCGTATGTAACCTGAAGCGTATGTAACCCGAGGTACCACTGTAATTGAAATACATACTAAAATCAGTTCAGAATCAAATTAATGGCAACCATTGGGCTAGAGCTCTATGAAGATTACAGAAGTAGAGAGAGGGTCAGACTGTGCCTTGGCCAAAGGCCTGGTGGAGCAGCTTTTACATTTTCATCCCACCTTTCTACCAAGGAGAGCAAGGCGGCATAGATCCTTGCTCCATCACCACCAATTTAGGGTGGGATGGTGAAGAAGAGGACTGGGATCCTGAGTTTAATCGTTGTGTGGAATAGGGGGTTCCTGGAGGGGTAGCTTGTTCTGAGGTGTCTTTATCCTGAGATTGGTCCAAATTCACCTAGCGAGCTTAATGGCAGGGGGGTCTCCTGGGTCCTACTAGTACCACTATGCCACACTGGATCACTGGATGTAGAAGACCCGAAACAATCTGTACCCAGTGGTTCAAGGCTACATGTTTTGTTAAGAGGTGTATCTTTTTATACATATGATATTTGAAGAGCAAGATTTCTTTGGGCTGACATTAAGACGGTGTTGGGGTGGGGTGGGGTGAGGGATGGCATCTATGCATCTCAGATCTACAACACATGTGCCACGGTTGCAATACCATGTTTGGGACAACTTTTAAATAATGGCTGAGCCAAAAGAAAGTAAAGCCATGATTTGAATTTTCAAATGGTAGCCGGGGGCTAGCTCGGTTAGTTGCTTTCCCATTCCAAATGTCCCTGAACATACTTTAAATGAAAACAAAACACTAACACGCCAGGGATATGGTCAAGCTAGATTGTTTTTGTATGGAGGAGCATTCAAGTAGGCAAGCTCCCGTGTGCAGTGTGGAAGTGATACAATCTAGATTTATCAGCTCAGTGAGAACTCTTTCTTGATATGTAGCTAGGAATGGTCAACAAGTCACCATCCTCTCACCTTAACCCTGACTTGCCGCATTGGCCATCCCCTCAGAATGGACATGAAAATGTGCTCTTGGCCCACAAGGTAAGACTGAGTGAGGGGACGTGAGACCCAGGCTTAAAGCTTAGAGCCAGAAAGCAGCCTGCCATTTTGTACATTCAGCCTGCCGCTACCCTGATCTGGCATGACAAATTGGCGTCCCCAGTGTGGCAGCAAAGTAATCAGACTGTGACAAATGGTTTACTTAGAGCAATTTGTTTTCATTTTACTGAAAATTTCCGCAGTCTTAACAAAAGGATTCTCTCTCTTTCTTTCTTTCTTTCTTTCTTTCTTTCTTTCTTTCTTTCTTTCTTTCTTTCTTTTTCTTCAAATCATGTTTGAACACTGCTAAAAAATGAATGTCTAGTAAACCTGGTCTGTTTTGTGGAGGTGGGTAGCTTTAAAAACCTATTTGTATGTTTGTATGCACTCATCTCGCTTTATTGGCCGAGGGAGCCGGCGTACAGCTTCCGGGTCATGTGGCCAGCATGACTAAGCCGCTTCTGGCAAACCAGAGCAGTGCACGGAAACACCGTTTACCTTCCCGCCGGAGCGGCACCTATTTATCTACTTGCACTGTGTGCTTTCAAACTGTTAGGTTGGCAGGAGCAGGGACCGAGCAACGGGAGCGCATCCTGTTGCGGGGATTCGAACCGCCAACCTTCTGATCAGCAAGCCCTGGTTTAACCCACAGCGCCACCCACGTCCTTATACTAACTGTGTTAATAGACCAAGACACACTATTACTGAAATGTATTGATAATTCACATGTTGCAATAAATCATTTTATCATTATTATTAATGAGTAAGGCCATCTGAACTGCAGGGTCTGGCGTGCCTTGGGATAGAAGTATATTTTAACAATTAGCTTCTACACACAAATACTTCAGGTCTGCTCTGCAAATCGTTTATTTAAAGTTATTACCCATCCTGGTGGTAGCAATAGGTTAAAAGATGTAAACTTTCCAAATAAAATCAGATTTCAGAGAGCTGAAACACGCCTAACGATAATCCTACCTTCCCTGTTTTCCCTCACTTTACTGCAGTCACCCAAAGCTGTCCCAAATTAAAAGTTGTAAGTTGTTTGGACTGCATAACTTTAGGTTATTCTTTGTTTGGGGGCTATTTACAGTTACCATCTTTCCATATTTTTTGTTCTCAAACAGTAATAGTTCAGAAACCAAGCAGGTTATTTTAAATATAGCCAGGATGATTCCCCCCTATCGGCTAAATCATTCCACACTCATGAATAATTCAAGCCTCTTCTGCCATTTCGTTTCCAACTCTCCCAAAGTCAGCTTTAGTTATTTCGAATGCATTTGTACTCTCTTCAGAATTTCCATCAATGTAATGAATATGTTAAGTAGCACAAAACTGATCATTGGGATTCTCTGCATTTTATTTCTAGTGAGCATTTTGGCTTTGCCCCAAAGACCGCACTCTGTGTGTAGAGAGCCCTTCTGCCCATCCAGATCCAGTGCGCCCAGAACGCCAAGCCAAGCCGTGTCTCAGCACAAAGGTACCACGTGGGGAGTTGCTTTGCTGCCCTTGAGCCAGGGTTTCGCTTCAGGCTGGGGCACACTTCCCCGGGGGAAACCTCTCTTTAGCACCCAATGGGAGCAAACTGCAATCGGGGTTTCTCCAGGTTGACATTTGCTCTGATTTAGCGTTAAAGAGCTGGTTTTCCCTGAGAAAGGAGCAGGACAAACAGAAGACTTCTTGGGCTCATGCCTAGAAAGCAAGGTTCAAGCGGAAAACCACTCAGATCCATGTTTTCTAGGCAGGAGACAAGCCCTTAATGTTATGTCTGGCCCAAGCTCATTTTTGAACTCACCCCACAAATCTAAAAAGCAAATAATGTTCTCTTTGGGAGGCCACAGATTTGCTTGTTCACACTAATCCAATGTTTTGGCTTCGTGTTACGTGCAAACTGGGTCACAGTGGCCTGAGATGCGTGCTTTCAGGGCTGACCCTATTCCTGCCACCTTAATCTGTTTGGAGTGTTTTCGATTCTGAATTTTAAATTGTTGTAAGCAGCCCTGGGACTTGCTGGTGCAGGTCAGCTAATAAATGTAATCATCACCATCACCAGCTCAATTATTTCTCCCAACCAGGGCTGGATCCTCCCTGAAAACGCTGCTCTGGAGGGACAGCCAACCTCTAGAGCCTATTCTCAGGGGCACTAGAAGGCCATCAGCAACCTTTCACCCTGTGTGAGTGGAAGCACCTCAGAGTGCAACCTTTGTATTCCAGCTTACATCCAGCGGTTTGAATCAGTGGCAATGCATCTGTGCATGTTTGCACCCCCACCTCATATGGTCCTTCTGGCAGCATTTGAGGAACATTATTCTTAAAGCCTTTTTGAAGGAAATATCTTGTGTAGAATCAGAGAACAGCCTCCCAATGCCCCAGCCTTCTCATTTGAGGACAGTAATAAACAAGGAAACCACACTGTGCAATGCTACATGGGGATATAATCGCACAAATCCCTTTTCCTTGAGCATTTTGGTTCCATTATCAGCTCCTTTCTCACCATACTGGCAAATCTCACCATAACAGCTTATAAATTGTGTGGGACAAAGCTTGTGTTATTTGCTAACACAACAAAATGAGTTAACAGAGGCCATTACTGCAAGAAGGGTTTCTAATATATTAGCAAACATGATAATGTAATGGAAAATTACTGGTACTAATTTGACCTCCAGAAATACACTAAATAGAATGTTTGACTCACGGTTGCACTGAATAATTTATCTGCAGATGAAATCTGAGGTTTTTGCATAACCTGCTGGTGGTTTGTTGTTTGGGATGTTTTTATTGTCTATGCATCTCTATTAATCTGACTGATGTAGGCGGTTTCAGATTGTTGATATTTGTCTAAGTGTCTAAAATAAGTGTCTAGAATAAGTTAGATTTACAACTTCATAGCAAGATATTCACAGCTATGTAAAACCATGTGAGGAAATTATTTATTCAAGTCCAAGTCCAAGTCCTGAGAGCGTTGCATAGATAAAATTGTAAAAATTCAAAAATAAGGAAAGGGAATTAATTCACTACTGCTTACTGGGCCAGATCTTTAAGGGGCGGGGGGAGGACCCAGACTCTCTTGACCGCTTTCCTCCAAGTTGTCAGCCATCAGGTCTTCCAGCAACCCACTCGTTCTTCCATTTGGGACTACTGCTGGATCCATTGCAGTTGCTTGAGGCTCAGCTGGGCTCGGTGGAACAAAGTGCCTTCCATCAGCTTGGGCTAGTGGCCCAGTTGCACCCGATCTGTTATCTGTCCTGTCGGTACCTCTAGGTTAGATTACTGCAACACGTTATATGCGGGGTTGCCTCTGAAGAAAGTTTGGAAATTCAGCTGGTGCAGAATTCAGTGCTCACCAGGGCAAGACGGGTTGAGAGTATAATGCCAATCCTGGCCTCTGTGGTCAAGGCTTTGACCCTGATAGGAGGCAGAGCCTGGGAGCTCCTTGGTGGAGCTGAGTAGCACTTGGCCAGAGCAGAAAGCATCACCTGACAAATGGGGAACAGAGCTTGGCTAGGAGGAGAGATGGGTGAGGTCTCCCTCAAACTCACATTGGATTAACCAGGAAAGGAGACTCTTCCCATCTAGATCATTCCTGGGAGTCCTGAGGAGAATTGCTTACCACATGGGGAGTCCCCAGGCTTGGGAACCCAGCATGCTATTAATCAGGACAACTGAGCAATGACGAGGGAGGAGGAGTGGAAGGGGACAAACCTCCTTCTTGACACTCCCATGCCAGCTGCTCCCTGACACTTGCCAAAGAAAGGAAAGGGGCTGCTGTGAAGGCTTTGTAGGATGGTGGGTTGATCTGAAAGCAGGAAAGGATTTGACATAATGCAAGGCTGCTAGGAATCTGCTCAAACTCCCAAGCAACTAGACCAGAGAACCTAGCACTGCATTTGCCACCTTGCTTGAAGCCAGACAGGTCTTCTCCAATATTAGAGTCAGAGATGAGATGATTGGCCGGGGGGGGGGGGACTGTGATGTGTCAAATGATGGAGAGATGGGGAGCAAGTTACATTTGCTGAACGTGGCAACAAGAGAAGGGGAAACTAGCATGTTTTGGACACTTATGACCTCCCCTCTCATTAGACAAAGGAACATGTTGCCTTCATCCCACCCTTGTGCTTGTGCACGAAAGAGCATGAAATATAAGGATGATCCTTAAATATAACTGGGTGCCCATTTGATTGGATTTGAGTCATTAGCTAGATTTTCTAGGTCCTAAAACTCAGTTGAACTCTGCAAATATTTATTTTATCTATTTATTTAACAAAATATACATATTTGTAAATTTAAAAGGCTAAGCACTTTACAAAGAATATGAAATGAATGCAAAACTGCCAATAAAAAATAGAAGTTAAAAACAAGTTTTTAATTTAAAATAGAAATGAAATCAACAGGTAAAATTATACATTTAAACAAAAATTACAGATTAAAATGTACGTCAACTTTACATGCCTGGGTCGGTTTCCTAAGCAGAAAGGTTTTTTGCAAGTGTTGAGAAGAACAGAGGAAAGGTGACTATCTAATGCCAATACGAGAATCAGTCCTCCACATGAGCCACAATACGGCTTCATGGCTCACTTCAAGCAAAGCAGGAGCAAGAACCACATTCATTTTCCTTTTTTACTTTCAGTAAAAAATTCCAAAAAGACCATACAATCCAATTATTACACAGGAAGAAATATTTGAAATGGAAGTAAACAAAACTAATCTCTTGTTTGAGATGAAAACAATGGTGAGTTGGTTCCTGTATGTATAGCATATCTGTGTGTGGTCAATAAGGATGTATGTTGTCTGAGAGTAAGTTTCACTGAATTCCAGGGGATTTACTTCCAAGTTAACCTGGTTAGGATTGCAGTCTTAGTGGATAGAGACCACCTTTGGCAATAGGCAACACTTTAAAATCAGGGAACCAGGCAGTGGTGCCCACCCTGTGAACTGCCCTCCCATCAGGTGTTAAGAAGATGAGTAATTGTATAGAGAAGCTTCTTAAGGTTTAATGTTTTACAATGTTTATATATTTATATGCTGGAAGCCGCCTAGAGTGGCTGGGGCATTTGGGGAAATCGCAGGGGTCAGCACACCTGCAGTGCAATGGATGAGCCTCACCCTGGGAAAACCTCCTTTCATGATCAAGGTGTCTCCCCTGCCAGGTAAGTATTTATATCAAAACAATTATGTGTTAACTTGGAACAGTATAAAGAGAGACCTTGAAGTGTGGGGTAGGATGAAATTATCTTTTTGGGGCAGAATTTCTTCAATAAAGATGAGCGTACTTCCAAAGATGTTGTTCTTATTTCAAATGATTCCAATAATCAAAGGGACAAAGATCTTCAGAGAGTGGCAAAGAATGATCTCAAGATATATCTGGCAGGGCAAAAAGCCAAGAATACAATTTAAGTTACTAACTGATGCGAAGGAAAGAGGTGGCTTCGCCCTGCCAGACCTGAAACTTTACTATGAAGCATCTTGTCTCTGCTGGTTAAAGGACTGGATAACATTAAAAAATAATAAGTTATTGGATTTAGAAGGTTTTGATAACAGGTTTGGTTGGCACGCTTATCAATGGTTGGGGAAGAAGAAAGCTCACAAGGGGTTCGCCAACCACATTTTTAGAGGTGCCCTAATAGAAATATGGGATAGGTACCAAAATATTTTGGAACCGAATGTACCTCATTGGTTATCCCCACTGGAGGTCATGAGTGTTAAAAAGACAAATATGAGAGAGGACTGGATGACTTATGGAGATATTGTAATTAAAGAAGGGGGGAAATGGAAATTGAAGCCATATGAACCAGTTAAAAAATATGTATATGATTGGTTGCACTATTTTCAAACAAATGAAATGTTTAAAAAGGATTGTAAAGAGAGGAGATATATGGAAGGAGAGTCTAGATTTCAAAAAGAGATAATAAATAACGATTATAAAGTACTGTCAAAAATGTATAAAATGCTATTGGAATGGCAAACAAAGGACGAAGAAGTTAAATCGGTTATGATACACTGGGCCAGGGACTTTGGTTATAATATACAATTAGCAGATTGGGAGAAAGTATGGAAGGAAAATATGAAATTCACTGCATCTATGACGATAAAGGAAAACATTATGAAAATGGTATATAGATGGTATATCACTTCCGTTAAACTTGCAAAAATGTATAAAACATGTAACAAATGTTGGAAATGTAAAGAAAGGGAAGGGTCGTTCTACCATATGTGGTGGGAGTGCAAGAAAGTAAAGGGTTTCTGGGAAATGATATATAATGAGTTGAAAAAGATGTTTAAATATACGTTTGTGAAGAAACCAGAAGCCTTTTTGTTAGGAATTACAGGAAGAGAAATTAACAGAAGTGATTACAAACTTTTTCAATATGCAGTGACTGCGGCAAGAATTTTAATGGCCCAAAAATGGAAACAAGAAGAACTACCGACACTGGAAGAATGGAGACGAAAATTGATAGACTTTGCTGAACTAGATAAATTGACTGGAAAAATCAGATACCAGAAAGACCACAAGTTCACTCAGGACTGGAGAAAGTTTACGATTTATCTGGAAAATATTTGTGATGAGCAGACAATGCTAGTTGGATTTAAAGAGGCTTTGTGAATGAGAAAGGGTATTGTAAAAGGGAAAAGAGCTGTAAAGATTTATAAACTGGCAATATAATTATAAAGGAAATGCGGAAAAAATATAAAAGTATGAGGATTGCCGGGGGAGCGGGGGGGGGGGGGGGGAGTCAAAAATTTGTAACAATTGGAATATGAGTGTGTTTATATAATTTGCAAAAGAAAAACTTTCCTAAAAAATTAATAATAATAAAAAAAAATAGAGTGGCTGGGGCAACCCAGTTAGATGGGTGGGGTACAAACCATAAATTATTTATTATTATACATCAACAACTTTGTAAATAACAAACTGCAAAGCAATTTTTGTACAGTGGTGCCCTGCAAGACGAATGCCTCGCAAGATGGAAAACTCGCTAGACGAAAGAGTTTTCCGTTTTGGAGGTGCTTCGCAAAATGAATTTCCTATGGGCTTGCTTCGCAAGATGAAAATGTCTTGCGAGTTCCTGCGGGTTTTTTTTCCCTCCCCCCCCCTTTTTCTAAGCCGCTAAACTGCTTATCTGCTTATCCGCTAAGCCGATAAACCGATAAAAGCCGCTAATAGCGCTAATCCGCTAAGCCGTCAATGGGCTTGCTTCGCAAGACGAAAAAACCGCTAGACGAAGAGACTCGCGGAACGGATTCTTTTCGTCTTGCGAGGCACCACTGTATCTGTTTACATATAAAATGTGCATAGTTTTGGTTTTTTTTTTTTTTAAAAAAAAAAAACTGGTTGTGGAGAAGAAGCATAAAAAACTTTCAAAACAAGAGTCTCTGCCACAATGTGTATGGCTAGCTGGAAGGAAATCCACTTGATAGCCTGTTTTCAACAGAATCCTCCAACATCCCTATAGTTAGAGAATCGGTGTCTAATATACAACATTCAGTATCTAGGATGCAGGCCATGGCATTTAAGATGGAAATCAGTTCCTGCGGAAGAATTATGCAGTTTGCAAATGTTTGTAAATGCCAGACTGATCCTTGTAATGCAGAGAGACAGTTTAGAAAGGAGATAATCCCAACAGGCCACCATTGTTTTCATAATACTAAAATGCATTGCTTTCAGGAGCTACAACGTCCACTTGTTGCTACAAAAGAATAGTCATTCAACTGACCTCACTGATTTTGACATTTAAGAATATTAAGGCCCCAAATTGCATATCCTGCTTCTAAACCATTCAGCACTGGCTTCTTGTGCTTTCCATATTGTGAAACTGGACCTGCACAGCTACTGTGCATCATTGCCTAATCTAGAAGGCTTTCTTTAAAGCCTTGGGAAAGATTACTTTCTTACAGCCAAGTTTGAACTTTGAATGAGCCCTATATTAAGGCTCATCAAACTGCTTTTGCAACATGTTGAAGCAGCAAACCCAGGACAAAATTGCCATGAGGTTCTGAGCAGGTGGCTCCAACTACTCTGAAGGATTTGGGCCAGGGCAATTAATATATGTAACACATCAGTTTTGTGCTGAGAGCCAGTTACAAAACTTGTTTGTTTCCTAGCTAGTAAATAAAGGCAGGTAAAGGGTTATTTACTCTGAATTGGTTGAGTGGGAGAGTACAGTCAGCATTCATGACATTTGGAGAGAAAAATCAAAATGTAGGATTGGGATTAATAAACACCAACCTTTTCTTTGCATCACTAAATATCAAACTTTGCAATCTTTAAAGGCATCTAGTGATCTGTAAAATAGTGACATTTGAAGCTGGGGAGAGGTGAAAATTGTATGGCATTTGGCAGGCTGTTAATCATACTCTGGTCAAAATTAGTTTATGTTAAAATATGCTGAAACTAATATCATAGGTAACTTTTGCATTGTTGAAACAGGGACTGCACAATGTAGCACCGGATTTGGCGCTTAAAGGCACATCACAGCAGTCCTCTTCTAGTTCTTATTCTGACAAATGCACCATAATTTCCAATAATGCAAAAAATGAAACAAAAAACCCTTTCTCTGCAGATGGAAAGAATGTGGATAAAGCTATTTGTATACATCCAGTAATAAATAAATAAATAAATAAATAAATAAATAAATAAATAAATAAATAAATAAATAAATGAACGTGTTGAACGAATGAGAAATTTTCAATAACTTCAGAATTAAAATTTTAATTTCAAACTGCTGAAATGCTGCTTTTGAAATTTGATACTCCTAGTTCAAGATAGAAAAAATCTAATTCTTAGATCAATATATACTTGCTAACTAGCACATCTTAGTGAGTGTGAAGGGGGTTACTTTCATATGTGCAACTTAAGTCTGCACGCCTGTTGTTTGAAAGTATATCGCTGTTGCCAAGAGTCTGTTTGGCAAGTCATCTTTCTTCCCTAAAATTCCTAGAGGAGAGAGCATCTATAAATAGGCATGATGAAATAATTTAAATAATATAGATTTGTTTTATTTAATTTTTTGCAAACAAATTTAGACTATTTCCACATTTTCAATTCAGTTGTGTGACTCCTATAGTTGGAAGGAAAGAACTTTACATTAAAATACAGATACATAAATATTCTTTGTTGCACAATTGCTCTGTTTGACATTTGGGTTCAACAACCCAATGCCGTATTGAAAAACTTCATTTTTAGTATTTATTTAAATAAAAATGAAATTATCCTCCCTCCTTTTCAAAACGGAAAGCCTGAATTGATCAGTCCATTTCCTTTCTGGAAGCAAGGAAGTGACCTTCATAGCTCACTTGCTGTCCTGTCTCTTTAGAGTTATGGTCCATTCCCTTGTTAGTGATAATAAACTGTATTACATTCCACTTCACACTGAGGGAGACATCTCCATAATGCCAAGTATTTTTTGTTTAAAAAAATAAAAGGTCAGCACATTATTCTCTCTGTGTTTTATAAAAAAGATATAACATAACTAGAATCATAGAATCATAGAATCATATGGTTGTCAAGCCTCTGCTTAAAGACCTCCAAAGAAGGAGACTCCACCACACTCCTTGGCAGCAAATTCCACTGTCGAACAGCTCTTACTGTCAGGAAGTTCTTCCTAATATTTAGGTGGAATCTTCTTTCTTGTAGTTTGGATCCATTGCTCCGTGTCCGCTTCTCTGGAGCAGCAGAAAACAACCTTTCTCCCTCCTCTATGTGACATCCTTTTATATATTTGAACATGGCTCCTATTGATGCAGCCCAGAATTGCATTGGCTTTTTTAGCTGCCGTGTCACACTGTTGGCTCATGTCAAGTTTGTGGTCAACCAAGACTCCTAGATCCTTTTCACATGTACTGCTCTCAAGCCAGGTGTCACCCATCTTGTATTTGTGCCTCTCATTTTTTTTGCCCAAGTGCAATACTTTACATTTCTCCCTGTTAAAATTCATCTTGTTTGTTTTGGCCCAGTTCTCTAATCTGTCAAGGTCGTTTTGAAGAGTGATCCTGTCCTCTGGGGTGTTAGCCACCCCTCCCAGTTTGGTGTGATCTGCAAATTTGATCAGGATGCCCTTGAGTCCATCATCGAAGTCATTGATAAAGATGTTGAATAAGACGGGGCCCAAGACAGAACCCTGTGGCACCCCACTAGTCACTCTTCTCCAGGATGAAGAGGAACCATTGATGAGCACCCTTTGGGTTCGGTCAGTCAGACAGTTACAAATCCACTGAGTGGTAGCATAGTCAAGACCACATTTTACCAGCTTCTTTACAAGAATATCATGGGGCACCTTGTCAAATGCCTTGCTGAAATCAAGGTAGGCTACATCCACTGCGTTCCCTTCATCTACCAGGCTTGTAATTCTGTCAAAAAACAAGATCAGGTTAGTCTGACATGACTTATTCTTCAGAAATCCATGCTGACTATTGGTGATCACAGCATTCCTTTCTAGGTGCTCACAGACTGTTTGCTTAATGATCTGCTCCAGAATCTTCCCTGGTATTGATGTCAGACTGACTGGGCGGTAATTATTTGGGTCCTCTCTTTTCCCCTTTTTGAAAACAGGGACAACATTTGCCCTCCTCCAGTCTGCCGGGACTTCGCCTGTTCTCCAGGAATTCTCAAAGATGACTGCCAGTGGTTCTGAGATCACATCTGCCAGTTCTTTTAATACTCTTGGATGCAGTTCATCTGGCCCTGGAGACTTGAACTAGTTCAAATATTTTCATAGAAGATGTATGCCCCCCCCATAGTATTTATGTTTTGCACCTAAGTAGCCAACCTAGCAGTTCAAAAGCATGCCAGCACAAGTAGATAAATAGATACCGCTCCGGTGGGAAGGTAAACGGTGTTTCTGTGTGCTGCTCTGGTTCACCAGAAGTGGCTTAGTCATGCGAGATTGGCTCCATTATTATCAAATAATGGAGGCATACAGTTTTGACAAAAAAGTTGGTTTCCAAGTGGAAAAATCAAAATTGGAAACAGAATTGTTAGATTCAAAAATCAAGAATTTGTCAAGAATGTATAACTTGCTGTTGAAATGGAACACTCAGGATGAAATGGTGAAATCTGATATGATTAAATGGCACAAGATGTTGGACATAACATAATGATGGCTGACTGGGAACAGTTATGGACCACAGGTATGAAATTTACGGCATGTAATTCCCTAAGAGAAAACTTAATGAAAATGATTTATAGGTGGTACATGACACTAGTCAAGCTTGCAAAAATTTACCATTTGCCCGATAATAAATGTTGGAAATGTAATGAGATTGAAGGTACATTCTTTCACCTTTGGTGGACATGCCCAAGGATTAAGACATTCTGGGAGATGATTTATAACGAAATGAAAAAGGTATTTAAATATACCTTCCTGAAGAAACCAGAGGCCTTTCTCCTGGGCATGGTCGGCCAATTGGTGCCAAAGAAGGATAGAACATTTTTCATGTATGCAACAACAGCACCAAGAATACTCATTGCGAAGTATTGGAAGACACAAGATTTACCCACCTGGGAAGAATGGCAGATGAAGTTGATGGACTATATGGAACTGGCAGAAATGACTGGCAGAATCCGAGACCAGGGAGAAGAGTCGGTGGAAGAAGACTGGAAAAAGTTTAAAGATTATTTACGGAAATACTGTGAAATTAATGAATGTTAGAAAAATGTTGGAATGAAGTTATATGGCTTTAGTAGAAATGTTATAAGGAATTAAGTATAAACAGATTAATAGAGTATTAAAGGAAAAATAAGGCTAGAATTTGCTAAGATAATTATAGGATAGAAAACAGAGGAAGATGGAAAGGAATTGCTGAAACAATTAACAGAAGTGGAATACAAAAAGGGAGGTGTGAGGAGGTCGCGGAAATAAGTGAATGAAAGATAAGATACTGAAATTATTTGATGTGTTTTAAACTGTTTTTGTTTTGTTTTGTTTTGTTAGTTTAATGTGTTAGTGTTATGTGGTGTTTTTGTATTGTATTGTTCTTCTTTTTTGTAGTGTTTAAATTGTTGGAAAAGTAATAAATATTATATATATATATATATATAATATATATATAATATATATATATATTATAATATATATATATGCCCCCCCATAGTATTTATGTTTGCCAACATAGCAGTTCAAAAGCATGCCAGCACAAGTAGATAAATAGATACCGCTCCGGCGGGAAGGTAAACGGCGTTTCTGTGTGCTGCTCTGGTTCGCCAGAAGCGGCTTAGTCATGCTGGCTACATGACCTGGAAGCTGTGCACCGGCTCACTTGGCCAATAAAGCGAGATGAGCGCCACAACCCCAGAGTCGTCCACAACTGGACTTAACTGTCAGGGATCCTTTGCCTTTTTAGCTTGGGAAATTATTGATCTATTCATCAAAGGTACCATATAATTTAATAGCCTGGTCAAAAATGGGAGCTTCAGAATGCTTTGCTCTTCAGCTTGAGGGCAGAAAGGCTCCCATTGCAGGAGCCTCTGAAATATTTTGCACCCTTTGAGTGACCCTTTCAAGGGCCACTCAAAGAGTGTGTGAGGGCTCCAAGAGGGTCGGGTCAGGGTGTTTTCTCAACTTGCCAGACTCCCTTCTGGCCCCTCTCAGGTGGGTGCCGTTGCTATTCGAATAGAAGGAGCAAGGTGTTCGTGGTGAGTTCTGGTAGCTCTTTTTCTGGGGAAACAGCACTGTGCAGGGTTGCCTAAGGGCATGAAGGTCTTCAGGAAAATTCTTTTTTTAAAAAAAAATGATATTTATTATAGTTTCAAATAATCCAAGAAAAGTAAAAAAGAAAAAAAAGAAAAGACAGAAAAGACAGAATTAAAAGACATTCCACATTTACAGTCCTTATTTTCAATAACTTATTTCCATGACTTCCCCTCGCCTTCCCTTCTTGTATTCCATGTCCAAATATTTGTTCAACAAGTTCTTATCACTAGTTTTTAACCTTAATTTGTTATTGTATTTAATTCAGTTTATATATCAAATTTTAACTTATATACATTGATCGTAGTCTTTAGACTTTTTCTAAGATCGGCCCAATTTCCCTTCCACGAATTCCCCATTTTTATACTAATAACAAAGCAAAAAACAAAACAAAAAAAACACACAAAAAAACACACACAATAGAGTCAAAATATATTTGTACACCCTTTGGGTTCCCAAACCCCACCCTCCCTTTCCCGGTTTCGATCCCCTAACCATTGTCCATTAGTCCATCTGCTATCAGCCTGGATTCCTCACGTCTGAGGCTCTTAATTCTCTCTCAATTCCTCTCTGCCGGTTTTTTTGATAGTCCTTTGTATTAGTCACCAAGTCTCGGAGGGGCTCTATCCCGAAGATGTCCATGTTCCTTTCAGCCAGGCCTCCATATTTAAAGGTGGAGCTCAAAACTTGTTTCTTAATCCCTTTAAGTCCAAATGTCCCAGAAGCTCCAACTTCCACCTTAATCAGGTTGATAATCCATAGGTCTTCAAATCTCCACAGAAAGAGATCTTTCCATTCCTCCTTCTTCAATTCAAACCAAATTTTCATCATCCAGTCCTTTTTTTCTTTTTTATCCATCTTGACAGGCCTCCGGCTCTCCTTTGCCTTCTGCAACATTTCAGCCCCTCCTTCCTGTTCCTCCTGTTCAGCAAATGTCTCTTTCTCCACTTCCTCAAATTTCTCAAGTTTCTTTTCTTGTTCAGCTGCCTGGACTGTAGACAAAACATGACTTTGCTCTAGCAATTTTCTCACGAGAAAGGCAACCTCGTCCAGATCAGCTAGTATTTTCCGACCTATATCCATTCTTGTAATGTCCCTGAACCCCCTCTAGAGGGATTCTGGTTATTTAGTATCCCTTACACTTCCAGTCCAAAAATCAAGTTAACTTGTTTCAGTTCTTTATTTTCAACAATTTATCACTATATTGTAACTAATGTAACCAGCAAAAACATCAAAAACAAAGTTCTCTATTTTTTCCAACTTTGACAGCTAATTTGACAGCTGTCAAAATCTTCTATGTCTACTCAGCAGGCTCCTCTCGTGGATCACTCCCGGGTCCTGGGGGGGGCACTTTAGTTCTCGAAGTTAGCTCTTACCCTCCAGCACAATTACTTATACTGTCAATCCGTGGAATTAATAACTTTATCCAATAAAAAGGAGATATTCTCTCAATCTTAAATTATTTAGTCCTTGCTTCAAATTGTATACAAGACGGGGAGATGGACTTCCTCTTTGCGCCTTCCCCGATCGTGCCAGATTCAGACAAAAAAGTCTTTCTTTTATAGATCCAATTTCCGTATTACTCACGGGCTTTTTACTTTAAGTCCAGATGTTCAGAAGAAGAAGTCAGCGCTCTCCGACCATGGCATGCGGCTTCCCTCAGTAGGAGTAGCAGTCGACTCTCAGCACCGCGCCTCTCCCCGTCCCCCGTTCCGAAGCCTTTAAAAAGGCTCCCTCTCGGGTCGGGGGGGCGCAAATGGTGCCCGCCGAGTCACCAGCTCCACAGGCTTCAGCGCCTGTGGTTTCTGAGGGTCTCCACGTCGCCGCCGTGGCAGGACCCATCTCCTACTGAGCCGATTCCCTCCAGAGCTCGGAGGGAATCCGCCATTAGGCGATGGCGCTAACCCGGAAGTCCTAGGAAAATTCTAACCATGTCCAGCTGAACATTGCTAGACTATTCCTAGGTACCTTTTTAGGCAAGACTAAAAGTTGGAAGGGAAGGAAAAGTTGGGATAGGAGAGCAAACAACCACCGGATGTTGGGGATGGGGTGGTGCATGTGACTCGATACAGTTTGAACCCTCCCCATGTGTTCTTTGGGATGGAGCATATCACAAAGATTCATAGACCTAATCAACTTGTCTATACAAACCACTATCTCCAATTACACAATAAGACCTAATTCATTTAAGTAATTCAATTGCATGATTAATAAAAACCACAGTATAGTATTACTAAGGACAGAAAATTGCATTCATAATGTAGATTCTGTGGCTTTAAAGTAATTCTCCAGGAACCTCTTACCTTGGCCTATATGACAGGCCTCAATTAGCACAGATTTTTCACGTTCCTGGGTAGATTGGAAATTTGGAGGCAGTTAATGAGAAAGGTCTATTACCTTGACCAGGCTAAAATTACAGTTAGAGGACATTTGCTTGCTCCAGTGGCTCACTGCATACAAATATTTAAATATTAACATACTGCATACACACACACACACACACACACACACACATATGTGCGGTATGTTAATATTTAAATATTTATTTATATAAATATCCCGTGATCTTTAACATTGCAGTAGCTTAGCACCACCAAAGCTCTCAGGTTATACCAGAAGGATGATGGTGACTGACTACAATAATTTAATTCAAGAAAAAGATAAATTTGAGAACACCTCAGAATAGTGAGGAAGGCCTATAGAAGGGTGTTGCATCATGGCATCCTTTTATAGGCATTTCAGGAAAAGTACGGTTGGCCAGGAGGTGCCTGCAGAGCATCAGATAATAATGGATTATTATTATTATTTTAAAAAAAGAATGATAGCAGCAGTAGATTTAAAACAACAACAACACTCCACAGCCAACTTTCCAGCCAACTCCTTTCCCTTCTCCTCCAATGGTAAAAATAAAACCTGACAGAAAACACCCGTTCATTGCTGTCTTAGACTAGTCAGTTCTAGCTCCGCATTGTTTACCGAGACAGACAGACCTGGAGCTTTCCAGAACTGGACGTTTCCCATCACCTGCTAGCTGAACCTTTTAACTGGAGGTCCCAGGAACTGAACCTAGGACATCCTGCAAGCAACGCAGATGCTCTGTCACCAGACAATGGCCCTTTTCCAGCAGCTTGGCTGTTGCAAAATACAGCAAGACACAGCCTCAAAGTGGCTCAATTCTGCATAAACTTCCCAGGTAGCACATTTAGGGCAGTTGGGTTACAGGGAGCCTCCAAAGATCATGAGAAGCAGCACTTCCTCTGCGGAGGAGGAAAGCCATGCCTCTGGTGGGGAAGGGATGCAGGGCTCAGAGGATGCAAGGGAGAGACACAGTGCCAAGCATGAACAAAGCGGGGGGGGGGAGGCAGGTCCCCCTCTGCATACGCCCTCTCTGTGCAGTCGGTTTACGCGCAGAGAGGGGAGGCGTAGGATGAGGGTCAAGAGACTACTCTGCTGGTGAAAGTTTAAGGACCGCCCACTCCCAGATTCTGCTAGTGACTGAGCAAGACATGGAATTGAGATGTTCTGCACTGTGAATGCTTTTGCACCGATAATAAAGCCTTTGAAAAGACCAGTGGGGGTCTTGCCTGTTCGCCCTCGAGCAACCACACCAACTCAAATTCAAATTCAACTCAAATTCCTACATCAACATTATGTGCCCGTCTCAAATCATACAATATCCTGTTTTACATCATTTTTATTTTTAGGCAGTTATTTTATTATATATTTATATAATCAAGTCTTAATTACAAAATAACCTATCCCTTCACAGCTATTCCTAAGGGGTTTGATTTGGACAGAGTTTGCTCCCCTGTTGTTTTTTTATCAGCCTAGTGTGATACATTTCTCGGAGCCCTGCTTGAAAAGTCCACCCTCCAAATCTTGGGATTTTCAGAACATGTTGCCTTTCCTTCTAGCCAAACCTTGCCCTCCCCGCTCACATTAGGCGAGCTCAGCACAGCTGGTACAAATCAAATAAATAGCAGGGTTGTATTTATGGCAGGGTTGTATATGCTCAATAAGTTAAGGCAATACTCAGTTAGTTATGATGATGCTAAAATATATTTCTGTGTACTGTGCTCTGAAACAAAGAATCAGGCAGAATGTATTCTCTTAAATGAGGCTTTCCCCCTTTCTGACCTTTCTTCCTAAAGCCTTAGGATTAAATGCAAATTACATGTGTTTACATTTCCAGTGTTTTAATAACTATGAAGCTGTGATCTATTAAAGCTGAAATGTCTAGTTAAAAAAAAGAGAGATGGATTGATTCTATGATTCCAGTCCCATGAAAATCACTTGAGGCCATATTTATTATTATTATTGTTCATTCTATTATTATTATTATTATTATTATTATTATTATTATTATTATGCCATTTATCCAACTGGGTTGCCCCAACTCCCATCAAAATATTAAAAACACAATGAAACATCAAATAACCCAAGTTATTGTGATTCTGAACATGGGGGTTCCATTTGCAGTTACCATGGCTTAGCAATAGTACCTTCATAGGCCTATCTTCCCTGAATTGGCCTGATTCTGAACTGATGCTCTTTTTCTATAGGAAATGAGAAGAGAGGAAGAGCTGAAGGAAAGAATAAAGAAATACATAGAATCATAGAATCATACAGTTGGAAGAGACCACAAGGGCCATCGAGTCCAACCCCCTGCCAAGCAGGAAACACCATCAGAGCACTCCTGACATATGGTTGTCAAGCCTCTTCTTAAAGACCTCCAAAGAAGGAGACTCCACCACACTCCTTGGCAGCAAATTCCACTGTCGAACAGCTCTTACTGTCAGGAAGTTCTTCCTAATGTTTAGGTGGAATCTTTTTTCTTGTAGTTTGCAACCATTGCTCCGTGTCTGCTTCTCTGGAGCAGCAGAAAAAAACCTTTCTCCCTCCTCTATGTGACATCCTTTTATATATTTGAACATGGCTATCATATCACCCCTTAACCTCCTCTTCTCCAGGCTAAACATGCCCAGCTCCCTTAGCCGTTCCTCATAAGGCATCGTTTCCAGGCCTTTGACCATTTTGGCTGTCCTCCTCTGGACACGTTCCAGTTTGTCAGTGTCCTTCTTGAACTGTGGTGCCCAGAACTGGACACAGTACTCCAGGTGAGGTCTGACCAGAGCAGAATACAGTGGCACTATTACTTCCCTTGATCTAGCCCAGAATTGCATTGGCTTGCTCAATGGGAGCTCATGCTCAATGGGAGAAGAAAACCTCCTCCAGAATCCCCAGGTACGGTACCATCTTGCATGAAATTCAGCTTATGTTTCAGGAGGACCATGTCAGCAAGCAATACACTGCAGGATGCCCGAGAATCCCACGGAAAACTCCAGCCAATTATTGGCAACGTACAGGGCTGGCCCAAGACATTTTTGCCCTGATATCCCTCCCCTGCCAGGGAGAAGGGGTGGGTGAAGATCTACATCAGGAACATGGATGGAATCAAGATCTACATTGGGATCTACACTGTGCCCCTCTGGATTCTGCCACCTGAGGTGGTTGCCTCCCCTTGCCTCATGAGTGGGCCAGCCCTGATAACACAGTTGGCATTCATTGGATCTGTATCCAATCCAATACCTGCTGTCTCTCCTACTGCACCCTTGACATTGGTGGAGGGCACCTTGAGATCCATGAGGAATGAGGCCACAGCTCTTGGATGAGTGTCCAAATGCACTTTTAATAAGAAGGGCAGCTTACATTCACATTAGTGCTCCAATCCCATTCCCCAACAAACCCACCATTCACACAACCCTTCTGTCCATGAGGACCATTGTGAGCAGAGCAGGCTGTGCAACAGCTTCCCTTTGCAGAAGAACCAGAATTCTGTCCGCATTGTGTTCTGATAGAAGCATGACTTTCTCAGTATTGTGCCATGCTCAATATTGTGCCATGCTCAGTCCAGGCTGCGTGTCTGTATATCAGGCCCACTTGACGGAGACTCAGTTAGCTGGATAGGCTACGTCTAAACATGTGCAAGACGCTCTTGAGAAATTACCCGGGATGATCCATTTACCTCTTTTGTCAGCTGTGAATTTCCAAAGGCTCCAGCAGAATTTGGCCCACACTCTTCAGCTATTATCACAATATTCACAGCTTGATATTCAAAGTCCTCAGACTATGGCCATTTTAATAACAGTTGGAGAATCAGGGCAAACAGTACCACATGGGGAAAACCAGACCAATATCACTGGCTGGATATTACAATTGTCATGGTTCTTCCCACTTGATCACCCCTCTTCCATGTCTTTTCTGAATTCCAGTATTACTGGAGCAGCAGGATTGAACCACCAAGGAATGCTAATCACACTCCTTTTGTGACATAACAATTGCTCATTAGCCCTTTGTGCTGCCTATGAAAGAAACATTTATTGCAATTGAATCAGCAGGTCATTAAATCCATCCTGTGAAAAACCACAAATCTGTGAATACAGATTTCAACATGAATTCAACACGGCACACTTACACACATCCTGAACTTATCTTTTGCTACAAGAGAGTCCTTCACCCCTTGTTCTCTGGTCAGATTTTAATATCAAGGGTGGGGTACGGGGAAAATTCCACACACAGAAGCAACTATCTCCTTTCCATCCCCCTCCTCCCCCAATGAAGAAATTAATTAAATGATGTCATGCTTGATTTTATCTGATTTGGAAGCAATTCATCACTCTTTTGCTAGTTCTATTAGTCCAGGCGATCAGCATGTTAATTCATTTGTGAGAATAAGCTCAAGGGTAATTACAGCGGGGAAACTTAATGCCTAAACGTGTTAATGTCTGTAATCAGAACTATTTTCTCAGTGCGGAACAATTGTTAGACAATTACAGTTGGATATGATTGCCCTGGTAGACAACAGAGGCCATGTCAAGAGGGAGATATCAGAGGCTTGTTTTGCAAGTACAGTATTATAAGCAAGCTCATTTTCCTGAAGCCTCTTTTGTCTGGCTCCTGCCAATCTGTCTTCTTTCCTGAAACACTGCACTGTTAATCATGTTGAAAAGTTACCAACTTTTCTCTTTCTTCTTGTGAGGACAGGGAAGGGGCATAAAGGAAATCACTTGCTCCTGTAAATGTCACCAAGTTTTGCTGGGTTGAGAGGTACCACCTGTGTGATAAGATGCTCCTAATTTTCTGCAGATCCTAATAAGCAATCAGCGTTGCTTACCGGTAAATAGGAATGGATAAGCAAAGTGGACTACTTTTTTTAAGAAAAAAGGAGAGGTTTCTTTTTTTTTTAAGATAATTTTTATTAATTTTACAACATAAACAAAAAACAAACAAACATAACACGACTTCCCCAAACCTCCCCTTTACTGCATCCTTATTTTAAAATTTTTTTAGCAATCCTTCATCCCTTTTTATATTTAATTCTCTTTAAAGCTTTTTTTTAAAAAAATTCAATTTTTACAGCTGTAATTCTTTATATCCAATCCCTTGACATCTTAACATTCCGAAATTTTGCAACAATTTTTAAGATAGATTTTGAATTTTTTCCAGTCTTCTTCCACTGTCTCTCTCTTCTGGTCACGGATTCTGCCGGTCATCTCTGCCAGTCCCATAAATTCAGTCACCTTGGTCTGCCATTCTTCCAGAGTAGGTACTTCTTTAGTCTTCCAATACTTCGCCAAAAGAATTCTTGCTGCTGTTGTTGCGTACATAAAGAATGTTCTATCTTTCTTTGGAACCATTTGACCCACCATGCCCAAGAGAAAAGCCTCTGGTTTCTTTATAAATGTCCACTTAAGGATTTTCTTAATTTCATTATAGATCATTTCCCAGTAGGCCTTAATCTTCGGGCAGGTCCACCAAAGATGATAAAAAGTTCCTTCGCCTTCATTACACTTCCAGCAATTGTTATTGGGCAAATGATATATCTTTGCAAGCTTGACTGGGGTCATGTACCACCTATAGATCATTTTCATTATATTCTCTTTCAAGGCACTACATGCCGTAAATTTAATACCTGTGGTCCATAACTGCTCCCAGTCAGCAAACATAATATCATGACCAACATCTTGTGCCCACTTAATCATAGCTGATTTAACCGTTTCATCCTGTGTGTTCCATTTTAGCAGCAAATTATACATTCTAGACAAATTCTTAGTATTGGGTAATAGCAATTCTGTTTCTAACTTTGACCTCTCCTTCTGAAATCCTAGTTTCCTGTCCTGCTTAAAGGTTTCATTAATCTGGTAATAATGTAACCAGTCTCGGACTTTAGGTTTCAATTTCTCAAAACTCTGTAGTTTCAGGTTTTCACCATCATATTCTATAATTTCACAATATTTTGGCCAATCTGAGTCCATGTTCAGTCTTTTTACCGCCTTGGCTTCCATTGGTGACAACCACCTGGGGGTTTTACTCTCTAACAAATCTTTATATCTATTCCATACATTATACAGTGCTTTCCTGACAATATGGTTTTTGAAGTTTCTATGTACCTTTACCTTGTCATACCATAAATATGCATGCCAACCAAAGTTATTATCATAACCTTCCAGATCCAGAATATCTGTATTCTCAAGAAGTAGCCATGGTTTCAGCCAGCAGAAAGCTGCTGCTTCATAGTAAAGTTTTAAGTCCGGCAGGGCAAAGCCCCCTCTATCCTTTGCATCGGTCAGAATCTTAAATTTTATTCTGGGTTTTTTGCCCTGCCAGACAAATTTAGATATATCTTTCTGCCACTTCTTGAAACAATCCATCTTGTCTAAAATTTGCAATGTCTGGAACAGAAATAACAATCTCGGCAGTACATTCATCTTGATAACAGCAATTCGGCCTAACAAGGAAAGTCTCAGCCTAGACCATATATCGAAATCTTTCTTCACTTCCAACCAACATTTCTCATAATTATCTTTAAATAAGTTCACATTCTTAGATGTTAAGTTCACCCCCAGATATTTTACTCTTTTTGCAATTTCCAAACCGGTTTCTCTTTGAAAACTATCTTTTTCCCCCATCGTTAGATTTTTTTCCAAGACTTTTGTCTTATGTTTGTTTAATTTAAAACCTGCTACTTGACCAAATATTTCAATTAGTTCCAAAACTCTTTTTGTACTGGCTTCTGGCTGTTGTAGTGTCAAAACTAGATCATCTGCAAATGTTCTTAACTTATATTGTTTAGTTCCGACCTGGAAAAAAGGAGAGGTTTCATTCCCTCCTGCAGACCAAATGAAATGAAATAAATTAGCTATATGGCAGGAAGACTTTTATTTTGATACTTATATTGGGATCAAGCCAACTATGAGGAACGTTATGGGTTAGAGGTGATAGCAGAGATTATCAATTAAATGTGCTGACGAAGGGCAACCCATATTGAGAAATACCATTCAACCGCTCTCTTCCCCAACCCCTTTCTATGCCTCATAGAGGCTGCTGGAGGCTTAACGGAGGTGGTGATTCTGAGCTTGAGCTGTGCTACCTCAGACTGTCAGTTGGGTCTCCATACAAAATAAATGAATAAAATCCCACCATATAAAGAGTGGTCATCCTAAGGGAGAAGGCTAGGCCAGACCCCTTTTCCCTTTCATGCTAGGGGGTGCTTCTGTTTGGTCTGTTCCCAATTGTAAAGAATGATATGTTGTTGTTTTTTGCTATGTACAAGCATCCAGTGGCGTAGCGTGGGGGGTGCAGGGGGGGCCGGCCGCACCGGGCACATCTGGGGGGTTAGGGTTAGGGGGCACAAATCCACGGGTTAGGGAGCGCAAATCCACGGGTTAGGGGGTGCAAATTACTTGCCTTGCCCCGGGTGCTGACAACCCACGCTACGCCACTGCAAGCATCCCATCATGTTAGCCCACACTTGTAGTCGGAAATGGGACTAGCCAGGCCAGACCTTTGCCCTGTCTGGCTGACCCAACACCTGATTTATATTAAAGAATACAAAGTGTTCTCTGCCTGCATTCAGACTTCCTTTGGTATGGTCAGAAAGGCTCAGTGTGTTCACACCTTCCTGAAGCACCAACAGCAGTATGAGCCCCAATTTGACTGGTGTTTTCTTCTCCACCGTCCTATATTACGAGCCCTCAAGGTGTATCTCCACAGATTGTCCAGAGATTTCGTACATTTATTTACTTAAATATGACTGAACCCAGTCCACCCCAACTTTCCATATTTGGATAAGGTCTCTTGCATTGTCAGTGGCTGTGAAATCAAGGAGGCGGCTGGGCTCAGCAAAAGCTGGGGAACTAGTATCAGCCCATAGATGTGTACCACTAAATGCAGGCATTGCTGTTCAGTCCGGTGAGCATACTGATGCATTTCAGGAAGGCTGTGGCCGCCCAAACTAAAGAGGGCAGCTGAGTATGGCCCAGGCCCAGATAAGCCTTGCCAGATATATTTCCCCAAGATCCATTTTTTAAAAAAAAATCCTGAGATGATCCTGGCATAAAGGCCCTCCTCCGCTTCAGATCATTTTAAAATTATGAGGGAGCCTCTGCCACCAGATCAGCAGTGGTGCCCCTGCTGCAAAAGGACCAACCTTGACAATCTCTCATGGGGTGGTTTCATATTTATTGCAGTGGAGTGGGTTTGTCTGGGAAATGCAGAGGTTCCCTTTCAGGCAAGCCTGTGCCAATTAGGATGCACCAAGTGGACTGGAATCCATCGGTTCTGCCTCGTGGCCCACGGGGAGCTCTTCATTCCCAAGCAGGCAGCAAAACAAGGAAGTTGATTGAGCCTCTTTTGGCTCACCAAACATGGCTAGTGGGTGACAACAGCTGCAGGTCAGCTTTTAGAGGCAATGGTGACTCACCTTTGAACTTCGGCAGTTTGCCTCTTTGTCTCTCCTTACACAAATGAGAATAAAACAGGCTGCAGCTTTCTGGTCACATGAAAGTAGCATGTCTAATTCGTTTTCCTCTTTCGCCGTCAACAGGCTGTTTAATCTGCAGAAGAGCTTGCTTAGCATTTGCTAGCTGAACACAGTGTGACTGCATTTGGGAAGGACAAGAGGGGATTAGCAGGAGGAGATCCTGAGGGGTCTTCTGCTGCGCTAAACTAGTCACCCTTTCCTGCCTTTCCCTGTAGTGATCTCCCAGCTCAACCAGGCTGGCCAGCTGCCTTCTCTTTCATTCCAACTCAACCCAAAGGCTCTAGGGGTCTAGAAGGTGCATTGAGCTGAGTTAGTCTGGGAATACTGGGTATTTGCTACAAATACCCCGTATCCCACTGGTGTTTTAAGAAACCTATTTTCTGGCATTGGAAGAAAAGCCTCCAGCTGAAGGGGCCTCAATCTGGTGTTGAACACAAGGGTCTTATGGTCATGTGAAGCAAAACCAAATAATGCTTCCTTCTCCCTCCACCATTTTGTTTCCAACAGTCCCTCAGCCAGAGAAAAAGGAGAGGAGAAAAGTAGAGCCCGCAGTATGGGAATGACTGTCAAGGCCCAGGAGGAGGTGAGAATAAAGCATAGGGTACAAATCCCAAAATCTCTAGAGTTCAAATCCCCGCTCAGCCATGAAGCTCACTGGGTGAGCTTGGGGGCCAGCCACTGCTCCTCAGCCTTACCTACCTCACAGGCTTGTTGTAGGGATTAAAAGAGGAGGGGGAGAACCTTGTTAGCCCCCTTGATCTTCTTGGAGGAAACAGTGGGATAGAAATGCAACAAACAAACAGACATTTCCAGAGAGAGACAGGTGCCAGTTTTCCCCTGTGCAGGCCCATGCCAGATATCTTACTGCTTCCCCAAAGCTATTTTCCAAGACCAGATGAAGGCCAATGGTTGGTAAAAGAGCCTGGGGAGTATATGCAGTAGGAGACCGGGGGCTTAGGAAAGGTAAGGCATCCACCTTCTACTTGCTGATGCTATTTTGAAAATCCTGCTGCTGCTGCAGCTGATGCACACATTTAGGGAAATACAAGCATGACAGGTAATTCTGCCCACAGCGTGAATACTTTTGGAGCAGAGTGTAACTATTTCTCCTGGTTGTCCTTTTCAAGGACAGAACCCACCCTATGCTCCCCTGGTTGATGCCGTTTAGGGACAGAGCAGCAAGGAAGAACAATCCTTTGCTTCCCACTGAAACAGTGCAGAAGCGAAGCACTTCACTGCTAGAATGAATGTAGGAGTGAGCGGTTGTAGTTCGAAAAGGCACCTAAGGCTTAATCACTGTAGTATTTTTAAGAGCCTTATGCGCATGCTGCTTTCAAATTCTGATGTAAGACTAGAATATGCCCTCCTTGAATATTTGATATCTTGAACAATGCCTGGACCCTAATAAAATTCAAAATGTAATCAATTAAATCAATTAGAAGATTAAATTCTACCATGCTATGTGTACCGCTAGCAAAATTTACAAATCACATAATCAATGCAATCCATTAACACTGACAAAGGGTGGAGGTGATGGACTGGAAAATCTCCATCAAGGGCATTCAAAAGATGTAATTAAAAATACATTACACCCTGAATGCAAGGCTCCCTGCCCATTATGGCTGCCTCAAAGCACGAGGCTGCTGCTTCAGGCCTGCACATGGAGATTCCACACAGATAAGGATCACATCTCATTATAAAGGTTAGGTAGCTGATGCCAGCAGGGCACTGGGTAGATTCAAGTGCTGTGGACAAAGTCCTTGAGGTACCTTTGCACCATTGCAAAAAGCTGCCTGGAGAATCAGTCGTGTGCAGGGAAAAAAATCTTGAGCCTGGATGTAGTTCAAATCTGTCAAGTGTCTCTGGGCGCAAGTCCCTGGAATTGTTATAAATCTGGCCCATCCCAGCTTTCTCATCAGGACCTCTTTTAAGAGCAAGGGGTTTGTGAGCAGGGGATGAGCTGGAGTGCTAACAGGTGATGGAGGGCTGTCACTAAAGCTTCAGGAGTAAGTGAGTAGCAGGACAAGCTTGTGATGCCTACCAGGAGTGGGAATCAGGAACCAAGAGTAGAAACCACATTGAAAGGGAAGGGAGAAAAATATTTTGCCTTAATTTTTTTTTTTTGACGAAACAAAGGTGGCACTTAGCATAAAATTAATCTCACTACAATAGATAGACTATTGATGTGGTGATTAATCTACCATCTCATAGTCTGATTTTATGATGTTTAGATACATCTCAATTTGTGCAGAATGGATTTTCTTCATCCCACTCAATCTCAGAAGCTTAAAAGCAAGCAATAATACTCTTAAGAACTGGCAATATAACATTAAAATTAGTCAAATCAAATAATAATATTAATTTTATAAAGCAGCAGCAGCAGCAGCACAATCCAGCCTAAATAGAAAAAAAAGCTTGGATGTCCCCCAAATGCAACAATGGAGTAACCATTTCCACCACTAATAAAAGTCTGAGAAAAGTTGAAGAACAGGATCTGTAGGGGACACCCTTAGACAGGGCTTCTGGTGATGAGATTCACTAATTGGATCCTGCCCTTAATGTAGACTCAAATGCTTGTTTAACCTGATCATGGACCCTGAGCAGTGTAGAAACTCACCCATTGAGCCCTATTGTTGTGGCAATGCCATGCCATAGTACTCAGTAGAAGGCTGATCTCCACAGTCTTCAGCCATGTCTTCTCCAGCTCTCTCACTCTCCACATGGGGTGTGTGTGTGTGTGTGTGTGTGTGTGATTGTTTCTTGAGCCAGGTTTTACTCTTTCCCCATAAAATAATAGAAATGCAGTGCAAACATTATCCTATATATTTATTGCTTGTTGTTTGGCTTGTCTTGCACTGCACCTGGACTGCCTTGGGGGGCTGGGGTGGGGAGATGACTTTTCACGCTCTGTACACAGCAGCAGGTCAGCTACCCTTCTTCACCCAGTCTCCCAGACTCGGTCTCCTCTCCTTATTCCTTGGAGGGAACAGGGCATATCTAGCAATCGATAGGACAACCCAACTGTCAGAGTTGATATATCTTGCTAACAGGTCAAAGCCTAGAAAGGAATAAACATTTCTTAAGCACTTGATAGCCTCAGGATATGAAGTTTAGTTTACAGATCAATATATAGAAACAATATGTTAGGGTGACTTTGCATATGCATTTAAACACTCCAACATAATACACTGCAGTTAATCTAAAAGAGAAGTGTACTGGTTCTAGGGGTTGCTCTCGCCGATTCCCCCATCTGCCCCCCTTCTCCACTGGTGCTACGCTGATTTCCTTCCCCCAAAGATGGGCTGCTTCTCTCCCTCCTGGGACGCTCTCCGTAATCCCTCTGGGGCCTCCCTCTCCCTCTGGCTCCGATGGCAGTTCCCTGACAAGAAGCTTCCAACCTCTTCTTCACAGCCATGCCAAGAGGAGAGGAGGAGGGGGATGGAGAATTCAAGCTCATGGGAAGGCTTGATTTGGCTCACTCCCATCACTATAAATCATAGCTCATTGTGGCTTTCAAACAGAACCACTGTCTGGTGTCAAATAAAGGTACTACACAAGCCCAAATCAACTTGCTTTTTAATGGTGAAATACCTTCAACTGATACCATGCAGGCCTGCACTATGACACACGTCATGTGAACAATACCCTTATTAGAGCCAGTGCACAGCATTACCATAACACAATTGCCACCATCAAACTATATAGCTGGTAGGCCTCCTAAAAATGTTCGGTAATACAATTCTAAAAGTGCACCTTATGGCTGTGGTATGAGTTTCCAATACTACATCTTGGGGAAGAGCAGGAACTTGAGTGAGTGAACCCTCACCTCATCCATACCCAGAACCCTACTCATATTTTACATCTATCCCTCCATAACACAACAAGAGGGTCAACTGTTTCTTGGATCACTTGCTCAGTTAACAACCCTCCCAGGAGCCAGGTGGACTCACTCTGTAGGCATGTTTCCCAGCTTGAGGGAAGGGAAGTTGAGGTTTTGGAGAATATAACATGAGTAGATGAGAGGTGATCAAGCAGTCAAGTCCTGCTCATTCCTGGAAGATGGGGCAATGTGACCAGGCTCTGAATGGGAGGGCGGTTCAGGAGAAGACACCTTACCAGAAGAAAGAAAACCCTATCTATGCTCCCAGAGCTAGGACATACTAACAAAGTTAATTATATTTTAATTTTTGATTTAAACAAAAGCAGAAAGGGGAGAAAACTGAGGACACAATTTGCTTGTGTCTCATTTGAAGAGATGTTAACCACATTGGGTTAGATTCGGAGTATGCTAGTTGAAGTTAGTCCTAACTGCTGCAGTCCAGTTGATTCAATGGAAACTAAGTTCTACTAACTTTGCCTGGCTCCAACCCATAGACAGCAACCAGGTCTTTACTGTTGATATGCAGGATAGATGAGAGATTTCACAGCTCACTGCAAACTCATTGTGAATTAATAATGCAACTGACACACCGTTTAATCTCTGCCCCTGTAGAAATTAAAGTGTGGGTGGATTCAGCAACAGCAACCCATAACGATATAGAGTGCTATCCAACTGAAGGGAGAGTTAAGGCCATGTTCTAAGAGAAGACCCCCCCCCCCCAGAGAGACATGTGGGTGAGGCAGGGAGAGAGAATGGGTGGAAATTGCCTCCCTCCTCATTTGACTGATGCCTTGAGATTCTCATAGTATTAAACAAGAACAAAATATATTTGTTG
Organism: Podarcis erhardii; assembly: GCF_964252035.2. Lineage (NCBI taxonomy): Eukaryota > Metazoa > Chordata > Lepidosauria > Squamata > Lacertidae > Podarcis > Podarcis erhardii. The sequence continues at coordinate 138,543,263 of NC_138497.1, read as the reverse complement.
GCGGTCATCAGCATTACAGGAGAAAACCTCTTGTGTGGCAAGATCCAAAGGCGCACTCTCTCTGGGTGGGTGTGTTGCTACAATTCAGTTCCTTGTATTTGCAGGCTCAGGCTTTGCATTAATCGCGGCAGATGGTGGTACTGCAAATGTTTCAGCACTTGTGTCAACTGCCACATGCAATGGCTCCATGATTATCTAAATGATGTTTGAATAGTGTGGGTACAATCCACAACCACCAGAAATCCCATTGATTCTGAGGCATGTCCATGCTTACCTTTCAGGTCTCCTTCAAAAGAAGTGGAAAAAATAGCAGACAGAAAAAAGCAGCTCCCACAAGACTCTCCTCAGCAAGCTTCCTGGCCCGCTTAGAGGCAGTATGTCCTTTTCCTTTTTTGTGGCCTGGCAAGGCTGCGCCGCTTTTTGCCATAGGGAGGTGCCAGATCCCCATCACTCCTCCAACTCTTCTTCTAACCTGAGGGCTCTCAAGGCCTTGGGATTCCTTTCCTGAGAGGACAACTCTTTTTGCAGTGTCCCTGCTCCTTACTGTAGGCACACTGTTTGGGCCCTAGGGGTTTTTCCACAGAAAGGGTCGCCTATTGCGAACCTTGGGCTGAGCCCCCCCTCTGGACATCCTTTGTCTTGAAATGCTGCCGCCCTCAAGTGGGTCTGCCTTTTCTCTGCTTCCTTTACTTCCACATCATCTCTCTGTCTCCATACCTTTGTAGCAATCTCTACTAATTCAGCAACCCCAATTTATGAGTGCTTAAACAGACAAAGAACTGAACTTGTAACAACACACCGCATGTGTCACACATTATATATATTAAGGATTAAATAGAAGTTGCTGTTTGTCAGGTGATTAAAGGAGCAGCTGAATGAACAACAATGGCAAGTGAAATGATGTCATCTAGACAATGAAGTGACAATGGCCACAGCAATGGAGATACATCTTGGACATATCCTGTAATGGGGAGGGAAAACAGTTTTTTTTTAAAAGAGAAATTGTATCAAATTAAATTAACTTGGTTTAATTTGTAAAATCAATAATAAACAATTGGCCAAAAAAAGAGGACTTTCCCCTTTAACTCTCCAAAGTCATGGCCACAGAATGCAAAATTTCCTCAAGTGGGCGGGTGTTGCCCCTCCAAGAGGCTCTAAGTGCTAATAATGCCATAATTTACGTATACAGTCCCTTTGGTGCCACGGACCTGTATAGCTGGAAGGACCAGAATCCTCCCTTCTTAGAGGACCCCAAAAACATTAATAGTCCATTTCGATCTATTGGATGCCTCCCCCTACTTGGGAGGACATGCATAACCTTTTGGATATGCTTTTTAGATGTGTTTTTGACTACTTCTGAGAAGACCCCAGCCTCATGCCACAGGGGCAAATGTTGCCCAACTAACTGAAGGTCACCCTGAGGTCCCCCCGGCAGGAACACGAGGATGGGAAGTGGGGACAGTGAAAGGACAAGCAAAGGCAAAGGTGTATTTTCAGGATGTTTTAGGAGGAATGAGGAAGGTGATAAAGAAGGTAAATAAGCTGTCGAAGGTTCATTAACTGGTGCCTAATGTCTGGATGGGATGCAGGTGGTGCTGTGGGTTAAACCACAGAGCCTAGGACTTGCCGATCAGAAGGTCGGCGGTTCGAATCCCCATGATGGGGTGAGCCCCTGTTGCTCGGTCCCTGCTCCTGCCAACCTAGCAGTTTGAAAGTATGAAGTGCAAGTAGATAAATAGGTACCGCTCCGGTGGGAAGGTAAACGGCATTTCCGTGCGCTGCTCTGGTTTGCCAGAAGTGGCTTAGTCATGCCGGCCACATGACCCGGAAGCTGTACGCCGGCTCCCTCGGCCAATAAAGTGAGATGAGCACCGCAACCCCAGAGTCGGTCACGACTGGACCTAATGGTCAGGGGTCCCTTTACCTTTAATGTCTGGATAGGCACCTCCTACCTATAATTGCCACTACCCAAGCAGTTTCTGCTGCTACAGGGTCCAGCTCACTAAACTGTCTCATTGTAGTAAAGATTCTCTCCCAAAACTTAGGTGACTCATCCTTTTCCCGCTGCAATTCATGAACCTTCAACAAATGATAAGAGGCTATGGTCTTAGCATGGGCCCATACTGCTCTTTTCTCAGAAGTGGTCAAAAACACATCCTAAAGGTTGTGCGTGTTCTCCCATGAAGGAAGCGGGGGGCGTCCAATAGATTGAAAGGGGAGGATTCTGGTTTTTCGAGGTCCGTGGCACTCAAGGGACTGTATATGTAAATTTCCCTGGATGTGTCTGGGAAAACCAAAGGTATGGCAACGGGGGCATCCATCCACTTGAGGGAATCTCGCATTCTGTGGCCAGGCCACGACTTCAAAAATTTAAAGGGGAAACTACTTTTTTGTCGGTTATTTCTATTAATTTTCCAAATTATTGCAAATTAAACCAAGTTTATTTAGTTTAATAAAACTTCCTAAAGAAGAAAATATTTTCCTCCCTGTTACAGGATACGTCCACAATGTATCTACATTATGTTGTTCATTCATTCAGCTGCCCTTTGTATCACCTTGTAAACAGCAACTTGCATTTAATCCTTAATGTATATAATCCGTAACGCACGTGCAGCCCTTCCTTTCATTTTTTGTTTCCAGACGTGTGTTGTTACAAGTTCAGTTCTTTGTCTCTTTAAGCACTCATACATCCTTCACTGGTGAGGTGTTTCAATGGAGGAAGAATCAAATATATTCATCGTTTGTCCTGATTAGAGTAAGTAATCATGCTTAATCTGCTTTTGTACTCATTGCTTTGCTGCATGCATTCTAAGTACATTTTTCCTAAAGTAAGGTACAGTCATAAGTTGCAAGAACACTGACAGAACATAGAGAGAGGGAGAGAATGGAACGTTGGCTCTGTGTAAGCAGATAAGATGAAGGAGAGAGCTAGCAGGACCTTGTTGGCAACAAGTTTGGCAGGCAGAGCCGTGCAGAAACAAAACAACTTACCTGCGAGTGTGGCACACCAACAACTTTGTCATTTGCACGCTATGGCTTCCTTGGACAGATTACAGGCCTGCCTTCAGTGGTTATCGAGCTGTCTTTCTAAATGAGCAACCATGGGCTCCAAATGAATGTTTAATTTTCTCCTGTAAAATACTGGCTGATTAATCTCCATTTTGTAAGCTACATAGCATTTGGGAAAGATAAATAAAGACATTTAGCAATAATCTGGTCTCTTACATATTTTCTTCAGGTGCCCTGAATTTATGTATTTTTGATGGGTTGCCAAAGTCTTGCAGCAATCATGTCCATAGCTTCTAAGCCAATCCTGGCCCACCTGTCAGAGCAGATCTTCAGTTCTCTCCAGACTGAAGTATTAATTAAGACTATATAACTCGGAGTTTAACTTCGCAGCCATTCATTATAAACACAACATAGTCAAATGCTGTAAAAGACAGGATAGGGAACAAACTGCTAAATATAGAGCAGGTCTAATCAAAAACTGAGAATGCACCATGGGATTCAAAAGGAAACACGAGGATTTATACCCAAAGTACAGGCAGAGGGGATGCCAATCTTGTTTCCCTGTGTCTGTAGCAGGCTGATTTTCAGTCCACTGACATTCAAGGGAGTGATTCCAGTGAGTTTTATCTGCATCAGAGAAATAGATTCCATCAATATGCTTGTTGAAGGGCTCAGCCAGGAAGGTTAAAATATTTATCTGAAAGGATGTTGCAGTAAACAGGGTGTTTTAATTTGGTATATGCATGCTTAGGAACACAGCATGTTCACAACAAATGAGACCCTCAGATGGTTGATAACATCAGTATCACTGCTCATAACAGAAAATTCCCAGTATTCACTATATAGCCATAACATCACATTTTGTAGAATTCATTTGTTTGATTCTGTTGTACATCACAAAAATCTTATGCAATCGTTTTGACATAACTAAGGCAAGCCCAATGGGCTTCTATATCCATCCAGAGAAAAATGAGTCTATTTTTGCTGCAATGCATGTGCTGAAGCATGTGTTCTTCATTTCTCCCAGTGCAAGGAATACATAAATTCATAGAGGCAGCACCAGAAGCCACATGAAACACAGTTCAGCGTAGCATTGGGTAGGTTTCCCTCACAGCAATGCTGCTGCTCAGCTCAAATGGTCAGAGTTTGCTATCGTGCAAATGGAAGGCAATGGAGTTTGACACCGACCAGTTCTAAGGTGACAGACCCTCTGGGCCACTATGCCTAGAACACAGACACAGAACACAAGCAGCAGCTGGGGCAGTTGGAGGTTTTGGGGTAGATGTATTTCTTAGAACCTTTAAATAGGTCTTAATTAGAGACAGGCAAATGAGGCTTCATAAAAAGATCACCAGTGAAGGAGTTAGGGGAATTCATTTCAGAGGAAATGGATTCCTCTCCTCCGGAAAGTCCCCCAAACTATTAAGAAGCAGGTTCCCCATATGATTTAAAACAGAGGTGGAACTCCAGCTCTCATCCCGCCCAGCCTGCAATAGGGGAGTTGGGAGTCCACAAACATCTGGTGGGACACAGGTTCTCCACCCTGGTTTAAAGGATTCTTCATCTGGCAGATTAATGGTCCTGAAGTAGAGCTGATCTACCTTTGATACCCCATTTCCCTCCATTCAGAGTTTTTCAGATTCTTTTGAAAAGAAAAGAAAAGAAAAGAAAAGAAAAGAGGGAGGGAGGCCTGGAATGCTTTTGGGTATCTGGCCCCAGCAGGAAAATGGGCCAAATTTATCTCTTTCATGGATAATGGGAGTCCTTGAGTGGCTTCCATTAATGATAGAACATTTCCTTGGTGGTTCTGAATTCTTATAAAAGAAAATAGTTGCTTCCTATGGTTTCTGAAGTAATGGCTTTAATCAGTTAACATTTTCTGCAGTTCTAAGGAAATTGCACAGATTAGTTTTGGTGTAGCAGTGCCTTTCTTGCAGATGCTTCCAAAGTATTCAAGACAGTGACTATCCTAAGTCTGATTACAGACTGTTAGCTATGCTTCATCTTAGCCCTACATCCATGTGAATCTTGGAAGCTCACTGGGAGTAACTGCACGCCATTCATAGAATCATAGAATCATAGAGTTGGAAGAGACCACAAGGGCCATCGAGGCCAACCCCCTGCCAAGCAGGAAACACCATCAGAGCACTCCTGACATAGGGTTGTCAAGCCTCTGCTTAAAGACCTCCAAAGAAGGAGACTCCACCACACTCCTTGGCAGCAAATTCCACTGTTGAACAGCTCTTACTGTCAGGAAGTTCTTCCTAATGTTTAGGTGGAATCTTTTTTCTTGTAGTTTGGAACCATTGCTCCGTGTCCGCTTCTCTGGAGCAGCAGAAAAAAAACTTTCTCCCTCCTCTATGTGACATCCTTTTATATATTTGAACATGGCTATCATATCACCCCTTAACCTCCTCTTCTCCAGGCTAAACATGCCCAGCTCCCTTAGCCGTTCCTCATAAGGCATCGTTTCCAGGCCTTTGACCATTTTGGTTGTCCTCCTCTGGACACGTTCCAGTTTGTCAGTGTCCTTCTTGAACTGTGGTGCCCAGAACTGGACACAGTACTCCAGGTGAGGTCTGACCAGAGCAGAATACAGTGGCACTATTACTTCCCTTGATCTAGATGCTATACTCCTATTGATGCAGCCCAGAATTGCATTGGCTTTTTTAGCTGCCGCGTCACACTGTTGGCTCATGTCAAGTTTGTGGTCAACCAAGACTCCTAGATCCTTTTCACATATACTGCTCTCAAGCCAGGTGTCACCCATCATGTATTTGTGCCTCTCATTTTTTTTGCCCAAGTGCAATACTTTACATTTCTCCCTATTAAAATTCATCTTGTTTGTTTTGGCCCAGTTCTCTAATCTGTCAAGGTCGTTTTGAAGAGTGATCCTGTCCTCTGGGGTGTTAGCCACCCCTCCCAGTTTGGTGTCATCTGCAAATTTGATCAGGATGCCCTTGAGTCCATCATCCAAGTCGTTGATAAAGATGTTGAATAAGACCGGGCCCAAGACAGAACCCTGTGGCACCCCACTAGTCACTCTTCTCCAGGATGAAGAGGAACCATTGATGAGCACCCTTTGGGTTCGGTCAGTCAGCCAGTTACAAATCCACTGAGTGGTAGCATAGTCAAGACCGCATTTTACCAGCTTCTTTACAAGAATATCATGGGGCACCTTGTCAAATGCCTTGCTGAAATCAAGGTAGGCTACATCCACTGCGTTCCCTTCATCTACCAGGCTTGTAATTCTGTCAAAAAACGAGATCAGGTTAGTCTGACATGACTTATTTTTCAGAAATCCATGCTGACTATTGGTGATCACAGCATTCCTTTCTACGTGCTCACAGACTGTTTGCTTAATGATCTGCTCCAGAATCTTCCCTGGTATTGATGTCAGACTGACTGGGCGGTAATTATTTGGGTCCTCTCTTTTCCCCTTTTTGAAAATAGGGACAACATTTGCCCTCCTCCAGTCTGCCGGGACTTCGCCTGTTCTCCAGGAATTCTCAAAGATGACTGCCAGTGGTTCTGAGATCACATCTGCCAGTTCTTTTAATACTCTTGGATGCAGTTCATCTGGCCCTGGAGACTTGAATACATCTAAACTAGCCAAGTATTCTTGTACTATCTCCTTAGTTATTCTGGGCTGTGTTTCCTCTGCTGAATCATTTGCTCCAAATTCTTCAGGTCGGGCATAGTTTTCTTTATCGGAGAAGACTGAGGCAAAGAAGGCATTGAGGAGTTCAGCCCTTTCTGTGTCCCCTGTTTGCATTTCACCATCTTCTCCTCTGAGTGACCCCACTGTTTCTTTGTTCTTCCTTTTGCTACGAACATACCCATAAAAGCCTTTTTTGTTGCTTTTAACCTCTCTAGCAAGCCTGAGTTCATTCTGTGCTTTAGCTTTTCTGACTTTGTGTCTACACGTGCTGGCTATTTGTTTGAATTCCTCTTTGGTGGTTTCCCCCCTTTCCCATTTTTTGTACACATCCTTTTTTAATCTTAACTCAGTTAAAAGTTCTTTAGATAGCCACCCTGGCTTCTTTAGGCACCTTCCATGTTTCCGTCTCATTGGTATTGCCTGAAGTTGTGCTTTTACTATCTCCCTCTTAACAAACTCCCAGCCATCATGAACCCCCTTTCCTTTTAATATTACTGTCCATGGGATCTCACCCAGCACTTCCCTAAGTTTTATGAAGTCGGCTTTCTTAAAGTCAAGAAATTGAGTCCTAGTATGCTTGGTTGCTCCTTTCCGCTGTATAGTAAACTTCAGAAGAGCATGATCACTCGCGCCTAATGATCCTTCCACTTCTACCCCACTAACCAGGTCATCAACATTGGTTAGGACCAGATCTAAAATGGCTGTTCCTCTTGTTGCTTCTCCCACTTTCTGGACAACGAAGTTGTCTGCAAGGCCAGTGAGGAATCTGTTTGACCTTATGCTCTTGGCTGAGTTTGACATCCAGCAAATATTCGGGTAATTGAAGTCCCCCATTACTACTATCTCCCGTCCTTTTGCATGCTTGGCCATCTGTTCCACGAAGGCATCATCTATGTCCTCCGTTTGGCTTGGGGATCTATAGTAAACTCCCACAATGAGGTCCCTGTTATTCATCTCTCCCTTAATTTTGACCCAAATGCTCTCACTTTGGCTTTGAGGTTCTAAATCTTGGATCTCTTCACAGGTATACACATCCCTGACATATAACGCCACTCCTCCTCCTTTCTTGTCTGGTCTGTTTCTCTGAAATAGATTGTAACCCTCCATTATTACATTCCAGTCGTGGGACTTATCCCACCAGGTTTCAGTGATGCCTATTATGTCATATTTAGTTTGCTGTACCAAGAGCTCAAGCTCATCTTGTTTATTACCCATGCTTTGCGCATTAGTGTACAGACATTGAAGTCCATTAATCATTCCCCCGTGTCTCTTATTTAAGGATTTTTTCCTCCCACCACTAGGTCTGCGTGCTGTCTGCTCCATTTGGTCTATGACATTTGGATGATCATCTTCATCAATTGATAGACTCCTACCTTCAGGAGCACTGTCTTCCTCCCCCACATTAGTCAGTTTAAAGCCCTCCTGATGAGGTTTCTGAGATTTTTGGCAAAAACATTCCTCCCAACCGTTGTGAGGTGCAGCCCATCTCTTGCCAGAAGTCCATCTTCAAGAAACTGCAGTCCGTGATCTAAGAATCCAAACCGTTCCTGTTTACACCATTTGCGAAGCCAGCTGTTCACTTCCACTATTTTTCTCTCTCTCCCTGGGCCACATCGTTCAACTGGGAAAACAGATGAGATGACAATTTGTGCATTTAATTGCTTCAATTTCCTGCCCAGAGCCTCATAGTCTCTTTTGATCTTCTGGAGGCTATTGCTTGCAGTGTCATTGGTTCCCACATGAACCAAGAGGAAGGGGTATTTGTCAGTGGGTTTTATGATTCCTTGCAGTCGTTCAGTTACATCTTGGATCTTAGCCCCGGGGAGACAGCACACTTCCCGAGACATCTTGTCAGGCCCACAGATCACTGCTTCTGTTCCCCTCAGTAGGGAATCCCCTATCACCACTACACGCCTCCTCTTAGGTTTGGCCGGGGTACTTCCGTGATCTGTCCGTTCCAAGGTCGCCTGCACATTCCCTGAGGACTGACTTTGCTGCTCGTCTTCATATACCTGATCGACTGTAACGAGGGAGAGATCCTCAAATGTTTGAATTTCAAACTCTGAGCATCAGTAAAGCTTTGACACATGACATAGCAAGACTATGACAGCCTGGCTGCGGGCGAGTAGAAAATAAATATGGAGGGGATCACTATGAACTTGCTGGAAGCCATCAACACATCCCAGGTAGCTGGCAAAGACTGACGGTGAAAAATGCTTATGGATTTGCCTATTTCTTTTAGATTGCACTGAAGAGCACCTGGAAACAATTGCTCTTTACAAAGGACAGGGAAGTCTGTCCTCCTAAGGTAGCAGGGAGATGCAATTACGGATTCTCCCTATGGCAGCTTCTTGGGCTATTTTTAACCTATCTGACAAACACATGACTTTGGTTTACCAGGGATGCTGCGCAACCTGTTTAAGTAGTAATCAAAGTGCAGTATTGAGCAGCTGCCATGAAAATCAATGTGCCGTTGGAGTGAAAAGGATCTCCTAAAAAAACCTCCCCAGCTCTGATTCCATTCCAGGCCACATGAAAGCATCGCCAGCTGTTAGTTACAAATATTCTTATGGAACATTCAGACTCTGATGCTAGGATTTACTGGTGCTTTTGGGCTGGATTTGCAGAGGAAGTGAACAAAGCAGGGCTTTATAAAAGCAAGAATTTTATTTTAGCGCATGGAGGCTACTGTGGGTCATGTGATCTAGCACCAGCCATTGCCACTACATGGGCCAGCCCTGACCACAATTCTGTGTGTTTAGCAAATGGCAGGAGTTCTACACATGTTTCTATACACAGATGTGTTCTTTCAGCATGTGACTCTCTCTAGATGGGGAAAGGGAATAGAATGAACATGAATGACAGAAATAAAGGATCCCTGCTGACCACACAGACTTACACTGATATGCACATCTTTGATAAGCTTCACAAGTTTGGTAGCTTTGGTACAAAAGAAAAACACCAGTTGTTCTTGTGTGCTGGTTCTTACAGAGCCTCAGCAGGAGGCAATCATGTAAGTAACTGGAAGAAAGCTTCACTTCTGCTGCCAAAGCAAAGAAGACCTGTGTCATCTCCTAAGGGCAATCCTGCTGGCCTACATGGACCATTTCTTCACTGAGCAGTAATATAGGGTTGCCATATTTCAAAAAGTAAAAACCAGGACAGCCCGAAAGTTGTTGAACTTTCTCGACAGACTTGCCTAATATCCAGGACAAGGTGCCACTTTTTGGAAATTCAACCCGGACATCAATTCCGTCTTTAAAATCCCGGTAATGTCCGGGAAAATCCAGACGTATGGCAGCCCTAAGTGATAAGAAGTAGTTGACATTTTGGAGAGCATGTTGTTGCCAGCTTCTTCATGGCTCAGTATCTCATGGGTTTACAGCTAAGCTGTTTTCAGAGGTAATATTGGACAAAAGTAATTGATTTGTTTTAAAATTTTATTTTAAATATAAAACATACAGAACAAGTAAAATGGAAATATAACATTCTTCCCAATACCCTATATGTGGCAACGGTATCAGAATACAGATATTGTTCCACTATACTACATGGCATACCTACAGAATAGTAAAAGACGTACTGAAGGTTACAGTTTAGATTTCATTATGAGTTCCAGCTTTGGAGGAATACTGCTGGTAATGTGTTTTTCAACCCTTTTAAGGAGGCAGAACATCATGGCTACAATCAAACACACAACTGAACATGCATAACCCTGTTGGGTTGGTCCAACAAGTGAGTTCCTTATCCTCTGGCAGCGTCAGAGGGCTATGCTCACATGAGTAGGCTCACAGATACCCAACACAGTCTAGGGATGTCCTTAGATGGTGCTATACCACTGGTTTTCAATGTGAAAACTGCCATATTGAAGGGTATGAAAATATTTGTGACAATAACTGTTTTCCTCACATTTTTTCCAAACCTGCTCAGAGCCACTGTTTCCCCAATCTATTACAATTTCACCCACTTTTAAACATTGCAAATAAGCATTGCTCACATGCTTCTTTTCACTCGTACTACTATGAGCTGTCGTGGCTGTTAATGCACATAGAATGCATGTGGTGCACAGTGCTGTACACTGATGCACATAAAAACAGGGCATGTTAACAGAGTCTAAAAGGACTTCAGAGAAACTATTGCTGATTAGGAAGTCTATGAGTGGTTTCAAAGTGCTGGTTTTGACCTGTAAAGCCTTGAATGGCTCAGGACTGCAATACCCCAAGGACTGCCTCTTTCCATATGAGACCATCCTGAGGCCCTTCTTTATGTGCCTCCTCCTCGAGAGGTCTGGAGGGTGGCAACATGAAAATGAGCCTTTTTTTGCTGCAACTCCCAGTCTGTGGAATGCTCTCCCCAGGGAGGTTTGCCTGGCACCTTCATTATACACCTTTAGGCTCCAGGCAAAAATGCTCCTCTTTAATCTGGCCTTTGGCAGATTGACATCCAATGCCCTTTTAAAATGTGTTGGGAAGGGGTTATTGGGTTGCGCTTTTTTATTATGTATTTTGTGTTTTTATTGTGTTTTTATCCTGTGAACCACCCTGAGACCTGAGGGTTTAGGGCAGTATACAAATTTAATAAATAAGAATAAATAATAAACACTAGTTTTACATACACTGTATCTACTGAAGTTAATACATATTACTTAAATTCATTATTTTCAATGGGGCTACTCTGAGACAACCAAGTTGACCCATGCAAAATTCCACCTTTACTTGGATTGAGAATCTTTCTGAAATTTGCCTCATATTAATTTCTCTCTGGATTTTGGAGTTCTGAACAAGGAATTCTCTGTTACTCCATTTTTCATTTCTGAATTTTGTAAGGTATACAGGCCATGTAGCGTTTACTGAATTCTTTCTTTCTTTCTTTCTTTCTTTCTTTCTTTCTTTCTTTCTTTCTTTCTTCTGGTCTTTTACTCTCCTTTTCTGGTGTGCATTTCTTGTCCTTTGAGAAAACATGACAAAAAAGCAGACCTGTGATTCTGTGTATGACTGCATCCATATTAGATTCACACAGAATTTCAACCAATGAGAATGTACATGGGGTGTGCGGACTTAATGCAAATATATGTACCTTTGTTATGTACCATTTGGATCCCTTCCAATTCGGGATTCAGGCCTCATCATGGGACTGAAGCTGCCTTGCTCGCACTGGTTGATGATCTCCGGCGGGCTAGGGACAAAGGTGAGAGCTGTTTCCTAGTTCTGCTGGATCTCTCAGTGGCTTTTGACACCATCGACCAAAACATCCTTCTAGACCGTCTTGAGGCCTGGGAGCTGGGGGCACTGTTATACAGTGGTTCCGCTCCTTCCTCCTGGGCCGTGTCCAGAAAGTGGTGGTGGGGGATGAGTGTTCAGACCCCTGGGCTCTCACTTGTGGGGTGCCTCAGGGTTCTGTCCTCTCCCCCATGCTTTTCAACATCTACATGCAGATGCTGGGAGAGATCATCAGGGGGTTTGGGTTGGATGTTCATCAGTATGCAGATGATACCCAGCTCTACCTCTCTTTCAAATCCAGTGAAGGCGGTGAAGGTCCAGTATGAGTGTCTGGAGGGAGTTGGAGGATGGATGGCGGCTAACAGATTGAGGTTGAATCCTAACAAGACAGAAGTACTGTTTTTGGGGGACATGAGGCAGGCAGGTGTGGAGGACTCCCTGGTACTGAATGGGGTAACTGTGCCGCTGAAGGACCAGGTGCACAGACTGGGAGTCATTCTGGACTCACAGCTGTCCATGGAAGCGCAGGTCAAATCCACCTGGTACACAGGCTGAGTCCCTACCTGCCCACGGACTGCCTTGCCAGAGTGGTGCATGCTCTAGTTATCTCCCACTTGGAATACTGCAATGCGCTCTGTGTGGGGCTACGTTTGAGGGTGACCCAGAAACTGCAATTAATCCAGAATGTGGCAGATAGACTGGTGACTGGGAGTGGCCGCCAAGACCACATAACACTGGTCTTGAAAGACCTATATTGGCTCCCAGTACGTTTCTGAGCACATTTCAAAGTGTTGGTGCTGACCTTTAAAGCCCTAAACGGCCTCAGTCCAGTATATCTGAAGGAGTGTCTCCACCCCCATCGTTCTGCCCGGACACTGCGGTCCAGCACTGAGGGCCTTCCGGCGGTTCCCTCCCTGCGAGAAGCCAAGCTACAGGGAACCAGGCAGAGGGCCTTCTCGATAGTGGCACCCACCCTGTGGAACGCCCTCCCACCAGATGTCAAAGAGAACAACAACTACCAGACTTTTAGAAGACATCTGAAGGCAGCCCTGTTTAGAGAAGCTTTTAATGTTTGATGTATTATAGTATTTTAATATTTTGTTGGAAGTCGCTCAGAGTGGCTGGGGAAGCTCAGCCAAATGGGCGGGGTATAAATAATAAATTTATTATTATTATTATTATTATTATTATTATTATTTACCAGTGTTAAGTCAATTTGTTCATCAATAAAATACCACACAAAATGAATCTTAATCCTATTAAGGAAGCTTCTTCGTAATGTACGCTCAGTGCATGCGCGCGCACGCGCGCGCGCACACACACACACACACACACACATTTATATCCGTGACACTGGAGGAGAGGAAGGAACTGAAAGCTGTAGCATACTGTGCAGGCTCCAACACCAGAATTACAGGATTTTAAAAAATTTTTCCTATGTGCAGATGGGGCCCCAGTCAAGTGTAGTGTTATGGGGAGATACACTTCCCTTGACAAGTGGCCTCCTACAGGTGTAAGTAACCAACCTTGTACTTTGAACATCTGGGCCATAGAATCAGGATGGGGACCAGCGGTCCTGATGGTGTTGGAGGAACTTTTCTAGTTAAAGCAGAACTCAAGAGTAGTAGAACACAGAGTAAGATGAACTGGGGGTTGGGAGTGGGGGGAAGGAACAGAATGTGAAAATTCTTTAATGGATGTAGTATATGCATGTACACTTTTTGAAGGAAAGTTATTTTCAGCCTTAAATTTGAATTTTCTAATAATGTTGACACTGCTTTGGGACAAAAACCATTCTATTCAGGTTTTAACCAGACAAAACACAGTCAAAAAAAAGATTTGTATTGGAGCTTTTGTAAAAGTGTGCCCACTCAGGATTGCCCTCCACCTCAGATATTTCCAGGTAGAATAACCTTGTGCAAGTACTAATTCTCCAGAGGGTCTGCGTACTTGCAATCAAGATTTACACTGTTGTGTATTTCTGAAAGAAATTCTCATAGTGTGAGGAGAAGGGATAGTAATCCAGAAACAGTTCAGCAGCACAGTGTGAAGAAGCAATCTGGTGACTTCTTAACGTGATACCATACAAAATCCAACAGAGTCACTGTATTCACAGAGGAACCTTCAGTTTGTGCAATGGACTCTTACGGCTTGCAGGTGACTGCCCCAAACACGTGTCTTCTGGTGTACTCAGGCCTGAAAGGCCCTGGAGTGGAGGAAGATGGCTCTTTGTGAGGCGCCGTCTCCCTGTCCGCCTCCTCCTTTGAACGTGTAAGTGGGTCAAGGTTGGGGTACATCATATTTTTACATTTGCTTGGCTTCCATTCGCAAACAACCCACCTGTGCCCAAAAGACAGCCCCCAGCTTCAGATGTTCCCTGGGTAGAAGTGAAACTTCCTAAAAATAATTATACTCTGATTAGCATATATGCAAAGCAGGCAGCATGACATATTCCTATCCCCTTCTAGGGACTCTGAACAATATCCAAATGAAATTCTGAATTAAGGGGGAAAGCCCACAGATTCTTGAAGGATACTTGCTTTCATAGGAGCAGACTCATTGCCTCTTCCCACGTCTCCTTTCTTACACTGTCTCTTAATGGGTTCTGTGCAGAACTCACTCTTGTGAAAATGTGCAACACACGCCAGGACTCACAGGTTGGCCCACAGTGCAGATATGCCTCTCTTGGGGACTTTCGCACGGGCTGCATTTTAATCAGACTCCACAACCAATTTGCTTTGTGGGCTTAGGCACGAGATTTAAGCTCGGCAGCCTGGTTTCCATCCTCTCCTCCAAGCGGAACAGCTCCTACCTGAACTACGGCAGAGATTAATTAGTTAATGTTTGTAGAGACCTTTCAAAATGCAAAGCTCTGTGTAAATGTCAGCTCTTATTACAAGTAAGCAGCTTCCCAGCGGCAAGCCACTCTGTGCAAAGAGGTGGAAGCAGGAAGAACCACTGTTTCTGCTACCTGTGGGGATCTGTTAAGAATTATCTGGGTTTAAGTAAAACCCGTTTGGCTGATTTACCCTGAAAAAGCACCCTTTGCCTCACTTGAGTTCAGCCTAATGAAACACAAATCCAGTCTGAAAAGGTTTGGTGCTGTGCCAGCCCACCAGTGGCAGTGAAGGCCCATCTAGGGTCTGAGTCACCCAAGGCAGCACAGGGGAAATGCCAGCTTGTCTTTTGTGCGGCATTAAAAATGTTCCTTTCTGAAGTCCCTTTTCTCCTCCAAGATATATGTTCCCCCCATAGGGTGGCAGAAACACACACACAGCACCTCCACTGGGAAGTCAAAAGAATGCTTTTCCCATTCTGTACACCTCAGGGGCACCAAGAGAACAGTTATGTTGTTGAAAGCCTGAGCTAAAACAGAAGGTGCTTTATGGAAATGAGATGGATGGATCTGCATGCCTCTTTGCCGGCATCGACAAGAAAAGAACCATTTCCCCAGCTTTTCACACTGGCACATCTGCTGGGCCTGACGAATAGGGAACAGCTTGTTCCCATTTCCAGCCTTTGGCCCTGCCGTATCTGCCAGCAGACTGCCTTATTAAAGCCTTGCTCTGTGTCACACCATACACAGCAACAAGAACTGCACTATTGGTGCAGCAGCGTACAAACCTTTGTGCTCATCAAAATGGCGGACTGCAAAAACAGAAAGAGGGCAAACGGGTTCTTTTTTTATGACAAGCATTTTTAGTTGCTTGAGGTGGAGTAAACTTAAATGAGCTTTTCACACTGGCACATCTGCTGGGCCTGACGAATAGGGAACAGCTTGTTCCCATTTCCAGCCTTTGGCCCTGCCGTATCTGCCAGCAGACTGCCTTATTAAAGCCTTGCTCTGTGTCACACCATACACAGCAACAAGAACAACTGCACAATAACTTACCATTCATAATTTATCGCCACTCTTTGCTAGCATGGGGGCTTATGCCTCCGTGATGTCAAAGGGAAGTTTTCCATTTACTTTAATGGGTTTGGAAGCTAGCCCACACGACACACATTCCAGGGGAAAGTCTCCAACCGATTTATCACGACTGCCGAGTGTCATTATCTCTTACAAGTGGCATGAAGTGGGCAAGTTGATCTATTTCAATAGACCAAGCTCTATTGGTGCAGCAGCGTACAAACCTTTGTGCTCATCAAAATGGCGGACTGCAAAAACAGAAAGAGGGCAAACGGGTTCTTTTTTTATGACAAGCATTTTTAGTTGCTTGAGGTGGAGTAAACTTAAATGAGAGCACTCCAAGCACTTAAGCCAAATTTGCAGAAAACATAAAGAGCTATGTACAGAGCCAACATCTGTAGTAATTTGAAGGGAAGAATAAGGGAGCATGGTGAACAAATTTCACAGAAGGGTTTCAAACTCCTCTTCTTATGATAAAATGTGCAGCCTAGGCCAGGCCTGTGCTACTTGTGATCAGGGATGTCAGAGGAATCTGTTGAAAATGGACTGTCAAGTGGCTTTCCTCCCACCTGCCCATTTGACCCCCATTGCAGTAACACAGATTATTGCTGTGGAAGCGAGTCACTTTAATTCTCAATAATGAACTTTAAAAAAAAACAGACACACATTATATGTTAAGATATACAAGTTGCTTTGCAATTTGTGCTATTTATATATCCATTGATGTATACAGGCGCCTCTTTGCTTTTCTTGTTTCTGGAGCGGTGTTTGTTGCCAAAGGCAGCCTATATGCAATGAGATTGCAGACTTCAGCAAGACATACTCACAGGTAAGTGGGGTCAATACTAAGAGGTTCACTAAAAGGACCTCTCCAAACTGAGTGAATGGGTGGCAAAATGGCAAATGCAATTCAATGTAAGCAAGAGTAAGTGATGCATGTCAACTCGAAAAACTTAATTTTACATATATGCTTCTGGGGTCTGAACAGGCAGGGTCTGACCAGGAACAAGACCTTGGGATCATGGTGATAGCTCAGTGACCATGTTGAACCAGTGGGCGGCAGCTATGAAAAAGGAAAATCCATGCTAGGGATCATTAGGAAAGGAACTGAAAATTAAACTGGCGAGAAAAGAAGGTACTTCTTCACACACAGTTACAAATTCCAGAGCTCCCCAGAAGAGGCATAGATTGTTATACTGTTTTGAAATGGAAGCTCTGTGAGGGGAATAGGAATTGCCTAGCGTCCCTCAGTGTTTAACAAACTACACTTCCCAGGATTCTTTGGGGGAAGACATGGCTGTTTTGAAGAGGCATGAGACTATTTTAAAGGTATAGTGCAGATGGGACCAGTGTCACTCAAAAGGAACAGTGCCCATGGCTGCTAGGTTGCTACGGTCATCGTGCCATGCCCTCTGCTTTGACACCTGGCTTATGTGTCAGATAAAGATTAAAAGGGGGAAAGGTAAAGAACCCCTGGATGATTAAGTCCAGTCAAAGGCGACTATTTGGGAAAGTAGAAGCATAATGCTCTGCTTGCTGCGCATGCATTGCACACATGATGTCAGCCCCCTCAATGTTGGGTGCAATTCTGTGCCTGTGCTCTAGAGAAAGGAGCCCCTAAGATGCCATGCCTCACAAACAGAGATAACTTCTGCAGCATGGAAGGAGGATTCATTTCAAAACCCATCACAATTGCTTAAGTGCCCTTTGTGCTCACAGGGCTGGAAAACCTGTCATAGTGTCGCAGGTGAACATGGCTCAGAGGCAATCAATTCTACAAAAGCCAGCCAGCTGTTCCTCAGTAAAATCAATCAGTGGTGATTCAGTTAAAGATAATTCATTCAAATCAGTCATTCATTAAACTATTTGCAATATTCAAAAATAGTCAGTTTGGTCTATAATTTATGGTTTAACTCTTAAATATCCAGCTCCTCTGGTGCTCTTCTTGACCTTACTACTCTCTAAGTGGATTCAGTTCCCACCTGTAGCCTGTCCAATTACATATAGTTCAAAATAAGTTCTTTTATAGCAACTAAATTTCCTTTGTGACCTCTGGTAATCTTCATAGCTTTCCATCCCCCCTCACTTTATGTGATATTTCTTCAAGCTTTCTTTATTTCTATATAATTTTATTTTTTCCAATTATTTTTATTGATTTTGCATAATTTTTAACAAATTGTGATCAAATTAATACAAATTTTATACAAATGATTACTTTAGTTATACAAGAGATTTACCATACTAGGCTACTTTGAGGTTATTAAGAAATGTATAAAAGCCTTAGTGGAAATTGAGCAGGTGATGTGTAGAGAGAAGGGATGAAAATTTGAAATGAAATTTGGAAATGTTATGGCACTGGGAGCAGTTTACACCCTAGGAAAAGATGGGTGTAAGGTACAATGCCTCAGAAATATTTACTGGTTCTGTTCCAGAGAAAGAGGACTCACTTGAAAGCCCATCTCTGGCAAAAGGTTTCCCTTGGGCAGTTTAAAGCTGGACTATCCTTTTGGCCATATGAGCATTACTCTGAAACTCCACCCTGGTCTTAAGGTAAAGGAAACACTGCTCCAGCAATCCCAATCTTCCCTGATCCATTCCAGGTGTCTGTCCCCCAAATGATCAAGATCACTCAACACCCCACACCCCAATACCCATATCCTTAAATTTCTGAATCTGAAGAAGTGTGTATCTGAAGAAGTGAATCTGAATCTGAAGAAGTGTGTATCTGAAGAAGTGTGCATGCACACGAAAGCTCATACCTAGAACTAACTCAGTTGGTCTTTAAGGTGCTACTGGAAGGAATTTTTTTATTTTGTTTTGACCATGGCAGACCAACACGGCTACCTATCTGTAACTTAAATTTCCACTCACTGAGAAGCCTGAAAGTTGTTCCAATCTGGCTTCTGTGGTGGCCAATGCACCTTCTACATGATGTTTTCTATAAAGCAGCAGCTCCCTCAACTCTCTCTCTCACACAGGTGGGAACGGGTTAGGTAGTCCGGGTGGAGTTCTCTCTGTTTTTGTCCTTCTGCCATCTCTTCCTTGCTCACCACCTGCCTCCACTCAGGTGACTTGTGTCTGCCAGTCAGATATGCATTTTTATTCCGTGGCTGGAGGGGGGGTCATTTGGGCAGCCCGAGTTTTCTTCTCTCTTTCATCAGTCAGCCTGAGGGGGTAGCAGCCAGCAAGTCTCTCTGTAAGTGAAAGCTTGAAATGATATTACTCTGGATATTATTGTTTATTATTCTGATAAGGAGGTGAGGGCTCAAAGTAGTTGTCAGAGAACTGCAAAATCTGCATTATGTGCTTTTGGTCATTTAATTTTCCTTTCGTTACGGGAGCCTGATTGGAAGTGTGTGTGTGTGTGTGTGTGTGTGTGTGTGTGTGTGTGTTTCAGAGAGATTACCAACTCACTTCTCCTTTTGCCATTATTTCTTGTTCCTTTATTCTTCTGAATCGACTCGCCCTGTTTCTCTCACATTTCTCTTGTTACAGCGCAGTCCTCTGATACTCAATAGTATGTCCCATTGAGTTCAATAGGGCTTGCTTCCAAATAAATGAGTAGAGAATGAGTACAGCTTTACAGGGCAATCCTAACCCTCTTCACTTGGAGGTTCTCCTGAAATCATTGGGGTTTATGCCAGCTAACGGGGCCATGCTGATGGAAAATCAGATCGCCTTCTGTGAAATTTAACTTCTAGTAACTATTCCTAAATTAGTACCAATACATATAAATTATTACATGCAGCTGAGTGAAGTGGTGGAGCCAATGGCTAGGACAGCTGAGAATGTCTATGGGTGATCCTGATCCAGTCACTCTCTCCTGGCCTAATGGACAGAGTTGGAACCTTATAGCTGCTTTGAGCTCACCAGGGTAAAGGTGGAATAAAAGTGTAATAAATAAAACAAATAAAGCTCTTCTGGCCTGTAGCACTTTAGGTGCAGGGAGAGGAAAGAACGCGTCTTGAATGTTTCTTAACCTTAAAAACCAAATGGACCTCCATGCACATAGAAAACCAGTATGCCAGTTTAGAACACTGGCGTCTCATGGGGAGGGCCAGGGGACAGTGGCCCCAGGTGCATGGAGGGGCATTTGGCTCCTTGCCACCCTGCGCCGCTGCACATCCCCGCTTGGCTCTGGTGGGCAGGATGTCAGTGGTGAGGACTGGGCACGGGCTCCATTCCCCCTCCATGCACCACCCCCCCGGGCACGCACACCCCAGGGTATGTGTGTGGCTGCCCCAGGCACCAGCAGCACATGCTATGCCCCTGGTTTAGATGCTTTCTCACATTCTATTTTTCTACATAGGGAGGGTATATTTTTGATTTTTAAGAAAGAGAGAAAATGAAAGGTTTTGCCACTACATTCAGTTTCATTTGTACAGTAAGCCCTCAACTTATGCAAGGGTTACATTCCAAGGTTTGTGCCTAAAGCAAATATCACATATAGTCAAAACACTCTGGGTGAGAATCATAGAATCATAGAGTTGGAAGAGACCACAAGGGCCATTGAGTCCAACCCCCTGCCAAGCAGGAAACACCATCAGAGCACTCCTGACATATGGTTGTCAAGCCTCTGCTTAAAGACCTCCAAAGAAGGAGACTCCACCACACTCTTTGGCAGCAAATTCCACTGTCGAACAGCTCTTACTGTCAGTAAGTTCTTCCTAAAGTTTAGGTGGAATCTTTTTTCTTGTAGTTGGAGCCATTGCTCCGTGTCCACTTCTCTGGAACAGCAGAAAACAACCTTTCTCCCTCCTCTATGTGACATCCTTTTATATATTTGAACATGGCTATCATATCACCCCTTAACCTCCTCTTCTCCAGGCTAAACATGCCCAGTTCCCTTAGCCGTTCCTCATAAGGCATCGTTTCCAGGCCTTTGACCATTTTGGTTGCCCTCCTCTGGACACGTTCCAGTTTGTCAGTGTCCTTCTTGAACTGTGGTGCCCAGAACTGGACACAGTACTCCAGGTGAGGTCTGACCAGAGCAGAATACAGTGGCACTATTACTTCCCTTGATCTAGATGCTATACTCCTACTGATGCAGCCCAGAATTGCATTGGCTTTTTTAGCTGCCGCGTCACACTGTTGGCTCATGTCAAGTTTGTGGTCAACCAAGACTCCTAGATCCTTTTCACATGTACTGCTCTCAAGCCAGGTGTCACCCATCTTGTATTTGTGCCTCTCATTTTTTTTGCCCAAGTGCAATACTTTACATTTCTCCCTGTTAAAATTCATCTTGTTTGTTTGGGCCCAGTTCTCTAATCTGTCAAGGTCGTTTTGAAGTGTGATCCTGTCCTCTGGGGTGTTAGCCACCCCTCCCAGTTTGGTGTCATCTGCAAATTTGATCAGGATGCCCTTGAGTCCATCATCCAAGTCGTTGATAAAGATGTTGAATAAGACCGGGCCCAAGACAGAACCCTGTGGCACCCCACTAGTCACTCTTCTCCAGGATGAAGAGGAACCATTGATGAGCACCCTTTGGGTTTGGTCAGTCAGCCAGTTACAAATCCACTGAGTGGTAGCATAGTCAAGTCCGCATTTTACCAGCTTCTTTACAAGAATATCATGGGGCACCTTGTCAAATGCCTTGCTGAAATCAAGGTAGGCTACATCCACTGCGTTCCCTTCATCTACCAGGCTTGTAATTCTGTCAAAAAATAAGATCAGGTTAGTCTGACATGACTTATTTTTCAGAAATCCATGCTGACTATTGGTGATCACAGTATTCCTTTCTAGGTGCTCACAGACTGTTTGCTTAATGATCTGCTCCAGAATCTTCCCTGGTATTGATGTCAGACTGACTGGGCGGTAATTATTTGGGTCCTCTCTTTCCCCCTTTTTAAAAATAGGGACATTTGCCCTCCTCCAGTCTGCCAGGACTTCGCCTGTTCTCCAGGAATTCTCAAAGATGACTGCCAGTGGTTCTGAGATCACCTCTGCCAGTTCTTTTAATACTCTTGGATGCAGTTCATCTGGCCCTGGAGACTTGAATACATCTAAACTAGCCAAGTATTCTTGTACTATCTCCTTAGTTATTCTGGGCTGTGTTTCCTCTGCTGAATCATTTGCTCCAAATTCTTCAGGTCGGGCATTGTTTTCTTTATCGGAGAAGGCTGAGGCAAAGAAGGCATTGAGGAGTTCAGCCCTTTCTGTATCCCCTGTTTGCATTTCACCATCTTCTCCTCTGAGCGACCCCACTGTTTCTTTGTTCTTCCTTTTGCTACGAACATACCCATAAAAGCCTTTTTTGTTGCTTTTAACCTCTCTAGCAAGCCTGAGTTCATTCTGTGCTTTAGCTTTTCTGACTTTGTGTCTACACGTACTGGCTATTTGTTTGAATTCCTCTTTGGTGGTTTCCCCCCTTTTCCATTTTTTGTACACATCCTTTTTTAATCTTAACTCAGTTAAAAGTTCTTTAGATAGCCACCCTGGCTTCTTTAGGCACCTTCCATGTTTCCGTCTCATTGGTATTGCCTGAAGTTGTGCTTTTACTATCTCCCTCTTAACAAACTCCCAGCCATCATGAACTCCCTTTCCTTTTAGTATTACTGTCCATGGGATCTCACCCAGCACTTCCCTAAGTTTTATGAAGTCGGCTTTCTTAAAGTTCAATGTCAGGTGGGATTGCCAAAGTCTTTTTATCTGGATGCATCCTTTCCACCCTGTTTTTCATATTCATCCATTCATTCAATTATTTGCCAAGCACATAAAACTGAATGTGCACAAGTTAAATGAACGTAAGTTGCGTGCTTACTGTAAACTGACCATCAGGATACCAAATTTTGAGAGTGACAACTTAAGTGAAATTAACACACCAAAATGCATCATATTAGGGGAATCTGCTTGCAAAAATGTCTGGATCAGGCAAAATAGCACACACAAACGTATATTATTAGAAGAAATGATGACAAAGATTCACAAGGACTTTTTTAAAAATAAAAAAATGCAAACTGATGCACAAACTGAACTGGAAAAATGTAAAACAGACAGAATTTTATCAGATTTGTCCTTCCCTAGCACCTGTTCTTTATCCTCTCATGCTTTGAGGCACGGGTCTCTGAAAAATATGGCAAGTTTGGCAGAAACATCATATTGTAACTTTTTTATTTGGAATACCTATATGGCTACTTGTAACTTACTTCCTTTGGAAGCTAGCATGTTTCATGTAGAAACATTAACTGTAGAGGTTAGGAAATCATAAAAAGACCTTAATAGGATAAAACTCATTCACAGGAGTAAGTGGAAAGGGCATATTCCCGCTTATGCTGTAAGGATTCTGGGGTATCTGTTGTCATTGAACTGATACATAATATTGAGTTTAACAAATAGATTCCAAACAAATACTGAAATCCATGTACGTTTACAGTGGGAGAAAAATTGGTATGTATCTGCGAAATGACCTTTCCAGGCTACTAAGTATAAAATGTTGAGGTCATTTGTGAAACGCTGGCAATCCAGGAAAGATTGGAGCATTTTAAAATGTGCCTTGAAGAACGAAATGACCTTTACTGTTTCACACTAAATTTAAATGGCTCTCGTGAGTCCTGATATATTCTGCTTGTACTGTTTAAAAGGCAGGTTTGGAGCTTTTAGATATGGGACACCCACAAAAACATGACATTGTTCACGATGTAACAGGATTCAGTGCACACACTGTTCTCCTTTCCCCCTTCATCTTGCTTCCTCTTCCCCACATTTCCTGATGCTGAGTTTCAGTTCTTCAGTTCCTTGGTTCAGGGACCTGCCTTTTCGTCTGCTGCCCTATAAAGCCTGGTATTTCAATTAGTGGAGCTGTATTAATAATTATAATACAGTAACTGCTACAGGAAAGGTTTCATCTAGCCAGCTTATGGGCAAGCAAAGAAATTTAGTTTCAAGCTTTAAGCTCCTGTAAAACTGCCATCAAAGGTGTGAATTCCATATTGTTCTCCTCTTGGGAAGCTGGAAATGTCAACAAGTATCTGTGATGACACACTTTTCTGTAAACCCAATGCATATGTATTAAAGGTTGCTGAGCTCACACCCCCAGGCTTAAAAACATGTGCTCCAGGGAGCTCGTGATACTAGCCTCATCTATGAGACTAGTATGACTCCCAAATTCTCCTCCGGCTGAGATTTTGATCTGAGGCAGAGGGAAATTCTCCAAGGCAATTCTCAGTCACCCAACTGCCTGTCCCCCAGCACCGATCCCTCAACCCCTTCTTCTGCATTTTCCCCACCCCAGTGGCAGCATTCTGACAGCAACTGATGAATAATTAGAGGTTAGTGAAATAACATGTGGCTAACATAAGATTGATTAGTTTTTTGTTTTACTCAGTGTGACCTCAAAGTGGATTTTTGGATTGCATAAAAGGAGAGGAGCCATTTCCTCCCTGTTTAACCAATTCAAATTTGCCTCACCAAGTAAATGGGGTTTAAATGTAGCCTACCTTGATTTCAGCAAGGCATTTGACAAGGTGCCCCATGATATTCTTGTAAAGAAGCTGGTAAAATGCGGTCTTGACTATGCTACCACTCAGTGGATTTGTAACTGGCTGACTGACCAAACCCAAAGGGTGCTCATCAATGGTTCCTCTTCATCCTGGAGAAGAGTGACTAGTGGGGTGCCACAGGGTTCTGTCTTGGGCCCGGTCTTATTCAACATCTTTATCAACGACTTGGATGATGGACTCAAGGGCATCCTGATCAAATTTGCAGATGACACCAAACTGGGAGGGGTGGCTAACACCCCAGAGGACAGGATCACACTTCAAAACGACCTTGACAGATTAGAGAACTGGGCCAAAACAAACAAGATGAATTTTAACAGGGAGAAATGTAAAGTATTGCACTTGGGCAAAAAAAGTGAGAGGCACAAATACAAGATGGGTGACACCTGGCTTGAGAGCAGTACATGTGAAAAGGATCTAGGAGTCTTGGCTGACCACAAACTTGACATGAGCCAACAGTGTGACGCGGCAGCTAAAAAAGCCAATGCAATTCTGGGCTGCATCAATAGGAGTATAGCATCTAGATCAAGGGAAGTAATAGTGCCACTGTATTCTGCTCTGGTCAGACCTCACCTGGAGTACTGTGTCCAGTTCTGGGCACCACAGTTCAAGAAGGACAGTGACAAACTGGAACGTGTCCAGAGGAGGGCAACCAAAATGGTCAAAGGCCTGGAAATGATGCCTTATGAGGAACGGCTAAGGGAGCTGGGCATGTTTAGCCTGGAGAAGAGGAGGTTAAGGGGTGATATGATAGCCATGTTCAAATATATAAAAGGATGTCACATAGAGGAGGGAGAAAGGTTGTTTTCTGCTGCTCCAGAGAAGCGGACACGGAGCAATGGTTCCAAACTACAAGAAAAAAGATTCCACCTAAACATTAGGAAGAACTTCCTGACAGTAAGAGCTGTTCGACAGTGGAATTTGCTGCCAAGGAGTGTGGTGGAGTCTCCTTCTTTGGAGGTCTTTAAGCAGAGGCTTGACAACCATATGTCAGGAGTGCTCTGATGGTGTTTCCTGCTTGGCAGGGGGTTGGACTCGATGGCCCTTGTGGTCTCTTCCAACTCTATGATTCTATGATTCTATGAAATGGAAGGCGAGGCATTTGGGTGGAGTGGGGTAGTTAGAAAGTCATCATTCTCATGGCAACACACCCCCAATCAAAATATTTTGTACTTGCCGCATGACTGTGTCTTCATGTTGCAAGCTTCCCAGCCTAGCTTCCCCCAATGGTGGGCACCCCTGATGGTGGGTTGGAGTTGATATTTTGCCATGTGATGATGTGTCTTGCAAACATAATGGCTGGAGGAGGTGGCATTTACCACGGGAACTCAAAACAATCGTGACCATAATGTTCAAGTCTTGTCTTGATTTCCTCAGGAGTCAGAAGTGACAGCCAGAAGCAAGTGTGTTCCATAGGGGGCTAGGGGTGTGCGATAATGTCCATTTCATTTGTTGCTAAACTTCTTCGGCTTTAACACAAACAGAGCAGGAGGAAACCAGGCAGTAGTGAAGATGGCCAACAGAACTGTGTTATATGAGGCCTCTAAAATTTCTGAAGGCAGCTAAGGAAACAATTATGTTTAAACTATGCCACATTTTACTGTGGCGTAGTTTAAACATAATGAATCAACGTTCATTGGCTACTGATCATTACTAATTAGTTCTGCAATGACACAGATGACATATGCCTTTAATTACATCTTGGTTGGGCCTTGAAAGTGACTGATATTTATTTCTCAGTTTATCCATCTCTCTTGCCTGTGGTTCTACACTCTGCATCATTCCTCTTTCAACTTTTACAATTTCTTTATCTCTCAATAGTCATAGGAAGTGTAGGGCAAAAATTGGGAAACGGGGTAGCCCTGTTTATTTGGATTAAATATTACTGTTGTGTCATGATTTGGGGTTAAAAGCCTAGCTTCAGGGACGCTTCCTCCAGTCTTAAACTTTGAAGCCCTGATTTTCTTAAATAAATACCATTTTCAGTTTTGATTATTATAATTCTGTGTCCGGGATACATTTACACTTGCTTTTCCATGCCTACTTGGCGACTGAGAACTTTCAGCTATTCCTAAGTTGGAGTAGGGGTAAGGAATAAGAGTTTTTGGCACACCATAATTCTTAGGGGCCTTTTTTGGTTTTTTTTATTAAGACAATGGTTAGAAAAGTTAGACGGAGGAAATGGTTAACAACTTGGACCTGATCCTCAACACACCCCTCTTATCATATCAAGGATTGCTGCCTCAGTGCCTTGACATACTGTGCTGGAGAAGGCTCTACTCTGCCTGCAGCTTTCCTTTATTCTGCAGTAGTCTGTCTTGTACTGATGTAAAAACCAAAGGGAAGAGTTCTTCTGGTTAAAGATGTGACAGAAAAAACTAATTGTTCCGCAGTATATTGTCAACCATTCAAACTACAGTGGAACCTCGGTTGTCGAACAATTCAGAACCTGAACGCTGACAACCCGGAAATGAATGCTTCCATTTTCTAACGCGCCTCAGAAGTTGAACGGCATTTCTCCATTTTTTCAATGGATTTTGCTGACCGGCAATTGTGCCTTGGTTGTTGAACATTTCAGAAGTCGAACAGTCTTCCTGAACGGCTTACGTTCAACGACCAAGTTTCCACTGTACACCTTAGCAGCTGTGAAACAACAGGCTGTGTAATTTATATTGCCTTGCAGCACAGTTTTGACTATTTACTCCAAATTAAGTCCCATTGCTTTTGTTAGGGCTTACTCTCAAATAAAATACATAATCACTCACAAATCTCCATTTACCATTGAATTCAACAGGGTTTATTTTTGAGCTGTTATTATTAGATTTAATACCAACCCAGCAATATAAAACACAGTATTGAAAACAGTGCATGTTTTGGAGATTGCTATAAGGTTGCCATATTACAAAAAGTAAAAATCTGGGCAGAAAAGTTGAGGGGTTTTTTGCAAAATCTTTTTTAAAAATTGAAGTTTTTGAGTTATTTTTAAGGAAATTTACACTAATTTCCCTGGGCACTGCATGGGCACTGCCAGTTGAAGGGCTCTCAAAGAACAGCTCCCTGTTCAAATGAGTCCTTAATATGAAGGCTCTCCAGTCCAAGCCCAGTTTAACTATAAAGATGATGAGATGTATTTCTATTTAAATTACAGTGGTACCCTGGGTTACAGACTCTGCTAACCCAGAAATAGTACCTCAGGTTAAGAACTTTATTTCAGGATGAGAACAGAAATCGTGCTCCGGCGGTGCAGTGGCAGCAGTGAGAGGCTGCATTAGCTAAAGTGGTACCTCAGGTTAAGAACAGTTTCAGGTTAAGAACGGACCTCCGGAACAAATTAAATTCTTAACCTGAGGTACCACTGTATAATTATTATTTGGGTGTGAATATGTATAATTTTTATCTCTCTTTTTGGGGTGTGTGTATATGAAGCATTTCCTCTTCTTTGGCAATGCTTAATGCAAGATGCAGACCCATGACTTTCAGAAATAGGAGGAAGCTGGAGAATTAGCAACTCACCCTAAAGTTGGAGAATCCTTAAGAAAAATAGCAAATATGAAATGCTAAAAACAGCAAGTTTCAGGTTAATAAATGCCTGCTTCCAAGTCAAGAAAGCAAAGTATTTCCACTTTTTTTTTTTTTTTTTTTTTTAGCTTGCGTGCAGGGAACAACAGACACAAAACAGCTGGGTAGAGGACATATTTACATCCTTCCAACAGCTGCCTCCCCTTACAGTTCCAAGAGCCAGCAGAAGCCGATACCTTCTGCCCAGTGACGCCTATGAGACTCAAGGACAGAAAAATATGAGAGTAAGCTATCTTTAATATGTTTTAAACTGTTGCTAAGTTTTGCTGTGGAAACCACTTTGAGAACTTTTCTGTGAAAAGTGGCATATAAATAAATAAATAAATAAATAAATAAATAAATAAATAAAAGCAGAAGGCAGAAATGGAGACAAAATAAGCAGTGATCCTTCAGGGACAGGCAGCAGGAAGACATGTTCCCCATGTTTCCTCCCCTTCATAATTATTTCACCTTCATAATTCCTATGATGAGAATTCAAGAAATTCTAATTCTGTTCTGATCAACACACACGTA
Source organism: Podarcis erhardii (assembly GCF_964252035.2). NCBI lineage: Eukaryota > Metazoa > Chordata > Lepidosauria > Squamata > Lacertidae > Podarcis > Podarcis erhardii. The sequence continues at coordinate 138,514,877 of NC_138497.1, read as the reverse complement.
GGATTTCATCCTTGTCAGGGAGATGTGGAAGCGCAGGACTGCTTGCAAACCTTGCCATGCTGAAATTTGCTCTGAAATTTGGAATTCTGAGGCCGAGAAGCTACAAAAGATGTCCATTCCCCCACCAGCCTCATTCCGCAAAATGTACAACCAAGCCAGGGCTGGTCTAAAAGGTGTGCGATCGTTCATTCAGCCCCAGGCATTCGCCCAGCCTGACTCTCACGTTGTTTAATGATCTGAGGCCTAGTCACCAGCATTTCTTTCAACCTGAGAAATGGGGATTTATGCAGTTAACTTTTAGTCATATTAGGCCCACTGAAATTAAAGAATCTAAACTAGCCACAGGCATCCATTTACTCTCGAGTAAAAGTCAGTTGGAGACAACCCTGACACAGTGGTCATCATTTTACTTCACACTTATTAATGGTTGGGTAACCCACTGAAGTGCAGGAGGGTTCAGGCATGACCCAAGACCAGATTTCAGCTCAAGGAACAAGACTGAGCAACGGGGCACTTGGCCCACTATATATGCCTTCAGCAGGCCCAGGCAAAGCACACCCCCTGCCTGCGATAGGTCGCCTGAATGCTGCACTTAGTGAACACGGCACACTGGCCCCATCTCAGCAGGGATTGGCTGCCAGCAAGCTACTAACAATGTCTTGGGAGGGGTTTGGAATCCCCTCTGTCCTTTGTTATGCAAATGAAGCTCCTGGAGGCCTAGGCCTGCATTGCATTGCCTGCATACAGTGTGGCTTCGGCCCCCAGTCCTGCGTACATAACACCTACATTCTCCTTTGCCTCTCGCTCAGTTTGATTGTGCAAATTCCTAAAGTTACTTCCTCAAACAGCGTTTGCTTTTGCTTCAACTTTCTGTTTTTCATGTGATGCATATTAGGAAAAGTAGCACTGATGGCTCCATGCTTTCACATTAGCTACTGAAATAAAGGCTCACTCTTGGTTAGTCACTGCCAGTTCATACCCCATAAGCATATAAGTGAAATTAAGTATATTTTTGCCCATTCACTCAGTTTGGAGCTCTTCACAATCCTTTTTTTGTTTTGCTTTAATGACCCCAAACAATCCTCTATTTGAAGGTGCCTTCTAGTGGAGAGTTGTGAGTCCAAGTTTGTTTTGAAGATAAGGAACCATAAAAAGGAAGAGGAGGAAGTTGCCCATCGGGGCTTAGCAGCACCTGGTCAGCAGAAAGATATCTTCCACACTGTGGTGAGATCTGTTGTAAAAGGTAAAAGGCACCTGGACAGTTAAGTCCAGTTGAATTCTACTATGGGGTGCAGCGCTCATCTCGCTTCAGGCTGAGCAAGCTGGTGTTTTTTCGCAGACAGCTTTTCTGGGTCATGTGGCCAGCTTGACTAAACCGCTTCTGGTGCAATGACACTGTGACAGAGCGCATGGAAATGGTGCTTACCTTCCCAACACAGCGGTACCTCTTTATCTACTTGCACTGGTATGCTTTCAAACTGCTAGGTTGGCAGGAACTGGGACAGAGCAACGGGAGCTCACCCCATCGTGTGGACTCAAACATGAGATCTGTTGTACAGTGGTACCTCAGGTTGAGTACTTAATTTGTTCCAGAGGTCCGTTCTTAACCTGAAACTGTTCTTAAGCTGAAGCACCACTTCAGCTGCGCCGCCGGAGCACGATTTCTGTTCTCATCCTGAAGCAAAGTTCTTAACCTGAGGTAATATTTCTGGGTTAGCGGAGTCTGTAACCTGAAGCGTATGTAACCCAAGGTACCACTGTATCTCTATTTAAATTATAGTAATTATTTCTAAATTTCTGTCTGTTCATATAAATTATTGTATGAAAAGTTTATGCATATAGCCGTCTTCTATTTGGTGGTGCAATGTAAAAATAGGCCACCCTAATTCTCAATGACCACAGCTTTATTTGATTACACCAAGTGGTAACAAATGCTGTTGGAAGACTGCTGAATACAGTGGTGCCTCGCAAGGCGAAATTAATCCGTTCCACGAGTCTCTTCGTCTAGCGGTTTTTTCGTCTTGCGAAGCAAGCCCATTGACGGCTTAGCGGCTTAGCGCTATTAGCGGCTTAGCGGCTTAGCGGATCAGCTGATAAGCGGCTTAGCTGCTTAGAAAAGGGGGGGGGGAGGAAAAAAACCCCGCAGGAACTCGCAATACATTTTCGTCTTGCGAAGCAAGCCCATAGGGAAATTCGTTTTGCGAAGCGCCTCCAAAACGGAAAACCCTTTCGTCTAGCGGGTTTTCCGTCTTGCGAGGCGTTCGTCTTGCGGGGCACCACTGTATACAAGCACTCTCTTTTGCCCTTTCAACTTCAACCTTTAACATTCCCAGTATTTGTACAGAAAACAATTGGAAGAATATTAAGGGATTTAGATGTTAATATCATCCAAACATGCCCATATCATCTTCTTGTGCCATTTCGAATGGCATAGAACAACTGCCCTGCTGTGTCCTACTTAGCACAAAGAGAACTATTTATGTTTCCCTAGACACAGGCATAACCACTCGAGCTGGAAATTAGTATTTTAAAAGATCTGAACAGCCATGTTTTTAGATTAGCATTTGTGCATTTAAAATTAGAATTCAATCTCTGAACTTTGGAGGCCAGGTTTGCAAGAACATTGCAACCATAAAGCATAATAAAAGTATATAATAAATGTCAGTGGCTTCTGAGAATGCATTTAGAGCAGATTCTTTTGAAATCATTCAAAGAATGGTTTGTGGGGAATTATTTTTTCCAAGTTTCCTTGTAAAGTCTATATACAGCCATCCCAATACTTACCTTGCATCTGGGCATACTAAAGATTCCACCACCACCAGACTGGAGCCAGAGCCAGCCTTCACAACCAATAACCAATAGGTAAATTCTCTTAGGGGGCAGACCAAGATTGGGCCTAACAATGTTCTCTTCTGATAGCCACCGAGTCCTTGAGGATATAAAGGCATTTGCAGCTTATTCCCCAAAGGAGTGGCGTTAACTGCAGGATATTTTCTCCAACATTTTCTTCTGTTATCAGCCATACAGAGGTGGGGATTTACCCACAATGTTAATACGGTAAATAAATTAATTTTAACAGTATAAATTGAAGAGCACCACTAGTTTGAACAGATTTGATGAAAAACTATGTGTATGCTAAAACAGATTTCTGCAGTTGTTGTGCTTATTAAAAACAGAGAAAGAGGCATCAGCACCCGCCTTGACCCATAAGAATCGCATGTATCTCATAAATACACACATCTCTCTCTGTGTGTGTATCTGGATGCATATACCCTTTCTTGATCTGTCATTATAGTAGCCTTCATACAGTCTCTAGGTCCTCCCACTTTTAGGAAGTTGCCCTATTATGAGTCAATCCATCGGTCCATTTAGCTCCTTACTGCCTGCACCGACTGTCAGAAGCTCTCCAGCATGCCTGAGAGGTGTAATTTCTACCCTTGATATATTCAGGATGATTTACAATTCAAACATTGTGTCACATTTGAACCCGAAGCCCTTGTGTGCATTCAGCTTGCGGCCTACCCTTTCCCAAGAATCTTTCCAATTCTCAGTACTGGCTGCATTCACATGGCAGTTTATTCCACTTTTACAACATTCCCCTAACTGTTAATTTCCCATTATATTTGAGCTTTCACACAACATATAAAAGCCACTTCTGGAAATATAGCATAAGCTTGGCATTCATTTTTGTGTTATTTGCTGCCAGGAAAAAAAGAGTTTTCATGCCCAGAGACCCAGGTGCCTGGTGTGGGTGTTGCTCCTCAAGGGGACTTTCCTTTAGGAAAATTTGGTTGTAGAAAGAAATTAGAGAGATAAAAGGTTGTTGTTTCTAAAATAATAAAATGGGAGCAGAACAGGATAGGAGGGAGAAGCTGTTGCAGGAGATAATGGATGCAAAAGGAACCATGGAAGAAGTTGACAGTTTGGGGACAGGTTAAGAGATGAGTTAAGTATGAAAGGGGAAAGGGGAAAGGGAGAGGAAAGATGAAATGCATGGCAAGGAGGGGGAAATATAAAATTACAGTAAAAGCCTTCTGTACTTAGAGCCTTCAGATAGGAAAATTCTTCCTAAAATTGGGAGCTCAGTAAAAATACTTTCTGAGTTAATGCCAGCAATTTAACTTTAGGAAAACTGAACTGTGGAACTCCTTTTTATAAAGAAAATGCAATGGCAAGGGATTTAGCAATTTTCTAAGATTGATTTGATATCCGTAGAAAATGATGTCGGTAACTGCCAGGTATTGATGCCACAACCCCATCTCCCTTTGCCTCCATTTTGTGACTGGCTTGGCTCCTGCAACACCATTTTGTGACTGGTGGGCCTCAGTATCATTCTGCCCTCTCAAAGAGTCCCTGGGGGTAGAAATTTTGAGAACACCTGATCCATGTGAACCTATTATGGTTTAATTTGTCCACAGCTTTTGAATGTAAAACTTGTAATTCAGTATTTAGTCCATAACTACAGCATACCTGATTAGCTTTGTTGTCACAGGGCAGAGGGAATGGATGAATTCATGTTAAACATTAAGCTCCAAATTCTAACTGTGTGGAATAAAAGTAATTGAACATCCAGCTATGTTGAGAACTGACCTGCAACACTGAACTAATTAAAAAATAAAAGAGAGCGAATTGAACCACAGAGTTGAAATTCATGCAAACGAAGTACTGCAAATGAATAAATAAAAAACCTCAATGGCAGATATCCTCTTTCTTATAATCTCATTTGTATGTGACAGATTGCGGTAAAAGCAACCTTCTTGCTCAAAGCCAGCCAACACGCCCATCGTATGCACCCAATCATTAGTATGCCTTTCCCCCAATCTTTACATCTCCGCCCTCAAACTAGCATGTCAATAATTTTTTATAGTACAATTCCTTATCCTCAACATTTTGAATTGGCTCATAAAAATGGCTTCTGCTTGAGTGCATGTTTCTGTTTCATTTGTAATGAGTATTTTGACACTTGGGTGAATTCAACCTTTTGAGGCTGCCTAGTTAATACAGATGCCCCAGTCACCTGCCTGCTTCTTCATGGTCTCTCTCTCTGTCTTTGGCAATCCTGTACATTCTCCCCTGGGAGAAAGGTCCTCGGAGCAAAGAGCAGTGAGGCCACCTTTCTGATGAAACCAAAGTGCTCAGGGTGCTGAAAACAAATAGGAGGAGGATCTCTCCATGCTGAGTGAATAGGCAGGAAAATGGCAAATGCAGTTCTATGTAAACAAGTACAAACTGATGTATATCCAGGTGGGGTGGGGGGGGGTGGAACCTGAATTACACATTGTGGCGTTTGCCCCTAGGATGTGTCAAGGACAGGGTTAAAATTGGTGTGATGTGATTGGCTAGTGAGAATGCGAGGGGGGAGTGGGAGATTTTGAAAAGATGGTTGAGGTCTGGGAGTTGGGAGTTGAGGCTTGGGTGTTGGAGAAGGAAGAGGGTGGACTAGGCAGTGGGTTGGTAGAGTCATATTGTGAGAGAGTGAGAGGAATTGTTAGGGAGTTAGATAGATAGCCATTATGGAGGGTACTGCAAACAAGAAGACAAAATGTAGACACATTTAAAATTGAGAAATTTGGATTAATTGATAAGTGGTTTGGGTATGTCAGCCTTTAATCCAAAGTAATTTTAATAAGAATACTTAATTCATGCCAAAGCACTCTGATCAGTCCCCAAAGCCTAAGAGATGCCTGGGAGTAGTTAGCTAGTGTGCTGGTGCTCCGAGTTTTTGAAAGTGAAATTTTACCATTCTGTACTTATGCAAATATTTCTTCTGCAAAACTTATTTATTTACAAGTGAAAGGAATCCTGAGGCCTGCCACATGAGGAACAGAAAGAAAATCACCAAGCGGTATTTCAGAGAAAAGTTTGCTAAATTCCTGTTCTCTATAACAGTCCTCGTATTTCCTATGGTTAATTGTGGTGTACAGCAGAGCCAGATGGCAATTGGAAATTACAGACAGAATGAAGTATCAGAAGCAACATAATCTGGAGGACAGCCATGGAATGCTTTGCAAGGAGGCAACAATCTGGAACAAATAGCCCAGCAGCAGGCAGGAAAAGGTAAACAGAATGCTTGAAGTGGCGCTGGTTGTTTGAATGAAAAGACACCCAATCCCAAGCAGATGCAACATTTATGGAAATGTCCTACATAAATCCAAGTGTGAAAACATACACATGCAAGAGAAAAAGGGGGGGGGGGGAGAGAAAGAAAGAAAGAAAGAAAGAAAGAAAGAAAGAAAGAGAGAGAAGATTCAATTGGAGTCCGGTTCATTGTTCTCTGAAGTCAATAATTTGGTTTCTACATTCTGGATATGCATTTACTATTCTTACTTTGAGCAAATAGAATTACAGGGATATTTTTTCAAAAAAATGGAGCATAAAGGAATTGCCATCACTACAATCATGAAGATGTAAGTTTATTTTGATGTCCATGATATCCATGGCCTTACAAGGGAATTCTTCTGTATATGAAAGGTGAATAATTTAAAACATTATCAGTGATGTTGGGGTTTTGTTTTCCATTTGAGGCAAGCATTATGATCTACAAGATTCTTCACTGGCTCAGATTAAAATCCAGATGGGAGGAACCACTCTGTTCTGCTCTACCCCATCTCCAAGGAAAGTGCCAGAAGGGGAGGAATTTGAGCAAAAGCAGACAATGGGGTAGATGAGAGGATCGGAACATATTGCACTCTCAACGAAATCTTTGGCTGTCAGATACAAAGACCCAATAATAGAAATTGATTTATGCCCACTAAAATAGAGGTGACTTTTGGAGAGAAAAAACCACGAATTGAACCTGCTGATCTACCAGCTGCTAACTGCATCCTCAGTTCACCAACTGAGCTAAGTGATGCATCAGTACATTCTTCCACCCCTAGCTCCTGCTTGGTGCTTATAAATACTGAAATGCAGATACTATATGGTCTTGCTGAGGGGATGAAAATCAATATGCGAAGCCTGATCTGTGCCTCAACAGAGTATCTACATTTCAACTTGGCAAGGCCTCTCCCATCCTCCTTGGGTTTAGAAATACAATCCAGACACGTGGATACTGGCTGTTCAGGAGACTTTCCAGGGTAGGATGTGCCTGATCATGTGGTAAGAGGAGAGCCAAAGACATATAACTTGTTTACAAGCAGATAAGTTTGAATATATTTTGAGGCATTTGGGTTTTATTCTGCAGATTTGGCTTGTGGTTCAAAATGGATATGCATGGGACTGGATCAGAATAATAATTTCAAAGCCATTCCCTTCCAAATGGGTTATTTCAATTCTTCAACTTTTTGCTGAGCTACATAGGAATGAATTGCAAAATCTCAAAGCTTCTATTATTCCAAAGCAGTCCCAAAAGATTTAAAAGTTGTCCCATGCCATTACTTTCATTGGTGTTGTGTGTGTGTGTGTGTGAACTCTGGGATTGACCGTGTCATCCTTTGTATGTCTCATCAGCAGTGTGCCCCACTAAATTCAGTTGGACTTTCTCCCAGGTGAATGTGCTGAAGAATTGGCAAAACTAAGTAGAGTTGAGGGAAGGGGCATTTCAAAAATTGCTCTTTCACACCGGTGCTAATAAACAATTGACACTATATATTAGCTAGTGTGGCAAAATAGCTCCAAAACCTCTTTTGGGGGGGATTTGCCTAAAAAAGCTCAACAACTTTTCTGTCCGGACTTTCACTTTCTGAAATATGGCAACCCTAGGTTATTGCTCAAAATCAGTTTGCAGGCTGCAAACATTTGGGAAAGTGAGGAAGGATCTTATTAAAATGTGCTCATGCCATTCAAAAAATCAAATTGCAGAGTCTCCCAAATTGTGTAATGGTAGAAAGAGGCAAGCAACTGGGATGTGTTTGGAGAGTGGGAACAGGTGAGGCTGCTTTGTAGCCATTTCGAAAGAAGAATGCCATGGAGTATATTTTCCTTCTGTGCTTACTCCCTCGGGAATTTCAGTGGACTAGATGAGATTATTCTCACAAGTCATTTCCACTCAATGTGCCTCAGAAGACTGTTATATGGTGGCCGTTTTTGTAGTCATCTAAGCTGTGAACAGTATTAGCCTTTGGGGGAAAATTTGCTTCAAAGAACCTGTCAGACTTTATGGATGGTGTCTCTACCTTGTTACAGAGACACCATCCCTTTTACTACTCAGATAAAACGTGAACATGGAAAGAAAAGGTGCACATGCAGGAAAACATCTTTTGTGGAGGAGGAATACAGGTAATCAAGTCCCAGACACGATCATGAATTGCCCGTTGGATGGTGGAGTGTTTGCATTTTATGGATCTGTTGGGAAGCAACTAATACACAGTAGGAGCAATTCATAGCCGCCAACCTTGGTCTGCCAGATAATGTCCAGTGCAGCCCCAAATTGGGATAAAATAAAATGCATTGAAGCTTGTTCAATCCATATGAATCACTCCAGTTTTATATCATTTTTCTAGGACTCTGCATAGAAGGGGGGAATTTGAATTCAGTTCCCTAGGACTGAGGTGCCCCACCACCTTGCCTATTTCCTGCAACCATGTTTGCACTGCCCAGAGACCGATGTAGAGCCTAGCACAATCTGTCCATGCCTCTCACCCTAGTGCTTGTGTTGCCAGTGCCACCATTAATTCTGTGATACACCTTAAATACGTTGCACACAATTGACATTTATGCACAGTTAATTTGGGTGCTATGGAGAATAGAGAGTAGAGATGGCAACAATACAAGAAACTGGGCAGATAGTGGGGCACATTAGGAAGGAGGATGCAGTAGGCATGGGGTGTGATAGGTTGGCACCGAACCAGGCTGGCTCTTTCCCTAATTTGCATATGAAACAAACACTGTTTCTTGTAATTCTGTATACAGATACCTTCAGCATTCTACATGCTGCTTTCTGTGGCCCTCTGTCAGTGCCAGCCACAGAGGATACAGGTAAATCAACTGTTTGAGTCTAGATAATCCTGCCAGGCAAGCCTTCCAGACTTTAGTTTCATATGAGAGTCCTCAGAGTCAGAAGAGACAGGCTCATCCATATCAAAGTGTTCCTTTACAGATAATCTTATATACATATATTTTATGTAATCCAGTTTCTCTTTATTTCTAGCCCATTGTGCCCTACACCTTCAGGGTAACTAACAAAAACAATTGTTGGTAAAACAGAACAATGTACTTGATCTAAGTTTAATGAATACTTCCCACCCTTTCCCATCATTCATGAGTTCCAAAGGCCAATCAAAAGATGTAGGCTGGGCTGGGGATGCGTCAGTGGTGTGATACTCATTGGGGATCTCTAGCTCCCATATTATCGCTGTGGTCTGAACCACTGAGCCTCTTGGGCTTGCCAATTGTAAGGTCAACAGTTCGAATCTACATGACAAATCCTAGAATCTAGACCAATCCTAAACAAACTTGGGCTGATTTGGGTTGATTGAGGATTTTCCTAGAGTGTCAGGGCTCTAGACCAGATTGAGGAGTTGGTTGAGTGGTTAGGGTTGGTTGATGAGGAGGAGGAGGTTGGGAAGGAGATGCAGGCAGCTATGCTCACCCATCCTTCTCACCGCTGACTGCATGATTAATTTCAGTTTGCATTTCTTAGTCCAGAAAGTATTGATCTGATGTGTAGAGATATTTTCTATTCTAATTGATTCAAGAGGGTTCTGGAAGCTTCTTGGTGTGAAAGAAACAAGCAGAAGGTTCATGATGTTTGGGTTGTTCCTTCAGAGAAGCTGAGTGCAGCTGGCTTAAACTGGTTCTCTTATTTCTGTCAGTCAAGGCCATGCTGACTATAAAAGTAAGGCCAGAAGGAGCCTGGGTTTCGCTTTCTCTTCCTACCTCTTTTCCTTCTGGTGTGGTGTTCTGAATGGTATGCTTAGTGTTAAGGTTTAGACTTATTATAAGTTATTGTAAATTTAAGTCTGCTGCAACTGGATGTCTTATGGACTGTGCCAATCCTGAATGTACAGTGGTAGCTCAGGTTACATACGCTTCAGGTTACATATGCTTCAGGTTACAGACTCCGCTAACCCAGAAATATTACCTCGGGTTAAGAACTTTGCTTCAGGATGAGAACAGAAATTGTGCAGCGGTGGCGCAGCGGCAGCAGGAGGCCCCATTAGCTAAAGTGGTGCTTCAGGTTAAGAACAGTTTCAGGTTAAGAACAGACCTCCAGAATGAATTAAGTTCTTAACCCGAGGTACCACTGTATTGGATTTGTGACCATTATGTTCATTTGCCTTCAATAGCAGTAAAGCTCTGCTGGATGAAATACAATTGCCCCTGGCCTGTTTTTTGGGAATCCTGCAATGTGTTTAAGTTGTTACTCTGCTCACTATGCATTGGAATCTACTCTGGATCAATACTGAGTAGAATTTCTCAGTTCTCATACTGAGAGCCAGTATGGTGTAGTGGTTAAGAGCAGTAGTCTTGTAATCTGGGGAACTGGGTTCGCTTCCCCGCTCCTCCACCTGCAGCTGCTGGGTGACCTTGGGCTAGTCACACCTCTCTGAAGTCTCTCAGCCCCACTCACCTCACAGAGTGTTTGTTGTAGGGGAGGAAGGGAAAGGAGAATGTTAGCCGCTTTGAGACTCCTTCGGGTAGTGATAAAGTGGGATATCAAATCCAAACTCTTCTTCTTCTAGAATTTCAATGACATAGGACTTCCGGGTTAGCGCGAATGGCTAATGGCGGATTCCCTCCGAGCTCCGGAGGGAATCGGCTCCGCTGAAGACGGGTCTTGCCGTGCCGGCGACACGGGGACCCTCAGAAACCGCAGGCGCGGAAGCCTGCGGACTTGGTGACTCGGTGGGCACCTTAAGCGCCCTCCCCGACCCACGAAGAGCCTTTTTAAAGGCTACGGAGAGGGTACGGAGAGTGGCGTGGTGCTGAGAGTAGACCGCTACTTCAGTGGAGCGAAGCCGCGAGCCATGGCCGGAGAGTGCTGACTTTCTTCCCAAAATTCGGATTGGATAACAAAGGACCCGTGAGTAGTGGAATTTGGACTTTAAAAAATTTTTACCTTTTGAATTTGGCACGATCGGGGGATGTGATAAAGGGAAGTCCGCACCCCCTCTACTTATAGACGATTTAAAGCAAGGAACGGAGAATTAAGGCGGAATGAATACTGTTTTGATGATTTAAAAGTTTCACAAATTTGATAGAAGAAGTTTTCGTGCTGGAGAGAAAGGGAGGAACTTTGGAACTTTGTGTGTAATCCCCCCCCCCCCAAAACCCAGGAGTGTCCTGTTTGTGTGCCGGAGGAAAAAGTGAAAGGAGTTTGACAGCTGTCAAAGGAGCTGTCAAACGGGCGGACAAAGTAAAGAATTTTGTTATTTAACAACTCTCTGAATTAAAGGTGATACATTTGAGCTGAGGTGATTGGAAACAAAGTAGTGATAATAACAAAGTAACAGATTATTGGAAAAGGACTACTAAATAACTGAAAGCCCCCTAGGGGGAATTAGTGACATTACAATGGCTGCAGAGGGAAAATTACTGGCGGAGATAGAAAAAATGTTCTTTTTCGTGGGAATCCTGCAAGAGCAGAGTATGGCTTTGAGCAAAGTATTTATGACCTTGAATTCTGAAACAAACAACTCTGCTGAATGCACAAAGGAGACGTATGACAAAAACTCTGCAGCTGAGCAGGAAGAGATGCCCTTGGAATTGACAGAGAGGAAAGAAGGAGTGCAGACACTACAAGTGGAAAATATCAATCAGGAATCTACACTGTTAGAGTACGAGCAAGAAGACCTTTGGATTACAAACCTGCGAAAGATGAGAAAGAAGAAGAGGGAAGTCCCTGGAGTACTTGGAATATTAAAACTAAAAAGAATAAAGCAACATGATTGGGACTTTCCTCTTGAGTATGGAAAAGTAGATGATCCTTCGCAGCAACCACTTTTAAACATTCTGGATGAAAGAAAATATGATGTGACTCTGACTGAACTCCTTCGGGGTCTTAGGACCAACAAAGAGGACTACCAATATAGTTGGCAGAGAGGGACTGACAGAGAATCAGACGCCTCGGACGTGAGGAATCCGGGCTAAGAACTATTTTTTGTTTGTTTTTTGGACATTTGTTTGGGAAGGGACAGAAACCGGGGCGGGGGGGGGAGAGAGAATAGAACTATAAAATGTTATGATTTGTTTATTTGGTCAATGTGACCTACAATTAATATAATAAAGGGAAAAATTTGTGGAAGGGAAGTTAGATCGACCTTAAAAAAAAAAGAAATTAATGATTATAAGAGAATTGGATAAGTTGAATATAGATAAACAAAAAGAATTAAATTTTTAAAAGCAATAAGAATATGTTTAAGAGGTTAGGTAAGAACTTGCTGAATTAATTATTGGAACTGGGATGTAAGAGGAGGGGGTGGGGGGAAGTCAATGAAAGTGGGTAAAGAAAATTAGGGTATGAAATTGTATCTGTGTGTTTTTGTCTTTGTGTGTGTGTCTGTTGTTATAAAATGTAAAAACCCAATAAAAATTATTAAAAAAAAAAAAAGAATTTCAATGACATAATATGGGTTTAAACCCTTAGTAAAATGTACAGCTGTGCTATGCCTCCAGTTTGGTTTGGGGTCTGGAATGGGTCCTGGTCATCCCAGATTGGACTGGGCCCAAGACAGGATCGGTGTACGTATTTACACATGTGTGTGTGCACAGGGTAGGGCATAAGCACAGCGCACCTCCAGACCATTCTACGATGCTGCCTTGCGGTGTCCTGACTGTGATCCAATTCAGGCACATGAGGTGGCAACTGCCTTGGGCAGCAGGATCCCCAGGCGCAGCAGATCCAGCCTCCAAGGAATCTCCCGCTGCTGCAGTGGCAGTGGCAGCTGCAGCAAACTCCTTGGAGACCGGATTTGTCACCCCTAGTGCTGCTAGTCTCTTCCTACCCTTGTTCCCAATGGCATTTTGTGTTTCCCCTCAGGTGTCACAATGTATTGGACCCAGCCTGGGTGGCATCTAGAACTGTAGAAGATGCTCCAGAAGGCTGCCTCACTTGTGATAAACCTTACATGTACAACAATACAAACACAGCACGTAGGCTAATAGTTAGTAGAGAATATATAATGGAATAATGATATCATTCAAATTATAGAACTAAGCCCATCAAAGTCCGTATGTACAATATAACAGAGTGGTAGCGAGGACCACCAAGCCGTGTGTTCAAAATAGATGTCTAAGGACGTCTCACAATAGTCCTTCAAAAGTTTCAATGGAAGATGTCTCAAAAGCCTCAAAAGGACAGTGTCTCTGGAATGATACTACTGTTTTGTAATAGTCTCTGTATTAGCCAACGTGTTGTGTTTGTATTGTGATTAAACCTTACATGTAGGCAGTGAATGCGTTTCCACCACATGCTGACTGTGCTGGACAGAATGGGTGCATTCTGAGCACTGGCTAGAATCTGCATTCAACACCACCAGTATCTTGGATTCCTTGGTGGATTATATGTAGCATGGGCAGAATTCACAAGCTTTCCTTAATCTGTCCAATGTGCCACAACAGTATAAATGAAATCTTCCTATAATGAATATATAGTCCTGTTCTTGAAAGCTGAACATTTGTAGTCCATGAAATATGCCCCAGCTCCATTGCAGGAGATATAGATCACTCTAAATCTTACGTAGACATAGCTGGGAGTAAACTGAACTCTCTGGGACTTACTTCCAAGTAAACATGCATAAATTGTATGTGTGTTTCCTTGTTGACTGGTATTTTGTTGTGGGCAAAGTTTGCAAATTGTGCATTCTGTCATTTTGACAGTAAGAAAATGCCTTCTGGTGCATACGTTTTGTACCATTTTTTAAAAGATCATTTAGATAACACAATATGGCAACCATATTGGAAGTGCATAACAGACCAGACTACCTTTTTTTAAACACACACACACACACACACACACACACACACACACACACACAACGTGGTCTCCAATTTAGAGCATAACTAGGGCCAAGCTACAGCTAAATTATCTGCTTAGATCACAGTGGTACCTCGGGTTAAGAACTTAATTTGTCTGGAGATCTGTTCTTAACCTGAAACTGTTCTTAACCTGAAGCAGCACTTTAGCTAATAGGGCCTCCCGCTGCCGCTGCACAATTTCTGTTCTCATCCTGAAGCAAAGTTCTTAACCCGAGGTAATGTTTCTGGGTTCATAGAATCATAGAATTATAGAGTTGGAAGAGACCACAAGGGCCATCGAGTCCAACCCCCTGCCAAGCAGGAAACACCATCAGAGCACTCCTGACATATGGTTGTCAAGCCTCTGCTTAAAGACCTCCAAAGAAGGAGACTCCACCACACTCCTTGGCAGCAAATTCCACTGTCGAACAGCTCTTACTGTCAGGAGTTAGTGGAGTCTGTAACCTGAAGCGTCTGTAACCCGAGGTACCACTGTATATGGATAGCTTAATCTTTCACCCAGCAATGCCACTCCTCCCAAGATACAAGCATTTGGTATCTTATAGCATACACCTATAGTATCTTTGTGCTAAGAAGACATTCTGGCATCTTAGCAGCTTCCAGGAGAGGGGAGATGCCGAGAAGAGTGTGTGCTACCTGAACACTTGAGTGTCTTGTGGTGTGGGAAGCTGAATGGAAGAAGTCTAGGACTAGGGTAAAGGATAGGTGCCGTCCCCATTCAAATGTGCAGGCTTTTGCTATTGCCGTTATAGAGGCACCCAAACGCCCCCACTTTTAGTTGGCTACAGTGTTCAAAATTAATGTTTAATTCAACCAGGCGATAAGAAGAAGAAAAAGGCCACATGCATGAAGGACCATTTGTTTTGTATTTTATTGAATTTCATTTATATTAAATTAAAAATATATTTCTGACAGATTCATGTAACAAAAAAGCAGAACAGTTTTCAAATTGTTCAGCTGGGATGATCAGTGTGGGATGAAGCTAAAGCAGGTTGCAATCTACATTTGTCCTAACAAACAGATAAAGTTTCCAAGGAACTTGGGAGGTAATACAGAAAAAGAACAATCCTAATCACACAAAGGGAAGGAAAAGAGACACTGGTTTCTCCCATAGCTTCCAAAAACAAAAGGAAAGGGAAATGATACTAAAATATATAGATAGCTAAATATTAACAAAAGTTAGTTATGTAATTTTTAACAGTGCATAATCCTTCATAGCCGAAAGATGAAAAAACTAAAGGTTAAAGTAATATTACACCACACACAATTTGTCATATCCTACTGTGTAAGCAGGTGCAGGAGGTTGAACACACCACAATAGTGCTAACACAGAATCACACAGAATGTCAGAATGAGACCTCCAATCGAACCTGCAAGGGGAGAAACAAATAGGGGGCAAATGGGAGGGGGAAGGAGAGAGGATGGAATCACAAGCCAATTACTTATATACAAATCAACCTTAAGACAATTATGTTCCAAGGAATGAGGCCCACAAAGGAAAATAAAAACTACATTATCCTTATTTACATATGCAACTAGCCATGTCTTTAACAAGCTATAAAAATACTATTCACATTTTCAAATTAACATACAGTAGTTTTGTTTTTAAATTTTTGTTTCAAAAAGGCAGCTAACTCTGAATGCATTGTGTCACATGAAATGAGGATGCAAAATCCACAATACATGGATGTATTGTGTCACTTTCCTGGAAGATTTCCTGGAAGTTTACAAGGTGAAAGTATTTTGTTCTTTGCATTTTTAACAGTTGTACTAGGAATGGAGTGAAATAGCTAAACCCAGGATGTTCTCACAGCCCAATCCTAAGACATACTGCACTAGCAAATAATTTTGTTTAGGCTGCAGCTTGGCTACAGTTCTGTCAACGAACAATGTTGCTACACTGGGAGAGATTCTTAAGAGACCAGGATTCAAATTTTTGTCTTTGTGTACACCATCCCTGGCTCCATCATCTAAAAACAGCAGAGCAAATTTGGGACTAAAGGAAGTTGACAAACTCACCACTTTTCTTTGTCAGAGTGTATCAGTTGTTAGAAACTGGTCCATAATTCAAGCTTCCTAAAAACCATGTGGCCAAATAATATTTGGAATAAAGAACTTTCAATGCTACCATAAACATGTTGTGTTTCTTGCATTTAACTAAATTTAGCTCCACTGAAACCAGTCGGACTACCAGGGCAATCCTATGCGTATCGTTGCAAAACTAAGCCCCACGGAGTTCAGTGGGGTTTACGAATAGGGAAGTGCGTATAGGATCGCAGCATTAATTGCCCCAAATCTGATCTGGGTTAGGAAGCAGATTGCGATGCATATTTATTTTAGAAAGGAAAGCAATTTCCATATTGAGTTTTATTCAATAACAAATTAAAGGCTTTTTATTAATAGGGAAAAACATGTTAAACATGTTAGAATTTTTTTTTTAAATGGGCTGCAATCTTAACAGGGAGTTCCAACCTAACAAAATACAGTGCATTGCATGTGCATAAAAATTATATGCAATACATTTGCTTTTACCTTTCTCTTTATCTGCTATGAAGAACTTAAAGTTACTTTGCAAACTAGGTGAGTTTACCAGGTAGCATGGCTTAGTCACTATAGAGCTAAACAACTGAATCATTCCTTTAGAATCATAGAGTTGGAAGGGACCCTGAGGATCATCTAGTCCAACCCCCTGCAATACAGGAATAAGCAGCTGGTCCATACAGGGATCGAACTTGCAACCAGAGGCGTCATCAGCACCACGCTCTAACCAACTGAGCGAGTGTGTGGATCTGGTGGCCAGAACTAGAAAAGAGGGTGAAAAAAACCAACCTGCAGGTTCATTTTGGAAAACACTCAACCCTATGGGTGGTTTCCCTAGCCTGGATAGCTCAGTTGGTTAGAGCATGGTGCTGATAACACCAAGGTTGCAGGTTTGATCCCCATATGGGACAGCTCTATATTCCTGCATTGCAGGGGGTTGGACTAGATGATCCTCAGGGTCCCTTCCAACTCTATGTTCCTATGATCCTATGCTCCTATGGAGAGTTTCTTTTAAAAAAACAAAAACCCTCTGAAAATCAATATTTCAGCAGAGAAAAAGTTAAAGAGCAGACATAATGTACATTGTACTGACTTTGAGCTTGACCCACAGTTCCGTTAGGGTATATACTTGCCTATACTTGGGTATATGCAAGTGTAGTTTCATTGAGAGTTGTGGCTCACTCAGATGGGTGCAGACTGTGGCATGTGAACATGTAGATTGTTGCTGCTTGAACAGACTGAACCAGTTCCTTCCCATGTGTAGAACAGATGCCCTGCCTGCACCCAAATGGCCAGTGGTTTCAGCTGGAATAAAAACTGTGCACACCCAAGCACTTCTTTTAACGGGATCGTGCATTTCCCGCTTCCAGAGGATCATTTTGTTTCCTTGCATTCAAAGTTAGCTTACCTTTGCGCAGCTGCTCAGTTTAATTATCGACCCATTTAACAGCAGTACCATTTTATGCTACATATTTCATAGTACCTCACTTCAAAATAACGGATTACATATCTACACTTATAAAATACCATTCACAGTTTGTTACTGTGGTTATCGCCCCCAAAATGGTTTAGTCCACTGAGTGCTTATGGATAATAATGCAAGCTGACTTTCATGCCAGTGGAAAGGAATTGTTTTCAAACAATGGTTATTTAAATAATGCAAATGAAGGTGCTTTTTCCTTGTGAGTAGCTGAAAGGTGCATTTCAACTGGCCCACCTTTCAGTGCATCCTGTCACCCTGGATAGTACCTATTCAAATTTTGTTGTAAGGTTAGCCTCCCCTGTAAATTAGCAAAAAGCTTGCTGTATCACCCTGATTTTCCTTCTCTCTTTTCATTGACTTTATGTTCCAGTCAGTTGCTGGGGCTAATGTTATTCGTTTGCTGTAAATCCATGCCCATGAAAGCTGGTGTTTGACAAAGGACTCAGATTTGCAAGACTCTTACAGTTTTTTTAAAAAAAGCAAAGCATGCTTCTGCTTATCATGCTGGAAATTAATTTGAAAATTAGCAAGTTGTGTCTGCACAACAAGGAAGTTTTTTCCAGTAAGCATGAGTCCTGAATGCTGTATGGCTACTTGTTCACACTTCATGGTCCCTACTCATGTTCTACTAAAAGCCTCCTTAACAACCCTCAGTTACTAATGCCTATCCTACAGCTTCTACCAACACAACTAGTGCAAAAGCAAAAACAAGAAGAAGAACAAGAACACCCTTTGTAGCTGCTTCAGCATAATGCATGCAACTGATGATTTGTATGCAAAAAAGAAAACTTGCATAAATATTATTGATCTTCTAAATACATATTGAGTGCTGAAGTCCATCTTTCTTGGTGGAGACTTTGATGCAAAGTATGAACATCCCTTGCTATATGCTTTCAGAGGCTAAAGAAACTCACAACTTAATGAAGCTATGGTTCAGGAAAGAACTTACCTCTGTGCTCAGTGTAAATTGATCTGACACAAGTGTCTAAGACAGGTACCATCGAAGTCAATTGGTTGTTCCCTGCTAAATTTCAGCTGGTTTGCATCAAGCCCCCAGGTGATTAAAGTCAAAGATGTGCATAAGCACATTTTCTGAAGTGGTAGGCTATGTGCGCACACAATGATTACAACGATCGCACCCAGTTGCAACATGCCACCGCAACAAGATCAATAATAATTACAGCTAACCGTATAATCACTCTGTGAATGTGGGAGTGAAATGGCACTGTTTGTGCTGTAGGGAATTACTTCACAAGGGAACAAGAAAATTGAAATCTACCCCTTGCTTGTTTTTAAGTGCAAACACTGAAGGAAGGAAAAGATACAAATTGGCCTTTTACATTCTGAAGTGCTGGTGTTTCTGGCCATGGAACATCCTTGGTTTACATTTGTCCCTAATTTTTAACAGTAGATGTGTTAAATATCTACTGTTAATTTTTAACAGTAGACATAACATTTTCCTTGTAAAGCTTTAAATTGAGTCATGTAAAGAAATAGCATCCAAAGAAACAACTCCAAATGCTTACTCCAACATCATTTTATTTTTCTACAACCATGTTCCTAAAGGGCTTAAACCTGAACTCTAGGCAAGGTCAAATTACTGTATTTTCCCGTGTATAAGACTAGGTGGTTTTTTTAAACCAAAAAATAGGTTTCAAATTGGGGCTTGTCTTATATATGGGTAGTGCTGAGGGGTGTTTTCTTAATTTGGAGTCCCCAAAAATAGGGGGCATCTTATACATGGGGGCGTCTTATACACGGAAAAATATGGTAACTTTATTTAATTAACACAGCCACCCTTACAATCGGTCACTCTGACTTCCTTGGGAATGCTAGGCAATGCGTGAAGGATCTGTGAAGATCCTAGATGCAGCTAAAAACATTCTCACCCAACTGTAATGCCCAGGATTCACTGAGGGAAAACCATGCCAGGTTTTATATATATATATATATGTATATATGTATATATGAATATATATATATATATATATATTAATATAATATCTATGAGAACACTAAATCTAGTTCCTTTTATTCTTGGTCTGAGTACTTGTGCTTACTAGAGAACTTTCTATGGTTCAACAGCCGATAAAGTTGGGGCAGTATTATATACAGTGGTACCTCGGGTTACATACGCTTCAGGTTACAAACTCCGCTAACCCAGAAATATTACCTCAGGTTAAGAACTTTGCTTCAGGATGAGAACAGAAATCGTGCTCTGGCGGCGTGGCAGCAGCAGGAGGCCCAATTAGCTAAAGTGGTGCTTCAGGTTAAGAACAGTTGCAGGTTAAGAACGGACCTCCGGAATGAATTAACTACTTAACCCGAGGTACCACTGTATCCCATTTACCTGTTCTATGATACCGTCAAAAGTACCTCACATACTATGGGGCCAGCACAGTTACAACATCCTAAACACATCCATGCCAGATACCAACCATTTTCAGTGTATTTTGATGCCTTGTTAAATTAATGCCTATTACAGAAACACAGTGATTTCTTGCATGCATTAGATTTGCTTTGCTGAATACTCAACATTAGCAGCACTGGGGAGTCTGAGTTTAAGTGAAAATGAGTGAATTATAAGGGGCATTGTTTTGAAAGCAAAGAGGAACATGGAAACCATAGAACTAAATTTCCCATTCCAATATGGAGAAAATTATAAAGATGGGATTGAAAGCATCACACACATCAAGTAAACCTTGGGAATCCAAATCTACCTTCCTGTCTGCTTGCACAGTAACTCTACAGCGCTAGTAGAAAGAAATTTCTTCCGCTCTGCCCTCCTCCATGTCTTCTGAACATTTAAAGGTATGGCTGCAGAAGGCACATGGTGACAACAGTCATGAAATTAAAAGACGCCTGCTCCTTGGGAGAAAGGCGATGGCAAACTTAGACAGTATCTTAAAAAGAAGAGACATCACCTTGCCAACAAAGGTCCGTATAGTTAAAGCCATGGTTTTCCCAGTAGTGATGTATGGAAGTAAGAGTTGGACTATAAAGAAGGCTGATCGCCGAAGAATTGATGCTTTTGAATTATGGTGCTGGAGGAGACTCTTGAGAGTCCCATGGACTGCAAGGAGATCAAACGTATCCATTCTGAAGGAAATCAGCCCTGAGTGCTCACTGGAAGGACAGATCCTGAAGCTGAGGCTCCGATACTTTGGCCACCTCATGAGAAGAGAAGACTCCCTGGAAAAGACCCTGATGTTGGGGAAGATTGAGGGCACAAGGAGAAGGGGACGATAGAGGACGAGATGGTGGGACAGTGTTCTCAAAGCTACAAACATGAGTCTGACCAAACTGCAGGAGTGCCTGGTGTGACCAAACTGCAGGAGTGCCTGGCGTGACCAAAATGCAGGAGTGCCTGGCGTGCTCTGGTCCATGGGGTCACAAAGAGTCGGACAAGACTAAATGACTAAACAACAACGGCAACAAAGCAGAGGGCTACAGAAAAGTCTTAAATGTAAATATAATTGTTGTCGTTTAGTCGTTTAGTCGTGTCCGACTCTTCATGACCCCATGGACCAGAGCAAATATAATTAAACAACACCAAATAAAGAGATACTTGTGTAGCTAAGGCACAAGGAAAACTACAACTAAAAACGTTCAGCCAAGATGACTTTGCCTTTTCCCATTCCTTGACTGGGCAGAATGTTCCTCACTTCTGTTGTTTTTAACTGAGAATGTTGGAGCAATAAAGGTGATTTTTTAAAACAAATCAGCTGCTGGAAGCATGCAGCACTTTCAGCTTCAGTTTTGGCTTCTGGTTTTAGTGAAGACTTTGAAAATGTAACTCGCAGTGTTTCCTTTGGGCTCTGAGCCCAAATAACAGCTGACAAGAAATTCACATCACACCTCTGTAAAGGGCAATATAAGGCAATGTATAATAATTCAGAGCGAAAAAAGCTCGCTCCCTTGGCGCATGTGCCTTTTAAGAGAGGTAACATTTCCCATAGTACCCAGAGTTCAGGCCCCTTTTTCTTCAAGTCGTGACTGCTGTGTGTTTTGGCTGGTTTGCTGTGTCCCTGCTTGAAGCAAATGTCAATTATTTCCCTCCTTTGTCACTTCTGGAAGTTTCCTCAGTGATATTAACTACAGGAAGGCTATGGCAGGGTATTGCCTAACTTCTATAACTTTTCCACAAATTGTGCAATATCGGTACCTGTGTGATTTCCACTGTGGCCGGGTATATTTTCTTTAATCTACAGGATGCAAAGCAGTTAGCAGTGCTAACTACAGGGCTCTTCAACACAAACAGAAGGACGTCTGGCCTGAGGATACAGTTCTCACAGCTGAGCTGCTACCGCTGAGAAGATGAGGCTGGAAGCTTTATTTACCCTGTTGTCTTTCTTAGCAGCATGATCCCAATGAAATCACGCTACTCACAGGCTTTTTTGCATTTAAAGGGAGACATGCTGGTTATTAAAGAAGAATTTTTTTTAAAAAGGTGGTGAGATGAAGATTAAACTGCACTAAGAATTCATTTTGGTCTTCTGGAACAGATCAGAGCCCATCATTTCATGCAGTTTCCCAAAGAATGCTGCCTAAGAATGCTTTGCCAAAGGCCGGACACGGCAGAAGCAAGCTGGGCGGAAGTGAAGTTGCCTGACCCTCTGGCGATGGCGTAAGGACATGCATGCGTTTACTAAGCTAGAGGAAGGAAGCTATCTCTACCAAGCAAAAAATGCCCCCCACCCAAAACAGAAAAAAGAAATGCTTCCAGCTAGTTTAAAGGTTGCTTCTCCTTTTGCAGGAAAGGGAATCAGACTGGTTGCTTAGGTAATGGCGTATAAGCAGGTCGCTATTTGATACATTCAAAGTTTTTAAATATAGCCTTGGTGTACATGTGAGAAGAAAAGTCTGGACTAGGGATGAGGGAAAGACTTGATTCAGGAAGCACTGAAAGCCGAATCGATCAAATTTGTATTTTAGAAACAATATGCAAAGCAAACCCAGCTATCCTTCAAAACTGCACCAAATTCAAGTTTTGTGATGCAGTTTCCAACCAACCATTGTTTACAAAAATGCATATTTTAGGGGGAAGTGTAAATAAAAATGAAAATATTTAGGGAAAATGACTTGCAGAAATGATTGTATTATGGAAAAAAATGCTTTCAAAACTATGTACATTAGTCAAAACTGCATATAAAAGACATAGCTCACCTACTATGGAACTGCACAGTAATCCAATTTTCTGGAAGGAAGTGCAGGGCTAGAATTAATCTGGTTCTGTACAAATCCCTCTTAACAGGCAACTCTACCACTGCAGTTGGTTGCGTACGTGCCAGGTGGGGATGATCAAAAGCGCAAGAAGGATGGCTCCACTGAGCCATGTTGTCATCAAAACAAATATTGGAACTATCTGGAGTACACCAAGCACAGCAACCTGGATACAGGACCTCCTGCAACCAGCATTCCATGAGAAAATTCTGCTCTACAAAGTTCAAGCTTCCAAGAGATTTTGAGTGCATTTTTGGAACTGTTTGCCGAATAATATCTGCATTTAGATGTAATGGGAGGCACACTGCAGCAATGGGAATTTGCCCAAGTTAATGAATGTTAATCTAGGACTACAGCAGAACATTGACACACATTCATCAGAGTGCGGAAACCTAGACACACAAAGAAGACGAAGAGGCCATGAGCTCAAAGAGAGGGAGCAAAACTGGGGCCATTTTATTGTAATAATGTGAAATGCCCAATAAACCATGGATAAAAAAGGGAAATGCTCTGAAATAATAATGAATTTTCATAAGGATTTTTTAAAAATTTAAAATCACAGACTGCTGCAAAATGTGGAGAACAATTTAAGGCTGGAAACATGGACAACTGAGAAGATTATTTGGGTTACCTGAAATATATATGAAATTCACAAATCCTTCCATTCATAGTCTGGACTGAGAACATGGCATGGAGGAATGAGTTTTCCTTTCTGTCATTCCCAAAAGCCTGTAGAGTTTTACTGTTGAACAAACTGGCATTAGGTGAATAATTGCAATCCATTTTTTCACGTCACCACCTGGATAGGCCCCGCTAGTTCCCAAAACTTTAAAGTGGGGTAGGAGGGGAGCCACCCACATGTTGTGGGACTTCAGCTCCCATCCACCTCATCCATGTGTGGCCAGGGGTCAGAGATGATGGGAGTTGCAGTCCAGCAACACCTGGAAATCCACTTCTGCTTTAAATAGATAGAAATGGACATGCATCCCGGCACCACTGGAATAAGAGATTCAAATGAGGTCACAGCCTGGATTTCATCTCACACAATCAATCAAACTGACTTCCTTATACATACATTTCCCAGAATTAAAAGTTAATATGCTCCATCAATTCATATTTTGAGAGAAGGTACTGCTATGGGGGGAGGAACTATTTACATTTTCTTTTACTCTGCGGGATTGTTTTCTTTATGCAGTACTTATCTTGAATTGCCAAAAGCCCTGCACATAAACAGGTTTCCATCTTTGGTTAGCCATAGGATGCCAAAATGCTTTGATGAATTTCTCTCCCCTGCCTCCCCCATTCTGTTCAAGTGCACAGGGAGGTCCTCAACTGCACAGGCTTTTACTCCTTATAGGAAGCAAATATATATTACCATTTGGCTTGTAAAGGCTTTTTACATGTGGGGAGAGCAGGATTGCATGCTATCCCTTGACTTTGCGGAGAGCTTTCCATTTATGTTCATTGAGGCAGCTCAGTCCTATTGGACCTTAGGCTCTCAATAACTTATGCTCTGTCAAATATAAACAAACACACTAATCTGCTGAGGATTCCTGAACCACCAATTTTGAAACGGGTAATCTGGGGAACTGAAGTATTGCTAACTAACAGCACACAGATCTGCACAGGATCCAACATTTGCAAAGGAGCCAAAACCAGCAGTTACCAGGAGAAGAGCTCCCCTGTATGCTCTTCATTATGAAATGGTCAGACATCTATCTGTCTGGAGACTTCTATATTTGAAGACCCAGGAAAACCACCATAACTTTGCCTCAGTAATCCTATGGTATATATGGCTATAGCAGTGAAATCTCCACTGATGGTAGAAAATGTTTCCTTAACACTTGCAGCATCCGTAGTGTCAAAGAATGTTCTGCTTTCATCTAGCAGGCTCCCTAAGAATGTAGGAACCACCCTACTTAGTAGGCCATCTTATTTCCAATGGTGGTAGAAGCCTCTAAGTTGGATATGAAAATAACACTTTCTCCCTGTAGTCACCCCTGGGGCAATACAAGTGGTTTTCAGAACCCCCTTAAAAGCCACTCTCTACCACCTCCCTCAGTGGGTAAACTAAAACTTCTGAAATCAGTGAGCAGCCAGCACTTGAACACCAATTCTTTGCGTTCTGCACACACTGCTTTTCTGCTGTGACAAATGGGAATTTGGCCAGCACATCAAGAGAATAAACTTCACCAGGCCTGCACACATTTCTGTCCATTGTGCAATTGATTCTGACACTAAACATTGTATTATGAATGTCTCCTTCCTTCTCACTGCAGTTTGACACATATTTTGAGTAACTAAACAATATTTTTTAGAGAAACTGTGTAATTGGAAATAAGTTCCATGCCTACAGTAAGCACTCTTCTACCTGGCAATTAAATGCAGATACTTAAAGCATTTTCTGGAAGAACCCAAGTTTTGTACTGCTTTAGTGGAAGGAATGAAAAATTCTACTCTCACAGACAAAAAATGTAATTTCTAATAACTGGGCAGACTAATACTTTACATGCAGAAATAAGGCCAATCCAATGTGAAGTCAGGTCTCACTCGGCTCCATCTTTAAAGCAAAACAAACCTAGAAATATGCATTATTAGCTCAATGAGGCTCAGGTCATATTACACCACGTAGTAACTTAGTACATAATTTGTTCAATTCTGGGCAGAGAGAGATTGAACTGGTTCAGGAAGTTCAATAACCTGTAGTCTGAAAGACAGAGAAATATATGCCTCCTGACATGGAATGCACTTTTGAGAACCAGAAATCCCCGAGTTCCTGCCTAGCAGCATCTCCTGTGCACAGACATAAAAGAGTCGACCGGGTGCAGCCACCGGAAGGAGGGCTAAGCACCATCATGTTTACTGGGATCCCCAGGGCAGTGGGAGCCAGTGTTGCTGACAGAATATATGAGAGTTGATGAGTTGGTACTCCTGCTTCCAGGGTGACCAGAATAACATGCTGGATCCCAGCGACACGGAACAGTGGCTAGAGGGCAGTTATCACTCATCTTTAAATATACATTCATGCCATGTCTGGCTATCATCATATACCAAGGAGCCAGAAAACACAATAAACCCAAGCAAACAAACATCAAGAAGCAAAAGCACAAGCTTCCATGGGTTTTCTCAAGACATGTCAAATGTCTATAACATTTCTTTGTGGATCACCAGTGCTTCCCAAAATGACCTCACAATCTGAGTTTGCTACTTGGACCATACCAAGAGGCCACTCTTGGGTGACCATGGGATCTACAATGACCGCTCCCCGCCTAAAACGGGGGGCGCCCTTTGCGTGGACGCACGCAGCCCCTGGATCTGAAGCGGCTCCAACAGCATAGGCTTGGCTTTCCCTCCCTCAGGTGGGATACCTAGAGGTCTCCGCCTACCTCAGTCAATTGTCCAATCCCACCTGGGGGAAGCATTGCCAAGGAGACCAGGCCAGGTAGGGGAGGGATTACCTGCCCACACAATAGAGGGAGGATCTTACCTGGGAATCCTTACTTGGCTCCAGAGCTTCTCCCACCCTACCCACCCTCAGTTAATGTCTTCTTTTGCAGGTTAACTTTTCTTCACAGGTATGCGGGCGCTGCTACGTTAAGGTCGCTGTTAAAGGGCCGGAAAGGAATTTCCCTGCATTGGCTGGTTTCGCCTTTCCCGTAGCAAAACGTCACAACTTTGGCGGTATCAGGCCTTGGGCAGAATCCTTTAGTCCATCTTCCTCTTTGTGGCGGCAATACCAGGGTTCCCCGTTAAAGGGGTTTCTGAAGGGAGGCTTTCACCGTACGCCGAAAGGTCGTCATTGCTCTCCCCTGCGGCGGCGGCGTAACGGGGGCGGCTATCTCTGCTTGAACATATGTTCTCCAGAGCCGGCCCATCGCCCCCCCACACACACTGGGGACTGGAGAGGGAGAACGCCCAATGCCTGAGCCAAGGTCTACCCACATTTGAAATTTAATAAAGTTGTGGCCAATTTAATCCCATAGCATGTTGTCTTGAGTCGTTATTCCACATGATGGGGGGGACCGCGTGGGATCTGGGGACTCCGCCTGTCCACGCAATGGCTTGTAGGATGATGTGCTTTCAAAATCTACCTTGGCCAGAGGATTGAGTGGGGCAAGAGCTCCCCGTGCCCTGGCTCTTCTCTGCTCAGCTTGCCTGGGGCTTTGTGCTGATAGCTGCAGAGCTATCACCTTTTCTGGACTCTGGATGTGACTGCTATGCAAGGAGTCCTGCCTTGGTCACTGAGAGCCTTTGGAGTCATTCTGTAGGTGTTTAAGATATAAGGTTAGTAGGGCAGTGCTAACCCATTTTTAAAAGGCTGAGACTTTTAGCATTCCCTTTCCCCCCCACAGGTGTTTTGCCCCTTAAATTCCAGCCATAAATAAGTACTACTCTGTTGCTTGGTGACAGAGAGAGGCTGGAGCATCATAGAAACATACTTTATGAGCAAATGGCTACCTATATCGAGTTAACACCTGAAACTATGAGCTTTGTTTGTTTAGCAGAATAAACCTGAAAGCTAGTTCTTGAAATATCCCCTAACATGCTTCTCTAAAATGCTGAAGGCACCCCTTGACTTGTTTTCAGTCTAACAGGATATGTGAAGTATTTTGAAACAGCTCCCTGCCATTATTCGACGCGCTTGGTTTTAATCATTACTAAAGTGCATACAACAAAATACTATTGCCCCTCCTGCAATTTCATTCAACATATAGTGAGCCTGCAATCCATTTTCCTGGGATTAAGCCCCATTGAAATCAGTGAGGTTTACTTCTGAGTAGATAGGATTGCACTGTAAGAATGAGGGTGATTCCCCCCCCCCTTGCCCCTACTAGATATTATGTCTTCAGAGCTGTATAAATAAACTTGAGCTAAAAAAAATTCCAGTCATGAAGGGAACAAACTAAAAAAAACTTTTTTAAAAAAATTAAAAATAGCATGTAAAAGCCAGCAGAGAATGAAGGTTCGTAGATGAGATAATGCTTTGAAATTATTTACAGTTTTGACTGAGAATGTAATAGCCATGCACACCCCAAATTTCTAAAACCTTGCTTCATGTTTCTTCTTTGTGCTAGGAAAGCAACAAGCAGGCCTCACCACAGTCTTTGTCTGCTAGTCCAAGTCTTCTTCCCGCAATTCCCCCTGTCCTGTAATCTGCTTTCCTTTCTGAGGCAGCACCAAGGCTAGTTACTCCTTCAACAGTTTTCCTGTGAGCAGTCGTTGCACCGATGA
This sequence comes from Podarcis erhardii, assembly GCF_964252035.2. Lineage (NCBI taxonomy): Eukaryota > Metazoa > Chordata > Lepidosauria > Squamata > Lacertidae > Podarcis > Podarcis erhardii. The sequence continues at coordinate 138,486,982 of NC_138497.1, read as the reverse complement.
ACAAAGTTCCGAAGACTTCACTTTGTTTTGGCATTTTCCACAGTCATCTTTTATATATATCTATATTTATATATCATCATTATAATAATAATTCATTTTACATTTTAAATTATTTTATTTTGCTGGTCACTTCCGTATTGCTTCATTCAGATTCCAGAATACAGTTCAGGGTGAGGACAAAAATTAAAACCATAGCTTAAGTGCAAATGAATTTTCCAGTGATCTGCCATGTGTGTTTTCTTCTTTATGAACTGAAGTCTGCCTCCTGACCCTGCCTCCTTTAGAAGCAGGTCACCCTTAAAACAAAAACAACCCCAAAACCATGAATTAAAAGAACGACGACGATGGATTTTCTCCCTCTGTCCAGTCCTCAGTATTCTCTACTGCTTCCCAAATTTAGCTGATAAACCAGAGGAAACTGAGGAGAAAATAGCTACATTTTGTATTCAAGAAGTATAAAACATCAACAGGAGGCTCTGTGCATATAAATCTTGGTTGGTGGCTTGCCCTCAAAAAATGAGATGTTGTTGTTTTCCCTATAATTTTGGCCTTTGTGTCCTGAAATCATTTTTGCTTTCAAAACATTTGTTCTCCTATTGACCCGTAGAAAACCTGTAGTGTCATGCACAGAAGCATGAAGAAGTTAGGTCTGTGCAGTTAGAAAACAGAAAGCAGAAGTGGTGGAGAACGGGGGACTGGCCGGAGAGTCCTGTGATCTTCAGTGTGATCCCTTTGATGGATGGACAGACACAGTGAACAAGATGGGAATGGCAAGCTGGGTTAGCCATTTTGTTTATGTGGTAGAATATAAAGTGTTAAAGAAAGAAGTCGGATTCTCAATCTCATTACATCATCACTCATGATATTAAAAATGTCCTTTCCTACCCTCTCTTTTCCCTCCCCCTACCCAAAACCGCACTGCCCCCTCCAGGATTGCTCCAGTGGCTCTCAGCATTTCCTGCTGATAGAAGCTGGCACTGTTGTGACTTTCCCTGCAGCATCAAAGCTGAATTGCTATGTGGAGAACTAGTTGGACAGCAGGCAACACCGCCACCGGCTTTTACTAGTATTCATTGGCTTGTCTGACCTCCTGGCCCTGCGGGTGCACAGAAAGTGAGAAATGCCAGCCTTTCTCCCCCCCTCCCTCCCCGCTGCTTCATTCACTCTTTACTTTTCTTTCTTCCCGGCTTCCTGGAACAAATGACTTAACTGTGCCTTTCCATTTGCAGACAACCACCTGCGGGAAGAACTGGCAAGAAAAGGAGAAGAGAGGGTAAGAAGAAGGGACAGAAGAGAAGGGAGACAGAGACGGAGGAGAAAGGAGAGTGCTGGTATATGGGTCCCCCATGACTTCCACGCTTTGGGGATTACACCACTGTGTTTCGGTGTCTGTAGGGTGGAGGGGGCAGCATTGTGCCAGGCTTCAGGGAGAACTCTGAGAGGTATTCGGGGTTCTCTGCCACAATGGGCCGGATCCTTCCATTTTGTTTGTAAAAATATTTTGTGCTGTATTCCTGTAGGTAGTCCGGGTGCTGTAGGGTACTCCGTGGGGGCAGGCTGTGATTCCAGTAGCCTGGGTTGTCAAATGCCTTCTTGGGTTTCTCTGGCAATGGAAGCCCGTTTTTCTTCAGGTACTCTGCATTCTCGAAGGTGCCTGTGAAGGTGTTGAGGTACAGTGGCTCGTTCACATACTCATCCTCTGCTTTGGGTGGGCCATTTTGGCCGTTGTGATATTCTGGGTTGTCCAGCGCTTGAAGATCACCATTTTTCCGCCGAGAGACAAATGGGTTCTCCTCCACAGGATTCAGGTGATCTAGAAATTATAAGACCCATATGAGCCAAAGAAACAAACCACATCTGAATGGAACCTAATTTGAAACAAATTTGTTTTAATATTTCTATGTTGTCAAGCTGTACCATGATGGGTTACAAAAAAAGAATACCAGCTGATATTAGGAAGAAACAGGTGAGCATTGTGCTGGTGAGCTGTTCCAAGTGGTTTAGTGGGCTGGACTTTAACAGACTTCATGAAGCAATGGATTGATATGGAAATATCTCTAATTCCTAGCTAGAGAGAGAGTTGAGTCTGGGTGGGGGAATCTGTGGGCATCCATATCTTGGTTGTGCTGCCACTCCCATCAACCCCATCCAGGATGCTCAAAGGCCAGGGATGATGGCAGATAGTCCAGTAACATCGGGGGTGGGGGGGTGGGGGTGGGCTACAACTTCCCATTCCTGGATTAGAGCTTCTTGGGTACGGATCTAACACCAGCTAGTCATACAACATAAAACTGCCCTGTCACTACTCTTAGGTTCAAATAACCTTAGGTTGACACAAACTGTAGCTTATTTCAGGTCAGTGAAAACAAACTGACAGGAGTAAAGTTTTGTGTGATTTTATGATATCTATCTACCTGAAAGAAAAGGCTATTGTTTACTTAATCACTATCCTCGGATCTTTATTCTCTAAGAGGATGTCTTTGGAGTAAAATTTATGCACCTTTACCTCTAACATCAGAAGCTTCTGTTTGTATGCACTCAGCCAGTCCCTTTCCATAAGGAGAGAACCCTGCAGCTGTAAAGTGGGCAGTCCTGGGATATTAACCTGCAAGGAGGCGCCTCCATTTCTCACAGAGCTGAGCCCAAAGTACGCACAGCTGATCTGAACTTTTCCAGCAGTGCTGAAAATGTCTCCTGTTTACATTGCTTATCCTCAGGGAAACAATAACCACCACTGCCATATAATGTTATCTGGCAGATTATGAAAGTGCCACTAGCACAATTAAAAAATAAACAACACCGTTACATTTTACACGGGCCATAGAAAAATACAATAGCCTCAAGGAACAAACCTAGCTAACTCCACTCTCAAATATGAATATGTTGATTTAAACAGTGAAGGAAATCCCAGATTAAAATGCAGGAGGCATGCAGATGCTTAGCGAGGGAGGAACTCTTCCACAACTCTAAAACGAAATACTTCATTTTAGAGAGAGAGAAGTGACCGAAAACTATCTGAATCAAGCTATCTCTCCTGGGTTAGAGATGTTACTGTAGCATTTTGGCTCAGGACATACGTGCACACTGACCTTCAGGTCTTTTTCTCACAGTACATCTTAGATAAGCCAAAAGCCTGTGGTCTGCAGAAACAAAAGTGTGACGAGGAGTGCAAGAGAACTGTGGAAACTCAGTGGGCTGTAAGTAGCATGGCTAGAAGGTTAACGACAGGGGTGAGGACAAGAGGAAGGAAGGACATCTGCAGTGAGAAAGTCTCAACATGCTCATCCAGTTATGTTCAAAAACAAAATCTCTTTTCTGCACCAGGTTTTCTCCCTTCTTTCACATCTGTCCCTGACTATGTGTCAATAATCTTTAAGATTGCTCTTTAGTAGTTTTTTCAATGTTTTCAGAGTGTAAGAGGTATGATGGCAGAGTAGTTCTAGACAAAGCAAATAGACTATCGCGGGTGTCAAGTAGGCACAGGTGAAGCTCACACTTAATGGATTAAGCAAGTTAATCGTTGCAGTTTTGATTATTTACAATTCCAGATATTGAGGTTTGACCAGAGAGACTTGCATTCAAATCCCTACATAGACATGAAGCTCACTGCATGATTTTGGGCCAGTCGTGGGTGAGACTGGATCCTTCAGTTAAAGATAACCTAATTTCTTATTGAAATATGATCTAAGTCACTGAAGTCTGAAGTTAAGCCCCACAGTGATTTTACCAGAAGTGGACTCTATTCTTTGGAGAAAAGCAATGAATTATCAGGAGTATGTCACTTGTCTCTCTTTATTTTATAGCCTTGTAAATCTGCACACGGTAACCTCCCTTTATTTCTCACACTCTAAATTTATCTAAATTTAACCTCTCCTTATCTTTTGCTAAGCTCACAATGTTATTGGGTAAATATCCCCTTCGCTTTGTGCAGCACAAATCCCTTTATTAGTATTGTCTTTGTCCTATAACTTATATCAAGGTGGAGCTCTTTAGAGAAAGAGTGGGGTTTAAACATTGATAATCAATCACCTCTGGAAGCCAAGCTGCTACTAGAAATTAGCCTTCAAAACCTTCAGATGCAGCTTAGGTCCTATTTCAAACCCAAAACCTTATGATTGCTATCACATGTATGTATCTACATACCTGTTTTGGGTTTTTCTGGCATTGGAGTCATGTATCCATCTTCATCCAGCTCATTTCTTGGCCCCCGTTCAGGTATAAAAACGGTTGGGTCAGCGCTGTACCTCTGAGTGATGCTGTCTTCCTGTGAAAGGCTGGCCACCTGCTTCCGCAAGGTGCCATTGCAGCAAGTATCATCGCAGATCTCTGCAGCACTTTGCATGATGGGAAGTTCTGGTGCTATGCTTGGCATAGCAGCTCGGTATGGCAAAGGAATTACTTGTTCGGTAGCCAAGCTGCCGTCTCTGTAGATAAACTGGTTCTGTAAGAAACACAGACCACGACACAAGAGACTCATAAACGATTGTACTTTTGGGCTTTTGTGCATATAATATTACATTTTATTTTCATTTATTTGTTCAACTTGATTTTTCCTTTCCAGATATGCTTCCCTGGTATTCCAGTTAGAATAGACCTCAAGTATCACAGCACACATCTTCAAAAGAAAAAACCTTACAGAAGACCTAGTAAAATTTTGCCAAAAAATCAAAAACTGAGGGCAAAATAGAAAATTCCAGGTTGACATTCTATTAAATTCCTTTTTAATGCAATCATTTAGAACTTTCTGATCCATACATGTCAGTACTCTCCCTTGAATAATATTTTTTTTTAACCATTTCAAGTATCATCTCTCCTTGTTTGCCTCATCATATTCCCACCAGTGCCTGACTTCAGAAGTGGTTTTTTGAGTGTGTGCAAGAAAATTCTGCAAGAAATTCTGCCACTTTTACCAAATTCATTTTGTTTTCCTACAGTTCCTTAGATGTTTCTCCCTAGCAGAAACCTCCCAAATCACCCAAAAAATTCCCTTTAGGTAAAACTCAGTGACAATTTAGACAGGTACATATCAGCATCACTCAGAAATTTTGCTTAGACAGTTCATATTGGCAGGAAATTCCACTTTTGCCACAGAATTTTGCTTTAGGCAAAACACTTTGCAAACACTTTTGTTCCCGGGCCTAAACCTGCAGAGTACTGGCGCCTCTTATTTTTGCTGCCCATGGCAGCCATTTTGTGCTGGTATCCAAAGCACTTTTATGAGTATCAAGCCTCATTTTTTCAACAAAAAGCACTGCAGCACAGTATCTAGTAATGTAGCATGCATAGTTGAATTATCTTTGTTCTTTCAGAAATAAACTTTATATGGATATGGTTGAAATCTTTCATAAAAGGGTAGGGGATAACTTTCTTCTTCTTTCTTGTGGGCTTCTAGAGATTATTAATCAGTTACTCTTGCAGGAATTACCTGCTATTTTTGGAGCTCATCATCTCAAGAAATTATCATAAAATAAGATTTTCTGATGATCTTATATTGTACTTCCTGTCATTTTGTGTGTAGCTTCAACACATACTTTAAGTCTATATAAAGAGAGTGATTTTATATACAACTGTGACCTATATAGGACCTTAGTTCTTGTAAGTTTGAGAGGTGTTCTTTCTTACTTAACAGGTCGTGGGGGTATTCTGAGAGTTGCTATCCCCTTTAGCTTATATTTGTTACAAATGAGGGATGTTTGGGTTTTTTGCAGAGGGGAGTTATTGGTGCTTGTCCATTATTTTGACCATTATTTTGTTTAATGAGGTACTGTTTATTAGTATTATATGTCCATTTGTTATATATTTTTTCTGTAACTGCTACAATGCCCTAATAAAGAACTTGGTACTAAAAATGCACTGGTATTGAAATTCATACCTTTTTGGATCAGTAACGCAGACTCTTGCCTCTGCATATGTTGGAGAGAGACTGAAAAAGGGAATAATCTAAACTAGCTATTGAAAACTGCCTATCTTTCATTTCCAGCAGAAAACAAACATTTTAATACAGCAAATTTAAAATCAATTGGCATCTGTTATGTGTCACCTTCTTTTACTTATGAAGGAAGATTTTTCAAACTTCAGAGCTATTAATTATAAATTAAGACATGGGCACCTCTCCTTGGGGCATTCCAGTATCTGATAACTGATCAGAATGGACACACACACACACACACACACACACACACACACACACACACAGAGGGCTGGCACATCCATTAGGCAGGGTAAGGCCTCTGTCTCAGGTGGCCCTAGTCCCTGAGGCAGCATCCCTGTGGGCACCCCACCTGCCCTGCTGCTTCTGCTGCCAGCACTGGTGCCCATTTTAGGTGAGATCTCGCCAAAATCATGTGGAATCTTGCAGATCATGCGAGACCTCATCTGAAATTGACACCAGTGCCAGCACTGCTTCTCTGCCGGCAGGGGTGGGTGGTGCAGAAAGTGGCAGCAGGGCAGGGTGGCACCTCCCATTTTGCCACAAGCGGTGCCACTCCTGCACACACCCCTAATTCAATGAGAAATGCAAGTAGCACATCCAAACTTACAGGGGTTCCTTCCTCCCAGAAAGATGCCTTTAGGCTCGAGAGTGGCTTCCTAATCCGTCTGTACTCCCTTGTTTTAAATCATAAGAATTTCTGGTTATCAGGAAAGCTGAGAACGTAACTGAATAATGAATTAGCAACACCTGACAGTAATGTAAAATAGGAACTTATTCTGAAGCAGATATTAAACCCTGGTGATGTTTTATTTTGTAGAGTTCCAAGCTCTTGGTAGAATTTCCACTGAGACCAGAGAGACCACTCAGTCCCTCAAGAACATGGTAAGTTCTGGAACTAGAATTGAGGAAATGGGTGAGAGGCACGTGATGGAATTTAGAAAGAAAAGAGAAGGAATGAAATGTTTTTAAAAGACAGACAAACCCCTAATTGATGAAGGTTGATTGGGAAATACTTACTCCTGACATAGGGGCGTAGGGAGGAGGAGGGCTGTGTCCAATTTCACTCTAATAGGAAAGAAAAATGGAATGATGGATATAGTAAGAGGTCGCATGAATGAAAAGAAGTCACATGAGCTCCATGAATCAGTGAAGAAAAAACATGCACATTGGTGAGATTTACTCAAATCTCAGTCAAATTCAGCCCTTGATGCTCAGGGAAAACTCCCTAGGGAAAGGGATCCAAAAGCAGTTTTGCGTGAACTCAAGGTCTGGAGGGTTTGACTGGGAAATGGTTGAGAAAAGGCTGAAAAGATGGGAAGGAGTTGCACAAAGAGTAGCAGGCATGCAGCTTTTGTCCTCAAACCAAGAGTCACATGGAACGTCACCAACTATTGACCCACCTGATCTAAAAAGAAAGAGTTTGTTGCCCAAGAATGAAAAGAAAGCAAGGACCGAATTGTCAGAATCTCTTATGTGGCAAATATTTATCAGACACACAAGCAGAACTGTCCTAAGATAGGTTTTCCAATGGTAAAAATTTAAAGTGGCATAAAAAACCTAATGTGGTAATAGCCAGGGAATATGCAACCCGACTGCTTGATACCGTTTTCAGATTTTTCTTTCAGTAAATATTTTCAGGTGTGTGTGACAGAGAGACAGAGAGAACAATACCACAGAACCAGACAACGTTTCCTAAGCAGCATTTAGAACGTAAAATGATTCATGTAATGGAATATGTGGCATGAGTCCATCTTGGCGGTCTCCCCACTCTTCTACTTCAACCCTTTTTCAGGTTGGGGTTGAAATGCAAGTCAGTAGAGCATGAGACACTTAATCTCAAGGCTGTGAGTTCGAGTCCCACATTGGTCAAAAGATTCCTGCATGGCAGGGGGTTGGACTAGATGACCCTCGTGGTCACTTCCAACTCTACTATTCTATGTTTCGAGGGTCAAGAGGGCAATTAATGAAATTCTGTCGACACCCATTCAGATGCAAAAGAATGGCCCACTTTGTTTTCATTCATCACTTATTGATGTTCACCATCCTTCTAATAGTCTCTTCCTTTGTAATGATTTGATACTACTTGCATCTTTGTTCTGTACTACAGTAAACAGACTACAGGGCCAAACTAGGTGTGATGGTGGCCTCAATCAAGAAGGTAAGGTCAGTAGTAGAGTCTGGATTAAAAAGCAAAAATGATGCATGGATGAGAAGCGGGGAACCCCCTGCCCCCAGTGGCTTATCTCTTCATTTTCTCACCCAAATATTCTTCTCAACCAAGGTCATACACCAAATGTTGACTTGTGCATGCAGAAGGTCTCTCAAAATCCACCATCCTACTTGTGGGCAAACAAACTGAGGAGGATCATTTCACTCAGTTTCTCTGGGGAGAGGAGACATTCCCCAAGAGTTTCTCAGAGTGAGATTTACTGTTAGTAGCAATAACACCAACCTACCTCACAAACAGCATTGCTGTGAGGATAAATGATTCTAGGCGCTGCAATACACATTTTAATGAATAATACTACTGGTATTATTTTAGAAAGAAGGCAGAAAAAGATCAGAATTATTGCGGTGGGAGCAGCTTTTCCAGACAAGCAGCAACTCCTGCTATGCATTGCTCAACAAGCAGCCTGCCTAAATACTTATACACCTAGTGAGCTTCCTGACAGATCTGTGAAGTGCAGAGTTGTCTCAAGGAGGAAATTTCATTTTATTAGCCTGCTAGCAGACCACTGTTTCTTAACAGTCCCAGGCAATAGGGTTGCATAAGTAAGCAAGTAGCAGAATAATTAGTGTCATATTCTAATGACGTGACCCCCCCCCAAAAAAAAAGTCCTGTGGAGCCTCTCTTTAACCCTGGTATAAAGCCTTGATATAATATAAAGTCTGTGTGAGTCTTGCCAGACATAGTCCCTGCTCTCTGCCTGGCTCAGTTCTACCTGGTTTGGAACAGACTCCAACTACAAAGATGGCTGCTGATGGTGCCTAGGGTCTTTCATCGGTTTCAGGTCCTGGATAAGCCAAAACCTTAGTTTTGGCCTTGAGAACACTTAACCCTCCTGCCAGCTAGGGAAACATTTCCTTGCATTATTCATTTAAACAAATGACATATGGGGAGGGGGGAAATACTACATTTGTGAAATGCACTTGGAATACTTATGGTTTTGTTGTACCTATATATTGATGGTTTGTTTACTGTTCTCTTGTGAGCTGCTTTGGGCATAATTTTGAAGAGCAGTAGGCAAATAAACTTCAGGATGATTATTTATAAGGTGTTTGCTTCTGTGGCTTCATTGTGCACAGAACTACCATGTAATAACTCATTTAATAACTTTTAAACAATAGCATTGCTTTTTTCACAAAAATCATTTCATTCAAATTTGTAGTCTCCATTCATAAAATAAATTGAAGGCTGACTTTCAAATTCGGGTGACTGCTTTTTAAGAAAGGGGGATGGGATATAAGGTACAAGCAAAGCAGTAGTCTTCATTGAGAAACCTTCAGGAGTACAAGAAAATATGCACAGATTAATACATTTGGTGTGGTCAAAAACTGAGAACTTACTCAGACTTGCAGGAAGAGAACATAGTGTAGTTTTCATGGGAAAATAAGAGTCCAGAATGCCAAAAGCTGCTTGAACATATAAGGGAGAAGTCTACCCTTGCAACCTTCTCCCTGGTATGCTAACTTTCCACATGAAAGGAGGCTTTGACACATAGATTCATGCTCTGACAACTACAGAACGTACACTATGGAATTCAATACCATGCGGTGTAGTGCCAGACACCAACTAGGACATCTTTCAAGGGGGACTCGTGAAATCCATGGAGGACAAAGCCTTCCATGGTTACTACTACCTCTGATGGCTCTATTACCTCCAGTGACAGACAGTTGCTGAGATCATTTTGGAAACCAATGCTAGAGTAGAAGGCCTTTGGTCCAGCAGAGCTTGCCATTTGCTCTTAATCCACCAGAAGCATTCTCAGGTGGCTCAAAGTTCTCTGTGGACTTCCTTTTTCACTGTTTGAATCGCCTTTCAGAAAGGTACCACTTCTAGTTGCATAAACCTTTTGAAAACATGATGATTTGTTGAGGAAATACGGTGATGGTTCCCATGCCAAATAAGAGCTGTGGGGAGGGAGGTTCTTCATTGGGGCTGCAGTATTAACCAGTCTTCATCCTGACTGTGCTCCCCACATCACTACATACTTGCTATTTAAAGAAGGTTCACACAACTGCAGGGAGCATATTCACCATCACAATGTTTAGTCAGTGACCTGCCAAGCTCCAAAATTACAACAAGGAATACCGTGGAACCATTTTGATAAATGGTTTCCTCCCCCCCCCCTCTTAAAAACAAAATACTAAGCAATGGGGGGGGGGATAAAGGGTGTTTGAGCTGCTTCAGCTTTTGTGTGTGTTTGGTCATTAAGTGATAAAAGTGCCATAGTCACAATTCCAAAAAAAGAATGCCAGGAAACAGCTGAAGCACAGATTAAATGCAACATAATTGTTTCTTAAATGTCGTTAAATTGCTTCCTAATTACAATGCAATGCCATAATTTTGGAAGCCTCAAAAATACCTGTTTGTACTTAAGATAAAAAAACAAAAAGGAGACCAGATTCCCGCCCCCGCTCTATCCGCCTTCTCTTGATTGTGAGCATGGGTTCTGGAGGGAAAGGTGAATAATTTCTCACCAGCTAGAAAATTATGTATTGGCAGGGGAAGGGTTGGTGTTGAGTGAAGCAACAGGTTGAACCAATATTCTTGAATTACTACTATGCAATGCTTTTGACAGGCTAGGAAACAGAGGTGCTGCATGCCTGGGGTGTGTGCTCCCACAAAGGCTGGTAGGAAGTGGAACCCAGTTGCCAAGGCACTGAAATCCAGGGGGTGATGATTAACCTTTAGCACTGTAAACCAACAAACGATGGTGATACTAACTAGTAAAAAGAGAGCTTTGCCTGGGGCAGTGTGGGACAAGAGAATGGTGGCTGGGCACTGAAGACATCTTGCTATGGCCACTGTGACAGCAGGTTGTTAAGGGAGATCGGGTTTCTTAAGGGAGGAAAAAGGAATAACTGTGAAGCCGTTGCTAAAGATGAACTGTTCTCCTCCAATTCTGTTCCACCTGTCCAGTTCAGGAACCAGAGTTTGCTTGCCCTCCCCACACCCATAGTAACTTCACTGATCCTTTTCCCAGCTCTTGTATCATTTATAAAGTGCCTAAAATATTAAAGGCAAATGTAGCCATCTTAAAATCAAAGCAGCACCTTTGCTGGCAGGCTATTATCTACCCGACCTGACTACAAATTTTTGTTAATATAAGCTTAAACTTATAATTGGCTACGTTTCCATTCTATTGAATGGGATGGGGACTTCAGTGCAAGAAGGGAAGTGAGTGTAAACAAGATGGGAGTGGGAATTGAGTGGCTGGGGGGGGGATGTGTAGAGAGAAATATGTTATGGTCTGGATAGGTTATTTCCTGGTTCACACTGAGGAGCAAGGGGAAGAAACAAGGGCAGCCCATAGAACTCAATGGAGGACTGGGCACATTCACATTAGCCCCCCCCCAAAAAAACACCCAAAATTGGTGGGGGGTTGGGTGAGAGCAAAACAGGCCAATAAGAAGTGAGCGTGCTCAGTATGCACAGAATGCTTACTTTTGGATGGGCAGGAGGAAAACCTGGGGGAGGGCGAATGCAATGGAGCAGCGAGACAGAAACACATCCCACTGCAAGGTTTTATTACAGAGGCATCTTACCTACTTTGTTTTTCTGGGGTCAATAGTGTCCTACTACTGCGCTCGTATCATCAAGTTATATGTTCCTTAAATATCACTATCAGCGCCATTCATGATTCTAGTCCACAAAAGCTCATGGTGCAATAAATGTGCTAAAGGTACTGCAATATGTTTTGAGGGATTACCCTGAGGAACGTTGCTACTTTGGTTGTTTACCATGCTGCTGTTAGGTCCATAAACGTCAATAAGATCCCCTCAGGAAGCTGCCTTCTCATACGGAGTTAACTGTTGAGGCTCAGTATTGTCTCTACATAGACTGGCAACAACCCTCTGGGGGGGGGGTCTCTCCCACTCCTACCTGGAGATGTCTGGGAGTCAATGTTGGCCCTTCATGCAAAGCATATGCTCTCCCATTGAGCCCCAGCCCTTCCCAGCACATGGCTAGGATCCTAGAATTTGGATCTCAGTTACACCCAAGAAGTGCTGTTGGACAGCTTTTTGAGAAGCAGTGCTGGAGCATATATTTGCCCAGGTTCATCCAGGAAACAGACACGTGTTTTACGTCTTGTAGGGAAATGTCACTTTGGTTAGGAAATACAATTGCTGCTGAGCTGGAAGCCTAAGAAGTGCAACGATGGGGCTAAAGCACATGTCCGTGCATTTGCATCAGGACTTCAGTCTGCACTGGAACAGCCACCCAAATCGTTCTTCTGCATGGCCCCTCCCATTATACTCTGTTGCCTTGGATCAGAGCTTTGTCCCCATTATCATTCAGGGCTGGTTTCTCTCGCTGCTTCCCTTCCTCCATGGCTACACGTCCTCCCTGTGGCGATAGGAAAAAGGATCCTCCTTCAAAGCTGCATTTGCTGCTTTTGAGGCAGCTGGAAACACAGGAGATCAGTGCCTCTGACGCTTGCCATGTAGCATGGGGGGGGGGCGTCTTCAGGACACAAGCATCCACACCTCTCATTCATCACTGCTGCAAACCTTGTACTCCCTAGCTTTGTACTTTTGCACAAACATTTGCTGTTCAGCTGCTCTGAAGCTGTTGGGGGATACAGACACATCTGAAAAGTGACTGCATAATTGGTGTCACTTTCTGTTAGGGATTGTATTTGATTGCCTGCTAATTTCACACTAGACGAGAGGGCTGCGATTTTCTCAGCAAAGGTTAAAGAATGACTATTTCAGTGGAGCTGTATGAAGATATGCACTACTGAAATGAGCAAAGACAAAGATCTGAGCTCCCAACTGCCAGGATTTCTCACCCTCCTATGCCTGCTTCAGTATCCCGTGAACAATTAAGTCCTGCTTGTCCAGCAGTATATTTGCCCTAATTTGCAAAACTGATATACAAAATTTGCATATACAAATTTGCATATACTACCCTGAACATGCCCGATCTCGACAAGGAAATCATTAGATGTGTCCCTGTGAAATCTCAGGGTTCAGATTCAGATTAGCAGCTTAAAATTCAGCGAGGCACCTCCCTCCCTCTCCTTTGCACTGTGTTGTTGACATTATAGGTGGGGTGGGGATGGCTTCACCCAATGAACATCATCCCCCCCCCTTCTGTGCCCATGCAATCCCTCCTGGAACTCCTATTCATGAAACTCTCATCCATGTATGCATCTGCGGATGCGCAATGACCGCCTCAAATGTTCATATCACTGATCATTCCATATCCAGTTTTCTATTCAGACTGAAGTTGGTTTGAGAAAAACACATTTTACAGCTGTATTTGTCAGGAAACGACAGGACTGATATGGCGTATATTAATTCAGCCTTGAAAACTAGCAGTGGGAGCACACTAGATGCAGAGTAATGTGGAGACACCATAAGGTTCTATACTGTACTTTGCTTCACTGTGAAGCTCATTGGGTCAACCATTCTCTCAGCCCAACCTGCCCCATGGCGTTGTCGGAAGTGTAGATGGGGGTATGAGCCCCACCCTGAATAGCCACTCTTTTGCAGACGTAAGAATGTGCTGGATGTGGAGGTTCTATTTGGCTGTCATGGCCAACAGCCACTCATAGACCTATCCCAAGGCTGGATTTAGGGGCAGATTGCCCTAAATTAGGGGCAGCAGACATGGGGGGGGGTCCAGTTCACATGGCATAAATAAATGTACAGTTTCTGATCCTTGCATGCAAATTTGTTATCTTCTGCATCAGGAAATAATCCTGCATCAACTCTTAAAATGTGCTATATATGAAATAAGACAAAAGAGTGAGATGCTCCTTGCCTAGGGGGCATTTGTCCTAGACTACGTATCTGTTTTCCAGAATCCCCCACACTTGCTTGTGGGGTTTAATGTTGGGTTTCAGGCTCCCTCAGCATGGTGCCCTCCAGGTGTTTTGCACTACAATTCTCATCATCCCTAACCGTTGGTCTTGCTGGCTGGAGCAGAAGGAAGTAATAGTTGAAAACTCTGAAAACTCTGAAAGGAAAAGTGGAGGAAGGCTACAGTATTTCCACAAAAGTGACAGGGAGGGGGTTAAAGTGAAAATTTTGAGGAATCTAAATTCCTGAATTATTTGGATCAATGGCTTCTGCACCAGAATTTGCATTATTGTAAATCTCGGCTTGTTTTTGTTTGATTCAGCATTCTGCATGATGTGGAGCCCTGCTCCAGAGCACCGCAACCTTTGGGGAAGTGTGTGGCACATAGCCCAAGCAGCTCTCAGATGCTCTGCTTGACCATTTAAGAAATGTTAGGTCATAGCTCCTAAGCTGTAATCCACAGAAACAATTAATAGGATGCATGTCAGTATTCAGGAAAAGTCAATGAACCAAGTCCTCCTACCCTGGCAAGACTATATAGCTGCTCCACTAAGTTGAAAGATTTCAGAAAGAGCTCTGTGTGGAATAAGGACAGCTGGTTTATGCAAGTGGATCTGTGTAATATCCTACAGATACCCAAGTGGAAAAGCAGATAGAAAATACAATGCAGAGCCGTCCCATCAGCTCAGAGCAAATATTTCAAAGGAACAGGCTGGTATTTACAGCAGATCTGAACTGAACTGAAATTCAAATTGGAGAAAGCTCCCTGGAGGGGACCCACACCTCTTCCCAAGAGCCACGTTGTTTTCTTCTGAATATGGAACAAAAAGCAGACAGACGCTGCCTTGCTTAGGAGTACCTAAAAGAAGGATATTTCAATCCACATCCAAAGGAGACCGGGACATTTCCCCCCACCCCCAAAAAAAGAGGCATAGCAAAATGGAATATATGAATAAAGCAAAGGGGAAAGGACCTTCCCTGCATGTTTTTGCATTCTTTTCATGAAAGAAATAATGAGCTAGATAACGAGACAGCAGGCTGTGGGGGGAGAAACAAGGGGGAGTGGCGGGGTGGGAAGCGTGTCCATGGCTCGCCATTCCCTGAGCACTAATTGCAAGAAATAGGCCACAGCCATGCAGCTCCTGAGTTCCATGCCTGCTCTTGCCAATCTGAGTAGGGGGACAGGAGCAGCGGGACCCTCCCCACTCTCCACCTCACAGCTCCCGAGCAGCCTTACTCTCCTGGTTGGTGCTGGGCCAGGACTGAGGAGGAGGACTCCAGGGGAACAAGAAGAGAGACTCAAAGAGACCTGCTGCCCAATTGGCCTCTGGCTCCCTTATTCCACTCTTGCAGGCTGTCAGAGAGGGCCGGCGAAGGTGGTGATGCATTACATTAAATATATTTCCAATCAAAGAAACTGTCATACGCTGACCACAGTGGCAGTCGCACTGGGAATGCTTCCACTATTTCATACATCCTGACTCTGTTTTCAAGGAGAAGTGCTTGTTTCTGTTAGCTATCCCTGTTCCTATTTTGTCCTAATTTTTTCCCTTAAATTATTATTTTTATTATTATTCATTTTGTTTCTATACTGCTTTATATATTTTAAGAAAAGATCTCAAAGCCGTTTACAACACATTAATACCTCAAATAAAACAATCCAGAATAAAACAGTACTGAAGAAAGTCAAATAAAGCATGCATTTGAAGCCACAAAGATTTCGAGGTAAAACTGGAGGCGCTATTAGGGTGTACATGCATGCAGCCAAGTGCATTAGCTTCCACTTCCTCAATGTTACTGAATGTGCTGAGTTGCAGAAGCTAGTCTAAGGAAATTGTAGCCAGATCTATGATGAGATTAAAAATGCAATCCCATCCTTGGTTGGATGGTCCAATGAAGATGTGGAGTGGTAAAGCCCAGAGATAAGAGGAAAGGTCTTCTTCTGGATCAGGAATTGGGTAAGTGGCAGCAAGCAATGGAACAAATGGTAAGTTCTCCCAATAGAGAGATGTAGAAAGCAGAGTCCCCAAGAATCGGCATTGGGGCCTGCACTTTTTAACTTGTACATAACTTGTACATAAACCATTGAGAGTTATTGGGTAGCAGGCAGGTGGCCAGGTTTGCTGAAGATACTTGTTCAGGGGCGTTAAAACCAAGAGTGATTATGAAGAGCTCAAAAAGGATCTCTCCAAACTAGGTGAATGGGTGACAAAACGGTAAATGCAATTCAATGTAAAACAAGTGTAAAATGATGCAAGTTGGGGCAAAAATTTTAATTTCACATATATGGCTCCTGGGCCTGAAATGGCAGGGAGTGACCAGGAATGAGACCTCGGGCTCATTGTGGATGGCTCAGTGAAGGTGTTGAACCAGTGGGCAGCAGCTGGGAAAAGGGCAGCTTCAATTCTAGGGATCACTGGGAAAGGAAAGGAAAATAACTCAGTAGCATAATAAAAATCTGTGGCGCAACTGCATTTGAAGATACTGTCATACCAGGGAACTCCCATGACCGCACCCTGTGAGCATCATCTCCTGGCCCTCTAGGTGGTCTTGCTCAAGTATGACTCCCATATCCCTGGCCACTGACTGTGCTTGCTGCGGCAGATGGGAGCTGCAGTTCAGCAACAGAGGTCCAAAGGCTCCCCGTGTCTGCCCTAGTGTTTCTCTTCCCCGTTCCCAGCAGGGCTCCCAAGCCATGGAGTTGGGAGGGCGTTTCCTCTGGCGCATGGCTGGTGTGTGCGTGCACGTGTCAAAGGAGTGGCCGTCTGCAGGTTGTTTGTGGGGCCAGAAGAGTCAGGTCCTAGGGTGACTGACGTCAGGTGTCTGGGCCTGTGGTGAGGGGTGTGTGGTTTCCTTTGCTGCTGCGGGGCTGTGATCCTGCATGCAAGGGGAGCAGAAAGATGTCACAGGGGAGATTTGCCACTCCTATGCGTGGGAATGAGAGTTACCGAAGAGTTTCAGGGAAGCGAGAACTGGGTAGAACGAGGTTCAAATAGGGCGAAGAATAGCGTCTGCTGCCGTGAGGTCCTTGGAGGGCAGATGGAATATAAATGGAAGAATTAATTAATTCTGGGCCGGGCTACTGTGTGGACATCCTCAGCATGGAAGTGTATGACTTGGATGTCATATTCTTGGCTCTTGGGGTCTCCAGGAATGCCACTGGCAGGCCTGCAGCTACGATCGCTCTTGACAGTGATATTCCTTTACTGCTGGGAGTCTATTGGGTTGGATATTATGGTTCAGCTACAGTGACACTCCCACTCTTTTGCCCCCCCTCACATCCTATTCCAGTTTGCAAAATCCCTTGCATTATTATTATTTTTTTAATGTGGCATGAGTAAGTTTTTATTCTGAAAGTGTAGCCCCGAGGAAAAAAGTTTGAGAACAACTGCTTCACACTGCCTCTCTGATCCTCCCATCCTGTCTAAATTTAAAACAAAACGAAAAGCCTTGTGATGTCTCAAGGGCCATACATTGCCAGGCTCCTATATTTTTAGGCCCTGGAGTTGGCAGTGAAACCAAGCTCTGTGTGATACTGCAGTAGGATTGGAGTTCTGAACTTTAGAGTGGGGGGAAATTCCTCAAGAGGGAATCAAAAAGGTAACATGTTTGTGATGTGCTGCAAGGAGGAGATGGGTTGGAAGCACAAAAAAGGCTTGATGAACGTATTTCACCTGCCCCTTCCCTCCTTTCCCTGTTTTTCCCCCAGTCTACTTTACACAGTAATCAAAGGATATTCTGAGCCTCTCAAAAGCCATCAGCCCTCATTGAGAATGAAATAGAGCACATCTTCTCCAAAGCCTTTAGCGCAGCAATCATTACAGCATGTTGACTGGCCTGAACAGGGGAGCTCTTAGAGATGGATCTGCAGAGGGTGGGGAGGGCTGCGAGAAGCCAGCCTAGACATGTGAATAGAAAGTTGATTATAATCTCCCCAATTTTATTACAGTTGTTGCGGGGGGGATGGTTAAAGAAACCCATAAACGGGCACTCCTGGCCTCTTAAAGGAAAGAATGGTTGCCTTGATGAGATTTTCTATTTTTCAGATGTTAGAAGAGTTTGGGGAATCTACTGGTAATATTACTTTACAAAAAAGAATGAAAGAAAGATTTGGAGAGAAAATAATCATTAACATTTTAAATCTAAATGTTATTTTCACCCCTGGGCCCCTGCCTTTGTTTCCTATACTATCACTGATTATTCCTTAAGAAAAACAGGGAATAATGAGGAAGGCAGTCTCCTGGGTCTTAGCAAAAATATATTTTCCCCCATAGCATTGCAGTAAAAATATATATGGCTCCTTTACATAGATTATATATGATTATGTATTATACTTACACCCACCCCCCACACCCCAGTTCTTCTCACACCAGATTGTTCAGACCAATTCAGACAGTGGCATTTTTCTCTTCAGGAAGGAAACCCACAACATTGTGCTGGTTTGGCTTGCACTATATACTGCTCACACATGCATTTCCGCCGCATGTGCTATCAAAGTAGTCATCGCAGTGGGCCTGTAATAAACCTCCTGCTCTCATGCAGATTGCCTGGGCCTCGTAGGTGTCAGAGTTTGAGGGGAGCCAGGATGCTGCCTTCTACAGCTCAGACCATCGGTCTGTCTAGCTCAGCACTGCATAGTTGACACACGGTCTGGCTGTGGCTCCCAGGCTGTGAGACAGGGATCCTTCCTCGCACTACCTGGAGATGCCATGGACTGAACTTGGGATTTTAAATGTATATCTATAGTGCCTTACACTTTAGAAACAACATCACAGTGCGTGGAATCCTTTACGCACAAAGCATATGTTCTACTGCTAAACGATGGCCCTTCAGCTAGAATCCTAAGTTGGTAAGATGAGGATCACATTTTTGAAGGCTTTAACTTTTTTTTTTAAAAAAAGCAAATTACGCTGCAAGTAAAAAAAACCAAGCCCTTCGGGTAGAAAGGCTCTAGTCAGCCTGTTCTTGTCAGTGCTGGTTTGTCCTTGAAGTTGCTGGTTTGTTGATTATGTGGGCTTGTGAGTAGCTCTATCCAGTTCAAGAGTGAGAGCATTAAAAAAAATAAATTATAATTTTAGACTTACAGTTTGCTAACTCTAGTTAAACTGAAAAGCAGCTATCAAGAGGCAACCTGACAGAACTGACTCTAAATAGGAAGATTGGAAGCTGCCTTAAACCAGGCTATTTGTCCATCTATCCCGGACTGCCTAGAGTGACTGGCAGCAGTGGTCCAGGGTCCCCGGCAAAGGCTTCCCACATCACCTGCTACCTGAGATTCTTATAACTGGTAACCCCATGATTTGAACCTGGGACCTTCTGCATGCAAAGCATGCAAAACAATAATCAAAATTACAATCAACAGGAAAGACACCACGACCACAATACCTCATCATAGCACTTTCTCTCTAACTTAGAGTTTTATTCTCTGCTTCACACCCAAAAAGTGGGATTTGTTCCATGTACAAAGAGCAGGAAGAAGGCTGGCACCAGAGAGTGGAAGGGGCAGGAATTTGTTGTGGCTCAGAGAGCAGCCAAAAAGGCCTTTGCACGGAGGACAGGACAAGGCCAGAGGGGCCACGAGATCATACTCTATGTGTCCTTCATTCAAGCTAATGGGACTCAGGGAGATAAGGACCTAAGAGCCCCCCAAATCCTGGGGCCAGCATTGGCAAAGAAATTCCTTCATTTTCTTTCTTTTAAAAAAAAATCCATTCAACTAATGGGATAGTTTAATGAGACATTCATTTTTATTCCTATTTTAGATAAAAAAATTAATCTCTTTAGATGTCAACTTTCCATGCCTGCTTTACTAAAGAGCACAGAAACTTTGCCATAAAATTTAATTTTCCAGTAACAATGAACATAAACTGCTTAAGCTGCATCAATTTATTCACCATTCATGATAATAGCGCCAATTATAATGGGCCCATTTAATGTTAATGTTCATTAGAGCAAACAAGGGTATATCCAAGTTACCAAAAGGAAACAGAATTTCAGGGCAAACATGTGGACTGAGTTTTAAATGCATTTCACTTGTTTTGTGTATACGTCCTACAACCACCAGTTATTTAATTCTGAAAGTGTATGTTATTCTAAAAGGGACTTCTATGAACACAGGAAGCCAGACCATTGGCTCCTTACTTACTGCTTTCTATGGCTGGCCCTTTCTGAGCCCTGCTACTTGGGGCCTTAGCTGAGAGGGGGACAACTTTTTCCTTCTGAGGACCTCAGGGCAGGTTGGGGAGGGAGAGGGCCTTCTCGGTGGCTACGCCCAAACTTTGGCACTCCCTCCCTAGAGAAGCTAGACTGGCTCCCTCCTCCTTGTTGTCCTTCTGATTTCCTTGTTCCAACAGGCTTTTGAGAACGGACTGGTTCTAATGAAGAGGCCGTGCTGTTTTTATTGTAATTATTTGTATGTTTTAAACAGATTTTGTATATGTATATAGTTTTAATTCTATCAATGCTTAATTGTTTGCTATTTTTTTTCTATGCTTTTAGCAGTTCTTATTTTTATCTTTAAGCTGACTTGAGTCCCATCAAGGAAAAAAGGCGGGGTATAAATAAATATATAATAATAATAATAATAATAATAATAATAATAATAATAATAGTAATAATTATTACTATCGACCTTGATGGCAGAAAGTGAGGAGGAATTAAAGAACCTTTTAATGAGGGTGAAAGAGGAGAGCGCAAAATATGGTCTGAAGCTCAACATCAAAAAAATGAAGATCATGGCCACTGGGCCCATCACCTTCTGGCAAATAGAAGGGGAAGAAATGGAGGCAGTGAGAGATTTTACTTTCTTGGGCTCCATGATCACTGCAGATGGCGACAGCAGTCACAAAATTAAAAGATGACTGCTCTTTGGGAGAAAGGCGATGGCAAACCTAGACAGCATCTTAAAAAGCAGAGACATCACTTTGCCAACAAAGGTCCGTATAGTTAAAACCATGGTTTTCCCAGTAGTGATGTATGGAAGTAAGAGTTGGACTATAAAGAAGGCTGATCGCCGAAGAATTGATGCTTTTGAATTATGGTACTGGAGGAGACTCTTGAGAGTCCCATGGACTGCAAGAAGATCAAACGTATCCATTCTTAAGGAAATCAGCCCTGAGTGCTCACTGGAAGGACAGATCCTGAAGCTGAGGCTCCAATACTTTGGCCACCTCATGAGAAGAGAAGACTCCCTGGAAAAGACCCTGATGTTGGGAAAGATGGAGGGCACAAGGAGAAGGGGACGACAGAGGACGAGATGGTTGGACAGTGTTCTCGAAGCTACCAGCATGAGTTTGACCAAACTGCGGGAGGCAGTGGAAGACAGGAGTGCCTGGCGTGCTCTGGTCCAGGGGGTCACGAAGAGTCAGACATGACTAAATGACTAAACAACAACAAAATAATATAGTATTAGTGGTGAAGAGACACAGAGCCAAAAGTACACCAGGTCTGACCCCAAGGGGTGTAGGGCCAGCCCATTTTTCTTTCTGCTAATCCTCCCCTCTGGTTTTGAAGAAGCTTCAGGGGAGACAGCACCTGCCTTCCAGCCCCCACATGCAAAGAGGGCTCCATAGAAGGATCCTATTAAGCTCTCCTCCATCCAACTGCTCAAAACTGCCTCTTTACTCCTCTTTATCTTCCAAATGGTCCTAAACTGCATTGCTGAAAGAGCTTCTTTCTCAATCCACAGCCAACTGTATTTCAGTTAGGGAAACCAGCAATGGAGCCCCCCTCCCCCATGAGGCAACCATGGACGCTCTACAGACACGCTTCCAGGAACATATCAAGACCAGTTTGCAACCCACTGCCCAATAAACTCCTCTGAGCCCACCTAACAAGGAGTGCAGAATGCCCACCACTGCTGCCTTCCTTGAGTGTATTGGGAAAGTGCTGGCCGTGGGACCTCCTGCATCAATGGAGAAGATGCTCTGTTGTACTCCCAGTTAAACATGAAGTTAATGCCACTTAAACCATCATGATTAAAGCATACTTACCTTTCAGTGGCTTGCTCACAATACATTTGTTCAAATTACTACTTTGGATTGTTTTCAGCTAAATAATTTTGTTCACTAGCCCTGGTAACATCTAGGCAACATGTTATACATAGGGCTGCCTTTGAATATAGTTCAGAAACTAACTACAGCTGGGAAAGAATTTGATGCACAGATTCCCAACCAATACAAGACAGTGTCCTGGATATATAAAAGCAATTCTGGCATGAGTGCCCTGGCTACCAATTAGTTTCCAAGACCAATTCGAAGTGCTGGCTTTGACTTATAAAGTTCTAGGTGGCTCTGGACCTCAATACCTCCTGTCCCCATTTGAACCAGCCTGGACCTTGTGATCATCATCTGCCCTCTCCAAGGGAGGTCTGGAGGCTGGGCCTTTTCAGTGGTGGCTCTCCGCTGATGGAATGCTCTCCCCAGGGAGGCATGCTGGGCCACTTAGACCCTTGGCCTCTTTTAGTGGGTGAGGTGTGTCAAACGGCTTTGTATTTATACCAGTATTTTGTGGTTTTGTTTTCATTTTATATTGATTTTCATTTAAATAAATAAAAATAATAAAAATTTAGTGCCATGTTGAATTTGACCCTTTGTATCAAGGAAAATATACACCTGGTTAAAATATATACAAATGCTTATACGGAGAGAGCTAGCTGAACTCATGAATGCATTTAGTGTCCTTGCAGGCAGGCAGGATGACATTTTACTGGCACATCAAGGTCTTAGGGTCAGTGTGTCAATCTTAGCTGAACAATGTGAGCCATGTTCATCAGCCATCTCTCCTTGCTTCTGTGAAACAGCTATGAAGTGTCTTCCTGAGGCTGCAGCCGTACACCCACCTACTCAGGAGTAAGCTGATTATGGGTTGTTGGAACCACTTTATTGAAACGTGTTGCTTTGTATGTTGCGCCTTTCTTGCTCTGAACCTTCCTACAAGTCGCTTAGAGACTTTTTGAAGTAAGCTTCTAACAAGACAAATAAATAATACTAGTATTAATAATGAGTTCCCTTTGTGCTTCCATTTCCTAGGGAAATGTGGGCTTCATTGAACGTGATATTTAAACTGAGTCTGCGGATGACTTTGCCAGTTGGCTTTGTGTGCATTTGATTCTGGTTTAACATCATTGTTTGCTCTTACCCTGTTGGAGTCCATTCTTGCCCTGGATGTATAGATGGGTGGAGGAATGTTAAATGCCTGAGGAACTAGGTATTCTTCAGCATCCATCATGTCTTCCAGGTCTCCCTCATCCAGAAGATTCTGGAAAAACTTGCTGTCATTTGGGCTTGGGAGTTTCATGCGATCGTCACCCTAGATATGGTACATTGATGGAGAAGGGGGGGGGGAATCATCCTTCGGTTATTTCACCTTACCAATAATCTTTCTGTTATAGCTATAGACTCTTATCTGTCTAGTTATTCTTGTTGCCCTCCATTATTATACAAGTGCATTATGCTCTCATATTTTCTCCAATCAAATTCTATTGTCCTTTACACATTTTCTGAACGGCTCTTTAAAACTAAATAAAGAAGGAAATTATTCTTGGTCAAAACTTGGGAATATGATGACAGAAGTGTAATAACTGTTATCAGTCAAACAAAAGCCCCATTATTATTATTTCTACATTCCTATAATGGTGCTATTTGGGGGTGAAGGATGACACAGGCCATCTGCTTTTGACAAGTTTGACTATTTTTGTGAAATGTTTGTGTTACTGAAGTTAAAATGATTGTAGACAGAGATAGACAGAAATAATTTTCATAATATCCTTATTCTGTTATAATCACCAGCATCACCATCATTTCTTTAGCAATTTTGTTTAGCACTAAAAATCATCAACAGCCCTCTAAGGTAAGTTAGTATTATTATCCCTATATTTTATTTAATTAAAACCTTTATGTATCACCCTTTTCAGTTTTGTGTACACACATACTACTACTAGTAACAACTAAAATCCTTAAAAACAAAACTGAAATTCAAAAGAATTTAAAATGCCTGGGTGGAACCTCTTTTCCTGGGGTTGAGGTGCTGATGATGGGATAGCCCTCACCTTTGCATATTGGCTGCATGTAGCATACTGGCTGATAAAGGAGATCTTAACCCAGGGTCTTAACCCAGGGTTGATATGAGAAGAGGTATTCCTTTAGGTACACTACTTAAGTCTCTCTAGATGCAGACGGTGCTTAGCCGCTTGCACAAATCCATAGCTCACTGCAAGCAGGCCTGATGCTCTATGGCTGCCATCTCCAGGTGAAAGGATCAGGGGATCAGGGGCTGGGGGGGCGGCTGTTGAGGTTTTCACACTCGTCTGCTCCTGGTTGCGGTGCTCCACCAGCTAGGTCCCAGACTTCCTTCTCAACACTGGCCCTTGCAGGAACAGAAGCCTGACACTCTGGGAAACACGGCAGGCAATGTCACTCGAGGCAACAGCTGACGTTGTTCAAGTTGGAATATTTCTTGACACATTTTAACTCTTTTTCTCAGTGCCTCAGTTCAAGCCACTTTGTGCAAGCACTAGCCAAAGAAGCCCCCAAATGAGCAAAAAAGAATCAATCCATTTTACCTCTATCTGAGTAATTACTACAGCACTTAAAAAGGCTCTCTTGAGCATGGAAACTGAATATTAAGGTGCTGGTTTTTTTAAATAGCTGCATTCAGTTTTTAAGAAAGGGGAAAATCACTCCTTTTTTTCCATTCATCTTAATAAGAGAATTTGGTATATATTCTTTTTTAAAAAAGAAATCACTTACAGAGCAGATGCTAAATGAAAATGTAAAAAGGGTTTGGGTTTGAAGTAAAATAAATAATTTAACTGAAATGTCATTTTATACTTGTTTGTTCTGCCTTGTAATAACATAATCACACAAATGGTGATGGGGAAAATATTTTCTCACTATATACAGCTCTTTAGCTGAATGAGGGGAAGGGAGGAGAGCCAGTACAGGCAGAGATCCCTATAAGCCAGGAATGGAAAACCTGTGGCAGGCCAGAGGTTGCTGGACTCCAACTCCCATCAGCCCCAGGCAGCATGGCCAATGGTCAAGGATGATGGGAGTTGTGGTCCAGCAACACAGAATCAGAGAATTGTAGAGCTGGAAGGGACCCTGGGGGTCATCTAGTCCAACCCCCCGCAATACAGGAATCTCAACAAGATCATGCATGACAAAACAGACCACAGATTTCCCAGTCCATCTAGAATTAGAGTCCTCTTTCTTCCTCTGCCCATGTCACATTCCATGGGAGTCCAGGGCACTGGAGGCCATTTCCACATCCATCTTGCTCCTCTGCCACTGGTCTGTCAAGTTACTTGAACTCCAGGAAACTCATAACTTGACAAGAGTTGTCATTCTCTGGAATGGGCTGTTGCAGTGAAACAGGACTCTGTTGAGCCTTATAGTGATCTCTCCATGTGCAAGCAAAGGACCACACACTACTCCAGGGAGTATCTTAAGTGCAGGCGTGTGAAACTAGTTGCATGCAGACTCTCCCTTACAATGAATTTCAGAGGGACTCTGGGATTTCTTTAGAGGCAAAATATCTTGGGGACCCTCTGAAGCAGATTTGCAAGGGGAGCACTGAGGGACTGGAGGGGAGAGACACAATGCTGAAAACTGCCCTCCTTCCTGTTCCTCTGAAGGGTTTCTTCCTTCTGCAGAAAGACACCATAGAACATTGCCCTTTGAAATTATCGTGATTTCTTCTCGGATGGAAATCCAGATGGAAGATGCAGCACCTCTGTGTGATCTAGCAATGGGGGCAGCCATGTGTGCCCCCCCTCCACTCACTCAATGTCCCCATCACCATGTGATGGTGATAGAAAGGGCCATTTCTAGTTCTATTTCAATCTGCACAGCAGCTGCTATGCTTTTCAGTTAGCTAGTCACAAGTGGCTGGACCCTGTAAAGAATAAATAATATT
This sequence comes from Podarcis erhardii, assembly GCF_964252035.2. Classification (NCBI taxonomy): domain Eukaryota; kingdom Metazoa; phylum Chordata; class Lepidosauria; order Squamata; family Lacertidae; genus Podarcis; species Podarcis erhardii. Next base: position 138,461,103 of record NC_138497.1, on the reverse strand, counting down.
TTGAAAGGCATCCATTGGACCACGTTGTAAATGGTGGTTCAGATAATGGTGGTGTCGATTCAAAAAGAATCCATACATGCAAGGACAAATAGGAGAGAATGGTCTTTGTATCAGTCACATGCAAAATTTAAACCAATTTGTCCATCTCTACTTTTGTACACCCATAGGCTACCCACTGGATTTTGCCTGAGGAATTTCAGTGAAACTCAACAGGAGTTTTTCATTAGATTTAGGGATGTCTGAGAACTTCAGTATTTGTGAATTCTGATATGAATCGACCTAGTCTTCACCTCCCAGATTAATTATCAGATTGGGATTTAGTTATCTAACAAGATTTCATACTACCTAATGTGCATTTTGATTTTTGAAAACACTCTCTCTCTACATATATATATATATATATATATATATATATATATATATATATATATATGAGAAAATATGCAATTTGATATTGGTGCATTTAAAAAAATGGATTAATGCATATTGTAGCAGAAAATGACATGGGCAGGAAATAGACTGATTCGCCCGTCCCTAATTTGACTACCAAAATTACTAAGGACAACCTTGCACATCCTTACCAGATTTAATAATTTAAAATACCAAGATTACGCGATTACACAACTCTCCAAAATGTATTTGTGACATAACTCTGTTGGAAAACTCATGCATTATATAGGAATGTTAGTCAGAAACCAGGAATAGTAGTGGTACACTTGTGAATGTTTACTTGATAGCAAAAAAAAAGAGCTCGTCCCTGTGTAACCTTTAAAATGATCTTAGGAAAGCCCATTCAGAGAGAAGGTCTACTGCAGAGCTGCTCACCTGGATGACCAGGTATCTCTGAGGATCTCGAGCCATTCTAGAAAATTCAGCAGCCAATTCCTTGAACTTAGGCCGACTGTCAGCATCAATCATCCAACCTAAGGCCAGATACAATGAGAGGAAAAATGCTTCTTGTTAATAACAAGCAATGTATGGCTTATCGTAAACAGTTCAGTCCTTAAGAGGAGGTATAAACTCAAGGCACCACCCAGCTGAAGTTGGCTATATTATGGGCTATATTATGGCTTTTTATTCTTTACTGTACTCAGTACACCTTACATTTTCATTTCCTAAATATTTGTTCCATATCATGGTTTAAGCTTACTTATTAGGAGCAGAAATCTTAAGCATATTTACTCCTTACTTATGGTACTTATAACCTGCCCATTACATTTACAGTAAAATAATAAAAATGAACCGTGTTCAAAAATAGAAAAATAATATTGACCAGCTAAACATGTTAATCACAGATAAGATTCACATGGTAATAATTTAGTAAAACACACACTCAATCCACAATGCACTTCGCTTCACTGGACAAAGATCTGTCTTTACCTGTCAATAACATTGGAGCATGACACACATCATGGATGGGGTGTGTGTCATTCCATAAGCTTGGTGATAGAACAGAGAAGGACATCCCATGCACCCACACAATACAGACATTACTTGGCAAAAGGATACGAAGTAGGGCCTCCTCTGCACATCTTAATGCAATGGCAGGAGACATTCCTTCAGATATTTGGACTTCAAGTCATTTAGGGCTTTATATGTCACCATAAGTATCCCGAAGGTGATTGCCAACTAGCACAGTCCTTTCAAAATAGGTATTATATGTGACTGTGGCAGTGCCCCAAAGGATCTTGGCCACTGTATTTTGCACCAGTTGCAATCGCTCAATTGTTTTCAATGGTAGCCACACACAGAATGCTTACAAAGTTCAGTCTGGAAGCTACCAGAGCATGGATAACTGTGGCCAGGTTATATCTCTGCCCAAGAAAGGCCGAAGCAGACAAGCCAACTGGAGCTTGGAACAGGCACTTCTAGACAATGATTTCACCTGTTATTCAAGAGTACACAACTGCTCCTTCAAGGGGAGTAAAGCCCCATTAGAGCAGGGTGTCCCTCCAACGCCTGGACCCAAGAACCAACCACAAACACAACACCACGGCTTGGCCTGGATTCAGTTTCCAATTATTGCCCCACTTCCAGTCTATTACAACTTCCACATGGTGGTTTAGCATCTGCATTGCTTCTCATAATTCAGATGGAACAGAGAGAGAGAAATGGTTGACACTTGCATAATGATCACACCTCGCTCGAAATTCCCCGATGACTATTACCACCAACTTTATATCAATATTAAATACCATGGAAGACAAGATCAAACCCTGCAGGACTCTGCAGGTCAGCTTCTGCAGGGTCATGTAGAAGACTTCCATCCCCATTCTTTGAAACTATCTTGAGAGGGAGGAGCAGAACCATTGCAAAGCAGGGCCCTCCAACTCTCAACGCCCTCCCTGGGTGTTCAAAGGAGGTACATATTGTACCTCCCAACTGTCCTGCTTTGAGCGGGACATCCCAGATTAACAGAAGTCACCTCAGCTTCCGTTTTAAATCCCGAATGTCCCAACTCCCCATCTGCTGCCCCCTCAAGGCCTCCATTGAGGCCTGTCATGGCTGCAGACGTGCCTCTGCAAAGTGCGGCGCCAACTTCCGGAAGTATATCAGCAGCCGCAGCAGGCCTTGTGGCACAGGAGGGCTTGGCCTCATCACAAGTGGCAGTGAGCTGACGAAGGTAAGGCGGCAGGTAGGCCAAGGTGTGCTTGCAGGTGGGGGGGGGATTGTGGCAGCAGCAGGCCAAGGTGGCATGGTGGAGTTGTGGTGGCATGGTGTCCTGGATTTGGATTGGGAAAAGTTGGAGACTATGAGGTACCATGGTCAATAGCATCAAAAGTCACTGGGATGTTAGGGGGAATTAACACTTTCCCTCTCTCTTTCTTGAGAAAGGCCATCGATCTGGGTGACAAAGGCAGTTCCAGTGCCAAACCTAGGCTTGAAATGGAGTCTAGGAAATGAGTCCTATTATACTCACTTCCAAGATGACATGGTGCATATCTTAACTATCCCTTTTCTTTTCTGAGACACTTCCTTGTGTTGCTATTTTCATTTTTGATTTTCTCTATACTTGACACACAATCAAATCTTCCCCTGGAGTCTGAGGTTTCACTCAGTTGCTTGAGTTATCTGGCGATTCTGTTCTATGCAGCATTTTATTCATCTCTGCCTCATCTTTATGGCACAGTATAATGCAGATTGTGTGGGGTAAGCTGTAGGGGCTACTGTCACTCATTACAGGTGTCCTAGTACTCTGAAAAACCAACACATCACACAGCTTCTGAACCCGACTTGCAGCTACACTGGTTTGCTAATGGCTGGGTAAGTCCCAATTGTTTCTAATCCTATCTACATCTCATGTTCCATTTATTATGATCCCCATTATGCTATGGAGAATTCTTTATCTCAAAAAAATACAGTAGAGAGGAAACCAAGCTTTCCAGAAGCATAAAATGGGATGGCTATTAAATATGACAGCTCTTGGATATCCCTGTCAAGTTTTTTTATTGCCCCCCCCCCCCCCGGCATCATTTTTTAGTGTTGATTACATTGCAGAAGTACATCTGCGCATCTAAAGCCTGCTTGATTACTATGGCTGCTGCTACCTAGACATGTTTGAATTTTCATAGTATGGCATTTTGTTTCTTCTTATCTTTCTTCTTGCTGGCTCAGAGGAAGGCTGTCTGGAAATAGCTGGCTCTCCTCTGCTGCATGACCGAGGGCACAAAGTATCACTAATAAGTATATTCTGCTCCGCAACAGCCACTAGTTTATCTCAGAGCAACCCTCTTCCACCCAAGATAGCATCAGCAATTTTTGAGGAATCTGTCATCATTTGGCAGGAAGTCTAAATAAAGTGGGTCTTATCTGTTGAAACCTCCACTCTTCCCCATTTAAATACCTAGAACCTGTGAGTGACACCTGACTGCTAGTGATGAAGTTGTACGTACAACTCAGGATGAGACTAGTACAACACCACATTAGCTTTGAGAATCTTGCCAAATGGTTTCCAGTGTAGAATCACATCCAGAGATCATGAGCTGGCTCACATATGGCCCTAGTGTGAGATTCTAGTGTGCTTGCACCCTTCCCCCACGTTAAGGCATAAGGCAAACTGCAGAGCTGGTATGTGCTTGCCTGTATATGCACTGATCCTGCCCTGCATTTCATCTCCCTCAATAGAGGGGTGAGTGGATCACATGAGCAGGATATATACACATGGCTCTGGGGTCATAAACTATTCACCACATGTAACAAGCATCTCACTACACATAGAGGAAATGTGCAGACACACATGTGAACCAGCCTGCACAACTACAGGTCTGAGGTTCTGGTCTGTATCCCCCTGAGGTGGTTAACTTGAGCCTGCCTTGTTCCACTTCAAATTGCAAGTGAGGACTCTTTCATGAACGCTCCTCCATACGAAATATGGTAATTCCCTGACCAAAGAACACCAGAAAAGCAAGGGAAAGTATTCTATGAGAAGGGAAGTATATTGCAGGGAGGAGCATGCATGTGGATCTCCACCTGCAGTCTGAACTGGTGCAGCGCAGAGAAAAAAAAGTTAATTGCTTCCAACCAGGCCTGTATGTCAAGCCTCAAAGGGGAGGAAACCACCGTTCTGACACCTGTGACTGAGACTTCAAAAGTGTGATGCAATTCAGAACATGTGTAATCTCTTCCCAGGGGACCACATATACGTACATCCTAAACCAGCCAATTAAAATACAAAGGAGCAAAACTTCCCAACCAAACCAGATAATGCACTTTTCAAGCATGAATTCTGTGAGGAGGACCTTGGAGTCCTTAAAACCAACCAGGCTTCTATAGAAAACAAGAACACAGTAAGTGATTATGCGTAAATATTTCTCCAACCTTAACTGCTACAGCTAGACTTCTGGTAGTTGAGTATGATTGTGATGTATCTACGCATATATAGGAAGGACTTCAGGTTGGCTTCTGGTTTACGTGCCCTCAACAATGGTTTTGCCTCATGTCCTAAAGTCTTGTTATGAGGTCATCATCCTCTGCAATTAAGTACTCGGAATGCTAATTTTGTTTACCTTGCATGTCGTTGCAGAAGGAAGGAAGTCATGACTCAACAAGTTGGGGACTGAGCATCCACCAGCAATGGCACAGTTCCCTCCCTGATTCTTTGGTGATGCTGAACTTGGTATGATTCCTGGCCTTCCCCAACAAAGCTCTTGTGTGCTGCTGCAGCAGCCTGTCAGCTCAAGCGGTTAGCAGGATTAGCTTCTTCGTACTCTTAGTTTAATGTTTTCATCTGTACACACGAGCACCAAACCCCACGTGGAGGAAATGGCTGTGTGTTAATCTCATTTAAATTAAGTCAGAAAAACCACAGAGACTTTCCTAATTCTTTTTAAATTAGAAGCTTGAGCTTCAGGGTCACATTTTCTAGCATGTGCACATTGGGAGAGGGGGGAGATGTGTTGGTGAGCATCCAGTTGCAAATAGCACAAATAATAATGATTTGCTCGGGATTCTTGCCCAACTCTTCTCTCCCCCTGCCCTTAAAGATGCATATTTAGCAACTAAAATATCAGTGCCTCTCCACACTGGAACACTTCCTCCCAAAAGCTCAGTCTTTTCATATTAATCCAAGTTTTTTTTAATAAAACACACTGGATTTTATTTCTTATTCACTATGTCATTTAGAGTCAACTTTCACCCCTTTAGAACCTTTAATAGGTGGCTACCTGGGTACCGTAATTACGTGAAATGCTATCATCTAACAAATCAATTGTTATGGAAATGACAGCAATTTGTCTGCTACAATTTTGACTTCACAGGAATAATGTCTGATACTATCTGCTGGCAATAAGAATCCAAGCTAATGCAAGCGTATTCCATCAGACTCACATCCTTCACAAGTGTGAGGCTTGTGTGTAATATTTAGACATAATTGATGTAGCCTCCTGAATATAATGCTTCAAAATGGCAAGCAGTATTACAGAGGACTCACGACATTAATGAATGCAAGCTGTGGCAGACCAACGCTTCAATACAGCTCATCCGCACAGAGCTACAGCCAAACGAGAAATACTCACATTTCACCATCACCATGTAAACATCAATGGTGCAGATCGGAGGTTGTGGCAAGCGCTCCCCTTTCTCTAGCAAGTCAGGGATTTCTCTTGTTGGGATGCCATCATAGGGCTTTCCACCGAAGGTCATAAGCTCCCAAATGGTGACACCTAAAACAGAAAAGCAATGGTCACATTTTAATGAATGCATACTTGAAACATGAATATACACACATTAGGAATCATTTATCTGAGCCAATATAAGGTTATAGTGGGATTTGCACCAGTTCATGTGCGGTCTTGTTTTAGGAACATGCAATGCAGAGCTCCTTCATGAGGCCTGTTAGAGAAAATGCAATACCAGTGTCCCTCCACACGTGTTTAAGCACCACTGCCACCTCCTGCCCTGCGCCATGGTAGAGGATGCTCCTGTGCAAGGAAATGGAGCTCTCTGTGAGCACTAGTGCTCTTCCTGCCCACAATCACACACTGGATCAGGTGGACTTCTAGCATTTCATATGGCAAACTGAGAAAAGCAGTTTGCACTGATGCAAAAAGGATTTGTGAAGAAATCCCAGCACTATGTTCTCCTATTGCTGCTGGGGTCAATCTACTAGAAAGTTGTCTTGATGAAGCCTCCTTGAATGAATAGTTAGGATCTTGAGTAGCTCCTCGGGGGACTGTGGCCAAAGTGTATTTTTTTAGCTGTTTTTATTCCAGTTTAAGGCAGAAATGGGAAACCTGTGGTACCCTGACTGAAACGTGACTTGATGGAGATAGAGCATATGTTTTGCATTCAAAAGGTCCCAGGTTCAAGCCCAGGAGCCTCCAGGTAGGGCTAGGATTGTCCCTTGTGTGACACCCTGGAGAACTGCTGCAGGCAGTGTGTCAATAGTGAGCTGGATGGACTACTAATGGCTGCATGGTCCTTTGGTATACAAAAAGTTGTTGGACTCCAACAGGCATCAGCTGCCTCCAGGCAGCACAGCCAATAGCAGGGGATGATGGGCGTTTGGGCTGACAACTTCTGGAGAGTCCACAGGTCCCTCAGCCCTGGTTCAAAGCTGAAACACGTTCCCTGAATGCATAAAAGATAATGTATATAAAAGTTGGGGGGAAACCCCAGGGGAAAAACAAGACCAAAGAAGAGATCCTACAGTTTGCTGTTATAATCCTCAGCAGATCCAAAGGAATATTACTTGATTCTTTCATCATTTAAGAACCTGGAACTTAAGGGAAGAATACTGCATATCAGCAAGGGGAAAATATTTAGAATGATTTGCAGGGGTGGAGTTTAAAAATTATGTCAATATTTTAAAATGTGGAAAAGTAAAAAAAAAAAAAATGCCACCTACACCAAAGAAACTTCTATTGTGAAGAGAGAGAGAAACCTATTTTCTAAAATAGCACATTTTCTCTAACTTACCCCGAAAGCAAAAAAGTTATACTATTTTTATGTTTCATGTCACTCAAAATCAGTGACAGTGTGTGATGCATGTCTATATCATATATATTTAGAAATGCCTTATGATTTATGGCAGTGCAATGTTTTTGTAACTGGGACACTATTTTCAAATGTCTTCAAAATTATTATTATTATTATACTCTTTCAGCTGGGAAAGAAGATAAATAACACACACAAAGCCACAAGTAACTTTTTTTTTAATCCCCAAAGACCTAGTTTAATATCAAAACTACTCTCTTGTCCCAGCAGCTTCCTTATTTGGTCTTTTTTAATTCTTTTATTTTAAAGGTCATTTAAAATATGCCTCCAGTGCGGTAATCATATCTTGCAGGTTGTTACTTCCAGCCTTGAGAGGGGCAGGTAACACAACTATTGATAGCGCATAGAGTACAAACATGTCGCGTTTCCCCCCCCTCTAGCCACACACATTTCAGCATCGGATCCAGGCATCTCTGGGGCACCATATGGAGCTGGCAGAGTGGAAATCACACACAAACATCCCACCCCAGCTGGCCAGCAGAAGAGCAGCAGGGCTTGACTTGCATCAGTGGGGCAACCACTGAGTTCAGCCTCACGCTTCCTCTGGGCTGCTGTTCTTTGACTGACTGATATCGTCATCAAAATTAAAGATACATGCATGCATGCAAATCTTACTAGGTTAGAAAAATGAGAACGATATAGACTAAAACACCGCAACTGGAAGTAAATCTAAAACTCAATGCATTTAGAAATAGGAAACTAGCAATTACACACTATTAAGCACATTCAAGTCATTACAACAAAAACGTGTATCACATATAAGAAACCATAGGGCTACAGATGCTGTCATGCGCACATTCAGCTGGCTGTAAGTTTCAGTGAATTTACTGGGACTTAACTTCTGAGTAAAGATGCATTGGGTATGGATGCCCACCTGAGACCTCCTGCGTTACATCAAAGGTTCCAGGGCTGAGGTCTTTCTCTGTAGTGTTGTTAATCCTTCCCAGAGAACACAGCTATTTTGCTAACTAGAGGCATATATCACAGAAGAGGCCATTGGATGTCTTTGTATATAAAATCCCAATGTCCATTTTTTTTCTTAGCTCAAGAGAAAATAAAGGTAGCCAGTTTGAAGAGCCAAATACTATATTTTGCTATCACATCCTAATAATATTTCAGCTAGTACCACACGAGTGATTGTACTACTGTTGTTGCAAATACCTTTTGCAAGAGCAAGTGATGACCAAGTTTATTTTAATTGCTTCCTGCAGGCTTCATTCTCTCTGGTTCCACTATCCAAGGGGCAGGGAATCATTCCAGCAGCAGCTGGAAGAGCTCAGGAGGCAAACAGCCAGACAGGTGCCAGTGAATTGAGCTTGATATTCCAATTAACTAAATTAAACTAATTCCCTGTTTATGGATTTCAGAGATTCCTCATGCGCTCGACCTTTCTTACAAATGGTAAGGTTATTTGGGAAGTACAATTGGATCCCAAAATGATCAGTCTGCTTACCTATCAGTTTAATCCTCCCTCTCACTTTATTTGTTCTGTGTTATAATAAATTTCCTTTTATGGTACAAAAATTCCCATCAGCCTTTTTTTTAAAAAACAACAACAACACCCAGAAACATTCACAGCTTTTCAACTTAGCTTTTCTAAGGAGTGTTGAAAACTATGGCCCCCAGCATTTTTTCTATATATCTTAAGGTAAGCAGAAAAGAACTGTTTTTTATGATGCGCCACACTGCTACTAACCTGCTGCTTACACCAGTGAAGGTAGCATTACAGTCTGGAATATTTCACAGAAACAACTTAACAACTCTATTCAGATTTTTCTTTTTGAAGAGAACCAACAGATGAGGAAGTGTGGAACAAAGCTTAGGGCAAGGACTCGCTTTATAGCATATCTAGCTAGGTAGGAACAAGAGTCCTAACTTGCAGCAGTGGCTCTTTGGCGTCTCAAACAGAAGTCATTCTCACTTGCTGGAAGACAGGAAAGACCAGACCTCCAAGCCAATGCCCTAGCTGAATATTAGGTTAATGAAGTTTTTAAAAATTAATGCCAGGTGTGCAGAGAGGGAGCTTGCTACCAGCACCACACCTGTGGGGAGGGGAGGTTAAAGCCTTCCCTCCTCAGCTGCAGCCTAAATAAACATTTCTCCTTCCATATGGCAATTAGCTTTTTGCCATGGAAAGTTCCCATTGGTGGCAATTTGATACTCACCCCCAAAAAAGCTCACTGCTGTGCATGGTAGAGGTGGGATATGTTACCAAGTGGTGCTGATAGCAATGTTCCTTCATGCCTGGTGTTTAATTTTCAAAAAGCCACAACCTAATTGCTACTTGCTTCCTTAAGGGAACATGTAGTCAGGCCCTGAGGCTTCTACATGGAGCTCATGAGTCCAGCCACTGAATTTCCTCCTCCTTTGTACTAAAGTAAGTAAGATAAATGTCAGAAACAGGTTAGAAGAGCTCCATGCGTAGATACAAAGTAATGAATTAAACAAATAGGCTTTTGTTTTACCATAGCTCCAAACGTCAGTCTGATGTGTGAACTTCCTGTAATGTATACACTCAAGAGCCATCCACTTAATTGGCATCTAGGGTGACAAAAGAAAGCAAGCAAAACCAATTAGTGTAGAAAAGGACATTTGCCCCAAACCTGGGTTTTCAGTTCACATTACAGGCAGCCGTGGTCGGTGGGTTCTCATCTGGCTTCTCAGTGCTGAGCATCACTGGTGCTTACCGAGACAGGGAGGGGAGAAGAGGAGGGAGCTCATCCTGGTCCAGGCACTTTCCTGCTACTGTGCCTGCACTGTACCGACCTCCCCCTGCCTTGTCCCTCCTCGCTCAGCAAGTGGCGGTGGCGCTCAGTGTTGCTCTGCTCTGCCAGGGGGCAGGGCTGGCGCACGTCCTGGGGGCGGGGCGGGCGTCCTGGGGGTGTGGTGCGCCACCGGCGGAGGTGTGGCACCCCGCGTGGGCGGGGGGCAGCCATGATGGCACCCCACCGGGATTGTGCTGCCAGGGGCGGTGCGCTCCCCAAACACTCCTCTTCCTCCGCCGCAAGTGATTTCAGGAGCATCATTTGGCCATGCTCAGTGGTGAGGCTCAGAAAATAAACATATGCTAATGGTTTACATTATCAGTTACAATCTAATTATAGCTCTATTCATTGTCTGAATGTTCTTTCTCTCTTTAACAGTGCCTTGGGTCTCAAGTGCTGCCATAAGGAAATTTGGCTGTTTATTGTGAGCTGAAGTGCAGATTTGTATGGGAAACATATATAAAAATCCCCGAGTGGACTGTCTAAAACTATCTGCATTTTTCTTCCAGAAAATTAACAATGGAGGAGAAACATTTTTAAATCCCATAGTAGATGATGGGAATTCATTGGAATAGGAGTTTTGCAAAGCCCATCCCTTTACTTCTAAGAAGTGTTCTACTTTCTGTTCCTGCCTCCATGAAGGAATTCTTTGCTTTCAGGAACCATGGCCATAAATCAGATGTGCATTGGCAGGAACAAGCATTGCAAAATGGGTACCATTTAGCTATTCCATACTTTCAATGGGATATGTACTGAACTGCTGGTTCCATAGTAACTCAAACATCCAATCAGTTTGCACAAAGTGTTTCCACAACCAGCGACAAGCTTGTTTAAGAGTTTCTGTAGCTTCTTAGCCACTCTTTTCTTAGCCAACTCAGCTTGCAGAAGAATTTGCATGTCTAGTCACCCTCATTTGCATGCCCTACCACCAATAATTGGTTTTCCCAATGAAAAGTAAATTGAAATGTATGGGATGTATGGGATAACTGTCTTTGTAATATTGGATTACTATGGCATCCCTGCAACAGAATAGTATGAAACAGTTGTGGTTCCTCAGGTTTATAATGGTAGCAATCAGGACCAGACCAAGACATTTTAGCACCCGAGGCAAGTCACAAAATGGTACCCCCTCACTAGTGTAGAAGTGTATTGGGAACAGGTGGGGGAGTCAAATCAACCTTACCCAACGGTTGATGTGGGAATTAAAGCCCATCACTGGGGTGGCCCCTGCTCTGAATCACATGAGGTGGGTACAGAGCCCAGGAAACCCCACAGAGCAGCTCCCATCATTTCCTTCCTAGGGGTGGGAGGAGACCAGTAGCACCTATTCGCCAACAGGTGGCATGGGGGGCACTGCCAAGGAGGGGGCAGATCCAACCTCCAAGGAGCGCGATGCAACTGTCGCTGCCACTGTGGAAGCTGGCAATGCATTGCTCAGATACTGGATCTGCTGCCTCTGTGGATCTTGCCACCTGAGGCAGTTGTCTCACCTTGTCTCATGGATGGGCAGCCCTGGTATCAAGATGGGGGCCATGAAACTCACCTTCCCCAAAGGTTTATCAAGAAACAGGCTTAGGATCAAGGCCCTTTCAAATCCTGGATTTAATCCAACACCCACCTTTCCTCCATCAGCACTGTACTCTTTCTCATCCCCTTCCAGTAGCCTGGCCAAGCCAAAGTCTGTGATCTTCACATGGTTTGGTGATTTCACTAAGACATTCCTGGCTGCCAAGTCTCTGTGAACCAATCGCCTCTCTTCCAGGTACATCATTCCCTAAGAAGCAAAAAGTTTTTTAAAAAATTGAAAACAGTTTTTAAGGTCCTGCTTTTGTAAAACATTTGCACAACATGCACCTTAGAAACATTCCCAGCTCTTGAACTAATGTGTGGACCAGAACTTACAGTAGCTGCCTCCCCTGATTCTACCCGTCTCTGAATATTGTGGCACAGTTCTCAGCAGTTTAAACATACCAAAACAAACATGTAAATATGTAAATTGAGACAAAATACACATGAAATATCCATTAAATGCTATTTTGAGATTTTTTAAGAAAGGAACATAATTATGGATAAAGTGGCACAGACCAGAAATAGATGGATTTGCCCATCAGTAATCTGTGTTTCCCTTCACAAACTGCTACGTTTTGCAATTAGGACTTAGATTTTGTAGATATTTTATATTTCTCTCCCCCATATCATCATTTCTATTGGGTTTCTAAATTATTTTTTTCTTTACAGACATAAAACAGGGACAGATAACATTGATGTATACAAAAGAAAGGAGCTGCAAGATGCCCATATAAAAGCATATGGGTTTGTATATGATATCTTTCTATTTCAGTAGTTCTTTGACTATACTCTTGAGCTTAGGCAGCTGATCTTGAAAACAGGCGGCATGCCTTCAGTGAAATGTGTCAGCATTGAAGCAAAGGTCCTGCCAAGATGGCCATCATCATTTTCATATTCCCCACTTTTTCGTCAAGGTGAGCTGCTAGAGCCCTTATGCATTAGGTTAACCGTCTCTCTGAGGACACCATGCAGGACCCCCAACATCCCTTCTTCCAGTTTTGTATGAAGGATTCCATTGACTATTTCGGATAAAATACGGCATGCTCACATGGTTATTTTGAGAGCACTCTGTTTCTGGATGAATGGCCACGACTAAGTTAGGTCCATTAATTTTTCCAGTGACACAGGAAAGGAAATGGCACCATGCTGAATAAAAATAGATTGTTTTGGCCATGGCTTTGGGCTGCCAGACTTGGTGTTTGTTTTATGCTTAGAGCAAAACCTATTAGTAACAAGGCTGTATCTGGAATGGTACTGATGGTTTCCCAGAGTGCACAGATACCATATGGGCAGTAAGAAATTTAAATTGGTCCCTTCTGCTCATTAGCAAATTGGTCCTGTAGTGAAACCGCCATCAGGGACAATATTTTAATGTGCTGTTTTACTGGTCTCCTAATAAAGTTGCTCCTAGAAATTGGTAGCTATTTCACAATAGTGGACCTCAGAAGGTGCTCTCTCTCTCTCTCTCTCTCTCTCTCTCTCTCCCTCTCCCTCTCCCTCTCCCTCTCCCTCTCCCTCTGCACGCAATGTAGTATTTACCATGAGAGACATCAGTCAGATTTTTCTGACTCAGGCTGTGGCCTAAATGAGAAGATAGCTATGAGCATATTATTTTATTATTCCATTTCTCAATGCTTATTTTGTAATATGGAAGCCAAACTATCCCTGTTTCATAAGGCTGTTATAAATTAAAAGTAACAAAGTAATAAAATCACCAAAGATTGATTCTAATAAAAAACAAAGATGCCTATATGAGCATTAGAATGGGGAAATTTTAGCTGTGTCATGGCTCAAAATACCAAGGGCCATAAAACAATTTGATTTTAACCTAGGAAATGTAGGAGGTGAAGTCAGAATGGAACGTTTTTGAAATTTATATAGGATGTCTTGTGCAAACTGCTCCTTTTGGGGCTTTTACTATTTACAATAGATTTTGTAGCAGCTGACAGTGAAGAGGTTTGGAAGCAGACCCACACACAAAAAAACCTCTTTGGACACAGACTACACAGCATTGTTTTCAAATAGGCTTTAATTGGCCGAGGCAAGCACATTCTCTCTTGCCAATTGCAAATCAATGCTGCTGGCTGTGAAACATCAGAGCTCTGGAACACTGAAGGATTAACAGTTTCTGACATTAAACCCAAAGCCATAAAAATAAAAAGGCAGGCAAATAAATCACAGAGGGTCAAATGATTATGAGCAGTATATACTGGGGAGTGCTATAAAACACTAGATTGCTTTAGATGGCACCTGGGTCGAGCACAGGCATTAGAATCATAGAATCATAGAGTTGGAAGAGACCACAAGGGCCATCGAGTCCAACCCCCTGCCAAGCAGGAAACACCATCAGAGCACTCCTGACATATGGTTGTCAAGCCTCTGCTTAAAAACCTCCAAAGAAGGAGACTCCACCACACTCCTTGGCAGCAAATTCCACTGTCAAACAGCTCTTACTGTCAGGAAGTTCTTCCTAATGTTCAGGTGGAATCTTCTTTCTTGTAGTTTGGATCCATTGCTCCGTGTCCGCTTCTCTGGAGCAGCAGAAAACAACCTTTCTCCCTCTATCATTAACATGATAGAAATCCCAAAGAGTGAAGAATCTTCCGCCTAATGAGGCCACAGTTCACCCAAACGTTATCCAGAGCAAGCCCCATGAGACGGAAAGGAACAGGGGCTGGGTAAGCAGCCAAAAACATACTGTAGTAGTTAGCAACTCATGTACAAGCATGCAGAACTGGCATTTCCAAAATTAAATTGAACTCCTCACCACATACATGTGCTTTTCCAGTGAAGGCAATATTCATTAACCTTAAGTCGTACTTATTAACTTCGCAAAGGCTTACATGAGGAGTGGTGGAATGTTTTTCGCTAGGGTAAAATTCTCTCAGGGGAAAGTAGCTGGAGACCACAAATTGGCAGTGAACAGGGTGAAGGTCCAAATAGGGCAGGGCCAGAACACATATAACCCCCCCACCACTGGGAGAGAGAGACTCTCCTTTCTCAGCTTGCCTTCCTTGCTGTGTGTGAAGAAAGGGGATCCTCTTTCCCATTGCACAATGAGGAAATGAAGTGAAATGGTGATGCAGGAAGAAATCTGACCACCATCTTAATGTGCAAGGCGACCAAGGATATGAGATGTGCATGCCTAAGGGCACTCAGAAAGGCCAAGACTGAGTTGAGAAGCCACCCACACCAACAAGCCCAATGGCTCAGCTGCAGTGAGCAGCAGACTGGGCTCGCTTTGCTAAGTTCCACGGTGACACTTCACAGCAAATGCTTCCTGGGTTTTTGGTTTTGGTTTTGCAGGATTGTGGCAGATAGTAAGCACTTTAGCACTATATCCTCTTAATGATAGTCACAGTAAACTACATATTGATTTTTCCTCTCGCCATCCTATTAAGGTGTTTTGTGAGTGGCTGAGCACACACAATATATACCCGAAAATAAGTTTTTGTATTAAAACTCAAACGATATCAGGCAAAACGAAATGAAGCTAGAGAAGGATACCTAATGATGCTCTCTGGATATGTAGAATTCAGATATATATTTCCCGGATGCTTCATTTGACCTTTTCAAGCCTGATAGGCATGGTATTATGTACTTATATTTAACTGTATATAAGGATCATAAACACAGTAAGCAAATTGAATTTCACAGAGTGAAAACAAATACTTAAGAACTAGAAGACATATTCTCAAAGCAAAATAAATTTACCATAGTGGACAGCGAGTTTGAAACACCACTAGAAGCCAGTTCATATAAACATGCATGCACATTTTGTAACTAATCTAAAATATATAGTACATCTGGTGACCATAGTGCTTGTGTACTTTACTGCCAGTCACAAAACAGAGATGCAGCAGAATTCATTTATTTAAAATGTGTATAGGCAACTCCCAATATTATATTCAGAATATAATCAATAACTAGTCTTAACCATAAAGCACAACCAGAACAAAATACAAAAATACCAGCAATATCAGTAGAACTTAATTTGTTCTGGAGGTCTGTTCTTAACCTGAAACTGTTCTTAACTAGAGGCATGCTTTTGCTAAGGGGCCTCTTGCTGCCACTACACCGCCGGCACACAATTTCCATTCTCACCCTGGGCAAAGTTCTCAGCTCGAGGTAACTCTTCCGGGTTAGCGGGGTTTGTAACCTGAAGCGTTTGTAACCTGAGGCAGTTGTAACTTGAGGTACCACTGTAATCACAGCAATCAGCCCAGTAATTGCAAAGAGGTAGCACAAAATAATTGAAACTATTGCTGCATCATAGCATAAGAAGCCAGACAAGTTAATAGCCCCAGACCAGACTGGCTTTGTCCCTGGCCGCAATATAACAGACCCCATCAGGAAACTACTGAACCTGATCGAACACAGCAAGGCAACGAAACTCCCATTGACAATCATGTCCCTAGACATCCTCAAAGCCTTTGATTGCTTGGAGTGGAAATACATATTAGCAGTACTAACTAACATGAAATTTGGCCCCAACTTCCTACAAATCCTCAAACAAATATACTCCCAAGCCTCAGCAAAATGCAGAACTAACAATATGGATTCTAATACTATAGCTATCCAAAGAGGCACAAAACAAGGATGCCCACTGTCTCCCTTCTTATTTATCCTGGCTCTGGAACCCTTAGCAATCCGCATCCGAGCAGCCACAGACATCAAGGGAGTGGAAATAAAAGGCAGAACCTATAAATTAGGGCTCTTTGCAGATGACCTAATGGTCACAACACCAGACCCCATAAGCACAGCAACCTCCCTAATCAGAGAACTCAACACATTTGCAATGGTGTCGGGCCTACAGGTAAATTTTACAAAGTCAGAAGCTATGTGCTTCAACACCCCTCCTCACACCCAAAAAGAACTCACGAAGGTCACCAAAATAAAACTTTGCCACACCAAGTTCAGATACCTAGGGGTACAAATAACCAGAAACCTCAATAAACTGTACCTCCACAACTACAAGCCCCTGTGGCGACAAATTAACAAAGACCTAAAGAGATGGAATAACACGAATTTCACTCTCTCAGACAAAATAGCCATGATCAAAATGATCACACTCCCAAAACTAACTTACCTATTCCAAACCCTCCCAATCTGGATCCCCTCAACACAACTTCGCAGTTGGCAGAGAAAACTACACTCCTTCATCTTCTCACATAAAAAACCAAGAATAAGCCCCAAATACCTGCACCTCCCCACCTCAGAAGGAGGATGGGGAATCCCCAACATAGAAGCATATTACAATGCCAACCAAATACGCCATATAATCCCATATATACTAGAAGATGAGACAAAACAATGGGTACACCTAGAGAGAGACACAATTGAAAACACCTGCACCACAACATACCCACTCCTCCCAAACAAACTAAAGAAAATTCCCACAACACTTAACAGGTACACACAGACCATGCTCAAAGCATGGAAAACACAAATAGGCAAACTCTCCCCAACCCCATCCCCACTAATCCCCCTGGCGTACCACCCATTATTCCACCATGCAGCACAAAACCTCCAGATAAAAACCTGGCGAACCAAAGGCTTATATCGCCTAATAGACTTTTATAAAAATAACAAACCCTTGTCAACACAAGAAATACAAGACAAACTAGAAGACACCCAAATGACCTGGTTAACACAACACCAACTACATGCCTTCTTAAACAACCCAACAGTAAAATCAGCAGCAACTAGGCCCCTGACAGCCTTCGAAAACCTCCTCCTAACAACAAAGGGAAACGGTAAAGGGACGGTATCCGCAATATACAAAATACTACTCCAAAATCCCGCAAATCCCCTAGACACAATCAAAAAACAATGGGAGAATGACATAGGCTATGAGATTAACCCCACTCAATGGACCAGAATGTGGTCTAAACCCCCCTTTAAATCCATATCAACAAAAAGAAAAGAACTCACACTGAAACTCACCTACAGGTGGTACCTAACACCAAGGAAACTAGCGCTAATACACCCAGGAACCTCACCAAAATGCTGGAGAGGGTGCACCTCCTCAGGCACATACCTCCACATGTGGTGGGAGTGTCCCAAAATCCAACTATTCTGGACAACAGCCATACGAGAAATATGTAAAATAACTAAGCAAGTAATAGACATCACCCCAGAATTGGCCCTACTAAACATCTTCCAAGACAACAATGCCCATTTACACCACAAAGAACTCATAACCCACCTGCTCTCAGCAGCCAGAAGCATCATAACCAGACACTGGAGAGACCTGTCAGGAGTAAGCATGGACCAATGGTACCAAATAGTATGGGAAACAGCCCTACTAGAAAAATTAACTAATAACCTGAAACTGACACGGGGACAAACAGAAGAAGACGCCTTCACCCCGGTATGGCTCCCCTTTATCACATACACAGCCCAACAGGACAATGACAATAATCCACCAACAGCATACAAATCAATATGGCTAACCTGATCCAAAACACCCACCCACCTCACTCACACACGAAAACAAAGATCACCACAGCCAATCACAAGCAAACAATCACACCCTAAGCCAACCCCAACCTCTCTCACCACCAAAGGAACACAAGTGAACAACACAAGCAACGCTGACACCAAACTCTACATACATTAAACATAATAGAAACACCGCCACCCGACCCCACCCCCATCCATCCCCCCCCTCCCCACCCCCCTTTCTTTTTTATTTCTGTTTTCTTCTCCCCCTAATGCCTCAACAAATGAAACGGATTTGTAAAAACGTTACATGGAAGAAGAAGAAGAAAAAAAAATACGAGGCACTACCCTTCTGTAAAACAAGAAAATCCTTAATAAAAAAAAAAAAACTCTCTTCAAAAAAAAAAAAAATCATAGCATAAGAAGCTCAATACAACCGTTTTTTAATAAATATATAAAT
Organism: Podarcis erhardii; assembly: GCF_964252035.2. Lineage (NCBI taxonomy): Eukaryota > Metazoa > Chordata > Lepidosauria > Squamata > Lacertidae > Podarcis > Podarcis erhardii. Next base: position 138,442,371 of record NC_138497.1, on the reverse strand, counting down.
AAATAAACAAGAAAGAAATGTTGAACAACTGCCTGCTCCCAGAGGTGATGTGCAGAGGACTGTGACTCTTGGAGAAGAAACAGAGAGGAAGGTCCTCCTTCTCTTCCATGCTCTGTATTCTCAAGGGTAAGAATGAGGTGCACCTTCAGTGAGAAGCTGGCATGCACTGGGCACTGGCACCAACCTAAGAAAACTCGCCATTTAATATAAGACAATATGAGCAACAAGGAAGTGCCCCAAGTGTTAAAACTATACCTCTACCCCCCCTCCCCACTCTCACATATTGGAATTGGCCTGACCTTACAATTGATAATCCCCCTTGTCACAATGACTACAAGCTTTTCCTTGCTGAGGATATCATTACAAGGGCAATTACTGCCAAACTCCTCTAACATCAAATCACTCTTTGAAACAGAGCCTAAAGACATTAAGAAGTCGAGCAGACATTAGAACCAGTTTTAACAAAAGGCACATTGAGGAAGTCTCCCTGGAACCTTAGCAGGAACAGGAGTAATCAATTAATTACAATAGCTGTCTTTATATCTACATAATGAAACACTTTACAGTTGGTGTTCTTGCATTGTTTCGTGCTTTCATTACACCTACACAGGAAATAGAACTAAAACACCACCTAGCACCTGGCAAGGAACAAATGGTTTCCTAATTTTCCCCTCTTAAAATTAGAAAAATTCGTGCTGCAGTGAAAATTTTTCTGTTCTCCATCAAAGAATGGGAAAATAAATTGCATTCAAATATTATTAAAGGGGAGGGGAAAGTATCACAGGTGGGAGAGGGGGGAATCAGGTTTTTGTCACACTTGCCTTACTTTTGTGGTGGCAGGGGATGTTTGCAAGTGCCCTTTCTTTCATGCCACAAATTATCTCAGCGGTTCTCTGTTCTGTGCAGCCTTCCTGGGCGGCCTTGCTTCAATGAAAGCCCAGAGGAAGACCTCAGAAAGTGACTCCTCCCATGAGCCTTTTCACTTCAGGAAGAATGGGTAGCCAGGGAGGTTGCAGAAATGTTTACTGGACGGGAAAAAGGCAGGCTGGCAGGCCAGCTGGCCACCAATGGGCACCTCATTGGGTTGCCATACACCTGGATTTTCCTGGACACTACTGGGCTTTCAAAGGCAGAATTGACATCTGGGAGGAACTTCTGAAAGGTGGGACTTTGTCCCAGATCTTAGGCAAGTCAATCGAAAAATTTTTTGTAAAAAACAAACAAACAAACAAACAAAAACTCAACAACTTTTGGGTGGTGTTCTGGTCTTTACTTTTTGAAATATGGCAACTATCACCTCACAGGGGATACAGGTGGCACTGTAGTCTAAACCACTGAGCCTAGGGCTTGCCAATCGGAAGGTCGGCATTTTGAGGTCCTGCGACGGGGTGAGCTCCCATTGTTCAGCCCAACCTAGCAGTTTGAAAGCAAACCCAAAAGTGCAAGTAGATAAATAGGTACTGCTCTGGTGGGAAGGTAAACGGTGTTTCCGTGCACTGCTCTGGTTCGCCAGAAGCACCTTAGTCATGCTGGCTACATGACCTGGAAAAACTGTCTGCAGACAAATGCTGACTTCCTCAGCCAGTATAGAGAGATGAGCGCCGCAACCCCAGTTGTTTGCGACTGGACTTAACTGTCAGGGGTCCTTTTCCTTTTTATCACCTCACAAGGGAAGCTCCAAACCGAGCACCTACAGAAAGTGCTGTGAGAATAGGCAGATAAACAGAAGTTTCATTCACAGGAGAAGGGCAGATTTAAACGCAGCTCTACTTAAAATATCCTCCACCTATGGATGGCCATAGAAGCAGAATAATACTCAGGGAGTGAAGAAACAGTCAGGCAGCAATGAGATGCGGAACTGATTTCCTCCATAAATGCTGAGGATCCTGCGGGACAGGAGTCGCCCTTTGCTGTGCGGTTGCTGAAGTCGTGCAGCTTCCATCCAATCCTCATCAGGCCTTGTTCACTAACCGGCTCTTGGGCTAGACCTTCCCCTGTGCCATGAGAGGTGCTTTAGAACTGAGAGGTGCCTCATGAATCTCTTAAATGCTGCTTAGCAAAAGACCCGTGTGAGAGGGAAGCAGATGCTCTTCCCATGTCTGTGCGCTTTCCCTTGCAAATACCATCTGTCGGCATACAATCAGAGGGATATCACCATTCTAGACGTGTAACTATAAATGTAAGGATCTTGAATCAAATGTTGAAATTATTTTTAAAGCACAGAAGTGGTTACCGCCACGTTCCTGATAGCACTTGCTAGATGAAAATAGAAATATGCTTGCAAATAGCCCTATTCTCATGCCAAGGTTTAGTTTCCACAGCCTGCCCTCTGCTGACTTAGAGGACAAGAGGGTGTTTATTCTATAAAAATAAATCAAGAGCATGAGCCAGATATTAGGGATTAACCCTGGTCAATCGAGATAGCAGGAGCAGATGTTATCAGGGCCAAAAAAATGACCGTAGATTTCTGTGACATATACAGTGGTACCTCAGGTTACAGACATTTCAGGTTATAGACTCCGCTAACCCAGAAATATTACCTCAGGTTAAGAACTTTGCTTCAGGATGAGAACAGAAATTGCGCAGCGGAGGCACAGGAGGCCCCATTAGCTAAAGTGGTACCTCAGGTTAAGAACAGTTTCAGGTTAAGAACGGACCTTCAGAAAGAATTAAGTTCTTAACCCGAGGTACCACTGTATATTAAGGAATAAAAGGGACCCACATTCTGACTAAAATCATGCCGATTATTTTCTATTGCCCAGTAGAATGGACTAGAGAGAGCGCGTTTTATCCCACTCTGGGACAAACTAGTTAACAATCACTGAGATAAAGGTATATAGGAGGGATTAGTGGAGAATACCCACCTGTTCCCTTCACAGCACACTTCCACATAGACTGATGTCCTGGCCTAAAATGCCTTTCAGAAGCAGGCACTCCAGTATCATCAGGAAAGAGTGGCCTTGCATTCACTACATTTTGTCCAATCCTAGAGGCACACTCTAATATGTAATATGAATACATAGGGACAAAATTCAACACAACTGGGGTGTGGGTGTGTTTTTTGATTTCTTATTAAATGAACTAACCTTCATCTTAAAGTATCAGCAAGCAGTGGAGATTTCAAATGGGATATTCCAGAGACAACAATATCTTTAGGGAGGTTAAAAGTGGAGGAGCATTATTGCCATTTCTCACTACAGTGGTACCTCAGGTTAAGTCAGTGTTTCCCAACCTTTTTTGGGCAAAGGCACACTTGTTTCATGAAAAAAATCTCGAGGCACACCACCATTAGAAAATGTTTAAAAAATTAACTCTGTGCCTATATTGACTATATATACAGTGGTGCCCCGCAAGACGAATGCCTGGCAAGACTGAAAACCCGCAAGACGAAAGGGTTTTCCGTTTTTTGAGGCACTTCGCAAGATGAATTTCCCTATGGGCTTGCTTCGCAAGAAGAAAGCCTATAGGGAAATCTCCAGGGACCTCTTTTAAATGCTGGCGGTGGGGAGCAAAGCCTTCCCCCCCCTCCGGCCTTCAGAAGAGGTCCAGGAAGGCCGGCGGGGGCCGAAAGGCTTTGCTCCCCACCGCCAGCATTTTAAAAGCAGTCCGGGATAGCAGGGAAGCGCTTCCCGCTATCCTGGACGGCTTTTGAAGGCAGGCGGGGGGAGCAAAGACTTTTGTTCCCCCGCCCGCCTTCAGAAGAGGTCCAGGACCTCTTCTGAAGGCTGGCGGGGGGTGAAAGTCTTTGCTCCCCCCTGCCTGCCTTCCCGGGAGAGCGGAGAAACGCAGCGTGTTTCTCCGCTGTCCCGGACAGCTTTTGAAGGCAGGCAGAGGGGAGCAAAGACTTTCGCCCCCCGCCCGCATTCAGAAGAGGTCCAGGACCTCTTCTGAAGGCGGGCGGGGGGCAAAAGTCCTTGCTCCCCCCCTGCCTGCCTTCCCGGGAGAGCGGAGAAAAGCAGCGTGTTTCTCCGCTGTCCTGGACGGCTTTTGAAGGCAGGCGGGGGGAGCAAAGACTTTCGCCCCCCGCCCGCCTTCAGAAGAGGTCCAGGACCTCTTCTGAAGGCTGGCGGGGGGCAAAAGTCTTTGCTCCCCCTGCCTGCCTTCCCGGGAGAGCATAGAAACGCAGCACGTTTCTCCTCTGTCCTGGACGGCTTTTGAAGGGGGGGAGCAAAGACTTTCCGCTCTCCCGGGAAGGCAGGCACGGGGGAGCAAAGACCTTTGCCCCCCGCCCGCCTTCAGAAGAGGCCCTGGACCTCTTCTGAAGGCGGGCGGGGGGCGAAAGTCTTTGCTCCCCTCTGCCTGCCTTCAAAAGCTGTCCGGGACAGCGGAGAAACACGCTGCGTTTCTCCGCTCTCCCGGGAAGGCAGGCAGGGGGGAGCAAAGAGGTCCTGGACCTCTTCTGAAGGCGGGCGGGGGGCAAAAGTCTAATTCTAATTTCAATGAGTGTGCCCTCCCACGGCACACCAGGCAACGTCTCGCGGCACACTAGTGTGCCGCGGAACACCGGTTGGGAAACACTGGGTTAAGTACTTAATTGGTTCCGGAGGTCCGTACTTAACCTGAAACTGTTCTTAACCTGAAGCACCACTTTAGCTATTGGGGCCTCCCGCTGCTGCCACACCGCCGGAGCACGATTTCTGTTCTCAACCTGAAGCAAAGTTCTTAACCTGAAGCACTATTTCTGGGTTAGTGGAGTCTGTAACCTGAAGCGTATGTAACCTGAAGCGTATGTAAGCTGAGGTAACACTGTATTTGGTTATTAATATCTACATTTACTGCTGAAGTGCCTATTATCCCTTACAAAACATATCTGAACAGATTCTGCACTGAATGATAGCTGAACACCACTAGGGTGTTTCAAAGAGCAGTGTCAGAGAAAATAACAGATATAACAAAATAATAATTTTTTCCCTCTGGTACAGAAATCAATTAATTTATTCCACGCTACCAAAGGAGATGTTGTGGCAAACTTGGAGAAGTTACAAAATGTTCTGTATTCTGATACTGGCTTAGAATGACCCAAAAAGGAGAATGAAGGTTTACCGCATGCTTTGCAGAGGCTGCCATTTGCTGCCCAGGGCCACATGTGCTGGGCCAAAAACCTGGGGACAGAGTGGTCACCACACACGACTGGAGGAGGATGCGGACGTGTGTTTTTGGTGTGAAGACGACTGCTAACCTGGGACCTACTGAGGACCTACTCCTGAGTGACATGTCCAGGATTATGCTGCTGCAGCTTTGAAGCTATTTGCACAGCCATGCAGTAAGAAACACAGTTCATCAGCTTAAGACTATTTGCCACACAATTTCAGATTTCCATATTATTATGATACATGGTTCTGGAAGTGTCACTGTCAGTAAATTGTACAAATGGAGGCAGTGCAGGAAAAAACAACAACCAAGGCCTTAAGGAAATGAACTGTGATGGGAATGTACAGGGAATGTAGAGGAGGAACTGGAAGGCAGGAAATGTTGCAGAGACCAAGGCTGCCCCTCTGGAAGGGGCTTTTTGTCAGCCTTATTTCAACAAACGATACAGAAGCATTTAGAAATTCCGTGATTTTAACAATTAGTTATAGTTTTATTATCTCAAAACCAAAAGTAGGCTACTCTATGATTTAAAATCAGAGGCAGACATGAAAACTATGGAAATGTCAAAAAGGACTGCATGTGTGTAAGAAATGGATGCGTCAAGAATGTTAACAGGAAGAATGGCGTCAATACTAGAACAGCAATTATAGTGAAAACATGCAATGAAACTATGCAAACATATATATATATATATATATATATATATATATATATATGCAGTATAAATTGTAACTCTGGCATTTTGAGCTAGGTAACATAGCATAATAATATTTTCTTCTTAAAAACCAGAGGGATAATCATGGATTATTAGGAGAGCAAAAATATGTCTCTAGCACCAGGATCTTATAATTCTGTCCTGTAAGGGAGCTACGAGTACCATCTTTCTAATGATTTAGTTATGATCTACCCAGAAGAGAATGTGGATTTCCTGAAACATTAACCACATGCAAAGGCTCTTCTGACTAGCCCAGCGGAATACTAGCCGCCCTGCTCTGCTGTCCCCTCCCCCTCCCCCATTGACCTCTTGCCAATACAATTACAACAGGGGGAGTGCATTGTGTACCGCATGCACTTTCTCCAAGAAGTGTATTTAAAATGGATTACTTCTGCTTCTCGGGCAGCAGATCAATAGAGATGTGGATTGCAGTTAAGTGTTGAGATGTCTGTGGGCTGCAGTAGTTATCCTTTGTGTCTCTTTAGAAATTAATTAAAAATCAATGGAGTGTGCAGCCCATTAATAAGGCAACTTCCACATTAACAGATACAAGTGCAGCCTTCCCTGGTTTGCAGAGAAAGCAAGCAAGGGCAATCAAGCCTCACTGGCACTTGAGACAATGGGAGGGATTCTGGCCACTTATTCCCCACACAATGGAGCTGCTGCCAGTGGGGTGTGCATTTGTGCAGGCTTGCTTTTAGCTCCCTTTATCCTCGTACTCTCTCTGTTGGTAATAAACAAGCAGGATGCTGTTTAAAGCAGCACTGGATATTCTCCGGTTTGGATTTTCGGTGAAGTAAGAATTTCTCCACTGCTGCTTCTGCAATTTCCTTCTGGCTGAGTTTAAGACTGTGCTTGGCAAACCAAGCCGTCTCTCCCTCCCCTTTCCTTCCAATGCAAAAGTAGCTCAATTTATTAGCTGCTCAGTTCAGATGCTGCTGCATTCCAGACGGCCTCAGTGGAACACCTCCCTGCACCCGTGGCACTCCCAGCCCATCTGAAGACCTCCAGTCCTCCCCTCTGAGCTCTCAGCCTCGCTGTCAAGCCCCTTGCTGCCCTCCCACTGTTCCTACCACTGAAATTTGAGGTGGCTACTATGCAATGGCGACCCTGTGTTTTTAGAATATTTGATGAGCAATTTGATTACACCTCTGTCTGCTAAACTGACTCTTCCCCTGCTTCCAATATTTCATTCATTTAAATACATACCACTCTATCTGAATTTCAAGTCATTAAATCTAGACAACATTTGAGAATCATCTATCTCTTCCAGGGCCTGCACTAGTCTATGTGAACCATTTTGTTGTGTGCCTACACCAGGGGTCGACAACATTTTTAAGCTGTGGGCCCGTCCACTGTCCCTCAGACCTTGTGGCAGGCCGGAGAAGCGGCATTGCGGGGGGGGGGGGAGCTGGAAGAAGAGGCAAGGGGCAAGTAGTCCTCCTTCCCACCCCCACCCCCAGCCGCTGCGCTTACCTTCCCAGGGGCTGCCACCACCACCGCTGCTTGCTGCTTCTCGTGGGCAGGCAGAGGGAGCTCGTGCGCTCCGCTTTCTGGCCCACAGGAGCACCAATAGAAAACCTTCTGATGTTTTTCTAAATGAATATCTGAACATTTTTTTCATTTCATTGTATATTTTCCCCCAAAAATGTTTCTCATTGAGTCACAGACAGCATCACAATTACATCACAATTAATTAACATTCTGTTTGATTTATTATTTCTGGCTGTAATTGTGATGCTGTCTGTGACTTAGAATGAGAAACAAGGCATTGTTTTCCATTGGCGGGGCGACATGTTGGGTCCTGGAATGGGATTCGGGAAACAAATAGGTAGGTTGATAAAGTCAAGAATTACATCTCTTTGTCTATGGAGACCATAGCCAGCTCACTCTTTCTTAGAGGTCTCTTCATCCAACTTCTGATGTTTATTAATATATTTGATATTTATTAATGTGCCTCCATGAGGACTAGAATCAAAGGTGATAGTGCAATGATTTTGAAAAATGCCATAGAGTCTGCCTCAGGAGCAGGGATAGAGCAATATATTTTTGTTCTTGCTTTGAGTAAGGAACAATGATGATCAAAACCAGATGGATGCACAATAGCTAGCCAGTTTGTGGCTTGAATGGAAAGATACAATGAGCACTATTTAGAATGGCTGGATACATAAAGCAAGCCATTTGAATAGCAAAGTACATACATCTAGGTCCATTGTGCATGCACAGTGCAAGACACAAAACAACCATTGGGGGACTGGAAAAAATTATACATCCATATAAATTACTCAAAGGATGAAATAACTGTGTTTGGGAAGTTAGCAGGGCAAAAATTACAAAGTTCCACATACCCCTAATTAGAAGCCAAATGTATGATTTGTTGGATGACCATAGCTCTGAATACCATCCGTCGAGCCGTCTGCCTAGCTCTACCCCACAGAATTTGGGCAAAACATACTAAGCAACACACTGAGAAAAATGTATAGTACAGCCCTCCTGAGACAGTATCATCTGTGAATGCTCTACCACATAATAAAACCCCACACACCAAGCTACAATTTTTCTCCTTTGACATAGCTGCTTTCCATAAGTAGGAGTTTTAGGACACGTGGAGCCTGTTTGTTCTGTTGTATCATTCCAACATTAAACCCATGTGGCTCTCAACTAATTTCCATGGCCAGTTCAAGGTGCCATGTCTTACCTTTAAACCTCCAAACTGTTTGGAGCTGTCTAAAGGGCCGTCTCTGGCCCCCTGAAGCTGCCCACACGTTGCAGCCATCAGAAGAGGCCTTGCTCCATGTCAGTCAGGAAGGACGTGGATTTCTCATTAGTGATGCTCGGACTGTGGAACTCACTGGCTTGGAATGTTTTATGAAAATGCAGCCCCAATTCTGGCGTGTTTCCTGCTGGGTCCCCCCTCCCTCAGTTTTCAGTTGTTTTATTACTGTTGCTTTATGACAGGATCTCTAAACTTTCTTTTTCTCTCCCCCCCTTCTCCCTGCATGCACCCCTGAAATTGACTTGGGGTTTTTTGAGGGGGGGGAGAACACTCAGAGCAGCATGAAGGCAACGAAGAGAGGGGACGTCATTCTTTCTGGCAACCAGGAATGCGATTGCCTTAGTGTGCAGCTGAATTCCATCCATAGCTTTTACAGTTGTATGCAATGCTAGTCCTACTTGGAGTAGAGCCATTGTAGTTAATGGATTTGGCTAACTTTAATCATTAATCTCAGTGGGTCTTCTCTTAGCAGGACTTAGTCAAATGCCACTGATGGTGTCACATCCCTGCTTTTCACCTGTGAATGCTACAGAAGTTAATTTAAAAAATAATAATTAAGGATGAAATTCAGTGTCGCACTATGGTGAACATGCCATCAGAAAAACATTGCAGCTTGCCCCAGAAACTAATATGAGGAGTGAATGGATTACTTATGGAGATTTGGTGGTGAAAGAAGGAGAGAAATGGAGACTGAAACCATATGAGCAAGTAAAAGAACATGTATATGATTGGTTGCACTATTATCAGATAAGTGATATGTTTAAAAAGGATGTGAAAGAAAAAGGATACAAAGAAAAAGACTCAAAATTTCAAACAGAAATTGTTAATAATGATTGTAAGATAATTTCAAAAATGTACAAAATTTTATTGGAATGGCACACGTTAGATGAGGAAGTAAAAGTGGTAATGATTCAATGGGCCAGAGATCTAGGGTATAATATAGATATGGAAGACTGGCAAAAAATATGGAAAGGAAATTTGAGGTTTACAGCATGTACTACATTAAAAGAAAATGTCATGAAAATGGTATATAGGTGGTATATGACACCAGCCAAATTAGCAAAAATGTACAAAACTTGTAACAAATGTTGGAAATGTAAAGAGAAAGAAGGTACATTTATGCATATGTGGTGGGAATGTAAGAAAGTAAAGGGGTTCTGGGAAATGATATATAACGAGTTAAAGAAAATGCTGAAATATAGCTTTGTTAAGAAACCAGAAACCTTCTTGCTGGGAATAACCTGAATGGACATAAATAAGAGGGAGTGTAAACTCTTCCAGTACGCAACAACAGCAGCGAGAACATTGATGGCTCAAAAATGGAAACAAGAAGAAGTACCGACCGTGGAAGAATGGAGAACAAAACTGACAGACTATGCAGAACTGGATAAACTAACTGGAAAAATCAGATTCCAAAGGGACCATAAGTTTTTAGAGGACTGGGGGAAATTTAGAGAATATTTGAAAACTGTATGTGAGGAACATACAATGCTAGTGTGTTTTAAAGAAGCTTTGTGAAAAAATAAGGAATATTGCAAGAATGTAAATGAGGACAGAAATATTGTACTTAAAGGCAATATCAAAATTAAGGAATGTGAAGATAGAAATTTAACTACGAATGATTGTCAGAGAAGTTGAGGGAGGTCCAATAAGTTAAAATATGTGATGTGGAATTTTGTATGATTGGAGATTTTATGGAAAAGTTTAATAAAAAAATTTATAAAAGAAAAGAAAAGAAAAGTCCAGAGGGAATTCTTGAGTGCTGCCCCAGTGAGGCCATTTGCTTTCTCTGAATGTGCAGATCAGCCCTTAAGGATGACTATATGCCAATATATTGTGTGGGGTTTTTTCCTTTTAAGCTTAATGCTGCCAAACGAACAAGTAAAATGCTCATTTTCTCTCTTCCTTTCCACATTGTGAACATCCCAGCGCCTTTTGTTTCTGCCCATTTTGCAGCTTTTCCTGCCCTCTCCAAAAACACCTTTCACTTTTTTGGTGTGTGCGCCTGGAAGGGCTAGGAATGGATCAGTCAAGAAGATCAAACAGCTTTGGAGTGGTAGCTAGTCCTCCTTTGCAGAGCCTAGGCAGGAGAAGCCCCTGTGCAGCCTGGTGTGAATAGCCTTCCTCGCCGCCCCCCCCCCCCCGAACTGTCCTCTGCAGCAGCAGGTTAGGGTTAGTGGCAGGGCTCTAACAGCTGGAAAACAGGCCCTTCAAATGACAGTTATGACCAAACCCAATTCCGCCTGCCCGTTTCATCCCACTGCACGTCTACTGCACCCCCCCCCCCAGTTCCGCAATATAATGATGAATCAACCCTACCAGAAGCGAAAGAACCTTTGGCATGTTTAATGGGGTCCCTGGTCCTGGCAGGGCTAATTCTGAAAGAGGAATGTGGATTAGTGTGGCCATCAGAAAAGAGACAGGAGCACTGCTTTAGGATGCTGAGAGGAGAGAAAGAAAAATGAACTTTGTGAGACAACACGCACTTCTCAGGCGTCAGACTGAACAGAGTTTTAAAAGATACTTGTTTTTTATAGTCAGCGTGGATTTGTTTGAAAGGTCACTACTGCATTTTCTGTTCATTTTTATTAGCGAAGTGTTTGTGCAGAAGTTGAATTACTCTCTGAGAATTCTAGAATTCTACTGTGTTTCCTATTTTGGGCTTTTATATTTGCATGAAAATGTAATGCTTTTACCTTTTATGATAAGGCTTAGCTCACCTTGAAATAATAACTGTATTAGCAGTTTCACTCACCCAAAACAGTTCAGTTTATTATGGGGGGGGGGGATGAGTAAGTTTCTCCAGCCTATCATTAATTCTGACTGTTTTAATTATGAGGAATAAAATATTCTATGAAAGATTTTGTGGATTAAAAAAAACCTATAATGCAAATAATAACTACAAAATAAAACAGTGCTGATGAACGTTTATCTGAAGTGACATATTTATTGTAGAATTAGCAGTAGCTGCTTAGGATAGCCCAATTTAGGCAGGAAAAAATCCTGCATTGCGGGGGGGGGGGGGTTTGACTAGATGACCCGTGTGGTCCCTTCCAACTCTATGATCCTATGATTACATAGACATACAAACAAACCTGTAGGTTGGGGGGGGGGGCGAGGGGAGAAACCCGATGATGATTTTCAAATTATCCAAAATTATGCACACTCTACTCTTTTTCTCTGTATGTAAGTAGTTTTGATTAATATGAAGTGTATGCTTTGGGGGGGGGGGATGTAATGTGTAAGCCAGGTGAATATAGATATAATCAACAACTTCCATGATCACAGTGGAATCAGTTGATGGGGAAGGTATCGCCTCTGTCCAAGAACTTATGGTCGATTCTATGTGTGCTACTGGAGGCCTCATACATTGTGCTATACACTGAAAGAAGTATCATACCACTTTAAACAGTCACAGCTCCCCACCCCACATCCCCAATCCTGTGAAATGTGGTTGTTAGGAGACTCCTATTTCCCGCACAGAGTCTCCAGTCCCTCCTCCCAGGAAACTATTGGAATCATAGTTCTGTGAGGGGCATAGGGGTCTCCTAGCAACTCTCAACACAGGGATGTCTTCATTCTCCGCAATCTCATTATCCTCCTTTGCATACGACTGGAACATATGTATACTGCACAATTGGTTTGAGTAAAACAAAAACAAAAAAATGAGGCATTTAAATCCAAAGCATTTCCTAGTAATTCTTGCTTTTGGTTAAGAACAATCATACTTAATTGTGGACATCTCAGTGATTTGCAGAACCCCTGCATTATGGCAGAAGGGAAATCACACAGGTAGGAGGACCGACATAAAGGTCAGTCTTTACAAACTAAAGTCAAGCATTTCAATAGAGCTTGATTTTCACCACTGTAATCAACAAAAGATGCAGAAATTAGCCATTTATGAAAATCAGGCCACTCATTTAGTTAACCAAAAATTGGCTCAAGACTTGTGAGGGAATAAACATAGCTGTGTAATACTCTTTTCTTTGTAGAGTGAGCCCACCTTTACTAACTCTGAATACAAAATTAATAATGAGTCAGCACTCCAAAGAATTACAAGATGTTTCAAATGAAGACCTTTTTATGGTTCTCTTTTATGGTTTAAGAAGTTTTGCTGCCCACTTCTCTAAACTGCAAGAACTAGCATGATTATTCAGTAGCATAATGTGATCTTTTATTATTGCTGATAATGAGCATTGTGTGCTCAGAGGGTGTAGATGGGTCTGTTTTTGTCTTGGAGCTCAATAGCTGGAAAACCAAGACAGCCAGTATATAGCAATTGCTAGGTCAAGATGATATGCTCAAAAGAAACTGGGAAACTCGAGAGAAACCAAAGAGAACAAAGGGAAAGTTTTAATGGGAAAAGTGAGTAAAGCTGTTATAATTTACAGGACAGAGGCTTAAAGAACAGCCATGGAAATAATCATTAACTTACAGAACTAAGCCATGTGGTGATGGCCTCTAACATTTTAATGATTAGATAAATTAATGGAGGATAGATCTATTAACAGCTATTATCCATGCCTTGCTAGCTAGGATTTCATTTTAAAGATATGAGACGTGTGTGGTTCTGTGAAAACAATGAATCACAATTCTGTTTCAGTTGATTAATTCACAGGATGAATTCTGCAGGCTAGTCCCAAAGACAAAATATGAATTAATCCCAATTTAATTATCAATTTATTTATTTGACACACTGAGGCTGAAAGCCTATGTTCACTTATTTGGGGGGGGGGATCCCAGTGGACTTAATAGGGCTTTCCTCCAAGTAAACAAGCATAGCATTGCACCATCAGAGAACTCTTTGTTCTGAACACACTTGCGTCTCAACAAACCATACATATATTAAAATGAGGGACATGTTGTGTGTTCCAATTTATCTACTGTTATTGTAGAGAGAGAGAAAATGGAGTTAATAAAAACTGGAATAAAGGGCTGAAGAATAAAATTTTCTAAGCGCAAAATAAATAAGTGTTCGTAAGGCTTTCACTCTAGATTTGAAAAATCTTAGGACTGAGGGCCCCTCCAGACTGACACTTTTTTGCAGGTGTATTCTGCAACATGTCATTGACACAATAATAGTGCATTGGTGGTAACTTGATATAAGAAGGAAACAAGCAAAAAATTTCTAGGTTGCACTATTTATTTCTACTGGAATTGGAATTATGCTTTATAGAGTTCGGTGGGTTTGTGCAATATTCAACATCTCAAAGCCTTTTATGATTCAAATCATTAAAAATTTGGGGGAAATACATAAAATGTTCAATTTCTTCATTGGCTAATTCAATTTTCCTCGACACCTGATACATTAGTGTCTTAGAATCCTAGGAATGAAATAAAACCTTCACACCTCCTCTTTATCGCAGAACATTAGCAGATCAGCTCCAAGAGATTGCTGTTCAATATCAGTTACTGAAATAGATGGCAGGTGTAATGAGATTGGATTCCAATTGTACTCTGCTACCCACCTACTGCAATTGGTTTTATTCTCTTAAGACTAACCAGAAAAGAACACCAAATAAAAGTTTCCCTACAGGACATGAACAAGCAAAGCTAATTGCTCAACTCCACTGGCAAGCGGACCCATGGGAAGATGAGTACAGACATCTGGTCCCCACTGTGACATTTTAGAAATTAGGCTCACTTTCAGTGCCAGTTTAGCTGAGAAAGCCTATGTTGGCTCATTAATGAATACAACAGGCAATAGGGTGCACATGGAGCGGAATGAGATGATGAGGTCCTGAGCTGGTGGAATGAGCTATGCCCCTTCCGGATGCTAGTGGGGAATGCCCTTTCTGAAATCTCCCACACACTAAAAACTCCCTGCAGGTAACAAATAACTACAACTTCCTGCTCTGCTGTTTTCCTCCTTGCAGGGGGTTTAAGTTGGGAAACATTTAAACAGATGAGATTCCTACACCAGGAGTCTGAAGTGGTGCACTCCATTCTACACTGCATGTGTTGAGCAGGCCAGAGTTTCATAAACTTGGATGTCCAGGGAGAGAGTGAAATGTTTGATGAGAAGTTGGAGATACAAAGGGTGTTGTTGTGATCTCTTCCCCCTGACTGATCTTCCTGCAGCTCCTCCACCTGAATGCTGGCTGAAAGTAGTGCATGGCAGGAACCAGGCAGTGACTATAAATGAAGGCAAATTATTTTTGTGAAACAGTGGACAGCTAACGTGAAATGAAGTAGTGCTGACCACCACCTTTTGAAATAAGGAGATGAGTGTTTGAGAAAAAGCAAAAAACCAGAAAGATATGGCAAGAAATTTAGCTTGCAGGATTGTGAGTCCACACATTTATTTTTTTTAAAGCTACTTGGCTAAACTGGAATTTCTCCCCTCTTCAAGCAAGCAACAATTCTCATTCTGTCACCTCCACACATTATCATGCCCAAGCCAGTGCGACTGTTTGGGTGTGTTTGGTACAAATGAGGCATGAGAAAGAAAACTTACAGATGCTCTCAGCGAGCACAGGCTTGTGGAGAGATTGGTAAGAAACAAAATGTAAGAGAATGACTTTGTGGGAAGCTGGGCGTCAGCACAATTCCCTCCAATGAGCTCAGATTTTTCCCATGCACACAAGAAACCATAAAGTAAATGAAGATTTTGGCAGAATCAGACCATTTTGATAGGAATATGGCATGATTGAGCCTATGCTTTCAAGTGTTTAGATACTGTAAACAAAGATAGACCAGAAACAGAACCCTTCTACTTGAACCCAAGAAGCCATCTCAGCGAGGGTGAGCCAGTTGCTTCTGGAAGGCCCACAAGCACGGCTTGAAGTCCACAGCCTTTCCCCACGTTTCATCCCCACCACCTCAAACAACTAACGTTGAACTTTATATTGCCCCGGAACCTAGACATTTGGTTTAGCTACTATGGCTAATACTCACTGATAGGCTTATTCTCCATGCATTTATCTAATGCTGAAAATAAACAGTGACTTTTCATCAGTTGCAAATATGCCTCCACAACATCAGTTTTGCTGACTTTTCATAAGAAAAAGAATTTAAAAACCTAATATTCATACAGTTGCTCTTTGTGATAGATTGTCTGTGCTAGCTTCTCTCTGTGGGATTATACTCAAACATTCACACATTACAGCCACCACTGGATGTTTCAGCCTTCAAGCGATGAACATGTGTGTGAACTGGGTTTTGATGATGATTGACACTTTCCACACTGAGGATGCTTCATTACAGTTTATCTAATGTGTCAGACCTGGTGGTGATGGTTTGTTCACACATGACTAGTAATCACTTGAAGTTGTGGTTGTCAAGTGATGAACATGGCCACTGTATGAAAACCACCCAACCCAGAAAACGAAACAAGGACTGTGTACACCTGGTCATAGGGAATGCCATCACAAATATTGATAATATGCAAATATCTATATTACCAAAGTTTTAAAAAAATAAATCATAAACCCATAAAGTTTATTCAGTTATTCAGCTTGTTATATGATGTGCTTTTAAGGAATTAGTTAAAACAGCACCAGCTTTTAACGTGGTTTTTTTCATGATAGGATCTTGTACCTTAAGGACTGCCTCTCCCCTTATGAACTGAGGCCCTTCTTGGTGTGCCTCCTCCAGGAGAGGTCTAGAGGGTAGCAACACAAGAACGGGGCCATTTCTGCAGTGGCTCCTTGCTTGTGGAATGCTCTCCCCAGAGAGGTTTGTCTGGTGCCTTCATTACATAACTTGAGGTGCCAGGCAAAAACGTCACTCTGTAACCATAACTTAGGCTGATTAAACAATCTATGGCCTTTTAAACAGTGTGGGGAGGTATTGTTTTTTGTTTGTTATGTGTTATGTATTTTTATATTGACTCCCTCCTCTGGCAACCTGCACAGAATCTTGCTTAATTAGTTGCCATTAATTTGATTTTAATTGATTTTTATAATGAAATATTTTTAGAATGTGTGAATATCTGATAGTTTGATTGTTTGATTGTTGTTAGCTGCCCTGAGCCCGGCCTCGGCTGGGGAGGGCGGGATATAAATAAAATTTATTATTATTATTATTATTATTATTATTATTATTATTATTATTATTGTTGTAAACTGTCCTGTGATCCTCAGAAGAAGAGCGGTGTAGAAATTTTAATAATCTACTAGTACTAATATTTCCCTGAGAGCACTTACACACTGGCATTTGGGGGAAAAGCAATAGCCTTTCTCTGTTCATAGGCTTCCTTCAGACTAACCACCTTATGTAAACTATAGTCTAGCCTGTTTTCATCTGATGAACAATAGCTTTTGTTTTGTTATTCATGAACTAGTACAGAGAATAACACCAAAAGCTGAGTAATTTGGCATGATGTCAGGACAGAATGTGAGGCAAGGGATCGCAGCTCGTTCCCCTGCCAAGTGATGTCTCCTTTCCTCACTCCAGTTTTAATTGTGAGCCTCGTAATTGTGTTGCTTAGTTGATGGAAACAGGATACTCCAGAACTCCATTAGCTTTCTCAACCCATAGGCAATGGAAATCTCTCTTCCTATCAGGGAAATAAGAAAGGGAAGCCCTCTCCCATTTGACTTGTCACAGCCTTCCTTCCAGTTTATTTAAGACCCAAACTGCACCTGACACCCAGTGACCCATGAGCAGTTTTCTAATATGCATGGGCAAGTGTAAAATGGAGGCTCCAGGAGCTTTAAATTTAATAGCAGAGGTACTATTGTTAGAAGGGGCTATTTAACCATTTTCCCAGAGACCATTTGCCCCCTGCCCCCCATTGAAATCACCTTCCTGCCCATTTCCCCACCCACAGTGTGAAAAATGCAGGGACTGTGTGTTCTCTCCTAACTAAATCTAACACACACACAATGAAATGCACCTCCCTTTTCCATCCAGAGAGCTACAGTATTTATGGGAATACAGAACACAGCAAGACAGGCCTCCTCTGTCATGATGTATTATTGGAGCAGGGCATAGCACAACAGGCCCTCTCAAATGCTAGTTGACTTTTGTGTATTTAAGTCTTATACATCTGCAAAACAGAAATAACAACAGCCATGTGGATGCTTCTGTACATGCTTCATTCAGTAAAACAGACCTGGAACTCAGGCATCTGTACAGCACAGAATAGCTCTGAACATGATGACTGGAGCAGACACAGTCTTCTCCTTTGTCATTGCTAATTGAATTCTGATGCTAACCCCAGGACACCTCCTCACAAATACAGGCTCATCATGAATGATACCCTTTGCAGGACCTTACTGTGACTGATTCCTCACAATTAATTTGACATGCCATTTTTGCAGTATATCCTAAAGAACAGGGTCTAAATCAGGGGAAATGTCTGGGAAAATCCTGACGTATGGCAGCCCATGTTATTACATTTGTGAAGGGGGATATAATTTGAATGCATGCCACAAGGGGAGAAGACAAAGGACGTATTGCATTCTCCTTGTGAACTGCAGGGAAGGGCAGAGTCAGGATCGAACCTGATGGCCAACCCTTGACCTCCATGCATCTGTACTCCAGTCAGGTATATAAACATAGGTCATGCAGCTAGGACCTGAAATATGCAAAGGTGTCAAAAGCTGCAGGGCTGGAATCATTTCTCATGTGCAGCTTGGAGCACCTACTGTACGCTACAGGGGCTCTGGACAGGGCTCGCCCACCCAAGCTAGCCGTTGGGCCCTCCTGAACAGGAAGGGCGATAAAAGCCTCCATATTTAGGCTTTTACGACAGAGGAACAAGGGTCTTCGGAGCTTTGTTTGGTTTGTTCCTCAGCTCTGACTCCTTGTCTGTGCTTCTGGGCCCCTGGCTCATCTCAAGAGTGTTGTCTGCCACCTCTGGCTGGTCAGCCATAATAGGAGGTCAGGAGACTGGAATGGAGGTTACCAAGCACTGCACTGGTGCAAAGGTGCCTAAAGTACCGTACTGAATCTCTTCCCAACCCGTGTGCACATTTATGCATTCTCTTCATTATGAAGCAAATGGAAGCACTTTTTTACATATATAAAAAATGTCTGCCTGCCTTTCTGCTAAGTGTGTGCGTATGTGTCATTGTCTGCCAGATTGTGCAGGCATGAATGTTCTGTCTTGAGACAGCATAGATGGGTCCAGGCTGCATTTTAGTCTATCTTAAACATCCGAAACTAGAACTTTAATGATATGGGGATCAGGTTTCTAGATTTTGCACAGTTACTAGTTATTCCTTACATGCACATACCTCAAAACAAAACAAATTCCTTCCAGTAGCACCTTAAAGACCAACTAAGTCAGTTCTTGGTATGAGCTTTCGTGTGCATGCACACTTCTTCAGATACACAGACATACCTGTACATACCTGTACAGCTAGGTATGTACATACCTAGATGCACATACCTGTACACTTGCTATTCTCCTAGAGTGGTATTTAATTAAGTATTATTCAGAGTAAGCCCATTGAAATTAATGAACATGTCAAAGTTAGGTCCATTAATGAAGGCTGGCAACATCAACCCCACCAACTGGGAATCCCTTGCAGATGACCGCAGGGCCTGCAGATAGACAAATCCACAGCAGTGACCAGAGGAGGACCGCCCACTGGGAGGAGCAAAGAGAAAAGAAACTGCATGGTGCATCTGTAGCAGCACAACCAGACACCTTCATCTGGCCCAGCTGCAATAAAACATGTCTCTCCTGTATCAGTCTCTGCAGCCACAGCAGGTGCTGTAAATTCCAGCAGTTTGACCCCCAAAGGTGCATTCCTCCATTGTCTTCTGAGACAGAGAGATGCCAGCCTGGACCCTGAGTAAAAATTAGTTGAATACCACCTCTACTATTAAATACTATTCTGACTTACTCTTAAATCCTACCTAAGGCTCTACCCAAGTTAAATGCAAAATATATAATTTTGTAAAAGCAGACAATGAACAAAAATGATACTACATAAAAAAACATGTAGATTAATTTCTTGAAATCAACCCCCTTGATGAATAATTGGCTTAGGTTTTAAAGATAGCCTTCTTTCAATGAAAGCCCACAGTTCCTTTTGGAGATGCAGAGTTCTCCCGCGATGTATCTTAAAACAACCAACCTGTCAGCTTTACGTTTTCCATTCATTTATCATCAACAGCACGAAGGTGTGGAGGCGAAGGAAATGGGTGAGTCCCCCACCCCTTTTTAAATCAGGTCTTTCATCCTGGTTAGCAATCCTACTTGGATCGACATAATAATTTTTGCTGCCACTGTGTCTGGGGGATGGAAATATGCTGTATCAAACATGCCACACTCAGGCAGCGTCTGGGATATCATATGAGCTGAGGGAGTTTGGGCCTTTGCTTATGTCAACAGCATGTCTCGCATCTTTCTGCCACGGAGACATGAAGGTCACCAAGGAAGGGCACTTAAATCAACACAGGCCTCTCTGACAAGCTAAACTTAAGCCTACAAGGAAAATTGCTTCCCCCTCCCTTCTTCTTCTTGGGGAGGCGGGGAAATAAACCCTGGCCACGATTGCCAACATCTTATCTCTGGGCCACCTGCAGGCTTTTAAGATAACCCTGGCTGCAGTATCTTGCCACAGGAAAGCAAACCCTCGGCTTGTTCATCCATTGTACAACTAAGTAATATACCTGCTAACATTTCCATTGAGATTACATTATTGATAATGCTTTCCTATTTAAGCTATAGGGCCCACTCATGCTGGAGCTGAGGACTAAGGTGAATGTGGGAGATTAGTCGAGGGAGGACTGTGTGCAAAGTGAGAGAGGAGAGAAAGGGAGTGATTTCTACTTTCTGAGCAATAAAGAACAGATTTACAAGCTACTTTGAGCTCTGGGAAAGGCAGTCCATTCTTTTACTGCAGAGATCAATGATTGGTGGCCAAAAGGGGCTGGCTATGGCCCTCTGAGGGTTGCTGTCTGCCTCATCTACACCTGTCAGCCACTCTCTGTCTCCTTTCCCTTCATGCTTCTTGAAACACTACAGAAGAGACAGAGAACAGAGTACACAAGTAAGAGAGAGACATTCATCTCCTTTTCACAACCCATTTTCCTTACTGCGCTTTTACTTTTGGAGGAAGTTGGGTGAGAAACAAGAAGCATTAACAATGGCTGATTCTCCATCTCTGGAACTACAAAAACCAGCCGTTAGCCAGGTCTGTGTTCAACAATGATTGGTTCAGATACAGCACATATGCAAGGGGAGAGCAAGTGGATTGCTTTTGCTGTGCAGCAGGGATTATTAGCATGTGTTTGCACCAGAAGTGGTGTGTGTGTTTCTAAAGGCATGCTACAGCGCTCCAGAACTACTGGATTTCATCTTCCTCCTTATGTATTAAGTGCAAAAAATGCCATCAGGTGCTGTAATAAGAACTCGGTTGTCACAGAAATAGATGATCTGTTAGAATGGAGTGAACACTTTTATGTTTTCAAATGCATGTGCAAAATAATGAGGACTAGAAACATGTATGTTTAAGAATCAAAAGTGAAGATTTCTAACTGTGTCAGATCCTATGTTAATCTTGCCAATGTGGAATTATTGGCTGTCTACAATAAAATTCAAATATGATTTACATGATTCTTTGTCTCAGACAAAAGCATTTACCCAAGGTCAGGACATATTTTTCAGGACATCATTTTTCTTCCGCTATTACTGTTAATATTATTAAGCTTATTCTGCAAAGTAAAACGAAAGCATTGCTGAAGCCCTTTAGGAAGACTTTTGTAAAATCCTTCACATATAATTACTTTTTTTCTCACAAGTTGTCCCTGGTGTTCATCACAATAGCATTCACTGAAGGAAGTCATGGGCTTTGTGCAAATGTTAAAAGATGCTTTATAATGGTACAAGTAAATAGGAGTATTATATTACAGAGAAAACAAATTTTCTACTCTGCAATGGCAAATGAATAGCTTTGATGCTCTTTCTTCCACTATGAGAGGTAAACTTAGTACTTGGGTAGAAACTACAATGGCAAGCCTTTCATTCCTTGATAATCTGAGCGGCATTCAGGACCCCCCTTTCAGATCTATGGAGACACACTTGACTCTTTCCCCCACTCAAGTAAAACTGAGGAGTGCTTCACAGGCTTCAGATTTCATGAAAAGAAAGCACTTCAGCACAGGGGAAAGTGTGAAAACTACAGGCAGATGGTCACATGTGACAATCATACACAGGAAACAAATTGTACGTGCACTGAAGTGTATGTATGTAAAAAGCCATGCACAACTGCCATGGGGAGGGGTCTGCAGTCTATAGATTACTCTAATAATGACATGTAGCCTCTTTTGTCAGTGCTTGGGGCCAGGAAGGGAAGAGGCAGGTGCAGGCAGAGCAGAATTCAGGACCATGGACAGCTCTGAGCCCATGCTGCTCCCTTAGCTGCAGAAAGCTGTCCTTCCTGCAAAGCCACAGGGTCCGCGGGAAGCTTAAGGGCCTTGCCTTCTGGCGACTCCACCCCAGGACAGTTTTCTGCCTGCTTCAGCATAGCTGTGGTACAGAGGAAGCCGCAGAGGAGTCATCCTCAAAGTCTGAGGGTGGTGGGAGAATCCCAAGAGGGTCCCAAGTGGGGCGTTAAGGGCTTCTTCCAAGTGGAGCAATCTCCATCTTGACACAGAGTTCATGGCCCTATGCGCTTCCAGCAGCATTTATACAACACCCACAGTATCTTCTTAAAGGAAACACAGAAGCAAAATAGGCAGGTGTGCAAGACAGTGGGTTAATGGGGAAAGTTGATGGATATGCTAGGAGGAACAAAACCTTCTGACTCCATTGAACATGCAGAATTAGTTGTGAAGTTATTTGAAGCTTCGCCTTCATATTTTATATATATATCTTTCAATCATACTTATGCATTGTTCTTCTTTGGAGAAGCTCAGAAGGGCCTCCATTGCCTGTGCATCCCACATAGGCCTCCATCCAGGGAGTTTAGAGGGCTAAACCTGCTTGCTATCTGCAGTAGATAGCACTGAAGCATGTATAAGGTAGCTCATATATCTTTTCTCAATAATGCTCACAAACCCATCTGGGTACTATTCTCCCCATATTGCAGATGTGGGGACTGAGGCAGAGAGAGGGGGAGGGGCTTTATGCCTGAAGTGGAATTTGAAACAGGAGCTTCAAAGTGTAAAAAATGTGTTTAAGTTTGCTGTTAAAGTTTAGAAGCCCCTGTTTCAAATTCCACCTCAATGGAACTTTCTTCTGAGCCAAACCCTTAGCCAAGAATTTAGCTAGCTGTTGTTACTTGTTTCAGATATTTACATACTACCCTACACTAAAATTTTCTCCAGAGTAAATAAAATTGTAAAAATATCAATACAATGCCTGGGAGCAGCTAAACAGCAGCATTAAATTGTGGTGTCAGATGTCAAAATGGAAAGTAAGATAAAAAGGTCTTTACCGGTTGCCAAAAAATAAATCCAAATAAATGCCAGGCGAGCCTTCCAATGGCAGGCGGCACCACAGAGATGGCCCTGCCCTGGTTTCCACCTGCCTCACGTGAGAAACCAGGGCTCTGGGAGGACTTCCAAAGATGGCACAGCCAGACTCATGTGGGAATAGGCACAAGTTTAAAAAACTTGTCTTTTGCTTTGGGTGCCCATTAGCAGTTTTCACACATGCACACAAATGCTGAGATGTTCACTACACTTGCTTTCAGTACCATGTGTGAAAACACCTTAACACTTAAACTAGGGCTGGTGTAAATTGTTCCGTCAAATGGAGCCAATTTAACCTTACATCAGGCCTCTCGAGCTCTGTCAGCTCCTCCTCCTCTAATAGACAAGGCATGGATATAAGTACAAATAGCAGCCAGTACTGAAGCACACAGGCAGTCCTCCAAAATGTAAGCCGTATCAGCTGCAGTGGGAGGAGGGCCAAAGGAAGAACAGAGAGAAAAGGCCTACTGGGATGTGTTATGGTTCTCAGGCTAAGATCAAATGCCTGCTTCTGTAAAGGGGAGGCAATGTCCAGCATGAGAATAAAGACTGCCAGGCTGCATGTACGTTTCAGGCACGTTGCGGAAGGTGCCGAGAACTGAAAAGCAAGGGGTTTATTTGACAAAAGAGAGAGCGCACACAGTTCAGCTGAGGGGGGGTCCATGTGCAAAGCCGTAACGCAATAAAATAAAAATAAAAATCCACCCCATTGCTACGAAGAGAGCATTTATAGTTGTGCAGAGAGGAGGGGGAATGATTCTCAGTGAGAGATACAGATTCCTTCTCCTTCCGTCAGCTAAGTCTGTGCTTTCTAAGTTACAAATGGACTTGTAATAAGATATCAATAGCTGTATTAGAGAAAGGAACGGCAGGGATATTGATTGACTGATAGAAAAATATTAGATGGATGGCTCTATAAAGGAAATGCAGTGAACAACAGATAACCAGCTGGGATTTATTACCAAGATGGTTCTGGCTTTGGGGGAAGTGCTCGGCAATTTGGATCCTCCAATTGTGTGAGAAAAGAAGCTTTCCTCCTTCTAGAAAATATTCCTCAGTATGAAGAAAAATGTGTGTGCGTGTATGAAAAATACCCTTAAAAGGTAGCATATCTCTATGCTTCATAACTTCATGTACTGCATTGTCAACCAGACTGGCAGAGATGAGAAGGATGACAGCTCTCCAGAGAGCCCTGGCTGAAGCCGCTGTGCAGAAGTGTGGAACAGTACAGACCTGATCCTGCATGTAATGAGACCAAACAGAGCTGGAAGGTAAACATCCTTCCCTCCACTCACGGCTTCTCTTCCAGCGCTGCAATAAATACATAAATAATGGAATATATATATGAGAGTGAGAGAGAGAGAAAGAGAAAGGAAGACTTGCAAAGGCAGCTGGCTGGCTTGTTGTCTGTCATACCTCACTATTTCTCCAGGTGCTGTTTCCCTAGGAAACTGACTTTACAGGAGAGGTTCTCGCAGCAGGTAGAAGTGCAGGAAAGAATTCAGGCTGGGGAGGAGAAAGAATGGAGATCTGTTGAAGTGCCCTTGCTGGGGGCTTGAGACTTTCAGCTTTGTGGATGGAGCAGGCCTTTCAGATTCCTTGCCTGCTGTGGGCTTCACACAGTGCAATTCCACGCATGTTTACTCCAAAGTAAATTCCACTGTGTTCAGTGGGGTTTACTACAGCATACATGTACATGGAATTGCAGCCTGACAGAAGAAATCTGGGGGATTTCAGAAGATTAGGAAACATACACTCGCTACTTAGAGTGGAGCCCCAGCAGTGCTGGCATGCAGACCTTTGTCATGACAAGATTCCTGCCATCAAGATCTGCTTTTTTAACTTCCAGGAAACAGCACAAGAGCGGTTTTGAGCAGCATCTGTTTAGACTTAACATCTCTCAGAAGCTCACCATTTTAAAAATGTGATTTTCCATCAAGGTTGACATGAAAAACTGTTTACTGAAGACATATACAGTGGTACCTCGGGTTACATACACTTCAGGTTACATACGCTTCATGTTACACACTCTGCTAACCCAGAAATAGTGCTTCAGGTTAAGAACTTTGCTTCAGGATGAGAACAGAAATCGTGCTCTGGCAAGGTGGCAGCAGCAGGAGGCCCCATTAGCTAAAGTGGTGCTTCAGGTTAAGAACAGTTTCAGGTTAAGAACGGACCTCCGGAATGAATTAAGTACTTAACCCGAGGTCTCACTGTAATATAGTTTGGTCATGCTAGGGTTGGGTTATTGTCTCTTTGTGCTATAGGGATTCCTTTCTGTATTAAACGGAATTATTACTATTTTTAAATCCTCTCAAAAATACAAAATTTAATCATAGAATCTTAGAACTGTAGAGTCGGAAGGGACCACAAGGATCATGTAGGCCAACCCCCTGCGATGCAGGAATCTTTTGTCCAACATGGGCCTTGAACCCACAGAGTCTCATGCTCTGCTGATTGAGCTGTCCCAGCTTCTAATGTCTATTAATGGTTAAGAACTACATCGCAATATACAGAAAAGTGTAAAACTCAGTGACAGCTAAGTTCCAATCTGCACGTTAGTCTGAGAAGCGTGTTCTCTACATGACAATAGAAGCAGCACACATTTTAGGTGCAAACAAATGATGTTTGATCGCTGATGTGTGGGTCCTTTTGGACCTGGAAGAGGGAAGAATGGGGGACAGGGTGGGGTGGCGCATGCTCCGCTGGCACGTGCAGGTGCCAAGAACAGAACCCCACGTGAAGTGGTTGTCGCTGTATATCTAGCTTACACAATATATGTGTGGCGGCACCTAGCCGACTAGGCAACACATTGCTGTTTCCCAGGTGCTTCAGAAACCCTGGTTTTTATATCCAGTCTGGGCTCACTTGTAGCTGATTCAAAGCAACTTGGAGGGCTGATTGAAATGGGGGGAAATCGTGTGGCAGCTGTGCAAATGTGTCATCTTGCTCTGGCTCTGTTGTCATTTGTCACTCTGCAGTGGCTGTGTGAAGTTGTGCAGCTCAGGAGGCCTGGGCTGCTAATGGTGACAACTTTTTAATATTGCCATATCATATAATATTTATCTCTGCAACTTATATAGGTCAGTTTTGAAGAAATAAAAAAATTCAAAGCTACCTGCAGTCCTCATTAAGGTTACATTTAAAATGTCCCCCTAAAGTTATTTGAAGTGCACACTTTTGCCTGATGCCTTTCTCTCTCTTGCTAATTATCCATTTTGTATATTATTTTACTATGTACACTGTGAGCACTTCAGGCACTGGGGCACTCTAAATAATAAAGAAGTCCTAGTAAGTCTGCTGGCCTCTTCCTGAATCCAATTTCTGCATTTATGAACACTGACCTGCAAATATGCAGGATATACAATTTGATGGCAATGACTCCTCATGGTCCTCACAGAACAAGCATGCTGGAAAAAGCCTCATTAGCTGGTGACAGTTTCAGCTACAGGTCTTGCACATAAGTATTGCTGCGAATATTAGTTCCCATTAAAGTAAAGCAGGAACAAACATTGCCACTCTAATGTGACATCCTGTCTTTCTAATTCCTCTGTAATTGGTATCCATGTAACTGACTGCTTGCGTTTCGCATGGAGTTATATACTAGGACACTCAGACACTGACATTCATCTGTGAGCAGAACAGAAATGGATTTGCCGTTTGTTGACTCCTAGCTGGGACCATTCAAACAACAATGCCCCAAAACAAGAAAATAGGAGAAATACTGTGTCCCCTGGCTCTTGGAAGCCACAGGAAACTTACAGCAGTTGGAAGGCAGTATACCAGCCTGTGATGAAATGAGCACATAATGTGGTGTTTATAATAATCAAAATGTTTTCTGTGGAATCATTGTCATCTCTGTGCTTTCATTGTTGAAGATTTTTAAGATACTGGATTAAATGTTGCAGTTACCCAGAACATGGCATGTTATGCTAAAGAAAGGGTTCTCTAGTCAGACTCAGAACAAAGTTTCCAGGGCAGAGTTCAGTGATTTGTCTTGCCCATAGATTTAAAGTGGCATTGCTGGCTAGGTGGTGTTTGCTGACAACAGGCATTGTGCTGCCACTATTATCTGCTATTTTTAAAGAAAGCACTCTGCAGAAGCAAGACATATTTTATTCTTGAAAAACTGAATTTCGGCCACTTTCAGCATAAACTGAGAAATGAGTCAAAGACAACTGCAGAAGTTTTTAAAAATATGAGCCAAGCAAATGCCTAGTTAGTTCTATGTTTGGCTGGTAGTCAGTGAACTATCCTATGGGGTACCTTTGCATGAACATTCAATGGAGCGGCTTCATCCTGGCTTAGACTGACTTGTGATCCTACTGCTCTCTAAATGGTCACCTACAGCCACAGAAAATGACATTGCAATGCAGTCCAGACTGCATTACGCTGCTGGTGAAAGATTTTGCGCTCTGAGCCAACTGAATGGGCGGCATATGCAGTAGCCTCCTTACCTGGCCATTGCTCCACCCCCCGGGCCATGGCCAGGTGGGAGCCCTGCGGCCTCGGAGACTAGCCCAGGGGGTGGAGCAACGGCCAGGCAACTATGGCGTAGCTCCAGGCGAGCTGCGCCAGATTGCAAAAGCCACCCACCAACATGACTGGTGAGCGGTCATTCTGAACCCTGTGGCTGCAGTTTAAACTACAGGCTCCATATCTATTCTGTGATGATTTGGGTCGAGGGACCCATAGAGCACCAGTGGTCTTAGCATTTGGGGGCAATAGTTTGTGGGCAGGAGGCTGACAGTTGAGCCTGACTGTATCCAATATACATTAAGATGATCCATGTGGAGTAGATACTACAGCCTGGAGGGGCTGAAGTGACCCACAAAATTGAGGATATGGAGTAGGCAGGACAAAATTGAAGTCAAATGCAGAAGAGGAAAAATATAATAGGTCAAAACAGGAAATGCAGCATATGCCCCACTCATTGACTATGTGCAAGAATTACGGTAAGAACCAAAAACATATTCATGGGGGGGGGGGGGACTTTAGCCTGCATTAATCCTTTGTAATTATTGGGATCCTGGGCCTAGCAAGAGTTAAAATCTCATAGAAGTATCCCACAGGCATTCCTTTTTGGGGGGTGACATTCTTCAATTAAAACCACTCTCTGTTCAAAAAATAAGAAAAAGAAAGGGGAGCAGAAAGGGGGTTAAATTCACCATGTTTCACTCTTCTTTAAGAAATGAGATTGCTCTGTTAAAACTATTAGACGGGTCATTTGGTGTCATGGGGGGGGGGGAATCAAACGCAGTGCGATAGGAATAATGGAGGTATTGTTACATATATAGATGCAGATGACAAGCGTAAACAGAATGGCATATTCTTCCAACAGCCCCAATTTGTAGGAGGGATGAAGCACTCACAGGGCTTGTTCCTGTATTTTCATTTCTCCTGCGAAGCAGCACTGCTGTTGCTTGAGCACAAGAGGGCAGAGTGACACTGCCCTGCCAGATGTACTGGGCATTAACACACCAGCCGACCTTGTGGGTGAGACCTGGCCTCAGAGTGAAGAGACTGCAAGGAAGAGAAATACTTGAAAGCAGCAGCCCTTTAAAGTGGCTGCGTGTGCATGGGTGTAAGAAAGAGAAAATGAGAAAATGACAAGCTCCTCTCCTGAGCATATTTCACTTTTCTTCAAAAACTAAAACACTGCAGTCTCATCATACCGTTATTATTTGCTTTAAAAGTGCATTTCATTATTTTGGTTCCCCTGGAGGTCATGAGTAAGGAATATTACTGCACATTATGAGGGGCTTTCTGAGGAGGGGGGTGTTGCAGAGAGAAACCAGAACTTCAACTCATTATTCTGATCGCCCCAATCTCTCTTTATGCCCTTCAAACTCCCACAACATGACTCTTTCACCCCAGATCATCTCCATGTCAGAAACTTGATCCAAGATGTAAGATCCAAAATGTAACTGAACGACTGCAAGGAATCATAAAACCCACTGACAAATACCCCTTCCTCTTGGTTCATGTGGGAACCAATGACACTGCAAGCAATAGCCTCCAGAAGATCAAAAGAGACTATGAGGCTCTGGGCAGGAAATTGAAGCAATTAAATGCACAAATTGTCATCTCATCTGTCCTCCCAGTTGAACGGTGTGGCCCAGGGAGAGAGAGAAAACTAGTGGAAGTGAACAGCTGGCTTCGCAAATGGTGTAAACAGGAACGGTTTGGATTCTTAGATCACGGACTGCAGTTTCTTGAAGATGGACTTCTGGCAAGCGATGGGCTGCACCTCACAACGGTTGGGAGGAATGTTTTTGCCAAAAATCTCAGAAACCTCATCAGGAGGGCTTTAAACTGACTAATGTGGGGGAGGGAGACAGTGCTCCTGAAGGTAGGAGTCTATCAATTGATGAAGATGATCATCCAAATGTCATAGACCAAATGGAGCAAACAGCACGCAGACCTAGTGGTGGGAGGAAAAAATCCTTAAATAAGAGACACGGGGGAATGATTAATGGACTTCAATGTCTGTACACTAATGCACAAAGCATGGGAAATAAACAAGATGAGCTTGAGCTCTTGGTACAGCAAAGTAAATATGACATAATAGGCATCACTGAAACCTGGTGGGATAAGTCCCACGACTGGAATGTAATAATGGAGGGATACAATCTATTTCAGAGAAACAGACCAGACAAGAAAGGAGGAGGAGTGGCGTTATATGTCAGGGATGTGTATACCTGTGAAGAGATCCAAGATTTAGAACCTCAAAGCCAAAGTGAGAGCATTTGGGTCAAAATTAAGGGAGAGAAGAATAACAGGGACCTCATTGTGGGAGTTTACTATACATCCCCAAGCCAAACGGAGGACATAGATGATGCCTTCCTGAAACAGATGGCCAAGCATGCAAAAGGAAGGGAGATAGTAGTAATGGGGGACTTCAATTACCCGGATATTTGCTGGATGTCAAACTCAGCCAAGAGCATAAGGTCAAACAGATTCCTCACTGGCCTTGCAGACAACTTCGTTGTCCAGAAAGTGGGAGAAGCAACAAGAGGAACAGCCATTTTAGATCTGGTCCTAACCAATGTTGATGACCTGGTTAGTGGGGTAGAAGTGGAAGGATCATTAGGCGCGAGTGATCATGCTCTTCTGAAGTTTACTATACAGCGGAAAGGAGCAGCCAAGCATACTAGGACTCAATTTCTTGACTTTAAGAAAGCCGACTTCGTAAAACTTAGGGAAGTGCTGGGTGAGATCCCATGGACAGTAATACTAAAAGGAAAGGGAGTTCATGATGGCTGGGAGTTTGTTAAGAGGGAGATAGTAAAAGCACAACTTCAGGCAATACCAATGAGACGGAAACAGATTCTGGAGCAGATCATTAAGCAAACAGTCTGTGAGCACCTAGAAAGGAATGCTGTGATCACCAATAGTCAGCATGGATTTCTGAAAAATAAGTCATGTCAGACTAACCTGATCTCGCTTTTTGACAGAATTACAAGCCTGGTAGATGAAGGGAACGCAGTGGATGTAGCCTACCTTGATTTCAGCAAGGCATTTGACAAGGTGCCCCATGATATTCTTGTAAAGAAGCTGGTAAAATGCGGACTTGACTATGCTACCACTCAGTGGATTTGTAACTGGCTGACTGACCGAACCCAAAGGGTGCTCATCAATGGTTCCTCTTCATCCTGGAGAAGAGTGACTAGTGGGGTGCCACAGGGTTCTGTCTTGGGCCCCGTCTTATTCAACATCTTTGTCAACGACTTGGATGATGGACTCAAGGGCATCCTGATCAAATTTGCAGATGACACCAAACTGGGAGGGGTGGCTAACACCCCAGAGGACAGGATCACACTTCAAAACGACCTTGACAGATTAGAGAACTGGGCCAAAACAAACAAGATGAATTTTAACAGGGAGAAATGTAAAGTATTGCATTTGGGCAAAAAAAATGAGAGGCACAAATACAAGATGGGTGACACCTGGCTTGAGAGCAGTACATGGATCTAGGAGTCTTGGTTGACCACAAACTTGACATGAGCCAACAGTGTGACGCGGCAGCTAAAAAAGCCAATGCAATTCTGGGCTGCATCAATAGGAGTATAGCATCTAGATCAAGGGAAGTAATAGTGCCACTGTATTCTGCTCTGGTCAGACCTCACCTGGAGTACTGTGTCCAGTTCTGGGCACCACAGTTCAAGAAGGACACTGACAAACTGGAACGTGTCCAGAGGAGGGCAACCAAAATGGTCAAAGGCCTGGAAACGATGCCTTATGAGGAACGGCTAAGGGAGCTGGGCATGTTTAGCCTGGAGAAGAGGAGGTTAAGGGGTGATATGATAGCCATGTTCAAATATATAAAAGGATGTCACATAGAGGAGGGAGAAAGGTTGTTTTCTGGGGCTCCAGAGAAGCGGACACGGAGCAATGGTTCCAAACTACAAGAAAAAAGATTCCACCTAAACATTAGGAGGAACTTCCTGACAGTAAGAGCTGTTCGACAGTGGAATTTGCTGCCAAGGAGTGTGGTGGAGTCTCCTTCTTTGGAGGTCTTTAAGCAGAGGCTTGACAACCATATGTCAGGAGTGCTCTGATGGTGTTTCCTGCTTGGCAGGGGGTTGGACTCAATGGCCCTTGTGGTCTCTTCCAACTCTATGATTCTATGATTCTATGAAAAAATGAAAGAGGTTTCACCATCCCTGTATGACAATAACAAGACAGATCAGTTGCATTGAGATGCTCAGTGCACTAAACTAAAGAGAGACTAAAGGAGATCCTTTGGCATATTGTGTCAATGGAATTGCAGTTCATTTGGTCTATTGGAGCAAGAGCTTAGAAGGCGACTTTTGAACCCTGCAAGGATCAATGATAATATGCTAACTTTTTAAGTGAAGTATTTATTTACCAGTCTATTTCCTGAAAGGTTTGTAAGGCAGAGAAGCCAAATCACTCACCAGAAAAGTAGAAAACCAGGGTGCATTTTCTTTTAGATTTTCAGGGAAAACCAGGGTGCATTTTCTCAACACTTGCGCCTTCTTAAGAGCCTAGTGTGGTATTTAAATTTTCTGGAGAACTTTAGAAAGTTACCACAGGGACCAGGGCCTGGTGTCTTGGGTCAGAATCATGAAGCACCTACCAAACCACTGGCGCTCTCTCTCTCTCTCTCTCTCTCTCTCTCTCTCTGTGTGTGTGTGTGTGTGTGTGAGAGAGAGAGAGAGAGAGAGAGAGAGAGAGAGAGAGAGAGAGACTGCCAAGCCCTGGAGCCCTTGGCTCTGTTCCTACTCCTCGTTGCTCCCATTGCCTTTTCACACCCTCCCTCTGAGTCTGCAGGGAGAAGGATGAGCAATAATTAGCCTCTACTCATCTCAGCATCTCCAGAGCAGCCACTCAGATTGGGCCCACAAGAAGAGGGCAAGCAGCCATGGGGACCATATCTTGCCTAGTTCCTCCTCACAATGCTGGGCAGCACCACAGACGGCCAACTCAAGCATGGATATGGTAATGACTTGTATACTGTATTCTAAATGTTATTAGCCAAGCCTTATGAGGAACGGTTGAGGGAGTTGGGTATGTTTAGCCTGGAAAAGGGCAGATTGAGAGGAGATATGATAGCTGTCTTCAAATATGTAAAGGGCTGTTACTTGAAAGATAGAGCAAGCTTGTTTTCTCCTTCTCCTTGTAGGGCTTGAACAAATGGCTTCAAGTTGCAAGAAAGGAAATTCCAACCAAACATCAGGAAAAACTTTCTGACAGTACGAGCTGTTTGACAGTGGAATGGTCTCCCTCAGAAGGCAGTACAGTCTTCTTCCTTGGAGCTTTTTAAGCAGGGGTTGGATGGTCATCTGTCATGGATGCTTTAGCGAGATTCCTGCATTGCAGGGGATTGGACTAGATCAGTGTTTCCCAACCTTGGGCCTCCAGCTGTTTTTGAACTACAATTCCCATCATCCCTGACCACTGGTCTTGTAGCTAGGGATGATGGGAGTTGTAGTCCAAAAACAGCTGGAGGCCCAAGGTTGGGAAACACTGGACTAGATGACGCTCAGGGTCTCTTCCACCACTACAGCTCTATTATTCTAAGTGTCAATGCTTTATGTTTTGAATATTTGGGGGAAATACATTTAGAAATGCAAACAGTTTAAAAATATGTATTGAAATATATAATGACATGCAATTTTTAATGCTTTTTTTCAAATGACCCCTGCCTCACAGACACAGATTAATGTGGAAGAGAGACAGAACAGATTTATGGAGGAGACATCAACTCCATGATACAGTAGGCCCAATTAGTCATCTGTTGACTGAAAGCTTAGTGTTTCAAGGGACATGATGGATACCCCACAGGTCATCACAAGACTTTATAGAGGAAGAGGCCATAGATCAGTGATAGGGCACATGGCTTGCATGCAAAAGGTTGAAAGTACTGATGGAGCAGGGAAGCAGCAAATCCCAAGGCAGGGCCACCCAATCCACACGGTGGGGGACGGGACGGGACGGGACGGGACGGGACGGGATGGGACGACGATGACAACCAGTGCTTTTTTCGGGGGGGGGGATGCAGGGGTATGCATACCCCTAAACATTTTGTGAATCTTTGTACTTTTGTTCATTTACTGTATTTATTTTCCCCGATTTGAACTATAAAATGGTGATTTTCTTGAGTCAAAATGAGAATACTCCTAAACATTTGTAAAGAAGCACGGGGGGGGGGGGGCAACAGAAAAGGCCCTCTTTGAGGCTGCCAGCTTCAGTTTATTCAGTGGGAGCCTCATGAAGAGGGTGTCCAAAAGGGGTCTTAAAATTTGGGTATGCCCCTAAGGGGGAAATCAGTCTTTCCAGTAGCCTGATACAGAACAATACAGAACTAGAAGAATAAACAAGATAGAACAAGATAATCCTAACTCTGCATATGACATGACATGACGTCAGCAAGCAAGCAAGCAAGCAAGAGCTGATGTCAGAAGAAAAAGCATGGAACTTTATTTGGGGTGCTGGAATTACGGAAACACAATATGAACTAATTGCAGCTTTCATCTCTTGACAGGTATTATTGCTTTTACATGTGAAATTATTAATTGCTGGCTTTCTTTCTGGAATTCAGATATTTTATATACGGCTTCAGCCAAAATGCATGTTACATCAATCTGAACTTTGGTATTTCAAGCATGTCCCATTTTCTTAAACTGTTAGAAGGCCATTTTAAACCTCGGAAACAGCCTTACCTCTCTTGGTGTGTTTTTTCTACTGCCACTTCAGAGCAAAAGATAAGCCATAAAAATGGCTATATTTACCTCATCTTCCCCATGCCAGGCTAACCCCGAGATCTACCCTCCAAATATAGTGTCATTGACCTGAATAAAACGTTCAGATCCGTTGTGTCCTTGCAATGTTAATTTCGGAGCAGGTATTTTATTTTTCCTGTTACTAAGAAGAATGCAGTCAGACAACCGTATATCTGAATGCTTTAGGCCAGCTTTTCGACTTCACATCCCAGCGCTACACTTGGACAATAAGTGGAAATCTCTTCACCAGCCACAAAATTACAATGTGCAAAGCAGGCCCCAGTGCCATCCATATTCCAGGGTTATTCAGCTAGATGTTCTGGCTGAAGTCTTCTCCCTCAGTTCACGCCTGTGTGACCTTCAGTTTTACAGAAACAGCCCTGGGGCTTGTGGAATATTCTGCAGTGTGCCTATACAGCAAAATGCATTACTAAATAAAAATAAATAATGCATCTAGTTTTTGATTTAGAATTTAGGCTAAATTTCCTTCACGGCAAATAACAAATATTCATGGTGTAGTTTACCAATATTTAACTGGGTGGCTGAGTATTTCTGGAGGGTGCTAATTGCCTGCACATCTTGTAGTTCAATAGGGTCATGTAAGACTAATTGGCAAGGCCTTTGAATGTAAAAACTCCAAACCTCAGTTCCTCTGGCATCTCTGAGTGGGACCCAAGACCTTAGACAGCTGCTGAGAGATGGTTTCCATATATCATCACTTTCATAAATAACATCACTCTTTCAATCATTAATCTCAGGTTCTTAAGTCCCACTGAGGACTCTCACCCATAATATAAAAACAGCTCTTTTCCTCCTCCCAGACTCCGACAGAGCTTGCCAATATGGTGACGGTATTTTTAACTGCGTCATTCCAGAGCTCTTTAAACCTTCCACGCTCTTCTTAAAACATGCTTTGGTTAGAAAATTTATCTCCACACAGACGTAAATCCACAGCTTAAGTCATTAAAACAGCATTTCTGACTTGTGTGTGTGTGTGGGGGGGATTCTTGTTTAATCACATAAAGAAAGGAAAGTTTTTTCCCCTCCCCCATCCAGTCCCTTTGCCATACCGAGTCTTGACATATCTTCTCATGATTGATTCTTGTTCCTCCGACTCATCTTGTTTATCAGAGAACTCTTCAGTTAGCAGTCTTTACTCCCCCTCCTTCCTTGAAATATGTGCATTCGCTTCTTCCTAATTGTTCCTTTTGAAGTTCTTGCAGCTAGCGGCGCGGATCAGAGACGGCGTCCAGGAGCACCGAGATCCACAGGAGGGCATTCTGCCTAGTGCCCCCATCCCTACAAATTCGGGGGTGGTATAGGGCGCAGCAGGCAACGGCAGCCCCCCCCCCACAATCTTGGGGGGGGGTAGGGAGGCTATTTACTCCTAATTACCCCCTGTGGGTCGGAGAGATGTTATTGTCAGCCATCTTCTGATGCGCCCCTAGGGCCACTCAACCACTTCTCACCCTACATGATATATATGAAATGCTTTGATATATTCACCATTCATATATTCACGTCCATCTTTAGGAGAGTGCTGAGGCTTATTTTAGAAATGGTAATGTAGGAGGACATTAAAGGCAAGGCTTCAGGAATAAACACATCTGGTGCTCTTTTATAAAAGAAAAGGAACCAGAGAGGGTTTTTACTTGATGTCCCCATATGGGATTGCTGATTAAATAATTGAAAATAATCAGGTATATTTTACCAAATTTACACACACACAACCTCTTCAAGGTCATCTTTGGCAAAACTGGAACCTAAGATTGTTTTAAATGTGGGTGCCAGGAATTAAATATTACATGAATGATGAAAAATGCATTTTCTCCTATTGAGCTATGGGCTCTTCCTGGCTATTCACAGATTCGTAAGCATGCAATGGAGACCTTTTCTAAAAAAACAAACCCCCAAACAAATCCTGTATACATCCTAACACGTTACTACTAATTAAACCAATAATAAAAATGGAATAGATTATGGCAGAGGTTAGCTGGGTAAGTTTCATGGGTCCTCCAGACCAGAGAGGGGAGCTGTGGTGATGAAGGAGCTGAGCCTGTGAGTCAAAAGCTGATGTCAAGCAGAGAGCTGCTCTTCCCCGGCTTCCATGCAGCGGTGCTTCCTTTTGTGAGCAGCTCTTTCTGATTTCTTACAGCATCCCTACCCCCACTACTCTGAAAATTCTACATGGCCTATTTTGCTTTAGGAAACTTTTTGCAGTGCTTGGTGCCCCTCCAATAAAATTATCTTCCCAATTAGGAACCAAGGACTCTCTATTACTCTTTTGCAGATCGTTGCTTACACAAGTTGTCGTAAATCAGAACCAGAGTATTTTATACACACTTTGCAATCAAATAAATGACTGTAGAGTGTGAGCTGGAATGGCATTAGGATGGAACTCCAAATCAAACCTGGAATTCTAATCCTGCAAGAAAGATCCTCATTCAGATCAAGAGCCCTTGCCCTTTGGGTTACGCTCACTTTATGGTTTCTTTATACTGATTAAGTGTTATAACAGGGTTTACATCCCAGCAGCAATATTTGCCATGCTTCTCACCATTATGCATCTCTGCAGATTCTTCAGAAATGTTGTCTGTGTGTGTGGAATACATGAGATGTGCAACACAATGTTGCAGTGAATCCACACTGACTAGGAAAAGAGCCTTAGGATGCCAGCTAAGCCGTGTTCAGGATACTATACGCTATAAATGGTCAACTAAGGTGGGCTATTCTACTTTCTTTCTTTCTCCCTCCTGCCCATTTCCCTCCTCCACATGGGGAGGGAGGTTGCCCCCTTGAGGAGTCATTCAGCGCCACACTCTTCCTCTCATTCTGCTGCAGGAGCAGGAATTTCTGCTTGCCATGCAGAAAGATCACCCCTCTTCTCCTCCCCCCACTGTTCTAGGGGCTCTCCTGACCTTCCCATGTGTATTTTGGGGGAGACATGGGGGCAGGAGATGAGGGAAACCCTGCTGTGTTGGCAACAGGCTTCCACTAGCACACTGGGTTAGTTGAATCTGGGCCAATTGCTTTTTAAAAATTGTTTATTGTGTTTCTGCAAACCTCTGATTTCCCCAAGCATCTTGATACCCCCCTCCCCACCTGCCCCAGTTTGGCTACATTCCTATCTTCTGCAACAGAAAAATAAAGATCTGCCTTGCTTTATCTCGACCCTGCTCCCATCCATTCATCTCTGACCAATCATGGACTTAGGGGACTCGGTCCCTTGGGGAGCTGGGCAGAAAAAGCCAAACCCCAATTTTTCTACATAAGTGCTGACCCTCTGAGTTTGGTATTTGAGGGAGCAATTTTGTGTACCCACCAACCATCATCCGCTTTGTACTGCTTACTTTTATTGTATGGTTTGCTTCAGAAATTAGGGAAACCTGATTTTTACACGTTGCTGATTTAGAATTGTCACCCTGAACCACCCCCCTTCTTTACTTGTACAAAAAGCACCCATAGCTGTAAGGTCACTGTCTGCTTGTGTGTGCGGGGGGGGGGGGGGAAGGGGGTTGATCTTTCAATAAACTGCTGTTGTATATGCAGCCCAAGACTGACAAGCGGGAAGATGAGAAAGACTGACTAATGGTAGCAGGACTTTCTGCCAACATGCAAAGCAAAACACAGATGTCTCTTTAATTTCAATGATGGGGCACAGCAGAGGTTTGCTTGTGGTGGGATAAAAATAGCATAAATGAAACAAGGGTTCATTTGGGACATAGAAGGATGGTGAAATAGTGGAGGGAACATGGAGCAGCGCAGTTCCAGAACTCTTATTATTTTTTTAGAACAAGTATGATAGCATTATTAGCCAAAGTGCCAGAGTAATTGATGACAATCGAATGCAGTGATAAAGAGAATGAGGAAAACAATCAAGCTGAAGCTGGATACTTTTCTGTGATGTTTAAATGGTAACACTTCTTTACAAGATTGTTTACATTTCTAATTAAAAGCTAAAGGCAGCATTTCAGCTGCCTGAAGTTATTTTGCTCAGTGCGTTTTACAAGTTGAATTTATTAAGTGAACATAGAATCATAGATTTGTAGACCATGAGGATCATCTAGTCCAAGCCCAGCAGGGCAGAAATATTTGGCCCAACATGGGGCTCTTACTCCTGACCCTTAAGAGCCTCATGCTCTATCAATGATCTAGTCTATGACTGTTAAAGGTAAAGGTAAAGGTACCCCTGCCCGTACGGGCCAGTCTTGACAGACTCTGGGGTTGTGCGCCCATCTCACTCAAGAGGCCAGGGGCCAGCGCTGTCCGGAGACACTTCCGGGTCACGTGGCCAGCGTGACATCGCTGCTCTGGTGAGCCAGAGCCGCACACGGAAACGCCATTTACCTTCCCGCTGGTAAGCGGTCCCTATTTATCTACTTGCACCCGGAGGTGCTTTCGAACTGCTAGGTTGGCAGGCGCTGGGACCGAGCAGCGGGAGCGCACCCCGCCGCAGGGATTCGAACCGCCGACCTTTCGATCGGCAAGTCCTAGGTGCTGAGGCTTTAACCCACAGCGCCACCTGCGTCCCACCTATGACTGTTAGGAGGTTCCAATAAACTGAGTATGATGCCACGTACTGGGTGTAAGAAATATATACTTGCATGTATATAAAGGTAAAGGTAAAGGGACCCCTGACCATTAGGTCCAGTTGTGGCCGACTCTGGGGTTGCGGCACTCATCTCACTTTATTGGCCGAGGGAGCCGGCATACAGCTTCCAGGTCATGTGGCCAGCATGACTAAGCTGCTTCTGGCGAACCAGAGCAGCGCACGGAAACGCCATTTACCTTACCGCCGGAGCGGTACCTATTTATCTACTTGCACTTTGACGTGCTTTTGAACTGCTAGTATATAGAAGCATAGAATTGTAGAGTTGGAAGGAACCCGAGGGTCATCCAGTCCGACTCCTGCCCCCGGCAATGCAGGAATATATGTCGGCCAACACAAGCTACTGGCACTTCTGGGCTGTCCTTGGGGGTGCCCTATCTGCCCCCTCATAGTGATCTCTTGCTCTTTACAATTTACCACTGTGCTACTGATGAAGAGCAGCAACGTCTCTTCGCAGCCACTTGCAAGTGCGCACTTGGAGGAGCAGGGGCCACGCCAAGAGTGTCTTGCCTGGTGGGAGTTTTACCTTTTAAAGTAAAAGGTGAGAGTAGCTCACCCAGTCCAAGCTCCCCTCCCAGGCTGCTTCTGGGAGTGATGGAGCATAGGAAGGGAAGATGGGGGCCAGTTCAGGATTCAAGCTTGCAGCGGCTCCTGATCCTGGGTGGGGGGGACAGGTGCTTGCGTTAGCACAACTGTAACAGCCGTAATCTCACTCTGCTACTGCCAGAAAGAGCTTCTAAGCAAAGAAAGGAAAGAGGAGTGTGGGACTTCCCTTTCCCCTGGGGTGCTGGTGAAGTGGCCAGAGCAGCAGGTTAAGTTATTAAGTCAAATGACACGGATGTGGGAGAGCTATTGGGATTACATGGATGAAGCAGCGCTGCGCAGCCCCCGCCACTGGTCAAAGTAATTAGCTAGTATAATGAAGAGAGAGCGGAAGGGAGGGGAAGGAGGGGAGAAGAGTATTCAACACAGGAGTGTTGTATGGTCAGCATTTTCAATTCTCCAAGAATTCAAGACACAAATGCGCTGCTGAGCATTCAGTAATCTTTACGCATGGCTACCCATGAAGGGAATAATTAAGAAATGCAAGGGCTTCCCTGGGAAAACTCCGACACACCTCAGATGAACAGAGGACCTCACCATGTCAGCTCCCCCTTTTGCTTGCCTAAATAATAATAATAATTTAAAAATGCAGTGGTGTTCCTGGAAATCAAACTGCTTTTATTTTCATTGTCTGTCAAAACTAAGTGGATTAAGCCAAGGGATGGGCAGTATTTTAACGAAGGGGGGAGGGGGGAGAGGAATAGCTTCCTTCATACCAAGCTGGATTTTTTTATCTGCCAGGAAATGCTTACTGAAGATTGTGCCTTCAAAGATATAAAACTCTCATTGGGCACAACCTAGTAAATAGTTAACCACACAATCAATATAAAAGGAAACAATGCACTGTATTGTACTGACTGGCTTTAAAGACAATGTGTTCCAACCAATGATCAATAAATAAGTTGCAAATCTTATAGAACATATAAAAAAGGAACTGTTATAGTTCAAAATCCTGTGTCTTGTGTTACATCAGAAGGCCTATTACAGAGCCTCATGGCTGCAATCTGCCCTCTACCACTGATGGGCAAACGGTCTCCCCAGTCAATCTGAAATGGTTTTCTGGTGCAAGCACTGCCACACTAGAGGACCTCCAGGCCTCCCCAGCTAGTCTTCCCACATTGACCTAGCTGTGTTTTAAGCTGGTAAGGTGTACACAGCCTTAGTCTGTTGTCACAGTGAGGAGCTGTGTTATTTAATGCCCAGTTTTATTTAAGTTGTTACCTATCTCATTGGCCTATTTTATGCTTTGACCTGCCCTTAGGTTGCATGAAGAAGGGAAGACAAAAGCATGCTCCATAAATACATAAAGACTGCCACCAAATTTGTGCACATGCAGCATATAGCGGGCCATTTCTAAAATCGGGATATGACAATTTATAGAATGTTGACAGCACATCTAAGGAACAAAATAAAACCAACTTTAGCTGTCACACTTTAGAAGGGGCTGTCAGTGCCCTTTCATTTAAGCTGCCTTTCATGTCTCAGTTTCAAGATGTGAACAAGAGGCACTTCTGTTTCTCACACGATGGACACCCTGCAAGGAACAATCAGGTAGATGAGTAAGGCCACGATCCAATGATTCCCTCAGGCTTGGAGGGTTCATGAGGACTTGATTGTGCTCAGCGGGATTCCTCTCATTTCCTGAGCAGCATATTCTCACATAGCTTTGTTTTCTTCTTTCTTCTTTGGTGATCACTTGTAGCCAAGTAAGATTGTCTTCCATGAACACAGTCTTAACAGTGAGCAAGTGACTGTGGAGGCCAATTCTGGATCCACACATTCTTCCACAGTGGAGACATACCGTATTTTTCGCCCCATAGGACGCACTTTTTCCCCTCCAAAAATGAAGGGGAAATGTGTGTGTGTCCTATGGGGCGAATGCAGGCTTTTGCTGAAGCCTGGAGAGCGAGAGTTGCCGCAGGCTCACAAGGCTTGTGGGCAGCAGCCTGCAGCCCCGGCGAGTGTCCACAAGCCTTGCGCGCCTGGCGGGAGGTACTGCCGAGCGCGCAAGGCTTGGGGCAGCAGCCTGCCGCCCGAAGCACGGGGAGCCCTCTGGAGTGTCCGCAAGCCTTGCGCGCCTGGCGGGAGGTCCCGCCGGGCGCGCGAGGCTTGGGGCGGCAGCCTGCAGCACGTGGAGCCCTCAGGAGGGTGCCCCGTGCTTCGGGCAGGTGTGCGCAAGGCTTGGGGCGGCAGCCGCGGCTGGGGGGGGGGAATAATTTTTTTTATTCATTCCCCCCCCCAAAAAATGCAAGCTCTGGGGACAGCTGGGAGGCGCAGCACGTCTTTCCGCTGTCCCTGGACCTGGTCTGAAGGCGGGCGGCGGGGAGAAGAGCGCTTCTCCCCGCTGCCGGCCCCACAAGCGCCTGGGGGGGAAATAATTTTTTTTCCCTTTATTTCCCCCCCCAAAAAAAACTTGGTGCGTCCTATGGGCCTGTGCGTCCTATGGGGCGAAAAATACGGTAGGTTTCCGGGTGGGAGTTGATCACAGTGAGGGTTTGCCAAGTGTGCCTTCCTCTTAGCATGTTTCGTCCTGAGTTCGAGCATCTTCATAGTCCACGACACCTTTGGGAAAGGCTGTTCTCCAACTGGAGTGCTTGCAGGCCAGTGTTTCCCAGTTGTCGGTGTTTGTGTTACTTTTTAAAGATTTGCCTAGAGATATCCTTTAAATCCCTTTTGTTGACCACCATCATTACACCATATACAGCGGCTGGTTTTGCGCTCTGCATTTTTCTTGAAGCTGCTGAGCGGTGAAAATCATGTCTAATTTCCCACAAGTTCTGGATGCACTTAGTCTGACCTTGTTTTATCTACTTTACTTGTTATTTCTGAGGAATTTATATCCTGCTTTTCGGCACAAAGGAAGACAGAGAGTTCATCCACACTTCCGCTTCTCCTGTGCCAAGAAGGCATGGGTCCTAGCAGTTTTCTGCTTGTCGCATGCTTTGTAGGCATGGGTCCAAGCAGTTTTATTGCTAAATTGGAGCAAACATCAGTTCAGAGAAATTCTGAGTGACGGTTGTTCGTATTCAGCTGTAAACAGCAGGATTCCCCAGGGGACAGTGTGGACGAGCCCAGAGTGACGAAGAGCCTTTTAAAAATGTTAACACAATGATCAGAACAGTGCATTATGTTAAGAACATACTGGTTTAAAACAGGAATCTAAACAAACACAATGCACTGACAATGCTTGAGTGAATAAAAAGGTCTTCACCTGGGGCCAAAGAGACATCAGATGACACGATACGAATCTGTCTTAGGGCACCACAAGGGAAAAGACCCTATACTGGGTCACCACTCTCCCTGCCACTGAAGGGAGGGGGACAAAGTAGAGGCTGGTAGAAAGTAGTCATTTTAGGTGCTCAGGTCTCAAACCATTTAGGGCTTTAAAGTTTAAAACCAGCCCCTTGAATTGTGCCCAGAAATGGACCAGGAAAAGGACAGTGCTTTTTAGAATGGTGAAATATGTTACAAACAACATAGTTGCTGTATTTTATACCAGCAGAAGTTTTTGATCACTCTTCAGAAGAAGCACCCTGTATAATGTATTGGAGTATTCAAAATGGGTTGCCAGTGAATTGTGAGCAGGCTGCCATTAGGCAAAGCTGGGCTGCAGTTGGCACCTCAGACTATGTTTCCCAAACATTTTGCCATGGGTGCAACTCAGACTACCA
The DNA here is from genome assembly GCF_964252035.2 of Podarcis erhardii. NCBI lineage: Eukaryota > Metazoa > Chordata > Lepidosauria > Squamata > Lacertidae > Podarcis > Podarcis erhardii. The sequence goes on along the minus strand of NC_138497.1, from coordinate 138,399,281 downwards.
AAGGCAGGGAGAGATGATGATGATAAATGCCCTACCCATCTGGCTAGGTTACCCCGGCCACTCTGGCCAGCTTCCGACATATTAAAAACACTGCAGAACTCTCAGACTGCATGTCTGGACCTTGAGAGGAAGTGCCACCCCATCCAGAACAGGAGGAATACCACGTCCCTGGTCAGAAAAACTAGCAGTTTTTCAGTCTGCCCATATTAAATTTCTGTTACTTATTTAAGATAATGCATGACAAGTTGAATTCCCACTACACTTGCTGAGCTTATTAGTGTTTAAGTCCTTGAAACTATGGTGGCCTCAAAGTAATAATGCAGGAATTGTCATATGGTATCCAGAACCTCGTCTACCCAAAGTAGAAAACAGCATGAAGGACAGCCATAGGGAACCACCCCTACTGCTTTAATTCCTGAAGCAATGGTGCGCAAGTCAGGCATACAGGTTGCCCGCCTTCCGAGAAACGCAGCTGCCACCATCTTGAATGGAATCTGTGAAACAGGAAGCAAGATGGTCCTGCCGTTCTCACACCTCACTTTGCCCTTGAGCAGCTCCAACAGAAACAACTGCTAAGGCACAAGGGACCACGCAAATGTCAAGATACCCAGTGAAACTCACCAGTCAATTCATATTCTTCCATAGCCTTTGTAGACAAATAGGGAAGAAATGTTTTTTTCCCAAAATCTATTTTCAACTTTAGAAGCTTTTTGCAAAGAGGAGGCAGTGAGAGTTGACAAATCTATTCATTTTTAAAATAACAGAAATACCATCCTAACTCACTCTGACAATATGTCTCATAGCAAAAGAAGCATTGTACAAGTTACCTTCTGTAATATAATCTTATCTTCCTATATTTTCTATATGCACTGTAACTGCTCAGGTAGAAGAGAACATGCCAAGAAGTCTAGGTAACATAACTTCAAGCTGTTCTCCAAACTTTTTGTTTTATTCTGTTTTATACCAAGAGCAGACGTCTCAGATTGTCTTCAGAGTGTGGAAAGTTCAATGTGGATCACAGAGTGGATCTGAATGCATAACAACCTTACCTGCTCTCAGATTTCAACATGGCTTCCCTTTGAGGAAATGTTATGTTCTTTCATATGCCTACCTTTCTTGCTTGCTTTCGTAGCTAACAAACTTTCTTCCCTAGTTTCAATTCAACCCCTATTGCAAACACACCAGCCTAAGGAAAGCAAACCATTCTGTCTTGAAGCTTCAGCCCCCCACCCTCACCCCATCGGCAAGAAGGAGATAATACTGCCATATCTTACAGGGGCAAGGATATATTAATGAAACTATTAGGATTACTCATAAAGCACAATATACATGCTAATTATTATTAATAATAATAATCCAACACATTGTAAATGTGTATAGCTCTGCCCACATTTCTGCTCAAAGGAAGAAAAGGTGGACAAGATATAACTACATGTGTTTATGCCTAAAGTACCAGTAAATGGGAAAGATGCTTCCATTATAACGCTTTCCTTTGTAACACACTTGATTTCCTTCTTCCCCTAATGTCGACGTATAGCTCAGGTTAAGCGTGGACATGGGATAGTGCACTGTGAACATCTGGCAATCTTAAGGATTATTTTCTTGCCACTTAGGGGAAGAAAGAATTGGGCCTGCTGAGAACCCCTAAGTGCATGTAATAAGCAGGGTTTAATTTAGGGCACATAAGCAGAACCATAATATTAGAGTCAGGAACCAATTCCACGCCTTTTGCTTTAGTTGCAGCAGTACAGCATTCAGCTTCAGGCGGCACAAATTCAAAAAAAAGGATGTTTGGGCCATTTGGAGGATCAAAGGCTCATGAGGATGATGGAGACTCTGGGAAAGGGAGGCAGTGACAAACAAAGGAACTGGGGAAAAGACTGTGTGTTTGAGTGGGAAGAATACTGACTCTCTCAAGGAAGTGTGTGTGGAAGGGCCATTGCTTAGAGGCTTTGCACGCAGAGAGTCCCAAGTTCCAATTCTGGCGTCTCCAGGCTGGGCTGACAAAACTCCCTGCCTGAAACCCTGGATATCTGCTGCCAGACGGAACTGTCGCTACATGTACCAAGGGTTCTGACTCAATATAATCAGAGGTGGCACAGTCCTCCTACTGAAGATATTAAACAATATTTTAAAAAGTTCTCTTCAGAATCTCAGAGCCACACACTTTTTCCACACATATTTTATACTTCCTTGAATTGGCTGAGGCATTCCTGTCAACCTCCTGTTCTCTGTCCAATCAGTTCTTCACCAGTCTTAATTCAAAAGTATAGCTGTGGCAAAGGCAGAGGGGGAAACTGGGCTCCAAGAATGTTTTTGACACTTCAGCACTGTGCCACTTGCTTGCCTCATTCTCCCTCCTCTGGCAGGCTGCAAACTACAGGCTGAGAACAAGGATGCGCCTTCGCACCATGACGGCAGCGCGCATGCGCAACCCTTTTCCTAAGCTCTTTGGGCAGCTTGCGGAGGGGGAATATGGCATTCTAACTGCAGAAAAAGGAGGGCAGCACCAATTCCAGGCTAAGAAAATGACCCTCTAAGAGGCAAAGCTGACAAGGTGCTGAAGAAATAGTACCACTTATTTCCCCCAACATGCCAAAGGGTCTGCATTGTTCCCAGAGTGTTTTCTGCATCACAATTATGAGAGCTTCAACAACGCAATTACCTGCATGGCTGTATCCAAAGCAATATTTTAGCTGGGATCTCCAAAAGGGTACTCCTAATTCACTGAAAGTCACTCAAATGGCTTGTTTGTTGTTTTTTGCTAATTGAAAAGTCAAAATAATTGGTGTAATCTTTCTGGTATGATATCGTCACAAAAGAGTGCACTTACGTTGCTTAAACAGCCTTGGTAGCAAAAGAATAAAAGTAAGAGCTTTCTAAAAGCCAACAATTGCTTTCATAGACTCATAGACGCAAAGAGTTGGAAGGGACCACAAGGGTCCTTTAGCCCAGCCCCCTGCAATGCAGGAGTCTTTAGTCAACATGGGGCTCAAACCCCCAACCCTGAGATCAATAGTCTCATGCTCCACGGACTGAGCTATCCCTTTTTATGGGACTACATTATACAGAAGAACTGTGTGGAAAGATTCAGAAGCGCTTACTAAGAACACATCTTTGGCAGTGGGTATGTAATTCTGTTCACACATACATTAATGCACGTATCCTCCACATGTGCGGGGAATGGGGTGGCACCTGTTGACCAGGACACATTTAATCTAGGGCACAGTCCTTACCGGAGATGAGGTTTAATTAAAGACCAGAAGATTTACGCACTTTTGACTACTCATCTGATAGCATTGGTACCTTTTAGTCACCATTACCTTTTGCAATGTACGTTAGCCGCTGTAAAGAAAACATAGGCGCAGGTGGAAGTTCCACTGATACAGTGAATTTCATAAGCGCACAAGCATCGCTCAGACCATCTGAACAGTCTGAGAACTGGAGGAATCACTGTTCACTATGGATCGCTATTCTCCCAAAGAAGAGAAGCCCAGTTTGGAAGACTTGCGTCTACACAGATCTGAAAGAGCTACAAAGGGTAAACTACCCACTAGGTATACTCGAGAGTATGCTAACACAGCTGTTGTAAATATAGTTGTGGCTAGTAGCTGGAAACAGGTTTCGAATCCTGAGGTCTTGCAAGGGGTACAGGGTTTGTCCTCAGAGGACGAGCAACCATGCCCAAAGGCTGCAAGAGACAACACTGTTTCCTCAGACAGAAACAGAGCTAGAGCTCTAGTCCCATGGAAGAAAGGTAACCAGGAGAGCAAGGTGGTCAGGCGCGAGGCCATTCCAGTTGCAGGTAGTTCCAAAGGTGGAACGGGTACTACAGGGGTATACTATGTGTATGACAACTGTATGGTTACTTCACTTACTGCTGCATTATCCTATGCAGCATCAGTTACCTGAAATGGGGGAGGATGTTAGTATTTCATGCATCCGATGCTGCAGACAGCCTTATCTCTCTTCCGTTGTGGGTACTGTTGGACTGTACTTTTGCTTTTACTTCGCTCTGTCCTCTCTTGGAGCTGATGAGAGAGGGCGCTATAATTCTTTGTCTGTACATAGTGTGTAAATAAATACGTAGATTAGCTCTGCGATGTCCCACACTTCTGGCTGTGTAATGCTAGAAGACTAGTGTGCATATACCATCTGGTATATGTTGCTGAGTGCACTGGAGAAGAAGGGAAATGCCTTTTCCAGAGCTGCACATTCCAGAGGACGCTCGGACAGTGGGGGCTGCAGGAGCACCTCAGGGCGTTTTCCAACAATCTGAATGTATTAATAATATTTACGAGTTTATCTGCCGGATAGGTCAAACTGTGCAGGAAGAAGCAAAGCAAATGGAAGCCGCTCACAGAGAACTGGATGTTGGCCACAGAGTCTCAGGTTCAATGGCCGGCATCTCCATTTTGGGCTGAGAGGGACCAGTGCCTGGGACCCTGGAGAGCTGCTGCCAGCAGACAAGACTGATCTAGATGAGCCAATGGTCTGACTCAGAAGAAGGTGGCTTCTGACATTCCTATCACTTCTCCCTGGAAGCCCTCTGGCTGGAGACAGCAGCACTCCTGGTGCAAGAGGCTACGAACACCAGACCCTGTCAAGCAAGTGGGAAATTCACCCCTTTGAATTCTCTCGCTCTTTGAGAACTGGATTTATTTTAAGCGCTGCTGTATGTCTACTGTGGAAGGAGAGCAAAGGGAGAAAATGTATGCCTGTACAGGGGGAGATGGAGAAGTCATATTTAATAGAGCTATAAAATTCTGCCCGTCTTGGATCAAATGCTCTGTCATTACTGTCAGGCAAAATTATGGGAAATCAGTATTAAAGGTGCATTTTGGGGGAGAAATCTATAGCGCTGCTTCTCACATTGATTGGTGAAAACAATTCAAATACGTCCACCTTTTTTAATATATCAAAGCTGTGGCTAGTAATACTAAATTTGTGTGCGCGCATACACGTGTATGCTCTGTTTCATTTTTCTTCTGTTTGCCACAGGAATATCCTTTCAAACACATTCATTACTGTGACAACAAGTTGAATCTATGATTCCCCATCTGCCTAAATTACATTAACCTTCATGCAACCTCATAATATCATTGGTGGGTTTTGTCTGAAATTTAAAACACTGCTAATATAAACTTCTAATATAAACTGGAGAGGACAAATCATTGTCTTTCCCCACAAAACAATGTATCGCCTTTGCAATTCAATATAAATAACAAGCATGCTTAATTAAGGTGTTAAATAACATTTTCCATCTGTAATCATAACAGCCCCCATTGCCAAATACTCATCTGGCTTGAAGCATCATCCATAACTGAGCAGTGGCTATGAACACATCATGGTTCTCTCTCTCTCTCCCCCCCCCCCATATATATATGCATGCGCGCGCGCACACACACACACACACACACACACACAAACACACCCTCCAGAACTCTGGATAAAATCCAGATCTTTTTAAACTAAATAACAAGACACATATGAACATAAATACCATATTTTTCTGTGTATAAGACCACCCCTATTTTTTAAAAACCCAATATTAAGAAATTAAGTTGTTTAGCTTTTGGGGGGGGTTGGGGGAGGTCACTTCCGCCAGTCACTCACCCGCCTGCCCACCACTGCCGATCGCTTGCCACAGCCACGGTCGATCACATACCTTGCCCCAGCTGCCAATTGTCTGCCCACTCGCCGCAACCAACAGCCCACCTGCCCACTTGCTGCAGCCGCCAATCGCCTGCCCAATTGCTGCAGCCACAGCCAATCGCCAGCAGGCCTTGCCGCAGCCACCAATCACCACTGCCAATCTCCTGCTTGCTGCTGCCATTAATCGCACGCCCCCCCCCTCTGCATTCACTATCTGTGTATAAGACGACACCCAATTTTTGCCTTTTTTTTTAATAGCAAGAATAGCAAATGCATGGGAAAATATGGTAATTCTTGGTGTCCTTTTTAATTTAGGAAAATGTTATATGTGGCAGTTATATCAATGGATATTAACTATTCTAGATTTCCTGTTTTGTTTTCATGAAATATGTTACATTTATTTCATCCTCTAGTTAATCATTAGGACATGTAAACAAACTTGAGACAGAAGCAAGTTAAGTCCCTAAAGTACTATCAGGAAGTGCTAATTTGAATAATTTGGAAAATGCTAAACACATCAGGTTGGTTTTGTTATGTAAACTTTACAGGTAAATTGGTGCTAAAAAAACTCAGAAGCTTCCTGTGATATCAGAAAGAAATCTTTTAATAACCTTTTGGGAAATATTTGTATCTCGATATTTTATATTCCAGCATTTGCCTGATGCTTCTTAGAGGGAGGATCAGAGGACAGTGCAGACGAGACAATGGACTAATAAACACTTAGGTATGAATACTCATTCTTAAACCAAATGAGCTACCATGTTTCTATATGCCAGACTATTCTAAGTTCACTTACTGGAACCAAGAGGCACAGAATTGTTAATTTATACTGCGGCAACATCATCATGTAAGAATGGTCTACTTATGAGCTCCTCATGTAATGAAAGTGTTGATCTTGCTAACATTTTCATTAGGCCCCGCACGTAATTTCAAGAAAGACACCCATTCATTCATTCATTCATTCATTCATTTTGAGGCACTGTGGCCCAATGGGGTTCATAGGTCTTGTGATTTTAGCCTCCTTTTCCAACAAAGGACTAAAAGGGATGGCAAGGTGATGACACCTAGGGAAACAAACGTTTTCTGCTTCGCTTGAGAACTTTTGCTATTCGTTCTGACTCTCGCCCTCCATGTGCCTCTGGTTCCTTCTGAGTGACCAGGTGCAGCCAGACTTTTGCCTTGACCCAAATGATGCCCTTCAATGGGCCCGCTCCACCACATGTCACAAAACTCTACCCCTGACCATCCCCTAACTCCCAGGCACCTTCCCCAAGCCTCAGGGTCTGAGCCTCTGAATACCCAGCACACTTGCAGAGCAGATAATCACAATATATAGCTCAGAATTAGATGCTGGAGTAATCATTTGCAAATGGTACCCAGGGCACACTATATCTTGTGACCTCAGTCAAAGAGGGCACCACTAATTTGTATTGCCATTTCACAGCTAAGCATATAATTTGCATGTTGCACTGCCAGCATCTTGAGGTTTGGAATGGCCATCTTTGAAAAAAACAAATGTTGCTGTTTCTAATAGGTTTTAAATAAAGCTCTGAACTGACCAGTTGTTGTGGAGAGAAGGCCAGTGGGTCTCACCAAGGGGAGGAGGCTGCTCCTTTACATTGACTTTCTCATTCATTTTTATGTTTTTTAATAGCATACAGGGACTTGATCTGGGGCACTGCATATAAAAATGGCTAAGTGGAAATATAGCTGTGGGGACACGGAAATCTTGACTCACCCTGACAGTCCAGACCTGCCTTGCACAATTCTCTGAACTAGCAACAGATAACATACAGAAACCCACACAACAACTGGCAGATATTTGATCTCCATTCCTCACATGCCTTGAAAGAACATAAATACCTTCTTGATACAGTGCCATAGCTATGGAGGGTGGGGTTCTAGCTGAGTTTACTGCCCAGGTGAAGCATTCAGAGAGGTGCCACTGAGGCTCCCAGACTGTGTGTGTGTGTGTGTGTGTGTGTGTGTGTGTGTGTCAAACTGGGTCTTTGACTCAGGTGAAATAAAGCCTAGTTTCACCCCTGCTTGATGCATCCCACTTTTTCACTTTTCCTCTTCCTCCTTCCCACTATCATTTGTAGCAGACAGATATATATATATATATATATCAGACATCTTTATTGAAAGTTAAAAAGCACATAATTATAAGTGCACTAAACATGGAGAGACGTAAACCAAAGAGAGAAAAAGGAAAAGAGAAACAGCACCCACCTAGAAGGGAAACAAAAGGGGGGAGGAGGGAAACCCCACAATTGTATACAGTACTATACAAAGTTGTCATTGTAGACAGATAGAATGGACTTACAGACTCCTGTGTGGGGTGCGAGTACGTGAACAAGATGGATAAATTGTAGCAAATGCTTACTTTAAGATGTATCACAGAATGTAGAAAACAAAGAGTTGCTTTCTACATGCATTAAACAACACAATGTGTTAGACCATTTCATTCTGAAGCAAATAAACTATACTGCTTCATAAAAGATAGGCACTAAAATATTGGAATGATTAGCTAATCTTTTAACAACCTGCCTCAAAAATGATGAATTCTGGAAAGAAGATTGCTGGGAGTGCTGTAATGGAGACAGTCACCTCAAATCATTTCATCCATGATTCTATTAGTCCTCGGCTATCTAAAATGGTCATTGCCAATGTACATCAGGGGGGAAAGTTTTATTTGCTGTACCTTTTATCTTAATAGCCTACTGTCACACTGTATTTAACATTTTAAAATTAGATTTGCTGTGACAGCTGCCTTTTTATACTATCTTGTAAAGCTAACTTCTAAGAATGCATCACAGACTTCTTAAATGCGCTGCCAATGGCTCAGTTTGGTCTAATCTATCATTCTTGGCTTCTGAAGTAATTTCACTGGCATCTTGGCTTTTTTTTATCTGAACGAGGCTAGAAGGTCATTAAGATAACTGGACCATACAGACCAGATCCAAGAAGATCTAAGTACGGATGCTTAAGGGGCCAGTTCAGAGATTTATTGTGCCATCTGGCCCCTAAGTAGAATGATGGGGTCTACCGACAGCTGTGCCATCGAAGTGTGCGTGCACATGGAAGCTCATACCAATGACAAACTTAGTTGGTCTCTAAGGTGCTACTGGTAGGAATTTTTTGATTTTGTTCCATCAAGTAAATGTGTAGGATGAGGATGATACACAGCACAATGTCAACCATGACGCCATGCCAGAAAAGTTGCAGGGAAGTGATTATGATATGGCCTACTACACTAACACAAATGTGCTCACATCCTGAACCAATGTTTGCAGCCAGTCCTTGGTTGGTGAGAGTGCCTTTTCAGTGGTGGCACCTCAGCTGCGGATTGCTCTGCTCAGAAAGGCTAGCCTGACACCCACTCTGTGGTTGTTTTGGTCCCAGCTGAAGTCATTTTCATTTCCCCAGTCTTTTAAACTGCTGAACTGCTACACTTTCTAAGTTTAACATTTGTGCTAAAATATTTTTTTGTCTTACTAGACAGTCCTTTGTTATTCTCTGCTGCTGAAGTTTTATGCTCCATCATATGTGCCACTTCTATAGCTGCATTTTAATGTTTTTATTTTAACTGTAAGTTGTTGTTGGATGGAACACAAATGTTGGTCATATTTATGTAAGCAAGCAAGCAAGCAAGCAAGCACACACGCACACACACACACACACACAACAAAAATGACAACAGAAAGGAGAGCAAGCCATGCAAGGAATTTTGGAAGGTGGGATAATGAACTGAGGAATCTCTCAGCACTATAAAATAAGGCTGAAAGATCTGCATGTGAGTCTCTGCCTGTTGCTATAGGACAACTGTGCAATGGCTTGGCTGCTGGGTAACTGCTCAGCTAGCCCTGAAGTGAAGTACTACACTGCAGAGAAGGGGGCAGTGATTTACCTTCTCCTTTCTGTATGTCTTATGGAGAGTTTGTGGAGTTAAGCTTTTTTGAAAGAGGCCCAGTGAAACAAGATGCTATTTTCTTAAAGGTTTGCCAGGGACAAAGGGCTGTCTCCAGATTAAATTAGTCATCCTTAAATCCCATTGAAATCAATGTGAAAAGGGCAACTAAATTCCAGGTCAAGGTCATTCTGTCAGGACTGCCATTTTGTAGCTAGGAACTGAAGCAGCGTGGTGTTATTTAACGGACTGTGGCAGATAACTGCCAGAAACCTATAACAACAAAAAGTTGGGGATAGTGCATGTGTTATTCAGCAAACTGGGGTCCAAATCCTAGATAGGGTTCTTTTTCTAAAACAGAACAAAACAAAAACTCAGTATACAGATCAGTACAGATCTGACTGCTGCCATTTCTTCTCTTCAAAAGCTGTTTTTTCTTTGATGGTGGTAGGCATACATTTTTCATCTGTTCCAGCACACACGTAGAAAGCTTGAACTGCCAGAGGTTTTGCTGATGCTTTCATAACTTTGAGGACCACTGGCTTCCTTACTTTAGGCACAAGAACTTCCTCACGTTGAGCACAAACCAGCAGGCACAAGCCAATCTCCCCTGAAATGAATGGGAGTTGCAAAAGAGTCCTGAGTTCTTGCATAGCTCCTAATAATTTCAGTGGAACTTGTGCAGAAGAATCTCCCAGTGGATCTTACCATGTGCTTTCAATTAAATTAGACTCAACAGATTAGCAAGAGTATTTGCTGCCCACTGTTCATTTGACTACCTCTGAGTAAGCTTATGAAATGCAATTTATGGCCTCATTTCATCCTCTGAGTATTCTTTAAATTTTCATTTATAACACTGTCATATCAGTCTATATGAGGCATTTGTAATCACAACAGTACAGAATGTTGTGAGTTTAGATTTGTACATAGACATAAATGCAGGTCATAAATTTTAAAGAAAAATGAGATGATGTGCTCTTGAGAATTGTGAATGAGGACAAAGGCAAATACAGCAAATATATATTTAGGATATACTGAGACAGTTTTGATTTACCATTTTACAGCTGTGAATGTGGTTATCTATAGATGATAAACAGCTTTTTTAGGTATTACACTTTAAAATTTTTGCTTTTTGACCTAACACACAGTAAAGCTTTTTGGAAACTAAAGAGAAAACAAAAACAGGTTCACAAAACAGCCGTTTTCAAGTAAATGTGTCAGCTATGCTACTTGTTCCTGGTACAGGAATCATTCCAAGAACTACCCTGTGGCAAGAAAATTTGAGATCAGTTATGGAGTCCCTACTTTTGTGCCTACCACTAATAGGGGTTAGCTGAGCAGGTACAAGGGACAGGGCCTTTTCTGTGGTGTCCTCTTGACTTTGCAATTCTCTTCCAAGATATATTATCAGCTCTCCTTGGTAATGTATATACTTTAAAAAGGCAAGGAGATGCTTAAGAAGAGGACAAGCCGGTTGAACTGGTTCCCAGAACCTGCCTTCAGTAGGAATTATTGGCACAACTCCAAGTCATTCTCCCGGACAGGGCAGATCAATATACAAGTAATGCAAATGGATCTACTTCCAGCTTGCACGTTCCCACCTTCTGTGTGCCTGCAGCTACTTCTGCCTGAAGCTTTGTCTCAACCTGCTATTACTACACACAATAGTGTCACTGACTTTCCACCAGCTACCCTTAGAACCCACAAACGTTCGCTTAGAAGTGAGAACTCAAGGACGTAAGAAGAGCCTCTTGACAGTGGCCCATCTGGTCCAGCCTCCTGTTCCCACATTGGCCAGCCAGATGCCTATGGGAAGCAAGCAAGTGGGGCCTGAGCACATGAGCACCTGGTTCCAGAAACTCTTTTCTGAAGCACTACTGCCTCCTGGTGTGGAGGCAGCGCAGAGCCATCATGTCTAGTCGCCATTGATCAAGGAAGTCCCTCCGTGGTCACTGAGGCTGACTCCCAGGAAAGTGTGCACAGACCAGAACGCCACCTTGCTTGTTCTTGGCTTCATTTTACAAATCCGACCTCTGTTTCTCATCTTCAGGCGTTACGGACCTTCCTCAAGGTAGAACACAGGTTGTTTTCTAAACTTCTCCAGGGTAACTGGGCATGAATACCCACTGCACCAATAGCCCCTTCCTATGCATGCCAATATAGATAAAATGTCCACAGACACGGGTATGCCAGTACAGATTGAAGCTGTATGTAAAGGATATATTATTCTCTGCGGACCTTTAAAAGGAATGTACCGTAATTTCAGTCTGAGTTCCACAGATGCTATAACCTACATGAGCAAAGTTAGACTCATACTGAGCCTAATGAGAAATGACAAGCCTTGTAAAATCACCCTAACCTGCCTTTTAAAGCAGTGTTCTATCCCAACAAATGAACTCATTTCACTTCCTTTTGCCACTATCCACTAAAACTGAAGCCACTTCATCATTTATTGTTTAATTGTCATGATATATATCTGGGAAGCTGCCGTTACAAACTTAAATTATTATACCAGTTACAATGGATAGCCAAGAAGGACTTTGCCTGTAAATTCTGTCTACTGAGATTCTTTTGGCATAGAAAAGTAAGGGGGTGTACACTCTTGTAATACTCTACATCCAGTGTCCCCAGTTTGAGAAGTGGTGTACACACACAATGCCAGCCATAATGCACATCTTGTTTCTTATGAAACACTGCATTCTGAAGCATTTCTCCCCAAAGCAGCTTCAATCTGAATCGAGAAAAAGAACAACCCAGCTTTAAGCTGGCAATGTCTACACAGCCTTAGTTTGTTACCTAGGCAGCTGTGCTTGAACCTGAAGCCGGGGGGGGGGGGCATCAAAAGGCCTTCAATCTTGAGTTAAAGCTCTTTTGAACTATATTGGAGGTCCTTCAAGCCACAGTCTTAGCCACTATAGTGCTCAGATTGGGAGTCCTGCAGGTCAGGTGTTAGCTGCTTGCAAAATCTACCACCAGAGCTGCTGGCTGGAAGGGGGGGGGTGGTAGCCTCCAATTCTAGCTGGAAGCCTTACATAACAGGCTGCGATCCTTATAGCCTGTGAAGTCAGGTTGATACCAGAGGAATGTTCTGGTGAAACTTGTTGAGTAAGTCTCTGAAGGCCTGCTGACTTTCTCAGTCTTGGTCATCTTGTGACTGGGGGGTAGGCTACCTGATCCTCCTTCTGGCTACCTGGCTACTGGCCTTGAGACGGCTGGCTTCTGGGCAGCTACTTTTCTCTGGCCTGCACACCTGTTCGCCTTCAGGTACGAGAGATTGATGTGTCCCTATGGAACTTGAACAGCCGGGAAATCTCTCTTTCTTTCCTTCCTTCCTTCCTTCCTTCCCTCCCTCCCTCCCTCCCTCCCTCCCTCTCTCTCTGTTTCTCCATAAATAGGTGGTGCACATTCCATTGAAGAATATAAGAGCAGCCTTACTGGATCAGACCACAGGTGCATCTAGTCCAGATTTCTGCTCCCACTGTGGCTGACCTAATGCCTCTATGTTATTATTATTTCACTGGCGCAATTTATGAATGGGTAAAAAGTTGGGGTGGGTGGGATCATGGCCCACCAGGGGGGAGGGGGGTCCTTTTATGGCTTTTGACATGGGCAGGTGCTGCCTTATCCAGCCCCAGTGACGTGTTTAGCACTGCCTTGTGCAAAATTTGGGCAACAGAGAGGCAGGGCTGGCCACAAGCTGCATCATGTGACCCTGGCCAGGCCTCCCCCCTTAGTGGGGCTTGAGTGAGCAATCTCAACATGGGAACTCGTGCCAGCCCAAGTTTGGGGGGAGCAAGCAAATAGTGACTGAATCCACCCCACCCCACAGTTGTCTTGTCTCAGTTTCTGATTGACCCTCTGTACTAACTGATTTCACTCCAGCACTCTGTCTCCTTATTTGCTGTGCAAAAATTAAATGCTGGTTAATGTGCGCATGTGTGTGTGTGAACATATTGCAGCACACAGGGATGAGAGCTTGTTTAAGTTCCTTTCTCAGCCATGATCTTTGCAAAAATTATCCTTCAGAGCAGTTAGCCTTAGAAAAGAAATGGCTTCCCACTGGTGCCAATGGAAATTCCAGCCCCACCCCCTGCATGCTAGTTGCCATTGGGGAGATTTAGTACAGAGACTGCAGCAGGCTTAAATCTCCCTTTTCTGCACACTGAGAACAATCTTTTTAATTTTTTAAAACATGTGGCTGTGGTTGCAAATCACATAATTAATGTAAGGTCCAGTTAGGCTTGCCTGTTCTGCTTTGGGGAGAGGGACTGGCTCTATGGGCTCATTCTTTTGTGTTTGCTTCAAGGCTCTCCTTCCACGCTGATGTGGTTTCCTACATGGATTGAAAGATATGCTCAATTTGTTTTTGTCTTGCAAATGCAGATGGAAGTCTAGCAAATATAATAATAATCCCTTTAGCTTCTCTCAAGTCTTGCAGAGATATTACCTAAGGAAAAGCCTCCAGATTCATCTTGATGCTCAGAACTTTGCAATTTCAATGGCAAATCTAGTTTGAAGTATTCCTACTGCTTTCAAAATACTGCTTAGCCGAGTCCCATCGGGGAATCCATATAATGGTACTGCACTCGCGTAAGAGACAATGCTGTTGGCCTGATGTATCCAAACTGCAATTCGCAGCTAACATTGTAAAGTGAGAGGAAAGTGATGTTGTTAGAGCTGCCAGTTGGTGACCCTCACATCACACATGAAAAACATAGTCAAAACAAAACAAATTCCTTCCAGTAGCACCTTAAAGACCAACTAAGTCAGTTCTTGGTATCAGATACACTCAGTGTATCTGAAGAAGTGTGCATGCACACGAAAGCTCATACCAAGAACTGACTTAGTTGGTCTTTAAGGTGCTACTGGAAGGAATTTGTTTTGTTTTGACTATGGCAGACCAACACGGCTACCTATCTGTAAATGAAAAACATATTTAAAGTACATAGCTCCCCTGCCCTAGAATCCTGGGAACTGTAGTCTACCCCTCACAGAGCTACAGTTCCCAGCACTTTTAATAAAGTTCCTAGGATTCTTTGGCCACATGCTTTAAATGTATGGTGTGGATGTAATGCCCAAGGATGCCCTCTGTCTGACTTCTTATCAGCCCAAAATGAAATGCAGCAATATTGCTGAAGGGAAGAACGGTGACACATGTGCAAGTCTCCTCAATGTGTGGTGCTCTTACGGCTCCTTGTGTTGAGATTGCTGGCACATATGAATGGATTACTTTGTCAATTACTAGGTACAGAAGACTTCCAGAATTGCATTTTCTTCAATTTGGCTAAATTGCAGAACCAAGTAATGCATGTCAGCACAAACAATGATAGACTGTTGGTCCTTAACAAGAAGATGCATCCAGAATTATCTTGTATCATTTATATTTCTCATTTATCAGGCAAAACATCAACAGCCCAAACACTAAAATGCTAATTAAGAAATGTGAGATGCAAGTAATGAGCCAGAAGGGTAGAATAAGAAATGTCTGGAAAGAATGCTGCTTAGGAAGATATGAATTGATAGTGAGGTGACACATTTGGAAAGGGCCTCGGACATCTACGGCACACAATAGCGAATGAACAAACGCTGCGATACTTGGGTGCCAAATAACAACAGAATCAGGTTGTGTGAACTTTGGAACTACAAATATGCCACTGATTATTATGGTGTTAAGGCCTAATTCCAACACAACAATTCTAAACCCATTACTAGGAAATACATCACAGCAGAACTTACTTTGGAGTAAGGAGGGATTGTGTGGGGCTCCATCTGTGGGCCTTTCTAACAGATGCAGCAGTACGACATTATCTGCAAAAGTGGAGAAGCAATCCTGGTCGAAAACAGGACAGATTATCTTTAACAGCCAGTTCTAAATATTTTACTCCTCATGCCGAAGCAGTGCCATGCTAAACATAAAACGGAAGTTGAGGGAAGGGGGATGGAGTTGTGTCAGAGTTGTGTCATAAGACAGAGAGCACAAAGGAGAGCACAGCGTTACTAGTACACAAAAGCATCTCCCATAAGCCTGAATGCCGGCCCGGCTGCCAATGGCGGTGCTGCAGCCCACCGGCCCCCTTGCAGCAAGTGGTGCCCCTCTTTCCAAGCCCACTTCCAGAGGGTGGGTGGGGGACCATAACCCTGCAGGCAAGAGCAGGGAGAAAGGAAGAGACATTAAGACAGGTGACGAAGAGGCAGGAGAAGGGGGTCGCTGGTGGGGCCACTTGGCCTGCCTGACCACAGAGGCTGATACATGCAGGAAGGATTTCAAGGCCCACATCTTCAATGTAGGCCATTGTGGTGTCTGGGTTCAGGAGGAAAGCTGGAGGACACAGAAAGAAGAATCATGACAAATATGAGAATGGCTCCATGCTGAGAGTTAATTTGCACAAATGGTCTAGACAGAAACAGATGGCAGAGAGGGAAAGTGTTGACTAATGACACCTGACTGCCAGATGACCCTGTGGGTTTAAATGTCGGCATGACATCTGAATTGGTGCCAGGAGCTATTTGGTGCTGCCCCCTCCGCTGCTTACCCTTCTCCTGCATTTTATTAAACTAGTAACTTTGGTGTGTGTGTGCACGTGCTTAATAACACACACCACAGTAAATTCCTAACAAACAAAATAGGAACACAATATCTGATTGGGAGGATCAATTGCATGCTGTGTGAAATATACAAATCACATCAATTTACCACATGTTTGCTTTGTTTTTTTTAATTGTAGCAGAGTTTTGGACTGGCGTTAGTCTTATTACCCTAAATAGGATGAAGAGGAGGAAATCTGAGTTTGAAAATATATTTTGTTGATGCTGGCACCCAGGCTGGAGACTATACTGTATTGGTTTTGAAAAGCAAAAGGTATGCACACATTATATCCAGGATCCAGAATATGATTAATAGCAGAAATAATGGTATGTGAATATTAATCCGAAATAACATATTTCATAATAAAGCACTTATAGAGACATTAATCACTTGAGATTTACAGTGTCTAGTTTGTAAGCTTCAGTGTTTTATTTCTATATTTTTTTGTTGTGGATTAGCTGCATTACGAATTTATAGTTTTGAACATTTTATTTTAGAGGAAAAGCAGTATTTTCTTAAATTCACAGCAATACAAAATGGCACCCAGACTATTATTTTGATACTTCAGCAATTCAAAAATAACCTAATATATAGATTTCTTGAATAATACAAAATAAAATTGCCTCAGGCCAAGACTTTTTATGCCAAGTCACAGTGTGGAGAAAAATTTTATGGCTACATTATAAACACGAAAAATATGGGTTTATAATGGAATTCCTGACAGACCTTAGCAGAAGCTGCTATAATATCTTGAATCTGATTTAGGAGAGGTTTTCAATAATACTGTTCCAAGACAGTCTGTCGGGGACTGCTAAGAAAAACATAATGGGTTTCTTTTTCCAACTGGCTTGCTGTATTTGATGATAGTCTAGGTGTTTTATGGAAGATTATTCTGGAGCCCTTAACTCCAGTATAATCTGCCTGGCATCACACAGAATCTGTGGGGTGAGTTAGGTTTGCAGGTATTGTTTCAAGGAATAAAGGTTATGTTAACATCTTGCACAAACTAGTGATGATTAATTAGAGGATCTGAGAAAGAGCTTTTCCAGCCTTTTTGTTCTACAGACATATGAACATTTGTGAACATCTTACTGTAATTTGGGTGATATCAGGAGTTGGGGGATGTTCTGTCAGAATGAGACCACTGTAAAAATTGCTGGCAGCTTTTTGCCCTTCACTTAATAATTCAGATTAAAATGAAGTGAAGTTAACAAATAGCTAGTCCACTGTTAATATGATAATCCAGGAGTGAGGAACCTTTCACCAAATGTTGCTGAACTACACCTCCCATCATCCCTTGCCACTGGCTGGGCAACCGTTCCCCACGCCTGATGACAACCCTTCTGCTGTCAATTCTCTTCTCTCCCCCCATCTCACAGGCTGCGGTTTTGTTGTTGTTGTGGAAGGGAAGAGGAAACTGCATCAGATTAGATTGGCTAATAACAGTCTGCTGCCCCTGGTCGGAGAGCACAGAATGATGGTCAAGGAGAGGAAGGAGATGACTTTGTTTGCAGAATGTGTGACTAGGGAGAAAGTGACAGGCTGAGCATGAAGAAAATGGCAGCAAGGAAGAAAGAGAAAGCAGAAATGAGTCATATCACACGAGAGGGAAAGGGAATTTGAAAATGGAGGAGAGTGAACAGGAAAATATCCCCACATACAACCTTTAATTAATGGGATGATATGCTTCACTGACAGCTCTCCAAGGGCATTATGGCTGCCCTTCTTTGCAATGTGTTAGCCATAATTAATAATACTGTAGTAATTAGAGGAACATAGTCTGATGAGTGCTGTAGTTTTCAAAAGGACTCTGGGGAACGAAGCACTTTGCCTCTGTTGGAAATTAGTCTTCAGTCCAGTAGGATAGCTGCCGCTTTGCAACCATGTTAATCAAGTCAGTGTTCCCATACTACCTGGTGATGTGAGCTTCATTTCTTCTGGTAACCCTTTAGAAATATCACTTGGCATGCACACAATTGCAATACAATTTTTAAAAATCTGCAGACCGCTATCTCTTTTGGGAGAACACGGCACATGAACAATTTGGATCAAGTCACCTGACAAACTAGAAGAAACTGTACACTCTTTCCAACAGGATCATATTCTCTTCCTATGGTATTCCACTTTATCCTGCTTTGTTCTCAATGCATAAAGTACTATTAGGTGGCTGGTACGATAATGTACTATATGTTATGTTAGTCACCTAACAAAGGGCATCGGCCTTGAGACAGCTGGATCATGTTCCATCAGATGCCTTGGAGGAAAGGAAAGAACTTGCTGCTCAGATGTCAGTCACTGCAGAAAACATTCCAGGAGCAATGAGCCACAACTGAAAAGGTCTTCTTGTTGCCAACCCCAAGCCTCAGATTTCCATGTGTGCAGTGCAACTTGCTGGCACTTAAGATCTATTGATAAGGCCCTAAGATCTTATTTGCTGCAGCCCCCTCTCAGAGATCTCCCTTCCAAGGGAGTTTTGCACAACCCCCTTGCCATTATTCCACAGATAAGGTAAAACTCCTTCCTATTCCAGGAGGTCTTGACTGTGGCATCACATGTTCTCTGCTGCTCCAGAGAAGCGGACACGGAGCAATGGTTCCAAACTACATGAAAGAAGATTCCACCTAAACATTATGAAGAACTTCCTGACAGTAAGAGCTGTTTGACAGTGGAATTTGCTGCCAAGGAGTGTGGTGGAGTCTCCTTCTTTGGAGGTCTTTAAGCAGAGGCTTGACAACCATATGTCAGGAGTGCTCTGATGGTGTTTCCTGCTTGGCAGGGGGTTGGACTCGATGGCCCTTGTGGTCTCTTCCAACTCTATGATTCTATTCTATTCTATGTTTTACAACAATTTATCTGTGTTTAACTTTCTCCTCCCCCCACTTTCCCCTCTCCTTTTGGGTGTGAAGTTTTTATTGTATTTTGAGTGTGTAAAACTGCTGGGATATATTTTATGAACAGTGCTATATAATTTCAGATAAATAAATCAAATAACCCAGGACCTGCATACATATTTTAAAGTGGATTCTGTTTTTACTTTTGTTGTATCTTGTGTTTTACATTGTTGTGACCTGTCCCTGAGATCACATGTGCATGGGGGGGGGGGGAGAGACACACACATTTTCCCCCAGGCCCCTCAGCTAGCAATGGGCCAACAGGATCCAGCAGATCCCTGGCGAGCTCTGCTACCTCATCCTCAAAACACCCTGATGCCCTATGCCAGCTATCACTTGCAAGAATGCCACTAGCAGCCCCTGCTCTTGGCACAGTGTGGGCCTCCCCAGTGGAAGAACCTATCATAGGCAGAGCCAGGCAGAGAGAGGCCTCTGCCCAATCCTAACCCCTCCAGGAGCACAGCTCAGAGGTAAGGGAGAGCTCTCAACCTCCTCTATGCCCTGTTGAAATTTCTAACGTAGGCAAGACCATTCTCTAAAGTACAATATCTCTGGTTTACCATGTTCATTTAGAGTTACGAGTTCTCAGTGGTGATGTCTCCAAAAGCTGCCCTGGAGGCTCATCGGAATGAGAATCCAAGTATCTTCTGGGGGCAATCTTGAGGTTCCCCCCCCCCCCTTTAAGCAAGCATTTAATGGTTCATTTTAGCAATCTTTATTTTTAAAGAAGTTAAAACATGTGTAAAGTTTTATTATTGGTATGGTAGCATTTCATATTGTACCTTGTGGAAAAGAGAGGGAATGGATGAGAAACCTACTCAGCATAAGCAAGAAAATAAAATATAGCTGACGAACAAGCAGAGAATCTTGATCTTGAGATGGCTTGATAAGTCCTTGGTTTAAATTCTTCTCTGCTTCCCACTAAACTTCCTACCAGAGCAGCCCCATTAGTAAACTACATTTTATGTTAATGTACTTGCTTGGAGTGATAATTATCTCAGCCTTTCGCCCTGGTCCTTGCTAGTGTGAGTGTGTCGGTATAGCATAATAATTATACAATTAGCCTTGTCATGGCAAGGAGCTTTGGGAATAGAGACATCTTGAAGTTTAAAATGTGGACAGCTGATAGATGACAGTCATTAAACCCATCCTTTGTTCACTCCCTGATAGGCTTTTCAGAGAGCTATAAGCCAGGACTCCTTAATGAAAAATAAAGACCTTGAACCACAGCTGCATCCCTTCACCTCCTCCCAACCTTTCCGCTCACCCCTGCTTCCTCCCTCTGCACACACAGTCTGTCCATCTTTCACTCCTGGCTGCTTCAAAATAACGAAAGCTGCTCCTAACTAGCACGTTTATCAATCAAATGCTGCCAAGGAGAATAAAAAGGAAAATGCTGCTCTCTAACAATGCGGCCAAATGGTCCTAATCTTAGAGCCATTTTTACGGTGGAGGCTTGCGTGCGCGCTCTCTCTCTCTCTCTCTCGGCTTATAATCAAGGTTGTTGAGCCGCGCCGAAGAGGTGCAGGAAATGTACTAGTGTTTCCTCAACTGGATTTTTTTAATGTGTGGAAATCTGCTTGGAGCCCAAGCAATTTTCTATCAGATGAGAATCCTGATCTCAGCTTTATTTTGTGCACAAAGATGTATTAGCCTAACTGCAATGGGGAAGTTACAGATAGGTAGCCGTGTTGGTCTGCCATAGTCAAAACAAAACAAATTCCTTCCAGTAGCACCTTAAAGACCAACTAAGTCAGTTCTTGGTATGAGCTTTCGTGTGCATGCACACATGAGTGTATCTGAAGAAGTGTGCATGCACACGAAAGCTCATACCAAGAACTGACTTAGTTGGTCTTTAAGGTGCTACTGGAAGGAATTTGTTTTGTTTTGCAATGGGGAAAGTAGTTTTCAGCCACTGAAGCTGGCCAGAGATGACTAGTTATTTCTCCATGGGACTTAGCCCATAGGAGGATAATTTGCATTATTTTTGCCATACTCTCCATGTGGTCCATAAGGCTCACAATATGGCATGGATTCAGTGGGTGGCATTGCAAACCATCTTTCCCCATCAGCTTCCAGGACAAGAGCAAAGGAGCAAGAGTTCATCTTGGTGCTGGGCTAGAAAGAACAAACTGTTCTTCTATCTTATCCCTTGAAACCGACCAAGGAATGAAGAGTGAAATTGGGAATGATCTCCACCCACAGAAAATAAAATAAAATAAAAGCTGGGATGATACCTAGATTCTTGAAGGAAGGACACTTGGACCTTGTTGAAGTGGCTGCTCAAAAAATTCTGAAATGTGATTGTTAGTTTCATGATTGTGGGAGGTATGGAAAGAGATCTCTGCACAATTGCATTCTGAGTTATATATATAGAGAGAGAGCTCTGAGTTGCAAATGTACAACTTCTCTTGTGTGTGACGCAGCAGCTAAAAAAGCCAATGCAATTCTGGCTGCATCAATAGGAGTATAGCATCTAGATCAAGGGAAGTAATAGTGCCACTGTATTCTGCTCTGGTCAGACCTCACCTGGAGTACTGTGTCCAGTTCTGGGCACCACAGTTCAAGAAGGACACTGACAAACTGGAACGTGTCCAGAGGAGGGCAACCAAAATGGTCAAAGGCCTGGAAACGATGCCTTATGAGGAACGGCTAAGGGAGCTGGGCATGTTTAGCCTGGAGAAGAGGAGGTTAAGGGGGATATGATAGCCATCTTCAAATATATAAAAGGATGTCACATAGAGGAGGGAGAAAGGTTGTTTTCTGCTGCTCCAGAGAAGCGGACACGGAGCAATGGTTCCAAACTACATGAAAGAAGATTCCACCTAAACATTAGGAAGAACATCCTGACAGTAAGAGCTGTTCGACAGTGGAATTTGCTGCCAAGGAGTGTGGTGGAGTCTCCTTCTTTGGAGGTCTTTAAGCAAAGGCTTGACAACCACATGTCAGGAGTGCTCTGATGGTGTTTCCTGCTTGGCAGGGGGTTGGACTCGATGGCCCTTGTGGTCTCTTCCAACTCTATGATTCTATGATTCTATGATTCTTTTTCCCTGAAGGAGGAAAAACCCTATGGGAGGCAGGCAACATCAGAGCCTGACTTTCTTTCCTGAGAAAATCTGATTCTGCCCATTTTCCTGGCTAACATTCTCTTTATTGTACTTTCTAGCCTCCCTCTCGACTGACGCTATGCTTTGCCTTGGTTAATGTAATTTTAGAATTCTTTTATATTCACAAGATGTTAAAAGGATCTCCCCCAGGATCTGATTTTCCTTCCCTGACATTCGAGAGTATCAAACTGCTTATTACCTTGGCTTATTATTATTATTGGAAAGTAACACTTATGGAATTATTTGAATGTAAAATGTGATAAGCAGACTTGACAGCCTCCCAAGAAAGAAAGAAATGGAAATACAGTTTGGACTGTAATTCACTATGGTGCTGCTAAGAGCACCTGCCATGCCCTAAGAAATGGTAAATGAGTTACAGCTGAATTCACATGACCATGTTCTGTATTCAGTCACTGTAATATCAAGTGAAAGTTTTGCATCTGTGAAACAGGCATCCCAATCAAGCAGATATCACCTGATATCGTTCACAAAAAGCAAACTTTTAAAGGAGGCGCTCCACACCATCAGCAACTTGTAGCATACATGGCATGTGTGCCTCTTATCTTCTTCCTAGATGGCAGAGTCCATGTCCTTACAATCTAGCAAACACCGAAAACCATACAAATTTTAATCAATGTGAAGATCGTATGCAGGGATAATAATATAATAATAATTTATTATTTATACCCCGCCCATCTGATCTGGCTGGGTTTCCCCAGCCACTCTGGGTGGCTTCCAACAAAACACTAAAATACAATAACCTATTAAACATTAAAAGCTTCCCTAAACAGGGCTGCCTTCAGATGCCTTCTAAAAGTTTGGTAGTTATTTTTCTCTTTGACATCTGGTGGAAGGGTGTTCCACAGGGCGGGCGCCACTAATGAGAAGGCCCTCTGCCTGGTTTCCTGTAACTTGGCTTCTCATAGCAAGGGAACCGGCAGAAGGCCCTCAGCGCTGGACCTCAGTGTCCAGAACAATGGAGGTGGAGACGCTCCTTCAGGTATACTGGACCGAGGCTGTATAGGACTTTAAAGGTCAGCACCAACACTTTGAATTGTGCTCGGAAACGTACTGGGAACCAGTGTAGGTCTTTCAAGACCGGTGTTATACGGTCTCGGTGGCCGTTCCCAGTCACCAGTCTAGCTGCCGCATTCTGGATTAGTTGTAGTTTCCGGGTCACCTTCAAAGGTAGCCCCACATGGAGCACATTACAGTAGTCCAAGTGGGAGATAACTAGAGCATGCACCACTCTGGTGAGACAGTCTTCGGGCAGGGAGGGTCTCAGCCTGCATACCAGGTGGAGCTGGTAGACAGTTCCCCTGGACACGGTATTAACCTGTGCCTCCATGGACAGCTGTGAGTCCAGAATGACTCCCAGGCTGCGCACATGGTCCTTCAAGGGCACAGTTACCCCATTCAGGACCAGGGAATCCCCCACCCCCGCCCACCCCCTGTCCCCCCAAAACAGTACTTCTGTCTTGTCAGGATTCAATCTCAATCTGTTAGCCCACTGGAGATCATCGACCAGTGCGACTAAGGCAGTTTCAGTCCCATGATGAAGCCTGAATCCCGACTGAAAGCGTTCCAAATGCTCCGCTTCTTCCAGGCGTGCCTGGAGTTGTTCAGCAACCACTCGCTCAATCGCCTTGCCCAAGAATGGAAGATTTGAGACTGGGCAATAGTTGGCCATATTGGGATTTAATTCTAAATAGATACGCATTGAATTGCACTGTAAGACTGCAACTCCTTGCTTAAATTATGCTGCCTGGAGAACTTTAGGGTTTGATGTACAGTAGCATGGAGGAGAATGTCATGAGGAGAATCCCAAACTAACTCAGCCCCAATGCCAACACAAGAGATTGCGCAAGTGAAAACCCGGGCACTTAACTAAATAGCAAGCCCATGCTGTCTATTCTACCACATGAGCACCAGAAAATAAATCTGAGATGAGGAGCCTGTGGCCTGCCAGATATTACTGGAGTGGGTGGGTGCTGACAACGGCTGCAGTCTAAAACATCTGTAAGGACACAGCTTCCCAACTTTAAAAAAACAGCCCCCATCCTACCATGAACCTAAGGGGCAAGTATGCTTTTGAAATATTAGACAAGCCTTTCTCTTCATTTTTCAGTAAGTCACTCAAATTTGCCAAATCAATCTCAAGAGAAAACTCAGTTGCTTCTCTGACAGAATATCTGCTGCAAAGAGCAAAATGAATTGAAAATACCCCTTAAAGCCTAAAATATAGACCACAGATGCATGAGAAAGGCCACTGAGATTTCAGTCCTAAGTGGATATTGCTTAGAAACACGAACCAATTGCCAAACTTCAAAGGACATCACCAGAGGCTATTGGCCCTGGCAAGCCGACCGAGGGCCTCTGCAGGTTTTGCAACTCTTTATGCAAAAGTCAAGACAGCTTGAAATGAACATCCATGCATAATGAGATCTTCTGAACCAGCAGACGTAAGAAAAAACACTGCAGAAAATATAACAAAGACCGACCCAGTAGGGTGACGCCCAGTGCAGCACAGCCAACCTCATTATGATAAACCATTCAATAAACAACATCCACCACTCAGCTAAAGGTAGCCTTTCCTCTTCCTCCCCTTCCATTTTCAGCCTTGACACAGAAAACAGTTGCAGAAGTGGGTACAGAAAAAGATGCCGTTATTAAAAGGCAAAGGGAAACGGGTGGCGCTGTGGGTTAAACCACAGAGCCTAGGGCTTGCCAATCTTGACTTTAAGAAAGCCGACTTCATAAAACTTAGGGAAGTGCTGGGTGAGATCCCATGGACAGTAATACTAAAAGGAAAGGGAGTTCATGATGGCTGGGAGTTTGTTAAGAGGGGGATTGTAAAAGCACAACTTCAGGCAATACCAATAAGACGGAAACATGGAAGGTGCCTAAGAAGCCAGGGTGGCTATCTAAAGAACTTTTAACTGAGTTAAGATTAAAAAAGGATGTGTACAAAAAATGGAAAAGGGGGGAAACCACCAAAGAGGAATTCAAACAAATAGCCAGCACGTGTAGACACAAAGTCAGAAAAGCTAAAGCACAGAATGAACTCAGGCTTGCTAGAGAGGTTAAAAGCAACAAAAAAGGCTTTTATGGGTATGTTCGTAGCAAAAGGAAGAACAAAGAAACAGTAGGGTCACTCAGAGGAGAAGATGGTGAAATGCAAACAGGGGACACAGAAAGGGCTGAACTCCTCAATGCCTTCTTTGCCTCAGTCTTCTCCAATAAAGAAAACAATGCCCGACCTGAAGAATTTGGAGCAAATGATTCAGCAGAGGAAACACAGCCCAGAATAACTAAGGAGATAGTACAAGAATACTTGGCTAGTTTAGATGTATTCAAGTCTCCAGGGCCAGATAAACTGCATCCAAGAGTATTAAAAGAACTGGCAGATGTGATCTCAGAACCACTGGCAGTCATCTTTGAGAATTCCTGGAGAACAGGCGAAGTCCCAGCAGACTGGAGGAGGGCAAATGTTGTACCTATTTTCAAGAAGGGGAAAAGAGAGGACCCAAATAATTACCGCCCAGTCAGTCTGACATCAATACCAGGGAAGATTCTGGAGCAGATCATTAAGCAAACAGTCTGTGAGCACCTAGAAAGGAATGCTGTGATCACCAATAGTCAGCATGGATTTCTGAAAAATAAGTCATGTCAGACTAACCTGATCTCGTTTTTTGACAGAATTACAAGCCTGGTAGATGAAGGGAACGCAGTGGATGTAGCCTACCTTGATTTCAGCAAGGCATTTGACAAGGTGCCCCATGATATTCTTGTAAAGAAGCTGGTAAAATGCGGTCTTGACTATGCTACCACTCAGTGGATTTGTAACTGGCTGACCGAACCCAAAGGGTGCTCATCAATGGTTCCTCTTCATCCTGGAGAAGAGTGACTAGTGGGGTGCCACAGGGTTCTGTCTTGGGCCCCGTCTTATTCAACATCTTTGTCAACGACTTGGATGATGGACTCAAGGGCATCCTGATCAAATTTGCAGATGACACCAAACTGGGAGGGGTGGCTAACACCCCAGAGGACAGGATCACACTTCAAAACGACCTTGACAGATTAGAGAACTGGGCCAAAACAAACAAGATGAATTTTAACAGGGAGAAATGTAAAGTATTGCACTTGGGCCAAAAAAATGAGAGGCACAAATACAAGGTGGGTGACACCTGGCTTGAGAGCAGTACATGTGAAAAGGATCTAGGAGTCTTGGTTGACCACAAACTTGACATGAGCCAACAGTGTGACGCGGCAGCTAAAAAAGCCAATGCAATTTTAGGCTGCATCAATAGGAGTATAGCATCTAGATCAAGGGAAGTAATAGTGCCACCATATTCTGCTCTGGTCAGACCTCACCTGGAGTACTGTGTCCAGTTCTGGGCACCACAGTTCAAGAAGGACACTGACAAACTGGAACGTGTCCAGAGGAGGGCAACCAAAATGGTCAAAGGCCTGGAAACGATGCCTTATGAGGAACGGCTAAGGGAGCTGGGCATGTTTAGCCTGGAGAAGAGGAGGTTAAGGGGTGATGTGATAGCCATGTTCAAATATATAAAAGGATGTCACATAGAGGAGGGAGAAAGGTTGTTTTCTGCTGCTCCAGAGAAGCGGACAAGGAACAATGGTTCCAAACTACAAGAAAGAAGATTCCACCTAAACATTAGGAAGAACTTCCTGACAGTAAGAGCTGTTGGACAGTGGAATTTGCTGCCAAGGAGTGTGGTGGAGTCTCCTTCTTTGGAGGTCTTTAAGCAGAGGCTTGACAACCATATGTCAGGAGGGCTCTGATGGTGTTTCCTGCTTGGCAGGGGGTTGGACTCGATGGCCCTTGTGGTCTCTTCCAACTCTATGATTCTATGATTCTAAGAAGGTTGGTGGTTCGAATCCCTGCAATGGGGTGAGCTCCCATTGTTTAGTCCCAGCTCCTGCCTACCTAGCAGTTTGAAAGCACATCAAAGTGCAAGTAGATAAATAGGTACCGCTCCGGTGGGAAGGTAAACGGCATTTCCATGCGCTGCTCTGGTTTGCCAGAAGTGGCTTAGTCATGCTGGCCACATGACCCGGAAGCTGTATGCCGGCTCCCTCAGCCAGTAAAGCGAGATGAGCGCCGCAACCCCAGAGTCATCCGCGACTGGACCTAATGGTCAGGGGTCCCTTTACTCTTTACCTTTATTAAAAGGCAAACATCCAAAACTGCCTCTGGCCACACAAATAAGTGTCTGAGGGGGTCACTGAATGTTCCTTGGCTCCTATCAGACCCCGGAGTGTGCTCTGGGTAGCTTTCTAGGCAAGCACAATAAATCTTTCCAAACCGCTTTAGGAAATATAAAGCCAAGAGTAAATCTTGTGTGTTGTGGCAAAGGAAGTTCCTAACTACATATTCGAAAGGTACTCTTTTCTTTTCATTTCCCCCATAAGAGAAAAGCTGGGTTCTCCTAAGATTTAAACAGAGCTGAGCTGAATTGTCATGACTTTTGATCATCATGTCAAAATTTAAGGGTTAGACGACACAGCTGGTTTCCTTGGGCACCGTAGCAAATTGCATGAAAACTGAGAGTATGGGGTTCCCTTGTATGCTTAGAACTGTATACAGGAGAGCATGGAATGTGTCATCCAGCCCACTCTGCCTGAACCCCCTCCTTCCCACAACATGTGACTTTTGAAGTTACAGCCTGCCATCCCCCTGTGTTCTGCCTGCACTATTTGAAACTCCAATAAAGCAAGGGGAGCTGATGTGAGTACAACAGGCTCTCATTGTCAGAAGTTACTCCTCCTGTGTAATCACGTACGGGAAGCCAATGTCTAAAAAGGGCTAACCATAGTTCAGAGATGTGCCAGGGCTTCCATGGGTTTGGTGTTTTTGTGTTTTTTTTAAAAAACACAACTGCACAGTTTTCTCTTTTTTAATCCACCTCGATGCATCCTTGTGAGGTCAGACTGAATCTGCCCCATTCTGTGACATCAGTTTGGAAGACA
This sequence comes from Podarcis erhardii, assembly GCF_964252035.2. NCBI lineage: Eukaryota > Metazoa > Chordata > Lepidosauria > Squamata > Lacertidae > Podarcis > Podarcis erhardii. Next base: position 138,371,138 of record NC_138497.1, on the reverse strand, counting down.
TATATCCCTGCAGACACTTTCCTCTCCCTGCCTACTATAATCTGAAGCAGAAATGGCAAGTAAAGGGGCCCAACTGCTCCTGGTTGGTCACATGTCTGAGAGCACCCCTGATAAAAGCAAAAACACAAATAAACCACCATCACCACACAGGAAAAACTGGTGTAACAAGGACAAGTACAACTCCCTGGCATCTATTTACGTTTTGTGTGCAGAGAGTTTGTTTTATATGGAAATGCTCAATTATGCAATCCCACTCCTGAAATTTGGGGTTAAACAGTTGAAAAACTGTTTTTACCAATTCTTTTATTATATGCACAGAGCTGGGTTAATATGAAAAGTTTGGAGATAACGTAACTACTTGTTCTACAGTAAGAAGTAGGTGTTTCTTTCTGGTTTTTTTAAAGCAGAAGATATGAGTCAGCCGCTTTATTCTGTCACAGTTGTGCACAGATGATGTGTGTTGTATTGCTGCACTTCTTTCTTGCCAAATGTTTTTCTCTCTTTTAACATATTTTGGTGCGTGTGTTTTTAATAGGAACGGAGGAGCTGTGGCTTTCTATGGCGCAAGTCTTCAATTCCCATCAGTCCCAGCAATGATGGCCAGTGATCAGGGAAGATAGGAGTGGCAGTCCAGCAACATCTAGAGGTTCCTCATCCCTCTACTGTTACTCCCCAAGGACACACAGGCATCTTCAGTCACAGGCAGCCTGTGGTCTCCACTTTTACAGATTTGCCACCTGCATTGTGCAAGCTTGATAGTGCTTTCGAAAACAGTATATGGTTCAGACTATGCAATATCGAAACATGTAGACTTTGAAGTGGGGGCCCTTTATCACAAAACTGTAAGGCTCCATAATAAGAAACCGCATGACTCCCCCTTTGCTATCACAATTACAATACAAATGCAATCACAGCGGAATGATCTGCCATCTTCTTGTGATATATTTGAACCAGGGTGCCAGCTCCACTGGTGGAAGCACTCCCCCCCCCCCCGGAATTTTTAAGGAGGGGATTGAACCTCCTCAATATCCTGTGGCAACACTATATCATCACATGGCATCCTGTGTGGGACGTCCTGGCATCGTGTGGGACGTCAGGGCATCACACACAAAGTCATGCACAACGTCAGGGCATTGCGCGTGACACGTGACTTTGTTCCCCTCAATTGTGGCCACCAGCCAGTGCCAATGATTTGAACCAGAAATTCTAAGGGGCTGGGAACATCTGCCCAACCCTTGCAGGCTCGTAGTTCTCACTTCCAGAAAGGCAAGTGGGGAAACATGCAATGGGCACATACATGCCATCAAACTTCTAGGGAGAAACTGACCTTAGCATGTTACTAATCGGACAACACAGTTCTATGCATGCCTACTTGGAAGTAAGCACTACAGTTAGTGTACATGTATACAAGACTGAATTACTGAATTCCGTAAGGGGCCTTTTCCCTAGTCTCCTTTTCCCAAGTATCAAGGAAAACAGATCTCCTGCTGCAAATACATTTCATTTCTGAAGAGCTGAAACTGATGAGCTTTATGCTATAATAACACAAGGTCAAAGTAATGTTAACCTTAGACCATGGTGATACAGAAAAAGATAGCTTAATTAAACTTTGCTGTTCCACCTCAAAAAAATAAGTTACCTTTTCCTTACAATAATCCTCCCCCTCTTTCCCTTAATGGTTCACATCAATTAATCCTACAATTTAGTCTTTAAAGAACAGCTTTCAAGTATGGCCTTTCAAGTACGTCTGTGCTAAACTATTAGTAAAATTCTTTCTCACTTTTCCTTAGCATCATTTCTTTAAATACTTAATTTTGAATTTACTCATTTGGGAGACTAAGGCTGCAATGCTGGGAATAAGCCCAACTGAATTAAATAGGCCTATTTCTGAGAATGCATAGTTAGAGTCACCCTGTAGAGCAGCAATTCTGTACCCACTTGCCTAGAAGTAAGCCGAACTATGAAGACCTTCCCCTGAGCTGCCACATCATTTCCCTCAGCTACTAGCAGTACAACCAGGTGAGCCTCCTCAGGTTTAATGTGGCAAATTCCCAGATAAGTGTGCATACATCGCAGCTGAAATTCACCCATGGTAAGAGGGATCCTGACATAATCTGATATTATAGCACAATCAACAAATTAATCAGGCTACAGATTTATATTTTATGTTTCTTTGGTCACAATAACATCTGTAGGAATAAGAAACTAGTAGTGAAAAACCTTTGTATATTATCCCCAATTAATTGTTAGGGGAATTTCTTGTGGGTGTTTCACATCCAAGTTCCATTTTACTTTGTTTTACTTTCCTTCAGTGTCCCAGTTCTAATGTTTGAATCTTCCCTTTACAAAAACACTTTTTTCCCTATGAATTGCCAGGGTAGTTGTCCCTTCTCCTATTCCATCCCCAACGCTTCCTGATGAACTCAGTGAAACTTGTCAGGGTGGATGGGTGCCTGCGGAGCTTTGAGGCAGCATCACAAAGTAGCCTGTGATGAAACTGCCACTCTAGCAAATTAAAACACGTGGGTTCATGGTGTTCCATGAAGAATAGGTGCATGTCTAGAAGAAGGAAGGTCTAGACACTGGCCAGGAGGAAGGATGCGTGTGAGACCTAGCCAGGCTAAGCCATGTATTAAGGACTTCCAAAGCAGCTGACATCCACTTCCCAGTCCACTGATCCAGTAAGGCAACAAAAGCAGGAGTTGCAATGGTTCCTGATGAGCTATCATACATCCCTAGTGGGCTGGTCTAGGCCAACTGTGTTAAAAGTTTTGATGTCTTTAATGATGTGCCACGTTTTAAGGGAAGGAAGTGCCCAGGAAATGGTGAGTGACAGATCACACACAGAATGTGGTATGTGGCCTGTGCCACCCCCTCAAATGGTTCCCTTTCACAGACTGGAAGAAAAAAATTCAGTCCAAGAAATATTTCAGTCCAAGAAATAGGAAAGAGCAAACACAATCCCCAAACTTTGTTTTTCTACATAGTTTCTGCAGGGAAACGTGCAATGATATAGTGGAAGGGACTGGTATTTGTTTTCGTTTTTATCTTGGTTATTTGAGAAAACAAAGACTGAATTATTGTAGCAAATTATTTACTTTGGATCCTTTTCTCAAATCCCACAAGATATTTACCTACCTCAATTTGTTTCAGGTATGTGAGATCCAGTTCTCCAAAACTTGACTCTCGCTTTACATCATCAGCTTGATTGTCTTCTTCATTTAATTACATTTTATTTATCAATTTCAGAAAGTGATTTCTTCTCATATATCAGATTTGTTTTAGAGAAATAAGTGTATCAATAATGAAAAATGCATGAGATCTAAAGCTTGACCCAGTGGAAAAATCTTCAATATATACTTCCCAAGATAACAAGGGAGAAAAAAAACCCACAGAGCCCGCATTCTCCCTCCCAAACCCAATCACAATAAAACATATTCTATAAATTAATAGAATGTAAAATTTATTTTTGTACACCAGAGATATGGAGCGTAAGCAAACATCTCAAGCAGGGAATCTCAAAAGGTTTGAGATCTCTAGGAAAAAGCAGCAGCTGATTCTGTAAGAGCTTACCTTGGCTATCTGGACACACCAGTTCAGCAGCAGCTGGGAGCCAATGTTATCCTTGTGTTCATGAACGTAGTCCAATAAGCAGCCGTGGGGCATCAGCTGAGTAACTAGCTGGATGGTTGGGCTCAAGCAGACTCCTAGTAGCCGTACCAGATGTGGATGATCCATGCTTGCCATTATAAGAGCTTCCTGCAATAAAAAGCCATATATTTAAAAGAGACACTTAATACCACACTTCCGTGCCCAAGTGAAGCTACTTGGGCTGGTCCCGCTATGTAGCACTGTGAGTGGGAGACAGGTGAAGGCAGGAATTGGTGTCTAAATGATGTTCCTAGTATGGAGGGGGGAAGGTTGCAAACTGGGCTTCATTTCAGCAGTAAAATGTTTTGAGCTGGCAATGAAAGCAACTTTGGCTACACTTATTAGGATGTCCACCATTTGCATTGCAAGCTGTGACTCCTTTCATAGGTACATCTGTGTACATCTTTGAATCTGCATTCACTAAACGCATCATTTCAATGAATGTATCACTGTGCCATGGAACATGAATAGTGAAAAGCAAAAAAGGCAAAGAGGTTTCCTTTGAAAAAAGAAAAAGAAAAGCACGGAGCTACTTCCTCCGTGTTCTCTTTCAAAATACATGCATTTCTGATAGGTTTTTTTAAAAAAAATAACCACAGTGCTTCCACATGTGGTGGTAAAAAAATATCAAATGATCTTGCTGTTAGTAAGTGGTATGAAACCACCATCATCACCCCCAGTCCCCCAAAAGGGGTAGAAGGGTAGAGGGAAGTGGGGTGGGGGAATTATATAGGAGGGGAAGGAGGCTGGGTTTGTATTTGAGAAAATTGCTCATCAGAGCACAAAGAGCATTTGAAACCAAATTGCAGTGTATTTGCATAATGGTTCTTTTTTTCAAAAAAAGAAAGAAAGAAAAGATGAACAAGACATTAATTGTAGGGTGTGTGTATAATGAAAATAACAGATGGTTTAACCTTTTCTTTACTTCTGATATTTTTGAAATTATGTCAACTCATGTTTTTCAGGGCAGGCGTAAGGACTCAGTGTAACTCATGGCAGGTTTGGGCCAGCAAGGGAGAAGAGGCAGGAAGAGCAGTTCCATTTAAACCATTTGTTCCATGTTAAAATTAATACACTAGTCTGTTGCACGGGGTCACCGAGATGCAGTGTTAGTCGCTTTTCGACTGACACCAGAAAATAGCACTGAAGGCCGGCAGAATAAATACATGTTGACAGGTACATTATCCATTTTCAAGAAACAAAATAACTCTCTGGTTTATGCCCTCTCCCCCCCCCCCCAAGTTTTTTCTTTCTTTTCGGCAAAGAAGCAAGCGTTTCTATTTTAAACTGTGGCATTTTTCTTCATGTTGCCTGATTGGGATATGGATTCATTGTTTTTGCACACCAAAAATCAGTGGCAGGTGTGGGAAAAGTATGTTCATAGACATATTAACTTCAGTGCATGATCTCCTGCTCATCTGCTGTTTAATGCTCTATTTGAGATATGGAAAAAGCCATTTATAATGACTAACCAAACTGAGATGTGTTAGAATGTATTTATCCTGGAAAGGTCCATATTGCATGACCCAAGAAAGGAGGGTATAAAATACGTAGAGACCACACTATACCAGTATCATAAACACGGGGACTTTCATGCCTCAGTCAGCATGACTAGTGTTCAGGGTTGATGGGAGTTGTAGTTCTACAATATGTGAAGGGCACCATGTTGGCTACCCCTGTACTATACTGTAATTGGTCTAAAGGATCATGAATCAGTTCTGTCATTTGTATTGATGTAAACCTCCAGAACATATTTTGCATAGCTAACTATTTTGTACATATTTTGTATAGCTAAACAGGGGACACAGAAAGGGCTGAACTCCTCAATGCCTTCTTTGCCTCAGTCTTCTCCGATAAAGAAAACAATACCTGACCTGAAGAATTTGGAGCAAATGTCCCTATTTTCAAAAAGGGGAAAAGAGAGGACCCAAATAATTACCGCCCAGTCAGTCTGACATCAATACCAGGGAAGATTCTGGAGCAGATCATTAAGCAAACAGTCTGTGAGCACCTAGAAAGGAATGCTGTGATCACCAATAGTCAGCATGGATTTCTGAAAATTAAGTCATGTCAGACTAACCTGATCTCGTTTTTTGACAGAATTACAAGCCTGGTAGATGAAGGGAACGCAGTGGATGTAGCCTACCTTGATTTCAGCAAGGCATTTGACAAGGTGCCCCATGATATTCTTGTAAAGAAGCTGGTAAAATGCGGACTTGACTATGCTACCACTCAGTGGATTTGTAACTGGCTGACCGAACCCAAAGGGTGCTCATCAATGGTTCCTCTTCATCCTGGAGAAGAGTGACTAGTGGGGTGCCACAGGGTTCTGTCTTGGGCCCCGTCTTATTCAACATCTTTGTCAACGACTTGGATGATGGACTCAAGGGCATCCTGATCAAATTTGCAGATGACACCAAACTGGGAGGGGTGGCTAACACCCCAGAGGACAGGATCACACTTCAAAACGACCTTGACAGATTAGAGAACTGGGCCAAAACAAACAAGATGAATTTTAACAGGGAGAAATGTAAAGTATTGCACTTGGGCCAAAAAAATGAGAGGCACAAATACAAGGTGGGTGACACCTGGCTTGAGAGCAGTACATGTGAAAAGGATCTAGGAGTCTTGGTTGACCACAAACTTGACATGAGCCAACAGTGTGACGCGGCAGCTAAAAAAGCCAATGCAATTTTAGGCTGCATCAATAGGAGTATAGCATCTAGATCAAGGGAAGTAATAGTGCCACTGTATTCTGCTCTGGTCAGACCTCACCTGGAGTACTGTGGGTACCACAGTTCAAGAAGGACACTGACAAACTGGAACGTGTCCAGAGGAGGGCAACCAAAATGGTCAAAGGCCTGGAAACGATGCCTTATGAGGAACGGCTAAGGGAGCTGGGCATGTTTAGCCTGGAGAAGAGGAGGTTAAGGGGTGATGTGATAGCCATGTTCAAATATATAAAAGGATGTCACATAGAGGAGGGAGAAAGGTTGTCTTCTGCTGCTCCAGAGAAGCGGACAAGGAACAATGGTTCCAAACTACAAGAAAGAAGATTCCACCTAAACATTAGGAAGAACTTCCTGACAGTAAGAGCTGTTTGACAGTGGAATTTGCTGCCAAGGAGTGTGGTGGAGTCTCCTTCTTTGGAGGTCTTTAAGCAGAGGCTTGACAACCATATGTCAGGAGTGCTCTGATGGTGTTTCCTGCTTGGCAGGGGGTTGGACTTGATGGCCCTTGGCATGGTGATCTCTCAAAAGAGATGCCTCTTTTTTTTTGCTTGTGGTTCTGAGCTAGGAGCCACTTTAGTCATGAATCTAGGCCCGTGGGCTTCAAGTCAACACAGGGATGGATGAAGCAATAGTTTAAGGCAGGGTTTTTTTTTCAGCTGGAGCTCACCGGAGCTCAGCTCTGGCACCTCTCAGGTGGGCACCATTGCCGCCATTCTATACCAGATCGTAGCTAAAAGGGCCGAGAAGCGATATTGGCATTCTAAGAAAACAAGGGAGAAGTTAGTGGTGAGCTCCAGTGAGGGTGGATGATCACTAAGGAGTGGGTTCTTTCAGTGGTAGCAACCAATTATGGAAAGGGCTCCCTAGAGAGGCTTGCTGCGTGCCTACATTGTGGTCTGTGTGGCCTTTTTATTTTCTCAGCTGTTTTAAATACGTATGAACATATGATGCGTTTGCTGGATCAGGTCAGAGGTCTAGTCCAGCATCCTGTCCTCACAGTGGCCAACCAGATGGCTGTGGGAAACCAGCAAGCAGGACCTGAGCTCCAGAGCCACACTCTCCCCACCTGTGGCTTCCAGCAACTGGCATTCAGAAGCTCTGCTGCCTCTGACAGTGGAGGTGGAACATGACATCCTTCCCTGTGGCGGCTTCAAGGCAGTCTTACATGGCTTTATGCTTTCTTTGTGCTGATTTTTATGCAGATTGTTGCTGATGTTTAAACCTTGGTTGTATTACTATAGTTTTAATACATGGTTTGTGTTGGGATCCCGCCCCCCCCCCCCCGAGGACCTTGCTGGATATATAAATGTCAAAAATAAATAAATGAAAATAAATGAATTTCAAATGTGGCATGACAACTTATACCAAATTTGCCTGTTTCAGCAGCCTTGCTACAACTTCCAGTTAGAGTGTGGCTCAGCACCACCTGCCTTCGTATGAATACACACAGAAATGGCCCTGTATTGTACCCATGAAACATGCAGACCTGAATCATAGAATCATAGAATCATAGAATCATAGAGTTGGAAGAGACCACAAGGGCCATCAAGTCCAACCCCCTGCCAAGCAGGAAACACCATCAGACCACTCCTGACATATGGTTGTCAAGCCTCTGCTTAAAGACCTCCAAAGAAGGAGACTCCACCACACTAAAAAGCCCTAAACGGCCTCGGTCCAGTATACCTGAAGGAGCGTCTCCACCCCCATCGTTCTACCCGGACACTGAGGTCCAGCACCGGGGGCCTTCTGGCGGTTCCCTCACTGCGAGAAGCCAAGTTACAGGGAACCAGGCAGAGGGCCTTCTCAGTAGTGGCGCCCTCCCTGTGGAATGCCCTCCCACCAGATGTCAAAGAGAACAACAACTACCAGACTTTTAGAAGACATCTGAAGGCAGCCCTGTTTAGGGATGTTTTTAATGTTTGATGTATCATAGTATTTTAATATTCTTTTGGAAGCTGCCCAGAGTGCCTGGGGAGGCCCAGCCAGATGGGTGGGGTATAAATAATAAATTATTATTATTATTATTATTATTATTATTATTATTATTATTATTACACTCCTTGGCAGCAAATTCCACTGTCGAACAGCTCTTACTGTCAGGAAGTTCTTCCTAATGTTTAGGTGGAATCTTTTTTCTTGTAGTTTGGAACCATTGCTCCGTGTCCGCTGCTCTGGAGCAGCAGAAAACAACCTTTCTCCCTCCTCTATGTGACATCCTTTTATATATTTGAACATGGCTATCATATCACCCCTTAACCTCCTCTTCTCTAGGCTAAACATGCCCAGCTCCCTTAGCCGTTCTTCATAAGGCATCGTTTCCAGGCCTTTGACCATTTTGGTTGCCCTCCTCTGGACACGTTCCAGTTTGTCAGTGTCCTTCTTGAACTGTGGTGCCCAGAACTGGACACAGTACTCCAGGTGAGGTCTGACCAGAGCAGAATACAGTGGCACTATTACTTCCCTTGATCTAGATGCAATACTCCTATTGATGCAGCCCAGAATTGCATTGGCTTTTTTAGCTGCCGCGTCACACTGTTGGCTCATGCCAAGTTTGTGGTCAACCAAGACTCCTAGATCCTTTTCACATGTACTGCTCTCAAGCAAGGTGTCACCCATCTTGTATTTGTGCCTCTCATTTTTTTTGCCCAAGTGCAATACTTTACATTTCTCCCTTTTAAAATTCATCTTGTTTGTTTTGGCCCAGTTCTCTAATCTGTCAAGGTCGTTTTGAAGTGTGATCCTGTCCTCTGGGGTGTTAGCCACCCCTCCCAGTTTGGTGTCATCTGCAAATTTGATCAGGATGCCCTTGAGTCCATCATCCAAGTCGTTGATAAAGATGTTGAATAAGACCGGGCCCAAGACAGAACCCTGTGGCACCCCACTAGTCACTCTTCTCCAGGATGAAGAGGAACCATTGATGAGCACCCTTTGGGTTCGGTCAGTCAGCCAGTTACAAATCCACTGAGTGGTAGCATAGTCAAGACCGCATTTTACCAGCTTCTTTACAAGAATATCATGGGGCACCTTGTCAAATGCCTTGCTGAAATCAAGGTAGGCTACATCCACTGCGTTCCCTTCATCTACCAGGCTTGTAATTCTGTCAAAAAACGAGATCAGGTTCGTCTGACATGACTTATTTTTCAGAAATCCATGCTGACTATTGGTGATCACAGCATTCCTTTCTAGGTGCTCACAGACTGTTTGCTTAATGATCTGCTCCAGAATCTTCCCTGGTATTGATGTCAGACTGACTGGGCGGTAATTATTTGGGTCCTCTCTATTCCCCTTTTTGAAAATAGGGACAACATTTGCCCTCCTCCAGTCTGCCGGGACTTCGCCTGTTCTCCAGGAATTCTCAAAGATGACTGCCAGTGGTTCTGAGATCACATCTGCCAGTTCTTTTAATACTCTTGGATGCAGCTCATCTGGCCCTGGAGACTTGAATACATCTAAACTAGCCAAGTATTCTTGTACTATCTCCTTAGTTATTCTGGGCTGTGTTTCCTCTGCTGAATCATTTGCTCCAAATTCTTCAGGTCGGGCATTGTTTTCTTTATCGGAGAAGACTGAGGCAAAGAAGGCATTGAGGAGTTCAGCCCTTTCTGTGTCCCCTGTTTGCATTACACCATCTTCTCCTCTGAGTGACCCCACTGTTACTTTGTTCTTCCTTTTGCTACGAACATACCCATAGAAGCCTTTTTTGTTGCTTTTAACCTCTCTAGCAAGCCTGAGTTCATTCTGTGCTTTAGCTTTTCTGACTTTGTGTCTACACGTGCTGGCTATTTGTTTGAATTCCTCTTTGGTGGTTTCCCCCCTTTTCCATTTTTTGTACACATCCTTTTTTAATCTTAACTCAGTTAAAAGTTCTTTAGATAGCCACCCTGGCTTCTTTAGGCACCTTCCATGTTTCCGTCTCATTGGTATTGCCTGAAGTTGTGCTTTTACTATCTCCCTCTTAACAAACTCCCAGCCATCATGAACTCCCTTTCCTTTTAATATTACTGTCCATGGGATCTCACCCAGCACTTCCCTAAGTTTTATAAAGTCGGCTTTCCTAAAGTCAAGAAATTGAGTCCTAGTATGCTTGGCTGCTCCTTTCCGCTGTATAGTAAACTTCAGAAGAGCATGATCACTCACGCCTAATGATACTTCCACTTCTACCCCACTAACCAGGTCATCGACATTGGTTAGGACCAAATCTAAAATGGCTGTTCCTCTTGTTGCTTCTCCCACTTTCTGGACAATGAAGTTGTCTGCAAGGCCAGTGAGGAATCTGTTTGACCTTATGCTCTTGGCCGAGTTTGACATCCAGCAAGTATCCGGGTAATTGAAGTCCCCCATTACTACTATCTCCCTTCCTTTTGCATGCTTGGCCATCTGTTCCAGGAAGGCATCATCTATGTCCTCCGTTTGGCTTGGGGATCTATAGTAAACTCCCACAATGAGGTCCCTGTTATTCTTTTCTCCCTTAATTTTGACCCAAATGCTCTCACTTTGGCTTTGAGGTTCTAAATCTTGGATCTCTTCACAGGTATACACATCCCTGACATATAACGCCACTCCTCCTCCTTTCTTGTCTGGTCTGTTTCTCTGAAATAGATTGTAACCCTCCATTATTACATTCCAGTCGTGGGACTTATCCCACCAGGTTTCAGTGATGCCTATTATGTCATATTTAGTTTGCTGTACCAAGAGCTCAAGCTCATCTTGTTTATTACCCATGCTTTGCGCATTAGTGTACAGACATTGAAGTCCATTAATCATTCCCCCGTGTCTCTTATTTAAGGATTTTTTCCTCCCATCGCTAGGTCTGCGTGCTGTCTGCTCCATTTGGTCTATGACATTTGGATGATCATCTTCATCAATTGATAGACTCCTACCTTCAGGAGCACTGTCTTCCTCCCCCACATTAGTCAGTTTAAAGCCCTCCTGATGAGGTTTCTGAGATTTTTGGCAAAAACATTCCTCCCAACCGTTGTGAGGTGCAGCCCATCTCTTGCCAGAAGTCCATCTTCAAGAAACTGCAGTCCGTGATCTAAGAATCCAAACCGTTCCTGTTTACACCATTTGCGAAGCCAGCTGTTCACTTCCACTATTTTTCTCTCTCTCCCTGGGCCACGTCGTTCAACTGGGAGGACAGATGAGATGACAATTTGTGCATTTAATTGCTTCAATTTCCTGCCCAGAGCCTCATAGTCTCTTTTGATCTTCTGGAGGCTATTGCTTGCAGTGTCATTGGTTCCCACATGAACCAAGAGGAAGAGGTATTTGTCAGTGGGTTTTATGATTCCTTGCAGTCGTTCAGTTACATCTTGGATCTTAGCCCCGGGGAGACAGCACACTTCCCGAGACATCTTGTCAGGCCCACAGATCACTGCTTCTGTTCCCCTCAGTAGGGAATCCCCTATCACCACTACCCGCCTCCTCTTAGGTTTGGTCGGGGTTCTTCCGTGATCTGTCCGTTCCAAGGTCGCCTGCACATTCCCTGAGGACTGACTTTGTTGCTCGTCTTCATATACCTGATTGACTGTAACAAGGGAGAGATCCTCAAATGGAGTCTGCTCTTCGTCTTCCATGCTAGGGGAGAGGACCTCAAAGCGACTGTGTATTTCTAAACAATCAGAGTGAACCCTGGGCCTCCTACTTCTTTGAGTCACGTTTCTCCATATATCTGGCTCCTGTGTTGGTGAACTAGCCTCCTTCTCAGGGGAGTCCCCTGTCTCCTCCTTGGTGGAGACGGTGTGCTCTGTTGCTTCCAAGAAGAGCTCCAGCTCTCTAATTCTTTGGAGCGTAGCCACACGTTCCTCCAGTTGCTGGACTTTGTCTTTTAAGAGGGCAATCAACATGCAATTGCTGCAGGTAAAGCTGCCTGCAACCTTTGGCAAGATGGCAAACATTGCGCAGGAACCGCAGGCGACTGTAGCTGTTCCCTCACTCTCCATCTTGAGAACGTGTTGTTGGGGCTGGCTGCAGTGGTCCTCCATCATAAGAAGCGTGCAGACAGGACAAGTAACTCCCCCCAAAAAAACCCTAGGTCTCCCCCAACAAACGTTTGAGACTAGCTCCCCTAAATCTAAAGATAGATCAAATTGCGTGCGCCGCTAGGCGTGCGCCGCTGCCCTGCAAGCTCTGATAAGCTCCTCCCACAGCTAATCACCTGCCTCAACAGAAACCCTGCCCCCTCTGACCTTTGCACAGGGAGAGCAGCTAATCAGCCACAAGAAACACACACAGGAGAAAACCCTTTTTGCTCCTTCTTCAGCCGCTGCCCTGCAAGCTCTGATGGCCCAAGATCTTTCTGTGACAGCTTGATAAACTGAAAAGTTTTAATGCACCATGACATTGATAAATGTTTTTGCCTTTCTGAAAATATATGTATAAGTGGATGCCTCCTTAAATTTGCCTTCCCCTGTTTTGGTTTTCTATATTGCAGCCACAAAGACTCTTTAAAGTACTTAAGAAGCTCACTGTACTCTGGGCTGGGAATTATTTGCAAAACCTCAAATGTGTGCTGTGTGACAGGAGAAAGATATTAGAGCGGACACACATTTTTTTCATTAATTTTATGGTACCTGTAATTGCTACAGCAAAGAAACATGTCTACAGTGCATGTCTGAGCAGCCTTTGGGAGGAAGCAATTACAAATTGATGTATCTTCAACATATTTTGCTTGCATATTAAGTTTTGAAGAACCTCCTGCAGAATGCATCCCTCTAGACCTGGCTAACTGCTGAAGCTAACGTAGCCATATGTGGACGAAAGAAAAAAATCAAGAGGAGTGAAAAGAGGTGCAAATATATAACTAACCATTTAGTTATATGCAGAAACAAAGAAACAAACCTATCCCCAAGGGTCTCCCAAGAATATAAAGGCACAATTTACTGATGCATCAGAGTAGCTATGGGTCAATCTAGGTGTAACAGGATCAGTGATCTTGGTTTTTCAAGCAATGGGACAGCCATGCTTGTTGTTCATGTATAAAATGTTTATGAAATCTTAAAAGGGGGGCAGTGAAATTATTCCTCGTCTTACCTCTGCATGCTTTTCTCCCAACTGAGCTCATTTCTAGTAACAGAGCTGAGCTGTGAGAGCTGGAGGCTGCTACTCTCAGAGCCAAACAGGAAGAAATGAACCTGGGCTGATGGGAGCTCCAGCAGATGAAGCGTCAGGCAGAGTTCATCCTTAAGGCAAGGAGGCCAGGGCACACTACCTGGCCCCTCCACTCCTTGACATAAGCAAAACCTAAGCATCTAATAATGTAACTCGATAAATTACAAACAAAGAAACAAACAAACAATTATGCAGGCAGAAAGCCAAAAGGGGTGTGGGGACTTTCCAGTATTTTGCATTGCCTCTCACAAGTATGCCTATCTGCCTACTGGATCTATTATCTATCTATCTATCTATCTATCTATCTATCTATCTATCATCTATCTATCTATCTATCTATCTATCTATCTATCATCTATCTATCTATCTATCTATCTATCTATCTATCTATCTATCATCTATCTATCATCTATCTAATCTATCTATCTATCTATCTATCTATCTAATCTATCTATCATCTATCTATCTATCTATCTATCTATCTATCTATCTATCTATCTATCTATCATCTATCTATCATCTATCTATCTATCTATCATCTATCTATCTATCTATCTATCTATCTATCTATCTATCTATCTATCTATCTATCTAATCATCTATCTATCTAGCATCTATCTATCTATCTATCTATCTATCTATCTATCTATCTATCTATCATCTGCCTTGGGTGTGTCCTCTATGCAATGAGATTATTTTCCTTTGTTTTCCATTCTTTACCTTAACTTTTCATTTGGATGAACTTTAATCAGAACAACTGGAAGAGCAACCATTTTTGTCTGTTTGTCCAATCTTATCCTGTTGTTCTTACAGGGTCCCTTTGAGAGTAAGAATTCCAAATCAGACCAACATATTATTTCTTTGCTTGTCCAAAGAGGCCATGGAATCAGTAAGCAGGATTCTCCCCCAGTACTACTAAGGGGCCCGCAGTGTCTGCTTAACTTGAAACAATGTCAAGAGGAGTATTGGCTGTTGAAATCAGATCACTATCACAGTCAAAATAAAGGAGACTTTTTAAATGTTCAATATTCAGTGCCGACTGAAAGTCAGTGATGGAAATAACATAACCATGAAACACATCACCAATTGCACCTAGACATTTTGCAAGCTCTGGTTTTCCATACAGCTGCAATCGCTCAATATGGAACCAGGGGGCGGGCGGGCTTTTTTTTTTTTTTTTAATTACCTAAGGTAACCTCATTTGCAGAAGGCTCATGTTTTGAGCAGAGAGGCAGTGGTTCACTATCTCCATGCAAAAATAGTCAATATTTTCCCTATCGCAATGGCTTGGCTTTGCCACCTGATTAATGAAGCAGCTGTAAAATGGTATTGACTGTTAATATCACTCTTATCACAAGCAAATTGGTATTACCTCCCCCAGTAATCCGGACATTTTCCTCAAGAAGATAATGCAAACAGTTAAGATAACACTAAGGCCCGGGCTATCTGGTGTTGACCTCATTTTTTTATTGCACAATAATGATCTGTTTGTCCAATTAACAACTAGTCTTCCGAACTGAAGCAAAAATCCTTCTGGAACAATTTTTAATCACTGTAGAGGCAAAATCTAAGATAACACACACACACCACTTGTAACTAATAATACATATTTAAAGCTAACAATGATGAAGCCAGGATCATACCACAGGGCAACATTAAGCACTAGTCAACATGAAAGGCTGACAACGGGTGCTGAATTCTAATGGCCAGCCAGAACTAAGTTAGTAAGGTTTCAGCCAAGTACTTGTCGCTTTTCATTTTGGAGTCAAGTGAGACATTTTGGTAGTTTTGGGTAAACAACTTACCAAGATAATGTGAATATCAGTCTTTGTCTGGTGCTGCTGATTTCATTTAAATTTCTTGGATTAATCACATGAATGATCACACCCAATTAGAATCCCAATTGGAATCTCTGTATACCAACATCCCACACAACGATGGTTTACAAGCTATAAGGAACACCATTTCAGATAAAACCACAGTGGACTTTGCCACCAAACTCTGCCAATTTGTCCTTACCCACAACAACTTCAAATTCGGTGATGACCTGTTCCTTCAGATCAGCGGCACAGCAATGGGCACCCGCATGGCCCCACAGTATGCCAACATCTTCATGGCAGATTTAGAACAACGTTTCCTAAACTCCTACCCACTCAAACCTTTCTTGTACCTGCGATACATTGACAATATTTTCATCATCTGGACACATGGTCAACAGACCCTGGACACCTTCCACCAGAAATTCAATGAATCAATCTATGCAAGAAATACATTTTTTGGACACTACTATAAAAATACAGGATGGGCGCATAGACACCACCTTATACCGTAAACCAACTGACCGACAAACATATCTACATGCCTCTAGCTACCATCCCAAACATACCAAACAGTCCATTGTATATAGCCAGGCACTACGTTACAGCCGCATCTGTTCCAATTCTACAGACAGAGACTCTCACCTAAGAGATCTACAGCAAACCTTTTTAGAACTAAAATACCCAGCAGATGAAGTTAGACAACAGATCAACAGAGCCAGACTGATACCCAGAGAGAACTTGCTGCAAGACAGACCCAAAAAAGAAAATAACAGAACACCTCTAGTCATCACATACAGCTCCCAAGTTAAAACAGTACAACGCATCATCAGAGATCTACAACCTCTCCTGGACAATGACAGTTCTCTTTCTCAAGCTCTGGGAGGAAGACCTTTCATTGCCTACAGACAGCCACCCAATCTTAAACAACTCCTAACCCACAATAATACTACAACCAGACTTAACACGGACACTGGCACCAGAGCCTGCAATAAACCCAGATGCCAACTTTGCTGCCACATACACCCGGACAATACCATTACTGGCCCCAACAACATCACACATACCATCTCGGGACTATTTAATTGCTCATCGTCTAACATTGTGTATGCCATCAAATGCCAACAGTGTCCTTCAGCTCTCTATATTGGACAAACAGGCCAAACCTTACGCCAAAGAATAAACGGACATAAATCGGACATCAGGAATCACAAGACAGAGAAACCAGTAGGAGAACAATTCAATCTCCCAGGACATTCTATACAAGATCTCAAAGTAGCTGTTCTGTTACAAAGGAATTTCAGAAATAGACTGGAAAGAGAAGCTGCTGAATTGCAACTTATTACCAAACTTAAAACCATGGAGAGACCTGGTCTGAACAAAGACATTGGATTCTTATCTCATTATACATGACAAAGCCATTTTTCACCTTTTCACCCCTTGCTTTTTCCTGTAGACCTATTGCAGTCGTTAAGAGTCGTCAACAGGCTCATCACAGCCAACTGCCAATCACCCATTCCCACCACCCTTCTGAGTAATACCCCTCCCCACCTTCTCACTATATAGAAGGGTCTGGTGACTTCTGTTTCAGTGTATCTGAAGAAGTGTGCATGCACACGAAAGCTCATACCAAGAACTAACTTAGTTGGTCTTTAAGGTGCTACTGGAAGGATTTTTTTTATTTTGTTTTGACCCAATTAGGAATCATTGTAATAAAGTGGCATGACATCATGACGTAATGCCACCAATGAGAGTTGGCTATATGATGGTGTCAATGAGGGAAATTAATTATTATGCCCGCAGTCCTATGCATGGTTACTTAGAAGTAAGGCCCTTGAACTCAATAGGACTTAGTACACAGTGAACATTGCAAGGAGTGTCAAAAATGTTAAAAAGGGAAGAGTTTTTTTACATTGTTGAAAACTGAGTTGTTTTGCTTCAGATCTAGATGAATCAGTGTTACAGAGATTTTCAAATCCTTTTTTTCAGTTATCATCTTTAAGGCCTTAGAAATGTGGCTGGTTTGTAAGTTATGCAGAATCTGAGAGAATTTTGTTTCTCCATGGGATTTCTGTTTGTTGATTTGTCCATCTTGGGAATATACCTGACAGACAGTCAAAGTTCAGGGTGCTCTTACATGATGATGAGGCACCAGGAGCAATCAGACCTCCTGAGACCTCTGAGTATGTGCATTAGGACTCTTAGCGAATTTACACCAGCAAAAATCTGTTTGATGTCCTTAACCTAATATGCTCCCTTTTCTAAATTATTGGCTCCTTCTCCCAGTGAAATAACAATGATTAATGGCACATTGTTCTTTTTCAGGGACTCTTTACCAACACTACTTTACGTTTTGCTGCTGATTTCTGAGCCATTGAACTGAGGTATATTATCACACTCTTGTGCTCAATCTGTTATCATGAAAAATCTAGAAAGTAATAACTTATCACTATAAAGTTCTCCTTTTTTAGAAAATAAAGTTTCAAAAATTGCTTAGCTGGCAAATTATATTTATATATACCCTATTTGATTGACTTTAATATCTAGACAGTTCAGCTTCAATCAGACATGTGCTGATTGACTGCTAACCTTGAACCATACAGCAACCTCATTGGAAGGCATTACGTATACACTGAAGAAAATAATACCTTGTATTATTAACACACATCCCATAAAACCTTCATTTATTATCAGCCTAACAGCAACCTGGCATATACATTACCATTTAGAAATTGAAATACCAACGTGTCTACTCTGAATTGCTAATATAAGCTGGAGGCATGCAGAGAAAATTCCTAAATAATAGGAAGTTCTTTGATACAGACTTTCCATTTCTTATTGTGAAGCATTGGCACTAATTGCTCAGTTCTGGGTAACAAATTCAGCCTTTAAAGCTGGATGTTCTTTGCCTGTTTCTTTTTTTTACTATAGTGGGAAGGGATTGTTTGGTAATTATGCCTCTCATTTTATTAATTTTAAATATTTCCTTCTCTTTGAACTTTGGGAAACTTTGAGGCAGCAGAAAAATTCTAAGTTTGTAAGGAATGAGCAGGAGAATTCTAGCTTCAGCCCACACAGCAGTTACCAGGAGAATGTTAGGAGCCAGAAATTTTGACAACAGAGACCAAAAGGCCCAGGGACTTTTCTTTGAGGTTCCTTGGGTGGGCCGTTGTTGTCCTCCATGTACCAGATATGTATAAATGTGACAGTCTTGATTCCACCCTTACGAATAACTTTGCTTAAAAAGCCTGTGCTTTTTAGGTTCTTTTCTTTCCTGGTTTTTGTATAGCCAATAGGGAGCAGTGACCAATGTGCTATTAATTAAAAACATATGTAAATGGCCAATTGTAACCATTATCATCATCCAACATGGTGTCTTGGGCTAACCAACTCAGAATGATGCAAATGGATGGTCTGCCAAGGATCCAGGGGAGGGCTGGATGGGGAGGTCTCTGCCGGAATTGGGGCAGCCTGATAGTGAGGGTCCTGGAGGCAGTAATGCGACAGGGCTCCCCATGAGGACTCCGTGGCTTGGCCTCCCTCCTAGTGCAGCCGCTCCTCCCCACCCTCTGCTACATTCTAATAGATAATGACTATGAAACGTTGCTAGCCTTATCATCCACGAATTTGGCTTAACTCACTTTTAAAGCCATCTAAATTTGCAACCATCACTGTATCTTGTGGTAGCAAATTCCAAAGTTTACCTATGCTCTGGGCAATGAAATACTCTCTTTTGTCTGTCCTAAGTCTTCTTGAATCGGTCTGGGTTTTAGTGTTCTTGGGTGGTCTGGATTTTCGTGTTGCAAGGTGGTGTTGGGGATATTCTCCTTCTCTACACTATGCATGTTGTGAAAGGCATCTATCAAATTCCCCACTTTATAAGCTGAATGCAGGACTTCTGTTTTTATTCTTCTGTGGGAAGAATAGCTTACCTGGGTAAAATATAGTTAAAGCAGGAAAAAAACACTGCCTTGAACATTTCCTTGTCTTCCTGCAAAATATCTAAAAGCAGGTAACTTTCACTGGTAATCAGGTTTCTGGTTTCCTAGAGGCTGATTGCTCCAAGGCATTGCTACATCACATATTTAGCTTTTAGGAACATCCTCAAGCCTAGCATCTCCAGAAAGGACGAAAATTTCCATTGCACTCACAGTGACCTTTTCTGCCTGGAAGTCACAACTGTATCAACAACCTGGGGGAAATCTGCAAACTGAACTCCCAAGGTAAGTAACTGCTCCTGTAAGAGATCCGTGCCCCTAGGTTTGCCCGAGGGTTTGAGATTAAATTGACCAAACAGAATCATCCCACTTCCTACCAGTTGCAAAATGAGGTCCTCATTCTTTATGGAACCCCTCTGAAAATGTTCAGGATGACACCAACACGTCCCTAGGAGAAATTAGTTGTTTCACAGTGGAGAAGCCACTCTGGAAAAGCCTCTTATCACTGCACACACCTGGTGTGCTCTTAGCGCATATAAGACAAAGTCTGGCAAGCGTTTTTGGCTAATATGGTCAACATAGTGGGCAGTCTTATTGAAACTTTTGCATACTGATCATAGAGTTCTAACCATCATGGTCTTAAAGGCCTTACAAAATAAAACATGTCTGTTATTTTTCTGTACTTGGGGGTGGGGGTGGGGAGAAATCTGATGCCTGCATTCATCAAGCGAAGCCAAGCCTAGTTTTTTCTCTTTTTCCTCTGCAATCACTTTATCCATCAACCCCCCTTTGAGCTAACTTAATTTATTTCCTGCATGCTTGGCAGGAGGGGCAGCTGCAAGAGCACTGGTCAGTATTATTTATTATCTTTATGCATCACTAAACAAAACACTCTCCTTGGACATGAAAAGCTATTTCTAGGGATATTGGTGAGCCACAATACGTCTGGAGGAAGTCAAGAATCCCCTCGATCTTAATTATAAAACCATAAAAGAGACCAACTCCCTTTGCAGGCTCTTACCAGGAAACAAATGAGAATGGGAAATTTATTTCAAATCATAAATCCAAAAACCTTCAGTTTAATTTTTCCCAAGCTAACTTTCTCACCTAGCTAAGCAGCAGTGCCTTCTATTATTAGCTCCTGGCCCAATATTGGCTGACAAGCATCAGTCAAGCTGTCTTCACCTCAATGAGCTTGGGGACTCCCAAGGAACTCTACATATACAGACTTCTGCTTGCAACCCCTAATTATTTTCGAAGAGATAATGAAACATTTAAGTGCACAGAGGTTAGATTAAACTTGTAAGTGGATCAAAACCCTGGATAAAATTACAGCTTGTGCAACATGGCCTTTTAGAAATGCAAGACTGTTTCTTTTCTTTTTGCCTGATGAGATGTGTCAGACTTCATTGATTTCCTTCTCTACTAGTTTCCTGGATAGTTTATTTTACTTTCTAATCAGGAGTGCACTCCATGGCATGTAGGATATCTCTGCTTTGATGATAAGCTATTGGCTTTTGGCAAAAGCCTCATGGCTAGTTAGAAATTCATGACATCTCCAAGTCAATTGACTTACAATGTATTAGGAGAAAGGAGGAGGGCTGGGAGACTTCATAGAGCACAGAAATTAATGTTGTTTTGAAAAGTTTCCACACAGCCAACTGGTGGGTCTCTTAGTACCTGCCTTTTCTTCCACAGACACAACACTATGATGCTTTATACCTTGATGTTTGTAAGGTGAATGACATTCACATTCCACCCACTGCTTTCCAAGTCTGCAAGTTTTTTAGGTTCCCTTATCTGCATCACCCATCATGGAGGCTATAAATCAGAGCAACCTCAAGGGCATGCACTGCAAGGGTAGAATCATAGAATCATAGAATCATAGAGTTGGAAGAGACCACAAGGGCCATCGAGTCCAACCCCCTGCCAAGCAGGAAACATTGCTCCATTATATAACAGATACCAAACCATGGATGTTCAGCTAGCAGAGTTGCAGACACTCACAATTTGAGGTCACTGCTTTAAGGGCACTCCCCAATTTTAAGCCATGATTTCCTGACATTGGTTTTTCTCTCTTTCTCATTATTTCACTAAACAATCATATAACCAACAAAGGTTAGCCAAACTAATTAAAGCAAAGCAAAGCAGATTGCAACAGATCTCACCTTCTTTCTAAATCAGATTCCACAGATTCTGTGGAAGACAATTGCAGAGCAGAAGTATGTTGTAAACACTGGGCCAGCTTCAACTAATAAGCTGTGCTAGCACAAGCCAGTGCTGCAAGTCCCCTTCGCACAATGGGGCTCCCCTCTCTCCCCCCCCCAATGTCCCCAGTCAGCTCTGGGGTGATGGGAGAACCCCAGAACAACATAAAGGAGAAGGAAGGAGGAGATCATTCCCCCAGGCACACAGAAATGCTTGCATTGATGGGTAATCTGCTGAGTGCTACTTTGAATTCCACCCGCTTTGTTTTGCTCTAGTAACCCCATTTTCTAGATACCTTATTTTGACAGTTCTTGCAATGCCCAAGCTGCTAAATCTTTGCTGAGTTCTTTATAAAACCTCAGTTGCATTGAAAAAGGACTTTTTCTAAAACTGAGGTGCTAGATAGCTAAGCTCTAAGGTATTCAGGTGAAGCCTTTCAGGTGAAGTCAACCTCAGAATTTACAACCTCAGAGGAATGATGCAACTAATAATGGCAATATGATGCAATTATGAAATGCATTGAAGAACATAAGCTGAATGAAGGCAAGCCTTTACAGCAGTTACTCTAGTTTTAATTTAATCGTGAACCAAATTATGGATTTTTTGGATGCCTTTAGCTATCTGTTACAAAAGATCTTTGTAAAAAAAAGAATGGAACACAAAGGAAAGATGAGGACTGAAATAACTTTTGAGTGAGACATATGAGAAATAGTATTTGCTGTGCTAGGGGGAAAGGTACCATTCAAACATAGGGATTTTTCTTTGCTACTGAATTTAATGTCCCCTGTTGAGAGAAATATAGGAGGGGGCTGCCCACATCATGTACTAGCATGATGCATTATGTCATTATAGTCATTATGGATACATTAGAAAGTTTTCAAGGGTACTGAAATGACAGCCAAGTTGCCAAATTGCCACGGCCTATTCTCCTTTAGCCGTACAGCATTTAAAAGAGGCCCAACTGGTCACAAAGCACTCCTTGGTTTCATTTTCTTTCTGCCACCATTAAAAGATTAAACAAAAAGCAATGGCTCCTACTGCTAATCTCTTTGTCTTCTGCAGAATAACAGGCATTCACTCTTGCATGTCTTTTGTGTTGTCACTCTAATGGGCTAAAGTAAAATAGACATCTGTGCATACGAATCAGAATAAAACATTTGCAACAACACATGTTGTTTTACTCATTCCACATGTCAAAGAGGAATGTTATCTTATCAGTTGCAAGGGTAAAGTTCTAGAGCTTGTATCACAGAGCTGAGAAAGGTTCAGAAAAGGGCAACCAAAATGATCAAGGAGATGGAGCAAATCCCCTGCCAAGAAAGATCCAGGTGTTTTATTGTGATCTACAGGTCTGCAAGATATTCTGGGTTGTTTTCCCCCCGTAACCTGAAATCCACCAATCAGCATCAAATGCAAACTAGTGGAAGGCAGAGACAGATGCAAAATGGTGGCGCCAATTACCTCCTGCAACCACCAGGCCATACACTATGATGAACTGCATATACAAGGGCAAATCCACATCTATGTTACTACAGATCAGAGGTTGCAACACAAAACTCTCAAACTGGTCAGCTGAACAAATGAAGGGCAACCAGTTAATTTAAACCAATAGCTTACAGGAGAGAACACTGAAGCTGAGAGAGAAGAGATTAGCACAAAGCCAGCCACAGCAGAGAACAAGTTATTGCTGATTCCCTTCAAAAACAGCATTCAAGGACAAAGCATCAACTCTTTCCAGACATGCTGGGATGCAGACTACCCCATCCCACCCCAAATCAAATGTGAATCATGAAAGAATGTTTTGTGTGGCAAGTCCCCTCCCCCAAGAGAAATGAAGACACTGGACACATTATGTAAGGTTAATGGGCATAAAAAGGCCACAACTTTATTGATTACAGAATTGGAAGGTATTGGCCTTAGGCATTGGCGCCTATCGACTACCCGGCATGGAAACTGGGAAGGGTTGTCCACAAGCTGTGGGAGTCCTGTTGAAGTACGCCAACTAGGATCCCACGGGTGTCACCACTCGGGGGCGTGCCGGGGGCCCTGACCTCCCTAGGCTTCGGACAAGGCAACGCCCCCAAGTCCTCTACCGGACTACCCTTTCCATTGGGGAAGGTGATGGCGCTTCCTTCCCCCCCATTCATTTGCATAACAATTGACCCCTGCCAATGCCTAACTGCCAATACCGAGGAAGTTGTGGCGTTTGCTACGAGGTAGGCGAAAAAACCAAAAGGCTCGAAGTGTGCCAAATTGGAAAAATTCCTACCAGGCCCCTTGCGGCGACCAACCGACGTCCATAGCAAGGCCATAGCTACCTAAACCTAAAGGGTGGGTGGGATGGGAAAACCACTTGGCCGGGGAAGGTGAAAGAGGGCGGTCCCCGGTCATGCCTGGCCTTAAATGGGCTAGGCCACACCTCCCCGGCCCGCCGATTGGCGGGTGGGGTGGAAGGCACGCCCGGGGATTCCCTCTTCACGCGGGGGCAAGGTTCCGCCCCCGCATGAGTGGGAGGAGGGTTCTGCCCGCAACCCCCTCTCCTCTCAATCAGGTCGGAAATGGCTTTACCAGATAATATTCAATCTACCCATGTCCTAACTTGTGTGGAAGGAAGGCATGCCTGTTTCAGGACTGTATCCCCCTGTCTACTCCCAAGACATCATAACTCCCTTCCAGCTGCCATCACAGAACTTGAGAAATATTGCACCAAACAATTAATTCTATCTCAAGTAGTCAATAAAATTTGAAGAACCCCCCCCCAAGTTGTCTAAATGTAGTTTTATCAAGTGATTTGCTTTTAAACGCTGCCCCTACCACAATCCCCTAAAGCAAACATTCTTGTCCCACAAAAGCCACCTCGCAAAAAAGGTATGCGACCCATCCACTCCCAGTACACAATAGTCCTGAGGAATATGGTATTATAGATGGTGTGGACTGCAGTGCGCTGAGAGCAGGCAGAAGGCAGACCAAGATCTACTGGTAGATATCTAGGTGATTGGCAAAGGGTTAGCACAATTCCTAATCGATTAAGAGTAGCAGATTCCATCCCCCAGCCCACAGATCCTCATATGCAGTAGCAGCCTGTATGTACCTGACTGTTTGCTGCTCATCTATGCAACACACACTTGGCACTGTGTTGCTTCAGAGTTCGACAGATAAAGCAACAAAGTGGGCCAGAGTTCAGTGAGCTTGAGGAACACTGAGTTGGTACCATATTTAGGTGGACGCTCGGTGTCTACTGAGTGCAGAGAGTTTGGCCACCAAATCCATGCAAGTTTGGTTCTTCCAAGGCAATTCTCTCTGGGCATCATAAGAGTGTGTAAATTGGAAGAAGTAGTTGCCATTGTGAAGCTAAACCACAAATAATGTGTGTGAACATGCATCGCTGGAACAGGGTATCCATTACTTACATCCATGAACTCCACATTGGCTTTGGGGCCAGTTGTCTCATTCAGGATTTTAATGGCCACAGGAATCTTCACACTCTCTCCCTCAGGAACCCAAACACCCTAAGATGGTGAAAAAGTGAAGAAAACCGTAACTCCAAATTAGCTACTTACAAAGCATTTTTCAAAAAGAAATCAACTGAACCTTGTTATTTGCCACACGCCTAAGTTTATCTTAGTACTTTGAGGTAAATGATCCTTTGAGTCCAATTTACATTTTCTAACTGAAATAGCTTGCAGCCCAATTCTGAGAACTGAACACAGCAGTTGAACACAGGATCTGGGCACTGAGTTCTAAGTTGCATGTATAATCAAAAGGCATTTTATCTTCATATTTCAGGAACCCCTTGAACACATTACCATCCTGTTGCCCTGATAGGCTGAAGGTTTCACCAGAGACACATAGTAGATAAACTAAGTCCATCAAAGGCACATACCTTATACACAGTTCCAAAGGCCCCAGATCCAAGGACTTTGACACGTTTCAGCTCTGTTTCTTTCAGAATGCGGAGCTGTGCCTGGTTGGGGGCTGTGCCACTGGGGGTCAAGGGTTCCACCAGCTGCAAAATAAAATTGGTGTTTAGTGAATGCTGGATACAAAAGGGGGAAACAGTGAAAAATGACAAGTCTCTATGCTAATTTCAATAATTTGTTCCTTAAAATCAAGTTTCCATTGTAGTTTTTAATTATTTAACATAATAGGTTTCCCTCTTAATTGTTAATAAAACCCTTAAGTGGTTTCCAAAGACTATAAAATATTCATTAACAATGTTAATAAAAGTTAAATACAAGCTGTGTTGTGTTTTTTTGTTTTTTTTTTAAATGACACTATAAATAAAATCAACAGTTAAAAATATGCTATACAGTGGTACCTCAGGTTAAGTACTTAATTCGTTCTGGAGGTCTGTTCTTAATCTGAAACTGTTCTTTTCTTTTTTAAAAAATATATTTATTAAGGTTTTACAGAACAAAAAGGGGTTACATAATAAATGATATACAAAAGTGAAAATAAAAAAAGAAAAAATACAAAAATACAAGGAAAAACTGTTCTTAGCCTGAAGCACCACTTTAGCTAATGGGGCCTCCTGCTGCCGCCGCGCTGCCGGAGCACGATTTCTGCTCTCATCCTGAAGCAAAGTTCTTAACCCGAGGTACTATTTCTGGGTTAGCAGAATCTGTAACCTGAAGTGTATGTAACCCGAGGTTCCACTGTACTGGAGAATTTTGTGGAATCACAAAATGCTTTTGCGTTCTGCCTTCTCATGATGGGCACTGAATCATCAATGTTCTGTGTTTGGCATGACCCAACCAATGATAAATGCACTATGTCAAATAGTAGAGACAGAAGCATGTGTTTATGTTTTCCACTGAATAAATGGATTTGATAGGTGGTTAATTCAAGCTGGATTGATAGTGATGAGAGAGACAGAACTTGAATGTAAGACTTCATAAAATGTACAGTGATGTTCTTGAACATCAATTGTAATTGTGATATATATCACAATGTTATCTGAACCACAGGATTTAACTGAACTCAGGCTGCAACCGTATACATACTAACCTGGCAGTAAGTCTCATGGAACTCAGTGGGACTTCTGACTAGACATGTATAGAAGTGCGCCAGGATGCCAACTTGAATAAAATATTGGGGGGCAGGTAATCTGCAACCCACATAATCACAAGTCATGGTGCACACACATCATGGAAACGCCCATCAACTTTTGTTTTTTTGGGGGTAACGACTTCCTAAAATATTTTATTGGGGGGGGGGAACAAAGGGACCTTGGCTGCTATGAATTGTGCTTAGTGTTTAGTTTGCTTGTTTTTAAAGCCAGATCCCTGCAATAATCTGAGACATAATCTACACCCCATGATATTCAATGGCAAATCTTCCGCATCCTACATTAACCGACACTTCAAAAAAGAAAATGAAGGAAGGAGGGACGGGATAAATTAGGGTTCAGTCCTAAAGCCAGACCACCAAGATGAGTGGAGTTAGGATCCAGCAGATTTCCAGCTGAGCCTGCCCCCCCCCCCCCCAGTGTTCTGTGGGAGTGGGAGGGCTTGGGCTGGATCCTAAACCCATTCAGTTTGGCCATATGAGCTGGCAATCCAGCACAAATTAAGGCAACAAAAAAGTCGATGTAACTCAAATACCATTTTAAAGGCTTGTTTCCCCCCATCTGCCAGGCTTAGGCCATCTCAGGCTGCAGCAGACCCACTGGTGTGGAAGAACTCTGCATTCTCAAACTTAAATGCAATCTCAAGTGTCACTTGTTGTTATGGCTGAGCATGTGTTTCTATCAAAATACCCATCATGACAGATTACATAAAATATTGTTTTAAAATACGCCAATCCATCAAATAAACTGTAGGCTCCCATTCCAACTTGGTGTTATCCTGATACTTATCTCTGCAAGGATTACAAGAGATTGTGTTTATTAAGACTGCTCAAATGAATAAGCATTTCAATGTACAGGTAAGATTAAGGCCTTGGAAACATTTAGCTATCTGAGTACTCTGCCCAGAATGCTCTAAGAAATTTAGCTAGTTTCTTTCTTTTCATCACTATCATAGGCGCCGACTCCATGGGGCCTGAGGGGGCCCGAGCCCCCCCAATAATTTAAGAAAATTATTACCGTAAATTTCGCTCTATAACACGCAGATTTTTTCTCCTAAAAAGTAAGGGGAAATGTCTGTGTGTCTTATTGAGCGAATGTGTGGTCCCTGGAGCTGACTCGCCGGAGCGCAGGGGCAAAAATAGGCAAAAATCAGGCAAAAATCAGATCGGGCGGGCGGGCGGAGGGAAGGCGGAAGCTGCTGCTTTCCTGCATTCTGCCTCAGGGTCTTACTGCCCACCCGCTTCTGTTGCTGCGTTTGCTCAAACTCAACAAAGAGCAGGGAATCCCCTGCCCTCTTGGCAAGCAGAGGGTTAAGGAAAGGATCGAGTCCTTCCTTCTAATTCTTTCCTAGTCACACTACGTGCCGGCTCCAGCCCACCTCCTCCTCCTCTCCGTGCTCTAGGGACTCGCAGGCAGCCGTAAAACATGCAGGTGGGGGAGAGAGAGAGGGGGCTGGCTTGGGGGGGGGACTTTTGCCTTCCTTTCCTCCCCCCACCCCGTTAAACTCCTCCCCTGCATTCTTAGCCAGCTGCTTCTCCGCACACCCCTCTTGTGCTTCTTGTCCCTTCTGTGTTTTTCCTTCCCTCCCCATTTAAAACGTGGTTACAAAGCATGGATCCACATGGATCCTCAGGATTTTTGCATTGGGCTACTCCAAACTCACTGTCAGATATTAAAAATCTTTATAAAATAGAGAATTAAATACATACAGAATGTTAAATTTTCAGTTTCGAAATATTAGTACTAGTTTAGTACTGTATTTCTATATTACTATAGTACTGTATTAGTTATTTTAAAATACTTAAATATTTTTAGGGTGTAAGACCCAATTAAAGCCCGTTATTTACATACAGTATTACAGTATTTACATACAGTATTAGGCATACTGTATTAACTTTATTAACTGTATTAAAGCATTAACTTTGAGATATTATTTTTATTTAATGAACCCTCAGCCTTATTCAAAGTAAGCTTAAATTAGCTATTTCACTTATTAATCAAAGTGCTATTACTGTGTGACAGCAATATTTTATGTTTTATTCTTTTAATGATAGTTTAGGATTTATTTAAATATCATTTCAGTCTTTTCAGAGCTATATATTCACTGCTCTGTAATAGTCTATAAGCATAATTGTTACTGTAAATTAAATTAGCTTTTTACGAAAATACCGTGCGTGTTTATGTTTTGTTTCTTTTTTCAAAGCCAAAAAGTGTTTCAGGCTTGTCGAGTTTCCCGGAGTGTGGAGTTATAGAGAGTCGAGTTTTCGGGGTTCTAATGTTGATCATATGACTCTAAAATACTTTTAAAAAACTTTAAAACTCACTAATTTTCATCTAAAATTTAGAAAACTTCCCAGGGCAGGACCCCGGTATGGGCCCCCCCCAATATTTTTTATAAGTCGGCGCCCCTGATCACTATCAAATAAGTGGTAAGTGTTGTCGTCAACCATAGATAAATGGTAGGTGAAACACGGTATTTGCCAGTATGACATCATGTGCTTTTCAAAATGTTATGTTCCGGATATATTTATTTATTTATAAAACCACACATACCCCCACCTTTCAGTCTTAAAAAATGCCCCTAAGGAATCTTCAAATTATAATTGTAATTACTCAAATAAAACAATAAAAAACCAATTGCAACAGCCATCAACCTGGGCCCCTCCAGATGTTTTGGGCTACAACTTTCATCAGAACCTGGGGCTGGCTGTAGTCCAAAACATCTGGAGGACATGGGTTGGCAAAGCTGCCCAAGAACATAAACAGAAAGCCATTATAAACAGTCAGCACCTTAATATTTAATTGATCCACCACCCTTTAGTCTGCTTTAAAGATAATGTTCACTCCAAGCTTTTTTCACAAGAAAGGGGATTTTGGGGGAGGTTGGATTATTTTTCACAATTACATAGTGCTGAAGACCCTAATTTAATGCACATGCCCCCACAAATGCTCTTCCACGTGCTATGAGTTGTAATCCAACAAACCATGTGAATGGAATTCAGTCAGAAGATCGTCAATTGATTAGAACTATACAGTGTGCTTTTGATTGGAAATATATATTTCTGTAAAAATAAATGGGAAAAGACTGGTCTCTAAACACTGACAAATAGCCTGTCTTCTTTCAGGATAAGGAAAAATAATTAAGGGCTACTCTTGTTCAAATTGGGTTGAAACCACTGCAGTGTTTCAAAGTATCTGTTTGCAAGGCTAAGTGCTCTGTGCATTGCCATTTGAGCACCATTATCATGCCTCTGTGAACATTGCGGATTACTTAATTAGTTGTATATAGACTACGCTGCGCAGGCAAAAATTATCGGGAACTGGGAATTACTTTATTAATCTAGAACAAAAACAAATAGCAAAGAACAAAGCCATAGACATAAGCCTGACACCATAATTTTTACACTCTGCTTCCCTTAATTAACTTTCAAGCAGCCAGATATATGCCAAACACTAAAAATAGGTGTAAGGAAGAAGAAGATATACGTTATGTGAACAAATTCTGATTAAAAATATAGTAGTTACAGTATCCAAATATACTCATACTCACCTAATTAATTCTTGTTATTATTTGCTATCATATTAAGTACATATAAATATGTTTAAAAGAACTAGTTAAATATGCAAGTTTAAAACCCTATTGGCCATCTTATAGATTGGATACTTAAGATGTTCTACACATCTGACGACATCTCCAGATTTTGAAGTTAGGATGCTGCAATATTATGCCCACTTACCAGGGGAGGGGCTCGGTCCTGTTGGATTCCAGTCTACTGGAAGCAATGTAAAGCCATCATAACTAGAAGTCATTGACAGTTTTAGCCTCCATAAAGTTACTGTATCTGATTTGTTTTTTCCCATTCCTTTCTTCTTCTTTTTTGATGAAAGGAAATCTGTCCCCTTATTTCTTTACATCCCTGTTTACAGAAGTGACCTTTTAAAAGTCTCTGATTTTAACAACAAAAAATGCTTCAAGATGCCTCTTATGTCCCTCATCACACTTGTATTCAGTGCACTTTCATCTAGAAAAGTAAGTGCTGAAACTCACCATGAACGCCTCCCTCGTTTTCTTAAAATGGCAATGGTGCCCACCTGAGAGGTGCCATAACTGAGTTCCAGTGAGTTCCGGCTGAAAAAAAAGCCCTGCTTGTACTACTGTATTATTCAGCAAGATTTTAATAATGTTAACTGCAAAGACAATGCAGTGTGCCAACCTTCACTGCCACTGCCACCAGTGCTAGCTGTGACAGCTGTGCTGCCTGGGGTACCTGGAGCTGGTTGTAGTGCAAAATATCTAGAAGGAACCAGGTTAGCAAAAGTTGTTTGATAATGACTTCCAAGTATTTTATCCAGTTAATTTTCACTGTGTCCAAACTAATCTCATTTTTCAGGCATCAAAATTTGACTCAAAATATTTCTCTCTGTGTGCACAGACAACTATAATAGATCAGAACAGATCATCCATTCTCCTTATATTGTATAATCAGTAGCACAGTGGAGAGAATCTGAAGCCTTAGCACAATCTAGGATGTTGCAAAATGATTGCTGCATCATTAGTATTTCCTACAACACTTGCTTCGTGTAGCAAAGCAAACAGAGAAAACGGCCCTTAAGGCGAGAGCAGCAGAGCCAAAATACCTTGCTCAGCTGGCAGACAGCCTCTAGAAATCAGATGCCAAATGTTCAAGGTTTGAGAGTGTGGCACTATAACCAAACTGAGTGCTTCTAGGGTTATAGAGGAAGATTAAACATAGAGGGATAGTCTCTCCTATTCATTCAAAATAACACATAGAGCATCCTTAAAGCCATTTCAAAATTAGAATGCTTCAAAGTCAAACAATATGATTTCTTTAAAAATAAAAAAGCAAGACCAGTTTCTTCTGAACTGGTTACTTATGGCATGGCTATAAACCAGTCAAATCAAGGGTGGATCAATTAATTAATTTTAGGAGAGAAAAAAACAATAGAATTGCAACTTCATCAAGGAATTTGCTTTACACTGATCTGCTATGAAATTAAAGCTTGTCTTCATCTAAGCCTAACACTACTGAGAAGAAATAGATTTCTGTTCCACTTGTAACTGCAAAGTAAAGCTGGATTTCTAAAGGCCAGCAGTTCAGATAAAGCAGGATCAAATCATGTTGGCAGTGTTTTGTTCATATACAGCATAGTCCTTACACTCTGAAAAACTTGTTAAACGGCTTAAAATCGCCAACTGCATGTTTTGAGCTTGGACTGAAACAAGCAGTTTCTAAGCAAAAGCAATGCATCTTGGGAGCCTTAAATGTCAGGGGGCCTTAGGAAGAAAACTTTTATTCACAGCCCATCATTAAACAAAAAAGCTTTCAGGTAACTTCAGTAACCTCTTCTCCAGCTCCCACCAACTAGGGCTGGCAATCTGCACTTTTAAGGGTCGCATAAAACATGTATTCACCAGGTGCAACTTTTTCCACCACAGAGATGCCGTGACAAGACAAGCAGCAGCTGGCAACATTTTCTCATACTCTCATGCAGTGGACAAACATATGGAGTCAATTTCCCCCCAAATTAAATTAATCTGGTCTTCTTCAGCTTCACAGTCCTGAAATTTTGAGATGCGCACTCTTGATTGCAACCCATTTCAAGACCTCATACTGGGGGAAATGCTGTGAATCGTACTCTTCTCGGAAAAAGCATTCAGGAACTCAGTGCTAACTGGGGGCCAAATTTGAAGAGGACCCCAAGTGTTTAGGTACAATTGGAGACAGGTTTTCATTAAAAGTTCAGCAACCTGTTTGGGACAATTGTGGAGGGAATACACCCACACATGCACACACTTTTTCTACATAGTCAACATAATGGTACCCCATTATCAGTAGAGATATTTGGATGGGAAGAATTTCATGAACAACTCTTTATAGGAGAATAAAAACAATTTGGACAAAGCTGGACAGAAATGTCTTTGTATGTATCTAGTGCTTCTTTGCAGAAGAAAGAAAAACTCTTCACCTCAGTCTCCAAGAACCTTCGCAAAGCCCTCTTTTTTTTGATGCTCTTGCGCCTCACGTAAACTGCAAACGTCAAGCCCAGAATGACGATGATGAAGAGTCCTCCAATCACTCCGGCAGCTATCAGGGGCGTTCTGTGAATCAGGAGCCAACAGTTAACTGTGAGTCACAGGAGCAGGTTTGTGTGCATGCTTACAAATTAAATTTCGTGAAGTGTAAGGATCTGTGAGGTTAGTATTGCAAAATTTCAAATCACACAAAAACACAGTACGATTTGTGACAAAGTTTTTTTCTTTATCACATTCTGTTCTGTTGTTGTTGTTTTTTAAGCAGGCCATCATGCATGCTTGATGGGGAAGGAGGGCCCAGTGTAGAGAGGAGGCAGACAATTACCATGTGATGACAAATGAAAACACTGAATGGAGAAACAAAGATTCACAGTGCAGGGGCTCCCCTCTGACATTAAATGCCAATTAGACATGATCCACAATGCTTGCATGAAGAAACTGCTACCCTAGGTAGAACCATGGGACAGGGTACTGCCAGAGGCCAGGCCAGCCCACCCATGAGGCAAGGGGCAGATGTGGCCTCCAAGGAATGCATTGCCCACTGGTGCTTTTGCCACTGTGGCCGCAACAGCTATGGCATGCTCTTTGGAGGCTGGATCTGCCTCCTCCTTGGCAGCCTGCCCCTAATCCCACTGCCACAGCAGCTGCTCAGTGAACAGGAGACCCTGCAGGCCTCTCCGCACTCCTAGGGAAGAAATGTCAGGGGCTACCCTCTAGAGTCTCCTGGTCTCTGCATTCACCTGGTATGATTCAGAGCAGGTCCTTTTCTTCCCCATGAGCCTTTGATTCCCCTTTCCCCCCCTTGTCCTTGATAGAGATAATCACTCACCCCTCCTTCCCTGGAGAGGGTCGCCATGTTGTGGTTCACCTTAGGTGCCAAAATGTCTTGGGCCAGCTCTGGCCAAAGGTAGTAATTCACACAAAAAATGGGTTTTCCCCACAGAAGTAAAGACTGTGCCTTGCAATTCCATGCAGCCTACTACTGTGAGCAGTTATTTTTGCAACTTGGGCATTGAGCATATTACTAGAAGTCATATCTAGTCATAAGAAGTTGAAAGTGGACTGTGCTCACACCAGATTCTCATTCCATTTGGGGACATTGATTAGTCCTGCTCAAATTGTCTGGAAAATGTTTAAAATTTGATTCTGGCAACAATACACTGACATTTTTAAGGGATAATAAACCCATCTAGTCCAGCTTCCTATGCAAAAGCAAGATCCTCTAAAGTAATAGCTTATCTTAGCTGAACCATGTTATATTGTTAGGAAGATGAATGAAAGGTCAAGAAATTAGGGATCAGTTGCAATTTCAACAATTCCTCAAAATGAATTGTGACCTATTCAATACAATTTTCTCAAATCTCTCTGAGAAAATGTCAAGTTAGGAGTCTCATGGATGCCATTTGGGTAATATTATGAGAACTGTGTTTAAGTAGCAATATTTATATAATACATTATACAAAGAAAGAGGTTTCCAATATTTATAACATGTGTCCTTGCAACCATCCTATGAGGTAGGCCACTATTTCTCCAACATCAGGTAGGCAAATGGGCTAGTTTTAGGAAAACCGCAAATCTATGCAGAAAAATTATGGCTGAGAAGCTGCACCTAGCATTTTTCCCTTTGAGTCACACTCATCTGTCATTATTATTTTACATTATGCTTCTCCAAATGAAAATTAAAATTAAACACAGTTGGGTCCCATTAGTTTCAACTGAATTTAGGTATCTTTAACTTGCACCCACTGAATTTAACAAATTGATTAAATAAGCCTAGCTATAAAGTGTTTTTTGGTTTTTTTAATGTTTAATGTCCTATTATGTGTTTTTTTATATCTTGGAAACTTCCCAGAGTGGCTGGGGAAATCCAATCAGAGGGGAGGGGTATAAACAATAAAATAATTATAATTATAATTATAATTTTCATCGGAGAAATTTTGGAAGGTATGTAATGGTGAAACTTGATGTAAGGAGGTAAAAACATGCCTTTCACCCATTACGTGCTGCTTCTCAATTTGGTGTCTATATGTTCTGATAAATGCTAAAGACAGATCCAAATGACTGCTGTCCTTTTTCATTTTCAAAGCAATAGCAGTGGCTGCTTCTTTGTCCCAGAGTGCATTGGCAACACCTGAGATCTTTTGCACTGGGCACCAACTTACTTAATTAGCCCCTAGCCTTCTATATAGGTTGCTGGCTCTAGCATTTCCCTGACATAATATTCATCTGATGTTTGTTACAATCAATAGGTCATGTGCCTATCTGCACATGTGAAATGAACCTGAAAACACTAGGAAAAAAGTTAATACTGATTGCAGAAAAATGCATTTCTAAGGTGACTTTTCTTTACTTGTACAAGTGATAGAGGCCAGCAGCTGACCCATAACATATGCTCCTTCCAGTGTCACTAATAATGTTTAATGTCTTAAGATGCTGAGCAAAGTCTGTGTGGGATGAGTTAATTAGTCCAGTCCTTCCCTGGTGCATTTTTTAAATAACCATGTTGACCTTGTGCATGAAAGGCCACAAAAAGTAACCTGACATTATGACATTTGTAAGCACAAACTATCATAGTCTCATTATCATGGTATAATGTGCTTCTAAGCTGAATAAAATCAGACCTATACAAGTTAAGGACAAAGACTTTCCACTTAGTTTTTAAATATACAGTAGTACTAAGGCCAACATAAGTATTACTATTTACACTGAGCAGACAGAGTGGTCTGAGGGTATCTGATGGAGACAAATATATTCAAGGTTGGCCAACCAGAGAAATTAAAACACACTTTAAACGTTATATTTGCAGCTGTATAGCTGAGTCCCTGGTTAGCATGTTAAACAGCAGCTGCTCCTATTCTAAACAAAGAGAGAGGAAGAGGCAAGTGAAGCCTTGCAGTTTGTAACAGGCTCTTATTCCAAGGACTAATAATTCCCAAGCTCCTGTTGTTCCCACCTCACTCCTGCACAGGCAGGAGGAGCCAACGGGGTGTGGCACCAGAAAGTAGGAACAAAAGACATATTAAACCCCGGATACTGATCTACCAGGGGCAGTGGGAGCTAGTGTTCAAGACAACATTTTGAGGTCCCAGTTATATATCTGGACTCCAGAGTGAACAGGAAAAAATGATACTAGAACCCGTCATGGGAAACAGTGGCTAAAGGACACCTGTCACTTGAGTTAAATGAATCCCTATTTCTGCCATATTACGATACTAGAAACGAAAGGAGCTTAAATAAAGGGACCCAAAGAAGGTGAAGGACAAAAGTCAACCAACCAGCTTTCCAGGACAGGCAAGGCCTTTTGAGGAAATAAGGAAACCCATGTTGCAAATTTATCACAAAGCCCATTGTGGGGCTTGAGGTATCTTCCCATAGACTGACTTCCTCTGCTGCTGCCAACCACAGACACTCCTAAGGCCCTCTGTGACCACCTTGCCCATGTCTTCTTGCGAGGAATATAGGGTCCTTCCTTGGCATGGTGGACAAGGCAGCCCTAGAGAGTGCTTGCCTCACTTGTACTTTTGCAGCTGTTTAACTGTTTAAACAGGTGCATTCCAGGACCAGCTCACCCACTAGACCTCATTTGGAGGAAGGACTGTTCCTCAGACCACAGTGTAGGTGACCCAGCCCTTTAGGGACAGTGCCTCCACTTCCTGCAGCTGCAACGTGATGGCAGCACTCCTAGACCCCTAGGTTGGGAACAGCAGCTAGTTGACTGCTGGGGGCAACTGCATCCACCACCAGGGAAGCAACTAGCCAGCCAGTGTAACAGTGGTGAGTAACTTTATGGGCAAATGGATTCTGGAGGAGTTCTGAAAGGGGGTCACTGATACGTCGCTCCTCAACATCTGCCAACTGATGCAAACACCTCACCTTGGCTCAAGGATGGGTCAGCACTGGTTGGAAGTCTATTGCTAGAGCTAGGCAGATCTGTCCCAATATGAAGCCAGGACAGGGAATCACTTGGGAAAAAGAAAGCAGGTGCTCTGAGCTCTTTGGAGGAATAATGGGGTACAATAATAATTAATAATACAACGTAATATTTCTTACTTGTTGGCATTAAGGAAGTCACGAATGGACGACTTTAAATAAATGTTTTGACTCCTTAACTAGGAGTGATAAACAGTGAGGGGCCCTTATCTAGAAGAGATCAAGAGTGTACGTTTATTTAAACGGTATGCAATATTTTCCTTTCCTCTGTAACATCTGCTATTCAGTCCTGTACAGGCACACACACCAAATCAAGATGAAAGTTCAAAGTTAATATTGCAAAGGTACATGAGGTGGCTCAACAGGGGAGCATGTATCAACTCTGTAGCCATTTCAAAACATCAAAAACATCTACTGTCCCTATGGTACTGTCAGAATCAGGATTTGGAGCTTAATTACTTATATATATTATTACTAAGTGTTTTAAGGTGTAGAGTAGAGAACAGGAAGAGACACTGTGAAGGAAAGCCAGGGGAGAGAACATCTGTTATCCTATCTTCTTTATTAAAATAGGTAATATAATATGTGAGTAGGCTGAGCATTGAAGCCCTTGTTGCTACAGAATTTATGAAAATAAATTAGTAATCTTTATTCGTGTTTCTACATAGGTTCCTGTGAACATACCTAAGTGACATTTTCATAAAACTCCTTCTGCAAAGGAGGCTTTAATTATGTTGTATACTGCCTAGGTATCTGATTCACACAGATTTTATCAGTCCCTGTCTGAATTTGAGCATCTTTTACATCAGTCAGCTAATGACACAGAGAGGCATTGAGTTGGACCATGTAATGAGGTGTATGCAGAGAGTTCTATGTGCCTTAACAAGGTGCCTTCTCAGTCCCTCCCTCCCCCTGCCCTCCGGTAATACTGCACCCACAATTAGACAACTTTAAAATGCCTTACCCATCACTAAATATAAAAATATACAGACTAAGAAAGCACAAAGACAACCGCATCTTCCCATATCTCCCCATAACAAATTAAGGTGACCTTTGTGCTTTCTTAGTCTCAGTGGTATAGTTGTTAGCCAGTCTAAGACATTTTGAATACTTCTGAATGTCTGAATGTCACAAAACCCAGAAGCATTGCTGCTTTGTTTTTGTTTTTGTTTTTGTTTCTGCTGGTGCTGCTGCTGCCGGGAGATATATATGGGTAGTATCCAACTAACATGTCCCATCAGCACTAAGATTTCTGCACAATGGGACTTTCATCCCTCTACTCCCCCTATGCACACCCTTCAACCTCCCCAAATCTGCTCCAGAGGGTTGGGGGAACCCCTAGAACAGATTTGGGGAGTGCAGGGGGAGATCCCACCATGCAAGCAGAAATCCTTGTGCTGATGGGATGCATTACTAAATATTGCTCTAGATACAACCCTTTCTTGAAGCCTCATGCAATAATGTTATTGAAGATTCCCCTCATTGCATTTGAATATGTTTTGTGCTTTAATAAATCTGAGCACCTCTAAGAGTTTGCTTTACATAACTGTTTATTCAATCTCCCTCTTTTGTGGATTTATTCACGGCGGAACTTCCCCCAAGCAAATTAAAAGGTCACCAGAATCTTCTGGGCAGTAACTGGTGGGGTGCTGCTGCTCACCTGATCTCTGCTCAGTCTCATCCTTTGTGCTTACCAGAAGGTGGGTGGAGAGGAAAAGTGGCAGTGAGGTTGGTGCAGTGCAAATGCACCAGCAGAACCTTTGTCCCTTCTTACAGGGGTACTGGCTGCAGTGATAACTTTTTTGGCCCGGAAATGGAAGACACTACAGCTCTTGCTGCAGTACAAGAATATGTGGACTCTAGCTACTGTAGAGAAAATAGCTCAAATATCACACATTTCTAAGGGTAAGGAAGAACCGAACACCTCTATGCCATTTGATTCTCTCCCTCTCTTTCTTTTTTCTTTTCCTTTCTCCTCCTGTGATGAGGCTACATTTTAATATTTGAATGTTTCACTATTTTAATGTTGTTTTTAAGTTGTAATCATTCAACTTGTTTTTATTATTGCTTGTTAGCTGCCCTGAGCCCGGCCTTGGCTGAGGAGGGCGGGGTATAAATAAAAATTATTATTATTATTATTATTATTATTATTATTATTATTATTATCATTATTTGGTAGGATGCCATTTCTTATGTGTCCAATTCAGATATACAAAACTCCCTTCTCCCCTTGCTGCCTGAAAAAAAATATTATCTGCCTATTGAGTGAGAAAATGCAACCTCTGAACTGCTCTTGTGTTTGGAAACTTATGCTTCCTTTTTGTTCGCCTGTACCTATGACTTAGCATTAATAAAGAAAACTTAATTTCCAAAAAGTGGGAAGGACATGAACATTCAGTGGACATTCTGTGGGTCGAGGAAACTGTAGCACAAATAATCAGGAAAAGTTAACATAAAAAGAACTTTCACAAGCACTCTTCTTCAGTGTGTGTCTGATTTCACTAAAAGAATTAATGCTGTTTTTAAAATATGCCAAGTCAGGTCCTGCCTAATATAGATTGATTTAACTGTGACGGGAAAACATCTAAATCCACTAGATTGGACTCTCAGGTGAAACAGGTTCAACCTAAGCAAAAGAAGAGCTCTCTTTATACACTTGCTGCATTTTTTCAATTTTCTACCCTCTCCACAAAAAATGAATATTTTCTTCTTCTTGGATCGAAACAGTCTAGTGACTGTCAAGCCAAAAGGGGTGATTTGCAACTTGCGCCCTTATCTCTTCTTTAGAGAGTCTTTCCCTCCATGAAGCTTCTCTGTTAAACCCTGCAAATTTGGGTTAGGCTGTACTAGGCACGCTTCACTTTACCAAGTTGTATGTAGTTCTCTCCATGTTTATTTTTGTGCATTAAATGGAAAATGTGCTTTTTACAAATGTAAGCACGTATCACACTGAGCAGAAACATATTATGCACCATGAGGTCAGTTTGTCTGGTGACATCCATTCTAGGTACTTGGCAGTAGTAGTTCAGATGTGGTCAGCATTTAGCAGGTGGCATAAATAGCTGTGTATAATTAACCTGATAGTTTCTTCCACTGGTATTTAATTGGGGCACTGAATCAAGAACATGCTATGGGCAGCAATATTGATGGAAGAGAAATGGCCATGCCATCCTACAAAAACTTAGCTGTTCCGCCTCTAACAGAATCGATAACTACTCACAGCTTTCATACAAAACTTGTCATGGTTGAGGCTACATTGTGCATTGCCAAACAGCATATTGTGTTTCAAAGTATTTTTTAGTGGTGGCTGATGAGGCATGCTGGATGACTAGGGGACCATCCAGGAGCCTCTCTGCCTGTATTTCAGGAAAAGAAAATACTGGTGTTTCTTTCAATGCACAGGTAAAATGTTCAAGAAAATTAATCATAGATCCAGGCACTGAAAATACATTCAGTCATATCTAAATTCAAGGGCATGTTCAGTAAATGCTGCAAACGCCAACATGTTTTCACATTCATGCCACAGCAAGGCCAGATTAACAAAGGAGGATATGGTAGGCAAGCGGGCATGTTATTTTGTGGGCTCTCACTACCAAAGATTCAGAGTAAGGCAGAGGTCAAACATTTGAATGGGAAGAAATCTGAAAGTACATAGGAAGAAAAGATGGCAAACAGCAGTATGTTTCACATGCCAGAGATTAATGTACCTGGCAGTAGCAAGATGTACTCAGGATGAAGAGAGATTCAGCATTTTAAATGAGGTTGAAGTGGTTTGAACACAGAGATGCTGCACTCGTCTCCATGGTGGCAAATGTGCATCCATACCACTTTCCCCATATGTAAAGTGTGATGTCAGCCTTTGTCAGGCTCAGACTACACAAGCTGAATACTGAATGCCATTCCAATGCCTGGGGCAAGATGCCACTCAGCCGATCCTAAGAAGAGTTTGGATTTGATATCCCGCTTTATCACTACCCTAAAGAGTCTCAAAGCGGCTAACAATCTCCTTTCCCTTTCTCCCCCACAACAAACACTCTGTGAGGTGAGTGGGGCTGAGAGACTTCAGAGAGGTGTGACTGGCCCAAGGTCACCCAGCAGCTGCAGGTGGAGGAGCGGGGAAGCAAACCCAGTTCACCAGATTACAAGTCCACCACTCTTAACCACTACACCACCCTGGCTCTAAATTAACTGCCCAGGGTTTCCATAAACCATAATCTGGTTTTGTAATACTTGTGACATTAGTATTCTAGTAAACTGCCCCTGAAATGAATCAGTATTTATACTTGCACTCAAGCTGCTTCTAAATATGCAAACCTTAACTTTCTGAAGTGTATGAGGGAACAAACTTCTCATAGGCTCATAAATATCAAGGAGAATTCAAGGTAGCTGTAGAACACACACACAAAAAAAGTATACAGTATTTATTCCTGGGCCTGCCTTGATGCTACTTTGGGAGTTATCACTATTATATTACAAGAGCAGTATTCTGTCTGTGTAAATGCCCTACACAAGTTATAGCATGATTATCAAATCCCTCTTGATTATGGGAAAAGAGGCAAAATAAAGTCAAGAGTCTGGTGTAAATTAATGCAAGGCTTGCACATGATGCACATCTGCAGAATCTCAATGACTTGCACAGGGTGCATTAACCATCAAAATACTGTGACTTTTAAAGATGGATTGAATCCTTGGTTTTTCTTGTACCTTTATTGTCACACCATATTGTGCTTCTTTTCCTTAAGCTACTGCACAGCATTGTTATTTGATCCTCTGAATTCTATTGATATTGGTAATTTAAAGGAAATGGGCTTTAGTGAAATATGGAATAAGGAAACACTAAATTTCAGTTCTGTTACAATCTTAAAAAATTTTCATAAACACATTTTCGCACAAAGGAAGTTGAGTTGTTTCCCGTCGTTAAGGTTCTTGAGCTATTCTTACGTGGGGGGAAAGGGAGATTTGTTCATTCTGTCTTCAGAAATCCAATCAGAGATCTCCCATACTGCATCAAATTTGACCCTGAATATCAGTTATCAAATACTGAAAATTGCTGCTGCATATGGTCAAATTCTGACTGCAACCACATGTCATCTCACAGCTACTGTCAAATGTTCACTGCCGCAGCAAAATCTTTTCATGTCAAATGCTGAT
This sequence comes from Podarcis erhardii, assembly GCF_964252035.2. NCBI lineage: Eukaryota > Metazoa > Chordata > Lepidosauria > Squamata > Lacertidae > Podarcis > Podarcis erhardii. The sequence continues at coordinate 138,329,478 of NC_138497.1, read as the reverse complement.
GGTGAATATAAAATATGTGCCTAGAATTTGGAGAACATTAGCACAACCAGAGGATATTCAGCAGATACACTTTAAAAAATCATGTATGATAATTTTGAGAATTTGGGCAGTAAATTCAATTAAACTTCAATGAAAGTTGGAAAAATAAGCAATTTATTCCGCTATGTAAGAAGGATGCTGGGTTTCTGGAATGCTCCAGAACAGGACCAGAATTGTTAAGAAAGTACCAGCTAGTTGCATGAAGAGGGGGGGGGGGGAAAGATTATGTGTTACTTCTTTAACTTTGCTGCTCAAGCTGATACATTGCCAGCTAATGTCCCTGTATATGTAATTATTGCTGATATTTTCTCTCCCTCCCATCTTTTCCCTTATTTTTGGTTTCTTTCTGCATAACCTTTGTTGCATATTCTCATTTGTACAATTCATCCCCTTGTTTTTCAAATCCTACCTCATCTTACAGGCCAAGATACTTGCCTTTCCTAAAATCAAAGTGTGTTTGCAATTTTTTATATAAGACACCATTGCAAATAAGCTTATATATTGCTTAACAAGCAAGGTCTAAAATTTGGATTGTTCGATCCTAGTTATGGCCCATTTTAATGGAGCTTATACAGATGACCAAACCACTCCAGGGGAACTTCTCTGATTGTCCCATCAAATGATAAGGAAGATTGTCCCACACATCCAGGGCAGATGTGTGGTAAAATGTATGTTAAAATTGTTATCTGCATCCACCCACAGATTGCAGATATGGAATGGCCAGTTTGTGCCTTTATGCACACAAAAAGATGCTGTAACAAGGCTTACAAGCGTCTGGTTTACAAGTGTTCATTGGAATTGGCCAATTAGCTTGCTTAGCCATTTGAAGTTAAGTAATATTTTACATTTTAGTTACTATTAGCTATGGTTCCTTCAGCACCAGAGATGATGCCTAGATCATGGCAGATTTGTCCTAATTCAAACACTTAATGGGCTGGGGGAAGTCTTCACCTGACAGGGCAGTAGGCCCTCCCCTCCTCTTGCTGAAGTCATACCCAATTTATGTGATTCTCCTCCTCCTGAAAAAACAGAGGGGATTGCATGAATATGATACGAAGGACCAGGCATGCCCATTCAACTACCATGCAAAACCTCTTGCTGTCCTGATGAATGTCTGAGTCGAGCCTCAGACATCATACTGTGCAAAACCTACATTCAGCAAGCTCAGCCATCATACAGCCAACTCAGTCCCCATGGACTCTAAAAGCAACAAAAGCAAGCCCACGATCTATTTAGCTCTTGTTCACAGACATGTCGTAGGTTGTTTTTTTGACAGCCCTAGCTCTGCTACTGTACCTGATGCAAAGCTCACAGATGGCCATTTGGGTCAGCCCCACAGTGAAGTAAGTACCCTATGTGAACTAATATTTATGTTAGCAAAAGAGATTCTGTTTCTCAACTTAACAAACAGCGGGGCTTTTCAGAACAGGTGGCCTTCCTTGTGATGAATCTGCACAAGTGGCAGAAATTTAGGCTTAGCATGTAATTTTGTTGACTGAGGTTCTTGGGTCTCATTCATTAATGAGGCACTAGAGAATCTTGGAATGTTCCCAAATTGCAGATTTTGTGTTTCTTCTCCGCCTAATGATGCATTCCTTTCAGGTGCTGTTTGTAATTACAGCTGAATGAAGCTGTGTAAAGTAAGTTTCCGAGGACATAGGTTTCAGAGTTATAAATAGGTACATACCAAAAAAATCATAGTAACACGGTGGGGTGGGGAATAAAACCTACATAGCAACTTGAAAAGGAACCCATTTCCAAGGACACAGAGATTGAGAAAGAGTTTGCCAGAGCAGTAGAAGCACCACCTCTGTTCCTTTGCTCATGAGGTTTGATTTCTTGAAAGAATACAGTTCCTGCAGCTATCTAGTCTTTTCAAGGTGCTAAGACCAGTATTTCCTTCCCTAAAAAAATGAGGTGTTAGTACTCATATACGGATAACAAGTGCTGTAGGTACAACCACACAATGACTGCGATTGGCAGCAACGAAAGAGATGACAGTTCTCCGTACCTGCCTAATCTTAACAGTTAAGGAATTCACTGAAGGTCTCCACTTATAAGGAACAGTATTAAAAATGCACATGAAAGTTTAGAATCAATTGCTTCTTCCCTTAGACTGTTCCTAACAAGTCAAAAAAATTGCACCTGACGTTTTCAAAACAACAGCATCAGATTAGCACCTAACACCAAATGGGTGCTTGCACAATTAAGGAAGATCCAGTTTTCAGTTTCAGAAGCTCTTTTCATGCTTCAGAACATTTGGTCAGGTGACACACTGGGCGAGTCAAATAAGAACAAGGAAATGGTTACTTGATCACATCCACTGGGCTCCCACAGGCAGGAGCTGCATTGGCTATAGCACCATGGAAATGAGCCTGGTCATGTGATCTCCTCCTTTCCTGCTCTGGCATAGCTGGGAGATCAGAAGCATTTGCTTCCTGTGTTCAACTAACTGCAGTTTGTTGTTATGTCCGAACTGGGGCAAACTCGCTGGGGTGGTGCGTCCTGTTTCACTGCTTAAGGTGAAATGGAAAGTGCTGCCCTTGCCGCTGCCCCACGGCAGCATTCCTGACCCAGGTTCTGTGCGGTGGCAGGAAGTGGTGAGATCCTGCCAGAAATCAGCGCAGATACTGGCAGCACTTCTCCAGCGGAGGTGGCGGGGCCCCCGCAGGTCCACTGCCTTGGGAGCTTCTGCCACCTGAGGCGACTGCTTCACCAAACCTCATGGGCAGGCCAGCCCTGGTTTTAATTATGCCTTGTCTGAACAAGTCAAATTCAAGTCATGGTTTGCAGTTCAGACGTGTTCAGTTGAACCATTTAAAATAGCTGCAGTTCCCAGTTTCAACATAACAAACTGCACGTAGCTGAAAACAGGAAGCTGCCTTAACATCAGGTCAGACTGTTTGTCCATCTAGTCTAGTATTGTCTACTCTGACTGGCAGTGGCTATCCAGGATCTCAGGCAGAGGGTCTTTTGTAGCACCTGCTGTTTGGTTCTTTAATTAAGAGGTTTCTGGGGATAGAAACCAGGATCTTCTCAGTGCTTTGCACAGCAATGGTGCCTCCCTCAACACATTTTTCAGGTATGAACGAGATAAGTTCTCTAGTACATTATAGTTGTTTTCCCCAAAGGCCTCTGTTGGTAAATACATTTTTGCATAGTCAATAGTACCAGTCCAAAGACAATTTTTTGCTTTATGCTCACAAATTCTTTTTCCCTCTCTTTAAGTAGATTTTACGGTGTATTTTCTCTCTCACTCTCTGTCCCCACCAACTTTTACAGGATTATGTATATAATTATCCTATAAATATCTGGAACATATGGGAAACTTTAATCCATGCAGAAGAACAGAGCATTATAAAAATGAAGATGACTATGAACATTCAGAGTTTATTAATGGCAAGCTTCCCATTCCCCATCATGTATTCTGTGCTGCTGAGTTACTGTGAAATTATAATGAAATCATACTGTGAAGCGGGTATCAAACACAACGAGGAAAAGGTTTCACTGCTTTACAAAGGATTTGCTGTTAATTAGCTCTTGTATACATACACAGTCAACAAAAAAGAAGAGCCTGATATCTGTAAAGGGATGAGTCGAAAGGAGAAATGCGCTTTTGTTCAATTGGAAGAAAAGGATGAAGAGAGTTAATATCCCCACACTGTTTCATGCAACCATCTCTCAGTGGGGGAGACTTGGCTAATTAGCTCCTGTTAGTTAAAAGGGGAAATGTGGAAATAAGAAAGACCTTCATTTAGGGTGTAAATCAGTACATACATCAGATTACACCAGGAAATAGTAAAAACACAGTTTCCCCATGCTGACTACATCTGCCATATTATGATTGTTCATCTACCAGGAAAATAGAAAATTGTTCACATAGGCTTACAGGATTCTTTTGCTCTTAATTACACCTTGAATGCCTACTGTGAAAGCTGAAATACTGGCAATGTTTTCCCCAAATACAATCATGATGCTTGGTTTTGAATTTTGTACCACACACAGTTTGCCATGCATCTGGTCCGATGCCTTTCATTTCAGTGCTCAGTAAAATGCAAAGCAAGAAAACAAACTACAAAATCCCAAGTGATGACTCTAGAGCAGGGGTCTGCAACCTTTAAGACAAAAAGAGCCACTTGGACCCGTTTCCGAAAATAAAAAAACTGGGAGCCGCAAAACTCGTCATTATAAAAATAACTTTTTTGTCACTTTTTGACCCCTCAGAATTACTCCTCCTCGTTTAGAAATAAACGTTAAATTAACAAGTTACCTTTTTGTGTGTGTGTGTTCTTCACTCCCCTTCAAAACAGTGACCAGCGTACATGCCCCCTTTCAATGCAGTGACCAGCGTACATGCCCCTTACAATGTAGCGGGTGGGCGGGTGGGAAGGTGACGTCGGGACGGTGCGTGACTAACGCACGCACTGCCCCCATGCGACGTCACAGCCAATACAGCACCCGCCACAGTGGGGAGTGTCGGGGCGCACAATGCGCCTCCTCCCCTCGCTAGTATCCGCCCCGGAGCCGCGGCAGAGGTGTAAAAGAGCCACATGCGGCTCCGGAGCCGCAGGTTGCAGACCCCTGCTCTAGAGTGTCAGGTAGTCACCACCTATGATCTGTTCAGATATCACAAGGTTGGGTCATACCTCAGTTGTCAAACACAAACACTGCAAAAAGGTCTCAGACTGGAGGGCTAGAAAGACCTTGCTCTCCCCAGGGCTTTGCAGAGTAGGAAAGGCAGTACTGGCAGATGGAACAATGGTCTGACTTGGTGTAAGGAAGCCAGTTTATATGTGCATATATGAAGTTTTGTATGCCTTGTAATTGTGAGATACAGCTGCCTTTATTGCACATACAGTGGTGCCTCGCAAGACGAAAAGAATCCGTTCTGCGAGTCTCTTCGTCTAGCGGTTTTTTCGTCTTGCGAAGCAAGCCCATTGACGGCTTAGTGGATTAGCGCTATTAGAGGTTTAGCGGCTTTTAGCGGCTTAGCGGATAAGCAGCTTAGAAAAAGGGGAAAAAAGGGGGGAAAACCCGCAGGAACTCGCAAGACATTTTCGTCTTGCGAAGCAAGCCCATAGGAAATTTGTTTTGCGAAGCACCTCCAAAACGGAAAACTCTTTCGTCTAGCGAGTTTTCCGTCTTGCGAGGCATTCGTCTTGCGGGGCACCACTGTATAAGTGGACCAGAAGCAATTTGTGTTGTATGTGAGTTTTATATACCAGAGGCACCCTAGTCAATCTTTTATTTAGTTACAGATAGGTAGCCGTGTTGGTCTGTCATGGTCAAAACAAAATAAAAAAATTCCTTCCAGTAGCACCTTAAAGACCAACTGAGTTAGTTCTAGGTATGAGCTTTCGTGTGCATGCACACTTCTTCAGATACACATAAGGTATGTGTATCTTTAAGGTGCTACTGGAAGGAATCTTTTATTTAGTTATGTTGACAATTTGTACACAACTTAATGGCAATTGTCTTTAAGCCATGTAACAATATAAAACAAAGTCAGTTAAAAATATAAAATCAGAATTTAGGTAAAATGCCTGTTGAAGTTAAAAAAGAGAAAGGCTTCAGTCATACCGGAAGCTCAAAAGCAAGGGGGCTTGTCTGACCTCAACCACAAGTTCCATAAAATTCCCAGTACTGAACACACAGTTTCAGGGGATATGAGCAGTGCATCTGAGCCATGGGGGACCACTTACAGTGACTTCCCCAAAGCCCCCAGTGATTGGGCTGGGATATAATGAATTAGGCGATCCTTAAGGTATTCTGGACCCAGGAGTTAAGAGATTTTTAATTCATCTGCCCTCTATCTTGCCCTACTCAGGACAAAGTCATTGCCCCACCAGTTAATGTGACTGGCCTCATTCCCCAACCCCAGTGTGATCCATGCTAACTTTGTAAAACTGGTTGCCTGAATACCAAACAGCAAATGGTCTATCCCTGGAAGAGCTGTGGGAATGGGAAAAATGAATGCTGGTTTTCTTGTGGCAAACAGCTTCAGCATTTGACATCAGCAGGATATGGCCTAGATGACTGGAAGGAAGCAGGCTACCATCTCCTAACATCAGGCAGGAGTGGGTGAATTGGCCAGGTCCGTGAAAAATCAAATGCCTCCTTGCAGCAGAAAGTGACTTGAAGCGCATCAAAGGATGTGACTTTGAGGCCACTCTGTGGATGACTTTTGTTTAGTTTTGGTTGTTTAATGTCTGCACGAAATTGCTAGATATGTTAATCTGGTTTATGTAGTAAGGTGCTGTCATCATACTGATGACACCCAACCCTATTTCTCTGAGGAAATGCTGAATTAGTGGCAGAATTTCATTTGAAACAGAAGTGAAAAATATATCCTAAAACCCAACACACAGTTATGTATAGTTTTTTCTGATGCTCAAGATTGTATTCTAAAATTAAACAATTATTATAAATTATTTTAATTGCTGAATTATAGCTTTTTCATGGTTACTGCCCCACCTCCTATTTTAGCCGTTCTCCAATAGTTGTGAATTCAAAGGGAAGTGAGTGCTCCAAACTCCCTGGAGGTTAGGAGAAGATGGTCTGAGAACCGAAGCTCCAGCTGCTTGAAAATGCCAGGCTGCACTGCCATACAGTCCATGCAAGTCAGTACTAATTTTCTCATCATGATTTTCAGAGGCTGTGTGGTAATGCAGCCTTTTCCCAGTGCAATAAAGCGCCATCATCCAGAAACAACCGTGAAAAGTACAATAGAAAATCTTGGGGCAGCTAGGTGGGTGGGTAACAACAGTGAGCAGGCTGTAACCCATCTGCCAACTCACAGAAGCACTGCCAACTAACTTTGGCACAGAGTCCTGCTCTCTCCTGTTCTCCTTGGCATGTGCTTCCTAAGCTGGTTTTAGAGTTGATGGTGCCATTCTGTGCCAACTGCCCTATGCTAGGGAATTTTCAACTGGCAGGAACTGAGCAACATCTGGCTCCTTAGTGTTACAAGTGAGTAAGACAATTAGGAAATTATTCATGCCCATAGTCTGCACCAGATCTATATGCTGGTATACACTAGTGTGCAATTACAATGTGATTACAAGCTCTAAACAGACAATTATATGTTTGGCTGAGTCTGACAATAGGGGCATCTTTAGGGGACTTCATGCGATCCCAGCCTTAAATCAAGAAAACAAAAGTGATCAAATCCAACCAGCAGTCTGGGATGCCTGAAATCTTTCTGACACCTGAAGGAGCTTTGCAGCATATCTGCTCAGAAGTAAGCACTGATGTGTCCACAAGGTATATCCCCAATGGACAAGACTGCAAGCCTAAGCAATTATGTTCTTCTGCAGCAGAGCAAAAGACTTTGGATATCACACAGAAAATATATCTGTTGAGTCCCATTCCGCACTCACTCCACCTGCCCTGTTTTCTATGCCCCCTGTGCAGGATCTCTCTCTGTGTGCCAGGAAGGAAGTATATGGTGGCACAATGAGTTCACTCAAGGGCTGCAGTGCATTTGATTGGAATTTCTTTTGAAAATACAAATATGTGTTGCTTCTTGATGATTTGCAATAACCAGGGCTGCTGTATGATCTTAACACATAATTCAAATATGGTACCAGACTCACCATATATAGTCTTTAGGCAAATTTCTATTTTGGTAACACTAGTCCTTCAAAACCACACACAATTATTAATTAAATAAACAAACCAAAGACATTTTCAGAAACACATACTGACCATTTGTATTACTTTTCTACTTGAAAGACAAACCAGAGAGAACTAGGAACAATTCTTTATGATGTGATGTTGATTTAAATAATAAAAAAGGTAACAATTAAGTTTTTAGGTTAGAAAAGAATGCTTGAACCAGGAGGTCACGTTAACCAGTTTGAATTGCTGGATACAAGTTACTAGTGAAGAGTTTATATTATTTTCATAGGAAAAGAAATGTTGCAATTGCTCTGAAAGAATCAACTGTATTTTAAAATCAAACAGATAATTATCATAGATTTATTAAATTAGGAAATATTCAAGTAACTCAGATGAACTTTGCAAATTTTGTAAAAGCTGGTATCAACCAGCTATGTCTGTGTTTGGTATTGGGGGTGGGGGAGAGCAGGGAATAAGAGGGGACAACAGTTATTCATGTTATCAATGTCCAATTTCAAATTCAATAAATATAGATTTCTTTTTAAAAGGGAAATACTCACAAACTTATATTTCATTTTTGCTGTTGTGACTGTCCCTTCCGCCCTAGAATCCTGGGTACCGAAGATTGTCGAGAAGGTTTAGAGTTCCCCATGGACCACCACAGTGGTACCTCAGGTTACAAACAGTCCTGCTTATGAACGCTTCGGGTTACGAACTCCACAAACTCGGAAGTAGGTGTTCTGGGTTGCGAACTTTGCCCCGGGATATGAACGCAATCTGCTTCCAGGCCGCAGGAGGCCTATGCAGGGAATGCACGCCTTGGGTTAAGAATGGACTTCCAGAATGATTAAGTTTGTAACCTGAGGTACCACTGTACTCTCCCTTACAAAATGATTGGGTTTTCTGCGTAATAAATTTAAGACTTTGGTGAAGATATGGTGCATCTATATCTTCCTGTATTCAGTTACATGTGCTTCAGTCACCTTAAGCACTCTGAGGAACTTGTGAGGGGTTGCAGACAAGAATCAGTCTGCACACTGGCCAATCCATTTTCCAGAGCAAACTGGTTAGCACGATTCTCCCCTACTGTATAAAATATAGAAAAGGGCAAGAAGAAGAACAAAAAAGCAGGGATGACGGATGTTACCTAGCGTGTTGTAGTAAAGTGGACTGGCGTGTCCACGGATAGTAAATGCAGTCATGACTAGAGGGGCCTCTACACCTGCAGGCAATTACAGAACAGAAAATATCATTCACCATTCACAGGGGCCATGCACACACAAGCGCCTTTGCCCACACATGGAACATGGGAGGTGTGGCAAGAGGAGCAAGTGCTCGGCAAGTACCTATCCATGAAACCAATGCAGTCCTCCAGGCGTGGGCCTATGCACCTGCAGCAAATCCCGATGGAAGGAAGGAGAAAGAGAGAAAAAACATGCATTAGCCATTGCGTCAGCAGGAAAACAAAGTCTCTGCATTCTGCCTTGGTCCAGGCAGTTGGCTATCATTCTCAGAATTAACCAAGTTGTCATGAAATCACTGCTGGGAACATTTTTTCAGTGCAAGATAACAAGCAACAGAGAACAAAATGGTTCTTGAGCTACTTACCTTCTAACAGTTCATTGTGGCATTGTGGAAATGACCAAAGACATGGTTTACCTGCTAAGGTGAGAGACCTACCAAATGCTATTTTCTCAGAGCAGTTGCTTAATCCGGCAGATTGATAGACAGTCATTAGTGACTGCAGTAGGGGGTTAAAAGACAAGAGGCACACAACTAAATCCATTTTAAAATATTGTCTTAAATAGCAATCTGAGTGGGAATGTTTTCCACGAACCTAGCTGTTGGCAGATTCCTTGTTCTTTCCACTTCATTTCTTACCTTGTTTTCATTTGACAAAACTCCTATTTTTTCCATAAAAACTGCCAAAACAGGTGGCTGCAGTTGTCTTAATAGATGAACTTAACTGTATCCTACAGAAACTAGGTTCAGGTAAATTATAGCAGCCATGGAAAAGAAAGCTTCCTCTGGGGTGTGAGGTCTGGTTTTAAACACCACTCCGGGTATTAAAAGAAAGAAAGAGGATTCCGATGGGCGCCTGGCAGTTCAGTTGTTTTGGGCTTCAAGTGTCTGCATTTCATCCAGCCACTGACCTTCTGGCAATATTTCTTCTTCACATGCCCTCTCTGCAGTTCCCACAAAACTGTGCTGATAACGAAAGAGGACGCAAACTTCTACAGTTTCTCTTCTGTAGCACATCAAAAGAAGCAGAGCATTGGAGGCATTCTTTAGCTATAAAAAATGCCTTCTACGGATGCCGAAGAGTCCATTAGCCATCTAGGGAGCTGGCTGGCATAAAAGGGGAATCTCTCACCTTGGAGTCTTTCTCGCTTTTCTGCTTCACATATTCTCAAAGCTTCATGAACATGGTTGCATTTTTTTTGGGGGGGGGGACCTCACCTGTTGTCTAAGTTGACAAAACCATTCAATTTAAATGCACAGAGCCTTCTTCTGTTTTGTACGTTAGTTTTCTTTGGAAAGAAATACACACTTCAGAATAAAGGAAGAATAAAATAAAACAAAATACCCCCCTACTTCTGTTGAGTACCTTCACTGATCTAACCTGATCTATACACGTAAAGGAGAAAGAGAACATTGTGCACTGCGAGGTGATGGAATGTGTTCCTTAGTCATTGTTCTCAAAATGCTCACATTCCTTTTATTCTTGAAATGTGCCTACCATACAAAACATCTGAGATGGGTTTCAAAGAGTGCCTATGTATGTTGGTGACAGCTTTCCACGCACAGGGCCCATCTCATCCAGCATTTCTGGGTGGCTGAGGAACTAGAGTGCTGTAATGAAAGAAAAGCTCTCCTGCACATCCAGGGCAAATCCACGGGGAAACTGGAAAAACACAGACTTGCAGAACAGGGAGGAGTTGGCACAGTTTTATTGAGGGTGATGAATATACTATACAGGACATTCCTGAATGAAATGATAGCATCTAGGTTTTTTAAAGTGCTGTTCTGTTGAGTGGCATAAGGAGAAAAGACCACCTCCATCATTTGAAATGTCTACTATTGGCTACAGTGGGAATCAACTTATTGATTTGGAAGTGGGGAAGGGTACTGCCGTTTCCTCATTAATTTGATCTTTTAAAATAAAAAATCCACCTTAAAATGTAGTATTTCTGTATTTAAATTCTTAGATAAAATTCTCTCAAATATGCATTTCTAATCTCAAAATATGCATTTTAGAATACCGGGTATATTTTATCTGAGTGATACAGGCAGAGATTAGTGAGGACAACAGTGGGCTCACAATTCTATCATTCTATGTGGCTCAACCCACCTCTGCCTTCGGATGCTGTGCTGTACTTACATGCAACAGTGCATTCTGGGAGACCTGAAATGGAGGTAGGGGCAAGGTCAGTCACAGGAACCTGGTGCCCCTGTCTGTGCCAGGCAAATACAAAATGGGATTCCTTGCTGGACCTGGTGTCAACAGTTGTGGACCCTACTGGAGCAACATGGCTCCAGAATTCACTTTAGCATGCCATGTGCTGCCAGTGAGTTTGCTGGTAAGCACAGGTCAGGTCAGTACTTGCAAATATAAAATTCCTCAAGAATCTCTACTCAGAAATCATTGTTCCTGTTTAACTGAAATTATTCCTATTTTTGTGCTTTTTAAAGCTGTTTTTCTTCTGTTTTTGTACATCATCTTGAGACATACATGCGGAAGGAGAGTAATTATTTGGTAAATAATAATACATGAAGTAGCATTTCAACCATTCCAATTGTGGGCCAAATAACCAAACAGGTATCACATTCTGATCACTGCTGGTATTATTTCCATTTGCTTTGTACAGGGAGGGAAGAAACATTAAGTGCTGATTTCTATTGTGAAGCCAGGAACCTGGGGGGGGGGGGGATTATGAGTTGGAAAATGGGAAAGGGAAAAAAAGGGAGGGAAAATACTAATTCTGTCTCAGGGCATATCTAAATGAGTGCCTGACAGATGAGACATTAAATCTAGATTTCTGGGGCATTCATTATGACCACTCAGTTTCCTTTTAATACTGAGTGACAGAAGTACATTTAATATAGGGAGCAATCTTCATAAAAGTATGAAGGAAAGTGTTGCTGAGTGGTACCTTGCTGCATTTTGTTTTGTTTCGGTTAGCCATAAGATTAATATATTTCCCCCCATTTAGCTGCCTCTTTGTTCATCTGAGTCTAGGGTATTCTGAGTGGTGGCAAGATACCATGTTTTACTTTTAATAATGCAAAGATCAGGAAGTTACCAGGAAGCACATTTCACTGAACCAGAGCCAAACCACCTGCTACAGAAGGTAATTTTCCAGGGGTTTCAGAGTAGGCAAAGAGAAAGTTGGTAAAATTACTGTTAATGCTGTCATTTTTCATGGTTTGGCAGTCCTAAGAAAAACCACGTGTGAATTCTTATAGGAAGGGCTAGCAAAACAAAGATTCCTGTAGCAAAAGCAGCAGAACTGGGGGATTTGTTCCATGTGCTCCTTTATGAAGAGGGATACACATTTCATTCTCCATAGCCTCCAGAAGCTCCAGCAAAAGAAATAATTCATGACACAACATATTGAAGAATATTACTTTTGCCTGGAGAAATTTCCTTCGCTGTCTGTCTGATTGTAAGGACTGAATTTCAACTTACAAATGGGCTTGGCCAAGAATTTTTTTTCTGGTGCTGCTCGTATGCTCAACAGACTGCAGAAATTCAGTAAGTTATTCTCTCCTCCACTCCCCACATCATAGAAATAAAGGAGGGAGAAAAAATTCACCAGCTAAATTTCTACATGTCAAGCTGTAGTTAAGGCATAGGAGCAGAACCAGTAAAATCTTTAGGAGCCTACCTATATAAATGGATAAAAAATAAACTTTGCATGGCACTATCACCATATGAAGCATGCCCACTCCTTTCCACAATGGAATAATAAATGATATCATGTCCTACATGAAATCACATTATCTCTTCTCTCGTAGCGAGTGAAGAGCAGACCAAGTGTTTTCACTTCATTTCACATCTTAGCTAAGCTACCTGGAGCAGTTTGCAATGTCACAGTTCCATCTTGAGTTAAAATGTAGTATTTACATGTTACACAAACATTCTGTTAATGGAGGACACCATTAGAAACGCTCTACACCTTTCTCTCTCATCCCATATCTGTTCCATTGCTTCATTCCAATAGTCCTCCCAATTTTCTTATTATATAACCCAGATTTTAAAGGGCCAAATGTAAGATGCCTCTGCAACAGATTCTGGCAGTGTCTCTGCGATCTTACTTTCATTTCCCTAATGGCTCTGTTGTAATTAGATTTGCAAAAACAGCAAAAGGTCTCATTTTGAATGGCAACAGCTGTTGACATCAACATTTTATTGAATAATTTACTGGTTTAATTTTAGCTGCAAAACAATAAAAGCCTCTTGTGAATGATTATTTTACAGGATGAAGATTTTGCTGTTGTTGCCTCTTGCTTTTGGTTGGGCATAGCCAAACTGGCTCACTGCAGAGAAACCATCTTTAACTCAAGTGGCCCATATTAAACGTTTGCAGCTCACATTACTTCAGCTGTTGCAGTGCCAGGTTTCTTTATGATTATGCTAAAGTCTATATTCTGCATGCTGAACATTGGCATTTGAATATGCACTGATTTAGAGTCTTTGCTATATATAATGCATATCGTGTAAAAAATAAGCAAGGCTCTGACTGTAGATCATTTTCCTCCAAAGATGGGTAGAGAAAGCTGGCTGGGATCATAGAGCTGCCGGTCCCATTTATCAGTTGTTGTCTATGTTCATAGCCCTCTCCTTTAGAGACCAATTCTCTCTAGGGGCTGGGAGGGAGAGGAGAGGGGAAATGAGCTGATGAGAAAGATAAGAAAAATGGAAGGGATGACTCCATGATTCTGCTATCCCCTCAAGCTTCCTCTGCCTTGTCTCTAGGGAAGTCTTCAGAATTCTTGCCAGTCTGAAGCTGGAGATGTCTTAACTCAAGTTACGTTCAGGTGTGTCCTATGAAAGATAGAGCACCGTGAACCAAGTCAAGTTACTAAGCATAATGCTAAGCACTGAATGAGCTATTTATATAGCAGGTAGTGTTCTGCCACAGACCAATGTTGCTTTCTGGGTAACCCAGATATCACTATGGGCAGATGCTGCCAAAAAGGGTGAAAGATTATGCAGTGAAATACAGAATGGGTCAATCAGCAAGCCCAGTCTTGTGCTTGTATGTGTGTCTTCAATGGTTCATTCAGAAAGTAATATTACAGTTCTTCAGCCACAAGCACTATCTTTCGAAAAGCATCCCATTGAAGTCTTCTGGAAGCAAGTCCTTTATTTTTAACAATGTCCCATGACATCTGCTGAGCAAACATTACCAACTGAATTATGGTACTCAGAACCAAAGGAAAAGCTCATAAATAAATATGAATGAGAGTTTCTGTATTTGTATTGGGGTTGCTTCATCCACAAATGTGCACAAGGGGCATTCAACAGAAAACAAGAGCCATTTTAATAGGTTTAGAGGAGAAGTGTTAAACACTAGCCATTGGAACATAACAACTGAAGCAGAAATGTAATCACAGATGCCTAAAAGCAAAACCTTAGAGGATTATGTTGTTTTCCAGATATAGATGGGGATATTTTTCATCAAACAAACTATTTTGGTCACACTTTATTAAATTAGTACAGTAGCTGTATAGCTGTGGTATATGAAGGAAAAAATAGTGAATGGATATTCCAATGAAAGGCATAATCTTTATACATTTTTATAACATCTCAAAGGTCAGAGACATTCTAACAAAAACTGACTTCTGCATTTATAATGGCGCTATCAATATAAACAGCATTTTACCAAACTCAGGAACCTAAAGAGTTGGGTATGTTTAGCCTGGATAAAAGAGGACTGAGAGGAGATATGATCACCATCTTCAAATATCTCAAGGAAAATGGAGCCAGCTTGTTTCCTCCTGCTTCAAAGGGTAGGACCTGAACCCAGGGCTTCAAGTTTTAAGAAAGGAGATTCTGACTAAATATAAGAACTGTTTGACAGGGGAACAGACTCCCACAAGAGGTGATGGACTTGGCTACATTGGAAATTTTTAAACAGAGTTTGGATGGCCATCTGTCCTGGATGCTCCCTGCATTGCAGGAGGTTGGACTAGATGATCCCTGGGGTCCCTTCCAAGTCTACAATTCTATTATTAAAATCAACTATTTTAAAGTATCATTTTGCACACTGGCATCCATGCAACCTACAAACTCTCTCTCTCTCTCTCTCTCTCTCTCTCTCTCACTCTATGGTACAACCCAGTCAAAGTCAAGCATGAACTTCACTTTCCCAGTGAAATCACGGAGTCTTAAAATGCTTAACTTAGAATGTACCTTGCTCTGTGTATATATTGCACAAATACCTACAGACTCACACAGACTCATATTGTTAATAAAATCCAATCTACAAATATAAACAAAATGGGAAATTAAGACAGGCAGGCAAGCATACATTTCTTATTCTGCAGATATTTAAAAAAAATATAACAACACACATTAACAATATTTTAAGCAAACATTGGGAAATATGGGGAAATGGCAATTACTTAAAGTATATAAGCTTACCCCTGAGTACAGTTTGGATGACAAGAGTGACATTCACGGTCTTCATCAGCATATTTGAATATGAAGCTGTTTGTCCCTTGTACACCATCAGGGCACTTTTCGACACAGTTGGGGCCATCTTTAAAATGGAAGCACTTGGTGCACTGGTCTGCTCCCTACACAGACAAAAGGAACTACAGTGTTCAGATCTCTTCCCCACCTTGGAGCTTCCCAGGAGCTACTGAGGATATACCAAATATAGTGCCCCCCCTTTTTTTGGAGCACAAGATCTCTTAGTTTCTTCATGGGATCAACTGCATTTTTACTTTTACTGCATTTTACTTTTTACTTTTACTGCATTTTTACTTTTATGGTTCACATTGAAGCCCTTGAAAAGCAGCAGGACTGTCTGTTTCCCATGCACTGCTCCCTTCCCCTAACTCAAGAACTTGTACTGGATTTTATTTTTCTTTCTTTGAAGGAGATGCAAGCTAACACTCACCCAGCCCTGTTTCCCAACATAACAAAGCAAAACAACCCCCCACCCCCACCCCCAAACCCTTAATATAAAACTTAGAACTCATTTGTGGTTATGTTTTGGAGTTTACAGCCAGCCTTTTGGAATAGTTAACCATAAAATAAAATATAATTAAGAATAAGGTATATGTAGCAACTATCTGTTATGGTATAATCCTGCTGCCTCTAGATTGTTCTCACCGGCCCCCGGCAGGTGATCCTCCTGTTGTCCATCTTCTCACACTGAGGGTCGCACTCCACGCAGACAGAACCATTTGCAAACTCCCTGTATTCCCTGTGGAAACAGCAGGCGGGTTAAAGGTGCTGGAGGGTCCAAACAGTAACTGGGCTGGTTCAGTTTCTGATGCAAACATGACTGCTCTGCCAGCGAGGACACTCATCTCCCCTGAGAGTCCTGCATTGCAGGGGTGGACCAGATGACCCTCAGGGTCCCTTCCAACTCTACAATGCTATGAATCGATGATTCTACCAAACCAATCTCTTCTCTGGGTTCATCCAATTTACTTCCCACAAAAATATTGGTGGCTTGACGGCTGAGAAGACTGAGAATGAAGATGTGCCCCTGCTTTTTGTTCACAGTTCCTAAAAGCAAGGATACTGAGAGATTTTGTGTTGTGTGTGGAACTCTGGGCATGGAAAAGTGGAGGCAGCACCTACCTAAATAAAAAGACAAGTTTTGCAGATCCTGAACAGGCTGCTAAAGGTTGTGATGAATTTGATCACCACTGGCCTAAAGTCAGCCAGAATGGTTTCCTCCATCTCATGGAACTGTAACTTTGGCAACTTTTTTGTTACAACTTAAACAACTCTCACAAGTTATTCTTTTCTCTAGGGGAGAAAAAGCCTAATCCAAATGCTATATACAAGAATTATCTCTGAGCTGCCTCTGAATTCATATCTTTGGAACTGCCATCCGTGTTAACATGGTGCTGTGGGTGGGAATTGTGTAGGACTATTAACCCCTGCCTTTCCACCCTGAGAACAGTTTCAATTGCTCTGCCTAACACCAGGCAGACCTGAACTGGCCTAACAGTTGCCCATTCAGTTCCCAAACCCCTCTTTGCATACTAGATAGGTTTGTGATTCAAGGACCCGCCACCCGCTTGGGGATAAGAAAGAGACATGGACACAGTATATTAGGTTAATGGGCTAAAAAAGGTCACAACTTTACAGCATGTGAAAGGTATTGGCTTAGGCATTGGATAAAACAAAAGATCTTGACTCCACCCCCTCAGGGAGGGGTGAGTTTAACAAGAGTTAATCACCAGTGGGAGGAGCCTGTTGATGCAAATACAACTGAAAGCTCCCCCTGATGTCGCCGGGGGTCGTGCCATGGCCCTAGCCACCAGCAAGGGTGTTGGACAGGATCCACGACCGCCGGATTCCCTTACCGGAATACCCATAAAGTGGAGGGGTAGGCGATGGCCACACCCTGCCCTCCAATGCACGAACATATTCCAATGACTAACCTCCAATACCTAAAAGTTGTGACGATTTGCTACAAGGTAGGCGAAAAACCAAGTGGCTGGTGCCAATTTGCCAGTTGGATAAAAATTCCTACCAGGCCCCCTACCAGGCCAACCAAGGCAACCAACCACAGGTCCATAGCAATGTCAAGAATCAAGCAATGAACTAAAGGGAGGGTGGGTGGGTGGTCCGACAAAAACCAGCAGCGGAATGAAAGGGAAGTGCTGCCACGGCCACATGGGAGTGGCAAAACCCCGCCCCAAGCCTCCACCTGATTGGTTGGCTACCTCAGGGCGTGGCACGGCAGCTGGAACACCCCCTGCCAACACGGGAAACGGCTCCTGCTCACAACTCCTCCCCTCTGTAAGGAGGAGAGGCTTTGTTGCTACGCGAGGGAGGACATTGGGACAATGGCTGAAGCAAACTAATATTGTCTCCCTGCTCAGTTTTCCCATCACTGGTGAGTCTCCATTAGACAGATAACTCTAATGCTAGGTCTTGGGTAGAAATGGCTCCTAGTAAAAAAAAACAACACAAACCACCCACCCACCCATTCTATTAGAATTCTGCTGGTCTGGAGAAGATATTTGCACAAGTCAAGCACTATGAGTACCAATTATTGGATCATACCACGATGCAGGGCTGGGGAAACTGTGGCCCTCCCAATGTTGTTAGAGCCCCCCAGCTCCAGCCAACTTGGTCTATCAGGTAGGATGGGAGTGCAACTCCAGCAACACCTGAGAAGCCTCAGGTTCCTCTTTGCTGATATTACACTGTTTAGCTTTCACAGTTCACTGCTACTTGTACCACCCCGGCTGCTGGATAGAAGGGGAACTGCAAGCAATTTCAGCCAGTGTCTCATATCACAGACCATAATCCTAATGGCCTGGGAGGATCAATCTGGTGCTGCCCAGTATAAAGACTCTTGGGTCTGGATACTTCCTCAGTCTAAGTAATGTCACTGTGGGAAAACTGTTAGTTCTCACTAAGTGCACTACTGGCTCTCAGTCACCCTTTCTCCAGCTGATGTCTGACCAGTAGCTAGCTGGTTTCCAGCCTGTCTCCTGTAACCTGGTTTTGGACAGCCCACCTCCAAGGTTCCTCACTCCTGCAATAACTGGAGCCCCATATACTTGTCCACCTTCTTGTTTTCTTAATGTTATGAGACTTTTGTGTGTCAACTGAGAGTTTGTTTAGACCTTGGGTTAGAACCTGTAGGGAAGGTGTGTTAAAAGGAAAATGAAATGATATTGATTTTTTAAATATAGGAGTAACTTTGTATTAATGTAACATTTTTATATGTGACTGTGGGTTTTTTTGTAATATTTTGTTTAAGTTGTCTGTTGCTTCAGTTTTCTGCATACCGCTTAGAGATATTTTTAACATATTAAGCGGCATAAAAATAATCAACCAATCAATTCAAGAGATGAACTGCAGTACTCTATACGTAACATTAGCAAACCACACATTAAATGTATCATCGGATCAGGGCCATCTTACCCATAGGCGCTAGGGGTGTGGGGCGCAGGCCAAGAGTCCGGGCCGTGAGAGTTGCATCCAGGGAGCGCCAAAAACGGGCTCTTCTGCTGCGGGTGGCTGTGTGCCGTGAGTTCAGGTGCAACCGAGCCAGTGAGACCCTGAGGTGGCCGGACGGCTCCGCCCTCCTGCGCACCTGGGACTGGGCAACCTGGGGGGGGGGGTGCCGGGCAGATCTTTGCACCCCAGCGCCACATATGCTTAAGACAGCCCTGCATCAGATTATCAGTTTTCATCAGTTTTAAGATGAGGGTCTCTCTTCCAACATATTTTCTCAGTCACAACAAACCCAATGCGTCACCTTCCACTCCCACTTGCCTGTTCAGGAAGGCACAAAAGGACTATCATGTATGAGTAATAATATACACGATGAGATTCCAGACAGACTGTAATGTTTTGAAGTGCTCATGCAGAGCTCATCTGTTTGTTTGTTTGTTTGTTTGTTTGTTTGTTTGTTTGTTTGTTGTTTGCAGCACAGCAGCAAGATCTGGTGAATGAGCCGAGAGACAGGCAAGAAAAAGAGCTATCTGAATGTAAATCTGTTTTCTGTATGTACTTTTTAGAGTCAGTGTGTGTGGGAATTCTGTGCAAAACTGGAGAAACAGAGCCAACCCACCAATTTCCTACTTTCAATGCTTAGCCTAAGGCTGGAACTACACTCTGGTGGCAGACTCAGTTCGGTGAGTTGGAGTCTCTACTAAAAGGCTATAAAGTGTGGGATAAACGACAATTTGCAGCAGAGAAGTGGCAGATGGAATGCGGATGCTGAAAGTTTCCCTGTGTAGATAGACAGAAACTTTATTTGCATCAGCCATAGCAATAAGATAAAATATACTGGGGATAGAGCTAAATAGTCAGCTATACAAAACCCCACTTTACCCTTGTGCTCCTGAGCCCCGTGGATCCCCGCGGCTTTCCTTATGAAATGGGAAGCAGATGTCAATACCTCAGTTACAGGGAAAGCAGCAAAAGGAAGGTGTTGAAGCATTCCCTGATTGGCATCACACCCTCACACCTCTGTTGTAAAGTATATGCACTATGATAAAATGCAAGCTCTGTATATTCTCATGGGATGGGAAGCACAAATAGAATCCCAGTTTAATGTTGGAAGAACAATTATAAGGATGTATGACTTGGTAATCCTAACTATTGCAATGCAATGATCAAAAATAGTGTCAAGCTGGGGAGGGGGCAACACAGAAGAGCATCATTACCAAGGAGGACAATTATGAAGCATATAATTATAATTTCTTGAAACTCCACTCTTGGATATACATGAAGAGTCTTTATTGTCTGCGGTGTTGTTCTTGTATATCTAGAAGGACACCTTCTAAAATTACACCTAGGTAGATTTTACAAAAAGGTTTTTTGCTACAGATTTTGAAAAGAAAATCTTTCAGGGAAATTGGCTATGATTACTAGATGCTAATGGGTAATTTGGACTTCTTTCATGCATCCTCTGGATAGAACATCTCTTTTTCAGGCCTCACATCAAAAAGCAGTTTAGTGCATGCTTAATTGAAGCATGTTGACTACTTAAGTTAAATACACTTTCTAAAAATCAGCCCTAAGTAGGGGATATACTTTTTGTGGTGTGCAGGGTTTCAGGATACAGAGGTAAGGGAAAATGGAGTGTAGTCGGACACACACTCTGGACTTTAAAACGGCCAATTTTGAAAAGCTGAAGGAGCTACTGGGTGTGATCCCATGGCCAGAATTACTCAAAGAGAAAGGAGTCCAAGGTGGATGGGAGTTTCTGAAAGGAGAAACATTGAAGGACCAAACCAGACAATACAAACAAGAAAGAAAAGTGGGAGGCATCTAAGGAAACCGGTGTGGCCGTAAAAGGAGCTTTACAGATGAGTTGAGAGTTAAGAAGGGCATGTATAAGAAATGGAAGAAAGGGGAAATCACGAAGGAGGAGTATACTCGAGTAGCCAACAGTTGCAGGGGGAAAGTCAGATTGGCTAAAGCTCAGAATGAGTTCAGGCTTGAAAGAGAGGTTAAAAATAATAACAAAAGGTTTCTTTGGCTATGTATGAAGTAAGAGGAAGAACAAGGAAATCGTAGGTCCTCTGTGTGGGGAACATGGAGAAATGCTACTGGGTGACAAAGAGAAGGCGGAACTACTCAACATCTACTTTGCCTCTGTCTTCACCCAAAAGGAAAGTGGTGCCCAACCTGGTGATAACAGAATAAATGATGTAAGGAGGGAACTGCAGCCCAATATAGGAAAAAAGGTAGTATGGGAACACCTAGCTACTTGAAATGAAGTCAAATCTCCAGGGCCTGATGAGCTGCACCCAAGGGTACTAAAGGAGCTTGCGGATGTAATTTCAGAGCCTTGGTCTATGATCTTTGAGAATTCTTGGAACAGGTGAGGTCCCTGCAGACTGGAGGTGGGCAAATTTGTCCCCATCTTCAAAAAGATGGAAAAGGAAAATCCAGGTAACTACCGACCGGTGAGTTTGACATTGATACCAGGGAAGGTCCTAGAACAAATAATTCAACAGTCCATGTGTGAGCATTTAGAAAAGGATGCTGTGATTACCAAGACCCAGCATAGGTTTCTCAAAGTTAAGTCATGCCAGACCAGTCTGATTCCTTTCTTTCTTTTTTAATGGAATTACAAATTTGGTGGATCATGGAAGGAAGCTGGTAAAATGTGGGTTGAACGAGGTAACTGTTGGGTGGATTTGTAGCTGGTTGACTGACTGAACCCAAATAGTACTCATTAATGGTTCCTCGTCATCCTGGGGAAAAGTGACAAGTGGGGTGCCGCAGGGTTCCCTCCTGGGCCCGTTGTTGTTCAACGTCTTTATAAATGACTTGGTTCACACAATGCTTCTTTAACAAGGGATGGGCAAAGCTACAGGGGAATCACCTCTTAGGTGGGGGTTTTGTTCCTGGCCGCAGAGCACGCCATTCCAGCCCTCTTCCACCCCCGCTCCATTCTGTCATGTCCTCTTTCAGCACTGGAAATGGTGCGCATTTCAGTGGAAGTGTGCATGCTAATTGTGTGAGAGTGGGGAGACGCCTGCATTCATCCAACCACCACAAATGTCCCCTTATTCTGCTTTCCAAATACTGACATTAGATTTTTGGGACCACTTCATAGGCATCCAATTTTTTTGCTGCTGTTGCTCATCATTTCATAATAAAATACTAAGAAGCTATTTCAGATTGTGCTCATCAATCCCACACTTATTTCAGATTGTTCCAGACTATTGGTTTCAAAAGATTGGCTAGTTATTTTGCTTCAAGCCGTGCTCCTCAGTCTCCCAATTCAAAGCTGATATCAGGTAAGCAAGCCTTCAAATCACAGACTGGGCTAGCAATTTCACTTCGTGCTGGGCTATTTTTCAATATCGTTCCCATTTGATGGGCACATATGACTAGCTACTAGCTATCATGTAAGAATCCTACATGGTGTCCAGCAATTATTGATTGCCTGCTGGTTGTTTGAGACATTCACCTGCAACAGCAAATTCCTTTGGGAGCAGAAAATCATGAATATTGATAATAATCTTATTTCATATGGGAATCTGAACCTAGCAACATGCTTGTTTAAATTTCAATATAATGAGTACACTTCTTGGCAAGCACAAAAAATGCAGAGGGGGGTGTCTTACCCATCATAAAGATTACAAGCCTTTACGCAGGTCCTTCCCCTGATGAAGTGTTTGCAGGACAAACATTGGTCCGGTCCTGGCCCCCAACATCCATTTCTTGAGCATAAATGGCTGCACATCATGCCCTCCGTAGCTGCAAAATAAAGAGAATAATAACAGTTGAAAATATACTTAACTTCTAATTGGTGAGCATTGTTCCACCACCATCAATGCCACCCTTCATTACAGTCGACTCACACCTTACGCACATCTAACAGGCGCATTTTCAACTTGATACAGTTGAAATTGCACAAATTAAATGCATGGAAGGCAGAGAACTTAAGAGTTATTTCTGTACTGGGTTTCCCCAGAGTCCAGTAAGCAACTCTGAGATCTTAAAAGTAGCCATCGTGCACTCAAGTGCTGCGCTGTAATTTTTGCAGGACACTCCCCCTTTTCTTTACTATATGTGATTTCAGCTTTACGAGCTGTCCCTGCAATGTAACCCACATGTAAAATGCAAGCCGACTGTATATGAAAAAGGAAAATGCAGGGTGAAATCTCTCTGCAGGGAAGAATTCCTTCTGGCTTCAATTTGCAATGACTCTCGACCAGAGCATGGGGTGGTATGGAATGACCTCCCCTAATAAAGGCCTGTCTTCCTACATCATTGTGTTTCAGGAGAGAATATGAAAATATACCCAATAGACAGACGTGGGGGCAATTACTAAGATAATTACTACAGCTGCTTCTCATTTTCTGTTCAGATTGTGTATTTGGACTTTGCTGTGTGATTTGATATGCAGTATTTTATTGTTTTCTATATTAAGGCCTGAGGTGATGTGTAAATGGAAAGGCAGTTATAAATAAACAAGCAAATAAATCAAATGCCTGTTGTTATTTAGCTATTGCATTTTAAAGCCCACCTTCCCTTCAAGGAGCTCAGGGTGGCATCTCCTCACAACAACCCTCTGAGGGAGAAGTTAGGCTGAGAGCTGGTCACCTTTCAGCCATACTTACCTGGGGTGGTGTAGCTGGTGGCAGCAAGAAGAGAGGGAACAAGGGAGGTCTCTCCCTCCCTCCCTCCCTCCCTCCCTCCCTCCTTGGTTGCCTGGTATGCTCTGCTCCAACACACTAGAGCAGGGGGCGGCAAGGTCTACCTCACCTGGGCCGGTTTCACTCCAGCGGAGATCCCTCCGTGGGCTGGATCGCACGTGAATGGTGCGATTTTTGGCGTCTGCACAGACACGATTTTCAGCGAGCATGCGCAGATGCGATTTCCCCGCGCTGGCTTAGTGCAGCACATGGGGACTCGCTGAACAGGTAGCTCAGTTCAGGGGTGGCTCGTGAGCTGGTTAAATGCCCCCCGTGGGCCACTTGTGGCCCATGGGCCTTAGGCTGCCGACCCCTGCACTAGAGTGCTGGTGCCAAGGTCTCAAGTAGTTACGGTACTGTCATGTCAGTAGTCCTCAGGAAAGCTACATTTCCCTGGAGCTATCCGAGCCTGGAACCCTCTCGATGCCCTGCTAGGCACAAGAGAAGGAAGGGAACGACTATTCATCTCCCCACAGCTGCTTGCTACTGAACATGCCACCTGCATGAGCCAGCAAAAGGCCTTAAAGAGAAGGCGGTGGCTGGTGATGGTGGTGAGTAGGATAAAAGTGGGACAGGGTAGGCCCAGATGTGAGCTGAGCTTCCTCCTGGCGATGTGGCTTATATCTCAGCCATTCCTATGCAAGCCACATGTGGCTCATCTACTTCTAAGGATAATAATCACTGTCTGATGAGAAATGTGTTTTCATTAAATAGAAAGATCTGTAAAGGTGACATCACTGGGGCAAGATGGCGCCCCACTGCTCTTGCTCAAACTCCCCCCCCCCTCAAACTTTTAACAGCCCCAAGCACGCTTTGAGATGCAGCATCAGAAGATCACAAAGCAGCACTCTGGGCAACTGGTTTTCGCTTCCATCTCAGATCATCAGATAATCACAAGTCCAGGCCACAGCCATTTCCAAAATGGTTGTCAGGGCTCAATGAAGTGAAAAACAACAACTAGTAAGTTCGGTTTTCCTAATTTACTTGAAATTAAAATTAAATAAATAAGAAAACAAAAAGGATCTGTAAAAATGAGAGCAACACACACAGGTATCATATATGCTACAGAAGACACAGATGTAAAGTCTAGAAAGAAGAATTGCACTCTAGAGTACACCTCACATTCCAGAGGCAAGAGGCAAGAAAATGCTCTCCAGATTTATTTATTTCCTTCTATTAGTTGTTGCTTGTTGCTGCTGCTGCTGCTGCTGCTGCTGCTCTTCCACCAATGCTCAAGGCATGTTGCAGAGTAGCCAAAAGGCAGACCCTTCCCATGAGGGCCTTATGATTCAGCATCATGGCAGAGGAGGAGATGGAGGAGAAGATAACAGCAAAAAATATGCATTCAATTTATAATGTTTACTTCATAATGTGATTTAAAAGCATGTGCAATTCCTTCATCTTATCTTAGCTGGGGCGGGAGTGGGGGGACTCTAACTGCCTGACTTAAAATGATGGGTTGCAGTCCCAAAAGATTTGTTGCAGAAAGTCCCTGCCCCTTTCCTTCTTGTGTTCTCTGTGGTTCTACTTATTCTGCACAATATCATGGAGTCTTACACGTTGAGAAGTGTTTACTCTGTATTCCTGGCACCAGAATGAATGGCTGACTGTGCCTCATTAACAAATATACCGAATATCTGTCATCCAAGTGTACTAGGCCCTTAAGCATATTATTACTTTCATATAGCTGTTCCTTCCTCAACTCTCTGCTTCACACTCCTCTTTCATCACAGAGCTGCAGTCTTCAGCACTGGCTATGTTTTCTCCAAATGCCCCATTTGAGCTATACAGCATCCCTTGCCTAATAGCATTTTTTTAAAAAAAAAATGTTCTTATTGTTTTTTCAGAAAAACAACACTTATGCCTGATCTCAGGATCTCAGATCTCAGGATCTGTCTTGATCTGTCTGGATTTCAGCCTCCTCAATATTTCCAGGAGGAATCTAGTATCAATATGGGATGAGAGAGAAGCAAAGGGGTGGGAGTGATCTTTCCCAAAGGGTCCACCTTCCCTATTCTAAAGTTGAAACAACCATCACCTCCACTCTGTTGTAGCATGTTCTTCCAGCCTTAACTCCAACCTTAACACCCACCATTCCCGAGGGAGAAAGTGATTGAAAGGTAGACACCAAAAGAGGACAACAAGGGCGCATGAGAGCAGAAATAGGACAGGCCTAAGTTCTTTTAGAATGTGGTATCTTTTTGCTATATGGTTTTTTACGCATATATACAACCTGAGCATAAGATGTAGGGGTTCACTGCATTGCTTCTCCTGCAGCCTCTGTCTCTCAGCTGCCCAGACTGCTTCCTGCTTCTAGCTTCTGGCTCTCACACACCACTCTGACTGCCCTGGCCAGCTGTGGGAATTTATTCTTGACCATGGCAATGTATTCCTGGAGCTTGTCCACTGTCTCACTCTTCTCTTTGAGGAAATACACAACACAAAATCTTGAAAAGTCATCCAGAAATATTAAAATATATCTATTCTTTCCCAGTGAGGGAACATTCATGGGTCCACATATGTCAGTGTGCACTATGTCAAGCACTTTGTTGCTTCTTTGTTCTGCACAACGTGGAAATGAAGGTTTTACAGCCTTCTCAGTAATACAGCTTATGCACTTTGCTGGAGCTTTGTTGCTCTGCTTTACCTGCAAACCTCTTACAAGATCTCTTTTCTGTAGATCCAGAATGACGTTGGTGTCTCTATGTCCAAGCCTTCTGTGCCATAGGTCCAGATCTGCTTCATCCTTCTGGCTGGAATGTGCCACTTTTGCAGACTGATTCTCTGAAAGATCAAGCTCATATACACCATTGATTAGCTCTGCTTGAGCAAACACTTTGCCATTTCTAGTCACCTTGCATTCTCCATTTCCAAATGTGATCTGGAAACCTTTCTTGTCCAGTGTGGACACGCTGATTAAATTGCAGCTCAGCTCTGGTACATACAAAACTCTAGAGATTGTGTTCTCAATGCATTCATTGTTTATATTGCATTTCAGACTCATGGAACCTGCACCTTTTGCTTTAACAATGTTCCCATCTGCAATTTCAATTTCAGATCCTTCTTCATCATTTATCTCATTAAAATAGTCCTTTTTATATGAAAAATGCGAGCTGGCACCTGAATCAATTATCCATTTATTACGTCTATTTTCACGATTCTGGACAGTTAAATTCCTTTCTTGCAGTAGCCATGTGCATTCACATTTCCCCTTCTTTTCTCCTTTTGGCTGAAAGGGGTGGGGTTTCTTGGCTTTAGGAGCCTTGCAATTCTTTGCAATGTGTCCTTCTTTGTTACAATTGAAACAAATCACTTTCTTAGGCATCTCTTTGGACTTTGTACATTGCCTAGATGCATAACTGCTGTCCTTGCTTCTAGCATTTCTCACTGGAGATTCAGCTCTATCTCTGCATTCTTCTTTTAAATAACCAATCAAGTCTTTAAAAGTCAGACCTTGTCTATGATCCATCAAACTTACAAATGCGCTAAAGCGTGGTCCAAGTGATGATAACAAAAATGCTATCTTTGTATCTTCATCAAAAGCTTTGGGAGTCAGATCAATTCTTTGAATAATCTCAGTAAACTTGTTGATGTGCTCTGTGAATTCCTCTTTTGAATTCATCCTCACTCTGGTTAATTTACACACCAAGTTTCTGAAGCAGTTTATGCTAGATTCTCCATACACGCGCTCAATATCTCTTAAGATTTGAGATGCATCATCTGTACTATTTATTAATGATAGCTGCTCATCACGAAGTCCACTCAAAATTATGTGTCTAGCTTCGCTGTTCATGCGTTTCCAAGCACTTATCTTGGCTAAAGCTTCCTCAGACGATCCTGTAGGCTGAGGGTTTAAAGCTTCCAAAATGTGCTTATAATCTAAACATGCTATCAAGCGCTGCTTCCAGTGTATGAAATTGTGTTCATTCAGCACAGGCATTCCTAGCTTTGCATCACTATCAAAAGCTGCTCTAGCCATCTTAAAATCCAAAAATTTCAAAATTCTTCAAAATTTCAAAATTTCTCAAAATTTTAAAATCAAAATCTCAAAAATCTCAAAATTCAAAACAAATCTTCACTGCCTTGGGTCACTGTGAACTCTGAGGGAAGGGGGGGGGGTTGCTCAATCCCCACTGCACAATGGAACAAAGGACCATGTGCTTACCAGGAAGTTAACTCAGAAAAATACTACTCAATTCAAAATCACAATCCAATGCAATCCTTCAAAAATACGCAGAAATATGCAATACTGGGCCCAATAACCCTTTGTGGGAATGTTCTGGGGTGCAGGAGAGGATATATTGACTAATTATATCCTTATCCAACTTGTGCTAACAAGTTCCCAAAATATCAGCAGAGTTTATAGACATTCCCCTTTAAGTTCGCAACGGTAACGCTTGCACAGGTTCGCTAGAACCTCTATAATAATTACTCTGGTAATTTCCCCTTTGTTCCCTCTTAAAATACAAGACACGACACAGTCTTTATAAAAGTATAAAAGAGTTTACTCACGTTCTGTTCACAATATGATCCCAGAAGGTAGGCAGGCTTAAAAAGGTTACATGCACTTAGAATCTATCTTGTAGCAAGATAGTACTGTCCTCTCTTGGCTGGGAGCCAAGAGGGCATGTTGCTCCTTCAGAAGATGAAGATGGCAGAGAGACAAGAGGCAAGAGGCAAGAGGCAAGAGAGAGAGTGGCTGCCTGCCCTGTGCTTTTATCATTTCCTCCGCATGTGACCAGAGGTGGGTGTGGCCTCACCTGTGCAGGTAATGATAAAAGCACAGGGCAGGCAGCCACTCTCTCTCTTGCCTCTTGCCTCTTGCCTCTTGCCTCTTGCCTCTTGCCTCTTGCCTCTTGCCTCTTGCCTCTTGCCTCTTGCCTCTTGCCTCTTGCCTCTTGCCTCTTGCCTCTTGCCTCTTGCCTCTTGCCTCTTGCCTCTTGCCTCTCTGCCATCTTCATCTTCTGAAGGAGCAACATGCCCTCTTGGCTCCCAGCCAAGAGAGGACAGTACTATCTTGCTACAAGATAGATTCTAAGTGCATGTAACCTTTTTAAGCCTGCCTACCTTCTGGGATCATATTGTGAACAGAACGTGAGTAAACTCTTTTATACTTTTATAAAGACTGTGTCGTGTCTTGTATTTTAAGAGGGAACAAAGGGGAAATTACCAGAGTAATTATTATAGAGGTTCTAGCGAACCTGTGCAAGCGTTACCGTTGCGAACTTAAAGGGGAATGTCTATAAACTCTGCTGATATTTTGGGAACTTGTTAGCACAAGTTGGATAAGGATATAATTAGTCAATATATCCTCTCCTGCACCCCAGAACATTCCCACACCAGCCCCCTTGGCAAGGCCAATCCACAATCCTGATGGCAAAACAAGGGTCTGGGGGAACTTTGGCTGCTGCTTGTCTGATACCCTCAAGAGCTACTGCCAGTCCGTGAAGACAATACTGAGCTAGATGGACAATGGCATGTTTCCTCATCAGGCAGATTCTTATGTTCCTCATGCTCCAAAGCCAGTCTTTGCAAAAGTACTTCAGCTGTGATTCAGTTGACAACTACGATATAGTCCAAGGCAATGAAGAATTCATGGGACCCAGAGAGAAATAAGCAGCTTTGAGATACGATATCACCCAGACCATACTATGGAAATTACAAATGACATAATTATTTATTATAATTATTCTCGTGAACACCTAGGGTCAGATCAAGTTAAAGGCAAATTAGGCAATTGCTTTGGGCATTATATTACCTGGAGAAACCCCAAAACTGTCTTGCTTCCTTTTCTAAGGCATTTTTAAAGCTCCTCCTGGAAATTTGACAAGGTAATAAACTTTCCCCAACAAATACAAAAGAAGTCCCTCTACATATATAAAGGACACAAACATGAGAATAAACTTTCATTAAAAATCTTGGCTTGTCACTCTCTTTTATTAAAGGAAAGTTCCACAAGAATATTACACAGTAAATTAAACAAGTAGGAATAAAGTCAATTAGGCCACAACGGTTTGTAAACATAATTGACTGAAGGTGTTTATGAACAAGCTGCACTTTTGCAAAATAGCACTGGCAAAGTGCTACACAGCACTTAGGTACTATTCAGTTCTTCCCTATTCACAGTAGTCTATTATTTCCAGTAATGGAGGGGTAAGAATTGCAACATTTTCCTGACCCATTGCCTTATTCTGTCTGGAGCTGGGGCCATTTCTCTCACTACACAAAAACAAGCCATGTGTATTTTATTTACAACAGCACAGAGACTATAAGCTAGACCCAGCAAAAACCAAGAGTCTGCTCTGCAGCTTGTGGGTAAATTTTTAAAAGTTCTCAATGCCAAAAGTTAGCTTTAGACTTTCAGCCAATGAGACCATCCATAGGCAACACCTCTGCTCAGGTACAGTACCCATTCTGTGTTTTGATGGTGCACCATGTCACCAGCACCAAGTCAATGCTAAATAGCAGTCATGAAAGAAATATCAAGTTTTCTTTCTTTAAAATAAGGGGATCCTGGTAATGGTTTCTGATATTATGCGTTCCTCATTATCTAAGTATACTGAGGTCTAACTGAAAGTTAAAGATACTGATGACAAATCTTTCTCCATAGTTTCAGGTCACTTCCGTTCTCTCAGCTCTGCAAGTATAATTGATTTGTGGGGGGTGGTAAGGGAGGAGAACCCACAGTTCAGTAGTGAGCATATACTTCCGACGCATAAGATTGCAGGTTCATGCTCTGGAACTATCAATCAGAATATCTCATGCAGCAAACTGAGGAAGGGGTGGGTGGAATCACACCAGAGCAGGATGGGCACATGACCAGTTTTATAATGGATAATCCTTTGAATAACATTCAAAGGGCTCCCGGGGCAAGTCCTCTACTTGAAGGAGTCCTCTGATTGAAGGGTCTGCTTGGTCAATGTTCAGTGTAAAGACACACACACACACGGGACCCAGAGAGAAATAAGCAGCTTTGAGGTACGATATCCCCCAGACCATACTATGTAAATTACAAATGACATAATTATTTATTATTTACTGTTATTATTACTGTTAAAAGGGAGAACAGTGGTGCAGGCCGTGAAGTTGCCCATCAACAGTTAGCACACCAGGACGCCAACTGAGCAGGCACACAGAGGCCACTCTCTTCCCCTCTATAGTGAGATGCACTGTTCTTCTGAGTAAGTTGCAGTAATAATGCCTAAAGTCCATCTACACACATAAATCAGGATACACAATTTCTATGCAGGTGTATGTCCTCGTTTGTCCTCTTATTTGATTTTGAGGGGTTTTTTGTTTGTTTCGGAGGTGCCTGAGATCCCAAAAAGATGGCAGCAGCCAAGGCAGACAGTGGTAGGCTAAACAGACCAAGAACCTGACTCAGCTCAAGGCAACTTTATAATAGGCTTCTCTTTCCCCTGTATATCTAGGTTCAGGCAACCAAATAACTACACCCCCACCCTGAAATCTCTCCACGTTCCTTAAATTCATCCTCTCAAGGGTTCTGGGACTCCCTGAGGTTACAGGTGTGTATTTGTGGAAATAAGAACTTAAGCTTCACTATCAGTTATTACAGATGTTTGCATATGCGTTTGGAGGGCATTTCTCTCTGTAAACATCTTCGAAGTTAGTCTCTTTGGACTGGATTGAATTTCCATCATATAAGGCTGACTGCTCTGTGGTATAGCTTTCATTTAAGGGTCTAGATATACATTAAAGGGCCATGATTGATGCTAGTTCTCAATTATTTTTAATAAGAGATCTGCAGCATTTGTGCTTCAAAATAAAGATTAATAGTTTTAAATAGTCTGTAGGCAAGTGCAATTAAGCACAGAATCATAGAATCATAGAGTTGGGGGGAACCCCAAGGATCATCTAGTCCAACACTCTGCTATGCAGGAATCTCAACTAAAGTTTCCATCACAGATGACTATCCAACCTCTGTTTAAAAACCTCCAAGGAAGGAGAGTCCACCACCTCCTGATAGAGTCTGTTCCACTGTCTGACAGCCCCTACTGTCAGAAAGTTCTTCCCAATGTTTCTCTCCTTTCTTGTAACTTGAAGCCATTGGTTTGGGTCCTATCCTCCAGAGCAAGAGAAAACAAGCTTGCTTCATCTTCTATGTGACAGCCCTTTAAACATTGGCTATCATATCTCCCCTCATCTAGGCCAAACCTCCTCATACTGGCCAAACATCCCCAACTCCCTCAACTCCCTCATAAGGCTTGGTTTCCAAATCCTGGATCATCTTGGTCACCCTCCTCTGCACATGTTCTACCTTGTCAATATCCTACTTAAATTGTGGTGCCCAGAACTGGACACAGTACTCCAGGCAAGAATGGAGTGGTACTATTCCTTCCCTTGATCTGGACACTATACTTCTGTTTATGCAGCCGAGAATGGCATTAGGGTTGTCCCCCCCCCCCCCGCTGCATCACACTGGTGACTCGTGTTAAGCTTGTGGTCTACACACATGGAAGGCACTGCAGAAAAGGCCTGTACTTGTGCTGCCGTCCTCCAGACCTCTCATAGAGGAGGCACAAGAAGAAGGGTTTCTGATGATGATTTCAGGGTCTGGGTAGGTTCATATTGGGGAGGTGGTCACTGAGGCCTTCCTGGTCGGTCACTACCAGTTCAGACCCCAAACGCACATATGAGAAATTAATATTTTTTTGTGCCGACATGCATCATTTTACTTTTGTTTCCATTTAATTACTTGGCCATTTTACCACCCATCCACTCAGTTTGGAGACGTCGTTTTGAAGCTCTTCACAATCTCTTTTTGCTTTAATGTGACTGAAAAATTGAGTATCACCAGCAAAAGTGGCCACCTCACTGCTCACTCTAGATCATTTGTGAAGTTCAAGATCATAGTACCGATCCTTGGGGGACTCCACTTTCTATACATCTGCATTGGGAGAACTGTCCATTTATTCCTACTCTTTGCTTCTTGCAATTTAACCAACTCGTGATTCACAAGAGGACCTCTTCTCTTGTTCCTTGACTGCTAAGCTTTCTCAGGAGTCTTTGGTGAGGTACTTTGTTGAAAGCTTTTTGAAAGTCTAGGTACACTGTGTCAGCTGGATCACCTCTATCTATATGCTTGTTGACACTCTCAAAGAAAGGCTTGTGAGAAAGGACTTTCATATGCTGCTGCCTTTTTCAGGCTGTTCAAACTGCAGATGCTTCTTTGAAATCACTAACAATAAGATGAAATCTTCATCAACTTACTTTTTTTTCCCCATTGAAGATCTGAATGCAGGCACCTAGTAAATGTAGTTTGAAATATCATAACATTTGTGGCTCTTTCACTCATGTAAGAAGCAACTGTATCTCTATATTTAATGTAGGGTTCCAAAATGCTCAATGAATGTGATCCAACATAGTGTCAATCAGATGTCCACGATGAACTCCCATATGCGAGGAGACTCCGTCTACCTAAACCAGCTCATGGACCTTGGAATTCAAATTCTAAATGTGGTAGTGTCCATTCTCAGCCTGGCCCCCAAATGCCCAGCCCTTTGACCAAGGCAATCATAGCCTGACCATTGCAGCTAAGAGGCAGGGAGTCCGTGAAGTGATCAAAGAGAAGATGGAAAGTCCAACAAGGAGAAAGGAGGATAATCTGACAGAAGATACAGCCCATTTTGCTGTTGGACCCTCTGCTAGCAGCATAACAACTCCTGGCAAAAATGTTGTCTATCATTTTTGGGTGAAAAGCACAGGAATATTCGACCCACCCTAATGAGAAAACTTGTGTTTTTAAATAAAGCAGAAGGGGTTTAATTGAATAACGCTATTAAAGATCTATGAATCCAAATTCAAATTTTAAATCCTGCCCCCACACTCACAAATAATTCCTCTCAAGACACCCAGTCCTTCTGTGACTTCAAAACAACTAAGCCAGTGGCAGCTTAGGGGCTGTGACCAGCTGCAGTATTCAGACAGCTGGCAAGGCCAACGCACACCTAAAGTGCCCCAGGGGCTGATGCCTACATTGCTGCCCATTGGCACTGCAGCTAGCATGAGCCACCCTGGCAGCGCTGCACCCACTCCCCTTAGAGGGGCTTACCTGATGTGGTACTGCTGGTACTGCATTGCAGGAGATATAATAAAAGTAGCTGCCTGCCACTGACTGGAGACGAGTAAGGGCTTTGCTCCACTTCCAATGGCACTGGCTTCACACGCTGGGCAAGTCCATATGGGGAGAGGGGGTGACTGACTGCTGGGAACAGCACCCACATTTGAGCTCCATGTGGCCTAAATTGTGATGGTTGGCAGCAGCAATTCCTAGAGGGCCCTGGGGATTCTAGGGGGCGAAGCTGCGACACTGAGGGCTTATGCTCACTTACCTTTCCTCCACTCTTTCAAGGCATGGTCTGAACACCCCCTTGTTTGTTCTGGAGCTTTCCCTGCCAAATCCCGCTCTTTAAAGCTCAAAGTCAAATTGACATTTGCTCTGATTCAGCTTTAAAGAGCAGAATTTGCAGGCAAAGTTCTAGAACAGAAAAAGAAAAAAACTGCTTGGACACAGAGCATTAAAGCACAGACCTCTGCCTGGAAACAGCAGGGCAAAAGAGGTGGATAAGCCCCGACCTGCAGAGCCACATTAGAAGGTACGTTGAGGGTGAAGTCCAAGGACAATGAGGAACAATAGGAAAGGCTCAAGGATATCGAAAGCCAGAGCCCATTAGGTATATTCATGTCTGTGGTGTCACAGGCAATGTACATGCAGCACGTTTATATAAGTGCAGTTATCCTG
The DNA here is from genome assembly GCF_964252035.2 of Podarcis erhardii. Classification (NCBI taxonomy): domain Eukaryota; kingdom Metazoa; phylum Chordata; class Lepidosauria; order Squamata; family Lacertidae; genus Podarcis; species Podarcis erhardii. Next base: position 138,295,181 of record NC_138497.1, on the reverse strand, counting down.
TGATGAGTCTTCGTGAAGATTGCTGGCTTGGGAAAGGGAGTGCTTTCCTGTGACGTTCTCCAGTATATTTGCTTAAATTGAAATGAACCAGACTGCCACCTTTAACCTGAGTTTTACTTATACAATAATGCTGAATATTGGTGCAATCATTCAACGTTATGCCCTCTTCTATAAAACAGCAAATAATTAGTTTCCTAATGAGGGAAAAAATTATTTATTCTATTAAAATATTGCTTCTGTGTTATTACCAAAGCAATAGGTGCTTTGTTTATTTCTGTACAGGTAAACAAGCTTCCATATTCTTCAAAATGCAATGCCAATGCTTACTGGCACATAAGGAGAATAATACTTACTGCAGTTTTCAGCCTTCTTATTTCTGTGGATCACAGTCTTTTGATTAGGGGTGCTGAAGAGACTGGTCCAGTTGATGGTGTGATAGTAGCACAAGTTACTATTGTCTGTTATGTAGATGTTGCCAGCACTGATATGCTTCAGGGACTGGAACTGTAGAGATCTAATTCCCTGCTGCTTGAGAATAAGCAAAGAAAGGCCACTGGAAGAGGAAACAAGAACAGAATAGTAAATAGGCACACAGAGATATATAGAGCCATGCATATATTGTGAGAACTTGCTTTGTTGCTTAGATACAACTATCACATGCAAGCAAAGGGCCAGAAATGGAAAAGATGGGAAAGTAATCTAATTTGAGCCCCTACTCTCCACGCTTTGACCCATCCAGAGTATAATGTGCCACAAGCAGAGAGCAAGTGCTAACACAGTGCGCAAAGCCATAGGTGCTCAAAGGTACAGAGGAAAGAACAGTCCAGATGTTTGAGGCAAGGCAGGTAGGCACAACACCTAAATACTAGCTTTGGGGAGAACAACATGATCAATGATTACTTGTTTATCCAAAGTGGAAAGTAGGGCATTAATGATGGCTTTTAAAAATTGCTCTTGGAATGCATAGGAATGTGATCATGTTGTGAAATGAATTGCAGCGGCCTCTGCAACCCTTGCTCCAGTCACGATGAGATCCAATTGCAGAGTGTACTCATTCACTATTAGTGCACATAATGAATATTTTCCCCATATGACTGGGACAGAGAAAAGGCTCAAACTGACTGTTGTTGGCATCCATCTGTCTTGGGAGACAAGAGTGCACCTTTGGAGATGAAGACAAACTGTTGGAGACAAACTGCTGTGGCTGTAGAGAGACATGTTTTGTTGGGAGAGACATATGGGAGAGACATGTTTTGTTGCAGCTGGGGCAGATGAAGGCATCTGGTTGCGCTGTTGCAGATGTGCCATGTCATTTATTCTTTCTGCTCTCTTCCCAGTGGTCATTCCTTTTCTGGTCACTGCTGTGGATACATGACCTGACTGATTGTCTCCAGCTGTTGTGGTCGTCTGCAAGGGATTCCCACATAGCGGGGTTAACATTGCCAGCCTTCCTGTCATGTTTGCAGACATCTTTGTAACACAGCGTTTCTCTGCCAATGGGCTGGTGCTTGAAGCCAGCTCTCCTCAGAGCACGTCCTTGGGGATCCTGCCATCTTCTGTTCTGTGGACATGAGCAAGCCAGCACAGATGTCGCTGAGAGAGGAGTGTGAACGTGCTGGGAATGTGGGCTTGGGAGAGCACATCTTTGTTTGAGTCTCTACCCTGCCATGGGATGCCCAAAATCTTTCTGACACAGCACATGTGGAAGGCGTGGAGGTGTCGCTCCTGGTGGGTATAAGTTGCCCATGTCTCCCTACCATGAAGCAGCAGGCTCCACAAGCCAGCTGGGCAGGGCTTCATCTTGGTAGTGGTAGTTAGCATCACAGTCTCCCATACCCTTTTCAAGAGGCAAGCTTTCAGAATATTTAGAATTAGCCAAATTGACAGATATAATAAGACAAAAACCAAAAAGTGAAGTGAAAAAGGAATGGAAGTGTCTAAATGAATACCTTAAAAGCCAAGGTTTGAGGACAGAAATCTGGCTGAGTCTGGAATAACCTTGTGAAGTGAAAGGATAAGAAAGAGGGATTTATATCTGGATGCTAGACTAGAGATGATAAGGACAAGAGGAAAACAGGAAGACACAAAGGAGGTGCTGTGGGATTGGTGGAAGTCAATATTTGTTTTTCTTTTTAGTGTTTATATTATTAACTTGTAAGATATGGATTTGTGGTGGGTTTTTTTGAATGTCGGTTCTTGTGTTTTGTGTATTGTTATTTTTCGATATTTTTTGTGTTGTTGTTGTGTGGAAAATACTAATAAAATTTTCAATTATTAAAAATAAAAATAAAAATGAAGAGGCAAGCCATTGCCATAGCTGCCTTGCCAATACACTTGTCCAGCTCTGTGTCGATGGAGAGAATGCTAGTTATGGTGGAGCCCAGGAAGACAAAAGCATTGACTACCTCAAGTGTGTGGTCACCAACACTAATGCTTGGAGTGCTGACTATGTCCTGACTGTGAACCAGTCATATAACTACAAATGCTTCACTGTTGACCATTGTTGAGGCAAATGTTAAGCAGAAAGGCCCCACGGGGCTTGAAGCAGAACCACTCTCTGTCTTGCCACCTTATTCAGGTGTGATGGAATAGGGGGCGATCATTTTTGATGTTTGGGTGTCTGTGTGTTCCATGAACCTTCCCTTTGCCCTCTTGCTTTCTTTCTAAAATGTCCAAGTGTGTGAGCTATCATTATCTTAAGAGACATGCACCCTCCCTCTCCGCCAGATTGCTTGGGTCTTTGAGGGATTTATACCACCAGAGCCACATTCATAGCATATGTGTGTAAATGAAAGTCAAATTATTAATTCCAAAGGGATTCTCTGCTCCTTTGCCTAAGATGATGATTTTCTTGGCAGCCAGTCATTTTCGTAGCATCAAGCAAAAATCTTAACTGTGAAGTGGAGATAGCTTTGTTGAAGTGGAGAGTCTAAAGTTTGTGAAGCTAAAGTAGTTTATGAGAAACCAGTACTCTGCAGATTTATCTGATATCTTAAAAAAAACAACCCAAGGTAATTATTTTCCAGCTGTTCTTGATGAAAACCAATACCACAAAAGCCAGCACAAGACTGTAATTCAAATCTCAAGGTTTCACTGTTATTTATAATCTGCTTTGGCCATTGTTTACAACACATACAGAGCCCCTTGACTGATTAACTACATTTTGCTCTGTGGGCCATGGTATATATTACACAGATAGATTGTTTCACGCCCATTCTGTTTTGGTGCTCTCTCTCCCTACAGGAACTTTTCCTGTGCATCAGCTTTCATATCAGAACATGTTTCTTAAAAATGGAACATGCAAGTTATTACAAATCTCATATTCTGTAATGCCTGTGCAAACACCACTGTGATCTCTGGCATTTTTGTGTCCTTTTACTTTTTGTGACAAAAAATAATAATTCCATATCAGAACAATGAAAGACTGGTTCACACATCATACTGTGCTAGACTGTGGCTTAGAAAGAACATGTTAGCATGTTGGCTCTCAGAGAGAAGACTGCAGCTACTCTGCTCCTTCCTGGTCATTCGTGTGTTGTGCTGCCCTGACCTGAGCGAAGCCATGGTTCTGCTTAGTGTGGTGTCTGAACTCGTGGTCCTGGTTTAGCTCTCCTGGACAAACCATGAGCCATGCGTCCACTGATGTCCACACGTACCACAAGAGTTTAGCAAGGGGGCCTTCTCATGTACAGTTTAGATAGGCATGCATGGGTATTTATGGGTATTTACGCATGAGGTGGGACAAAGATATTATCCAGACCCCAACATCATGCTCTGTGATTAATTTCTTTAATAAACTCAGTCTGTGAACATTGATTTTAAAAGTGAAAATGCTAAGAAAAACAAAACAGCTTAGCCCACCTGTATAGTGCTCTTCCACCGATAGTAACTAGGTTAGAAAACACACTGAAATCGGTCATGTTTTCAGGCCATGATTGTATATTCAGGAATCCTAAGGAGGATAAAACCAGAAATATTACAGAAAGTCCTCACTGCAGTCACAGCTTCACTACAGACTTGAAATCTGATCAGGCAAAAGAGCAGAAGGAAGGCCATGCCTGCCTAGCCTTGGAATTTATATCACGTTTTTTGGCATCTTGTGTGACAACACACGCCACTGCCCAGGAAGAGGAGCCTGTGGCCGTCCAGATGCTGCTGGACTCTGACCCCCATCAGTTGATGGTCCAGGATGATGGGACCTGTAGTTCAGCAACATCTGGAGGGCCAGAGGTTCCCCATAGGCCATTTTGATTTCTGAGCTGAAGAGCCAAATAGTGCCCATCCCTCCTGTTCCATGTACAGAAATTGAACTAACTGGCATTTGAACCTCCCCTTCATCCCTGGCAACTGGACAGTGTCCCTCAGCCACTGCCTTGCTAAGGAAGTGCAGACCAGGCCATAAAACACACAGAGCTCTGTCCTCTAGCATCTTGGCAGTGTAACCTGCCCTCTGGCATCTGCTGCCTGGGGCAACCACTCCATGCCCTGGGCTTCATCTGAGGAAGGTGTTTCATGGAGAAGTTTCCTAAACTCCTGTCTGGGTGCTGGCCCCACAGCTGCACTGAGTTCCTTAGTAGCACAAGTTGACAGGGCATCATCCCGTGCCTTTTACCACGTGCACTGAAATAGAGCATCCTGTCACTGAAACAACCGTCTTAAGGACATTGCCTTGATAAACCAGTGGATCAGTAGTAAGCTTTCAACACAGCCAGCTTAAAAGCACAGAGAAAGGGAATGATAACATTGTTGTTGATGATGAGGATAATAATTTGTATTTATATGCTGTTTTAAAATATTCAATCCACTTCACTTACAGCAATCACTACAACAATATTCACTGCCATCTTGTAAATTTATGGTTGAGGTAAAATTTGTACTACAAACCTCTTTTTCATGCTACACTGTTACCTCAGCTCATTTATGTAAGCAGTAGCTTTTTTAAAAAATGGAAAACACAAATGATGTAGTATCATAATTGTAGGTTACCTGTTATCTCTCTCACTGTTTGAAAGACATTTAAATTCTGAGGGTCAATTGCTTCTATTGTGTGATAGGGGTCCCTGGAAGAGAATAACGACACATTGTCAAGATGTGAATATGGAAGAATGGTGAAGGATTCCCACCATATCCTGGGAGTAGAAAACTAGCTTTGCCTTTCTTCTTCCTGAAGTGGATGCCCAGGAGAGCACTGCTAACAGAGCTTAGCGCTCCCAACAGATGGATCACAGAGACAGTGACTTGACTGTCATTTTGGAGGAACCCCTAATATAGTAGGTCATTTCAATGTACACATTTTCTGGTTGTTATTTGGCCAAATGATCTGGTCACTGGCCTATCCAATTCCTTCTCCAGACTTTTTCATGTATGGTGGAGCAAGGTAAGAGAACCTGGGGCAAGAGGCAGGATGGAGGCTCAGTGTGGAGGGGGAAGGAGGCAAAGGGATGGCTGAGAGAGGGGAGAAGGCTTGTGTGTGGAGTCTGGAGACTCCAATTAGCTTGCAATAAGTCCTGGAAATAGTTTGGCTTATTTCCCAAGAGAATTTGAAGAAAAACCACTAGGACAAAATCTGAAAATAAAAAATGGAGGAAAGGTGGCTTGGTGGTGCAAATTGGAAGAATGTGCGCAAGCATCCTTCTCTCTTTCCTTTCAATTCACAATCTTGGCCACTACACTGCAACAGTTCTCACTCTTTGCAATTAAGGTGTGGTTTGTTTTGAGAGCAGGACTTATGCCTCCTTTCAGTAAGCTTTGAACTGATTTGACACAGCCAGTCTTAAAAGCCAAATACTCTTATGCCAATTAATGTAGGACACCCTGAAATAAAAAAAGACAAGCAAAAGCATCCTGTGAAAAGTGCACATCTATTTTTGGGGTGGGGAAGCCTTCGCAGAAAAGTATGCAAATAAATGACTTTTATTACCCTTTAGAGTCAGGCTCTACTTTTCTTGTACAAGCCTGTGATTATAGAAATAATAATAATAACACACTTGGAAAACTGTGAGAGGCACATAGTAGGCAACTTTTTTTCTGCCCTTTGGAAGTCCAGAAAGAGTATAGGAAACAGTTGGACAAGACTTGCAGACAGGACTCATGGACTCAGTTTTACATTTACAATTTATAGTGAGGTTAGCAGGAGGGAAATGGAATATTCAAAGAAAGCCCAAAGGATTAGCCAAATATTATACAATTAATTCTTGTGGTTTAGGCCTCCCTCACCCCCCACCATGGCTTACAATCTGTTTCATGCAACCAGGATTTATCCAGGATTATCGTTTTTAATTACACTTTCTGCTCAGTGTGAAGCTCCCAAGAAAGGACTGCCAGCGGAAAGGCGGGGGTCTGCTTCAAGGCAAGGCATGAAAAGTTCAAACCTGTGTGCACGTCTTTAGTAAAGGCACGGCATGACAGAGTGACTCAAATCGTGTTTTGCTGTGATGCCTGAACTCGCAAATCCTGCAAACCAGACTTGGAAACCACAGTTTGAAGTGGGATTACAAGAAATGGCTTCTGCTAAGGACAGCTTGATGTGATTTCTTAATTTACACACTGTATTTATCATTGTTACTTTGCCACAGGAGAATAGTGTACCATAAGCAGAATGGTGTGGCTGGTGAGCAGATGGAAAATGAAAGTAGCTTTAAGCTAAGGGTGCCTGTCAAATTCACTTCAGCTGAATACCTGCAGAACTTTCAGAGTTCCAGATTACCTGGTCTTGTTCTGAAAGTGGAACTGATGCACTAGGAAACATACGGTATACTGTTCCATTCAGAGCACCATACACAGGTGGTATATTTCTTTCCTTCCTTTTCACTCCTTTACATTAACAGTGTGTAGGTTCTCCACCTAGATATAATGCCTCAACAAGAAAACATTGATTTGCCTTTAGGTACAGTTGATTCAATTTTTTTTTTCTAATGAGGTACCCCCAGAATACAGCATAAAGCACAGCACAAAAGAATATTGATGCATTTATGCATACAAGCGCACCAAGGTTGATTTTTATTCTGCCCTTTCAATATGCCCATTTGCATTGGCAACAGAAAGGGAGAACAAAAGAACCTAGATGTTGTGGTAAACTGTGCAACTCCCAGTTCCAGAATTTTAGACTTTTCCCAGTTAAAAAGAACACAAGGAGTGCAGCATGGAGCAGAGTGAACCCACAGAACAATAAAGTAATGGTAAATCTGCTCATCCTTAACCTAAACCAAAGTTTGCCAGTATGTTTTGAAGTTCAAACAATAGGTTGGGTTCGAGACTATGGTTAGCACTGCAAACCAACAAATGACAAAAACTTGAGGGACAACCTATAGCAGCACCAGTGAAGTTTACATAGCTTACAATAATTTCAGCAAAAACTGCAGTGATCAGATATATTACTGTATTAAATAAGAGCCCCAGGATTAGCCTGAACCAAGTTGGCAGAAGCACTGGATTTGCACAGATCTGACCTTGCCACTGCCTCACTCCTCTCCCCCTCTGTCCCAGCATGCAGCAGTGACTCAGCTTGTGGGACCTTTTACAACTTCTAATTTCTCTGCTTTACAAACGTTGTGTGGAACCAGCCAAGAACCCAAATGAGTACCCTGAGCATGTTTATGGAATCGACCAAGAATGATAATCCCTGCTCCAAATCTAATAATCCCGAGACCTGACAGTAGCTGATGGAGCACCTTGAAATTAGTGGCATGAAAGGGGCTTTGAAGCATGATATATGCTAACTTTGTCCATGTATATATACTTTTGATACTGAAGATAGAAATTTGTACATTGGGGTTAAAGGCATGTTCTGCTATCCTGAGGGAAACTCCCTGCCTAATGAATGAACTAGTAGATTATGGTTGCGACCAGTGCTATTTTTCTAGAAAAAGAGGTGCCGGAACTCACTATGAACACCTCCCTTGTTCTCTTAGAATGGCAATGGCGCCCACCTGAGAGGGGCCAGAACTGAGTTCCAGCACGTTCTGGCTGAAAAAAAAGCCTTGGTGGTGACTCTTCTTACAAAGAAGTGCAGGAAAATAAATTTGTGGTGCAGTACATCGCATTCTCCTGCATTATAGTGATGTGAAAGGCCTCTCTTTGAGAGCAGGGGGAGACACTTCCAATTAGCATAAACAATTTGGGTTAGATGGGCAAATAATTTAACTTGGCATAAAGCAGCCTCCTAATGTTTCAAGGCTGCCTTCCATTTAATAAGTTTAAATATATATTGATATTTTTTTAACATTAGCTATTAAGTGAGTCCCTAATATTATATAGTAGAAAGTTCCCTATTATTTAAATGTTGAATAACAGAGTTAATCCTGAATGCAAGAATATGTTCAAATACTCTAAATTAACATTATGAACAGCTAATATATATTCCAGGTTACCATTTTACACTGTCAACTTTTTATAATGTACAGTTCAGTTATACTTTTCTTATAACTTCAAGATTGTCCATAAACTTCGTAACAATAATATTTTAAAGACCAAATTTAAATAATTTTAATCCCCTCTAAAACATATGATTTAAAATATTGCTTTAATGTGATGCTGGCAGTATATTAGGAGTGATGCTCTTTCAGGAGCTGGAGGGCACGTGACATTTTGGACACAATAAGAAGGGCTACAGGTAGGAGATCTGTATGCCTGACAACAGTGTGACACTTGTTTTGTTGAAATGGCTCCACTATGTTTTCCACCCATCTGCCTTAAAATTCATCTCGGTTAATTCCTAAAATTAATTTCAGATTAGGACATGTACAATTGGATGCTGTTTGCAGTTTGCACCCACCCCACATTCTCTACCCACATGTTACCAATGCACAGTAGTGCATATCCACACTGATTAAATCAGCACAAAAAGGCATCATTATGTGATCACATGATTAAAATAGGATTCCTTTTGCACAGTGATGTAATCAATGCACATGGGGCCCTGGGGCACATTGGTAAACTATAAGATGGGGGAGGGCAAAAACTGAACACTGAAGCAAACTTCACATGCCCAGTGGTCTGGAAAAAAAATTAGGAAATCAAATCAACATTAAAAATGACACATTGTTAGTGCAATGCCACTTTGGAAACAAGATTAGGTAATCTGGAACCTCAAAATCTGGAAAGTAATTTGGATGGGGAAATATTCAGATGCATCCCTAGATGACAGGCCAGAACAAAGGAACAGAGGGCTCCTCCAGACATGCCCTTGCAGACCCGACCTCAACCATTGAATCAGAGTTTTCAATCGAGTTTTCTCCAATTTATTGCTAATGTACAGGTTTTCCAAGGGAAAGCAGAGAGGCAATGGCACAACTGCTTGAACTTGTGCTTTCTAAGTACAGAATAAATGCAAGTCTGGATGAGTCCAGAGAGATAAACACAGGTGGAACTTGCATTGATGCTCCAAATGTTTATTTTGTTCATAATGCAGCATGCAAGAAAGGCAAGAACTGAAAAAAGGCAATAAACTATTGTAAGTCCTTGCATGCCCTCTATAAACCCCTTTATCTTCCCTGAGACTGGTCAATAAGTTTTCCACCACAGCATTCATTCATTCATTCATTCATTCATTCATTCATTCAACATGGGCTCACATTGTGCCTCAGCAGTCTTGGTCAGGTTTATCAAATTCTACAGACAGAAAGGCAAAGGCCATGCTAGCAATGAGCAGAACTTGGATTTCAACCCCACTATCTAGAAGTCAAAAGGCCCCTTTAGACATTACTGTTATGTCATAGGAGCCCATCCTCTAAACCACCAGAAAATCTGGGCCAAGCTGGAAAGAGCACAATACACACCCCCATCTTATACAATTCTCAGAAGAAGCAATGCTGGCCTGATAGTCCATCCCAACATTTAGGGACCAAAAAAATGAAAATGAACAAACTAGGTGGGTCTGTTACTAAGATGCAGCATGTTATAATTATTTGCACTCACCCATGAATCCCAGTGACAAGGAAGATAAGGTTCCCATTGATCTTGGTACAGTTGACAAATTTGTCAATGTTGCTGGAGTCTACCGTTTGGGCATACATCAAACTTCCTGTACCTATACCATCACATGCTGTAAAAATAAACAACTTTGTAAAAAATATGCATTCATATATTTGGATCTCTTGTAAATCACTGAGTGCATTACGCCATTGTGCTTGCGCTGGCTTAAAATCAATGAGGCAGCGGGGAAGGGTAATTAATTCTGTTTTCCAGGAATTGGGCTGAGAGCAAGGAGCGTCTGTCCATCTCAGACCGAGGAGCAAAGATCAGTCATAGAATGCTGACACTCTGTGAAGCTACAGGTTCAAGTGGAAAGAAAACCCTCCCATAGATCTATGGACAGCAGATTATATAGGAGACGTAGTTAAAGATAATATTGTAGAGGAGCTGAAAGGCCATGTGGAAGCAGACTGGGAAATCCCTCATGCAAGGACAAAGGGCAGGGAGACAGATAGTCTGCAGGTGATGAGAAAGGAAAAAAAGATAGGAAAGGGATTTGTGTTCTGAGAAGCCAAGGAGATAGTGATGACTAAATTTCATATGCTGATGAAATCACAGGCATCTAAAGTCATCTATTTCCCCAGATTGTGACCAGCATCTCCCTTCCTTGTGGTTGCATTTTAATTTCAGATGTTTCAGAAATTTCCATTTGAGTCCTACCTATTTCACTCTTTAAGCTCATGAAGGCATAAGGCCACAGGGTGCTAGAATACTTAGGGTAGCCTAACAAGCCATTATTATTTTTAAACTGCCTAAGTGTCTGTGCTCTGTACATATGGAGTGTGTGTTTCAAGGAATTGTTTTTTTTTTTATGGCAGCAGTGCTAGGAGTCTGATCTGATGTTCCAATGCAGTGATACCAACCATGCGGGAGAAAGCAGAAAGCCTGGCAGGTGAGCACCACCAGAACCACGTGCTACCTCTAAAAAGGAAGGAACTCAAGCCTAGGCAATGGGACCTGGTTAATATTAATTTGTCCTACTTCCTAGCATGGTTTACTACTTGCTTTTCTCTTTCTGTTTCTCTGCTTTACAAAGGCTAAGACGAACCAAAGAACTGTCCCTTGCCTCAAATATTTCTTTATAAAATTGTTCCGGAAAGATGCCTCTTACCTAGAATAAAACTACAATGGTTCATCGTGACAAGCCCAGCAGCAGCCATGTGATCAGCTAAGATGCTCAAATCCATTTTGTTACATTAGAGATCTAAATCTGTATGTCTGTATAGAAAAGTGTTAGATCACAAAAGTTAAAAATTATTTTAAAGCCACTTGGGTTGGTTGTAGCCGATGCCTGTGCATGCATAACCTAGGTCTATGCACATTTGTCTGTGTTCACATGAGCTTAACCAGATGTCGCAGGCAGATGTGACACACCTACCCTCTTCACATATAATGTGGTGAGCATGGTTACGCATACACAGTCTACCAACAAGGTGCCCTTCAGATGTTATGGACTAAAGGTCCCATCACTTCTGCTTGTTGGTCTCCTTCTCCTCTGCTGTGCAGTTCCCCCCAAGCCCCCTCAGCCTGTTCTGGGTTTCCCCACAACTCTCCAAAACAGGTTTAGTTTGTGAAGAGTTTCCCACAGGAGGAGGAGAGGAGGAAAGTCCCACTGTGCAAACAGACCTCATTCCACATGCAACAGCTTTGTTGAATCCTGTCATGCTCAGGGCAGACCCTGAATGGGCTTCTGTTACCTGTCCATTGGTTTCAATGGGTCTATCTCGAGTATGCCATAGTTAGACATCACCCGTTGTAGTTCTGTAGACAAGCTAGATGCTGGGAAGGCAAAGTGCCAAGGTACAGTTGCTGTCACTAGAGTCTACATGTTTAAAGATACATTATGAATCTTGCACTCTTCAACTTTCTCCTCTGTATTCCTTCTCCTGCTGCATGAAAAAGGAATTATCTGCCCCTGGAAACCTGAGTCTCAGAACACCTTCCTGTTTCACAGTACCTGGATCAGAAAAGCCAGACATGACACCACTAATAAATGGGAGCAAGTTCTCCTTCGGGTGCATCTGGGCTGGGCTGCTTGTATCTGCAAGTAGGGCTCATATAATTCCTCCATACCAAGATATTCCGATAGAAAACTACACACCAAGGAGAGGAATCTTAGCAAAAGGGAGAGGACAGGTGTAGATCGCATACTTAGCATGCAAAAAATACCAGGCTTTCAGGCACCAGCGTTGGATAAGACCTCTCCTGAGCTGAGTAGGCCATACTGGGCCATACAAACCACTGATGTGAATCCGTATAAAACAGCTTCTTATGTTCATATATAGCATTCCCCTCAATACTGTAGTTCTTTTTGTATAACCATGTCAGTTTAATGGGGAACATTCATTTATGCAAGATCCCACCTGCAATCTCTAAGTACTTTAGCCCAGATATAGCTCTGCCACCTGGGTGAGAACTGGGTCAAAGAAGTATGGCTATAAAAGGTTTTTAAGGTCCTCAAGCTAAATATTAGAAATGATCTATACCAGTAAGCATTATGATACATTCAGAGCATGCTGATACCAAAAGTCCTTTTAAAAAACAAAAACAAAAAATGAATCTGAAGCTCCTATTAAAAGCCTGCACATTTCTTTAACCTCCACAATTGGGTTTTCCTCTGTGGTATTTTACCATGGAAGACATAAAACTAGACTAAAATAGGCATATTCCTTCCATGAGAGCTAACACAGCTTAATGTTGTGTGGATGTCTAAAAAGAAATGATTTTATTACATGGATATGGGTATATAGCCTGTCTTCTTTTTAAAGCTTGGAGTAGATAACATTTGTTATCTCCTTCAGTTTCATATCTCAGTTCAGGAAGTAGGTAAATGAAGATGGATTAACACCGTTCAATAAATCCCCAATGGTTAGGGTTTGAAACAAGCATGCTGAATCAATGACACTTTACATATATGGGAACTGTATTGCATACATGGAAAACACAAAGTTTACCTCAATGGCAGGGGCTTAAAATCCCAGGAAGCTAACACAATTTCAACAGGGAATTTACTAGTTCTGTAGGAAGCCACTCTGGCACCTGTGACTTTCAGACCTTCAAAATTATGTACAGGTGTTGTTATGAGTTGTACTGGGGAGCCTCAGGCGTCTTAGACTTGAGGGCCAAACAGATCTGCTGCCAAATTCCTATGAAGTTTCTGAGTGGGGAGCAATTTAAAGCACAGCTTGGGAGAAGGCTGAGATGAACAATCTCCATCAGCAAGCAACCTCCCTTCACCCCTAAAGCCTAGTTTTAAAAATATTTTTCCCCCACAGTTGTGCTCCAAAATTGGAAGTAATCCCTGCTGGGGTGAAAATGGCTAAAAATAGCAATTTCTGGTGGGAGGCTACAGATGGATGGAGGATTCAATTCACTCACCTGTGCTGCATTTTACATGCCCTCCACACCACCGTTTTGTTGGGAACAAGAAAAACCCGGGTTGCTATTATGTCCAGTTGTATTCTGACACCCGTACTCTAAAGATAGAAGAGCTCTCTGGTTATATCCAGAGACCAACAAAACATTACGGTCTCTGGACCGTAATAAAGATTGTTATATCCTTCTGCGTGGGCAGGGTTGTATCCTCCAGCGCTGGGGTGTAATGTAAAGGTAAAGGGACCCCTGACCGCTAAGTCCAGTTGTGGACGACTCTGGGGTTGCGGCACTCATCTCACTTTACTGGCCGAGAGAGCCGGCATTTGTCCGCAGACAGCTTCTTGGTCATGTGGTCAGCATGACAAAGCTGCTTCTGGAGAAACCAGAGCAGCGCACGGAAACGCCGTTTACCTTCCCGCTGGAGCAGTACCTATTTATCTACTTGCACTTTGACGTGCTTTCAAACTGCTAGGTTGGCAGGAGCTGGGACTGAACAACAGGAGCTTCGAACAACAGGAGCTTCACAGGGATTCGAACTGCCAACCTTCTGATGGGCAAGTCCTAGGCTCAGTGGTTTAGACCACAGCACCACCCGCATCCCTAACTGTAGCCTTACATATTTTGTTGGGCTCCCACTAGTCCCAGCCCAGCCAATGGTCAGTGATGATTGAAGCTGTTTTGACATCCTTATTTATTTACTTATTAAATTTGTATACTGCCCGAGATCTCAGGGTGGTTCACAACATTAGAGGGACACAGATTCGCCAACCCTGTTCTAGCCTATTGATCTTCAAGAGGTGGGTTATGCACCGGAGTGGTGGCTGGATGCACCGGAGTGGTGGGAGGCACTGCATGGGAACCCCCAAGGAAGAAGGCTCAGAGCCAGGGGATTGGACAATGTGAGGTCAGAGGGAGAAGAAGGAGCAGACTGAGAGGAGGCTGTGTCAGAAGCAGAAGAGGTAACAGGGTTTAGTGAGCAGGATCAGGCTGGGGCAGAGAGCAGCCCAGAATCAGAGTCTGGAGAGGAGGGGAGCCAAGCGGCAGAGATGAGTCAGGCTGATGAGGAAGCCAGGATTTCTCGCCCTCCTGCGATGGGCAGGTCCTGTCTCCCAGAACATGAAGAGGAATGAAGAGGGAGGAGCAAAGAGAGACCAGACAAGCAGCCTCAGGTTGCTGAGAAAAGACATGGGGGAGGAGACACCTTAGAGAGTGGTGGGGAGGCCTTCAACTCTCACATCTGCCTCATTGCAACCAGACCTACGGGGAAGAGCTGCTGTGATCACTTGGCCTGAGCTTTTTAGTTAACTTCACTGACACATTGTGAATTATTGCTGACTTGCTCCCAACTCCCACCTTGACATTTATGGACCAACTGTGGCACTATTCTCTCCCCCCCCCCATTTTTTTTCCTGAGAAAGGAGGCCTCCTCCCCCTCTCAACTCAAATACTGGACATGCAATGCTGCTGCGCTGCTTCATGTCTTCATTGCAGGGACAAGGGGAGGAGGCACAGTGGAGCAATGTACACACAACAGAGAAAAGGTTCACAATGCGGTTGCCACCTTTGGGCTAAGGTCAAGCTTTGCACCCTTCCTAGCTCAGAAGTGGGTCCCATGTTTCAGGCTAGGAATCCAAGTGGGTTTCAGCTCTTGAAGAACACTACTCTAGTGGGCTAAATGAAGAAACACCTTGTGACAGGATCTCCATGCCTGCCACCAGACTGTCCACAGAGATCAGTATCCCAGTTCCAAGGAGAGCAATCATAGCCTGCCCCATACTGCATCCAGGTTTCACTAGTTTCATGCCATTTCCAAATTAGTTCCTTGCTTTATGTCATGGCAATGCACAGCACACAAGGTCGGAAGTATAATGAAGAGCAGCCTACCTTTAGGGCAAATGTCAGTGCATGGTTTACATGTCTTAATGCCGTTTTCTTCAACTTCCATCTTGGGGCTGGGACAGGCACGCACACAAGAGCTGATATCAACCACAAAGTTATCTAGAAGGAGGTAAAAAAAGAGGAAAGTGTATTATTGAAAAGAAAACCATCTACAAGCTTCACACAATGGATACTCTGAACGTCCCTTTTTAAAACAGAGAGGTGTTGGGGGAAATGGGATGTGGGTCCCTCTTTTCTGCTACTGCATTCAAGATTCATTTTCATGTATTTGTCTCAGAACTGCATTTTATCTTTTGAAGTTTTCTCTGAGCTCGCATTCTCCTGTATCCCTGTTGCTTTATGTTGTTGCTAATTTCAACATTCTTTAAAAGTTTCATTTCCCTTGAGATGCTGACGCTGTAACTCCATCTTAATGAGGTTTGTATTCTGGAAAATGTTTGAAATGTTATTTTAGCATCAAAGGATACACGGTCACAGCCAAGCTGGTATACCAACCACTGGATAAAATAAAAGATGCTTTGAATTATCTCAGTCTTATGCTCATACAGACAAAAAAGAAAGAAAGAAAAGAAGGTATCTGGATATTCAATTTTGTAGATAATGGCAATTAAATTTCAAAACAGCGACCAAATGGGAATGTATATTTTTAGGCATACTAAATGTGGGATTCATTTCCACAAATAGTTAGCAAAATGCTGCTCTAGTATAAAAAAATAATAATAAACTTATGTATATCTTTTTTTAAGGTAAAGGTAAAGGGACCCCTGACCATTAGGTCCAGTCGTGACCGACTCTAGGGTTGTGGCGCTCATCTCGCTTTATTGGCCGAGGGAGCCGGTGTACAGCTTCTGGGTCATGTGGCCAGCATGACTAAACCATTTCTGGCAAACCAGAGCAGCGCACAGAAACGCCGTTTACCTTCCCGCCAGAGTGGTACCTATTTATCTACTTGCACTTTGACGTGCTTTCGAACTGCTAGGTTGGCAGGAGCAGGGACCAAGTAACAGGAGCTCATCCCGTCGTGGGGATTTGAACCGCCAACCTTCTGATCGGCAAGTCCTAGGCTCTGTGGTTTAACCCACAGCGCCACCCGCGTCCCATACTTTTTTTTACTTAACCACAAATCATTACAACTAACTGTGTCAAAAGTCAAAGTTTCCCCTGATTCTAGCTTATTATGCTGGTGCCGACAAAGCACACCAGGTTCTGGGATCCATGGTAATATGAAGATATTGTACAGCAAGCCAGATCATTGGTTTGTCTAATCTAATACTCTCTGCTCTGACTGGCAGTGCCTCTTCAAGCTTTTTAGGCAGGGATTTTTTCCAACCTTACAATGAAATACCCCTTTTACTGGAAATGACAGGGATTGAACCTGATGTATGCAAAACATATGTCTAAAGCTGCTTCACATAACTAGGATAGCACCTTGAACTTCGTGCACCGTTAATAATTATGTAGGAGAGGGGATTTCAGCAGGTGCTGCTTGCCATGCAAATGTGGCCTAGTGTTGAGAGTGTCAGCCTAGGACTGGAAAGACTCAGCTTCAAATGGGTAAGGAAGCTCTCGGAGTGGCCTTGCCCAGCCACTATCTCCCAAGCTAACTTGCCTCACAGGGCTGTTGTGAATAAAAAAAATATGAGGGACAGAATAATGGGCACTGCCTTTCGCTCAGTGTTCAAAACTCCCATTGTTCTAGGTGCATTTTGCGACAGGGAATTTCATTACTGTGAGCAGTTTCTCAGCTCTGAGCGCTGTACTGCGCCGAAGATTTCAGATTAAAACTGCAGAGTGGAAGGAAAGGAGAACCTTTTTCTGCCTCCTCACATCCAGCTACTATCTGAAGACTGGAGAGGAGACCTTCTCAAGAATATTAGGGGGTGGGCAGGGGAAGGACTAAACCACGTGAAAAATGAACATAATAATTTAGCTGTAGCTCCTTCATTTTCAGCTTCGTATTCTTGTTATAAAAAACCGAGCCTAGACATCCCATTGTTGCGCCCATAACCTAGGTTTAAGGTGCCATTTAGCTCCTAGCTTTCATATCTCAGTTTCTAACACTGCTTTCACTTCTTGGATATTATTACAGTACATGCACCATACTTTTCTGCTTGTAGCATGCTCAGAGCTACTTATATCAGAAAAAAATGCAACACAACAATGAAATTGGGAAAGATTGTCAAGAAAGAACAATTTCACACATAATATGCACATCATTCAGTGACTACACTGACAGCTGCTGTGAAAAAACTGGGTTGTTCGTTTTGCAATGTCCATTTCTACACATCTATTCCATCACTTAAATCAATAGACAATTATACCAGCCCATCCTTAAGAAACTCCCTCACACAGATCCCCCCTCAATTTCTTTAATTGATGTTTAAAAGATTGTACCCTTAAACCCCCAAATATTCAAATATCAAGTATATGTGACCCCCTAAGATGTTATTGGGGACGTGGGTAGTGCTGTGGGTTAAACCACAGAGCCTAGAACATATAAAGGGTTGTTTGCATGCTTTCATTTTACATCCCCTTGCAGCAACAGAACATGCTAAATGCTCTGGCAATGTGATAATGCTTGCCATCTTCACTGGCAGTGGGTGGCTGGCCTCAGGGGGTCAGAAGAAATCATCATTAGGATCTATCGGAAAGACATTATTTTAGCCACTTACTCTGCACTACTCCCACTGGGAACAGTCCATATAAATAGTTTTAGTAATCCAGTTTAACAGTCTGTACCTGAAAGGCATTTATGGTGGAGTACTTTATATTTTCAACTGACTGAAACCTCCTCGGTAGCCATTGTAATGTTGGGAGTTGGGAGCAATATTTTATTTTATTTTTATTTTTTTATTTTTTTATTTTTTTATTTTTTTATTTTTTTATTTTATTTTATTTTATTTTATTTTATTTTATTTTATTTTATTTTATTTTATTTTATTTTTTTATTTTATTTTGGGAGCAATATTTTAATGTGCCTTGATAGCAATGAGCCTGTTCTGACTCACATTACCAAACCACACACTTGAATTTCAAGAAAAGGTCAAACATAAAAAAAATTCCACTTATGTTTGAGGGGAAATGAAAATGAGACTTTGTTTAAAGAAAGGAAATGTTAGAATCTGCTCCATATTTGACATCTGCTGCTGGATGGAAGCTGAGATTTTGACCACACAAACCAAAACATTTATCATGGATTTTTGGCTCTAAGTTATAGGGTGTTATTAAAATGTCAGCATTCAACAATGCCATTCTTAGAGTAAGTTATAACTTCCAATATATCGCTGTTGAAGAAAATAGGGTGCTTTCTCATCATTAACTTCACCGTACATTTGGCATGCTTTGCAATTATTTTTTTAAAAGACTTCTGCGGTGACACTTTGAAACAGTTGCCCTTCATGGAAGAAAGGCAACCCTCCCCCTGTAACTTACGTGGGCACTTTTTGACACAAAAAGCACCATAGGTGTATTTGCCGTCTCGGTTGTTTTCCATCTGGAAGGTGGCAGGATTGTAAACTGAAGTCTGAGGACACTGCGTGACACAAGCCCCACTGTCATTAAAATTCATACAAGCCTGCAAGACAGGAAAGAACAGTTTGAATCAGAGCTTTTATCAGCATTTAATAAACAGACCCTTGACAATAACAATAGGAAATAAGTTTCTTAAGGTATTCACTCTACGTAAATAATAACCTTTGGTTCCTGAGTCATCAAATTCAATTGAAGTCTAATTTGAGAAATTTAAATAATATTCTTATAACACATCATGAGGACTGCATATTACCCCCAAGTAATCAGAGGCACCATGCCCCTGAATACCAGCTGCTGAGGATCGAGAGCTAGGAGTCCAACTTTGGGGCTTCCCAGAGGCAGGCGGTTGACCACTGTGGGAACGGGAGGCCAGACAAGGTGGGCCCAGCACAGCTCGTGTTATGTTTATAGGACTTAGAGCTATGTCTCTGCTTAGGGGTTGGGGTATGACAGGCATAATTGAAGAACATCGTCCATGTGATGATCCTTAAGAGAGGACCTTTAAATTTTTGCTGAAGGCTGGAGAAGCTGGAACCTAAAGTGCAATAGGCAAAAGGTACTATTCCAGTGACCTAAGATGAGCAAATGGCAGGAGCTAACACCACAGTCCTTTCTGGGTGAGCAGAGGACTCTAAGGCCTAAATGCACACATTCCATAGTTGCTCTTGAGGCCAGATCCCAGCCTCAGATCACGATATTCTGTGCTGATACGCTAGTTTGTAGGATTGTGCCTTAAGTTCTCAGCACCCAGGCTGGCTCACCCTTGAGGCCAAGTGAAGCCTCAGGTGGTAGAATCCCATGGGGTGGTGCCCTGCAGGCACTATGCCTACCCCTGCCATCATGGGGGTTGCACAGCTGTGGTGGTGGCTTCTGTTGAGATCTTGCAAGATCTTGCGGAACTCTTATAAGAGTTCCATAAGATCTTGTGAGATCCTGCCTGAAGCCACCACCACTGCAACCCTGGTACGCAAGGCTTCGCAGGGTGGGGAGAGGCGGGCAGCACCTTCCCATTTTGATTCAGGTGGCAAAATAGAATGAACTGCCACTGTTGGCACTAGCATAAAAACAAATCTGATGCCATTGCACTGACCATTCTGAATGTGAAAAGACAGCAGTAGTAATCAACCGTGTTTCTGCGGCAATGCTTATTCCTTATCCTTTTCACAGTACGATGGAGGTTCTTTGCAGTGATAAAAGAAAAGCTACCATCATTGTTTACTACACTGCTCAAGAGCAGAGGTTTCCATGGCAGGAGGCAATTGGGTATCCCTTGAGAGTTGTGCTGCTGGTTTAGCGGCAAGTGCCCAGTGTACTTACTGTTTGTGCTCTCCTGCTAAAGCAGACTCAGGTGATCGGGTGCCAAGCCATTCTCAGTAGGAATGCATGGCCTGCCATGAACTGAAAGCAAGAAGCACTTTCTCCCTGCTGTCAACTGTCGATCCCTAAAGCTCAACAACTCTGGTCTCCCCCACCAAAAAAAGCTCAACAACTTTGGTCAATCCAATGGGTATAGTGGGAGTAGATCACAGTCTCTTGGAAGTTGGACACCCCTGGGCTACACCAATTGAAATATAATAATATAATAATATAATATAATATAATATAATATAATATAATATAATATAATATAATATAATATAATATAATATAATATAAATCACACACACCCCACATCAAGGTAGATTTCTGCATGGTTTATAAGTATAAAATATTAAAATATGAACTAAAACAATCCCATTAGAACAACAAAAAAATTTAAAACAGGAGAGTCGGATTGAGAGATCAAGGGGATGCCTATGTAAGGAAGTGTTTCTGTTTATTGTCAGACATGCCATTGTTTAAAGCATTAGAAGCCTTCATCAGGAAACAGGGTGTCAGCTAGGACTACAGCAAAGTTAGGAAGAGTGACACAGATTTCCCTGAATCAACTTAAGGAGCAAATGGTAAAGGCTGGTTCTGTTTAAGTGGACACCATATTGAATGTTTTGGTGAGGTAGACGCAAGGCTTTTATAATGGAACCCCTTTTAATTTAACAAGACCAATGTGTTGAATTACTGCCGAGTTATTAAAGGCACAAAGTACAGTCAGAGACCTGTTTAGATCCACTTTAATTTTGACTCTCATTATTCTCTAAATACCTCTAAATCCTTGTGAGTACATTTACTGAAACATTAATGCTGCAGAGATAGGCACTGCTTTGCTTCCAAGAATGCTCACACAAATGAATACATGCCAGCACTTGCGAGAACAATGGATGATTGCCTTATCTAGCAATTTTCACAGCAGGATACTATAGGTTCGAGGAAGCAGTCATTATAGGTCAGACCATCTCTTAATGCAGCATATGCTGAAATTGCTTTAATTAATACATAACATAACTCATTTAATTCTTTCCCTCAATCTAGTGCCTTTATTCATTTTCTGCCCTGGCACCTTATCATCATAATGAATTGCTTAGTAACTATATCATAATGATGTAGAATGCTAATGATGTATAGCCCAAAGCTATGATAACCTTTCATTAAGGATCTACTAAAATCATTCTGAAGAGTTCAGCAAATTTTAAATTTGTGGCTTTAAGTATTGTTTACAAGTACTGGTAGTATATCTTAGAGCATTCCATGCTTTTGAGCTGGAGCAGAAAGGCATGTGGGCCTGGCTTCCTGTAGCATAGAAGGAGGTCTAATTTTTTCGGCTTTACTAATACAGCAACTTCCCATTTACATGTGCTCTGTTTGCACGTGTCACAAGCAGTGTCAGGAACCTGGAAATGCAGAGCGCCCTGAGAAGACCCTCTCCAGAGCCCAAAGAGGATGCCCTCTTCAGGCCCTGGGCAAGGTCCCCTCGTGAGCCAGAGGCCTTCCTGCCTAACAGCTGATGTGCAAGGCGGCAGCAGCCGCTTCCCCACACATCAGCTGTGCAAGCCTTGATGCCCCCCTGCTTATGTGAGCCAGAGGGGCAGTGGGTCTCAGCTCAGCTGATGTGTGGGGAAGAAGCTTCCCCGTGCATCAGCTGTTCAGGCCCTGCTGCCCCTCCAGGGTGCTCCCAACATACACGATTTCAGTTACACATGAGGGAGCCCGGAATTTAACCCCCATGTAAACTGGGAGTTGCCTGTACAGTCGTACCTTGGTTCTTGAACTCCTTGGTACTCATACGTTTTGGCTCTCGAGTGCTGAAAACACGAAAGTAAGTGTTCCGAATTTTGGAACGTTCAGAAGCCGAACATCCTATGTGGCTTCCACTTCATTTAAAAAAATAATAATAATATTTATTACTTTTAAACCTTACAAAAGAAAGAAGAAAAAGAAAGAAAAGAAAAGAAAAAGCAAAAGAAAGAAAAAATAATACATTACAATATACACAACGCAACATTAACACATTAAACTAAACAAAACAGAACAAAAACAGTTTAAAAACATACATCATACCATTTCAATGTCTTATCCTTCATTCCCTTGTTTCCTCGACCTCCTCCCACCTCCCTTTTTGTATTCCAATTCTATTAATTGTTTCAGCAATTCCTTTCCATCTTTCTCTATTTTCTGTCTTATAATTATCTTGACTTATTTTAACCTTATTTTCCATTAATACTTTAATACTTATTTATGCTTAACTCCTTATAACATTTCTACTAAAGCCATATAATTTCATTCCAACATTTTTCTAACACTCATTAATTTTACAATATTTCTATAAATAAACTTTAAACTTTTTCCCATCTTCTTCCACCGTCTCTTCTCCCTGGTCTCGGATTCTGCCAGTCATTTCCATCAATTCCATATAGTCCATCAACCTGGTGATCTTCTGTCCGAGGCTCTTAACTCTTTTCCAAGTCCCTTCTGCATGTCTTCTTCATATTTATACATGCACTTTACTTTGCCTTCTGCTGATCTTGTTCTTAATTTCCTTCCTTTGATGCTGAAGAGTAGATCTCGGGGAAGCTCCGACCTAGCAATGTTTTTATTCCTTCTCGACAGGTCAGCCAAATCTCCGTAGTTAAAACTAAAATCCAAAAGATATTTCAGGACGTGTTTCAAAATTCCTCCAAATCTGAAGGTCCCCACAACTCCAATCTCCTCCTGACCCAGGTCCAGGTCCCAAAGGTCAGTAAATCCCTGCATGAGGGGATCTATCAACTTTCCTTCTCCAGTCCAAGCAGGGCTCCAATCCTCAAAATCTGACTTTCTCTGAATTCACTCATAGAAGGCAACAACTTATAATCATCAAATTGCCTCTGTAAAACTGGGGCTCTCTCCCTCTCCACTTGTATTACTTTAGGTTCAGCAACAACAACTTTCTCCCTCGCATTCTCCACAGTTTGCCATATCAAAATAGATTCCTGTGTCGATTCCTGAATAGTTTCTGTATAAATATTCACTTTTTGTCCAAAATTAGTCACTTTTTGACCCAAATTGTCAATTTTAATAGTCATCACGTCCATCTTCTTGAGGAGCTGTTCCAATGAATCACTTATCTTACAAAATGCAGTCACTAAGGCTTCTTCTGTTGACATTCTTAAACAATCCAAGGTCAATCCCTGGTTCTCACAATTTTTTATCTTGCAGCTGGAAATCCCCCCAGATCAATTCCTATAACAGCCTCAAAGGCTCCCTCTAGAGGGAAACAATTTCTATTTGTATCAGTCATTTTAGACACAGTTCAGGCAATAAAATTTGTTTCAATTTTCAGTTACTTTTACTCCTTTTTAAACGCAGAACGAGACAATGGAAACAATGTATTTCTCTTATTTAACTAGCTGTCAACAACAATGAACTTTCCCAAAACGTCGGTCTTGCTAGCAGCCCGTTTCCAGATTCAGAGCGGTGGTAATTTGACTTTCTTCCCTCTCTCCTGCAGGCTTACACGATCCAAAATTTTCCCCCTCTTCTCCTGCTTCCAAGGGGGGTTTAATGATTTTAGCCGATGGAAGTTTAATCCTTTACAGAGGACTTTCCAAGACTTTAGCTTCCAAGCTCTTTGCTTCAATCTATTTACAAAAGGGGAAGGCGGACTTCCTGTTTAGAGCCTCCCCGTTTCAGTGCCAAATTAAGACATTTAAGAATCCAATTTTCCGTTCTACTCATGGGTAGTTGTTTAGAATCAAATTGTCCACAGGAAAAAGTCAGTGCTCTCCGGCAACAGCAATGCGGCTTCACTCCGTGAAAAAAGCAATCAATTCGAAGCACCGCGCCGCTCACCCCACGTTGCTCCGGATCCCCGAAACCGGGTCTCCCCACGAGTAGGGGAGGCGCAAAAGGTGCCAGCCGAATCCCACATTCACAGGCTTCTCCCGCCTGTGATTTTAGTGGGTCTCTGCCTTCGCCGTGGCGGCCAGACCCTAGTTTCCACAGAGCGAATTCCTCCCAATCAGAGGAATTCCGCCATTTCTGGAGGCGCCAACCCGGAAGTCCCTACGTGGCTTCCACTTCAGTGCAGGAGGCTCCTGCAGCCAGTCAGAAGCTGTGCCTTGGTTTTCAAACAGTTTTGGGAGTCAAACGGAGTTTGAGAACTAAGGTATGACTGTATTGTCTCTTCCAGGGCTCAGTAGAGGTAGAGGTAAGTATACTCCAGGAGCTTAGGTGATGGTGAGGAGTGTATATAAGGTGGCACTGTCTAACCTTTCCCCCTGAAATGTTTTTGAGATGCACATCTAAGGTGCTATTTTCCATGTGCGTTTCTGTGGAACATCCATACATTTGTAACTTAACAACAACAACCCTGTATTGGAATATTACAGAAAAGCTTTGTTATCGCAAGGTTTTTAGGTGGTCTGCAACAATGCTTCTTGCATGACTATGCATTCCTGTGGGCTAGGGCTGCTAGGCCTTTAAGCAGGCCTTTAATTCTGCTACTTTTGTACAGTATTAGTTTCTCACTAGTTGGTTGTATGCTGAGATGGCACAGTTGTGGGAATTTGTATCTTTAAGACAAAGCTTCAGCTGTCATTTAGAGTAGGGCGTAAAGGCTATTCTTAGGAGTTATATATTTTGCTGCCTGCAAAATACCAACTAGCCTTTTACTTTGGTAGGAAACTGATGTGTCACCCAAACATCATGCATAGCTTGTATAACCCCCAACAGTATATAAGTTTCAGAAGACTGCTGATGGTCAGATCCTCAGAACTGCAGAGCTTCAAAGCTTGGGAATCTCCGCACAGCCTGATCTGCAAAGTTGCTGGCTGCACCTCCATCTTCAATAGCCATGTCTGCTGCTGACAGAGTGCCCAGCAGCCAGAGGGATATCGGCAATGCTTTGCGGCTTTCTTTGGGCTGGCTAATAAAATCTTTAGCCTCCATCCCATTTGTGTGCTTGTTGTGTTTTGAATCCAAAAAGAGCACCTGCTCCTTGACAAACCCATAGGAAATCATAACATGAATCTCTCACCATCTCTCTCTTTTTTTTTAAATAATGTTTATTAGGTTTTTGTTTAACAGTAAAGAACACATAATAACATCACATTTTCCAATATCCACATTTCGTACCCTTCCTTGGATTTCCTCGCACCTCTTGTTCCTGCTTTCTAAAATCATAAATTTTGACAGCAAATTATTAACTTAATTTAGTTTATATAATAAAATTTTCCACTGTTAAAATCTCAAATTTTGAAATTTAACAACTCTCTTGTTCAGATTTAATTATAAAATATTGTTTATCCGAAATTTGTCTTTTCTTTCAATTACATTCAAATTTATACTCCTTATTACTAATTTATTGGAGCCATGTTATTACAAATCTTAGATCTTTCTTAGCATTCATACAATTTACAATGTTTTTGTAGATAATCCTTAAATTTCTTCCAGTCCTCCTCCACCAGTTCTTCTCCCAGGTCTCGGATTCTGCCAGTCATCTCAGCCAGTTCCATATAGTCCATCAGTTGCATCTGCCACTCTTCCAGTGTGGGCAAATCTTGAGTTTTCCAGCATTTAGCAATGAGTATCCTTGCTGCTGTTGTAGCATACATGAAAAAAGTTTGATCCTTCTTTTGCACACTCTGGCCGACAATGCCCAGGAGAAAGGCCTCTGGTTTCTTAGGGAAGGTATATTTAAATACCTTTTTCATCTCATTGTATATCATTTCCCAGAAAGCCTTCACTCTAGGGCAAGTCCACCAGAGGTGAAAGAATGTTCCTTCAGCTTCTTTACACTTCCAACATTTATTGTCCGACAAATGGTATATCTTTGCAAGCTTGACTGGAGTCATGTACCACCTATATATCATTTTCATAATATTTTCTTTCAAGGCATTACATGCCGTAAATCTCAAACCTGTGGTCCATAACTTTTCCCAGTCAGCAAACATGATGTTGTACCCTATGTCCTGTGCCCATTTTATCATAGCTGATTTGACCGTTTCATCCTGTGTATTCCATTTTAGCAGCAAGTTATACATTCTTGAAAGTATCTTAGAGCTGGGTTCTAACAATTCTGTTTCTAATTTTGATTTTTCCACCTGGAATCCTAATTTTTTATCTGACTTAAAAACTTCTTTGATCTGAGCATAATGTAACCAATCTCGCACTTTCCCCTTTAGTTTCTCCATACTCTGCAACCTCCAGTTGTCTCCATCTTTTTCTATTATTTCCCAATATTTCGGCTGAATCTCTCACCATCTCATCTAGCTCGGACCCCTGATCTTAACAACAAAGGATATGCAGATATGGGGAGCTGGACCTTCCTCCTTCCCCTTCCTGGGATTCATTTTTTTTTCTTTTCCTTCTCCTCCTGCGATGAGGCTACATTTTAATATTTTAATGTTCCATTATTTTAATGTTGTATTTTATTTTTGTTTTTAAGTTGTAATCATTCATCTTGTTTTTATTATTGTTTGTAAGCCGCTCTGAGCCCGGCCTTGGCTGGGGAGGGCGGGGTATAAATAAAAAAATATTATTATTATTATTATTATTATTATTATTATTATTATTATTATCACCCCAGGCGCTTGTTCCTGAGTCCCAGCTCAGCTCACTTCCCTTCGGGTAACTGACTGCAAACTGACTGCAGAGGGGAAATGCAGAGGAAGGGCAGGTTTACTTCCCTCGCTTATACACCCACTTTGATCTTACACACAAGAACAAGCACACACACACACACACACCCCTTTCACACACTGGTGGGGTTCCCATGATCATGCCTAATTTGGCCTCCAGCATAAAATAAATCAGGCAAATAAAGAAAACTTTTAGGGACATGAGGGGGAGAAAAAATACCCCTTGGTAGCTAAACTAACGGACTACATACTGTTTCCCCAACTTTTGTAATTCCTGATTTCAAAGCCAGTTTTCTTTGGAAGAATGGGTATTGTTAGCTCACCCGTTCTTTTGATATAAAGGTGTACGGAGGACAGGAGCAAAGGAACACCTGCAAACGACAACCTTTAATTAAGGGTGTTAATTCCCTGCCATGTTCTTATTCTGCTTTGAGTACCATTTTGGTGACATCAAGTTAGAGCTGAAAAAATTTCCCAGTTCATGCAGAGAAATTCAAAATCCAGCTCTTCTAGATTAAAATGGAAATACAATATTTGAGTCCGATTCTTCACATTAATTTTAGCTCTGAAATGCTCCATTGCATTTCCCACCTGGGAGGCTCCTAATCCTAACTTGACATGTACATACATTGTTTGTGATAAGTTCCAAACAGGTTTAGGCATCACATTTATTAGCAAAACTTAGTCATGGCCACCTGGTTGTTTAAGCTGTGTATACCTGACTGAGGCTGCCATCAGAAGCTCACTTAGGAGGAAACATTGTCCACAGAAATAAATTAGGCTTCCTTCACTTCCTTCACTTTTAGGCAACAGCTCTTATATTCTGTTTTTAGCAAATATGACGGATGGTGGATTTTTGGTCTGTCTTTTGTTTAAAGTCAAACTTCTGATATAAATTGCCCACATGCTATAAATGTTAATTTTTAGGAAAGTAAAATGTATTTTCACTTAAGATAAAAATCATACCAATTAGCATATAAATGGTTTCAAATCTCTATTTGCAAATCTCATAAATGTTTCAATGGGTGAAATAAGCTGATAAGTAACGGAAATGTAATGGGAAAATATGAATGCTAAAACGGTGAGTGAATATCTTCCACTGTACATGCAGTATAATTAAAGACACACACACATTTCCTTGGCAAGAAAGCCCAAGAATGAGCAAAGCTGCTGATAGGAAGACAGAAAGGAGTGAAGGGTGAGACCTACAAAGCAATCGGTGTCTTTTGGTCCAGAACAGCCTCCTGCGCATTCACGGTGGCAGCATTCGCTGACGGAGCGCCCGTAACACCTGCCATCACATTGCTCAGCACATACCATCTTCGTCACTGGAAAGGGCAGAGAAATCATAAACGCTATCAGCACAGAACACAAGCTTAGCCTGGACAACTGAGAAACTGTAAGAGAAAAGGGAAATTAAGGTAGGGGTCCCCAACACAAATAAATTACACCTTTGTCCGTTATTCTGTGACATGTTAACATGACCAAAACATACTTCTTTTCAGTTTAGTTAGGTGCTAAGCATTTGTACGGTACTCTCAATGCTTAAGTGTCTGTGGCGCTTTTTGCATGGAGGAAGATTAGGAGAAAACTATGACTTGGCCACACCTCTGTGACTCCTCGGCCACCAAGCAGTTCCATCCAGTGCTCACCAGCTGCCAGCTGCCCTAGCCAAATTACTTATCACACTGTTTAATAGAGCACAAGCTATTGCAGTACAAAAAGCTGAGGTATGTTTTTTTAAAAGGATCCTTACACCAAATTAAATTTCAGATGTGAGTTTTATTTCATATGCATAGTACCTTGCTGTAACAGAATGATGCTTTTGCCTAGCATGTTAGTATTTTCACAACTAAACATTTTAAAGTTTTGCAATATTTCTTTCAGCAAAAAACACACGCTTCAGAATTTACTTGTCTCTACCTGAATATCATTTGATTAAAGAAAAGTGCAGATCCTTAGGGGAAAATATGTGAGGACCTTGATTGCCCTGGGATTTTTTCTTCTAAGTTTAGTAAGTTTGAGAAAATCCTGACTTCTTCTTATCACAATATAGAGATGAGGAAGGCCGATTCCAGGTTCAAAAAGAAGCCCATCCTTATATGATAAGCTTATCACAGGCAAGCTATCTACCCATCTCTGTTGATGGATGCTGTTTGCCCTGCTCATGATAGCCAAGGCATGATGCCAGTTTCGGGTGACCAGTTTCAAATCATTATGGGAGGGGGGAAAGGTTCTGTTTAAAGGCAATAGGGAAACGACTGCTATTACTGCGATCCTGGAGTGTTCATGTAAGGTTAGTTCTATATTTAAAAATGTAGGAAGAAACACAAACACAAGCTCATCTCTCTGAAGTGCTCAAATTATGGTGCCACCTATCTTTTCTTTTGTTTGTTTTTTATAATTTTATTTCTAGTTTTCATTTATATACATTTCAATAGTTTAACAATTGTTTTAACATTTCAAACCTTGACTTCCTTCCTTCTCTTTCTGCGGTTCCTTAAATTTATTTTATCATTTCTTGCATATTCTAAATTAACTTAGCTAATTCTTTTATTCATCTATTTTGATTATATATTCTTCTGAAACTGCAGGTTATTACAGTAATCCTGCCAATGTCTTTATCTGTTTACAATTTGTTTGTAGATATTCAATAAACCATTTCCATTTTTTTATAAAATATTTGCTATCTTGATTTCTCATTCTTCCAGTAAGTTTTGCTATTTCTGCATAATCCATAAGTTTTTGTGTCCATTCATCTCTCGTCGGGACTTCTTCTTTCCATTTTTTGGCAAGTAACATTCCTACAGCTGTACTTGCATACATAAATCAATTTCTGTACTCTTTGGGTAGTTCTATACCTATAATTCCCAAAAGAAAAGCTTCTGAGGTGTTTTTTTTTTTTACAAATGTTATTTTAAACATCTTTTCCAACTCATTATATATCATTTCCCAGTAAGCTTTAACCTTACAACAAGACCACCACATATGATAAAAGTACCTTCTTTTTCTTTGCATTTCCAACACTTATTTGATTTTGATGTACACACTTTTGCCAATTTACCAGGTGTTATATAGATACCATCCATGTAACATTTTAATGTAATTTTATCTTAAACCATAACATGCTGTGAATTTTATATCTGTAGTGCCACCTATCTTCTGTGACAACAACTTAGCTTAGAGCTTTCCAAACTTTTCATGTTAGCAACACACTTTTTAGACATGCATCATTTCACGACACAGCAATTCATTTTTACTAGCAAATCGGAGGTGAAACAAACCCCTTTCCAGCTCCGGGAGGAGCACAGGGAGCATTTGTGTGACACACCTACACACTGCTGCTGACACCAATGTGTCGTGACACACAGTTTGCCAAGTTTTGCCTTAGTTACTTCCTTCTTTATTGAAGGAAACCTACTTGGATATTTCCAGCTCTCTACATGCCTGACTGAGGAGAGCAGTCTGTTCACAAGATGAGAGATGCTGGCAAGGTTCATTGGGTCAGGAAGGGATACCAGGTTGGGGACTCCTAATGCCAGTCTTAATTACGAGGCGAGCATCACTAAGCCCCTTAATTCTTCTCTGTCTTGGGTTATAATTTGAGGTCTAAATCAGATTCCCTCAGGAAACAAGCAGAGCCATTTCTGCTGGTTTCTATTTATTTTTATGCAACTTGATTTATTTTTCAAACCAATCACTCAAGTCTAGAGCAAGTCACCCATCTTTACCGCACATTTCCCCCTGCTCTGTGTAATCAGGCTTTCTAGTGAAGGCTTTTCACCCACATTATGATCCCAGAAAAGGTGTCAGGCCTCAGCAGGAGTCTGTTCTTGCTGTCAAGTTCTGAGACAAGAGCTTGATGTAGTTTTCACTGTCATTGCCTGAATGTTTTGAATAGATCTTTTATATCTATATCTTTTTGTTGGCATCCATCTGTCTTGGGAAACAACGGAAGAGGGTGGGGTGATGCCAAACCGTTGGAGAGTTGCAGCACTTGATATCTCTCTCTCTCTCTCTCTTTCTCTCTCTCTCTCTCTAAATATATATATATATAGAGAGAGAGAGAGTGGCGCTGTGGGTTAAACCACAGAGCCTAGGGCTTGCTGATCAGAAGGTCGGCGGTTCGAATCCCCATGATGGGGTGAGCCCCCATTGCTCGGTCCCTGCTCCTGCCCACCTAGCAGTTCAAAAGCACGTCAAGTGCAAGTAGATAAATAGGTACCACTCCAGCGGGAAGGTAAACGGCGTTTCCGTGCGCTGCTCTGGTTCGCCACATGCTGGCCACATGACCCGGAAGCTGTACGCCAGCTCCCTCAGGCCAGTAAAGCGAGCTGAGCACCCCAACCCTATCTGCGACTGGACCTAATGGTCAGGGGTCCC
Organism: Podarcis erhardii; assembly: GCF_964252035.2. Classification (NCBI taxonomy): domain Eukaryota; kingdom Metazoa; phylum Chordata; class Lepidosauria; order Squamata; family Lacertidae; genus Podarcis; species Podarcis erhardii. The sequence goes on along the minus strand of NC_138497.1, from coordinate 138,264,030 downwards.
TCTACATATATAGATATGTGTGTGTGTGTGTGTGTGTGTGTGTGTGTGTGTGTGTGTGACTTTAATTATAAATGCTAATTACAGATAGGTAGCCATGTTGGTCTGCCATAGTCAAAACAAAACAAATTCCTTCCAGTAGCACCTTAAAGACCAACTAAGTCAGTTCTTGGTATGAGCTTTCGTGTGCATGCACACTTCTTCAGATACACTGAAACAGAAGTTTCCAGACCCTTCTATATAGTGAGAAGGTGGGGAGGGGTATTACTCAGAAGGGTGGTGGGAATGGGTGATTGGCAGATAGCTGTGATGAGCCTGTTGACGACTCTTAACGACTGCAATAGGTCTTACAGGAAAAAGCAAGGGGTGAAAAGGTGAAAAATGGCTTTGTCATGTATAATGAGATAAGAATCCAAGGTCTTTGTTCAGACCAGGTTTCTCCATGGTTTTAAGTTTGGTGATAAGTTGTAATTCAGCAGCTTCTCTTTCCAGTCTATTTCTGAAATTCCTTTGTAGTAAAACAGCTACTTTGAGATCTTGTATAGAATGTCCTGGGAGATTGAAGTGTTCTCCTACTGGTTTCTCTGTCTTGTGATTCCTGATGTCCGATTTATGTCCGTTTATTCTTTGGCGTAAGGTCTGGCCTGTTTGTCCAATATAGAGAGCTGAAGGACACTGTTGGCATTTTATGGCATACACAATGTTAGACGATGAGCAATTAAATAGTCCCGAGATGGTATGTGTGATGTTGTTGGGGCCAGTAATGGTGTTGTCCGGGTGTATGTGGCAGCAAAGTTGGCATCTGGGTTTATTGCAGGCTCTGGTGCCAGTGTCCGTGTTAGGTCTGGTTGTAGTATTATTGTGGGTTAGGAGTTGTTTAAGACTGGGTGGCTGTCTGTAGGCAATGAAAGGTCTTCCTCCCAGAGCTTGAGAAAGAGAACTGTCATTGTCCAGGAGAGGTTGTAGATCTCTGATGATGCGTTGTACTGTTTTAACTTGGGAGCTGTATGTGATGACTAGAGGTGTTCTGTTATTTTCTTTTTTGGGTCTGTCTTGTAGCAAGTTCTCTCTGGGTATCAGTCTGGCTCTGTTGATCTGTTGTCTAACAACAACATCTGTTGTCTAACAACAACATCACACATACCATCTCGGGACTATTTAATTGCTCATCGTCTAACATTGTGTATGCCATAAAATGCCAACAGTGTCCTTCAGCTCTCTATATTGGACAAACAGGCCAGACCTTACGCCAAAGAATAAACGGACATAAATCGGACATCAGGAATCACAAGACAGAGAAACCAGTAGGAGAACACTTCAATCTCCCAGGACATTCTATACAAGATCTCAAAGTAGCTGTTTTACTACAAAGGAATTTCAGAAATAGACTGGAAAGAGAAGCTGCTGAATTACAACTTATCACCAAACTTAAAACCATGGAGAAACCTGGTCTGAACAAAGACCTTGGATTCTTATCTCATTATACATGACAAAGCCATTTTTCACCTTTTCACCCCTTGCTTTTTCCTGTAAGACCTATTGCAGTCGTTAAGAGTCGTCAACAGGCTCATCACAGCTATCTGCCAATCACCCATTCCCACCACCCTTCTGAGTAATACCCCTCCCCACCTTCTCACTATATAGAAGGGTCTGGAAACTTCTGTTTCAGTGTATCTGAAGAAGTGTGCATGCACACGAAAGCTCATACCAAGAACTGACTTAGTTGGTCTTTAAGGTGCTACTGGAAGGAATTTGTTTTGTTTATAAATGCTAAATTACTTTTTAATTATTATTTATAGCTGTTCTTACTTTATCGTAGTAGTTAGGGCCAAGCTAAGGACTGATTTCAGCGAAGACAGTGAGGCAAGATACCTGTGTGAATTACTGAGCAGCAATCTGCTCAGACAGGAAACTGGCCTGGAACAACAGATTTTAAAACCCTGAAAATGTCCTTCCTTCTCCTTTAAGGGGTGCTGCAGGGAGGTCTAACAGAGGGGGAAGGAGCTTTGGAAAAGTGCTCTCTGAAGCGCCTCATTCCTCCTTTAAAAGGGGCTTGGGTTAAGCTGTGAGGGGATAGGGGAGGAATGGGGGAGGTGCAGAGAAAGGGGGTTTGGTTAGGTATAAAAGGAGGAGGAGGATTTGGCCAGATGCAGGAAAAGGGGCTGGGCAAAGGGGCTGTCAGCATGGGCGTAGCCAAGGGGGGCAGGGGGGCAGACCCCCCCCAAATCAAGTAAATAAATTAAAATACTTAACTAACTGAGGTTCTGCCTCCCACCAACATAAAGCTTGCATCTTCCCAACATAAATTCTCACTATGTCCATGGCCAGCAGTCCCTAGTTATAGAATAGTCAAGAACCGTTTTATAGTAAACTTCAGTATGTGTGTGCACACACATGACAGAGGTCAGAAGACCTGAGACTCAGGTAAAGATTGCACTTAACATATGGAGCAGTAAAGTCTTTTGGAGCCCTGAGTCTAATAATAATGATAATGATAATGATAATGATAATAATAATAATAATAATAATAATAATTTTATTGTTTATACCCTGCCCACCTGGTTGGGTTTCCCCAGCCACTCTGGGCGGCTTCCAGCAAAATATAAAAAATAATAAAATGTCAGACATTAAAAACTTCCCTGAACAGCCTTCAGATGTTTTCTAAAAGTTGTGTAATTCTTTATCTCCCTGACACCTGATGGGAGGGCGTTCCACAGGGAGGGCACCACTGCCAAGAAGGCACTTAGTGCTCTGTCTCTCCCTGCCTATCGCTTCCCTACGGAACAACATCATACTAGCTCCCAGTCCTGCAAAGATGCTGATCAAAAAGTTCTCTTGCTTAAAGTTCAAGTTCTCCAAAATGAAGCAACACCCTACCTGAAAACTGAATCCAGGGCAGTGCACTTTATTCAGCTAATTAGCTATTGTGTTATGGGGGGGGGAGAGTGCCATTGAGCCACAGTAATAAAATATGCAAAAGTGGCTTATACAGGTTAAACACTGCTGCGTCCTGAATTCCCAAGGTGGCTGGTGATTCAAAAATGAGCAGTCAACAGCCAAGCTGCACTCTTCAAGGTAATCATTAAATGAAACCTCCTGAACTCTCTATCCAATTTAAATATGATTCACTCTTCAATGATTCATTACATGAACCAAAAAAAACACCAAAAAACCCCAACAACTCTAAAATGAATTTTCTAAAGTGTGCAGTAAGAAATTGTAAAAGCTTACTGAGGACTAAATCCTGTGTTTTGCCAATGGAAAGGTGTAACATTGTACTATAATGTTATATAAGCTTTTATAATTGATAATTAATTCCACATTTCTAGCACACCGAGTCCTTAGCAATCTTCAGCTTGCTTGTCCTCACAATGAGACAAGCCAATATTTACAGCTTGTATTTGCTCAAAGTAGCTCACAATGAGTCAGATAAATCACAATAGTTGCATTAACACTGCTTTGATTTATCTACAAATCAATGGTTTTATTCTGGGCTTTTGTTCAGCCAGAACTCACAGGAACTCAGTTCCGGCCCCTCTCAGGTGCCATTGCAAGAAAGCAAGGGAGGCGTCCATGGTGAGTTCCAGCACCTCTTTTTCTAGAAAAATAGCATTGGCTTTTATTTATTTTATTTACAAGAATAAATGTACCAGCTTTCAACACACAGCTCAAAAGGCAATTCATCAAAACATAATTTATAGCTAATCAAATAATCTAACATGCATTTAAAAAATAATAATAACATGAGCTAAGGCAGGATAAATTTGAATCCCCAAATTGCAGGATAAATTTGAATCCCCAAAGCCCTGCTAAAAATGTTTTCACCTGCTTCTGAAATACTACCAAAGAGATAGAGAACCAGATTTCCTGGGAAAGTGTGCTACAAAATTGCAGGGCCAGCACTGAAAGACCGTGCTCTTGGTTGATGTTAACCTCATACCCCCAAAAGGATATGGCCTGTACCAGGGCCTCACCTGCTGATCAGCGCTGACGGCTGTGCACTGACCATTCATTCCATTCATTCCTCGCTGAGAAAGAAGACTCCTAGCAAGAGACCTGACTATAGATCTCCCTTATCCAGATGTATAGGCCACTCAGAGCCAGCCCACAAAGTGGCATCCCTACCCCTACCAGGCAAGAGGGGGGCGAGTGAGTATCTACATCAAGAACAAGGGGGAAATGAAGACTGATATTGGGATCTGCTGCCCCGTGGATCATGCCGCCTGAGGCGGTTGCCTCACCTTGCCTTATGGATGAGCTGACCCTGAACCACTGATAGCTTGACCTTACCAGCATTCGTAAAAAACCACACCTGTAAATGTTGAAGTGCATGCTGATTGTTGGAAGCTGGGAGTGCCCTAATGGCAATAATGACACACTTCAGATGATTTCTGTGAAAATATCCTTCAATATAAGTATAAGCTGCAATCCGAAACACACAGCCAGATGGGTGGGGTATAAAATAACAACAACAACAACAACAACAACAACAACAGCAACAACAACAACATGCTCACAAGCCAATTTTGCTGCTTATACTAAGTTTTTGAGTCTGATTTAAACCAAAAAGGATTGTGAAGGGCTTGAAAAAGATCTCTCCAAACTGAGTGGATGGACTGTAAAGTGGCAAATGTATGCCAGTGTAAACAAGTGTAAAGTGGTGAATGCCAGCGCAAAATATTCTTAATTTCACATGTACACTCATATGGTGTGAGTTTTTGGTAACTGACCATGAATAAGTGGTCAGAATAAGTGGATAGCTTGATGAAGATGTTGGCCCACCGTGAGGCAGCTGTGGAAAAGCTAAATGCCATTCTAGGGATCATTAGGAAAGGAATTGAAAATAAAATTGCTGATATTGTAATGTTGTTATAAAAAACCTATGCAGCTGCATTTGGAATGGCGTGTACAATTCTAGTCACCTCACCTGAGAAAGGACATTGTACTGTTGAAAAAAAATAAGAAGGGGCAGCAAAAATGATAGAGGGGATGGAGTGACTCCCCAGTGAGGGAAAGTTGGAGCATTTGGAGCTGTTTAGTTTAGACCTAGCTAACAGGACCAGTGGTCAGGGATGATGGGAATTGTAGTCCCAAAACAGCTGGAGGGCCAAGTTTGGCCATCACTGGTTTAGACAAAAGGCAAGTTGGCTACCAACTTGGATGGCTTTTAAGGAAGATGGAGGCTGTCAGTGACTAATAACTACGATGGCTATGCTCTGCCTCCATGGTTGGAGGCTGAATGCACTGAATACCAAGTGGCTAGAAACTGTGGGAGGAGAGAGCGCTGCTCAACACAGGTCCTCCTTGTGAGTTTCCCACAGGCATCTGACAGAATGGTGGATCAGGTGAGCCTGCGACTTGATCCAGTGGAGCTCTTCGTATGCTCTTAACCAAGTCCCATTGAACCCATAGGGGCTGACCTTCAAGTAAAAATACTTAGGATTGTGTCAGCTTTTCTGTGATGAAAAACACTGATAGTGGATTTGGTGGCTTAAGTCAACATAAATACAAAATGTCAAAGAAGATGAACCGCCATGAAAGCTATGGAACTGCAGCTCCTGGTGATATTTATTTATTATTTATTATATTGTTTAAATTTATATGCCAGCTTTCCTCCTAAAGGAGCCCAAGGTGGCAAACAAGAAGAGACCAAACACTGCCAACCTCTAAAACCTCTTAAAATAGTTCTAGTACAGATGCAGACTGGAAAAGATCTGTCTCAACTTCAAAGGCTTGTTGAAGGAGGAAGGTGTTCACTAGGTGTCAAAAGACAACAGAGGTGGAGCCCCGTCTAATATTGAAGGTGTGCTTTATCTATGCCATGCAAGTTTCTGCACTTTCACACACATGCTTAACCAGATCAGCATTTTTTGAATTTAATTCAATAAGTTAATCCAAATATTGCATTGGTTGAAATTCCATAAAAGCAGATATCAGTTACATGTTTTATAACACAAAACATTTGATAGCATTTTGTAATATATTGATGGATATAGATTAAGAGTGAATTGCATTTGGAAAATAACCATCCAAGCTAAATTCATGCTGATACAATTTTAGAATATTAAAAATGGAAGAGAGGGGCATATACAGTAACACAGAATGACATTTAACTGTGACGTATCATTTTTAAAAAACAAATATAGCCCTCTTCAGATGTAGATCACCTTACAAATGTGCATATTTTGAACAGACTTTGAATAAAAATTGCCTGCCCTGAAAGAGCCAGTTTGTACTCTGGGGCTCATCCTGCATCCATGTTTGTCACCGGAGGCCCAGGGGACCTTGGTGACTATAAGTGCCTTCTACTAGATTTAGCAGGTTTGGAAGAAAATACAACAAAATGCAGTATTTGATAAGAAATGACATGTCATATACAGATTAGATATGACCTGTGGCTAATGTCATGTGTACACCACTTCCCAAACCAGTAGTGAGAACATCCTGGATGCAGAGTAATCAGGAGTATATACAGAACCATACACTAGGAATCGAAGGGACATGGTATCTCTGAGCACATGCTCAGCTCAGGAATTGTGATCAGTACCAGAACCAAGCTCACAAGTCTTTTCACACAAAAAATAAGATTTCTGGTTGTTCCCACTCATTTTCAACAACCTGACCTAAGAGGGCAAGGGTGAAAGGTTTGTTGTTGTTGTTGAACTCAGAAACCCTTGTCTGCAAATCACTCAGATATCTGCCAGTAGATCATGATCAACCTTCTACCCTCCCATTCCCTAGGATAAATGAAAATTTGACTTGCAACCCACACAGGGACTTCTCCCTAACCAACTGAATTAGCAAGAAGAATGTGGGAAGCACAGCAATTGCAGGGGAAAGCCTGCAACAGTGGTGACAAGCCAATACGCTCGTTGCTATTAAGTACCTAGTCCCCATCCTGTTTTGGCACTGCTATCATGGGGGAATCTACCAACGGGGAGCACCAGGACATCCAGCATTTAAGGGAATGGATGACTGTTGTCCCAGTAACCTCTCTGTTCCTAAAGTAGCTATGATGAAAGTTTTCTGCAATTGTGCCATTTGTGTGAGTCCTCTCTTGTTGTGATTCCCCCTGCCCCGCCAATTGGGTGCGTGTCATTTGTGACAGCATTTTCCTTTCCGAGAATGCTAGGGATTGTGTATCCCAGGCTTCCTCCACCTCGGCCCTCCAGATGTTTTGAGACTACAATTCCCATCATCCCTGACCACTGGTCCTGCTAGCTAGGGATCATGGGAGTTGTAGGCCAAAAACATTGGGAGGGCAGAGTCTGAGGAAGCCTGGTCTATCCCATCCTCCCCTATTATGTGTAAATGGAATTGAAATGGAATCTTAGGCAAGGCGCCTTCTTCCATTTTCTGTGGAGACCTGTAGTGAAAAAATCTGCACTTCTATAGCTGAATAAATCAATGGAGGGCATCTCTAGAGTCAGACATGCTGTCCCTGCATATATGTGTGAGGTTAGTGGGGGGACACATGGTGAATGGGCCAGATCACCATTGTTTGAAACAAGCAACTGAGCATTTAAGAATCTGGTGCTTGGGAATTATGGTACATGTGCTCTTAAGCATAGAAGCCAACTGCTAGGGGCTGAGGTCCCTTCTCCCCCCCCTAAAATATTTAAGGGGGCCAGCCCCCCACAAAGTTAATGGGCATTGCCATTCAAATGGTGTGTGTGTGTGTGTGTGTGTGTGTGTGTGTGTGTGTGTGTGTGCTGTGTCTTGTGATTGATTATGCAGGGTAGGACTTACCCGCCCCCCCATATTTTATTGAAGTTGGTACCTCTGCTCTAAAGTGTTCTCTGGATGGCAACCTGACAGAAGGAAGTCTCTTCCCACCCCCAATTGCCAATTTATTTTGTTTTGTTTTGTTATCGGCTAGCAGCTGCATTTACAAAAAGTAGTCGGAATGGTGGGTGGCATTGTTTGGTTACACAGTTGCCTGCAATTAATCACTCTAAATGTTTCCTTTCATTCGCCATTACAGGGAATTGTAAATCTACCAAAAGGGGGAGAAATGGGAAATAACTGAAATCAATAAGAAAGCCTTATGAACATGTAAAGTTATTAGTGAAATACAAGGGTTTTAATTAAAGATGCCAATGTTTTCTTAAAATGCCAGGTTTCCATAATTGATCCACAGCTGCTGAATCGGCTTTTTCTGTTTTTGTGTCCCACCAGCTCCCATTTGCACCTTGCTGCTCTTATTGATTGCTTTCCCTCTGCCCTTGGACAATTCTCTATTTTTAAGCAACAAAATATTAATTCTTAATCCCGGAGCTGTTTATATAGGCATGTAAAGGTCTTGTTGTTTGGTTGTGTGTGTGTTCAATCAAGAGCAGCTATTGCCTACAAAGTAATAGTTGCTCTCTCCGAATATCTTAATTATTTTCCAGAGATGACGTCAGTGCCTGTCAGGCTAAGGCCCAGATATGAGCTTCAGGAACTTGTGAAGAGGTGAACCTTATGAGGCCTCTGGATTCTTTTTCACTTCAGATTTACGCATGAGCCCACACACCACTTTCAGACCTCTCCTGAGGACTTTCCCAAGAGCGATGGCAATACCAGCAGGAAATTACATGTGTACCAGGAATCATGGTTTTTTGAATAATTTTCCATCAAGAAATGATGGTCTATGAATCACTTGCTGCCAATTAGAAGACCCCATAGGAGTTTTCATTGGCTGCGCTACAAATGACGGGGGGGGGGCATCATTTCATACTGAGCACCAGTAAATCCCCAACAGGAGGACACCCCATGTCTCCCTTGCCACCAAGGAGAAGCTCCACAGGTCTTCTGCTGTGTTGATGGGAACCCCTCCCCAAGGCAAGTCTTTCTTTGGAGGGGGAGGGCTTGAGGAAGAGAAAAGGCTGGGAAGGGAGAGCTGTGAGCAAACTGGACTTTTGGGGTATCAGTTTTTCACATCAAGCATTACCAAAGCCCTTTAAGGCTTTCTGAATGATCAAAATTCTCAGCCAAAACTTACAGTTTATTTTGGGTGTGAAGAGCATTCCAAGTTTAACTTACAGCATACAAATGGTACAGAAACAAGAGTTGCTGTGCAACTTTCCTTGGATAGGGGAAAGTCTACTTCTACTAGATGAAAAATGTTAAAGGTGAATTTAATCAATTGCACAGAGTGATATGGAAAGCTGCACCAGTGGAACTTCCTGCCTCTGTTGGAGCTCTCAAGGGATCAAACTGATTTAGGAGTGGCGCTGTGGTCTAAACCACTGAGCCTCTTGGGCTTGCCAATCGGAAGGTCGGCAGTTCAAATCCTCGCAACAGGGTGAGCTCCCATTGCTCGGTGCCTGCTCCTGCCCACCTAGCAGTTTGAAAGCACGTCAAAGTGCAAGTAGATAAATAGGTACCGCTCCAGCGGGAAGGTAAACGGCATTTCCGTGCGCTGCTCTGGTTTCGCCAGAAACGGCTTAGTCATACTGGCCACATGACCAAGAAGCTGTCTGCGGACAAACACCGGCTCCCTCGGCCTATAGAGTGAGATGAGTGCGCAACCCCAGAGTTGTTCGCGACTGGACTTAACTGTCAGGGGTCCTTTACCTTTACCTTTTTATGCAAGGAGACAGAACTTTCAGGGTGGCAATGCTACAGAAGGAAGAGTTTGGCTTCAAGGACAGGTTTAGGATTCTCTAGCTGAACTACAGTTCCCATCAGCCCCATCAAACATGAACTACAGCCCCATCAAACATCAAACATAGCCAGTGCCCAGGACTAATGGGAGTTATTGTTCTTCAACATCTGGAGGGCTAAATTGCCCATATCTGTTCTAGAAGAGCAGACATTCCCCTGATAAATTATTCCAGGAGCATTGCATAATAATCTGGGAGAGATGGTGTTCTCCTAACGTCACTATACTTTCTGAAGCCCTATCAGTCAAATATCTGACTATGGAAAGTGCCCAAAGACTAATTATTCTCATTAAGGTGATGTACAAATGCTGTGTAGCTTTATGGGAATATTTCAAAATGTCTGTGAGTGCATGGGCATGATCCAGTACAACAGCCTTGTTTGTTTCTGAAGTTGCATCTGTGCTTAATTCTCCTCTCCTTTAAATCAGTAGGATTCAGATGTCTTGCCATTTGCCTAGATTGTGTGTTTTGATTTAAGCCCATTGAGAAAAGGCAATGGAATGTTACAAAATAGAAGCTATGCATCTTGAAGAGAGTTCAAAATAGCACACACCCTCCCCTTGCAACCCTCCACCCCAGTGTTGTCCCTTGCCTTTCTAGCATTTTAATTTAGTGGCTGGCTAATTATATAACATCATATTCTGAAGAGATCTCTTCCTCGTAAGACACACTGTTTATAATTCCTTATTAATTGCCCTCTTAAGTGTGCAAATTTACATATCAAATTTATGTAGACAATAAGCAAAAAGGAATAAGATGCAGGTGGTTGTTCCGGAAAGATTTATAAATAGCAAATGAGAGAGGCAAATAATCAGAAAAAGGCAAAACTTAAAGCAGTCTGGGGTGGACAGTATTCGTTCAAGAACAAAAGTATCCAACTGCTATTTTCCCCATGTAATTTGAAATGAAAGCTGTGGATTAAGATATCTCAGATTTATTCCTCCCTCCAACCTGAAAAGAATTTGGATCTTAGCTTAGAAGGGGGGCTCATTAGAATATTTTCTATTCTGTGACTCCATTAAAAAATGTATTAACATGCAGATGTGCCCTCAAGAGATTAGTTTCTGGAAACAAAACACGTCATTTGGTTATGTGTTAGAGATGTTTCATGTACACAACTGAAAAATGTGTTCCATTGCTTAGACTTGTGGGAGGAAAAAGAAACCTAGAGAGGATGGATGAAGGGTGTCTCAAAATAGTATCCATTGCATCAAACATTTAAGCGCCTTTCTTTCTCTCTCTCAAGCACATTGATCAAAGCTAGCATGGGTTCCTTCTTCAAATATTTCTTGACAAAAAAAGAGCCAAACTATTTTGGCCACTGCAAATAATTTTTCCACAGTCACTTTTATCATTACCCATCCTTTGTTTATAAAGAAGTGTGTATGTCCTGAATATGATAATGGGTCAGGAGATACAGTGAAGTTTGCAAGAAGAAATAATTATAATCCCTGATGAGCAGGCATTTCAAAAACAAATTTTGACAACATGGCTCAAGCACAATGGTCAGATGGAAGATATCACACTGGAGACATGCATATACCCACTGTGACTACAACTGTGGGTCTGCCCCCCGACTGTAGAATAAGCTTCCCCTAGGGATATGATGGGCACATCTAGCAATGGTGTTCTGCCAACTGATTAAACCATATCTACTTGCAAGGGCACAGTGAATGTTAGAAATGTTGGGTTTTTTCGTATTTGATTGTCTTTTGTCTCGATCAGAAAATAAGAAGAGCCCTGCAAGCTCAGGCCAAAGGTTGATCTAGTACAACACCCTGTTCTTACGGCAGACGACCAGAAGCCTGTGGGAAGTCTGCAGACAGAATCTGAGCTCCCAGCAACAGGTTTCAGAAGCAGGCTCCCTCCGACAGCCACCATGCCGAGCCCCCCGTGAAAGTCTTATCCTCCATGAATTAATCTAATCCACTCCAAAAGCCTTCCAAGTTGGTGGCCATCACTGTCTCTTGCAGGAATGAATTCCATAGTTTATACAGGTAAAGAAAGACATTCTTTCACCCGTCCTGAATCTTCCAGCACTGAGCTTCATTGGATGTCCTGGAGCTTATGAGAGAGGGAGAGAAACTCTTCTCTCGCCACTTTCTCCACACTAGGCATCTTGCATTCAGAATTTGCACTAAATCCAAACCATTCAATGGAGTATTTTAAAAATACACATCAAACACCAGCTTTGATATCCACCAAAATTTCAGCACTCATCTAAAAAATAAAGTAGGGGTGGGGAGCAAATGGTTAATTTGCTTTTGTGGCCAGGAAATTCTCAGCTGCAAAATAATGGAGTAGTCAAAGGACAGCAGTTATAAAATTTGATTTAAAAGCATGTTTTAAAATAAGTTTTGTGTGTATGAATTTGGTGTTGATGTGAGGATTAGTACATGACACAAGCCCCCTATTAAGTTCTCCACTGGTATAAACTGTGCATACTGTACATCCTGCAAAGGTTCTGATCCTGACCAGCTCCTCAGACACAGACTTCCCTAATGCTGACATCCCAGGCAACATGCGGACCTTCAAGAGGCAGGAGCCCCCTTCCCAACATGGGGGAGGCCAGCACCCCAATCCTGCTGTCCCCTTCTCCGTACGTGCTTTCACCTGAAGAGGCAACTCATGGATCTCATATACAGTGGTACCTCGGTGTCAGGGAACTGCCATCAGTGCCGGAGGGAGAGAGCAAAAGCCAGGTGCATTATAGAGAGCCTCCAGGGATCGGGAGAAGTAGCTCCTCTTCCGGGGAAGAGGATAAACGCAGGTCCAGTGGAGAGGAGGCGCAGATGTCGGAAACAGCGAGGCGGTCCCAGGACTCCTTGCCTGGGAGAAGCGAGGAGGGAAGGGGTCCTCCACTGCCCACGGCCTCTCTGCGCAGAAGGCATTTGCGCAGAGAGGGACGGTGCAGACTGGGCGTAAAGGAGCTTCTTTGTCGGAGGAAGTTCAAGAAACGCCCACTCACGGGCGTTTTGAGTCAGCGATTGAGTCAGCGATTGAGTCAGCCACGGGCGAGTGGTGCTCCGGACAGATAAAGTTTACTTTTGCAGCCAGCCAGGGAGATATTTGCCTGCTTGCTCACGAGCAACCCCTTGGAACCGTAACACTCGGGTTAAGAACTTAATTCATTCCAGAGGTCCGTTCTTAACCTGAAGCACCACTTTAGCTAATGGGGCCTCCCGCTGCTGCTCTGCCGCCGGAGCACGATTTCTGTTCTCATCCTGAAGCAAAGTTCTTAACTCGAGGCACTATTTCTGGGTAAGCGGAGTCTGTAACCTGAAGCGTATGTAACCCGAGGTACCACTGTACTTAGAATAGGTTGTACAACTTCATGCTTTAGTGGGGGAGATTCACTTTTTGAGCACCTCCCCAATTCTCCCTGAAAGTAAGAGAACTAGAAACAGAAAGCTTCTACGCTAGTCTACTGCATGTGGTAAGTTTTGTTTTGTTTTACGTTTAGGCATTTTTTTCATGTAGTGGAACGGTAAGAAATGTTCATCCTCCAGCCTGAATATTTTCAGACTTATTCTACTATTCTGCATTTTACTAACTCAGGATTCTACCTGTTTTCATTTTTCTCCTTGTTTTTATTATGTATTTTTGTTTGTTCTTGTATATTTACACTTTGAACCACCCTGAGATCTACAGATGAAGGGCGGTATACAAATCATAACAACAACCACTTCATTTCTCATTGTTCTACTGCATAGTGACTTCATATCACTGAGAAGAAAACTCTCATTGACTATTACTATATGGAGGGTTGCTGTTAACAGGCTATATGCATGAACTCTTCTTTCACCTCACTTTATATTTTTCTTTACTTAATCTAATGCACTTACAGGTCTGGCATTCATCAGCTGAAGGTCCCCAGCACCGGTTTCCACAGGACTTGTGACAAGGTCCACCTTGGGGAAGAGGAGAGACAAAATACAAAGAGAAGTTAGATGATTACTTTTTATTTTGATTTTTTTCTGCAGTGCCTTTAAAGACTCCTTATAGGGGAACCACTATCACACTTTTATGAGAACTCTATGCCTTATCAAAACTGAAAGATTTGCAGCAAAAGAAAACCTACACCAAGTTTCAAACATATATGAATTAGAATTTATAGTGGGGCTTTGTATTTCCCCCCCTTGTTGCTGTTGTTATTATCTGTATTTTAAAATAGATCTGTATCTTGTTTTAATTATATGGGTGTTTAATTGCTTTTCATCGAATCATCGAATTGTAGAGTTGGAAGGGACCCAAGGGTCATCTAGTTCACCCCCTGCAATGCAGGAATCTCAACTAAAGCATCCATGACAGATGGCCGTCCAAGCTCTGCTTAAAAACATCCAAGGAAGGAGAGTCTACCAATAGAGCAGTTGGTTAGAGTGTGGTGCTGATACAGTGGTGCCTCGCAAGACGAAATTAATTCGTTCCGCGAGTTTTTTCGTCTTGCGATTTTTTCGTCTTGTGAAGCACGGACTTTGGAAAAGCTTCAAAAATCACCAAAGTCTTCAAAAACCTCAAAAAAGGCTACCACACCGCGTGCTATGAGTTGCTCCTCGAAGTGAATGCACGGTTTTAAGAAAAAGGAAACAAACTTGCAAGACAAAGGAAACAAACTTGCAAGACGTTTTCGTCTTGCGAAGCAAGCCCATAGGGAAATCCGTCTTGTGAAGCAACTCAAAAAATGAAAAACTCTTTCGTTTTGCGAGTTTTTCGTCTTACGAGGCATTCATCTTCCGAGGTACCACTGTAATGCCAAAGTGCAGGTTCAAACCCCATAAGGGACAGCTGCATATTCCTGCTTTGCAGGGGTTGGACTAGAATAGGGGTGGCCAACTCCGAAGAGACTATGATCTTCTCACACAGTTAAAAACTGGCAGTGATCTACCCCCTTTTGGGGGGTTCGGGTCAAAGTTGTTGAGTTTTTTTTCAGGGAGGAGTTAAAATGTTGAGCTTTTTTAAGGGGAGCCACAGTTGTTCAGCTTCTTTGGGGGAAGCCAGTGATCTACCAGTGATCTACTGCATCTACTGACATCCAGTGATCTACCGGTAGATCATGATCTACCTGTTGGACATGCCTGGACTAGATGATCGTCAGGGTTCCTTCCAACTCTACAGTTTTCTGATTCTATATCTTTTCTATGTTTTTAGCTTTTTCTGTTTCATCTATAAGCCACATTGAGTCCTGGTCTGGAAATGAATGAATGAATGAATGAATGAATGAATGAATGAATGAAGGCAGCTACTCTGGAAATTAAAATGTTCTTTTCCAGCTCCAATCTTTGTATATGGACCTGCTGAGCAACAAGAAAAGGAAGACAGGCCTTTTTTCAATACAAGCTTTTTTTCAGATACAAGCTTATGGAATACATTCTTAAAACAAGCATAATGACATCTGCATGGTGCCTTAACCAAGATGACAGATTCTTATTACCAATTAATGCATAGTGCTTTGATTCTTCTGGGCACCGTGTACACAGAACCAATGGTGCACAACTTCCCATGTTTTCCCACAGAAGCTCACCTTTTCAATACTGTCCTTTATATTATAATACAATAGGAAATTCATAGGGAACAAACTCTTTCCAGCTCTTGATTAAAAACCAATTTTGTTTCATTGGAATCTCATCATTAATGGGTTGATGCCCACAATGTGTCTCTATTGTGTGTCCACTAGTACTTCTGGCCTATTAGGTGTGCATACGTTGGAGTAACTCACAAGTGTTAATTTACGGCATTTCCAAGAAATACTATGTGCTTCCTCTGTCCCTGGCACACAACTTGCAGAAGAAGAACCCTCTCCCAGCCTCACTCCTGGACAAACCCCCTGTGATCAGTGACACTTCAAGCTCCTCAAAATCAAATGTGGGCTTTTGTGGGTGGATGTCTGCCTTCCCACGCCCAACAGCAGTGAGTGAGGTGAGTCGCTGGCAAGAACAACTCGCTGCTATTATGGGGTGTGAGGATGAGGATGCTTGTCTGAAACCACTGCGAGGTGGCAGGGGAGACAGGGGGCACATGTGGTTTTAAATTTATCTTCCCTGTAAAGTAAGATATGCTGTTCAACATGCACAAAGTGATCAGGTCACTGGAACCACATCCTCAAGTCAAATTTCACCACTTTCTGACACTTACACAATGTTGATAAAATCTACTGATTATGTTGTACAGCAATTACACATGTATGCCAACTACCTCATTAAAAGCATCATCTCCTTGATGTAACAAAGTTCATTTAAGGCAATTATGCCAGAGAAATGCAGTTGCTGACATCAGTGTATATTTTCCTGACACTGCCTGGCATCTGCTTATTGAGACCAGCAGCTACAATGCAAGCCCATTCTCTTTGCTGGGAAAGGGACTCCAGTCTCCATCTGGCACAAATAGCACAACTTTAACCCACAATGATGACAATTATTATTAAAAAACCTACTGAAGCCCTGTGCAGAATGCTAATAGCACCACACTGCCTTCAAGGGAAAGAGATTATGCATGAGAGAAGGAGAAGAAACTGGCTCTGAAGACTTATGGTATTCAGTTAAGACCAATTGCAAATTGCATGTGAATGAATGAAGACTTATGCAGATTTAAAACTCTGCTCAAGTTTATTTTATTTCCAGCTCTCCCTGCCACAGAAATGCAATAGTGCCCCCCCACACCTACAATGATTTCCCCCCTAAAAATAAATAAATAAATAAAAATGTTTAGGGGTACTCTCATTTTCCTACTCATATCGAAATACTGCCCCTCAACGAGGCCAAACTTAGATTCACAAAATGTTTAGGGGTATGCATAAAAAAGTGTGTTTGTGTGTGTGTGCGCGCACACACACACACACACACACGACTAGAAAGAATACTAACCCATTTTGGACCTATTAATGAATAACCATTCTTATACTTTTGACCAAATAACCAATTGAGGTTGGAATTTTACTTGGAAGTAAGTACCATTGAATTCACTGGGACCTATTTCTAGTTAGAACATTTGCAGCATCTCAGCAGAGGTGATATTTTGAGAAAATTATCATTCTCTCCACTTATGAACATTTTCATTTATACAGAGGACACAATCCAGCCAAGGCTAATCATGTTTTCAGTCCCACCAATTCCATTGATTGAGAGTTGAGCACATATTTTCCCCCTTGTGACTGAATAGCTCTGAAGTGGACTTGTAGCTACTGGGCTCTTTTCTTAATGGGTGTGGCGTGCTGTTATTTCTAACCATTTATAAATATAAATGAATACACTTAAGTTTGCTTTAACTTTTCACATTTCTCCATCCAATTATCCAAGAAAGTCTCCATTTTTAAGGACCTGTCCCTGCTGAACCACTGCCCCTCATCTGCCTCTTTGCAGGTGCACCAAGGGACACTTGTGAAAAGACATAGCAGGAAGACTGTGCTTGGGGCATCACTGCTCTGGGTGCGCCTCGCGATTGGCTTTCCAGCCAAGAGACACTCACAGAGGAGCACATCCTCCAAGGATATGTGATTTTGACACATACTGAGGGTGAAGACAGGTGTAATAAATCAAGAGAGTTCACAGTAAATCCCTGAACCACAAATAGACTCCACACTTCACAAATGAAATGACAGGTACCTATTCCATCTAATCAAACTTTAACCCAAATCATCCATCATGCTCTTCCCACATGCAGCCACCTGCTCCCTACCCCCTGTTTAAAGTGTGGCAGGAGATCCATGAGCCCTAATCCTATGCAAGGGCTTACCACCCTTTGTGCAGCAGAGGCTCAGAAAGGAATGAAAGAAGAGTCCGGCTGGTTCAGGCCAATGGCCCGTCTCGTCCAGCACCCTGTTCTCACAGTGTCCAACCAGATGCCCCAGATTGGAGGCCCTCAACAGCCCTCTCTGCTCCTTCAGTTTCCAGCAACTGGTACGACTCTGGTTCTAGAGCACAGAATGGTGTTGGTGAAGATGGACAAAAGCTTAGCAATTGAACTGATTCATATTAGTGTAAAAAACTGGTATTAGAAGATCTTCTCAAGCTGAATACTTTTATGAGTTTGTGGGTGCCAGACTCCCCAAAATCCCTGGGTCCAGTAGGTATTAGAATTTAATCAAGCCTCCTGAACCCCCAGAGCCAGCAAGGGTTAAAATACAAGCCAGGTCAGCATCCTCATGAGGTAATCACCTGGGTGGCAAGCCATTAAGAACACAGGGGGAGGGGGCTCTGTGCCAAACATCAAAAGGTTGGGGCCCCTCCTCCAGCTCAGAGTTAGTTAGAAGACAAAGCCAGGGTTTGAATGAGTCTTTAGAGTTGGCTGTGGTGTAACCTAGAGGAAAATATGTTGCAGTTAAGCTGGAGAAGACAGAGCACAATGGTTGATTTTTGTTTGGTTCCAAGGCTGTGCCTACAGGAGAAGCAAGACCCTCTTAGAGTGTTAATGGTGTGAGCCTCTCCATCGTAGGCTCAAGTTGTATATATGTATAAATCAACCATATACCATAAAGACTCCACAGTCTCTGCTGAGCCTCATTCCAAAAAGGAAACACAGACCCTGGGTAAACTACATGAAACCCCCTGGAATCTCGAACAGCTCAGATATGGGGGTGGTGTGCAACCAGTGCTATTTTTCTAGAAACAGAGGTGCCGGAACTCACCATGAATGCCTCCCTTGTCTCTCTTATAATGGCAATGGCGCCCACCTGAGAGGTGCCGGAGCTGCGTTCCAGCGAGTTCTGGCTGGAAAAAACACCCTGTGTGCAACAATACTTTTATTTCACTGGACTTGCCCACATAAGGGGATGTTGTTTTAAACACCAGGTAACTTAATGCATAGACATTAAGAGCACAAGGGTGATCCTACCTCATTCCGGTAGGCATATGTTCATCATTTTCCATACAGGTAAGTGAAGATTTTCAAATAGCAAATATGGAAAATGCCATAGAGTGCATTGTCAGGGAGAAGGGTCCTAGCTCAGTGGCAGATACAGCCATGAAACTCTGGTTGAAACCTTGCAGAGCTGCTGCCAAACAGTGTAGACAGTACTGAGCGTGATGGACCATTGGTCTGGCTCGGTATAACACAGCTTCCTATGTTCCTAAACCTCTTGATGCAGCTGCTATCGGAGACTTCTATGTGCAACATATTCTCAAGGAATCCTTATTTTCTAATAGAGAATCTCCTACGTGTTCTAGATGAAGCCAATTCCATGTTCTAATACAGTGGTACCTCAGGTTAAGATCTTAATTCGTTCTGGAGGTCCATTCTTAACCTGAAACTGTTCTTAACCTGAGGTACCACTTTAACTAATGGGGCCTCCTGCTGCCGCCGCACGATTTCTGTTCTCATTCTGAAGTACAGTTCTTAACTTGAGGTACTATTTCTGGGTTAGCGGAGTCTGTAACCCGAGGTACCACTGTAGAAGGAAATTCTGAAGTGACCAACAAAACGCCTTTTGCTGAAGGAGGCTGATGGTGTTCTGGAACTCTCCATGG
Organism: Podarcis erhardii; assembly: GCF_964252035.2. Lineage (NCBI taxonomy): Eukaryota > Metazoa > Chordata > Lepidosauria > Squamata > Lacertidae > Podarcis > Podarcis erhardii. Next base: position 138,244,928 of record NC_138497.1, on the reverse strand, counting down.
TGGAACTTTTAAGTAACCCAACTTCTACATTTGTGCTTGCTCAAATCCCAGAAATTGACAGACCAGAATTAAAGACCTTCCATGGTACTGATACAATTCTTAGTGTTAAGCCAAATGTTCTGCCACATAGTTTCTACTCTCATGGAAGTAAACACTATTTGGGATGCTTACTAGTTATTTTTAAGGGACTTTGACATGTCTACCTGTTTCCGTTTGCGTGGTGGGTTTTTTTTTAATAGTGTCAGATGATAATTTGCATTTAAATAGAGACATTTAACAGCGGAGCAAGAGGAAGCTCTGCCAGCTGCCTCCCCCTCTCACTGGGAACTTGAAAGTGTGGCTTCATTGTTTTCTCTTCTCACGGTTACACAGGCAAAATGAGGCGCTGAACATGTAGACAGCACAACTTTGAATTAAATTATCACAAGTCCTTTGAAGGTCACATATCAAATAAATTGGGAGAAAACATGTCTTGTCTTATTCGATAATAATAAGATGTCTAGCAGAAGCAGGTACCGGACAAGATTCTGCCCTTATTTTTATTCTATCCCTGTGCTGCTCTGAGTGTAGGCAGTGAAACTAATTGAGGATATTTAAATTGCACCCTGTCCTACGGATCATGGGGGGGAACATTTGAGTGGTGGAGTTTCGCCGAGAGATAAAGACTTTGTCCATGCCATCTACAAAGTTTATGCCCAGGTTTGGAGGAAACAGGAGGAAAGCCTGCAGCTTCGTCACTCTCCTGACCCTTGGCTGAAAAACACAAAGTTTCTTAAGACATATTTTGTAAATGCCACCAGTGGGTATTTAAATAAGCAAGCTAGGGGCACTCTGTAAGGAGATGAGCAGATTTCCTGTATTCTGTTACATTTTTGTTTTGTGGATTGAATCTGCATTTTTCTCCATCATCCCTTCTACAGTTTCTACAATTAATTCATGAACTGGTGTTTGCAGTTTGCTGCAGTACTTTGTTCCAAGAGTTCCCAACCTTTGGGGCCTGTGTGGAATTCTGAGGCAGCGTTGTCACAGAAAGGATGTTGCAGAACTCAGAAAAGGAAGGGTAGGAAAACCAGACTCTAGTAGTTAGACCAGATGCCAAAGAGTGATGGCTAAGACTGTCAAGCATTAGGCTATGCCCCTGTGTTAGGTTATAGTGCTTTATTTACAGCTTGCCTTTCCTCCCAATAGAGTTCAGGGCAGCAGGGCTCTTTTTTGTTTAGACAAGCCTATCCAGACACATAAACAACAACAACAACTGAAACAGTTCTAAAGTTCTAGAAATAGTTATAATCATTCTCCAACAATTATCTCAGGCTTGCTAGCCATCAAGTGCCTGCGTAAACAGGACTGTTTTTTAATTTCCTCCTGGAAATCAATAGGGAGGGAGACAGACACGCTTCACTCTGCAGGGCATTCCACAAATTGGGAACTGCACTGAAAGAGTCTAGGTTTTCTTTAATCAGTTAGAAAATGGTGGGGAGTGGATGACTTACAGTAAAACCACACTCTATAATAAGGGCTTCTGGTGCTATATTTTTTTCCCTGAAGAAACCTTGGCTTTAGCTAATTCTGTATATATCAACCATTCCATGATTTCTTTTCTTGGGACCAACACAGAACAATTCTCTTTGCTTAAAGATACTCCATCAAGAAAGCACATTATAAAATATGTGAGTTCTTATTTGTTTGCTTGGCTTTGCACATATCTTTCAGCAAGCTGAACTGAGATGAATAGGTAGATGATTCTGCCATATGTAGGGTGAAGATTCTGTTTATCAGAGACCCTAAGACTGGGTTCTAACCTGGTGTATTGGTAGTTAAAGTGTAAGGCTTGGCACACTAGGTCAGTGTTTCCCAACCTTGGGCCTCCAGCTGTTTTTGGACTACAATTCCCATCATCCCTTGCCACTGGTCTTGCTAGTCAGGGATGATGGGAGTTGTAGTTCAAAAACAGCTGGAGGCCCAAGGTTGGGAAACACTGCACTAGGTGACCTTGGGCCAGTCACTCTCAGCCTAATTTGTCTTGCAGGGTGGTTGTGATGATAAAACAGGGTGGGGAAAAGAGAACCTTGTATTTCCCCCATCACCTTGGAGGATAAATCTGCAGTTTAAACAGCCTTTTAATCTATGTGAGGTACATAGGAGGAAATAGAGCTACACAACATCTGTCTCTGCAGTTGGCAGGCAGTATGAAATCTCAGGATTGAACACGGCTGATACAACTTGTCAACACAGCCATCATGCCTGTCTGCAGCCGGAATCACTGCCCTGAGGAATCCAGGAAGAGAGCGCACACTCACCCTCTGGATTCATATGGAACCCCCGAGTAGCCCCCAACACTGAATGGTTTTATGTTTGACTAGCTCCACTTCCTTCCAAATGGCAGTGTGAAAATTCATTCACTATTTATGGTTCAATAGCCCTGTTGAGAGGAAGTCCTCTGACACCCTGAAGGTCATCGTGACATTGGTAAGAGCTGGTTCTTCTCAGCACCTTTGCATAAGCACTTGGCTCTATGTAAGACTGGGAAATGTGTGACAGAAAGAAATCTCAAACCAAACACATCTGATCTTAGGGTAGTCAAATGTTGACTCACAGCAATTAACTGGAACCCGGTCATCACTACAATATGTGAGGTGCGTTTGACTTTCCAAAGCAATTTTCTTTTATAAGTGGTTACCTTGTCCATTTCCTGAACTGCCATTCATTACAGACTGCAGAGTACAGAAGGGTGGGTGGGTGTGGAATCTGACGTTTGATCTACAGATCTCCCTTGCAACTGGCATGTGAAAAACCGGCTCCCAGGAGGGGAAATCCACTTTTCCTTCCTTTGTCCTTAAGAGTCTGAAGGACGCATCTCATAAATGTTTCTTCTCCATTTCTCCCAGAACCTTAGGCTGCCTTTTAAAACTTTAGCATTAGTTTCCCATCTGAATTATCTATCAGTGCATAACTTTACAAAATAAGTGGTGCAATGCTCAAGGCTGCAATCCTATGAGGAGCCTCACTGGGCGTAGGATTGAGCTAGAGAAAGTCATACTCTTTGAAACTCTTAAGGCTAATCCCATATGTTTGTGAATTGGTTATGTTTACTTAAGGTTCTGGAGGTATGCTCCAATGTGGTCGCATATTTCCCACAGTAGGGTAAATTTCTTCCATTTTAGATTCTGTTTAACTGTCACAGGAAATCCTGTAGTAGGTTAGAGAACCCCAAGGTCTGTCCCCCCCCCCAAAGAATGAAATATAATAATCACAGGATAAACAAAATAATAAAAATTCCTTCCAGTAGCACCTTAGAGACCAACTAAGTTTGTTCTTGGTATGAGCTTTCGTGTGCATGCACACTTCTTCAGATACACTGAAACAGAAGTCACTAGGCCCTTATATATAGTAAGAGGGTGGGGAGGGGTATTACTCAGAAGGGTGTGGGATAATCACAGGATAGTCTGAGGAATGCTAAGGACCAACTGCCTAAAACTTGGGAGTGATCAGCATTCATAGGCAATATGCATACTCTGTTAAAAACCAGGAAATAGTTGTACCATTGTCCTACAGTGAGATTAATTTCCTTTGGAAGTTCTGGCTGTGCTCTCATTAAACTGAGTTATTCCACTTCAAACTGCAGGTGGCTGGTGGAGTACACGACCTCTCTAGACTGATAGGTAAATAGATAGAAGTTAGTTTAGAGCCTTTTTTATTGACATCTAGTCATAGACAGATATATACGTAGATAGATATAGATACAGTGGAACCTCGGTTTAAGAACAGTTCGGTTTAAGAACGATTTGGTTTACAAACACCGCAAAACTAGAAATAGTGTCTTGGTTTGAGAACTTTACCTCAGTCTAAGAACGGAATCCGAACGGTGGAAGGGCACCGGCGGCAGGAGGCCTCATTAGGGAAAGCACACCTTGGTTTAAGAATGGTTTTGGTTTAAGAGTGGACTTCCAGTAAGGATTAAGTTTGTAAACCGAGATACCACTGTATTGATTACATGTAGGAGCATTCAGTAATAAAACCTCACGTAGGTGGTATGACTGAAACAACAGTTTACCCCATCAATGAGAAGCAGGCCTGTGTGTCACACTATGGAAACTCATGGGACATCTGTCCCTTACAGTCACAAAACTTTAAACCCAATGCAATATAGTTCTGAATTAAGAAACCACTATTACTCCATTGTGGGCACACGCGCTAAACCCTGTCTGTGGTGCCTGCCCTTTTCCCCAAAGAATGAGACAAGAGACCAGAGTATAGGTTCAAATTGGCCACAACTTTATTGAGCTTCAGAAGTGGGAAAGTTGGCACAGGCCTTGGCAGGTAATCCTCTCAGCCCGTCTGGCTGAGGATATACAGGCAGATGAGATCCATTGAGAGGGGACTGTAAAGCACAAACTTACATAGCATGCCCTTCCACTAACCTCAGCCCAGGAGTTTGACCTACATGTTGCCGCTATAGGGCCAGGGACTCCTGGTTTTTGCCCTTTAACAGGCCCTGCAAACGCTGCCGCATGGGAGGGAGCATGAATGCACCCCCCCGACTTGATGTCAGATTAAAGGATACCTTGCCAAGGCCTAAAACCGCCACCCGAGGCCCTAAGGGGCTTCGCCATCAAGTCCCATGACCGAGGACCAATCACCCATCCTCTGCCATCAAACCCTGTTGTCTACCCAGTCCCTAAGGATTTGTCACAAGTCGTGCAGCCATAGGTCAGTGCTACCTGCATCCCTATTACTTCATTAGTAATGTTTAAATATGACTCTGTTTAAATAGCTCTGCATTGTGTTTTCCTAAGTAGTTTAAGAGACCAGCTTTTTGCATGACTAAAACGATACATTTGATTGCAAAATCAAAATATAATTCAAACAGCACAGTATGGCATTAGTACAAATTAAAGATACTATTGTTGGGATGAATTGTTCTGCCTTTATCAGCCTGTAATGCCTTCTGTGCCCTTGTCTGACAATTCCTATTGTCATGCGTTTATTCATCCACACTCTTTTGTTAAGTAAAAATCATTTTACATTTTCTACTACCCCTGTGCTAATCTTTAGATCTCTTCTATCGATTTGAAAGTTAATTACCTAGTAGAAATTCAGACTCTCAGTTCCCAGTCCCCCCCCCCCCCGCTCTGCTTAAAACAGAACAGGCAAGCTGTTTAAACACTTGGAGCACAAATGTTCCTTCCAGTGGAGGAATCCACCAATGGTGAATGAACACAAGGGATTTTCTTCCTTAAGCAAATGCAGTTGAATTATTTGTTCTCATGACTTATATTAGATCTCCAAGACCACAGTTTGCTGCTTCATGGGCACTTTCCATTTCTTTTGTGGCAACATTTTCCAGACAAATCAGCTTTTCAGTTTGGGGCTGCTTCTGGACCTGCTTTTGGGTGACAGTTAGCTGCAGTATGTTTTTGAATGGTGCTCTGAAAGCCTCTTGAAGTTATAAAGCAGAATGTCAGGATTCAAAATGAAAAACAAAAAACAAAAACCCCCACACATTAATCATATAAATAAAATCCAAAGCATGCTTTCAACAAGGCGAAAAAATAGAAGTTTATTTTGTCAAGGAAGAACACGTTTGAGAAATTAGAGGACAGCTCTGGCCCAGCACTAGAAACAATAAGGAAAGAGACTACCAAAAACTTTTTTTGAAATGACTGACAATATGGATCTGGTGGACATTTGGAGAATAAGGAACCCTTTAGGAAGAGATGGAACCTTCTTTTCTGAAGCCAAGATGACATGGACTAGAATTGACCAGATATGGGTAACTAGAGGAATGGCACCAAAGATAAAGAAAGTGGAAATCTGCCCCCAAAATTGCTCCAACCATAATGCTGTAAGGATGGAGATGAAACAAATATCAACTGGCTCCTTTAGATGGAGGATGAATGACACCTTATTCAGATATGAAGAAGTCTACAAAAAGGCCCAAAAAAACTTTGAGAGACTATTTTGAAATAAATATGAACACTGAGGTTGAAAAAAGAGTAATCTGGGACGCAAGCAAAGCCGTCATGAGAGGGTTCTTGATACAACAGAATGCAATAAAGAAGAGAAGTCAAAATGAGAAAAAAGACAAAATTTTGGAGAAAATAAAAGAAGGGGAAAAGAAATTGAGAGCAAAACCAAAGTCGCAGGAGATTTTGAGAGAAATAAAACTATATCAAACACAATATATGGAACTGATGAATCAAGAAATAGAATGGAAAATTAAACAAATAAGACAAAAGACATTTGAATCAGCGAATAAATGTGGGAAACTTTTGGCTTGGTAAATGAGAAAAAGACAAAAATTAAATACTATTACAAATCTAGAAGTGGAAGGAAAAAACATACATAACCCAACAGAGATCAGAAACTGTTTCCAGAAGTACTTTAAACAACTATACTCACAAGGGCCACAGAAAGAAATGGACATAGAACGATTCTTAAAGGCAAATGGATTACAAAAAATTTCTCAAGAAAGTAAATTGATGCTAAACTATAAAATATCAGAACAGGAAGTAGAAGGTGCCATTCAAATTATGCAATTGGGCAAGTCTCCAGGACCGGATGGGCTGACTTCCAGGTACTACAAATCTTTGAAGGAGTGCTTATTACAGCCTTTGAAGAAAGTCTGTAATGAAATTTTGGAAGGGAAAAGGGCGCCAGAGTCGTGGAAAGAGGCATATATCACACTTATACCGAAAACAGAGACTGAAAAGACTGAACTTAAGAACTACCGCCCCATATCGTTATTAAATGTGGATTACAAAATTTTTGCTGATATTTTGGCTAAAAGATTGAAAAAAGTATTGATGGAAGAGATTCATAAAGACCAAGCGGGCTTTCTCCCGGGAAGACATTTGTCTGACAATTTGAGGAATATAATTGATATTTTGGAAAAATTAGAAGTGAATATAAACACTAAAGCAGTTTTGATATTTGTGGACGCGGAGAAAGCCTTTGACAACATTTCTTGGAGTTTTATGAAAAAGAATCTACAGAGGATGGGGGTAGGGCAAGGTTTTGAAAACGGTATGGGTGCAATATATTCTGAACAGAAAGCTAAATTAATTGTAAATAATGTGGTTACGGAAGAATTTAAGATAGAAAAAGGGAAACGACAGGGGTGCCCAATTTCCCCATTGCTTTTTATATCGGTTCTGGAGGTCCTGCTGAATATGATTAGAAGAGACCAGTTGGTTAAAGGTATACAGGTCGGAGCTAAACAGTACAAATTGAGAGCATTTGCAGATGACTTAGTTTTGACGTTACAGGAGCCAGAATCTAGTACTAAAAGGGTCTTAGACTTAATTCAAGAATTTGGTCAAGTGGCAGGATTTAAATTGAACAAGTTAAAAACTAAGGTTTTAGAGAAAAATTTAACACAAATTGAAAAAGAAAGGTTTCAGAATGAGACTGGTTTGACCGTGGTTAAGAAAGTGAAATATTTAGGAATTAATATGACAGCAAAAAATGTGAATTTATTTAAAGATAATTATGAAAAATGTTGGATGGAAGTGAAAAAAGATTTAGAAATTTGGTCAAAATTGAAGCTTTCCTTGTTGGGTCGAATTGCAGTTATAAAGATGAATGTATTGCCTAGAATGTTGTTTTTGTTTCAAACATTGCAAATTGTGGACAAGATGGACTGTTTCAAGAAGTGGCAGAAAGATATTTCTAGATTTGTCTGGCAGGGCAAGAAGCCCAGAATAAAATTTAAGATATTAACTGATGCAAAGGAAAGGGGGGGATTTGCCCTGCCGGACTTTAAACTCTACTATGAATCAGCAGCATTTTGCTGGTTAAAAGACTGGCTGCTTCTTGAGAACACAGACATTTTGTACTTAGAAGGATTTAACAATGCTTTTGGATGGCATGCTTATCTGTGGTACGACAAGGTTAGAGTACATAAAGGATTTAAAAACCATATTGTCAGGAAAGCATTGTTTAATGTTTGGATAAGATATAAAGATTTATTGGAAAACAAAACTCCAAGGTGGTTGTCACCAATGGAAGTGAAAGCTTTTAAAAGACTTAATATGGAGTCCAAATGGCCAAAATATTGGGAAATTTTGGAACAAGGGGGAGAAAAAATGAAATTGCAGAGTTTTGAGAAACTAAAAAACAAAGTGAGAGACTGGCTTCATTATTATCAGATAATGGAGGCATACAAACTGGACAAGAAAATTGGATTCCAGGTGGAAAAATCGAAATTAGAAACAGAATTGTTAGAACCTAAAACTAAGATTTTGTCAAAGATGTATAACTTGCTGCTGAAATGGAACACTCAGGATGAAATGGTGACGTCTACTATGATTAAATGGGCACAGGATGTTGGACATAATATTATGTTTGCTGACTGGGAACAGTTATGGACCACCGGCATGAAATTTACGGCATGTAATGCCTTAAGAGAGAATATTATGAAAATGATTTACAGGTGGTACATGACCCCAGTCAAGCTTGCAAAAATTTATCATTTGCCCGATAATAAATGTTGGAAATGTAAAGAGACTGAAGGTACATTCTTTCACCTCTGGTGGACGTGCCCAAGGATCAAGGCTTTCTGGGAAATGATTTATAATGAAATGAAAAAGGTATTTAAATATACCTTCCTGAAGAAACCAGAGGCCTTTCTCCTAGGCATGGTTGGCCAATTGGTGCCAAAGAAGGACAGAACTTTTTTTATGTATGCGACAACAGCAGCAAGAATACTTATTGCAAAATATTGGAAGACACAAGATTTACCCACTCTGGAAGAATGGCAGATGAAGATGATCGACTATATGGGATTGGCAGAAATGACCGGCAGAATCCGAGACCAGGGAAAAGAGTCGGCGGAAGAAGATTGGAAGAAGTTTAAAGATTATTTGCAGAAATATTGTAAAATTAATGAATGTTAGAATGATGTTGGATAGAAATTAAGTGGTTTCCAGCTGTAATGCTTAAGGGATATGGAAAATAAGGTCTTGAAATAAGTAAAGGTTAATGGTGAGGATTTGCTGAATTAATAATTTGAACTGGAATATAAGAAAGGGAGGTATGAGGAGGTCTGGAAAATAAGTTAAAAGAAAATAAGTAATTGGAAATTATATGTGTTTTTAGTTGTTTTTGTTTTTTGTTTTTGTATTTTTATTGTTCCCTTCTTTTTTGTTTTACATTGTATTATTCTTGAAAATCTCAATAAATATCTTATATATATAAAAAAAAGAATCACACGTCCTTTTCTGTATCATCATTCCTGCCATACATTAACCTTAGAATTCTAGATACCATTGGAAATTTTTCTAGTGAGCTTTCCATCCTTATAATGGAGACTCACTACTTCATCTGCTATTCAGAGCCCATGGCACAAATATTCCATGTGCCTAGCAAATATTTTAGTAGGAATGAACATAAATACACCAGTTGGCCCATTCTATTTATCCACTAATCTTTCTTTCTGGATAGATAGAGACACACACATAGTGATTCAGAAACATAGAGATGAAAAAGAGACTGACCAGGGAAATATGTTTGTGTTATGAAAACAAACAGAAAGAGATACACACTGAGAGCTGGGAAAAGAAAAGAGAAAGAAAGAGGACAGCAGTAAATAAAAATCAGAGATAAAAACTTAAAGCTGAAGCTGAACAGAGGAAAAACAGAAAACTTACAAACAATGAAATATGCGCTTTCATGAATAATATGAAATGGGAGGCCCACTGGTGTGGCAGGAGAGATAATAATGCGCTTAAGGAATTGAGGAAATCTGTATAGAATCCCTAAATTACAGGGTATCACTGAAGTGGTCCGCAGAAGACAAGCCTGATATAAAGAGTCATCGACCAACAGAGGGAGGGAGTCAACGGGAAGTCAAGAAATGCATGTCTGCAGCACAAAATTGACACAGCCCACTGGCTTCATATTTATCAATGACAGTGCAGGATTGATAGCAGGTTTGCTGTAATGTTACTATTCTGTTCTGACACAGAAATGTCTTAAGGCCAATGCGATGAGAACAGACAAGAGACTACACTGAAAAAAGGCAGGAGAGAAGTGTCAGAAACCATCTCTTCCTGGCTTCCTTTCCCCTGCAGCAACAGATACAGCAGGCATAATCTCCTGGGCCAAAAGATCTATGGGAAATTTGGGGCTTGTTCCTGCAAAGGCCACTTTCTCCAGGCAACTCATTCAAGTATTTTCATAAAGCACAGATGGGGGAGATCTGGCCTCTGAGACATTTTGATCTGGGTTCCGGTGGTTCTGTCACATATTAATCAAGGAATGGTAAGAGGTTTGCCTGCAGTTTTACCCATCAAGGAAAATAGTTTCTAAGCTGTATATATGCATGGTTTTGCATGTAATTTATTTGTGTAATTTATGTCAGGGACTGTATCCAAGTCAAACTCCCAGAGAGACAGAGTTAAAAGGAGGATTTGTGTGTAATCCATGCATGAGGGGACTCTTGTGGAAATCCCACAGGATTGTCATAGGTTGCCACACCTCAGTCTCAACCCCTGCTGACCAGTGAGAGGCTTGCTGTGCCCTAACTCCATCTGGGCATCAGGCAAGTTCCTAGGACCTCCCTCCTAGGCAGCGGCATCTTACCCATAGGGGCTAGTGGCGCGGGGCGCCAGGGCACCAAGTTCTGGAGGGCGCCAGGGAACAGGCGGAGGTTGGATGCCGCACCTCCTGGCATCAGCTCGCCACCCTCGCCCACCTCCGCCATGCTGCGCCGAAGCAGCGCCGCGCCTGGAGCTTCCGTCTGCTGTGGCCACGGTGGCACGAAGTGGCTAGCTGAGCCGGGAGGCACCCTCCAGCCGCTGCCCGCCTCCTCCAGCCCCACTGGCAGTGCCGTCCTCCCTAAAAAAAACTCTGATTGACAACTGGGCAATCAACCTGGATCCAGTTCCCACCTCTGGTATAGATGCCCATTTAGAAAGATTCACTGTTGTTGTTGCTGTTGATGCTGCTGCTGCTGGCATCCATCTGTCTCCAGAAACAATGGAGTCTACCTCCAAGGGTGAAGTCAAACTTGTGGAGAATCACAGCACCTGCTGTGGCTGTAGAGACTGGTAACTTGTAACTGTTGTTTTTGCTGCAATAGCAGTACTGACGTGACCGCCCTGGGGTGCAAGCCTGGGCAGTTTGTATGGAGGTCCTGGGCTGCCTAGATGACAAGACTCCCTTCTTAGCCTCACTGATGTGGTGCAAAGGAAAGCAGAGTGATGCATTTGGCACCAGCATGGTTGCAGGAGTTTCCAGAAGAAGGCGCACAAGGCACAGTCCAACCATCTTAGGGACTCCACTACAATGTAAATAAAAATACAATACCTCCCCTTGCTTTCTCCTCTTAGGGTTCTCTATCTTTAAACTGGGCTTGGACCAAACTGTTCAGGAGACCATATGACTCCTGCACACATTACTGACATCTCTGAGGGGAGGAACTTGTGCATCTTCAAGGTGTTGTTGGACCGCACTCCCATTTTTCCTGACGCCTCCCCATTCTGACTGGGGCTGATGGGAGTTGGAGTCCGACAACATCTGGAGAGCCACATGTTCCCCACCCCTCTGACACAGTGTGGCTGGAGGAAAATAAATGTCGCACAAGCAGGTTTGTATAATAGTAGACCTTTTTCTATCAATGCAGCAATGAGGATCAAATGCAAACTAAAATAAAAGAACAGGTGGTTTCCTATGAATGTATCAAGACTTACAGATACATTGCCAAGAGGGTAATTATGTGTGAGAATCGCAAGCTGCAGCCACAAGAATTTTCTTTGTCACAGTACATAATGGTGTGTGAGAAACCTGAATGTCACCGTAAGAGATTTTTCCAGAGGAGGTACCCAGCAAAATCAAAGGCACGCTGACAAGGAAATGATGAGGCTTGTGGCATTCTTGCTCTAATTCCACACTAAAGAAAAACAATGAGCATAACGGAATTATTGTGCAGTAAGCCAATGTATCTTTTAGCTGTTGTTGGCATGCAGCCAGAGCTGGAAGAATCAGGGAGGTGAGAGAGGAAACACAGTTTGATGTGTTAAAATAAAAAGATTTTGGGGAGAAGCAGGGAAACCTTTTCTAAATGCTGTACCAAGTGCTGTTTTCATTACGTGGTATTTTTACTGGAGGACGAACTGCTCACCCTTTCACAATAGAAGCATCAAAATAACACCATACTGTATTCCTGAACTCTTTGATCCCCCTGGTTTCCACACTGGGAAGGGTGCAAGTACTTTGTGTCCATTCTTCACTCCCATGTTTCTTTACTCTCCCTTGATGGCAAAGGCAATTGTGTCCCTGCTCTAGCACAGGTAAAGGTAAAGGTAAAGGACCCCTGACAGTTAAGTCCAGTTGCAGACGACTCTGAGGTTGCAGCGCTCATCTCGCTTTACTAGTCAAGGGAGCCAATGTTTGTCCGCAGACAGTTTTTCTGGGTCATGTGGCCAGCAGGACTAAGCCGCTTCTGGCGAAACCAGAGCAGCGCACGGAAATGCCATTTACCTTCCCGTCGGAGCGGTACCTATTTATCTACTTGCACTTTGATGTGCTTTCAAACTGCTAGTTGGCAGGAGTAGGGACCGAGCAACGGGAGCTCACCCTGTTGTGAGGATTTGAACTGCTGACCTTCCGATTGGCAAGCCCTAGGCTCAGTGGTTTAGACCACAGTGCCACCCGCGTCCCCACAGCTTTAGTGCAAATAACTATGTGGGCAACTGTGAGTCACCAGAGGTTCAGCATTTTTGGCAGCATAGCGGTAAGGGCCGGTGTGGCGTAGTGGTTAGAGTGTTGGACTAGGACCTTGGAGTCTAGGGTTCAAATCCCCACGCACTCGTGAAGCTCACTGGGTGACCTTGGCCCAGTCAGTGCCTCTCAACCTAACTTTCCTTCACAAAGGGTTGTTGTAGGGAGTAAATGAGGAAGAGAAGAACCATGTATGCCAGCTTCCTTGACTCAGGATTTCACTGGGTGGATACAGAAGGGTGTGTGTTTATGTGTATGGCAGCTTTCCTTTGAACTGTCCCTACAGGGGACAGCATAATGAACAGCCATCTCACTCCTCCTATCTAGGGCATATCCATGCCAGATGGGTGTCAAACATACATCCAGGGGAAGGTTGGTGTGCTGTTTGCACTAAACCATGGGTGGAGTCACTAGTTCTAGTCTGGCTGCAAAGTGTGGCCTCCTCTTGAAAGAAGGACATCACTTTCCCACAAGCACTGATTTCAGGAACGGGCAAAGGTTTTCTGCCAGCAAAGTTGTCCATAAGTAGTAAAAGCATCCCTGGGCATTTACCCCGGAGTTAATCTGGAGATGTGGAACTGTTCTTCCAGTCTGTGGTTCTGCAGCTGAGAAAAACCACATGCAGCAATTCTCATAATGGAGTTGGCCAGTCAACTAGCAGAGGCTCCTACTTGCTACTGTAAAAGGCAGCCAAACATCTCTGGAGTCCCTGGATCAACTTGGGGGTAAGTTTAGTTTCCATCCATCTGTCTTGAGAGACAATGGAAGAGTGTGCCATTGGGGGTAAAGTCAAACTGCTGTAAAGACCCAAATGCATCTTCAGCTTCTTGCAGGCAGGGCAGATGAAGGTATCCTCGGTGGCATTTCTTCTCTCTGTGCTCCTCCTATCCCTGTAGAATAGGTCTGGCGTTTTGTCAAATGACTAAGCAACAGATGGGATTTTGAACCCTGGTCTGTTGAAGAGCACCAATTAGTCCAGCTGGCTTCAGGCCACACATGCTCCTCTACTTTGGCAAAGGTCTTCTTCAAAGATAGTGAGCTAAATTATTTGAACCCTATTATGAGAGATGCAAGCTACCAATCCATCCACTCACCCAAAAATGTCAATAACAGAACCAATGGAATTGTTATATAATTTGTATTTCCTACATTGCCACTCATAAAAGGGAATAATAATTCTTTTTAAGCTAAATGCTTCTCCTTCCTGTGAAGTACTGTTTTAATTAGCACATGGGTTTTAAACAACCCATGTTCACATAATATGTTATACATTTCAATAGGCTAATGTTCACTAAGAAACTGCATAGTAGGCTTTCCTCTTGTAGGGATAACGTGCTAAGGAGGAAAGAGGCTGTTTTCTACGCTCAACCGTGGTGGGTGGTCTCTCACTGAAGGGATCTGATCCCTCTTGATATCTGCTGGAATCTCACTGCACATACTTTACACTAAGGTAAGGTAAGGTAAATGACCCCTGGATGGTTAGGTCCAGTCAAAGGAGACTACGGGGTGTGTTGCTCATCTCACTTTCAGGCTGAGGGAGGCAGCATTTGTCCACAGACAGCTTTCCAGGTCATGTGGCCAGCAGGACTAAATCGCTTCTGGTGCAATGGGACACCATGACGGAAACCAGAGCGCACGGAAACACCATTTACCTTCTCGCCGCAGCAGTACCTATTTATCTAATTGCACTGGCGTGCTTTCAAACTGCTAGGTTGGCAGGAGCTGGGGCAGAGCAACGGGAGCTCACCCCGTCGCAGGGATTCAGACTGCTGACCTTCTGATTAGCAAGCCCAAGAGGCTCAGCAGTTTAGACCACAGTACCACCCACACACCCCTTACTTTACACTACTCGCTCATTAAAGTGGCAGAAGGATTTGAATTGATATGGTTTCCTCCTTTGTACCTGTCTTTTATGTTAATTGTAAAACTTTCTTTTGACTAGTGTTCATTCTGATGTCTCATTGTGACGCATGCTCTATAAGACTGGAACTACATCTTATGGTGAATGCAGAGCTCCAGTTCAATTTAGTAATCCACCATCTCCTCATTCCTAACACTCCATAAGGCAGAATGCTATAAAACATATGGTATAAACGTCACGGTGCTTTTAAAAAGATCCCTGCCCACACTCCCTTCTGTTGATTACTGCTTATAGAGGGGCCATAAATCTCCAGGTGCAATGGTATGAGCATCGCATGTTAGGTGGTGCCATACATTGCAGGAGACAAGGGGGGGGGGGGGGAGGAGATATACGACTGCTGCTTCTGTCATTCCTGATTTAATGACGACATGGAAATGCACACAAGTACAGAAACCTAATCATTTACTGTAAAGCTAATCACTATTTGGATTGGACTTAAAATCATTTTTTATTGTTAAATTCCTTTTGGGTGTTTTATGGGAAGTGAGTACTAAATTAAATACATAAAACTATTTAATTGCATTTTAATTACTGTCTTTTCTATGTTTTTTGCTCTCTCTATTTCATCTGTGCAAGCCACCATAAGCTGCAGACTGGGAAAAAGGTGGAATATATATAAATAATTATAATTAAAAGACAAAATTTGCCAATAATTGCTCCAGCAACATAAGCAGAAGTAAGTCTATTTACACACATTTGCCCAACTGGCCTGGCCATGTGTGGATGCCCAATAAAACGAGATTCTTCAAACTCTGGAGTAAAGAATGTTTGGAATAGGAGTACACATGTCAGCATGCCTTTGAGATCAGTATTTCAGCATGTATAAAGTACAGCAGGATCCTACCCTCTGACATTACAAGGATTAGACTTTCGGAAAACTTTGGGAAAATCCAGTATTTTATTTTTTTTGTCACCAGGCACTCAAAGGCTTGGTCTGTTTCCTGTTGCTGAAATTCTTCCTCAGTTGGCTTTTTATATCCACTGGTACTTCAGAGCACAAAGAAGCCTTTTCACCTTTCTTAGCTCTTTCTCACATGAAATGCTTTCATGGGGCTACTAAATTCCCTTTCTGAAATGCCAAAACTCTGCAAGTCTACTTCCCGCTTCACATTCCTCCCTCTTTTCATTCTCCAGCACTTGGCAAAAATGGATTTTTAAAAGAAAACAAATATTGACATTCCTCCATTCCCCACCACCCACTTTCCATTGCCATTTTTCTAAAGCAAATTATACTCCCAGTTCATATTTTTTAATTGCAGGAAATGCAAATAAGTGCATATCTTTGAAATGGTTAACAACTTGAGGGGGGGGCACTGGCTCTCTCCTCAGCATTTATTGGCTATGCTTCTCGGCTGAGAAAACACTTGTGGCTGTTAAAACATTATTTTGTGAGCACTTGAGGAATTTTCCATACAAAAGAGGTTTTTGTATGATACTTTCCTGATTTGTGCCTTTGTTTTTGTGAAAGAACAGCTTCTATGGCTGGTATTGTGTGCTGACACCTGCCGCAATGATTCAGGGGCCCCTGTCCGTGAAAGCGCATTTTCCCTACTCCCCAAGAACATACGTATTTAGAATGTTAATTGACTGCACCTTAATAAAGGGATATAATTTAACCTAACTCTACAATAGAAATGTGTTCACCATCTACTGTTCGGAATGTCACTTTCTCGGTACACAGCTTGCAATTTAGAGCTGCATTAGAAATGATATACTAGGCAAGAGTTGACTTTAAGAATGGGAATTAGTCACCACTTCACATTTTCTGTCAGCCAAGGTGAGAAAATGTATTGCTGTTACATTCTGCTGGTGATTTGTTTTACTGCGATCAAATGCTGTTCTAAACGGCATAGGTTGTATATAAGACCAGTAGCAGGTTTCAGCTGGGGAAATTTGTTTTACCCCAAAGAACTTTAAAGGAACACAAACTAGTCTGTTACTATATTTGTTTC
The DNA here is from genome assembly GCF_964252035.2 of Podarcis erhardii. Lineage (NCBI taxonomy): Eukaryota > Metazoa > Chordata > Lepidosauria > Squamata > Lacertidae > Podarcis > Podarcis erhardii. The sequence goes on along the minus strand of NC_138497.1, from coordinate 138,228,332 downwards.
CCTACAGCTTTATGGAAGAGAGGACAGCCAGTTCACCATTTTACTTAAGATTTTAGGGGAAACAACTCACCCAAAATTTAATGTTACAGTTTCATAACTCAGATGAGTGTAAAGCATTGAGATGCTCCCTCTGAAACTCCCACAAAAGAGTCCCCAAAACAATAAAGGGTAAAGTGCAGCATTTCCAGATTTCTGGTGTAGAGGGGACCTGTGTGCTAGGTACAGTTAAATATCAACATCGGACAGCCCACTGATATCTCTCCTTGGGTTCATGGCCAAGACATGTAAACTACTAAATAAGCTAGTAATGACTAATGCTTTCTCTCCTTTTGGGAGATGCAGATCTTGTATCTGTCTCTGACAGGTTCAGCTTTCTCAACTATATATCCAGGCATTGGTAGAATATAGATGTCTCAACATAAACCACTGATTTGGGTAATCAGGAAGGGTTGAAATCTAGACATCAAGCTCAGAGGGCAAGATTATCAAAAATACCAAAAGTAACTTAAGATCACACATTCCATTGACTTTCAATGGGACGTGTGCTGCTAAACCACTTAGGAGCTTTTGGAAATCTATCCCTTAGCAGACTAAAAGAACAAATTCAGCTCTTGAATACGGTATGGCATTACCTCCTGCTCTTTCACAGACTTTCCACTGCTCCTTCACACAACGGATTATAGTGATGAAGGCACCTTGTCCTGCAGTTGAGGTCCCAGATCATCATCAAGTGAGGGTGGGTCTTAAAGCAGGAAAGGGGAACTTGAGGCCCTCCATAAGTTGTTGGGCTCCATTTCCCATCAGCCCCAACCAGTCTGGCCACAGAGTATTCAAACTCCTTCACAGGCATTCTTATAATCCTTACACCAACCCTGTGAAAGTGATCAGCATTATTATACTCGTAATGCAAGCTATGGGGTTTTGAACTGGTGCATTCCTGATTTGTCGTAACCACTGCATCACTTTCCTATTTCAGACAACAGCACAATCTCCTTTTCAATTCTCCAAAGGATGCAGACCTTAACTTTTGCTTATGTTAACCTTGAAAAGTTCTGGGTCAGCAATGTGTTTGAAATGAAGGTTGCCCACTGTCCTAACACCATGATCACTCTGCAATTTTAGAGTTCTAATCATTTTCCCCCACCTAGTCCAAAACTTTACAAACTCGAATACAACAATGCTGTGTCTTAAAGCCTTTGTAAAACCGAGCAACATCTTGCTCTGATCTCTTGATGGGTGGTAACATGGCTCCTCTATTTCTCTGAGTAATTGTACATGAATATTTTTTCTATATTTTGTACACAAAGAACTAAATGCAGGCATTTGAAAACCTGTATGTGGATTGTGTCCACTTATTTTCCCCACAAAGTTTAAAGAGCCACAATTTTTCTGTGATGTCCTCTGAAGTTCAAATACCTTGGTAATACTCATTCAGCCATATTTTAAGTCTTATAGAATTGCATGGGGTGAATGAAGAAGGCTCTGCATTTAAGTGAAGGCTTTGGGGGTACCTGACTGTGATAATGAAGACCACATCAGCATATAGGATTCCAACTGCTAACAAGAGAAGAGAAGTTTCAGGATCCCTTGAAAAATTAGAGTGGATAGTTGCCCTCCTTTGGCACTAGAGACCCACCTGAACTAAGACTGAAAGTTGTATGTCCGTGTTTGTCACCTTGTAGCTCAAAGTGGCAACTTTTCAAACTCAGGCTTAGACTGAGGCTTAGGCTTTTAGACTGCAGGCTTGGCCAAACTTGGCCCTCCAGCTGTTTTGGGACTACAATTCCCATCATCCCTGACCACTGGTCCTGTTAGCTAGGGATGATGGGAGTTGTAGTCCCAAAACAGGTGGAGGGCCATGCCTGGTTTAGAGCTTGCATATGGAACTGAAAGTACAGCAACCAAGTAAAGCTTTTAGATTCCAGTTCAGATGTTATCCCCACCCTCAGTTAAAGTTGAACAGGATATACTGATTTGTTTTCCTAAGTGATGATATAATCAAGACACATCAGACAAATCACCAATGCAGGATAGAATCAGGACACTTGAAGAGAGCAAGGGGCAGCTAGTTGCACACCTCAGCCTTTCAGAAACATGGGATAAACTGAGTGAGAATTGCTTCAAACGGGAATTGGAACACCCTGTATATAGTAAACCAGGGATTGGCAAGATGGTGCCCTGCCGATGTTGTTGGACAACTCCCATCATCCCTGCCCATTAGCCATGATGGCTGGGGCTGATGGAGTTCAACAACATCTGGAACTCACTACATTCTTTATCCTTCAGTTAAATTAACTCAAATGGCTAGATTCTGTGAAGAGAGGGAGATGGAACATTTAAACAAAATAAGAAGGTACTTGGACAGTTGGCATCTGGTTGCATGATACTTGAATTCAAGGCTAATGAAAGAAATGGTTAAGCAGTTTGTGAGTATCAATGCTAACTGCAATTAAGACTAACCAGGGTTTTGCCCTCGCAGTGGAATTCTAAACAATGGCGTCTTTGAAGTGGGCTTCAGATCCTGGTTTCTTTCAGCATGAAATGCAACCTTGGGCAGTTTGTTGGAAAGGAAGCTTACGGATAATGCAAAAAAGAAAGAGAAAAAAAGGAAAGGAAAATAAATGGAGGGTGGGGAAGAACCTTGGAAGCAGGCAGGTTTTTTGAGTGGTTAAGTCATAATGAAACCTGCTTTGCAACGCTATGCACACTTACCAAGACATGAGTCCCATTGGACTCAGTGCACTTGCATCAGAGTAGACATGCACAGGATTGCACTGTTAATGTATGGATGTTACAGAAAGCACAGAAAGAAAAAGTAGATGTGTACCTGAATAAGCGTGAGAATGGCAAAGTGGTAAGAGCGGAAAACAAAGTCAATACTTACAATCTGCACTGCTGTTTTTCGGAACCACAGAAAAGTTGGAAGCCAAAGGGTTACGAACAATATCTTCCCACTGAATAGTGTCTGCATAGCAAAGAAATCTGTTCTGTCCAACATATACTCCTCCATTTAAGATTTCTGTACCAAAGAGAAAGATGAAAACACATATATTAAGGACATTTGACAAAGGGATGCTGGGATGGGGTCATGTTAGAATATTCAAGCAGAATTAAGAACCTAAGAAGAGCCCCCCCGGGCGAAACTAGTGGTCCATCTAATTCCACATCCAGTTCCCACCATGGCCAACCAGATGCCTGGGGAAGCCCACAAATGGGGCCTGGTGGCAGCAGCAGCAGCAGCAGCAGCCCCCTCCTCTCCTGCAACTGGAATTCAGAAGCATTGCTGCCTCTAACCGTGGAGACAGAGCAGAGCAGTTGTAGCTAGCTGTCACTGATAGCCTTATTCTCCATAAATTTCTCCAATCCTCTTTTTAAAGTCACCCAGGTTGGTGTCCAACCCTACCTTCTCCAAGAGCAAGTTCCAGAGTTTAACTCTGCACTGTGTGAAGAACGACTTTCTTTTGCCTGTCAGGAATCTTTCAACTTCATTTGACGCTGGTGAGCTCAAGTGTTATGAGAGAGGGAGAATTTCCCCCCCCCCATCCACTTTCTCCATGCCATACATAATTTTCAGTCACATCTCCTCTTGCTCTCCTTCTCCGTAAGCTAAGAGGTCCCAAATGTTAACTTTAACTTTCCTGATAGAGGAGTGCTACACTGCCTTGATCATGTCTGCTATCTTTTTTGAACGTTTTTCAACACTACAATATCCTTTTTGAAGTGAAGTGATCTGTACACAGAACTGTACACGGTATTCCAAGTGTGGTCACACCATAGATATGTATAACACCATTATGATATCAGCACTTTCATTTGCCATTCATTTCCTAACATGGAATTTGCCTTCTTCACAACTGCTGGACACTAGGTCTTCACTGAGCTAACTACTACAACCTCAAAGTCCCACTCCTTGCCAGTCACCGCCAGTTCAGACCCCATGAGCATATAGGTGAAATTAAGACATTTTGCCCCTACAAGCTTCACTTTACACTTGCTTACACAGAATTGCATTGTTCATTTTACATTCAGTAAATGTAAAATGGTCCTTTTGGGTCTCTTCACAATCTCTTTTTGTTTTCATGACCATGAACAATTTAATCCCTTCTTCAAACCTGGCCATCTCACTGCTCATCCCTAATGCTGGATCGTTTATGACCAACTTAACATGTCCCAATACATGTCCTTGGGGGATACCACTTTCTCCATCTCTCCATCAGGAGAACTGCCCACGCGTTCCTATTCTCTGAAAGTCAGGTGCCATTTCAGGTGCAGGACTTTGAAATACTAAAGGGAAAGCGGGTCCTAAGAGAACGTGAAATGGGAAACTGAATTCCACATAACTGTTACCCGGTGTTGCAGGGGGAGAAGAGGCCACCCGTGGAGCACACCAACAATAATTAGGATAATGGCTGGCAGTAGCTCCTGCACCTCCCACCCACCCTGGCAGTGGCCTAGAGAAAGCCATAGCTTGGGGTCTGAACATAGCTGCTACCACCACAGCTAAAGGCAGGAGTCAAACTGAAGAGTGAACAAAAAGAGTGGGTGGCACTAAAGGAGAGCGGTGCTCAGAAATGAAAATTTTACTGTAGCATATGATATGTTGGAAACTTGCCCCTCGGGAAAGGCTGACTCCTCTTCCCAGGCATGTCAGGGCCGGTGACCTACCCTGGCTGGCATCCCGGCAGACCAGGGAGATCTTGATATAGGCGACACCTCCCTGCTTGAAAGGTGCACACCCCCTTCCTCTCTGCATAGCAGCAGGAGAAAGAAGAAGCAGTCAGAAAGTCTATTTCATCTCTAGTTTATTTCTGACTGTACAACTGTACAAAAACATGACTGCTCACTCAGACTTCTCCGAGCGACTGCAACAAACTTCCTTTACACAAGCAACAGGAAGGTCTCATATTACACTGAGAACAAATGCCTGAGAAATCCCTGGAACATCCTGTCCCACGGTCAGGGCCATCATGTGATGAAAAACATCGAACTGCTTCTTCTCAGCTGCGTAGTACTCATATCCCAACAACACAAGGCCCAATTCATACTTGATAAGAAGAGTATTGGTCTACAGCTAACTTGGAAAATATTCTACAGTGTTACCTCTGGTTACGAACTTAATTCGTTCTGGAGGTCCATTCTTAAGCTGAAACAGTTCTTATCCTGAGGCACACTTTCGCTAATCCGGCGTGCGATTTTCGTTCACATCCTGGGGAAAAGTTCACAACCAGGAGCAGCTACTTCTGGGTTGGCAGAGCTCGTAACCAGAAGCGTTCGTAACCAGAAGTGTTCATAACCAGAGGTATCACTGTACTGAGGTGAAGAGCAACTTAGGCTCTCCCTAGGCTGTCCTGCTCCAACAGATGGGCCACAGCTGTGGCAGAGCGACACAAACATAAACCTAAACACACACCCTCCAACATCTCTCCGATGAAAATAGGGACATCCTAAGGAAAAGTGGGATATGGTGGGATCCAATCATAAACCAGGACGGCTTCTGTAAATCTGGGACTGTCCCTGGAAAATAGGGACATTTGGAGGGTCTGGATTCATGCCTACTCAGAAGTCATTCCAATGGGATCAACTCCTAGTAAAGTGTGATATAGACTAGTGATCTTAGTCTCAAGCATTACGTGCAGTTAGATAGCCAAAAATATTTTATATTCTTGTGTGCAGTGGATAAACTGCTGGACTACAATGAAAGGAGACCAGGGTTCAAATCCCTGCTGTACCATGAAACTCATGGTGGGATTTGAGCCAGCCACTATCTCTCAGTCTGGCCTACCTCACAAGATTGTTGTGAGGATAAAATGGTGGCAGGGAGGGGGGGAGAAGCACGACTACTACTCTGAGATTCTTGGAGGAAAGGTGGGATCTAAATGTCCTATGGCTGAAACCTGAACATGCTTACAAGAAAATAAAACTCACTGAGTTGGTGGAACTTTCTTCTAAATAAATATGCATAAGATTGTGCTGTGTAACAAATAAATCCAAAATAGCAAGACAAAAGTGTGCATCATCTCCAGGAACTCTTCTCAGAAACAAATGTATAGTTCATAATTATGCAGTGTAACTGTAACTGACGTCCTGGGGTGAATGCATGCCAAGGGAAAGCTATCTACAATTCCCAGAGGGCAATAAGATCATACATAAACCACATTTGATAACATCAGGGTACATGACAAGCCAGGAACTTTTGAAACATTTTCTGAACGCTCACAATCACAAAGCCAATTGTCAAATCAAGACAAGAAGCAAGGTGCACAGCACTAGCGCCCAAAGAGAGAAAGCACTGCTTGCCATCAGAAAATCTAACCTTCACTTTCTGCACTTCCAGAAGCAGAAGCCTCAGATGAAAATGAGGCATTTAATATCAGTCTTGTATAATTTCCTCCCCTTGACCGTATTAATCAGGTAAGGTACTGACATTCACTTCTAGGAAACCTTTGGCTTAAAAGGAGCTTGGCTTTTCCACAGAAAAGGGGATTAACCTACACAACAGCTATTATATAGATAAGCACACAAAACAAGTGATTCAGACTAGGAGCATAGCCTGCATGGGCATGGATATTCTTATGATGCACACAACATCTGTTAGCAATTTTGCACTGCAACAAAGGTGGGATTTGCAAGGAAGTCTAGTGATTAGCAACAATTCTCATTTTATTGCATTAATATGATGTTTGCTTAAACCCACTGCATCAAAATCTGGTATTAATGAAAGAGATGGCTCACAAACATGGAGCACCATACTGAAATTCAGACTCAACGGAACATTTACAAATTTATATGAAATATCCCGCCCCACTATTTGAATATATAAAAGAAGCTTGTGTTGTTTGGGTACACAATCATCTCAAAATTCACCAGATTTTCAAATATGATTAGCAAAAATACTTGGTTGGACCTGTAGAGTTAGGGAATCCCTTCGTATTATTTTTCCCCTCAAGGTTTTTTGAGGAACTTGCTCTACCTAATGATCATTATTACTCAAAATTGAGTTGTTATTGTTCTAAACATATTTTTATTGTATTGTTATGAGCTGCTTTGTGAGGGCCTAGACCTTGAAAGCAGGACATAAACAGAAAAAACCATCAGTCAGAGATAAGTGTATGGAGATGATCATACTCAAGTTTGTCTTGCTTCCTCCTGCTGAGAATCTGTAGACTGGGGTACTAATTCATAGGGATACTGGAGAAATTCAGTTTCCGTGGCATTTTAGTGGCTAACTACCCAGTTCACCCTTTTTGAACCAATACACAAATTGAAACATAACTGTTATGTGCCGGCGTGGTTGCTCGAGAGCAAACAGGCAAGACTCCCACCAGTCTTTTCCAGGCTTTATCTGTACAAAAACATTTACAGTGCAGAGCATCTCAAGTCTGTGTCTGCTCAGTCGCTAGCAGAATCTGGGAGTGGGTGGTCCTTAAACCTTCCCCAGCAAAACAGTCTTTTGACCCCCATCCTTCTCCTCCCCTCTCTGCGCGCAAACCGACTGCGGAGAGAGGGTGTTGGCAAAGGGGGACTTGCCTCCCCCCCCCCGCTTTGCTCAGGCTCGGTGTTGCGGCTCTCTCTAGCATCTTCTGATCCCTGCACCCCTTTCCCCACTGGAGGCAGGGCTTCCCTCCTCGCCGGAGGAAGAGCTGCTTCGCACGATCTTCGGAGGCTCCCTGTAACCCAAAACAATGCACAAAGAACCAGGCTGCGGAAGGCGGCCCTAGAGGAACCATGTTTCCTCTTCCCCTTCACCACCAGGTACCACTCTTGGACCCACCAGGCCTTTGACCTCTACAAGTGCACATGGGGGGGGACGACCCACCCCATGCCAGAGTTTCATCTTTCATGCAGTTGACACTGGGTTGTTGTTTTCATGCAGTTAACACTGTTGACAGGGATGAGGGGAACGTCCGATTTGGCCTTAATAGCTGCTCTTCTCTTTCTGATTTGTTAAGTCTGCGCTGCTCATGCCTTTCTCCCAGTCGTCATTTTTCTCTTTTGCTCTCACGGGACAGGTCCTCCTCAGATAGTGTAAACTGCCTGTGGCTCAGTCCATTTCAGTTGACTGTTTCAAATTAAACTGAGCATCTGCTTTCCATCTATTTTGCCACTCTCTGTTCCCCCACCTCCTACACTGAGAGAGGGATGTTTGGAAAGACCTATTAAATCCTATGATGCATTAAACAAATGAAGCTCAAATGTAATCAATATACAAAAGAGTTGCATTATAATGACCTCATCATCCTAAAGTTAACAACTAATTTTAATTTACAACAACACTGAAAGCAAGAGATAACATTAAACTTAAAAAGGAAGCCAGAAGGAGAAAGGCAGGCAGCCTTTTGACGATGCCAACAAGTTGGCAGGAAAAGGCAAGTGAAAAATGCAGGCCTTCCCTCTGTTCTAATTAATTTGGGCGCCAGCACTTCTTGGAGACACAGATTAGGAAACTGAATGAAAGTTGGGTTGTTGTTTTTCATGCATGTTATATTCTTTAGTAGCCTGAGCCATAGATTTTTGCTTAAGTGGTCTCTTCCTCATTCCTGTGTGCATTTTTGTGAGGCTCCCAAAAGTCCTCCCTCAGAGTCATGGGGGTAGACCCCAGAATTTGTTGCCCATTCTGGGTATTTCTGAAACTCCATGGCAACCCCAATATGAATTCTTTTGCTATGCTGTTGCCAATGTTGTTTTTCAGAATTTGTAATCAAATAGATCAGGGATGTCCAACCAATAGATTGTGATTTACCGGTAGATCACCGGCTGATCCTGGTAGAAAGTGGGATCCTTATTGTGTACAAAAAGTTATGAGGGGAAAGCTAAAATCTCCCCCCAAAAAGCTCAACAACTCTGGGCAATCCACCCCCCACCCCACCGACGCTCCTCCTTCCTCCAATGACAATGGGTAGATCACTGCCAGGTTTTTTTATACCGGGAGTAGATCACAGTCTCCTGGGAGCTGGACATGGCTGCCCTAGATGCCATGGGTGTAGCCAAAGGTGGGGGCAGCTGTCCCCCTAAATCAATACAAATCAATACAAATCTGAAGTTCTGCCCCTCTAACAAAAGCCTGCCCCCTCAGCAAAACTCCTGGCTACGCCCATGCTAGCTGCTACATTTTGAATGCAAGTGGGGCTGGAAACTGACAGCTTATCTATCAACTATCAGAAGCCCCATGTCATATGTAGCTATGAGTAACCAGACATAGCAGGATGTCATTGGGAACAAACAAACAACTAAATAGCTAACTATCTAACTAATTAAAGTAAGGGAAGGCAAGGGAAGACGAGTCAACATTCACATTTTGATGTGCATCCATTTTAGTCCCACAGTCCTTGATTCATGAACGTAATATGGATGTGGCTATCTGCTTTCATGCACTGATTTCCTGACCTAGATCAGGGCTTTGTTCTTTGCTGCAGATGATTTATAAAGCACCAAAAATTGAAATGTCACATTTGTATTAGGAGGCAAGGGAAGTGTGATTATAAAAACGAGGACTTTAGCCTTCTTTCTTTCAGTCCAGTGACCATAAGCAAAAGCTCAAGGATGTGCATGCTTAGTGGCAAATAGGTGTCTGGGCTAGTCTTGGATTAAACCTTTTAAAGTAACAATTATCTGGGTCATTAGTGAAAAAGCAGACAAAGACCTGCAAGAAAAGCGCCCAAACTTTAGTGACATTGACTTGAAGGCAGATTTCATTAAAGAAAATATTGTCCATATAGGATGTCTGTGTGTGTGTGTGGGGGGGGGGTTAACACAGCACTTCCCATTAAGCGCAGCTTAGAAAACAACTAATTCAGCTGCTCCAAATGTGAAGTTGGGAATAAGTATTCCGATGGGTTTGTGTTGCCTCTAGAAAGCAAGCTGAGAGTTGCTTTTGGTTTGTGGTAACCCGGGACTAAATTTGGCTGAATTGGCAGGTGAATCTTGCTTCAACCCTGCTAACTGGGTATCCTTCTCCACGTACCTGAAGGCAGAAGGCTAACCTCGATGGTTTGGCACACAGCTCTGTCTCCCAACAGAAAGGCAGGGCCAGGGAGCCTAGGAGGAAGAGGGGAGGGAGGGGCTGCTGCCTCCTCCTGCTTCGTGGGAGAGCCAGCCCTGGGATTTTTTAAAAGCACCCCCAGTTCTATAGAATATTGTCAGAGAGAGGATTAGGCTAAAATTTAGATGGATGCACTTACTTTTTCCATATGTATACAGTGGTACCTCAGGTTACAGGCGCTTCAGGTTACAGACTCCGCTAACCCAGAAATAGTACCTCGGGTTAAGAACTTTGCTTCAGAATGAGAACAGAAATCGTGTGGCGGCAGCAGGAGGCCCGATTAGTTTCAGGTTAAGAATGGACCTCCAGAATGAATTAAGTTCTTAACCCGAGGTATCACTGTACTTAGATGTAGTGCCGACATGTGAGAGGATTTTACCACAGTGTTGTAATTCCGTGAGCATATGCATTTTAGGAAACATGGATTCCAGACTAGTGAGAACATTTCCAGGGAAAAGATTAAAATAACCAAAAACAAGTGGAACCTGTAGCACATGTAGCACAGTGTGGAGTGCTCTTGCTTTCAGCATTTCTACCTCTCAGCCAGGCCTCTTTCACAAGGTTCCTTTCCATTCTTCTTCTCACCTGGCTTTCCATTTCCGCCACAATAGCCCATCCATGCTCTGTAGTCATTGAGCATGCCCAGCCTTTGCTTGTTTGTTTAAAATGAGTCTTTTAAAAATAACATTTGTCAGAGCTGCCCGAGGTCCCAGCTCACAAAGGACCAACGCCAGTTCCTTGTTATATACAAAAGTCTTTATTGAAGTTCAGTTTCGATTTCAAAGCCATGGCGCGCAGCTCTACATCTCAAACTCTAGACCGCTGAAGCTCTGTCTGAATCTCCTCCCCCCAGACACCAGTTTAAGACTCTAGCCTTGCTCCACCTCTTCCTTTGCTCTTTCCTCCTCTGGGTCCGCCTGTCCACTGGGGTCTTGCCCTTTCTAGACTCTTCTGACGCTGAGTCCCCTGAGTCTTCCCCCTGCCTCCGGCGGGCTTTAGGACCTGGTTCCCAATCTGGGTTTTCTGCTGTCCCGCGCGCCTGTACATTTGAACTTGGCGCGCGCGCCCAGCCGGCAACCTTTCTCCTGACCGTTACACTGCTCCTGTCACTGCTTCCCCGTTAGGGGGGGCTAGCTGGACCTGACTTCCCCTCCGTTCTCTCACTCTCTGATAGAGGCGTGGTCAGCCCTGACTCATCTTCTCTCCCTACTGGGGGAGACGCTGGCCCTGATACATGGGACTCTTCCCCCTCACTACGCTCTGGTGGGGGAACTGGTCCTGATCTTCCGCTACTGCTTTGGGAGTCCCCGCTGGCCCCTTGCTTCTGGTGCGTCCCCCCTGGGACCCCCCTTGCCCTGGCCATCGGCGCCCCCCTCTGGGAATCTTCTGAATCGCTGGAGAAGCTCATGGAATCTCTCGGGCCACTGTCATACTCCCCTACGCTGCCCTCAGATTCTTCCCCTTCACTCTCCGTTTCCTCTCTCCCCTGTGCCTCTGCTCCTGAGCCCCTGACAACATTATATCATATTAACAAATTAATCAACTCAAATACAAGAAAAGCTTGCCAACAAAGCCTTCTAAGTAGTCAAATCCTATGTGTAATGCTCAAAATTCTATAGTTAAGCTCAGGATTGCCTGAAAAATGTTGATAGCATTGTTTCTGCCTTCCCACAAATATTTATCAGCCATAATACTTTGCCTTAATATGATGCTCCACCACCAGCAACTGAGAGCAGGTGGAATTAGCTGACTTCCATGCATTTGCCAATAACACACATGCCATGGTTAACACGGACACAACTAATATTGTATGTTTCCTTCTAGTATGTCCTTTTATTTTTCCTAATAATATTGCCTGTAGATTTAATTGAGTCTTGTATCTTCTGTCTTCTTAGCCTCTTTTACAATAACCAGTAACTTAGCCTCGGTTGCTGGTGCCTGGACAGAGCCGCCTGCCCAGCTGGTCAACGCAACCCTTGGCGGGCAGAGAGGAACACTGGGCTGGGCCATGCTGGGGGCACCTGAATGGGGCCCGCTCAAAAATTGGGCTCCTGGAGCCACGGCCCTCCTGGCACCCCCCCCCCATGCTGCACCCCTGACAATAACTGACCATTACTGCTTTTTATACAAGGACATGGCCACAAAATATAGGGAAATGTACCTTTCCATTTTTATTTTATTTTTTACATCTCCAACATGTACATCTCCATCTCCGGCATGTTTAGCCTGGAGAAGAGGAGGTTAAGGGGTGAAATGATAGCCATGTTCAAATATATAAAAGGATGTCACATAGAGGAGGGAGAAAGGTTGTCTTCTGCATGGATGGTGTTCTTTCGGCTACATAAAAACCAGCACCCATGCATGAACATCAGAAATGATCCTTAGGCTGCAATCTAGCAGTAAGACAACTCAAACTCAATAGGACCTACTTCTGAGTAGATATACATAGGATTGCATTATAAGTACCCCAAAAGTAAAACATGCAATTAAGCCACAGTATGTAGCTTTGTCTAATGTTCAAGTGTTATCATCATCATCATCATTTTTTTTTTTAAAAAAAAAAAACCCTCAAAGCTTTGGGTGCTCAGAATTAGAACTTTAAGTATACTCTTCCAAGCACCCTGGCTGGTGCTCGTACGCCCCTCCCGCTGCAAAGGTCCAAACTGCCTACAGGGATATTAAAGACCATTCTGCACATCACTCCGGGTTGCCTTCATAGGGACGCATGGCTGCAGTTTATTCTACTTCTCTCTAACAAGCTTACAGACAGATGTCTTTGCAAACAGGTGTTTCTCACATTCACACTTTGCATTTTTTTTACATACACACTTTTTAAAAAGGAATGTGTGAAACAGCTGTAGCAATCCATTCAATTCAATGGGGCTTTCAGTTGCCCATATCACTGCAAGGGTTATAAAGCCCTGCCGTATCCACCTTGTTTCAAAATGGTTGATTTCACAATGTAAGCACAGACAAAAGGGCAAGTGTTAAAGCAAAGGCGGCATAAACGCCAATGCAATATCCACAGTGCGACCAATGCTGCAGGCAAGGGAATATTAAAGACGCAAGTCAACTTACAGCATAAGCCAAACCATGTCTACGCAGAAGTAGGTCCTCTAATTCAGTGAGGCTTACTCCCAGGTAAGTAAGTGGGGTTAGAACTCCAGCTTTAGTGCTTTTTCTTCTGTTGTTTTTGAAACAACCATACAGCTTGTTTTAAAAGCTTAGATGTATGATTAAAATATGAACTCCCAGCACTGTCTATCCTGTTATTAAATAATTTGATCCAAGGACATCACTCATGCTGCTAAACTTGCATTATTCAGATCTAAGATAAACCAATTGGCATCCCTCTACAATCATCTTAAAGTGGATCAATCTGCCATAGCAATTATTTAATTTGATACATTATTCAGCAAATAGAGCAACTTCAACATAACTTTACCCTGAATCAGCAAGGTCCTTCAGCACATGCTAATGTTGGACCATTAAGTGAGAATCTCTCTGTCCTGGTGGAAGGAGTCACAGCCTGATTATCTGTAAATGTAGGCAACAGATACTGGAGACACAGGACCAGATCTTGCCTGGCTGTGACACTGGTGCTAATCTCAGAGTTGGAAATGGGGAAGAGCTAGTTCAGGGAAACCTCCATTCCATTTCTTCTTTAGTAAATAATTTGTAATGTATATTAGCAGTTTGGCCTCACAGGCCCTATCCAACATTAAGACACATATTCTGTCACACCATATTATCCCAGCTGCTGGAAACCAGAGGAGGGGAGAGGGCGGCTCTTGGGCTCAGTTCTGCTGACAGGTTCCCCACTGTCATCTGGCTAGACATTGTGAGAACAGGATGCAGCATTAGATGGGCCACGGGACGGATCCAGCAGGATCTTCTTTTAGACGTAATATTAATTAGGAGAATGCACACAGGTGTAGAAAAATAATAATCTTCAGGGGTCTGAGAGAGGTAAGAGTGTGCAGAATAATCAGAATCAGGTCCACAATGGGTAGGGAGGGAGAGTTATATTCCTTTCCTCAGTTGTGGTCCCAATGGAAATAATGAAAATGTAAGAAAAGCCTTTGGAATCCCAACTAGATCATATATAGGCTTGACCCTCACAGTATTTTAGAACAGGGTCAGACTTTGTTCCCTGACCAGGCTCCTGCTCATTCCAATCTCTTCTCAGCCAAAGTGTGTTTCAGGCGAGAATCAGGGAAAATGGGTCCTCTGTGCTTGCGATGCTGTGCAGATGCAGATAGAACACCTCTTGGGAGCAGCACAATTAATTATTTTTACATTAAAGAAAAGAGCAGTTCAACTGCACTCAGGTAAATCTGCCATTCATTGGTGGTCCAGCTACATATTTAAATAATCTTGTTAAATTGAGGTTCTGTTGAGTGAGCTGAGGGGGTACTTTAACTTCAATCATCATCATCATCATCACTATTTGCATTATAAAAACAAACAAACCCAGCCCCGGTCAAATTCACTTTTTCATGGAGCTCCAATTCAATTTTAAACATTATGCACAGCACACGGAAACACCAGAGGCAGATTGAGTAACTTTCAATAGATTCAACCTCCCTAAACTTGAGCTGGATTTTAAATTCTTAAACTTTCTGCTTCCTAATACTATTATCTATGAACTATTGTTCAAAACATATTGATAGAGATGGAGGTGATAAATGATACAATGAACTACATGCACAATAGAACTTTTCATTATTCTAAAGCATTTCCTATTCCAGGTGTTTTTTTTAAAATATGAGATTTTTTTAAATCACAAGCAAAAAGCCTGGATTTTATACAAAGGGGGGGGAGTTCCATATTATTCAGTTTTTCATATGTTTTACAAAAACAAAAAGCAAAATCCCACTCACCATTTGTCAGTTATTGGAAGTAACATTTAATGTACATTTATAATACAGAGAAGCCCTTGCACAGAACAGTGTCTTGACACATACCCGTCTCCAACCCATGCTACATTTTTTCCTCATCTTGCACCTACTCAGAGGCCTACTCATATTGTAGAGATGCAGTCAGGGATGTATGGGGAGAGTGCCAGGATCTGGCCTGCGTTCCTCTCCTTGAGGTATGTTTCGTTTGCTGATATCTCTTCTCTCCAGCCCCTGAAGAACTTTCATAAACCTTCAAAAATGCTATCAGGAAAGGGAGACTTACATGGAAGAGCTTGAGCCCAGTGGCAGAGAAGCCTAGGTTCAATCTCTGGCATCTCCAAGGAGGGCTGGGAGAGAAACTGGAGAACAGCTGCCAGTCAGTACTGACAGTACTGGGTTAGGCAGACTGATGGCCTGATTCAGCAGAATTCTATGTTCCTGTTAAAATGAGGAGGACTTTGACAAAAGGAAGTCAAAATGGTGCCCTCTAGTTCTTGTTGAACTACTACACCTTCCACAGAATCATAGAACTGTAGAGTTGGAAGAGACCACGAGGGTCATCTAGTCCAACCCCCTGCAATGCAGAAATCTTTCACCCAACGTGGGGCTTGAACTCATGATCCTGAGATAAAGAGTCACATACTCTGCTGACTGAATTGCTGCCTGACCATTGTCCACAGTGACTAGGAATGATCAGCGTTTGATTCCAACAACATCTGGAGGTCACCATGTTGGTGATCTCTGATGTATACTGGGTCTCCTCAAGATTTCTTTCTTTAGCCACCTCCTGGCAGGAGAAAACCCAAATATGCCTTGTGCTCCATTAATCCCATATCCAATTTCTACTGCAATGAACAAGAGTGCAGCCAATCAGTTCTTCATGAAATGTGCCTGTATTTTATGTCTTCTCACAGTTGGGAATTTGGTAGCATTCCTCATAAGGGAGACTGTCGTACACCATATTATGAGCTGTGAATAATTTCAATGGAGTGCATAGTTTTTAATACTGGATCATGCTTGCTAGTACAGGAGCCATTGCTCAGCGTCAGAGCACTTTTGGGGGGCACACAGAGGTTCTCAGGTTCAACAAGGGGCATAAAAGGGATCAAGGGGTTAAAAAGGGATCAAGTAAGACAGTAAGAGCTGTTTGACAGTGGAATTTGCTGCCAAGGAGTGTGGTGGAGTCTCCTTCTTTGGAGGTCTTTAAGCAGAGGCTTGACAACCATATGTCAGGAGTGCTCTGATGGTGTTTCCTGCTTGGCAGGGGGTTGGACTCGATGGCCCTTGTGGTCTCTTCCAACTCTATGATTCTATGATTCTAGGTGTTGTGTATTGAGTCAAAGGATTTTATATCTGTATTATTACTGTCTGTATTTGCTTTAGGGTAAAGTAACTGCCTTTTGGTTCCAGAGGGTACAGCTACTATTGGTTCATTTAAGCTGCTGTATTTGGATCCTCTGTCTTATTGGTTTCCTCCAAAAGGCAGGACTGTGATTGCCTGATATTGTTCCCTCCAAAATGTATCCTTTCTAGATAGTTCCCTGTCCCTATAAATGTAGCTCTCCCCTCCTCTAGTCTCAGTCTTGTTGCTTAAATAAAGAAGTGTTACTAGAGAACTGTCTCCAGCATATGATGTCAAGAGAGCTGAAATCACAAACCCCACGTCACAACAACTGGCGATGAGGATGGGATCCGGAATGCTGAGGAGCGGTTAAACGCAGCCCTGCCTCAGAGTCCGGATTGTAGCTAAGACAAGACTCACTGGCCAGCTGAGAAGACGACCCTGCCCACAGGACAATGGAGAGTCCAAGGGTATCAGAGCCCCACACGTGGGAAGACTACGTTGAACGCTTCGAGTTCTTCGCAGTGGCTCAAGGGATCACCGATGCCAGCAAAAGAAGGGCCACATTCCTGAGCTACTGTGGGCCTGAGACCTTCAAGCTGGCCAAGGCATTGCTTGCCCCAGCGAAGCTAAGTGAGACATCTCTCAAAGATATTCTTGCCTGCCTAACAAGCCATTTAGCGCCTACTGAGACCAAGATGGCCCGGCGGATGGAGTTTCATAAGAGGCAGCAGCGTGCTGGGGAGTCTGTATCTGCATTTCTAGCTGAACTGCGGAAGCTCGCTCAGCACTGCGACTTCCAAGATCTGGAAGAGACTCTCCTGGATCGGTTTGTCAGTGGTCTGAGCAGCAAGAAAGCCAGAAGACGCATCGTGGCTAAAGAAGAGGTTACCCTTGCTTCAGCCTTGAAGGAGGCCACCGCCACGGAGAATTATGAAAGAGAGGAGCTTGATGCCAGTCACAGGGTCCCTAAGCCACAGATAGAAGTTGTGCATGCCATGGACGAGCTAGAGGCTACTCCGAGCCAGAGCCCAGTCCGTGGGGTCGAGTCAGTGCGTCAGGCCTGCACAGTGCACAAAGATCACCAAGGCAGGTGCCCTGGTTGTGGCGGAAACCATGAGCGGAAGAGTTGTCGTTTCCGGGATGCTATGTGCCGGATGTGCGGAAAGACAGGTCACATCGCCAGGGTCTGTAGATCGGCGGCGTTGGGAGCGACAGGAGCACCTAGACTGGAGCATCGCAGATCGCCCACAGCAAACCATGTTCTAAAGGACTGCCACTACGTAACGGAGATCAACGGGAGGGTCGTGCAGTTTCCAGCGCAAGGCAAGGCACACGTCAAGGTGAAGATTGAGGGTCAGCTGTGCGACATGGAGGTGGACTCCGGATCTGGATTCACTATCGTGTCAGACCAGACTGCGAGGACATTCTTCCCCAGGGGTATGTTGCCCCCTCTGGAGCCCTTCCCGGCAACTTTGCAGTCATACTCAGCGGGCCGCATCCATGTCATGGGAATGTGTGCCGTGAGAGTACAGTTCCGGGACAAACAGGCGGTACTCAAACTGGTGATTGCGAAGGGCAGTCGCCCCAGTCTCCTGGGCACTGACTGGTTTCCCGCCCTGGGACTGAGTATATCAGGGCTTAATTCAATCCAAACCTGCCCTGAGATGAGCGAGGCATTATGCAAAGAATTTGCTGGTCTCTTTAATGGAAAACTGGGTTGTTATAAAGGGCCCCCAGTTGACTTCGAATTGGACCCTGGGGTGGCCCCAATCCGACTCAAACCAAGGAGAGTGCCATTTGCACTGCAACCCAAGATCGAAGCAGAGCTGGATAAATTGGTCAAGCAGGGAGTTCTCTCACCCGTGGACTCCGCTAAGTGGGAGACTCCAATCGTCACACCCCTTAAAGCAAATGGGGAAGTCAGGATCTGTGCTGATTACAAATGTACTATCAATAAGGCACTCAGGGGAAACTCATACCCCATTCCAGTCGTATCAAATCTGTTGGCTAAACTGGCTGGGGGCAAGGTGTTCGCCAAACTTGACCTGGCACAAGCTTACCAACAGCTGCCAGTAACCCCACAATCAGCGGAAGCACAGACTATTGTCACACATAAAGGGGCGTTCAGAGTTAACAGATTACAATTTGGAGTTTGTGTGGCCCCAGGGATTTTTCAAGGGCTCATGGAACGCCTGTTAAGAGGTCTGCCGGGGGTCTTGCCATTTTTTGATGACGTTTTGATTGCTGGAAAAGACCCACAGGAACTGGTTGCGCGTGTCCGTGCAGTGTTGCTCAAGTTCAAGGAGGTGGGGTTGCAACTAAAAAAGGAAAAATGCAGTTTTGGGGTGCCAACTGTGGAATTCTTGGGGTTTAAAATTGATGCATCAGGCATCCACCCCACAGATGCTAAGGTTAAGGCCATCATCGAGGCACCACGACCACAGAACAAGACGGAGTTGCAGTCATTCCTGGGACTTATTAACTTTTATCATTCGTTCTTACCCCAGAAAGCTTCAGTAGCTGAACCATTACATAGACTGTTGCAGAAAAAGAATGTGTGGCGATGGGGGCAGGGGCAGCAGAAGGCTTTTGACTCCTTGCGAGGAATGCTGAGTAGCAAGAGCGTCCTTGCTCATTATGATGAATCGAAGCCGCTGGTCCTGGCATGTGATGCCTCTCAATACGGCCTGGGGGCGGTGCTGAGTCATAGGGAACCGGATGGGTCAGAAAAGCCCATCTCTTTCTATTCCCGTACGTTGTCGCCTACGGAGCGCAACTATGCTCAAATTGACAAAGAGGCGCTTGCAATTGTGGCAGGAATCAAAAAGTTCCATGATTATGTGTACGGTCGTCATTTCTCCATTGAAACGGACCACAAACCACTGTTGGGATTGTTCAACCCGAACAAACAAACGCCACAAATTCTCTCCCCCAGAATGTTGCGTTGGTCTATATTCCTGAACGGGTTCCAGTACACCTTGACCCATGTGCCGGGGAAATGGTTGTGCCATGCTGATGCGCTGAGTCGATTGCCCCTTCCTGGCGGGAGCAATGAGGATCCTGCTCCAGCGGAGCACATAATGATGCTGGAAACACTTCCGGGGGCTCCTGTAACGGCTACTGATATTGCTGAGAAAACGAGGAAAGATGCTGTTCTCTCCCGTGTGCTCACTTGGGTGGGGAGGGGGTGGCCAGGTGGTCCGCATGAAGACAAATTCAGGCCTTATGCGACAAGGCAGCACGAGTTATCCATGCATAAGGGTTGTCTCCTGTGGGGAGATAGGGTGTTCATCCCAGCACCACTGAGAAACAGGGTTCTTGAGACGCTTCACATGGGACACCCGGGAATGGTCAGGATGAAGTCGCTAGCCCGATGTTATGTGTGGTGGCCTGGAATGGACCAGAACATAGAGCAATGGGTACGAACATGCAAGGCATGCCAAGAGGTGCGGCCAAAAGTGGCCAGAGCACCAGTTCACTGGTGGGAGCAGTCCAGATCTCCCTGGAGCCGGCTGCACTTAGATTTTGCTGGGCCATTCCAGGGGAAGGTCTTTTTGGTTATCGTCGATGCATATTCCAAATGGTTAGAAGTGGCGATGGTCCCTAGCATGGCATCAGCTGCCGTAATCAAGGTGTTGAGGCAGCTGTTTGCAACCCACGGGTTACCTGAGACCATTGTATCAGATAATGGGGCAGCTTTTGTATCCCAAGAATTCAGGGCATTCTTGGCTGATAACTTCATAAGAGGGGTCACATCCGCGCCCTTTCACCCATCCTCCAATGGGCAGGCGGAGCGCATGGTAAGAACAGCCAAAGAATCCATTGCGCGCTTAATGGAGGGTAACTGGTCAGCTCGCATCGCGCGAATGTTATTTCTGCAGCATGCGACGCCGTGTACTGCAACGGGCAAGTCGACAGCTGAGCTGCTCTTGGGTAGAAGATTGGTAACGGTGTTGGATTATGTCCACCCGGATAAAATGCCAAACCGTAATTCAAGAGCACACCCCCAGGCTGAGACTGACACAACAAGGTATTTCGCCCCTGAAGATCTGGTCTGGGTGAGGAACTATTCGCGAGGTTCGCGGTGGGTGGCTGGTGTGGTCACCCGGGCTAGTGGACCTGTGTCCTATTATGTGACCTTGGAAAATGGGCAAGTTTGGAAGAGACATATAGATCAGCTGAGGCGCCAGGCGCTCAGCAGGGAGGAGTCTGATAATTCATCCCTGGCTAACGACGCAGAGCTGCAAGACCAGAGTGAAAATGGCCCAGAGGTGCAATCACCAGGGGCTTCAGCAAATGAACCAGGGTCTGCTAGTCCTCAGGATGACGAGGTACAGGTAGGGGACCCTGAGATGTCTGGGACTCCATCTGTTCCTGACGAAACCCCTATAGCAGCCCCCCTACCACAGGTGACACCCAATCCAGAACCGGCAACACCTGTTGTCAGGAGATCAAGTAGAAGTTGTAGGACCCCACAGTACCTGAGAGACTACGTCTGCTGTGCTCACTAGGGGGGGGAGGGGTGTTGTGTATTGAGTCAAAGGATTTTATATCTGTAATATTATTGTCTGTATTTGCTTTAGGGTAAAGTAACTGCCTTTTGGTTCCAGAGGGTACAGCTACTATTGGTTCATTTAAGCTGCTGTATTTGGATCCTCTGTCTTATTGGTTGCCTCCAAAAGGCAGGACTGTGATTGCCTGATATTGTTCCCTCCAAAATGTATCCTTTCTAGCTAGTTCCCTGTCCCTATAAATGTAGCTCTCCCCTCCGCTAGTCTCAGTCTTGTTGCTTAAATAAAGAAGTGTTACTAGAGAACTGTCTCCAGCATATGATGTCAAGAGAGCTGAAATCACAAACCCCACGTCACAACACTAAGTAGCTAGAAAGTCTGCCTGAAATTCTGGATGATCACTGCCAGAGCAGAAAACACTTCGCTAGATGAACCAATGGATTAAGGCGGCTTTATATGATACATATGAAAACTCCTTAGTTTTTTGTATGTTCCAAAAATACATTGCCAAGGATGACAGTTCAACTGTAGGTCATTAGTGTGTCAAGCTGAGTGCTTACTGCAAAAGTTCTACAATGTGATCAACTATGGAGAAGTGTATATATATATATTCTAAGAAAAACTCCCTAAGCACAGCTGACACTAAGAGACTGCAGTTCTGGCAGTGAACTGTGCAAGGCAGAGAAGACTATGCTATTGAAAAGAAGACTTTAATTCAAATTACACACTGCCTCTTTCGAGAATTTCAGTAACAGATAAACGAGTGTCTTCAAAAGACACCACTACTGCTTCCCGCCACATGGTGATGCAGCCAAACTGAAATTTAGTTCAGCTGGTCTGTTTTAAAAAAATCAGTCTCTAATTTAGGTAGGCACCTTAAAGGTAAAGGGACCCCTGATCACTAGGTCCAGTTGCGGACGACTCTAGGGTTGTGGCGCTCATCTCGCTTTATTGGCCGAGGGAGCCAGCGTACAGCTTCTGGGTCATGTGGCCAGCATGACTAAGCCACTTCTGGCGAACCAGAGCAGCGCACGGAAACACCGTTTAGCTTCCTGCTGGAGCGGTACCTATTTATCTACTTGCACTTTGACGTGCTTTTGAACTGCTAGGTTCGGCACCTTACTTAATATGAAAATGTCTCTGCTTGTTTTACAACGGTGCTCTGAAACAGCAAGTCTATCAGTTCCAAAGCCCGCCTTTGAATTCACACTAACGAGGTGACAGTTTGGGATTATAGGTATGAGAAGACACATATTCATTCAATCCCATTTATTTATGCACACTGAGCATCTACACATGATAAAGAAGCCTCATGTAGCTCAAATCTTGCAATAGATTTTCAAGTAATTAAAACTGTGTTAACAAAATAGATGGTTATTTATTTCTTCCAAAAATCTTTGAAATACTTCAATTCCATTGTTCTAATTCCCATTCTCTCTCCTGTTTTCTGCCACTTCACCAGCATGGCCACAACTGTTACTTTAATTGCATCCCTCTTGTCACACCATTTGCTATGTAATATTTGGATCACAACCTGTAGTGTTTACCATCTGCCAGTGGCAGCTCTCAATTCATCTTCTGTCTACAAAGATGCATGCAGGGCACCCTGTTCTTCGATCACAGATTATTATTATTATTATTGCAACAGTAAATGCTGCATGACAGTTCTCCTGCCACCACTTATTTTCTTTCCCAATTTATTTCTCATGTGAAAGTGCAAGACTTTTGTATTCAGCATAGACATTTTTAGCTCTGTGACACGGGAAGGAATGCTAACAGCAGCTATTTTTCCCAAGGTATCCCAGTCACTGAGTATTATTTACAAAGATGGCACAGCTGATTGTTTTATTGATTTTGCATTTAAATTGTTCTAACTAGGGAAAATAATATTGCTATGCGCTTGCCACTACCCTGAGCAGTGAGAAGTTCCAAGTGCAGAACTCACTAGGGTTTGGCTTCCTTTGGTGGAGAGATCAGAGGAGAATGATGGTTTGTAATATTGAATTCATTTCCCAATATGCAAGTGGAGAATGGGTGGTGCCAAACAGGCTTAAGCATTCCTTGAAGGAGCACATCTACTGCTCCTCATCAGGTTCCCAGAGAGGCACCCCAGTGCCTTAAGTTGCCTTCCACCCTTCGGCTCACTGCTCAATCTCTGTCTGCCTCTCTGTTTCCAACTGCAGAGTCTTTTTCACTGCCCTGCAAAATACCCTATTGTACACACACACACACACACACACACACACACACACTTACAGTGTCAAAAAGTGGACAAAAGAGGACACAGAGTTGAACAAAAATTCCCTATGCTAATTTATATGATTATATGCAAATTTAGAAATAATTACTATAATTTACCATAATTTGGATAGAAATATGAAGCACCTCACCACAGAGGGAAGGACTGTGACCAGGTGACCTGTATGTTTGTGCAGTCTGCAGTCCAGACATGTTCTTCATGGGCAACATCAAGATCCTTCCTTCATAGGGTTCTCTGCCTTTAAAGTGCACTTGGACCAGACAGTCCCTTCAACTAGAGGACATATTCAAGTAGAGGACTGTTCTTTGAGTCCTTCCAATACCGAACTGCCCTTTGTAAAGTAGGACCTCTTGGTCACCTTACTCTCCTCAGATGGTGTGTCACCTTCTGAAGTCAAGCTTTCTCCATTCAGAACATGCCAGAGGTATCTCCATCCGTTCTCCATCCGTCAAGGATTGTTAGCCTTCAGCTGTCCACCCAGAGCCATTAAGATTCTTTCGTCCAGTTCCCAAACTCTGATGCAGCACTGATTGCCTCAGGGCAAACCCAATAGTGTGTAGCAAAAACAACACAAGAGCCTTAAAGGCATAAGCTTTCATTGACTAGATGAAGTAGGTTATAACCCATAAACGTTTATAACACAGTAAATCAGTAAGTCTTCAAGGGGCCATAAAACTCTTTGCTGTATATTCCCATCTACTAATTATCTGCTCCACTCTAGCTGGATGTTCTGCTGAAATCTGCATCATGATATTTATTTAAGACAATTGTGCTCTGCCTTTCCATTTATTAAAAAAACCCTCACAGGACAATTTAGAAAAGTTTATTTAAAATACACATAAATAAAGACAGATTGAAAAAGACTAACAGTTGCCTTTAGCTATCTTTTACTCACAGTAGACCCACTGAAATTAATGACCATTTCAATGGGTCGACTCTGAGTAAATGTTAGCCGAATTCAACTCTAAATCAGTAGTGCAGAATAAAACGCAGCGAACCAGGGGAATGGCCTAACCTTTTCCCAGCATAGGGAAGGAGTTGCCAGGCGGTGGCACAACTGAAGAAAAAGATCCTCTCTGCAGCAAACATTCACCTGAGCTTAGATGGCAGGAGAAGCCAGAAAAGCATCTGTTGGCCCAGAGTAATCTGTGCCTTTCAGGGGAGCATGCAGCTCCGCCACTGAGTAGGGGCTTTGATCCTGTAGGTGCAGGTGCCTCTTTGTAAGTGGCTTTCCTTCACTTCCTTCTGCACTGCACAGGATCAGATCCTCCCAATGAGCAGCCGTAAGAAGCAGCAGGTGGTAAGTGGAAGGATCTGATCCTGAGGGGTGCTTGTTGTGAGCGGCTTGCTTCCCTTGCATGAAGAGGAGTCACTTGTGAAGGAGCAGTGTCACACAGGATCAGACACCTTAACTGGTAAGCGGGAGGTTCCAATCTTGCTAAGTGGCCCTCGCCATCATGTTTTTAAACTAAAATTTAACCTTATGTTACAATGGGGTTTAAAAAAGTTATTTGGGAACAGAACCAGGGTGGGGCACCACATGATAGAATGACTTGATCCTGGGAGCACAGATCAGGCCCCCATGGCAGATCACAGCACTGATTTGCTTCCTCTGTTTTAGCAAGTAAATTTGTATTCATTACCAACTCAGCCATGCTTCAATACTGCACAGCTCCAGCATCCATGGGCTCATACATCTATTAGCTCTACCAGGTTACAGCATTTGTGGGACTAGCCAGTTCTTGTTTAGGGGTTCCCTTGAAGTGGAACCTTGATGGGCCACCGCTCAAGTCACCTACAGGTTGATGTTTGGCCAAAAAGGGGTGTTATTGTGGGGAGAGACATAAAATGCACACACTGAGCGAGTTCTCCCATACATGGCTCAATAGTCTCTTATTCTCCAGAGCTTCAAAAGTTGGGCTCCAAATTGGATGTGAAGTCAATGTAAACCAGATGTAATCATGCCCGTATCTCTCTGGCCTTCCAAACCCAAATAACATCTGCTTGCTGGTGAGTGCAATTAATTAGCTGCATGGGAAGATTGTTATTTTTAAGACATCATGTGAGGGGTCAGAAGGGTAAAACTGAAGTCTGAAAAAGGCAGACCTTGTAAAGAAAAGTTAGTAAGGTGCTTCCGGGCAAACTCTTGGCGATAAACATCCAATTAATGTATGAGGGGTAGGGAGTTTCCATGCACAGCAGTTGAAATATCATAACATATTGAGATCTGATCCAAAAAAAATTAAAAATTAAAAAGCACAGCCTATTTGCTAGGGGATTCCTTCAACAGATTAAACTCCAGGAGGTCTGATGTTTATGCAATTTTCTTATTTATTCTCCCAACTTCTGCAATATGTAGTTCACATTTTGAGAACCTAATTAGCTGACAGCTTGCTCCAGAATACTAATAAGAGAATGGCCACATGTGCCAAGCTGAATCATCCATTACACTTTGCATCAAAAATATTATAATGAAGTTTGAAAGGCTATCAACATATTTCCAGAAGGGTATCGGCTGCAAGTTTGGAACCAAAGTTTGTGTTGGATCAGGTGATCTTTGGAGTGGCAGCTGAGGCCCTTCTATTCTGTCCAGCTTGAAATGGGATGAAACAATTGTAAAAAAACAAAACAAGGGGGAAACAGCATTGCCATCTAGCACAGGGGACAAGAGAGCCCAACTGCCAGTATCTGGAAAGTTTCTCTCAGATTAAAATACCTACTGTACTTACAAGACTGTCACTTCTACAGCCTGTTTTTACGGACATTCTCATGCCACTGAATCTTCAGCAAAGGAAAAGATATGTTTTGTGGGTTGTGCTGTCTGGACTCTTTGGTTTTGTCTTTACAGTGGGATTAGACTCTTCTGAAGGGTATTGTTTTATCACAACAGGTGGTCTTGGCAACCCACGGTGCTTACAATGGAAGTCCTTACCTACACACATCACTTTCCTATTTTGGTTCTTGGAGAATTTATAGATTTATGAATTCATATAAACCCACAGTTGAGATGTAGCACATTAATAATATGACAGATTCTGATGATGATGATGATGAGAACAGCACTTTAAAAATTGCAAAACACAGCACAAAGACTTTGGTCCATGCCAAATGGCTTACAATCCAGGTGGAATGGCTGTTGAAGGAACTATGAATCAAACAGGCAGAGTCCTGAGTGGAGAGCCACCTAGATTATGTTACAATCACTAGTGCGGGTGCTTAAGTTGGGATAGACACAGATTCAGCAGGTAGGTGAGGGGAACCATGGTTAAATATCTGAGTAGGGTCCCTTTCAGTTCAGTGAATGCTTACAGTTGTTTGTGGCCCCCTTCTTATGCAGCACACACACACACACACACACACACACTTAGGGTGGTAAGATGAAAAAGGTTACTAACATACGGGTGGTGTGTGTCCTCTATATAGCCCAGGAAATCCATATTGTGTAGAGCTCAGTAAGAAAAAGATACTTGAGAATCTGAATTTGGTACAGTGCATCAGATGCTATGCATTGCTTGAGGAAAAAGTCAACCTTGACTCCTCGTTTGAAGAATGAATCTCCTTCCTGCATAGTAAGGCTCTTCAGCCAACACATATAAATAAGTATATATGAATTGAATTTAAAAAAGAAAAAGAAAAAGGGTTACTAGGGCAGGCTTTTCTCTTTAAAGGCAGAAGATTCTAAGAAAGCAAGCTGGCATCATCATTATTCTCCACACTGAATGAGATGTCTTACAGACAAAAGACAAAGAGGATGATATTGCCATGAAGAACACATGCTTGAAATTTTATTTCATAATTACAGCAATTACTCCTGCAATGAATAGGGTGGACGAGATAAAGGGAATTCATATGCTAAGCGGAGAGGCACCTTTGGCTACAGACATTAGTACATTCAAAAATAAGCCCAACTGAATTCAGTGACACTTACAGCTGAAGACTAGAATATATATAATGGCTGAAGGCCAGAGGAACTTGAATCAGATTTAGTAGAACAAGGCAGGTCGGGTTTATTCTGGAGCTTAAGAAGCAGCCACACAGTCATGTACATCAAGCCAAACAGCACATCTCCCTAGCCATGTTTGGTGGTCAGCCAATGGCTTGATAAAACTATGTGTGTCTTGCCCAGGACTGCGAGAACAAGGAAAACAGACTATATTTGTCTTGAAGGTTCTTAAGTTGTGTAGGCCTGACTTATAGGAAGTATATCACAGTGCTCCATGCATTTTTCTAAACACAACCCTGCCAAAATTACAATGAGAGCACTTTGTAGTGAAATACCATCACTCAGACAAAACAGACATGTACTGATTATTATACACAGATGTTTTATGTACAAATATGGGGTGTGATGTAGGTACTGCCATGGAAATATTAATTTCAGAAATACAACTAAATTAGAGTTCTACAGATCAGTATAATCCCCAAGCCACTTGCACTTACTTACAGAGAAGACATTTTGTTCAGCTTGCAATCTGCACTTCCCGAAACAATAAGCCAGTGAAAATGCAGCTAAGCTACTCTTTGAAAATGTGCACATCTCCAAGCAAACAATCTGTGCAGAAAAATGTGCATTTGGGGGAAAGTGTGCATAACAAGATTTGAGTGGAAAGTGTGAAAACAACATACTAGAAATACAGTAGCAAAAATTGTTTGAGAAAATGTATATATTTGGCAATATTGCATACAAAAAGGTATGTTTTGGGAAAAATTGCACAGTAAAATGCTGAATTTTTGTGGAGACTGTTTTGGGAGAGGGAATAACAAAATTATGTGGAAATGGGGTAAACTGGACTTAAGATTGGAAAAATGAGAGAATGAGAGAAACTGAAATTGACAGATTCGTGCATCCCTACTTGCACTTCTGCAATGCTTCTGAATTCAATAGCATTATTCCTGAGTTAGGCACTTGAAGGTTCAGAATAAGCATGCATCAGTATCTCTTGGGACCTCCTCATGCACAGACAAGGTGAAGCATTTTGAATTGTAATGTAAACTGTCTCCCACATCTCATGTTTTAGAGCCTTGCCTGAAAGGATCTTTGAACTATTTTGAAGAGAGAAGGGAACAATGAGACCAATGAACTCAAATGAAAATAACAAATCTATGTCTTTGTTTTCCTGAAGCCACAGGCACTTATTTTCTCTGAACCTTCACATGGCAGCAGAGATAACATTTTCAGGAAAGACCCCACTTTCAAGAGACACAGTCTGTCACACAATCGAATGGAAATGCAGAATCTGAACTGCCTTGATTTCCCTCAATTGTGCTACTGCCAAATATTATTGTTGCATCACTCAAGAAGGGGTGTGGGGAAGGGGACAAATCCTGTTTCCAAATGCTGATGTTTTATACAGTGAGTGATGCTCCTCTGCAAAATCCATCCTTGAGCTCTACTATTAGATTCTACCCATTTTCATTGCTAGCATTACAGGTAGCATTATGTACAGGTAGCATTACTCTTGGGGTAAAAAGGGGGGAGGGGAACCCACCAAGTGCCAGAAAATGAACTTCATTTCTCGGGCTACAAAATACACTGGAGGGTTTTACACCACTCCCTTTCCCCATGTAGCCTCAAACTGACTTAGCCCTATTCCTGCATTTGGCTAAAAATATTGTTATAGGTGCTGTCAGTGACAGGCCATTGATGGTTAGGTTGTGGCTGGCGAATAGTCCTAAACTTGCTGTGTGCTGTTTCATCAACAGGAATTAGTGACAGCAGAGGGGCTCCAGACTACCGGGGATGTTTAGTGCACTTGGCAAAGAAGAGCATGTTGCACTTTGAGTCAAGACACAGAGAATTCATGCATGCAGAGGGTGTCTAGCTGGGGTTCATACTTCGACAGGCTGCTTAAATTTGCTTTTTAGGAATCTGATTCTGGCTATGCAATCTGCGTATTGGAGTAGTTTTGCCTTTAGTATGTTCTACTTGCATATTTGTAACTAAATATTTGTAAACATCACAAAATTCACCTGAAATATCCCGTGCTCTCTGATCCAAAGGAAACTAAATCCTGTTATGTCAAGACTAGTATGCAAAATTATAATGGCAATATCCATTATAGAATAATAAAGATCAACTAATGGCAGAAATTACAACAGACAGCAATGCCATAATGAAGCAGGCATGTGTTGCACCATCACAGCCCTGTGAGAACGGGGGCTTAGGGATTTGGTCCAGCAGATTTAGCACTGAAGAACTGCTAGTGATTCATAACACTTTGACCTCTCAGTTTCCTGAAAAATTGGAATACATATTGATATTGTGTGTTACACTGTACAGAACTGCAACTATAAACTGCCAGTTAATGATGGTTTTAGAGAAATAGAACACCCAACAGTGATTTAAATTTAAGAATGCCTCTTTATGCTAAGGAAAAATCCATTGGTACACAAACAAGTATCATATTCAGATGATTACTCTGGTAAATGTATCTGTGATTCAACTCCCAGAGTGACAATTAAAAAGTGCCTAACATCCTAGCTATGACGGCAACAGTATTTAATAAATCATGCAGGTAATTTCCATTCAGGAGCAGGTAACCCTGGAAAATGCTGATGTGATGTAATCTTATACCACAAAGGGCCTAATTTACTTAGACTAGAATTAAGCTTGTTAAGAAAATTAGATTCTTTTTTCTAATTGGCTTGAAATTGAGTGACCTTTTTATGAAACCTGAAGGCCAGTTTACTTAAAGGATGTGCGAGTCTTTGTGTGATGATGTACTGTTATCATATGCCTGTAGCTGGTATCATCCCTTTGCTACAATTAATCATTTCCCCCCTCTTAACATCTCATAGGCACATTGAGCTGACACCATAAGGAAGAATGATAAATGACAGTGAATGTGTGATAATGACTTCACACGTGCACTCTTGTGATAGCTACAATTTTATCACAAAAACTGTAAATGCTGTCATACAAATTGACAATATGAATCACTCCCAATTGTTTCAGCCTGGCAGGAGAACTTAGCTCCCAGGCAAAGCTCTAGAGGGCTTGGTCCTCATACTCTCTGTTGACACTAACGCTACAGCTCTTGGCTGAAGCCTCTCCAAACCATCTCACAGGTCAAAGGATTTCTAGGCCTAACCTGGCTCACAGACACCCCCTCTCCCAACTGGAGGTAGGTGGTCGCCAACAGCAAACTCCTGACATGAGACCCAACTTTGTCACCACTTCTATCTAAAACAAAATAATCACAGAACCAAACAGTATCAGCCATATGTCATCAAAACCTTTGTATCCACTCATCTAACATTTTATCTTCTGTTGCCTGTCTTTTACACAGGCAAAATGGTCTTTGCATGAGGGTAGGAATGGACACAAATGGGAGAATTTAAAATAGTGTAGTACTTCATTCTACCAGAACACCTTATAGTACACTTTAAAGCCCAGGATCACCCCCAAAAAAGTTCTTAAATGAAGATTCCATCATATAACATCTGAATTAGATTGTATTAGTAAAATTGACACTGTGGAACTTTGTATACTGCTCTTCATCCAAAGATCACAGCATGGTTCACAACATAAAAATAC
Source organism: Podarcis erhardii (assembly GCF_964252035.2). Classification (NCBI taxonomy): domain Eukaryota; kingdom Metazoa; phylum Chordata; class Lepidosauria; order Squamata; family Lacertidae; genus Podarcis; species Podarcis erhardii. The sequence continues at coordinate 138,197,739 of NC_138497.1, read as the reverse complement.
AAAATGGGAACACAAACCACATAACAATAACAAACAAACAAAAACCAGCCCCATTTAGAAATAGGGGGTGGAGCCAACAATAGCAAGAGAGGCAGCAGCAAGTGAAGGGAACAGATCCTGTTCCAGCTGGATGGTCTCCCATTCGCCAACAGGGCCAATTGTTACTGGCTAAACTGTGGGAAGGATCCTGCTGCATTGCTGAGTTTTGATACTGTTCTGATTTTACCAAAGCATATTCAAGTTACTTGTAAGCTGCCTTGGAATTATTTTTATCTTGAAAGGAAGTATGTAAATACTGTAATTATAACAAAGAAAGCTTGCTGGATCTGGGGATGGAAAGAATAAAAGGAAACTGAGTCTGAAAGACACCATAAGACTCAGGTCTGAAGATCAAGGGAAGAGAACAAGTTGACTTATTTCTATGCTTCACCTTTGTGTCTAATCTTGAGAAGGGCAAAATATTTTCATCAGCAAATCCCAACTCTGATCTGGAGAGCATACTTAGGATATATGATTGGCTTTTTGCCAGATTCTGAAATTACAAGGCTGGCTTAAATAGAAAATATATCATCAGGCAAAAATCACAGTGCCACTCACAGAGCCCTCGCCCTTCAAATGTCCACTTCCAGCCCATCTGTTGAAGACAATAAAATTTCATTCTTGCTGAAAGTGTAAACCATTTCTGATAAAGACAGATTGGTTCACTGGAATGTAAAAGCTCCTTTAGATGCAAAAGTAAATATGCTTTCAGTGCTGAGCGAGGTTTGTAGCCCAGTGCAAGGCCCTGAAACCCCAAACATTTTGCAGCTACACACGAGTGATCTATTTAGGATTCATGTTATAGTGATAACCTTGATTCGGATAATGCGTCCTGTGCTCCAGCACCTGTCACAGCTATTACCTTCTTGTCTTGCCAAGATTTCTAGGGGGATGAATGTTCTCCTGGGGAGGGGAAGGAAAATAATCTATCAAAGTGCCAGGACTTGTCATTAAAAAGAAATGGAGAAATAACAACAAAAAATTAGGGGGGAAAACACTTAACACTTCAGAAGACCCTGCCAAAATCTTTCTAACCTAAGACCTCACAACTTTGGCATCAAGAGATGAAATTAAGATGGACATAAAAATCAGGTTTCAATACAAATTTTACTCAAGCAGTCCAAATTTTCTTTTTAAATCCAAAATGCAGCTATTTTTGCAGTCAAGCATAAAAATAATAAATTATCTATTCAACTCATGATTAAAAGCAGGGGAGACCCCATTGATGGGCAAAGTGGGTCATAGCCCTGCCAGGATTCTAAAACTTCCCTCACAATAATATAATTGAAAGGGACTCCAATAATCATCTAGTCCAACCACTTTCAATGCAGGAAACTCAGCTAAAGCACCCATAACAGATGGCCTCCAAGGACGGAGAGCTCACAATCTACCGAGGGAGTTTGTCCACTGTCAAACAGCTCTTACTGCCAGAAAATTCTTCCTGATGCTTAGTTGGAATCTCTTTTCTTGTAACTTGAAGCCATTGGCCTGGGTCCTACCCTCCAGTCTCCAAGCTTATGGCTCAATCTTTTTCCTGTCACATTTGCAGTGACATAGAGCAGAGGTTGGCAACCTAGGCCCTGTGGGCCAGATCGCCTTCTCAACCCGCCCCACGAATGGTCTGGGAATCAGCATGTTTTTACATAAGTAGAATGCGTGCTTTTATTTAAAAAGCATCTCAGGGTCATTTGTGGGGCCTGCCTGGTGTTTTTACACGTGTAGAATGTGGGCTTTTATTTAAAAACCATCTCAGGGTTATTTGTGGGGCATAGGAATTCATTCATTCCCCCCCCCCCCAAAAAAAATAGTCCAGCCCACCAAATGGTCTGAGGGACGGTGGACCAGCCCACAACTGAAAAAGTTTGCTGACCCCTGACTTAGAGGCTTTTTGGATCCTTCTGTCCATCTCCTCTTCTTAATCAATCAAGAAAACCACTAGCAGCTGATGCCACCCCCAGTCTCCAGGGAGGAAAACCACTTTTTAAAAACCCCAAATATGAAACTCCCTCACATAGAAATGGCTTGGGGTAGGACAGGAACAATCACCATCCTTTTCCAAGCCTTTGCAGCTAAAGCAGAACATGCCTCAAACACACACACACACACACACACACTCATCATCATCATCAGCAGCAGCAGCAGCAGCAGCTCATCAACACAGAGCCTGGCTCCAGTACCTTGATCATTTGGGATGCTTTTTCTGCACCTTTCCCAGCAGCTCTACAATGTCCTTTTTGAGGCACAACAACCAGAACTGTACACAGCATTCCAGGTGTGGTCACAACATTGATTTGTAGAAAGGCATTTCAATATTGGCAGCTTTATTTTCATTCCCTTTTCCAATTACCTATGGCATAGCACTTACATTTCCCTCCACAGCTGCTGCACACTGGGCTGATGTTTTTATTAAGCTGCCCACCACCAGTCTGCTAGAAAAATACTCATTGGACTATAGATGGTATAAGATTTTATTTTTTGCCAAATGTGCATCATTTTATGCTTACTTGCATAGAACTGCATTTGCCATTTGACCTGTTTTGGAGAGATTGTTCTGGAGAACCTCACAATTGTTTTTTGGTTTGATTTTGATGACTATGAAAAAAGATTAATGCCATCAACAAATGTGGCTGCAATTCTAATACAGAAATTGTTGTTGCATGGGATATGATGGCTGGAACCAAGGAGCAACTATTACAAACATATCAAACTGCAGTCTCATGATAAAACAAAGTTTCAGTGCTTATGCAAAATATTATTAAAGCCAAGGAACCTTTGTATGGTGCTATATGGCACCTGAGGAGGAAGAGAGAGAGAGATGGAGGAACATTCAGGTTACCACCCCTGAACCCTTTCTTGAAGGCTGGTTGGTTCTACATAACAGTATCATACAAAGTCCTATATCTCTCTACCTATCTGAATCACAGTTTCGATTTCTTCATTTTAAAAGGCCAGAATAAGATGAGAGACCTTTGAAGCATTTTGCAGAATGCATCAATAACATGCTCAAAAAAGGGAGAGAATATTCACTTGCTTCTCCCCCCACCCCCAATCTTCTTCTCATATCATTTGTGTACTTTTACTTTAGCATACCAGTATTGGTGTTCTCATCTATACCCACAACACACAGTGCTGGTTTGAAGTAGAGGTGGATTCACACCTTACTTCTAACAAAGCAGCAGATGTTATTTATTTATGAAGAATGCTTTAGAAGCAATTCAAAGTTAATAATAATTCAGAAACAGATTGCTACAAACACAGATGCTGACAGCAGTTTGAGGGACAGCTCCATTCCTTTCAAGACAGTACCAAACAAAGTGGTCCAAGTGGTCCTCTTCTCCACTCAGCCATACCCTCCTTGAGAGTTTTGGTCTGACTGGAACATGTTCCTGAACTCTGGTGGCTCTTGGCTGCCAGGATGGATAGACTGAGTGTATGACTTGGTGTAGAAAATAGCCTTCTTTGCCAAGGTAACGATTTGCATTGATTGTTCTACCTACCTTCTCCCATCTCTGCTTTGCACGCAAAAGGTCCCAGACTCAGTCCCCAGGTGGGGTGGGAAGGTATTCCTGTATGAAGCTGCTGTCAGTCAGTAGACAATACTGAAGTAGATGTAATTATTGTTGCTATTGTTATCTTTATTTGTACCCCATCTTTTTCTCTGATGGCACTCAAGACAGACCACTGTCTGATTCAGCATAATGCAGCTTCCTGTGTTGTATGTGACCCTTGGGCTGGTCATGTGTGCATTGGTAATACAGAGGTAGAAAAAGGTGCCAATGAACTGAAGGGACAGAAAGATGTGACAAACTATGCATGCATAACATGGTGGATTTTTACAAAACCTGAAAATAATAATAATAATAATAATAATAATAATAATAATAACAACAACAACTTTTATTTATATCCAGCCCTCGCCAGCCGAAGCCGGGCTCAGGGCGGCTAACAATAATCAAACAATCAAACAATCAAATAATCACACATTCTAAAAATATTTCATTATAAAAATTAATTAAAATCAAATTAATGGCAACCGATTAAGCAAAATTCTGTGCAGGTTGCCAGAGGAGGGAGTCAGGCTGCACCCTGACCAAAGGCCTGGTGGAACAACTCTGTCTTGCAGGCCCTGCGGAAAGATGTCAGGTCCCGCAGGGCCCTAGTCTCTTGTGACAGAGCGTTCCACCAGATTGGAGCTGCAGCCGAGAAGGCCCTGGCTCTAGTTGAGGCCAGCCTAACCTCTCTGAGGCCTGGGACCTTGAGGATGTTATTATTTGCAGACCATAGGTTTCTCTGTGGGGCATACCAGGAGAGGCGGTCCCGTAGGTACGAGGGTCCTAGGCCGTATAGGGCTTTAAAGGTTTAAACCAGCACCTTAAGCCTGATCCTGTACTCCACCGGGAGCCAGTGCAGCTGGTATAGCACCGGGTGAATGTGATCCTGCGGCAAGGACCCCGTAAGTAGCCTTGCTGCGGCATTCTGCACCCGCTGGAGTTTCTGGGTCAGTCTCAAGGGCAGCCCCACGTAGAGCGAGTTACAATAATCCAGTCTGGAGGTGACCGTCGCATGGATCACAGTGGCTAGGTCAGGGCGAGAGAGATAAGGGGCCAACTGCTTAGCTTGGCGGAGATGAAAAAATGCCGCCTTTGTTATAGCTGTAATCTGCGCCTCCATAGAGAGGGAGGTATCGAAGATTACACCCAAACTCTTAACGGACGGTGCTGGCACTAATTGCACCCCCGCAAGAGATGGGAGTTGCCCCCTCAATCCCATATCGTCCCACCCCAGCCAGAGGACCTCTGTCTTCGAAGGATTTAACTTCAACCGGCTCCCACGTAACCATCCAGCCACAGCTTCCAGACATCTCGCCAGTGTGTCTGGGGCCGAGTCAGGATGGTCATCCATCAACAGATAGAGTTGGGTGTAATCAGCATACTGATGGCAACCCAGCCCAAAACTCTGGACAAGCTGGGCGAGGGGGCGCATAAAGATGTTAAAAAGCATCGGGGAGAGAATCGCACCCTGAAGCACTCCACACACCAAGGAGTGGCGCGATGACAATTCCCCCCCAAGCGCCACCCTCTGTCCCCAACCAGAGAGAAACGAGCACAGCCATTGAAGGACTGTGCCCTGGATCCCCACGTCAGCAAGGCGGTGGTCCAGGAGTTCGTGATCGACCATGTCGAAGGCTGCTGACAGATCTAGAAGAATCAGCAGCCCCGACCTGCCTTGATCCAGCTGCCTGCAGAGATCATCTGTTAGGGCGACCAGAGCCGCCTCGGTCCCATGACCAGCGCGGAAGCCGGACTGGAATGGATCCAGAGCAGATGTTTCATCCAGAAACCTGCCAAGCTGTTCAGCAACCGCTCTCTCAATCACCTTACCCAGGAATGGAAGATTCGAGACCGGGCGGTAATTGGATAGATCTAAGGGATCTAATGATGTTTTCTTTAAGAGCGGACGCACCACTGCCTCCTTCAGTTCCCCTGGGAATATCCCGGTGCCAAGGGACAAATTGATAATATCCCCCAGGGGGGCCCGCACCTCGTCTGGACACGCTCTAATCAGCCATGATGGGCACGGGTCAAGAGGACAGGTGGTGGGCTTTCCAGCTCGGAGGAACAATGCAGGAACAATGGAGATTTCCTAATGCATTGGCTCCACTTCAGAAACAATGCAGGTCAATTCAAAACTCCAAAAATCCAGAGAGAAGTTTGAATGATGAGAATTTTCTAAGCACAATTTTCCAATGTACCGAGCCTGTATAGCAAAAGTCGTCCATCTATTCAAAACCAAAGTGTAAAAGCTTTCACTTCTTGTGAGAAATGGGTATGTTCAGGAAGAGGGAATCTGACAAAATGGAATTGGTCGTTACAGTCAACAGTGAAGGCCACATTACTGCTCTGTGGAATAAAAGGTAAAGAAAAAGATGACACATTATGAAAATTCAAGATGCATATGGTTCAAGGGGAAAACATGCCAGAAAGCAAAAACCTGCCAAAAAGAAGCATTTCCAAGCCCGATATATTTCAGTGAGCATGTATGCTTTTGTCCATTTAAGTCAATGGGATTTTAAATCAACTGACTTTGCCTCAATCATGTTTCTGCAAACTTGGAAGGGAGTATCCAGGAAGTATTCCACACTTTAAAAGGTCCTTTAACCCCCTCTAGCTCACCATATCCTTATAAAGGGGTAGTTCCTCCTTTTTTGACTTGCTCATGGGAGACTCATTATTTACACATTGCTGGCAGTTCTGTTGTACCCAAGGGTTTTACTGAGCGATTTGTAACGTTCTAGCCCCGCTTTGCTTACATGGACCATGCACAATAACCAGTCTATATTAAATTAGGCACCATCAGGAAAAAAAGAGAGAAAGCAGTTTTTCTTTCTCAGTTAGTTAGGGGCACAGCCAGACATGATTCAATTTTCTTTTTTTTATTAACACCATTGATGGAGCCCTGAAGAGGAAAATTCTGTTTCCAGTGAAAAAGTAAGAACTGAAACATTTGAGGAACCAGATGTTCTAAAAAAAAATACTTGTAAAACTCCTTAAACTGAAACCATCTGGCCCTCAGTGATTTGCCACTTGGAAGATCTGATATTGCATTCTCATTTCCCTCTGTTGATACCTCTACTTCAAAATTGAGCTATCTGTTCCTCTGAGAGTCATGGGATATTAAGTTTCCCCAAGAAACATTGCATTTGTTCGATAATGGAATTTTCTGAAGAAGAATAAAGCTGTAAATAAAAATGAAAGAAGCCTCTTGTCATCCCACCCTCTTTTTCCTACTTGACAGTTTGGGTGACTGTTAACTCTTAAAGGAGTGGACGTGTCCCATGTAGGAAGGCTTTGGTCTCTGTTTATGGCTTCAGTTGCATATGTGAGACCTGCGCATACGGCATTTTTAATGCACAGTGGCAGGCGGGGAAGGAGTTGCTCCCGAAGGCCCTGCCTGCTCTGTGTGTCCAATCTCTACATGGTGCTCTATGTGCATAGAAGACTCAAGTTCACAATCAGCACACTGGGAATAAAGGCTTGCACGGATCCTGAATTGGGAGTCTCTTTACACAGACCACTGTGTAAACATACCTTAGCAAAAGTGGAGGTCAAGTACACTAGATTGTTGGGACATCCATTATAACCGTGATCCCCACCTGCATCCATAGAAAATATCTGTACAGGGTTTCAGAGATGAAGAATATTGCTCGCCTGCAAACTAATGAGTTTTCTTTTTAAAAAATAAAAATAAATTAAGTGGTGTATAAATTTTATGAAATCTATCAATCAATTTTATGAAATCTATCAATCAGTGAACCTGAAAAAACTACGTGGTATATGCATGACACAGAAAATGAGATGCCCCACACACACTCAAAAACTCCACTGGCATTACTGTTAGCTGCCAGGGGCAGAAATAGCCCTTCACTGGAAGGACACATCAGGCTTTGCTCCAGGGATGGATAGACAGAATCTGGCACATAGCATTGTCAGGTAAACTTGTCCACCAACAGCCCACTTATCTTTCTGGAGGGGAGTCTCATCATCTACTGCACTCACAGTGGTGGTTAATCTCTTCTCTTCTCTTCTCTCCACTCCTCTTCTCCCTCTGCCTTCCTCTCCCCTTGTTCCATACCACCCTTGAGGCTTTTGCATGCGCATATATATATTGCTTGCATTGACAATTCTTATCTCTTTCTTTCATGCATGTAGGGCAGAATTGACATTAACTGTGGTTCTGGAAAATGCCTTTTGTATTTTCCTCCATTTTGAATAGACAGTCTTCCTACTTCCATTGCATATAGCTTGCATTGCTGAATCATATTTTTCATTTTCTTTTTGCTCTTCCTCTTCTTTTTTGACATTATCATACAAAAGATAACTAGTTACGGCAACAAGTCAAACACCACTTAAATATCTTCAAGTGAAAATTTTCAGACCTCGATTTCCATACTACCTGTTCTTGAATTCACTATCAAAAAATTGATTTGACTCTGAAAACTGTCAGAAAACACTCGTATTTAGCAATATTGTCATTTACCCTTAAAGCCACAATCTGGCAACTATGATTTTTATTTCTTTTTTTCCAGCAATTTGACTGACAGCCTGAAAAAGGTTTAGCTTAATGGCCCATACAAGGCAATTATTCTGGAAAAGAAACATTATGTGCATATATTTAATGAACACAGAGAGGTTCTGTTAAGATATATAGAAAATTCATAGAATAGTAATTTAATGACGGGTGGGGGGAAAACATTAAGCTCATTTTGTACATTCCATTTCCATTACAAGGCTAAAATTAAATAAATTAAATAAAAAAACCCCTGTTTACAATGCATTTTCCTCCACCAGTTCTGGGGGAAAAAGTCATCACTCGTCTTGAGAATCTCTTCCATAATAAAAGGCATTTTTGTTTGTACATATTCACTGCTATCCAGTTTCAGTTTCATTTCATTACTCTTCACACACCCACACACCCACACACACACCACCCAATTTCATCTTTAATTTATGAGCAAAGAAAACTGTGATTCTAGAGTTCGCTCTGGCACTTCCAAAAAACCAGCAAGGCACATCTGATAGCCAAGAACCTTCAGAGCATCCTTAGAATACATGAAGGAAAATAGGGGGATTCCCCCTTTTTAGTGCTAATTAACAGCAAACATTAGGCTTATATTTAAAAATCTATATCACTCTTTGTGCTGAACTTGACACATTCCTCTCTCCAAATATACTAGATTCATGAGAAAATATTTTGTAAAGCTTAAAAGTAGTTTTTTTTTTTTTACCTAGACACACCAGACCTATAGCTGATGAAGCATTGAACGAAACAGATTACCATTGGTTATCTGGAAACTCTGTTCCAGCGATATTTGGTGACAGATTATGTATACATCAAACTTTTGAATTATTCTACTGCGACTAGTGAAGAAGATTTAGAGACTTTGGTTGTAATTTCTGATCTTTTGTATTAGTCTATAAATAGTGTTTAGTGCCATTGTTATTGGCCATTGTGTTGTGTTATATTGTTCAGACCTACAGCTGTAGCAGTCATGCCCAAAAATATGTTCCTAAGTGTATCAATCCACTGATTCAGCAACTAATATTCACTGGTTAGTTATCAATGTAAGAACAAAATTGAAACCTAGCATCCAAAACTGAATCACAAAAGACTAAATTTGTTATTTCCCCCACTCACCAAAAAAGCAGGAGCATCAATAAGAATTGCTAAGACCTGTTTCTGTGAAGAGAAAATAATAAACAGCAGCATCTTGGAAGTACAGTGGTACCTCTGGTTACAAACTTAATTCGTTCTGGAGGTCCGTTCTTAACCTGAGGTACCATTTTAACTAATGGGGCCTCCTGCTGCCACTGCACCACCACCACACGATTTCTTTTCTCATCATGGGGCAAAGCTCTTAACCCAAGGTACTACTTCCAAGTTAGCAGAGTCTGTAACCTGAGGTGTTTGTAACCTGAAGTGTTTGTAACCCGAGGTACCACTGTACAGAGATTTAGTGGAACAAGTCATGTCATATCTCAATACCTTATCTTGGTTTGCACCACCCTTAGCAAGCAGGCGCATACACACAAAAAAGCATTTGACACAATGGATAGTTGCTATGTCTTTACCTTGAGATGACCTCCATCCAAACTGGCAAGGCTAGAGAACAGTACTTATCAATTTGAAATGAAATTGCCCTCTCCTGTTCTATTTGCCTCACATGAACTGTGGCTGCAATATTTGCTGCTGAATGCTTTACAAAATGACGCCACATGAGACTGAACCATACCATGAACCTTCTGCCAGCTAAGTGATGCACTTAATCTAATCTTAGTTCAAAATATCCCTTTCTTTTTCTGAATCAGTGAGCTAGTTGCCTATAATGTTGGGCACTCCCTGCCTCAACTCTCTCTCAGAGCTTGCTAAAGAGCGCTGCTTAAAAGTTCCTCTGTACAGAATTGGTGTTTACAACTAAAGTGCTTTTTCTGCCTCACGTGCAAAACCATGAGCATACAATTTTGTTCGAAAAGTTGAAACATCACATTAGCTGCTGCCTTGCAAGACATCTTCAGGAGAAGAAAGGCTAAGGAGAAACCCTACAGAAATCTGGAATAGAGTCCCTAAGATGGTTTGATGGCACTCAGTATGCCTCCTTCTGGCAACTCCTGTGTGTGTGTATATGTGTCTCTTTGATCCGGGTGACCGAAAGCCTAGCTTCTGCCCTGCTCACAGAACTATGATGCACTGGTGATGCTAAACATAAATGCTACCACAAACGGTTAATTATAGACCTCTAGTGTGTGACACATCAAAGTGCAAGTAGATAAATAGGTACCGCTCCGGTAGGAAGGTAAACGGCGTTTCCGTGCGCTGCTCTGGTTCGCCAGAAGCAGCTTAGTCATGCTGGCCACATGATCCGGAAGCTGTACGCCAGCTCCCTCGGCCTGTAAAGCGAAATGAGCGCCGCAACCCCAGAGTCATCCGCGGCTGGACCTAATGGTCAGGGGTCCCTTTACCTTTTACTGTGTGACTACAGTTATCTATGAAAACACCCATCTTCAGTGATGGTGTATGTCACAGTAGCACCACTCTAATGTATGCACACCCTTCCCCTCCTTAGTTTGTATTCATTTTGAAAAGAGTTTTGGAAACGCTGTGAAGGGGGGTTAGCAACAGTAGGTGATTCCCCCTGGGCTGGGCATTATTCCCAGTTGTGGAGAATTCTCAGAAAACCTCCCAAAGATTTTCCCCAAAGCCCCCTGAAAGGTCTCAAATCTGGCCCAGTAATAAGAAAATAAAGAAACATTTCCTGATTCCATCATGCGAAAGATAGGTGTGAAAATTAAAAAAGTTAGTTTAATCCCTTATCACAAAAAGTACCTTCAGTACTCAGCAAAAATAAACTAAAAAGACACCTTACACTACTGTCACCAAAAAGGGACACTCTCTTTAGCACTATCCAAAGGAAGAGAAAATTCTTCTTCTTCTTCTTCACTATTTAGTGTAATATGGAGATGTTCTAAAAATGAATTATTTTATGACTACACTTTTACTCTTCTAAAAAACAAAACTGATTAAAGGGTTATTGGAACAGCTCCCTTATCTTTATAGGCAGCATTTTAATCTAAGAGCTAATGATTTTGGAAGCCTGTGTTTCCAGCCAGCCGTAGTGATGTACCAAATTGGATTCATCCTCAACGTGTTGCGTGAACACAGCAGACAAAGAATTCCCTGATAGGCAGACATTGGAACTCCACCCCTGCTAAAGCCAAGTTTTCATTGCCTGTTCTTTTACCGACTTGATACCCACTCCTCTCCCAGCATGACTGAATAAAATTATGCGTTTGCTTTCTTTGATTCCCAACCCCCCTTTTTTTCTTTAATCAAAGGAAATGATTTATAGTTACTTTGGGGCACAAAGTATGAAATTAATGTCTTGGTGCTGCTATTATTTTCCTCCCACGGTGCAAATGAAGAGATGCTTTTAAGATTATACATTTGAAGTTCAGTCTTTGTTTTCTAAAAAGTGTATGGGAACAGTGAAGCACTGTATTGGTATTGCTCCCAAAGACAAACATAGCTCACTTTGCAAATATGAGGTGTTATACTATGGCATAATTTAAAAGGGCATGAGTGACATTCCAATATGGGCAGGAAGAAGTCTAGCATAAGAAGCAAGCTATGCATCTGAAGTAATTGACTTGTCAACCTATAATTCACTTTCCTGCAGTGTTTAAGTTCTTTTAATTTCAGGCATGTTTACATTAAAGCCCTCAGTTAGAAAATAAGGGGTTGCTAAAAAATAAAAACAACTCATGCTGAAAAGTACAAAATACCATCACATTACCTTCAACACACCCACACACTTCAGCAGAGCAACGCAGGCAAGAACAAATTCAGAAAGTCAACAGCTGCATTTTAAGGATTCAAGGAGGTTTCTCTATGGAACCCAAATATATGATTACTGTGTAGGGTGCTCATGGCTTGTTTACATTAAAAAGGGACAAGATTTCTGTACAGATCCAGAGGCAAACTAGCTTGCCGAGGTCCCAGGTGTGCAATGGAGTCCCAGACTGGGATTGAAGGAAAGAGAAAGTGCAGTCCTGGATTGGGGGAGGGGGGGTACTCATGGAGGAAGCAACAATTCTGTAAAAGAAGCAATAGGTGGCCAGTCCCAGGTAGAGATGGGGAGAAATCAGATTCAATTTGCATTTAATGATGAATCTATCAAATTCACACTTTCCAAGAGAATACAAGGACTGAAATGCAGCCATCCTTCAAAATTCACTTGTCTGAATTCAGTGATCAAGTTCACCAACAAATGTTTGCAAAAATGTATATGTTAGGGAGACTGTGTGTAAAAATTAACATATTAGTGCTAATAACATAGAAAAATGCATTGCATTAGGGAAAACTGTACATTAGTCAAAACTGCATAAAGATGTATTTAGTAGCATAAATTTGCACTAAAAATGCTTATGAATTTTCATGAAGAATTCATGAAGACTGGATTGGAAAAATGAGAAGCAGAGAGTAGTGGATTGATACGTCCTTCCACCCCTAGTCCGAGGGCAGCCTGGGGGAGATACCTCCCTCCCTCCTGCAGCCTGAGGCATATCTCTAGGCCAGACATAGGCAAACTCGGCCCTCTAGATGTTTTGGGACTACAACTCCCATGATCCCTACCTAACAGAACCAGCGGTCAGGGATGATGGGAATTGTAGTCCCAAAACATCTGGAGGTCCAAGTTTGCCTATGCCTGCTGTAGGCTCAGAGAGCATGGCCACCTCATGAGGAGTGGCCTGCTTGTTCATCAGGAGCTATTTGTGAGCAAGGAAAGGGTCCTGAAATGTGGGCATGGCAGGAGAGTCGCATATAAAAGAAGAGGAAAAGAGAGACCCAGAGAAAGAACCTCTGGGACCCTTCCTGGTCAGGGAGGAACTATGAAGAAAAAAGCAGCCAGGTGGCAACTTTCAGCCTCTTCTCTCTAGCAAAAGCCAAAGAAGCTTGATACCCAGCCAAAAAGGCCAACAATTTAATAAGCAGGACACAAAATGCACTTATGTCCCTAGGTTGCAAGATACAATTCCTTCTAATCATGAAACTTGGGTCCCTGTTTGGGGCTGAGAGAGTGGCAGTTTCCTAAAATCTCAGGATGCAAGCCTCCCCGCCAGCAACCCACATGCATGTCCAAACCCACTGTATCAAAGTCCAGGGACTCCAGTCAGACTTGAGGTCCCTGCTTTCTTCTCAGAGACAAAGTTGATCTTCTTTTGGTAAGTCATCTTTACTTAGAGCTTTTACATTCTGCATCTATTCTGCAACTACCAACAAAGGTGAACAAATGCCATGGGAGAGGCAATCTCTCAATACCTTCCTGCCAATGTCTAAGAAAGATGTAGATCTTTTGGTATTTCATCATGATTAATTTCAGGGTAAACAGAAATATATCATCCTTTAAAACAATGAACTCTGCAGCGCCCGTCATCAGATGGAAAGGCACCTGTTACATTATCTGAAATGAAAATTGTGCAAATGTAACTGCAAGCCAGGGTGACATACTCATTTTTATTTCTGTCTTGAGATGTCGGCAATTGCAAACATGAAAATAAATAACTGAATGGATTTAAACGATATAAAAAGTCACTTTCATTGCATATGTATCGAGTCATCCAACATTTATTTGTTGCTACACAATATTCACTGTATTTTGGAGGAGCCAAGAGAGAAGCAACAGCCCTTGATAGGTGTTGATTATCCCATAATGTTTCATCTATACTGCACAGTATTACCAGGGAATAATATGGAACATAATAGTAACATTGTGATATCCAAGAATAGATGAGAAGTGACCAAAACAGACTCCCCTCTTTTCATTCTCCTGCTCCCCACTGGAAATAGGCAGTTGTCAAGCAACTGGTGGGTGGCTGGCTGTGCGCTGTTCGTTGGAATTATGTGCTAAGAATTCATTCATTACAAGAAAACTCATAACACTACTTGTGAAAGGAAGTGGACAGCAATGGGGGCATTTTTAGGGACAAGGAACTGGTCTTTGACACCTGAGATATGTGTTTTCTGTGCCCACCCTATTCCTGTGCTTATAATCTGTTTTAATGGTTTTTAATTTTAACTTTACATTGTTCTAACATGCCCTGGGAACAACAACAACTAAAGTGAAGAGGCACTATTGTCCAGTTCTGGGCACCACAATTCAAGAAGGACACGGACAAACTGGAACGTGTCCAGAGGAGGGCAACCAAAATGGTCAAAGGCCTGGAAACGATGCCTTATGAAGAACGGCTAAGGGAGCTGGGCATGTTTAGCCTGAAGAAGAGGAGGTTAAGGGGTGATATGATAGCCATGTTCAAATATATAAAAGGATGTCACATAGAGGAGGGAGAAAGGTTGTTTTCTGCTGCTCCAGAGAAGCGGACACGGAGCAATGGTTCCAAACTACAAGAAAAAAGATTCCACCTAAACATTAGGAAGAACTTCCTGACAGTAAGAGCTGTTCGACAGTGGAATTTGCTGCCAAGGAGTGTGGTGGAGTCTCCTTCTTTGGAGGTCTTTAAGCAGAGGCTTGACAACCATATGTCAGGAGTGCTCTGATGGTGTTTCCTGCTTGGCAGGGGGTTGGACTCGATGGCCCTTGTGGTCTCTTCCAACTCTATGATTCTATGATTCTATGACTAGAAACTTCTTGGCTTCTCCAAACTTTTGCCAGGTAAATAATAAGGGCTAAAAAATCCCCCCCCCAATAAATTTAAATCTGACATTCTCAACATACCAGGCAGCTGCCACATTCTGTATTTAGAGGTTATTTTTTTAAATAACTAATAAAATTGGTATCTTCCCTCTTTCCCCAAATTCTTACACTATGCCTCAGCTGTCACTATGGATGCAAACATACAACGTTTAACAGTTGATTCACTCCCTAGGCTTGTGGAAACAGAGTGGATCAGAGAGGCAATTGCTTTGGTTTGGGGATAAGACTGACAGGTCTATCAGTCATAGCGAACACACACTGTGGAGCACCACTGTAAAAAATAAAGAGAGATTTGGGCTTCCTCGGCTGCTGCTCTTGCAGCAAGACGCAGTGCAAAGGGGAAAAAAGGACACACCCCTTCAAAAATAGGGCAGTGAGATAATAAAAATAATCATTTCCCCCAGAACTTAAATAATTTGTGCAGGTTTTTGTGCAGCTTCTAGTAAAGCCAAGATCTTTAGGATTAATCCTTTTTCTTTTTAAAAATAATAATAATTACAGCACTGTACCGTGGACATAATCATGCTTTAACTTCTATGAATGACAGCAGTTCATCTGAATTAAACATAAAGGCTTAGGTGATCTTTTCAATAACTGAAAACATGATCCTAAGCTTCATATCTATAAGCTTCATATCTATGACCAAATTATAGAGATCAAAATCTGCATTATTGGGATCTGATAGAGAACAGAGATTGCCGGGAGAGGAGAATGTTTTGAAATACTGTTTTGGTTTTGCTGATCTCACCCGTGCTGTTACATTGGGGCGCTAGTTCTTAACCATGAGGAAAAAACCTGATGAGAAGGAAAAAATGGGAGAAAGCACTGACAGAAACAAGAAAAGCATTTGCCAAAATACAGATTAAGACATGCCCTGGTATCTAAACACACTTTCACACTTGCTGAGAAGTATGAAAAATGGAAGTCGGTTGCTGTTTGTTCTCCTAACTGCAGCAGAGGGATCAGGAGAGTGTGTACATGTCTGAGCAAAAGAGCATTTGCTGCTTCTTGCCTGCAGTGTCTTGATTTTGTCAAGGTTGATTCAGTAGCGCTTCATTTTCAATATGAAGAACAACTCAACACATGTGCATACTATCCACCCTTTTAAAGTCAAAATGCGTATAGAATTTGTCTTAGATTTGATCCATTGGTGCCCACACATATTGGATTCTTCAAAATTCAGTGTGATTCTAGACGTTAGTAGAAGCACTCGAGAAGCTCCTGAACATACATTTCAAACAGCTAGAAGGAGAAGAAAGCAGTGGAAATGTCTCAAAAGGGCTGCCGTGGAAATGGCATGGCTCCAAATGTGACCTAGAAAATGGAGGGTGACACAAACAACTGTGGCAAAGGTTCAGCCACGCAGGCAAACTTACACATCTGCCTTAAAGTCCATGATGCAAGGATAACCAGTTTTCACACTGTTTTGGGAAAGCTCTGTTTCAACACAGGACATTTTGGGTTGAATTCCACAACAGAGAAAAGAAATTGGTAAAATGGGGAGTTAAAACTGAAAATCATGTAATAGTGGACATAAGAGAATATATTAGAAACAAAACACAGATTTCAGTGTAGGAGAGTCATATTAAAGAAAGTGTTTGTCTGGTTCTGGGAAATAAATATGCAAGCCAATATCAGGCAACTAACTTTTTCTGGCTGTGTTCAAACTCTAACAGGCATTTAAGATGGGGAGCAAAGGGATCGGGAAATAGGGCAAACACACAAGCGTCTCCTAATACAGTCATACCTTGGTTTTCAAACAACTTAGTTCTCAAACGTTTTGGCTCCCGAATGCCACAAACTGTTCTGGTTTGCAAACGTTTTGGAAGTCAAACGGACTTCCGGAACGGATTCTGTTTGACTTCCAAGGTATGACTGTACTTTCTGTAGCAGAAGTAATCAGAAGGCTATGTTTTGTGTAGTTTCCCATTCTCTATTAATTTTGCTGGGTCTACAACATTCATTGACTGCCATCCTTGGATTTAGTTCTCTACACAGCTACTCCTTGAGCCACTAACACTTTAAGAATCTTAAAGTGCCAAATATCTAAAAGGTAAAGGGACCCCTGACCGTTAGGTCCAGTCGTGGCCGACTCTGGGGTTGCGGCGCTCATCTTGCTTTATTGGCCGAGGGCGCAGGCGTACAGCTTCCGGGTCATGTGGCCAGCATGACTAAGCTGCTTCTAGCGAACCAGAGCAATGCACAGGAACGGCGTTTACCTTCTCTCCGGAGCAGTACCTATTTATCTACTTGCACTTTGACGTGCTTTCAAACTGCTAGGGTTGCAGGAGCAGGAACCGAGCAATGGGAGCTCACCCCATCGCAGGGATTTGAACCGCCGACCTTCTGATCGGCAAGTCCTAGGCTCTGTGGTTTAAACCACAGCGCCAAGAAAGACTGGAGCTAATAAAAAAGACTAAGCATTTTTTACATAATTTAAACTTGGGAGGAAAATACTGGGGAGAAATGTCGTGCTAATCAAAGGCACTGGATGGAAGTAAAAGAAATTAGAAGATGATTTCCTAGGCAGTTGCTAGCACCACCCCTGCTTTTGTTGTTAAGCATATGTTAGCTTCATTCTCACTTTTCATGATTTTGAAAGTTTTGACTAGAATAGAAATTATGCTATGTAAGCTTAAATAGTGTGTTACCTGTGAGCTGATGTAGCTCTATGAACATGATAAATGCATATCAGTCTAGATCCAGATGCCATCTCTTAACTTAGGGTCCAAACCTGCCAATAATTGCTGCAATTCACTGAACACAACTAAGTAATGAGGGACAGAGATATTAGAATGAAGTTTTTAATGGCCACAGAATTAATGGACACTTCATACAAAAATATTTTCATTGAAGTTTTTGGGTTTCAATATACTGATTGTTGAGGTCATGTCCTAACAATGTCCCATAGAATGCTAGAAAACCTGGTTGTTGTTGTTGTTTAGTTGTATAGTCGCGTCCGACTCTTCGTGACCCCATGGACCAGAGCACGCCAGGAACTCCTGTCTTCTACTGCCTCCCTCAGTTTGGTCAAACTCATGCTGGTAGCTTCGAAAACACTGTCCATCCATCTTGTCCTCTGCCGTCCCCTTCTCCTTGTGCCCTCCATCTTTCCCAACATCAGGGTCTTTTCCAGGGAGTCTTCTCTTCTCATGAGGTGGACAAAGTCTTGGAGCCTCAGCTTCACGATCTGTCCTTCCAGTGAGCACTCAGGGCTGATTTCCTTCAGAATGGATAGGTTTGGTCTTCTTGCAGTCCATGGGACTCTCAAGAGTCTCCTCCAGCACCAGAATTCAAAAGCATCAATTCTTCGGCGATCAGCCTTCTTGATGGTCCAGCTCTTACTTCCATACATCACTACTGGGAAAACCATGGCTTTAACTATACGGACCTTTGTTGGCAAGGTGATGTCTCTGCTTGGGGAATGCCAATTAAGTCAAGAATCCCCATCTTTCTCAACATTTATTCACAATCTGTATATATCGTAATGGAATTTTATCTTTTGAAACATGTCTCCTTTTTAATTTATTGTAAGTTTTAAAAAACACATAGCCAGCTCAATGCCTAAAACTAAGGTCATGTGATTTTTCCTCTTGAATTCTAAGCAACAGTGTACAGTAAATTTTTATTTCCACTGGCTATCCTAATCTCATTCGACAACGCCCCTGCCATTCCTCGACATTAAGGGAAGGAAAAGGCTTCTCTTTCCCACCCCATGAGCTTGCCTTTCACCTTCCCATCCCCATTTCTGAAGCCACTTTTCTCTTTCATAGGAGCAGATGGGGCTCATCAACCTGGGAAGGTAGCCCATCTAGGAGAAGGAAAACTCTGATCCTAACATTCGGGGTGAAAAAAAAGCTAAGGAGCAAACCCTACACAAATTGGGAGTAGAGCCCCTAAGATGGTGGGATGGCACCTTGTACACCTCCTTCCAGCATCACCTGCAGCCAAGCTGGTTCCATTGGACCATATCAGCAAGGCCAAGGGGGGGGGGGTTCTTCTCATCTAGGCAGCCCAGGACCTCCATACATGCTACCCAAGCTTGCACCCTGGGGAAGTCACTTTAGTGCTGTTAATGCAGCAGTTTGACTTCTCCCCCAGAGGCACACTTCATTGTTTCTCAAGACAGTCCAGCTTTGCACCTTCCATGCCTCCTCTTTCTTTCCTTCTGTGCGACCCCTCCTTACACACAAAGCACCCAATGGTCACCCCCAGCATCCTTCTCCTCCCACACATTGCAACTAGCCTTTTCAGCTTCTGCCTAATTACAAAGTCACCAGCTTCTCCTATTCTTCAGATGCTGTCATGCCCCTGCTTTCATCTTCAACCCCATTCCCAGGGTTCCTACAACTCCCCATTTTTGCAACCTCCTTTGCACCCTGTGTTCACCTTCACTCCCTTTTTCCACCCGCACTCTTCATTTTCCTCAACTTTACCTTGCACACAGACCACCCCCATTTCATTCTCCCTCTTCTCTTCTATTCTGCGGCCCCCTTTGCACCCCATGTTGATGTATGCTACTTCAATTGATGGAAGTTGTACATAGATGTGTGTTTGTTAATGAAATATATCTTCCATATTACTGCATCAAATCTGGAACTTCACATTGAAAAAGACACGTGGTACCAGGAATGAAATACATGGCTGTGGGAGTGTACTATGGAATATTTGATGGCTCCACAACCTTTATCTCCCTCACCTGAGGCTTTGCAGTGAACTGGTTGCAGTGCTTCCCAAGACTCGATGATCAGCTGATTGTCAGTGCTTTGCAGGCTTTGCTTGTATGTTTTGATTTCAAATCCTGTGAGCCAAAACAGGTCGTCTGTTGTCACTGTGATGTTAGGCGATTGACAGGTAGGCAGGTCAGATGTGGTCCATGAAGAAGGGAAGATAAGGATCTGGCCCACATGGCAGATCCAGTTCTCCACCTATCTATACCTATATAAACTATGTTCAACGAAGTCTTAAAATGGAGGTGGGGCAGCAGCATGCAAGCAAGTCCTACCCCACAAAGGCTGCTCTTCAGATCTTCACCTGTCTTAGTGACAAGGTCTGAAGAAGGCTTCTAAGTGCATTCAATTGAACGTGCTTAGAAACCTCCACATGAGCAGGAACCCTGTCTGATCAATGCACCCTATTAGTCCCTTCGTGCACCCTCATGTGTTCTGGCAAATTAACATGCAAGTAATGTTTACTCAGAGTAGACCCATTGAAATTAGTGGACCCATTGAAATTAGTGAGACTATTCTGAGTAAAAGTTACTTGAATGCCACTCAAATTGCAAAACAACCCCATTTTGCATTGGGCAGACTGAAGATGTTGCATATGGTGGGGTTGGGCCCTGCTACCTATGGCTATGTGTGTGTTCACTGAGTGTACAGAGGAGCACCAATAGCATCCGACGAGATGATGGGACCTAAAAATATACACCTCAAGTGAACACATTTCTAATCTACTCCCTATCCGATTAAGAGTTCCATTACTTGTAGTATTACTTACCCAACACTAAATTATACATTCTTAAAAATAAACCCATTCTACAGTTATGTCACTGTATAACAAATTCGGATTGCTTTCTGCAAAGGCCAACATATTAATTTATGATCCTCTCACTTTTAATATCTGTGTAACAAAGTCAGAAGCTGAAGTGATCCTTAAGGTCACTTAAATATATGCAAATCCAGTTCTTCATCTTTCCAGGTTTTACTGACTTGTCTATTAATCTTGGATATTAAGAATTAGGTAAGGATATATTTTATCGTGCACACACACTTCTTGTGATTAATCACAACAAATGACCCTCTTTCGATTATGATGAGGCTGAACTGGTTACATGTAAAGTGAGTATTACTGGCATTGTCCACCTATAGCAATTATTATCCCCAGGGTCTCTCTCTCCGTACCCAACTATTTGGGTTTTAGCCGTATCATTCTGTATAACAGAAAAGATTAGCACAGCTTTCCCACCAAATTTAAGCAAGAATATTCAGATGCTTTAACAGCTGCCTGGGCTTCTTAAGAACTCGTTAATCCTTTAATCTCCAGACACATTTTTCCCCCATAAAAGATTCACAAGCAAAACAAATGCAATATGGATCAAAAAAATTTAATCAGAATGCTTAAAATGCAATTACATTCATCAGGGTGTTCTGTGAGACTGGGTATTAAATCTGAGCTTTATTCAATATCCCCTTTTATTATAAAGCAATATTTTTCCACTCTGTAAACCATCTGATCCCTAGGCTAATGTCCTCTTTGCCCAAATATTAAAACAAAATATAGAGGCTGTAATAAACGAGTTGGACAGAAACCCCTATATTGGAGTGGTTTCACAAGGGGTGCAAAAAATGTTCAAATAAGAATATGCCTCAAATCTTTCACTGAAGTGGAAAGGGAAATTTGCATGACTGAGACCCTGCCGTTATTGCTTTAAATAGTAACCATCAAGGAAACTCCATCTTCAAGGCAATCTGCAAAGCAGCAAAGTCCTTCACTCCCCTCTCCTGGGATTTCCACTATCATCCCTGGAAAACAATATTTACAGATTTCCCTCAAGACAAAAGTCTTCACATGCAGGGGAAGCCCCTAACTCAGAGCTTTCCAAACTGTGTGTCAGGATGCGTTAAGTGTGTCGGCTGCAGTGTGTAGGTGTGTTGCACAAATGCTCCCCGTGCTCCTCCTGGGGCTGGAAAGGTTAGTTTAACCCAGAAGCGAAGCTAGCTGCTCTGGCCCCTGGAGCGCCACACATGCTGTGCACCGGGGGGGGGGCATGGGGCGGGGCGAGCATCCCAGTGGGGCGCGGCGAGTGTCCCAGGAGGGCACCACCCGTGGAGAGCATCCAAGAGGGATGCCAGGGCAAGCGTACTAGGCGGCGAGGTGCCCATGGGGGGTGGAGCAAGCCGCCCCTGGCGGGCTGCTTCCTGGGGGGAGGAGAGGGAGCCGCGCCGCTTTGCCAGCAGCCTTCCTCCCTTCCCTCTTCCTTTTGACATCTTGGAGGATTCCCCCCACCCCGGAAGCAGCCCGGGAGCGGGGGGGGGGGAGTAATGGAGCACCACCCGCCCGTGACTCCCAAGCCTCCCCCAAGCTGTCAAAACAAAGGGGGAGGGGGGAAGGCCGTCGACAAGGCGCGCAGCTCCACCCCTTCCCCCGATGGTTCAGGGAAGGCTTGGGAGTCATGGAATGTCACCCCCACCGCCCCCCTTCCGCCACCCCTGGTTTAACCTCTGATTTGCTAGTCAAACTGAATTACTGTGCCATGAAATGATGCATGTTCAAAAGGTGTGTCACCAACTTGAAAGTCACCTGGCTCATTGAGGGTTTGAAACCCTTCAGCTCCCCTCACCTGGTTTAGCTGGCCAGTAAAAGCCATTTTCCAGGACACGGCTGCTGTCTCATGCTGACAGCTTCTAGGAGCCACAGGTGAGAACAGAGTGCAGGGTGGGGGCCCCACAGGTGGACGAACTACCCGAGGAGGAGCAAATTGTTAAAGAGATACAAAAACAACTGATTTTCACAAGTAATGGATCAAAGTTATGAGGAAAATAACAATACTGTTTTCTATGCTAAATAAACCTGCATAAATGTTGGTTGATTCGTTTTATTCATTGAAAACATCTGTATTCTGTCTTTTCTTTTAAAAGCGTAAGGTAGGTAAGAAAGCTAAACCATACGTTAACAATTTAAAACAATTAGTTACAAAAAAAGCCTTCAAAGCACTAAAACTGCAGTAAACAACAACAACAAAACACAACAAAACAAAACATCAGCAGTGGTAGCAAAGGATATTTTTATAATAACCTATAACATGGGTAGGCAAACTAAAACCCGGGGGCTGGATCCAGCCCAATCGCCTTCTTAATCCAGCCTGCGGACAGTCCTGGAATCAGCATGTTTTTACATGAGTAGAATGTGTGCTTTTATTTAAAATGCATCTCTGGGTTATTCGTGGGGCATGGGAATTTATTCATTCCCCCCCCCAAAAAAAAATATAGTCCTGCCCCCCACAAGGTCTGAGGGACAGTGGACCGGCTCCTCCTGAAAAAGTTTGCTGACCTCTGACCTATAAGCACCTATAGATTTCAATACATTCTTATTCACGGACTCCACAGATAGTTACCGCCATTGCGGTTTCTCTCTGTATGCTGCATTTTCCAAATAACTGAAATGGTATCCCATTTCTATTACACTTGACTCGCAGCTTACACGGGAGTTACATTTTAGGGATTGTGTGAAAAGCCAAAATCACAAATAGTCAAAACAACCCTTTAAAAACAGGGAAGTGGCCACTCACACATGCTCACAAGGCTGCTCACAAACTCCCCCTCACAGGAAGTGATTCATAAATTCAATCAATCAATCAATCAATCAAGTTAAAATGGTCAAAGGCCTGGAAACGATGCCTTATGAGGAATGGCTAAGGGAGCTGGGCATGTTTAGCCTGGAGAAGAGGAGGTTAAGGGGTGATATGATAGCCATGTTCAAATATATAAAAGGATGTCACATAGAGGAGGGAGAGAGGTTGTTTTCTGCTGCTCCAGAGAAGCGGACACGGAGCAAT
Organism: Podarcis erhardii; assembly: GCF_964252035.2. Classification (NCBI taxonomy): domain Eukaryota; kingdom Metazoa; phylum Chordata; class Lepidosauria; order Squamata; family Lacertidae; genus Podarcis; species Podarcis erhardii. The sequence continues at coordinate 138,174,376 of NC_138497.1, read as the reverse complement.
GGTTCCAAACTACATGAAAGAAGATTCCACCTAAACATTAGGAAGAACTTCCTGACAGTAAGAGCTGTTCGACAGTGGAATTTGCTGCCAAGGAGTGTGGTGGAGTCTCCTTCTTTGGAGGTCTTTAAGCAGAGGTTTGACAACCATATGTCAGGAGTGCTCTGATGGTGTTTCCTGCTTGGCAGGGGGTTGGACTCGATGGCCCTTGTGGTCTCTTCCAATTCTATGATTCTATGATTCTATTCCTAAAGTAGTACCTCCTAGACACAGGTTTACTGCCTTGGTGAAAACTCTCCCTTAGTCTCAGGTATTTCTAAAATGGTTTTAAGACGCTAGTGATAAGATACATCCAAAACCATCCTGGCTTTGGTCCCCCAAGTTTCCTCATTTTAACTTCCAAATAGCACAACATCGTATTGGAAATAAAGAATCAGAGGTGCTTCTAAGAAAGCATTATATAGTTTTACATTATTATTTAATTACAGCATATAACCTGCTTTGAGGGGACTTAAAGACAAAAAGCATTTAACTAGAAAATATATATATGAGGATATGCTTTCAACTACCAACATGTAAAATGCAATAAAATGGTTAAAAGGATGCATTTAATGTGTCAGCTGAAAATTCCTTTATTTGCTTAGAATAAAAAATGTGGCTTCCCATGTGCTCCAGAAGAGCTTGGCAGTGTTCCTAGAGTTTTGTTACAACAATTTGGCTCCCCAATAGTTGGTTTGCAACCCAAAGCCATTTGTTACTATATGTCTCTGTCTTGTTGAAAGCAGGTGTTCCTGGATAACAGGACGAGCAGCCTGAGCCACAAACCATTTGGGCATCCATTAGGCTCTAAAAGGACAAAGCTTTGGCCTGGCCCTAAACTAATTTGGGTACTAGTCCCTCCTAAAAAAGTAAAGCAAAGTGGGGAGTGGACTTGCTTTTCCAACCTCTGGTTTCAAACTCGGAAGTGGGAATAGTATGGGTTGGGTTGTTGTTAAGATGGTAGGAAACTAATAATGGGTGGTATATTGTCTGAACAGGTTTTACCTCTCAATAAAATCAGGACATGTAGAATAAACGATGCAATCCCATCCATGTCATTTGGATTAAATCTGCTGAAATCCACACACTTCTTTGCAGACTGTTCTCTTGAGCTGCAAAGTGAAGGTGGTGGAAGGTCACCCTGTGCTTGCGATCCTTGCGACTGTGCCCTTCTCAGCCATGGGAGGTGTGCAGTTTTCTTTTTCAATTATCCCTATTACTTCATTATCTTGGCAGACTGCTGATCACTTTTTCTCAGCGATTAAAGCGGACACCCCCAGTTTACATCTATTCAGTTCCAAAGTCAGTCTGACTTAAAACTGATTCAAGAGTTCTCATGCATATCAAGATACTGTCTACATACAGAAACTTACAAGCCACAACTTTTGTCAATTTGTTTTGAATACAGTCTCAAATGTGACAGGACTCAAAACCACACACAAAAGATCTCCGCTTTTAATGTGTTAACATAAGCCACAACAATCATCATGCTATGTACATTATTATCTGTCCAGAATAAATAATTCACTAGCCCGTCTACTTTGCAGGCTCTTTACACACTTTAAAGTCTGCAATTTTCTGCCTTTCTGCCCCCTTGCTGGCACAATTAAAGTTTATTGGCGGTAAATATCATAAATTTTATTTTCTCAGTAGCAATCTCTTGATGCTCTGGACCCTGCTGAAGCAATGGCTCTTCTGGATGATAGAAACATTCCGTAATTACTTACTACTGAATATTAACAGCCAGAATATTAATGAGGATGCTAACTCTAACAGAATGCCAAGATTATGATGCCAATCTTGCAAATTAGCAGCCACTAAAGAAGATATGTAAGATATGAGTGGAATTTAATATACTGTAACTCAATCTCTATTGCAGAATATTAGGGGCAGGGGTGAGGACAGGTTCGTTATAGAGGACACATTTGGAATGTGGCATGTGGTCAACAATGTGACTATCCTCCTTAAGGACAACAGGTTGAGTTCAGTGCATTTTGGTAGGTGTGGATTTGGAGGCCAGCTGAAGTTGTGGGCAAGATCACCTGCTTTGCCTCTAGAAGGTTCAAGCTTCACTCCCCAGAATTTCTAGGCAGAGTTGGGGAAAAGCCCAGTCTGGAATCCTAGAGGCCTGCTCCAAGTTGATGGACACAGTACTGAGTGGGATAGACCTGGCCTCATATATGCCACCCTCCTATATTTCTATGAAATTAGTTTTTATGTGATTCTAATATTTTTATGTGGTTTTTGTATTTTAGGTAAGGTTGAGCCAAAATTCCCTCCCCACTGTTTCCCGAAAATATTCTCCTAGCTGCAATAAACAGGGGCTGATTGTCTGTGCTTTCTTTAGGGATGCCCCCCCCCCAAAAAAAAACCCCAGCAGATGGCTGGTGATTTTTTGCCTGGGATTTTCAAGGAAAGGATGCTGACAGGAAGCTGTGAAGAGAGGTAACCCCCTTTGGGCACTTTGTAATGTTAAGTATGGTAAGTAGCAACCCCTTCCTGAAATTTTTGGGCAAATGTCTTTCTCTCCCAATCTTTTGAGAAGGTTTTGTCCCACTCCCCCTGCTCCAGTTTATAGTTTTGGTATGTGAGCTTGTACTGGGTGGGTGGGTGTGTACATACTTTGAGGCTGGTTTGTAAGACTAGTAAGGGACACAAGCCATAGATTTTCAAACAGCTGCTAAGTACGCTATTGCTGTGAAAATCATAAGAAGAGCCCAAAGACCTTTTTCAGCCCAGGCCATTTTAAGCATATCTGGGACCATGGTGCAAATATCTCTCCAGCGCCCGCCCGCCCCCCCCCCCCCCCCGTTTCTCCGATGTGCGCTGGGCGCTGCATGTAAGTAAGAGGCACCTGTATTGCAGCCCAGATGGCCTCCCGCGAAGCCTCCCTCTAAGCGCCCGGTGCCCCCTGCCTGCATCTGTCCGGGGAAGTCTGCGCCACAGGAGGGCCAGCAAGCAGATCAGGCGGCTGGCTGGCTGTGCCATCCTCGCTCGGCACCGGGATCACACAGGGCACTTCCCTGCTCCACTGGCAGACTCTGCAGGGAGGCGCGCAGGTCAGAGGGGGCGCCCCACGCTGACCCCAGATCACACCCGTCAGGCACCCAGGCAGCCCCAGCGGGAGGGGACGCAAAGGGGCTTCCCTGAGCCGGATGCAGCACACTCCAATGGGTGGTTGAGAGGAGAGGAGCGGGCTGCCCCAGAGCGGAGAAGGGAGTGCGCCTTGACTCTCCTTCCCGGACACTCAGCTTGTGGCGCCCTCCAAAATCTATAAAATATATATTAATATAATATACTATTTCAGCTAATATACTGTTCCACAATGGGCAGCCTGATACCCCTGTAAAGCCCACTGGCACAACTTGAGTGTAAGAGCCTGCTCTAATTCATCTACTCCAGTGACTCAGCAGCACACTGTCCCAAAAATGGAGCTAATATGAGAACCAAGGCCATTTGTTGTTGAACCAAGAACCAAGAACCAAGAACATTTGTTGTTGTTGTTTAGTCGTTTAGTCGTGTCCGACTCTTCGTGACCCCCTGGACCAGAGCACGCCAGGCACTTCTGTCTTCCACTGTCTCCCGCAGTTTGGTCAGACTCATGTTTGTAGCTTCGAGAACACTGTCCAACCATCTCGTCCTCTGTCGTCCCCTTCTCCTTGTGCCCTCCATCTTTCCCAACATCAGGGTCTTTTCCAGGGAGAATACAGAACATACCCTCCAATATTCCTCAGATGAAAATAGAGACATTTCTCACTCCGCCCCCCCCCCCAAAAAAACCTGACCAACCTTGACACACACACACACACACCCATTTTTGTGAGTCCCCACCCAGGCAGAGCATTTCCTATTGGAAGAAGGGCAAGGGCCACAACCACTTCCCGAAGAGGGCACAGCGCACACACCCTCCCCTGTCCTGAGAAAAACCCTTAATCCTGATTTTGTTTTGTTTTATTCTCTGGTAGGTTTGCAAAAAGAAAAACACACACCAATAAATAATTTTTAGAAATGGGCAAGATTGGACATGGGTGCTAAAAGCATTTTCTTTTTTAAAAAATCAAGACTGCTTGTGCTCCGCCTCTGCTCCTCCTTTCCTCCCACCCAGGCGCCCTCCCCTCGTCCTGCCCCTCAAAGCTGGTGCATCACACGGGGGGGGGGGCAGCCTCTTCTCCTCCTCCTCCCTGCCCGCTCCCCAACAGCTGCTATGAGCTGCCAAATTGAGGAGGCCGGCAGCAGAAGCCATGGAGAGGCAACGGGATGCTTCCTGGCAGCTGCAACTGCTGCCATTGTTGTCATTCGTTCTTCCATTAATTATTATTATTATTATTACTACTACTACTACTACAAAGTAATAATCATAAATAAATACACCCGACCCCCAAGACCATTCCATTGAAACTTTCCAACCTCCCAAAATTTCAACACCTCTTGCGCTGGTCTGATCCCTTTCCGTTTTAACAGTACAACTTTGTTAAATAATGTTTATTTATACCAGCTCTCGTTGTTTAAAGTAACGACGTTTTAAAACAGACTCCTCCTCCGACAAAGGCTTTCAGGACAAATACAACTACAGTGGTACCTCAGGATAAGAACTTACTTAATTCGTTCTAGAGGTCCATTCATAACCTGAAACTGTTCTTAACCTGAGGTACCACTTTAGCTAATGGGGCCTCCTCCTGCCGCCGTGCTGCTGCAGCACAATTTCTGTTCTCATCCTGAAGCAAAGTTCTTAACCCCAGGTACTATTTCTGGTTTAGTGGAGCCTGTAACCTGAAGTGTCTTTAACCTGAAGCGTCTGTAACCCAAGGTACCACTGTATTGAGAATTTCACATGGTTGCATGTCCATGTTTGGTATCTTATCCACAAAGCCATTCTGTAGCACTTGAACTGGACTGTGGTTCAGGAAGGCTGAAGCTATAAAAAGACAGCTCCAATTCTTAGTGTTTTAAGAACAGTTATTACACATTTGCACTGCCAAGAAACGACATTTGCTGTTAAATTTCTAAGCATTTTTTTATATGTGTCTGCAGTTCCTTTTGTTTTGCACTGAGCCCTTCAATTAAGCAGAAACCAGTAAGGTTAAAAAAGAATGCTACATTATCTAAGCTAAGTACTGTTATGTAAAATGTTAACTAAAGAATCGATTCACTTCCCGTTCAGCCCTGGGACTGAGTGTTGTGCTGCTAACCCCAAAGCAGTGCCAGCCTGTCATTAAATAAATGGACCAGAGGCAGCTGCTTCATTTTTACTCTGGGTTCTTCCTCCCCCCTCTCCCTTGTTTTGTATGTTTGACTTGTTTTGTAGTAAAGGAAATAAGATTGGACTTCAACGTTAATAACAACTCAAGGACATCTAAACTAATTTTCTCTTCTTCCCCAAATGACACTTAATACATCAGAGAGTGTCACGTAGGACTTCCCCGTATTACGGTATAATGGTTGCAAGGTAGGGGAAAGCGTTCAAATGAAACACTCATTTAATTCTATCAAGTTGGAAACATTTTCCTGGGTTTTTTCTTCTTCTCTTGTGTTTAATTAAAAGTTTAAAAGCTTTAAATGTGATAGTAGGTGTTTGTCCTTGCGAGAAAGCAATCTGAGACCTCTTGCACAGATCTAAGGATGGGCAGAACAGTCTTTTTCCATTCCGCGTGAGTTGTGGATATATTTCCCCATAAGCCTATCTTGACCCACTTCTACAAGCATCTGTGAATCTTTTTTCCCCTTCAAACATCTTCATGAAAGTTTGCATTTAAATACATATTTAAATATGTAATACAATATTTTACCTTAAAATATGCATTTCTAAACATGATTTCCCGCCAAAACATGCATTTTTAAACATTTCTAAAAATAAATACTGTAAATAAGCCAAGCAGTTTGTTGCAATATATTTGAAGAAGTGCAAAATCTAATGGGCGGCTGCAAATTCACACAGTGGCCCTGGAGGTGTGGATCTTGTTCATTTGTACTGGAATCTGCAAAGATTAGATTCTGCAAACAGCTCACAACATCCAGACACAGGGCTACTCACACTGGCACTGAAAACAGAAAAAATGTGGCAACATACCTTCTATGTATCTTTTATGGTAATCACTGTAATGTTTGAATGAGATCTGCATTTGTCTAAATTAGGGATGGAGAATCTGTAAATGCTGTTGCACTCCAACTGACTATGCTGGTTGCAGCTAACAACACCTGAAGGGTGACAAGTACCCAGTTTCTTGTCTAAATGCATGATCAGCACATGGCAGGTGATTGATCAAGTCACCAGAAACAGTTGGATGCGTTGCAATTTTAACAGGAGCTGTGACATGGGAAGAAGTATGGATGAACTAAAACTGCTTCTGATAAAATTACCCTGATTTGCAATAAAGTGGGCTGGGTAAGAAGACAGAAGTGCCTGGCGTGCTCTGGTCCATGGGGTCACGAAGAGTCAGACACGACTAAACAACTAAACAACAATGGGCTGGGTAAAGGAGAAAAATTATGAAATAATTGTGATATTAAATTGGTTAGAAAGGAACATCTATTACAACCTCCTGATGCTGTCATCAAACAGGATCTTCTGCACACAGAAGGGAGGTGCTTGTTTTGTTCTTGAACTTGTTTTTATTATGTATTTTTTGTTTTCCTCTTGTATGCTGTGACAACGACCAGGCCTGACAGAACCACTTTTCCTCTTTTATGCTGTGACAACGACCAGGCCTGACAGAACCACCCAGAGATCTATGGATGAAGGGTGGTATACAAATTTAATTCATTAATTAATATTCTTATTAATAAAAATGAATACCCTACAGTGATTTAAGGGCTTGCATAGTGGCCAAAAGGTTGAACTATGACTTAAGAAGTCAAAAACTTGCTTCTGGAATGAAATCACTGTGCATTGAGTCACCTCAGGGAAGCCGCTCTTTATCCGCTATCTTCCTTATGGGCAGAACAATACTGATCAAGAATTAATGAAAAGAATATGATGTATGAGAAATGCTTGTAGTTCTCTGAGAGCATTGACATATTCTTTCTAGAGGAGTTAGCCATGTTTGTGTTTTGTAGTACAGTGGTATCTTGGTTTAGGAACTTAATCTGTTCCGGAAGTCCGTTCTTAAACCAAAGTGTTCTTAAACCAAGGTGTGCTTTCCCATAGCAGCGGGAGACTCAGTTTAAAAACAGAACACACTCAATAGGAAGCGAAACATGTTCTGCTCCCAAGGCAAAGTTCAGAAACCAAAACACCTACTTCTGGGTTTCCAGCGTTCTTAATCCAAGTTGTTCATAAACTAAGCTGTTCTTAAACCAAGGTACCACTGTATAAGCAGTGCTTTTGAAACCACAATCACATGACCAGATGATGGGCTACACTATCTTATAAGGGGATTTAAATACCCGCCCCCCCATGCTTTCACTCATTAATGGGGAGTAAGGCATGCACGTACTCTTCTGGGCTGCAACTTGAGATTCTGCTGTTTTATGCCCTCATTTCTCCGTGGGCAACTCAGTGCGCTAAGCATCCCAAGCAGTGATACAGGGCGGGCACCACCATGCAGTACAGATCCTCTGCATTGTGCATGGCCACAGCAGCAGCCGGGCACTGCCACTTTCACCCTCCGTCCTCCAAGCCTGCGCCCTGGTGCCAGTCTGGCCTGAACTGTGCAGGTGCCCCGAGGGGCAAGCCTCGACAGCTGCTTCTCTGCATCGGAAGGCAGCTGGAGTGCCGCCTCCCCACTGCTGCAGCGCATGCGTCAATCCTTTGCTCTCACCGACCATTTTGGGGCTAGTTTTTGTAAACAAGCAGCACTATCATCGTCAGGAAGCCGGCCCACCTGAGAGGTGTCAGAACTGCGTTCCGCATGTTCCAGCAGTAAAAAAGGCACCTTTTAGATTCACAAAGTTATGGCACCATAAGCTTCTAGAGACTGCAGCCCAGTTTATCAGATGCATTAAATGCTACCCTGAATTATAGATAGGTGTGTGTTTGCAGCCCATGTACAGACACAAACACCTTTTGTGGGACGGAGGAGTGAGGGAATTGTAAAAAGTGAGGTCAGAGGGAAATGAACAGCAGGAAAGTGCACAGTGGATAATCGATAAATTGTTTACATTCCTCCGCCCTTAGTTATTAAGCTTAGTTATTTAGTTTCAGAGGAGGAAATGGCAAATTGTACAAGTGAGAGATCTGGCCTAAAGAGTGAAAGAAAATTGAAAGGGTGGCAGCTGCTATAATCTCATATTCTGGCAGAACTACAGAACATGGCTGGGCAAGAAAGGGGGAAAGTGACAGCGGTGAATTCTATCAGTGTCTAGGACTGCAGAAAGGACACCACCTGGAGTGGCACATAAAAGAATGAGAGGAACTTGGAACAAGTATCATTCACTTTAAAGAGATCCACAATCACCGCCTGTCGGGGTCTTTGGGTCGCCAGCACACTGCATTTCACAGTTGTGAGTTTAAGTGGAGCACTTGGAGGCAGGCAGGAATTATTTACTGCTCTGTGCTCCTTTTGTTCTCAGGCCAAAGGAGTCATGATTTGTAGTTAGTCTGACTACTTAGTTGCGCTGTGGAAAGGTGGAAAGGGACAGGAAAGGGACAGAAGGTGCCCCTACCTCCTGCCTACCTGCGTGGCATCCTGCAGGCCTTTAAAGTGGTGCTAATATATCCAAACCACAGAGGGATATTCAGACTGCCCCATCCCCCAGCCACAGGGCTGCCATGGCACAAAGTTGTGGCATTGCTCTAGCAGAACCTGGTCTTTCCTTTAACATACTACAATATCCTTGCAAGGGCATCTTCCTGCCCCCTTACGTGGGCATGTATATAGGGAAAGACTCAGAGTTCTTTTGGTGGTGGTGATTTATGGCAGAACTGGGCACTATACTGAAGGCATGACTGCCTGCCTGCAAACCCTTCTGCGACATCCTTTGTCCTTCTACTCTGAATTGCTGGCTGCTGGTGGTGGTGGGAGAAGGCAAAACCAGTGCACTGTGATCTCACAGCCTAAGTCTAAGAGATGCCTGGTAGACATTACAGGGGCAGGGGCTAGATGTGTGGTTGCTGCATGTTCAGGCTGTCACCACCTGTGAGACATATTTTGTAATCCACAAGTTCATTCTGGAGTGGATCATTTATAGCCAGTTTTGAACTTAACATTGGAGCCAGGTAATCACGTGAATGTGGCAAAAACTCCAAGGTCTCACCTTTGGATGAAACTGGTTCTATTCTTATCAGTCTACCTTAATGTCTAGTTATGGTACAGAAATTGCCAGTCATCGTGATGGGCAGGAGGGGAAAAACAGGTTGGTTCTCCTGGCTTTCTCAGAGGACTGAGCTGAGATGCACAAGGCTAAGATGATTCTGTGATCACTAATCACTGCTGCTCTTACAATCGGAAACTGCCTTATACTGAGTCAGGCCACTGGTCTATGTAGCTCAGGATTGCCTGCAGTGGCTCTGGAGGGTTCCAGAGAATGGAGATCCCCAGCCCTACCTGGTAATGCCAACAATTGAACCTGGGACCTTTGAATGCAAAGCAGAGATACTCTACCTCCAAACTATAGCTGTTCCCCTGCCACTAAGCTCATTGTGCCCATTTTACATAATTTAATCTCTAATTGTATTGTCACTTAACTCAGTAATGCTACAGTGATTGTCTTATCCCCAGCTACTGCTACTGTGAAAAATCGTTTTGCATATATTTAAGCTGTAATTGACTTGCCACAGACTGTACTTTTACATTCAGTCGACATTTAACTCCACTTAATTCTTTTCTCCTTTACACCCATGCGCCTTTATCTGCACATAACCACCCCACCCCACGAGTCTCATGGTGTGTACTACAGTCACAAAGGCTTATGCCATAATATAAATTTGTTAGTCTTCACGTTGCCACAAGACTCTTTGTTGCTTTTGCTTTCATCAAAAATGCACCTGTTGACTTGACCTCAACCTTTAAAGCAGAAGCAGCTAACCATTTTTGGCCCAAGAGCCAAACCCTCCAGGGGCCGCCTGACAGTGCTGGGTGTGCTGAAATGTGAGTGTGTCTCACACTCTTACGCATGCACCACACATCAAGCGCACCAGCTTGCCCCCGCGACTGATGGGGCCACACAACACAACCTGCGCACATGCCATGCAATGTGCTGACGTCACACACACATCCCACTTGACATGCTGACAGATTGCATGCACACCGCACGGCTTCTGCAAGTGACGCAAGGATGCTGCATGGAGTGCACAGTCGCTGCAGAATTTTGAAGGGGCCCCGCCCCCTCCTTGGAAAATGCGGGGGGGGCTTGGCCTCCCAGCCCCCAATGGCGCCCCTGCCACACAAGTACATGTACAGAACACACTGCTCTCCTCCTCAGCTATATGGGAAGATAAAGGAGGACCATTGCTCTCCTCTTCCTCACCCAATGATTGAGCTGATTCCTAGGGAGGTGGCATGTTGCATACCCGCCGCCCCCCCGTCTCTCTCCGCCAACCCCAGCCCTGTGTCTACCTTCATGTTAATTTTCATTTGCACTACCCAAACTGGTGGGGTCTTTGGAGTAAAAATAAATAAATAGCTTGGGTGTTTAGATCAGCCCTCCAGCTCTGAGCTGGGGGTTAGATGCCCCGCTTTAAAATACTAAATGACTGTGTCCCAGATTATCTAAGGGAGTGCCCCCGCTCCCTCAGCAGCCATCCTTCCCAACAAAGGACTTAGGGAGAGGCCTCTCCTTGGCTGGGGTAAGTGTGATGGGGACGAGCAGCACTCTCTCTTTCTAATTCTCTCCCTAGGGAAGCCTGCCTTGCCCTCGCCTGCCGGGAAGAATTTAAAACCTGCAGACATATAGAAGGTGGGGCAGCTGCCAACTTAAAAAGACCTTTAAGTTTATCTCCCTTCCTTTCCTCTGCCCCTTTCACTTTATTATTGTAGACATTTTTATCTTAATTAATTGTAACTTTAAAAATTCATTATTGTTAGCTTTCTTGTATTTTCTTGTAATATTTCATAATTTTACAATAGGCCATCTTGGGGACCTTTATAAAGTCACATGGTTTGATGCAAGTGAAAATAAAAAATGAAACAAAATAATATAAACTTGGAGCAATCAAGCTTAATACAGCATATATATGCATAGCATGTAGAAACTGCAACATTCCTGCCACTGCAATGTAGGCAATCAGGGGGAACGGGGTGAGGAGGGGGTGGTGGTAAATGAACTATACAAACACAAACAACTTTTATGGATCATTTCTTTTGAAGCCAGACATACATTTTAATCAGATACTTTAATGATTATTCATGAATGAATTATTAATGAATGTTCCAAAAATATCATTCCATGGTACCATTCCCCCTCTTCCCCAACCTAAACTAACACACACACACACAGAGAGAGAGAGAGAAATAATGGAAGGAGGGAAAGAAAGAACAGCCCCCCCCCCCCCCGATCTTCAACATGATGACATAGGCTCTGTTTGAACATCGCTACGGCCAAAGCTACAGCTTGTGGGTAGCAAGAAGAAAACATAACCAGAAGTTCAGGGTCAGAGGGCACACTAAGCCAAAACTCGGCTCAATTCAGCATGGCACAGGAGTAGGAAATAGCGAGAGCAGCAACGCAGCTGCAAGCTCCTATCTCGCAGCCCACACATTTGCACAATTCCCAGTAAACCATGGTTTGGCTTTCTGCGACATGCAAGCAAGGCCATTGTCATTTGTTCTTTCTTCATTAACTGAAACAGTCACACACACTGACCATAAACACACCCTTTGCCTCCAGGTGATACAAGGCAGAAGAACACAGTAGCAGAGAAGGAAGTCACAGAAGCTGTTTCTAAACATTTTCATGTATTCTTCCTGCTTTCCTAATTTTACAGGAGCCCAGTTACCAAGCTACAGAAACAGGAAGGGCAGCTTATGCTATTCTTTTGTTTTGAAAATGAGAAATGTCGACAGTGAAACTTGCCTGGAAATCATACTTTCTTCCCCTGAAAGATGAAATGCAGGTAGGCAAGTCAGAGCTGCTCATCAGTGGTCAGAGAAAGGCCCTCTACACATGTTCAAGTGTGCTTACCTTTTATTATGCAATTTACATTTTCTAAATGGAGCTCTCGCAATGGAAACAGGTTGCCTTGCATATGCAGAGTTCTCCAAACATTTTATATTTTGTGAATATGAAGGGAGATGAAATCAGCACAATGGATATTTTTCTGCCTGTGAAGTATATTCCATGCACAAGACAAGGTTTCTTGCCAAAGGAATCCTAACTGCCACAATCCATCTACATCATATCTCCTTGTTTTTCCAACAACAAAAACTTCAGCATGAATGAGTTACCTTTAAACAACTCTTCCCTTTTTTATACTAACATGCCCAGGACAGATGCCCCACAGCCATGGATTGTTTGACAGAGCTTCACACATGTCAGATTAGTTGAGAGATAACAACAGGGTATTAAGTGGAAAATGACAATCTCATCAACTGATTGTGAAATCAGCCTCCCTCCAGGGTTTCTTCGTAGATCTCACAGCCAGAGATCAGGCTAAGTGGATGGAAACTTGGCTGCAACATATTAGCCGGTCCAGAACGCCCGCTGCCGTGCCACAAAACCACCAAAGATCCTACTAATGCATTAAAGTCTCAGCAAAAGGAGTCGCTGGGTCTTGGAGGGGGGGGGTGTCAGTAAAGGTAAGTGCTTCTAAAGCATTTGCTTTTTTGTTATTTGAATTGGCTTGACTAACACATCCCCTTCAGAAGCTGAGACTATGTTAATTTGCTAAATGATCAAACAGTCCTAAACTAAACAAGTGCTGAACACTCAGTAAAAGGGTGCGAGTTCAGAAGAATTTGAAATGAGCCGTTAGTCTTCAAAGAAGTGGGTCAACCTTTGAATTCTGTTGTTCTCTTTTCTTTAAATAGCAGATGTTTTCCATATATATCAAAACGTTATACGGCACAATGCTAATCTGTATGAATGACCCTGAACTCCTGTTAATTTAACAAAGGCCTAGAAAATTGTTTAATTAACATGTTTAATTAACCTTGTTTCAAGAATTTCTGTACACGAAGACACCAGCTAACTTTCAAATGGCTGGGCACTCAGGCTAAAAAACCATCTCAAGAAAGCTAGAGAGTTCCAGAAAAACATCCAGAAAAACATTCTGCTTCATTGACTATGCAAAGGCTTTGACTGTGTCGACCACAGCAAACTATGGCAAGTTCTTAAAGAAATGGGAGTGCCTGAACACCTCATCTGTCTCCTGAGAAATCTCTATGTGGGACAAGAAGCTACTGATTGGTTCAAAATTGGGAAAGGAGTATGGCAAGGCTGTATATTGTCTCCCTGCTTATTTAACTTATATGCAGAATTCATCATGCGAAAGGCTGGGCTGGATGAATCCCAAGCCGGAATTAAGATTGCCGGAAGAAATATCAACAACCTCAGATATGCAGTTGCAGATAGGTAGCCGTGTTGGTCTGCCATAGTCAAAACAAAATAAAAAAATTCCTTCCAGTAGCACCTTAAAGACCAACTAAGTTAGTTCTAGGTATGAGCTTTCATGTGCATGCACGCTTCTTCAAAACCTTTTATTGAGGGTGAAAGAGGAGAGCGCAAAATATGGTCTGAAGCTCAACATCAAAAAAACGAAGATCATGGCCACTGGTCCCATCACCTCCTGGCAAATAGAAGGGGAAGAAATGGAGGCAGTGAGAGATTTTACTTTCTTGGGTTCCATGATCACTGCAGATGGTGACAGCAGTCATGAAATTAAAAGATACCTGCTTCTTGGGAGAAAAGCAATCACAAACCTAGACAGCATCTTAAAAAGCAGAGATATCACCTTGCCAACAAAGGCCCATATAGTTGAAACTATGGTTTTCCCAGTAGTGATGTATGGAAGTGAGAGCTGGACCATAAAGAAGGCTGATCGCAGAAGAATTGATGCTTTTAAATTATGGTGCTGGAGGAGACTCTTGAGAGTCCCACGGACTGCAAGAAAATCAAACCTATCCATTCTGAAGGAAATTAGCCCTGAGTGCTCACTGGAAGGACAGATCCTGAAGCTGCGGCTCTAAGACTTTGGCCACCTCATGAGAAGAGGAGACTCCCTGGAAAAGACCCTGATGTTGGGAAAGATGGAGGGCACAAGGGGAAGGGGACGGCAGAGGATGAGATGGTTGGCCAGTGTTCTCAAAGCTACCAGCATGAGTTTGAGCAAACTGCGGGAGGCAGTGGAAGACAGGAGGGCCTGGCGTGCTCTGGTCCATGGGGTCACAAAGAGTCAGACACGACTAAACGACTAAACAACAACATGCTTCAAACTCACCGAACTTTAAGTGTGCTCAAGAAGTACAAAAGGAAAACTCCATTTTAACTCCCCCAGAACTTCTGCTGCTTGTTCTGAAGTGCTATTTACAATTTTTGTATGTATATGATGCTGTATTAAGTTTCAGTACCATAGTGCATGGTTGACACTGTAAAGGCCTCCTTAGATATCTCAGCCCAGCTTGGGTCTTCACTATTTCAACACACTAATTTTCATTTTCATTCTGATTCTCTCTCTCTCTCTCTCTCTCTCTCTCTCTCTCTCTCTCTCTCACACACACACACACACACACGGAGGCACTCACTGAAAAAGGCGGGGCATGGAGGAAGAATTTGCTCTGCCTTTCCCAAAAGGCTGTACAGTGATACCTTGGTTCTCAAACTTAATCCGGAAGTCTGTTCCAAAACCAAAGCATTTCAAAACGAAGGTGCACTTTCCCATAGAAAGTAATGCAAAATGAATTGATCCGTTTCAGACTTTTAAAAACAACCCCTGAAACAGCAATTTAACATGAATTTTACTATCTAACGAGACCACTGATCCATAAAATGAAAGCAATAATCAATGTACTGTACTATAAAATAAATAAGACAGTTTTGTAGATGATAAAAATTAAAATTATTATTAATTTCTTACCTGCACTGATAATAGTCACTGTTTGGAGGGGGGGGGCTTTTATCTATTTCTGCAGTCACACAGTCGGTCAATCAGTAGCTGAACTGGGTTCCACACTGTCACAAAAACAAATTAACTGAAAAAGCCTCAAAAACAAAAACACAAAATAAGTAGCAAAAACAAAAGTGCCAAACTTAATCAGTTCTGGAACTTCCAGAACGTTCAAAAACTAAGGCACAGCTTCTGATTGGTGCAGGCGCCCCGGAAACAACAGCCGACAGCCGCGTTGGATGTTTGGCTTCCGAAAAACATTTGAAAACTGGAACACTAACTTCCAGGTTTTCGGAGAACCAAGGTACCACTGTATCTATGATGCTTGTGATATTTTGGAGCAACCGCCAGCCAGATGCCTCTGAGAGGTCACAAGCTGCGCATGAATTTGCTGCCAAGGAGTGTGGTGAAAGGAATTTGCTGCCAAGGAGTGTGGTGGAGTCTCCTTCTTTGGAGGTCTTTAAGCAGAGGCTTGACAACCATATGTCAGGAGTGCTCTGATGGTGTTTCCTGCTTGGCAGGGGGTTGGACTCGATTGCCCTTGTGGTCTCTTCCAACTCTATGATTCTATGATTCTATGATTCTATGATTCTATGAAGGCAATTCATATGTGCAAGCAGTTAGTCAAGACCGAGACAAAGACTTTGCTGAATAAACTGCATTTTATTTTATTTTATTTTATTTTTAATAATATTTATTAGAAATTTCCAATTACAACAAAATAAAAAGAACAAAACATCCCAATTTAAAATCTTATTTTCAATAACATCTTTCCAGGACTTCCCCTCCCCTCCCCCTCTTGTATTCCAATTCTTACAAATAAATTCAGCAAGTTCTTATCCCAGATTTTGAACTTATTATCATTAGCCCAATTTTAAAAATATTTTCCCATCCCCTAAAATCAACCTGTTCCCTTCCACGCGTTCCCCCCTTTAATATACAATACAAATTAAAATAATCAAATATAATTAATTAAGATAAAATTATAAAATATAATTAAGATAATCAAATATAATTTTACGCCCTTTGGATTCCAAATTTCCCTCCCCCCTTTCCCGGTTGCGTTCCCAATGTTCATCAACGTCTGATGTCTTCCTGGAGCTCCCACATCTATCTAGGCCATAGTCCTTTACCAGTCATCTTTAATTTCGAATGTCCAATCTTGGAAGGAGTCTATCTCAAAAAGGCCCATTTCTTCCATCCAGATTTTTATATTTAGGAGTAAAAACTCCAATTTTATTTCTTTAGACCTTTCAAATCTGGATGTCCCAAATGTTCCCACTTCCAACTTTATCCAATTCTTGTTGTTCTTGTTGTTCTTGTTGATCTCTCTCCTCCTTTTTTTTTTTTTTCCTGCTCTCCTGCACAAATGTTCTAATTCCAAAAACTTCTAATTCCTCTGCAGAGGCTCTGTTATTCAGGAACAAAACATTATGCCAAGTCCCTTCCATTCTTCAATAGATAAGTCTATTGTCTCCTTTAGTGTGTAGACCTCTGTAGACAAAATAGTGTTCCATTTCTGCAGTTTCCCAGGAGATAAAAAGTTCTATTCAAATTCCAAACCAACAATACTTGTAATATCCCTCAGCTCCTCTAGATGGATTGCAATAACTCAATTCCCTTCCAGATCATGCCCACCAGTCAAAATAACTTGTTATTCCTTGTTTTAAACAATTTATAGCCAATTTATAACAAATGTAACCGGCAAAGTCCTTGTAACAAAGTTCTCATTTTTGTTCTTCCACTTTGACAGCTCTTTGACAGCTGTCAAAACCTCTCTTTCTCTTCTCCCGGCGCTCTCACAAATCGCTCCCAGGATTCCGGGGGGGGGGGGGTTTAATTCAATTCCACTTTTCTCCTCCAGCTCAGTCTTATAATTTTCCATCGCGAAGTTAGTAACTTTGTCAAAATAGGGTTGCGCTCGATCTTAGTTGTCAAATCCTTTACTTTAACTCCTCTACGACAGGGGGGGAGGGCTGACTTCCTTTTTGCGCCTCCCCCGCTCGCTCCAAATTTTTTTAAAAAATTTATCCCCCTTTTTAGTCCAGGTTCCAATTACTCACGGGTTATTCTTTTAAGTCCAAATTTTCAATAGAAGAAGTCAGCGCTCTCCGTCGAATGGCATGCGGCTTCGCTCGGCAGGGGAAGCGGAGGACTCAAAGCACACCCCCCCTGTCACCCGTTCCGCAGCCTTTAAAAAGGCTCCTTCGCGGGTCGGGGGGGCGCAAAAGGTGCCAGCCGAGTCACCATGTCCATGGGTTTCAGCGCCCATGGTTTTTGAGGGTCCCCGCGTCGCCGGCGCGGTAGGACCCAGCCCCTGCCGAGCAGGCTCCCTCCGGAGCTCGGAGGGAGTCCGCCATTCAGCGATGGCGCCAACCCGGAAGTGAATAAACTGCATTTTAACATGGTGTTAACCTGTTTAAAAATCCCAGTATTAACACTTACATTATCTCCCATCTCTCGTGAACTACATGCACACTTTTGCAATACATTCTCCCTGCAAAACACAGTAAAATATACAGAACATTCAGGTCAGTCATTTCTAAAGTGGAGCCAAATGCATCCCTTTGGTTGTTCATCATTAATATTTTATCAATTTCCAAGCTGCTACAGTTTTCTCCAGGGATATCATTAATAAAATACCTCTAAAATCAGCAAGATAGCAGGCAGAGTGACCAAACTACAGAACAAGTTTTAATTATCTTGATTTTATATAATGCTGAGTGCATGGCTTAAATTTAAAGAAATGTGAAATCCAGATCTTTGATGATGGAGGAGATTTTTTTTGCTCATTATATTTCATCAGTTGTTTTAATTATTTCTCATGCATCCCCTCTTCCAATGCCTATACAAATGGCAGAAACTTGTCTCCATGAATTAGCATATATAGTGAAATCAACTTCCACTGAACTACATCCGTCATACTCAACCCTAGATGCTTGGATGTATCCACCTCTTCTAACATCCAGTTCATACTTGCTCACACTGTTCTGTTATACTCTCTCCTTCTTAGGGGTGTAATTATTCATGCCATGATTCATTTCAGTCCAGACATTTAGATCTCCCCCCTCCACAAGTCCAGACAGCCTTGATACAATCTCCAAACATGTACAGATGGGCTTGAAATTGAGAAGCAATCCCATACGATTTCTTGGCTTCAACACTGCCCTTCTCCTACACTGTATTTAATTTGCATATTATGCACAGATTCCTGTCAGTAAAGATTCAATTTGACTAATGGAAGAATTAAAAAAAATCTGTTTTTATTTTGGTTATGGCAAAAGAGGCCGTGTTTATAATTTGTTTCCAGTGTAAAAAGGAACACATTTTATATACAGTGAGTTTTCCTGGCGGGGAAATGCCACCTGTTTGCTCTATCTAGAACCTCCCAAGATGTTTCATAGGAATTGGGGTCCCAAATGTGTCGCCAGGAATTTGAATCAAATCTGCAAATATAACTATTTTTACCAACATTGGGCATGTGACTTGAGGACAACAAATTATTGTTGCCAAGTGTATTCAGGATGTTAATAATTTGGTTAGGAAAATATAGATTTTAGTACAGTAGAAAGAGCCTTAAATTTTTTCTCTATTTCAGATTCACATTAATCTCTAATGGACAACCTCATTATTTTATGTCAAATAAATAAATAAAAGAAAACAGGCTGAAACAGTTAATTCGTTCTTCTACAGTTAAGAAGAAGAAAAGGTATTTGTTAATTTCTCCATGAGACAAGTTGTATCTTTCTGGACAGAGAAGAAGACTGTGCTTAGTAAAATGTAAAAGTAGCAACAGTTATGGTTCTATGGGGGGAAATAAAGAAGCAAATTTAATGTGTGAGTCTATGCCTAATGTTAGTCTATCTTCAGCATACTCCTACTAAAAAAATAAAAACAGTTTCAGTGCTAGGCTTGTTTTGTGCAAGGTGTTTGTGCCTTGGCAGCCGCAGCGGCCATGGTGGGCAGAGAGGCGGGCAGAGGCAGTGGCCAGGGCGGTGGCAGCAGCCAAGCACCCAGGGGCACCCACAGTCCCACAGAAGTGGCGCTCGTGTTGCTCACTGATCCTAAGTGTTCCTTGCTTCCATCCACTTACTTGCCTTGTGGCTCCTGGTATCCAGCTCCTAACTCACCTCAGATTGCTGCCCTGCTCTCCTTCTTCACACCAGAAGAGATGTGAACTAAAGCCACAATCACATTTTAAAATTTACTGCTTTATAATGATTCGCCTTAGGATACACTATATTCTCATAGTGCTAGGAGATGCACAGATACAGGATAACTTGTAGATAACTTATTGCACAGCAGTAAATTAGAGAATCTCTCTCATATCAGGCACTACATACTAATGACATTTGCATTAAACTTTCAGTATATGAAATATAAATGGCAAATGTTACATTTAAAATAACTTTGTTTAAGGCATGCATAAAAGACAAGTATGACTTATGTCCTTAATTTTGGAGTGGAAGAATAAATTGAAATGACAATGATAATCGACAGGGCACACGACAGGGGCACACTGTCGTGATTTAATAGCTAAAAGTGATTTAATAGCTAAAAGCTACCAGTAGCTTTGTGGGACTCACTAACACCATTTGGTTTTGGTTTTTGTCAATGGCAGCTGGTACCTCTCAACACCACTGGTGTTCCATTGATCCCAGCTCATCCCATGCAGCTAATTCATCCAATCACTGGTTTACGAAGGGCTGCCCATATTCTGTGCTGTCACCATGCATTATTTCGATGTCCTGCATTATTTAAGCAGATTCAAAGCAGGTGCTCACAATTTGTGAACCATCAAGCCAAGCACAGCCCACCACCTGTGGCATCCCAACAGAAACTCAATAAACTTGTTTTTGCTGTCTAGTTAAAAATACAAAGAGGTGTAGGTGTGTAGTATCTGGCTAATGGGCTGAATCTGATTTGGTGGGTCACACAGAGTACAGGACAAATATTCTCATTAGCATATTTTGAATACAGGATCAGCACAGATTTTCAATTACTTGTCCTATATTTTAAAGCATAGCACAAATTCTTCATATAATAAAAGTTTAGTTCTTCATGTCACCTTCTCCTTCCATATTTTTGTTTGTTTGTTTGTTTAGAGACAGTTGATAAAAGAGGCATTTTTTTGGATCCTGTAACAGCCAGCAGCTTTTGCAGTATTATTTCACCCCTCCTCTTCCTGCTACTTCTAAAACAATTTTTAGCAATTGCTAAAACCTCCTTGCATAAACAGAATATATAATGACTTTCAATGGGATGACATGTTTAATCCACTCATTTCATTTCTTTGTGCCTGCAGCACTCAGGAATTAGGAGATCTCCCTCACCCGAGGATCAATGCTTCATCTATCCCACTAGAGACACGATAGATTACTTCCGAGTGTCTACACATTATAAGTGGGAATGCATGCTGTTATTTTACATCTGACAAAAACAATTTGCTGAAGCATTTCGAAGTGGTGCCTCCAGCTGATGTATTTTCAAAATCCCTCTCATGTTTCAATTACAACGGCCAAGCAGGTTTTATTGTACCTATTGGTTACACTGAACAGTGGCAAAGACATGTGAGGCACTTTTATAGGGATTACGAACAGCCTCAGTCACTAGTGCTCAGCACCTCTCTCTCTCCTTCTGTGTCTGTGTCTGTGTCTGTGTGTGTGTGTGTGTGAGAGAGAGAGAGAGAGAGAGAGAGAGAGAGAGAGAGAGAGAAAAGAAGAAGAAGAAGAAGAAGAAGAAGAAGAAGAAGAAGAAGAAGAAGAAGAAGAAGAAGAAGAAATTACTACCATTTCATGCCACTGTTCTTTTCTCTAACTTCCCCTAAGTCTAGGGATGGAGAAGAAATTTGATTCTGTACTCATTTAAAAGCCAAATCTATTTGTTTTATTTTACTTGCCCAGAGCAATCCAAAGATACATTAAAACTAAGAAGAAGAAAAAACATCTCATTCGCTTTTAAATGGCCACAGATAATTAAATGGCAGAGGAAAGTTTTCTCCTGGTGCCAAATGATCCTGTCAGGTGAGACTCCCTGGGGAGCGCATTCCACAAACAGGGAGCCACTACAGAAAAGGCCCATTCTTGTGTTGCTCCAGACCTCTGGAGGGGATGGAGCACACAAAGAAGGGCCTCAGATGATGATCTGTACAGGGTCCAGGTTGGGTCATATGTGGAGAGGCAGCCCTGAGCTATTATAGGTCAAAACCAGCACTTTGAATTGCGCCTGAAAATTAATTGGCAGGCAGTGCAGGTGGGCCAGGATTGCTGTTATATGCTTAAACTGCCACTGAATTCTACACCAGCTGAAGTTTCCAAACTAGGACTTGCCGATCGTCAGGTCGGTGGTTCGAATCCCCGCAGCAGGGTGCGCTCCCGTTGCTCAGTCCCAGCACCTGCCAACCTAGCAGTTCGAAAGCACCCCGGGTGCAAGCAGATAAATAGGGACCGCTTACTAGCGGGAAGGTAAACAGCGTTTCCGTGTGCTGCGCTGGCTCGCCAGATGCAGCTTGTCACGCTGGCCACGTGACCCGGAAGTGTCTCTGGACAGTGCTGGCCCCTGGCCTCTTAAGCGAGATGGGCGCGCAACCCCAGAGTCGGACACGACTGGCCCGTATGTGCAGGGGTACCTTTACCTTTACCTTTAAACAATATGCAAATCAAAACACAGCTATTCTTCAAAATTTGCAGTTATCATATTGTGTCCCTCAGGGCTGGTCCAATATGTTTTTTGACAGCTGAGTTGTACCATAAAATGGTGCTTCCCACAAAAAGATGCCAGGGAAGAAGGGCTGAGTGAAGATCAGTCAATCAATCAACCAATCAATCTTTATTGCAGTCAAAGACCAGACAGCAAAATTAACAACAGCAACATACACTTCATCATCATCATCAAGAGGTGGATGTAATTAGAAATTCCCTATAAACCTATTTACATTCTAAATAGTGTAAGTGAGTTAAAATCTACATTGGAAACGGGTGGGCGAGTGGGGGGAGACCAGCAGCATCTCCTCGTCACCGAGAGGCCACTACAACACTGCGTTCTTCGAAGGCTGGATCTGCTGTCCTTGTGGATTCTGCCACCCAAGGAGGTCACTCCAGCTTGCCTCATGGGTGGGCTGAGCCTGGCGTCCCTCCTTTCCCCCTCCATACATGTAGATAGGAAATTCAAGACAACATGAGAAGGGATGGCATGGGCAACTTTGTGGCATACATTGCAGCTCTTTGTGAAAATTCCTTAAAGAGGACAGGATCCAGTGAGAATGGAAATGTGAGAAAATCCTATCAGTATCTAAACTGAGGTGACAGCTTTGGCTGGCACACCAGCCAGCTAGTTCAGGTGCAATGGGGAAGTGGAAATAAATTGAACTTTTTAAGAGTGCTTATATTACGGAGAAAAATTAATCTGCTCTCCTATTAATCAGTACACCACTTTTTTAAAACTGATAAGGTAAAAGATTAATAGATTAAATATTGTAGCTCTACAAAATATCCTTACGTTGGCCATGCGTGTACCTCAGGCCAAATTTCATCAAATTATGGAACAGACATTTGTGAAGGAAGGAACTAATCTTCTGTATTTCTACTAACAGAAATGTAATTTGTAATTTCTTTCACTGAGATTTAAATCTCTGTCCCCAAGGGGGGGGGGGAGAGTCAGAATAGAAACTTTCAGGAACACTTTTCCCCTCAAAAAAAATCTATTACACTTCTGTAAAACAAGAAAATCCTTAATAAAAAATATTAAAAAAAAAAATATTGTCCCAGAGATCTCCTAAAATGTCAAATACCATTATTAAAGAGCACATTCAGCTGAGTAAAATCAGGGCTTGGGTTGTTGCACCAACAAATCAGAACACCATCTAAAGTCAGAGCTGTGAAAACAATGCCAGTATTGAAACAAATCAGATTCAGGTTTTGATCTTGATGTCCCCATTGACACATGGCTGTCTTTGCAAATAATCCTGCCGGGGCACTTCTCCCACCAAATCCCAGGCTTCTTATGTATCAGAGCTGGCTGAGAAAGGATGGTTAGGTTTACAGGCGGAAAAAGCAAATCGCAGCCATGAAATCCCAGCTGGGCACAGGAAGGGAGAAAGAGAAGGAAACACACACACACACACACACACACACACACACACACACACACCCCCCCTATAGACTTGCTAAAAGAGACTTGGAGTAAGCCCGCCTACAGCATATTTGACAGTTAGCTCAGAGCTGCATAAATTAAGCTGTTTTGTTTATCTCGTAAAAAGAATCCCAAGAATGGCCCTGCTTCTTTATTCAGGAGTACAATTCCCAATGCCACACAAGTAAGTGGAAAAACAAGCCCCAATCTAGCTGCAGGGTTGCCAAAGTGTGCCTGTCATGTGTCCTCTGTAAGGTGTGTGGGTGTGGGTGTGTTAGTTTATGGCAATCCAGCCCCATAGGAAAAAAGCTCACATCTCATTCTGAACATCTTTAGGGGATAGAGAGGCACCCCAAAGGTTCTCTGACGAGACTCTTCTTGCGGTCTCTCTTCTCACAGCTCCCACGGCCTTCCTCTGTGGCCAAATTATTCTTCCTCTGGGCATTTTTTTTTTGGGGGGGGGGGTCTAATCCTTCTCCTAGGTTGGCTTCAGTCTTCCGGTTCTTGTCTTTGGCCTTCCTCTCTGATGGGGAGAACTCTCTAAAACATTGGTAGACAACCTAAGGCCCGGGGCCCGGATCCGGCCCAATCACCTTCTAAATCTGGCCCGCAGACGGTCCAGCGTGTTTTTACATGTAAATTTGTACATGTGTCCTTTTATTTAAAATGCATCTCTGGGTTATTTGTGGGGCCTGCCTGGTGTTTTTACATGAGTAGAATGTGTGCTTTTATTTAAAATGCACCTCTGGGTTATTACCGTATTTTTTGCACCATAACACTCACTTTTTTCCTCCTAGAAAGTAAGGGAAAATGTCTGTGCATGTTATGGAGGGAATGCCTATGGGTGGCATGCCTATGGATTTTCCTCCTCTAAAAACTACTTGCGTGTTATGGTCGGGTGCGTGTTATAGAGCGAAAAATACGGTATTTGTGGGGCACAGGAATTCATTCTTTTTTTCTTCTTCTTCAAAATATAGTCCGGCCCCCCCACAAGGTCTGAGGGACAGTGGACCGCCCCCCTGCTGAAAAAGT
Organism: Podarcis erhardii; assembly: GCF_964252035.2. Classification (NCBI taxonomy): domain Eukaryota; kingdom Metazoa; phylum Chordata; class Lepidosauria; order Squamata; family Lacertidae; genus Podarcis; species Podarcis erhardii. The sequence continues at coordinate 138,150,201 of NC_138497.1, read as the reverse complement.
TTGCTGATTCCTGCTCTAAAAGATTCCTAGCGAGAATGCCTGCACCTTGGCAAATTCACCACCAGCCCGGCTGGGCAAATTTCTGGCCAGACCGTGGGAGTTGGAGGAGGCACCAAGCCATACATGTACCGCCCCAGGCCAGGAGCGAGGGAGGGTGTGGCTGAAACTTCCAAAGATAAAATTAGGAAAATAGAGACCCCTTTTGCATCAGGGCTGATTCACAGAACCCAGAGAATGGTCAAAAGACCAATCAGAACAGCTAAAGATCAACACAACCTGGTTATGGAAGGCCACCCAGGAACTGTACGTAAGCCACTCTTGAGTTCACTGAGCAGGGAAATACAACAAATCATGCATAAGTGAATAAATCTAAAATTTGCCCTAAGTGATCGCTGGTGCTGGTGCCACAATATTTTCCAGATCATAGAAAAATAATAACCAGGTAGCAGCAAACAACAGTGCGGAAGCCGACTTGCCCTTTCCCCCAACCCCCTTTTAAAAATTGATGTTACAGTGGCTGCCCATCCAACCCTCCAGCAGGGAGGTTGATTTCGCTGACAAGTTACATATATATTTTCATTAGACGATGAACTCGCTCAGTTGCATATCAGCTGGAACCAGTGACCAAGTGATGGTTCAAGCTTTAGAATGCTTAATCTGAACTACTACTAGTAGTAGTACTACTAAAATTGTACATTGCTCTTCATCCAAAGATCTTAGGGTGGTTCACAGCATAAAAATACAAGATAAAAACACAAAATGCATAATAAAACAAGAACAGAACAATACACCCCCCCAACACATTTAAAAGGTTGTTGATTAGCAAAAGGCCTGGTTGAATCACTCTTCTGAATAATGGAAACTTCATCTTAGAACAGGCTTCCTTCATTGGCTTTTGGAAAGTCCTGCCTTCTGCAACCTCTACAAATGGTAGAATATTGATTGGGTCCCTGTTACAATAACAGGTGAGTTCTCTTCTTCCTTCTTTCCAGTCTTTATATTCCGTATTGAAAGAAAACTTCCCAGGATACACTTTTCCTATGGCAATTCTGCAGATGTTTGCTGTTTCTTTTTTCTCTGACAATATGTGCTTGACAGCAATGAAATCTGATTAGCTGCATCCTAGTCCCCTGGACAGTCCTTGGAAAATACGGTAGCCCTTTGCCCTGAAACCCTTGTAACAAAAGCATGAATGGTCTCTCTCACAATGGAGCAGGGAGCTTCTTAGAAATGCCTTGTTTTATTTTGTGTTTGAATGTCAGGTGATCTGATTTCCTGAAAATTAACCCATTGTCAATTGCACATATTTGCAGTTGAATTTGAACCTTCTGCCTTGCTACCTATGTGCTTAAACACATCAACAGCAATCTCATTTTGGTGTGGTTTTTTTTAAGGAAAAGCTGGGTTCTCTTATAAAGGACAACTGAAACCACATTATTAATGTCCATTTAGAGTCATGGAAAGCTATTTCTAACTTTTTGGGGGGGGTGGAGCTTCCTTTTTTAATGTTGATAGTGAAACAACTCAGACTGCCAGGATAGGAAATAGACAAGAAGTTAATATCACTTGCTTGGTTCCGGGTTCCCTCCACCTGGTATCTTCAGCCATTTCAGACTCAGGACCCACTTTTAACCCAAACATGCATTGGGGACCCATCTCTTAATCTTTTACCATATATTTGCATGGTGCTAGCGCTCCTGTTGAAACCCACCATGGATCAGCCACTAAAGAGGTTGCCTGACTCTTTAGACCTTCTAAGAGAGAATACTCCTCCTTCTTTTGCTTGGCTTAGACCACATAACTAAGCTGTGTAACTACCTGCATTCCAGAAGGCACCGCAGGGTTAATAGTGAGGTGGAAGGACACACAGAGTCGCTAAGGCAAAAAAGATGCCACCGCAATTGTTCTGGAGGAGGGAGGAAGAAACAGGTCTTCTCATCCACCCCACCTGCCACCAAATTACTTGAGTGCTATTTCAAGACACATTAGAAGGACAGAATTAGCTGCAGATGCCATATTTTAAAATAGCCCATATTGGCAGGTTAGCCTTTTCCCTGTGAACATCTATTGTGATTCGTATTCCTACTATTCCATTCCATTATTATTCCATGGGCTTGCTCTGCCGCATGTTCTGCTCTGCCTGCTTCCTATTTAACTTGGAGAATTTCCAAATTAATTTCAGAACCGATGCACACGCTGTGTGCTGCTGCAGTCTTCAGTTCATATGCTTTTGCCTCCCACATTCTGACACATACCAGCACATATGTGCATTGATTAAACCACAGCACAAGCAACAGCAAAGGAATATTGATGCTACCTTGCTATCACATCAAGATTCCTTTTCATCCCATGATATGACCCATGTGCATATTATGTGGTTGTTCTTTTAATTCCATTTATCAATAACTTGAGTAGAACATCCTGAAGCATTTTAACAATAAAAATAAAAGCAATTCCATACATAAAAACAATTTCAAATCCACCTGAGCACTGGCAAGATACCTACCTCTCAAGCAGCTAGGAGGAAACGGCAACTAAAGGCAAGGTGGTGAACAGAATTCAGGGGGACAGCAACTGGGCCAGAGAGATAAATAAACAGCCAATGGTTTGTAATAAACACTGTAGATCTGAAAGGAGATTTAGTTTCACACACAGCACTCAATCCGCACAGAAACCTTTTGATATAAAAGCAATTTTGTGACCTTTCCTTTGTAACTCAACTCTCCTAGGGGCTAGTTTTCACTGGGGTGGTAAAACCGAGTCTACATTACATCACTTCAGAGTTCATGTGGGGGCTCACATGGTATGGATGTTATTCCATGCAAAAGAGAAAACCACTGCATGTAGAAAATTAGCATGTCAGGGGGGAAGTCTAGAACCTTTCTGCCTCCTATAGAGGAGCATTGTCTTACAAGCCCCCACATGCAGTCTGAAGTGATGCGACCCAGACACAGGCTTATCACTTCAGAGAGAACAAGGCTGAAATGTAAACCTGTTCCTTATGGCTATTCTCATTCTTGTCTGTCTTTGGATCAAATGGTGCACATTAGATTGCCTCCATTAACTTCTCTGCCCTTTAGAATTTCATCCACTGGCAAAGTTTAGGGTCCGAAGAGTGTCCATTTAACCACACACACGGCTATTACGTCTTCTGTGAACACATCTACCACTGACTGGACTGTGGCTAAGGAATGTCCTTAACTTTACAAAGCAATTTAGTTCAATACGGAAGAATACAGGTGACAAGACCCAGAACCTTCCCCAGCAAGCCCAGCAAATGGCTAATTGCATTTTAATGACAAAACTTAAATTGGTGCCTTAGTTCTGATTTGAATGTATTCTATTTTAGAAGAGTAAGAAACAGCAGCCGTATCACCCTGAAGATGCCTTCTGAGACAACACAAGCTGGCTGCTCTCAAAACATTCATTAGCTCTGTGCTCACTATTTTTAGTTAACATATTGAATCTATCCCCGGTAGCCAACACACCAGGTTCAACAGAATCCTCGTGAGATTATACTAAATTTTGCCCATAAGCAGTTCTGCACTGGGAAATTTGGATGAGCTGACATATGTCTTTTCTTCTAGGCTACAGAAGACTGCCATGTTCTTGACTGCTCGTGAATCAACAGGAGAAAAACTGTGGTGCCAGGGAGAGACTGCCTAATATTTCAGAAGAAAATGTAGTTGAAACTTAAGGTCCATGTAACACAACATGGCTGTCACATGGAAGCTGCTTGAAACTCCATTTGGCAGCTGCTTTGTGCAGTCTCGGTGAAACTGGCCTCTGCCACAAACTTCTGGGTTGGCGCCTCCGGCAATGGCTGAGCTCCTCCAATCGGGAGGAACTTACTCCGTGAAAAACAGGGTCTGACCGCCACGGCGAAGGCAGAGACCCATTCAAATCAGAGGTGGAAGAAACCTGTGAACCTGGGATTCGGCTGGCACCTTTTGCGCCTCCCCTACTCACGGGGAAACCCTGTTTAGGGGATCCAGAGCGATGTGGGGTGAGCGGCGCGGTGCTTTGAATCGACTGCTTCTTTCACGGAGTGAAGCCGCATTGCTGTTGCTGGAGAGCGCTGACTTTTTCCTGTGTACAATTGGAGTTTAAACAACTACCCGTGAGTAGAACGAAAAATTGGATTTTTAAGTATCTTAATTCGGCGCCGAAGCAGGAAGGTCATAAACAGGAAGTCCGCCTTCCGCTTTTGTAAATAGACTGAAGCAAAGACGTTACAAGCTAAAGCCTTTGAAAGCCTTTGATAAAAGATTCAATTTACATCGGTAAAAAATACAGAACCCCCCTTGGAGGCAGGTGAAGAGGGGGGAAGCTTTGAATTTTGAACTTAGTAAGCCTGCAGGAGTGAGGGGAAAATCAAATCACCTCAGCTCTGAAACTGGGAACGGGCTGCCAGAATGACGTTTGGGGAAAGTTCGTTGACAGAACGGATTTGACAGCTAGTTGAAATAAGAGCAAGATACTGTTTCCATTGTCCTCTTCTGCATTCAAGATGGAGGAAAAGTAACCGAAAATTGAAACTTTGTTTATTGCTTGAGCTGTGCTTGAAAGAACTCATACAAGTGGAGACTGTTTCCCTCTAGAAGGAGCTTTTGAAACTGTTACAGGAGTGTAACTGGGGGATCCCCAGCTGCAAGATAAGGATTCTGAGAACCAGTGATTGACCTTGGACTATTCAAAATGTTGATAGGAGAAGATATTGTGACTCTATTATGTAAAATAAGTCATTCACTGGAAGAGCTTAATAAAAAGACGGATGCCACGACTTTTAAAGTTGATAACTTGGAACAGAAAGTGACTAATTTGATACGAGAAGAGAGCACCAACACAGAAATAATTCAGGACTTGGCACAGGAACCTACTTTGGCAGAACAAATGGTGGAGGAAAAGGAGAAAGTTGTTGTTTTTGAACCTAAAATAACACAAGTGGGACTCTTAGTTTTACAGAAGCAAATTGAGGACTATAAATTGAGGCCTTCTATGATTGAATATAGAAAAAGTCAGATTTCGAGGATTGGTTCCCGGTTTGGACTGAAGAAGGAAAGTCGGAATAATCCCTCTATCCAGGGATTAATTGATTTTTGGGACATGGACTTGGACTTGGAGGAGATTGAAGGTTTGGGGGCCTTTGGATTTGGAAGAATCTTGAAATACAACCTGAAATACTTTATTGACCCTAGCCTCAACTATGGAAATCTGGCTGAACTGTCCAGAAGGAATAAAAATATTGTTAAGATGGAGTTTTCTCGAGATTTGCTCTCTAGCATCAAAGAATATGAAGGAGATCGGCAGAAGGGACCTGGAAAAGAGTTAAGAGCCTCGGACATAAGATCTCCAGGTTGATGGACTATATGGAATTGACGGAAAGGACTGGCAGAATCCAAAACCAGGGAGAGGAGTTGATGGAAGAAGATTGAAAAATTTAAAGTTTATATATAGAAATATTGCAAAATTAATGAGTGATAGATAATTGGTGGATTAATATTTTATGGATTTAGCAGAAATGTTATTTGGAGGAAATTTAAAGACTATTTACAGAAACATTGCAAAATTAATATCTGTTAGAAGGATGTTGGAATAATATTATATGATTTTAGCAGGAATGATATAAAGGATTTGGGAATAACTGACTGTTAATTGGTAAAAGGAGGAAAAGTAAAGTTACATTATATTAAGACAATTTACAGGACAAAAATTTTAAAAGAGGGAAAGGATTTGCTGAAATGGATAATTGACCTAAAATACAAAAAAGGGAGGTGGGAGGAGGTCAAGGAAATAAGCTAATGAAAGATTAGTAATGAGGAGATTTGATGCATTTTTCTTTGTGTTTTTGTTTTTGTTTAACGGGTTCTATTTCTGTTTTTTCTTCTTTTTTATATTGTGATGTGTTGTTTTGCTTTTGTTTAATGTGGCATTTTTATTTTTATTTTTTCTGTAATTTTTGAAACTTTAATAAATATTATTATTTTTTTAAAAAAAAGAAACTGGCCTTTGCCACATGGTTCCTCTTCATGATATTGCCAAAATAGAATTCTAGGCAGTGTGGGACCTGATCCACATGGCAAAATGGCACACACAAAACGCCTCACCACACAGAGCAGCCAGCATGTAGAGAAAGTTCCAGATTTATTGATGTTAGGAAGGCATCCTTGCAATGAGGTTTAAGATGCCTGCCTGTGGGGGATTGTTTTGGTAAGTCTACATATTTGGGTTTGGTTTTTTTAAGTGTTTTAATTGAAGATGGTTTATGTATATTTGTTTTTAATTGGTCTGTCGACTTTAGCTGTGCTTTTTATGTACAATTTTATTTGTATACTACTTGGAGAGCTCTTCGATCAAGAAGTTTATGCTTATAAATGTTCTAAATAATTATGTAAAATCATCCAACAAAGGCCACCACTTCCTACATGCACATGCTCACATATTACCATCATCTTCCAAGGGAGTGAGACAGGTAATGCCCATGGAGAAGACCTTCTCAGTTGTTTCACTGCTGCTCTCGGGTGCTCTCCGCAGGGAGGTCATTTGGCACTAAACAATGTATTTTTTGGTGCCAGGCAATACCAGTTTATTTTCCCAGGTCTTAGGCCTTCTACTCTGTTTTTCTGCTGACACTGTTCTGTTGGTTTGGGGGCTTAGCCACTTTGTTGCCTGCAAAACGACAATTTCAATGACTTTTAATGATCTATTATTGCAGGGTGCTCTGTTGGCCCCCCTGTTCCCTCCAAAAGTGACACTACCTGATGATGTAGTATTGCTCTGGTGGGGACTTTTGAGGGGATGGCATTCTTAGCCCATAGCCAGCAGAAGGGAAGGGAAGTGAATGAATTTAAATCCAAGTACTTGTGTTCTTAACTGGCTTGTGAGTGACTGTTCACAGGTGTCCCTCAAGTGAAGGTATTGTGTAGATTCACCTCTCACTTTGGCCAGTATTCCAGGTACATCATAGTATATGACATGCTGGAGTAAAAGAAGAGAGATACTGGACTGCAGAAACTGGATAAAGCTGGCACTGGAAGAAGTCACCCCAAATTATATCCTTTATATCAGCAGCAGAACAAATCTCACTGACAGGTCCCTGAATTCAATTACACAGGATTCAAGTCCCAGGATTCATTTTGTTTAGTTCAGTTCCAACAGATTCCATTTATTCAGAGTCCAGATGGCAGAGATGCCACGAATTCCACAGAAAAGCTGTTGCTGATTAGTTATTCACACAAAACAACAACATTGCCCCTTGGCTACCACAAGGGTTAGTGTAGCAGTTCAAAGCAGCAGATTTTTAAAAAAGTAATCAATACTTCAAACAGAAGGAAGAAAGTTAAGAATGCCCCTCAATTAGTTTAGTATCGGACTTAAATACTTTGTTGATCAATACTTTCAAAATAAGATTCAACCCATAGTTGTCAGTTCCCTGTAAAATATTTTCACTGGCAGGCCACCATGTTGAGTTAATCAATGTCTACGGTTATAAAAGAAATTATAATGGATGGGTGACCAAGGCCTGATTCAGAGTCAAGAAAATGGAATTCAGTAAACCCCCATAACCTCAAATGATTTTGATAGGCTTCTTAACTTAATCACTATAAACTGCATGTTTTATAATTCAACACTACCTCTCACCTGAGACACTGGAAATTCTAGACTCTGCACCACAACCATCTCCTACACTTGACAGCATGTTGGAGGGCCACCCAGCCCTTGGGATTTCACCTGGGGGCAGGCATGGCCTTTGGAGATAGATGTCATGAAGTAAACAAACACTGTTACAAAGGTCTTAGTTACTGCCCATTTGCAATTGTCTGGCAAATGTCCAACAGCTTCAGATAGATTCAGGCTGTGAAAATATGCAGTGCTTAATGACCAATCTGGTACCTAGCTAAAAACAGACTTAGCTCAGTTTAAAGAGAAACCTGTAAAGATGTATACTTACATCTATACTTACAGATACACACATATTTCACACACACACACATATTTCAACTAACATATTCACTATGCCTCTCCCTGAGATAACCAGAAATTCTTGCTGTGAATTTATGTTCCCAGGGGTCATTCCAGAAGGGCAGCCATTGTGATTAGCATGGCTCTTCCCCGTGGCTGGAGAAGGAGGGTCCTAATCAGATGATCCCTCTCAAAAGGAGGGCCATCCCATTCACCAGACCAGCTGACAGAACAAGGTCTACCCCTCCACCCTCATGACGGCTCCATCAGAACAGCAGGCTATCAGGACAGAGCAATAACACTGGAACACGGAACCGCCCAAGCGGCGAGCAAGGAAAACATATACAAAAAAGTTATGTGGGAATAACCACATAAAGTGTGACACAAAATCCCTGGGAGGCTCCGGTGCTGTCTGCTTAGACAACCATGACCAGACATCCACAACGAAGAGGAAGGAATCGCCCTCCAGGAATCCTTGGAAGTAGAAATTAACAGTAATAGTTTCGAGTTTTCCCCAAAGGTTCCTGGAGGGCAGTCAACGTGTATTGTGTATTGTCCAGAACGGGATTCCAGAACAAAAGGCCATAATAATAATAATAATAATAATAATAATAATAATAATAATAATAATGCCAGAACCACCCATTACAGGACCTTCCTTCCAAACACAGCATAACCAGACACACAGGAATCAATGTTGTAACATCTAGCAAACATGGGCAGGGAAGCCCATGACATAATTCCACATTATTGTATAAATCCACAGAATGCAATGCAAAGTATATATAATGTATGCATTGTGCAGTTGTGTTGTTATGAGTGTGCAAGTGTTTTATTGGGTTGTGAATCTAGAGAGTAAGGTACTCAGGTGATTTTCAGTTCACCTAGGTTTTATGAAACCTATTTATTTTTCAGCCTTGGTGAAATTTTATTACAAGCTCTCCTATTATTGCTTTGTGGTAAATTGTTCTCACTAATCAGTGCTGTAACAACAACAAGGGCAATTGCAGGGCATGCCCACAAAGACACTCACTTAATGGGAAATTGCATGTGGAAGATGTCAACAACAGACTGCTGGCCCAGTTCAATTTTGCAATGCACATGGGGCCCCAGTGCCTCTCTGCATCAGACGTTAAACAAATAAAGCAGTAGATTTAGAGGCAGCAGAAGCATATATGTAAATTGTTGCTTTAAAATACTACTGAAACTAATCAAAATAACAACAGCTCTATGAAAAAGAGGCAATTTAATGTAAATGCCAAATGTTCTTGAAAAAGCCATTTTGTGTTGGTGTTATTAAATATATTTACACTGCTTCAGCAGGAAAAAGAAAAACAGAAATTGCTGATATTACGGATGATTATCCAGTAAGAAAAAATACTACCCCAGACAGGGTTACTCAAGTCCACTGCTTGTTACTAGTCATAGCAAGTGGGAGACCTGCAACATAGGCGTATCATTCAGGGTGTCGGCCAGCCAAGCCGCCTCCAGGATAGCATAAGTTGTAAGGGGTTCAAACCCGCAAATGGTTTTCCAAGTCCGTCCGTCCCCCGCATGTGACAATCATATTCTGTGCCTATTGAAAATCACTGACCATCTTCAGTCCTCATAGGGCTAGTTGGTTTCAAGGAGGGGGGGAGGTTTCTCCCTTTTGTTTTCGTTTTGTATTTCCACTTGCCTTAGGGTTTGCCAATTGATGATGATGATAATAATAATAATAATAATAATAATAATAATAATAATAATAATTTATTATTTATACCCCGCCCATCTGGTTGAGTTTCCCCAGCCACTCTGGGCGGCTTCCAATCAAATGTTAAAAACAATACAGCATTAAATATTACAAACTTCCCTAAACAGGGCTGCCTTCAGATGTCTTTTAAAGATGGGATAGCTGCTTATTTCCTTCATATCTGAAGGGAGGGTGTTCCACAGGGCGGGCGCCACTACCGAGAAGGCCCTCTGTCTGGTTCCCTGTAACCTCACTTCTCGCAATGATGGAACGGCTAGAAGGCCCTTGGTGAGTGATGGGGGGTGGAGACGCTCCTTCAGGTATACAGGACTGAGGCAGTTTAGGGCCTTAAAGGTCAGCACCAACACTTTGAATTGTGCTCAGAAACGTACTGGGAGCCAATGCAGATCTCTCAGGACCGGTGTCATGTGGTCCCGGCGGCCGCTCCCAGTCACCAGTCTAGCTGCCGCATTCTGGATTAATTGCAGTTTCAGGGTCACCTTCAAAGGTAGCCCCACGTAGAGCGCATTGCAGTAGTCCAGTTATTGCGGGAGATAACTAGAGCATGCACCACTCTAGCAAGACAGTCCGCAGGCAGGTAGGGTCTCAGCCTGTGTACCAGATGGAGCTGGTAGACAGCCGGCCTGGACACAGAATTAACCTGCGCCTCCAAGGACAGCTGTGAGTCCAAAATGACTCCCAGGCTGCACACCTGGTTCTTCAGGGACACAGTTACCCCATTCAGGACCAGGGAGTCCCTCACACCCACCCGCCCCCTGTCGCCCCAAAACAGTACTTCTGTCTTGCCAGGATTCAACCTCAATCTGTTAGCCACCATCCATCCTCCAACCGCCTCCAGGCACTCACACAGGACCTTCACCGCCTTCACTGGTTCCAAAGAGAGGTAGAGCTGGGTATCATCCGCATACTGATGAACACCCAGCTCAAACCTCCTGATGATCTCTCCCAGTGGCTGCATGTAAATGTTGAAAAGCATGGGGGAGAGGACGGAACCCTGAGGCACCCCACAAGTGAGAGCCCAGGGGTCTGAACACTCATCCCCCACCACCACTTTCTGAACACAGCCCAGGAGGAAGGAGCGGAACCACTGTATAACAGTGCCCCCAGCTCCCAGCCCCTCAAGACGGTCCAGAAGGATGTTATGGTCGATGGTGTCAAAGGCCGCTGAGAGATCCAGCAGAACTAGGAAACAGCTCTCACCTTTGTCCCTAGCCTGCCAGAGATCATCAACCAGTGTGACCAAGGCAGTTTTAGTCCCATGGTGAGGCCTGAATCCCGATTGGAAGGGATCCAAATGTATGCTGATACCTCCCCCTCTTGCTTCTCGATGGTCTCATTTTGGCTCTAAACCTCAACCACCCATGTTCACTAATAGAAGGAAATTTGTAGCTGTCTATGATAACAGCACTATATCGGGTCCTCCCTTAAAGAGGGCACGTGTTACGGTGAGACCTGGCAACCAAACCCTGAGTTGTGGGTGGGTTTGATTGAATAGCCACAACACCCAGTTGGTAGGTCCCTTGATGCAGGGTTTAATTAGGCCAACGGGACACAAGCTAAATGGATCAAGGGACCTATTTATGCCTATGCACGTGACCCAGAGCTTCCTCTTTTGGCTCATGCATTGGAACACCCGCCCACCTCTCCCTATATTTAGGGCTGTGTGCTTGACCTTGCTATGCTGTCATATGCCATCTGTCATTGGGACAGGGGCACGGCAGGAATTTTCCCCACTTGGCTGATTGGCTGGTGCCATTTGGGTTTCGCCTGCCGTGTAGCAAATTGTCACAACTTGTAAGGTTGTGGATAGACACTGGTTCAGGTGAAAGGGATGGGAGAACGGTCTCACCATCCCTATGTGCAGGGTATTCCATTAAAGGAATCTAGGGACTTGATGGTTTGGTCAATCCCTGAGAGGGGGTTGTGCCCATGCCTGAGTCCAGGGGGTATTTGGGTGGCAGAGATAGCCCATTCCCAGCTTTCCGCTTAACCAGGTGTTCACCCTAGGCTGACCTATGCTGGTGCCCTGGCTCAGCGCTACCTGCCACAGTGCAGGGAGCTAGTCGAACCAGAGCCTATGCAACCAGTCACTTTCTGTAATCAATAAAGTTGTGGCCTAAATTCTGCCAAAAACCAAACCAAAATTTGAGTCTTGTCTGAATTTATTTAAGGGGGAGGTTTAAAGGTCTGAACACGCAAACAGACATTTTAAAACCAAGCATTGATTTTACACAACGTTAGAACATCTGCACAGAATTGATCTCATTTTGATTCTAGAAACATGTCCTTTCACATATATTTATTCTATAATGGGGAAACACAGCTTCTCTGAGAATTTCTAAAATATCTTTACACTCAGTTCCTAGAATTAGACAAGAACATGGTTGCTCATTTCAGGCATTGTGCCAAATCATGGTTAAGAATGTTTAACTGGAGGAACGTGTGTCCACGCTCCAAAGAATTAGAGAGCTGGAGCTCTTCTTGGAAGCAACAGAGCACACCGTATCCACCAAGGAGGAGACAGGGGACTCCCCTGAGAAGGAGGCTAGTTCACCAACACAGGAGCCAAATATATGGAGAAACGTGACTCAAAGAAGTAGGAGGCCCAGGGTTCGCTCTGATTGTTTAGAAATACACAATCGCTTTGAGGTCCTCTCCCCTAGAATGGAAGACGAAGAGCAGACTCCATTTGAGGATCTCTCCCTCGTTACAGTCGATCAGGTATATGAAGACGAGCAGCAAAGTCAGTCCTCAGGGAATGTGCAGGCGACCTTGGAACGGACAGATCACGGAAGAACCCCGACCAAACCTAAGAGGAGGCGTGTAGTGGTGATAGGGGATTCCCTACTGAGGGGAACAGAAGCAGTGATCTCTGCACCTGACAAGATGTCTCGGGAAGTGTGCTGTCTCCCCAGGGCTAAGATCCAAGATGTAACTGACCGACTGCAAGGAATCATAAAACCCACTGACAAATACCCCTTCCTCTTGGTTCATGTGGGAACCAATGACACTGCAAGCAATAGCCTCCAGAAGATCAAAAGAGACTATGAGGCTCTGGGCAGGAAATTGAAGCAATTAAATGCACAAATTGTCATCTCATCTGTCCTCCCAGTTGAACGACGTGGCCCAGGGAGAGAGAGAAAAATAGTGGAAGTGAACAGCTGGCTTCGCAAATGGTGTAAACAGGAACGGTTTGGATTCTTAGATCACGGACTGCAGTTTCTTGAAGATGGACTTCTGGCAAGAGATGGGCTGCACCTCACAACAGTTGGGAGGAATGTTTTTGCCAAAAATCTCAGAAACCTCATCAGGAGGGCTTTAAACTGACTAATGTGGGGGAGGAAGACAGTGCTCCTGAAGGTAGGAGTCTATCAATTGATGAAGATGATCATCCAAATGTCATAGACCAAATGGAGCAAACAGCACGCAGACCCAGTGGTGGGAGGAAAAAATCCTTAAATAAGAGACACGGGGAATGATTAATGGACTTCAATGTCTGTACACTAATGCGCAAAGCATGGGTAATAAACAAGATGAGCTTGAGCTCTTGGTACAGCAAACTAAATATGACATAATAGGCATCACTGAAACCTGGTGGGATAAGTCCCACGACTGGAATGTAATAATGGAGGGTTACAATCTATTTCAGAGAAACAGACCAGACAAGAAAGGAGGAGGAGTAGCGTTATATGTCAGGGATGTGTATACCTGTGAAGAGATCCAAGATTTAGAACCTCAAAGCCAAAGTGAGAGCATTTGGGTCAAAATTAAGGGAGAAAAGAATAACAGGGACCTCATTGTGGGAGTTTACTATAGATCCCCAAGCCAAACGGAGGACATAGATGATGCCTTCCTGGAACAGATGGCCAAGCATGCAAAAGGAAGGGAGATAGTAGTAATGGGGGACTTCAATTACCCGGATATTTGCTGGATGTCAAACTCAGCCAAGAGCATAAGGTCAAACAGATTCCTCACTGGCCTTGCAGACAACTTCATTGTCCAGAAAGTGGGAGAAGCAACAAGAGGAACAGCCATTTTAGATCTGGTCCTAACCAATGTTGATGACCTGGTTAGTGGGGTAGAAGTGGAAGGATCATTAGGCGCGAGTGATCATGCTCTTCTGAAGTTTACTATACAGCGGAAAGGAGCAGTCAAGCATACTAGGACTCAATTTCTTGACTTTAGGAAAGCCGACTTTATAAAACTTAGGGAAGTGCTGGGTGAGATCCCATGGACAGTAATATTAAAAGGAAAGGGAGTTCATGATGGCTGGGAGTTTGTTAAGAGGGAGATAGTAAAAGCACAACTTCAGGCAATACCAATGAGACGGAAACATGGAAGGTGCCTAAAGAAGCCAGGGTGGCTATCTAAAGAACTTTTAACCGAGTTAAGATTAAAAAAGGATGTGTACAAAAAATGGAAAAGGGGGGAAACCACCAAAGAGGAATTCAAACAAATAGCCAGCACGTGTAGACACAAAGCCAGAAAAGCTAAAGCACAGAATGAACTCAGGCTTGCTAGAGAGGTTAAAAGCAACAAAAAAGGCTTTTATGGGTATGTTCGTAGCAAAAGGAAGAACAAAGAAACAGTGGGGTCACTCAGAGGAGAAGATGGTGTAATGCAAACAGGGGACACAGAAAGGGCTGAACTCCTCAATGCCTTCTTTGCCTCAGTCTTCTCCGATAAAGAAAACAATGCCCGACCTGAAGAATTTGGAGCAAAGGATTCAGCAGAGGAAACACAGCCCAGAATAACTAAGGAGATAGTACAAGAATACTTGGCTAGTTTAGATGTATTCAAGTCTCCAGGGCCAGATGAACTGCATCCAAGAGTATTAAAAGAACTGGCAGAGGTGATCTCAGAACCACTGGCAGTCATCTTTGAGAATTCCTGGAGAACAGGCGAAGTCCCGGCAGACTGGAGGAGGGCAAATGTTGTCCCTATTTTCAAAAAGGGGAAAAGAGAGGACCCAAATAATTACCGCCCAGTCAGTCTGACATCAATACCAGGGAAGATTCTGGAGCAGATCATTAAGCAAACAGTCTGTGAGCACCTAGAAAGGAATGCTGTGATCACCAATAGTCTGCATGGATTTCTGAAAAACAAGTCATGTCAGACTAACCTGATTTAGTTTTTTGACAAAATTACAAGCCTGGTAGATGAAGGGAACGCAGTGGATGTAGCCTACCAGCAAGGCATTTGACAAGGTGCCCCATGATATTCTTGTAAAGAAGCTGGTAAAATGCGGTCTTGACTATGCTACCACTCAGTGGATTTGTAACTGGCTGACTGACCGAACCCAAAGGGTGCTCATCAATGGTTCCTCTTCATCCTGGAGAAGAGTGACTAGTGGGGTGCCACAGGGTTCTGTCTTATTCAACATCTTTATCAACGACTTGGATGATGGACTCAAGGGCATCCTGATCAAATGTGCCGATGACACCAAACTGGGAGGGGTGGCTAACACCCCAGAGGACAGGATCACACTTCAAAACGACCTTGACAGATTAGAGAACTGGGCCAAAACAAACAAGATGAATTTTAATAGGGAGAAATGTAAAGTATTGCACTTGGGCAAAAAAAATGAGAGGCACAAATACAAGATGGGTGACACCTGGCTTGAGAGCAGTACATGTGAAAAGGATCTAGGAGTCTTAGTTGACCACAAACTTGACATGAGCCAACAGTGTGACGCGGCAGCTAAAAAAGCCAATGCAATTCTGGGCTGCATCAATAGGAGTATTGCATCTAGATCAAGGGAAGTAATAGTGCCACTGTATTCTGCTCTGGTCAGACCTCACCTGGAGTACTGTGTCCAGTTCTGGGCACCACAGTTCAAGAAGGACACTGACAAACTGGAACGTGTCCAGAGGAGGGCAACCAAAATGGTCAAAGGCCTGGAAACGATGCCTTATGAAGAACGGCTAAGGGAGCTGGGCATGTTTAGCCTGGAGAAGAGGAGGTTAAGGGGTGATATGATAGCCATGTTCAAATATATAAAAGGATGTCACATAGAGGAGGGAGAAAGGTTGTTTTCTGCTGCTCCAGAGAAGCGGACACGGAGCAATGGTTCCAAACTACAAGAAAGAAGATTCCACCTAAACATTAGGAAGAACTTCCTGACAGTAAGAGCTGTTCGACAGTGGAATTTGCTGCCAAGGAGTGTGGTGGAGTCTCCTTCTTTGGAGGTCTTTAAGCGGAGGCTTGACAACCATATGTCAGGAGGGCTCTGATGGTGTTTCCTGCTTGGCAGGGGGTTGCACTCGATGGCCCTTGTGGTCTCTTCCAACTCTATGATTCTATGATTCTAAATATATTTTGGCAGAATTGTCTGAAATGGCAAACCAGAATCTACTATGCGTTGATGTCTGAGTTGATGGGCCATAGTTATATCAATTGTTAACCTCCCCCACAATAAGATTTGTACCTACACAGGGGGTGATTATTAGATATAAACAAGCAACATTAAACCATGGTTTGCCTGTACATTTTGAAGCTCAGAGAACTGTCTCAGTATTGAAATATGATTAGTGCTAGTCATGGGTTGAAGGATTAACAATTTCTAGGTTAATTAAGGACCTTTCCAAATCAAAACCACCCTTTTCAAAAGGGAGAGCACCTTAGCTTTCACTATCCACAGAAAGTGGTATATTACATGCCCCACAGCAAGTTTTTGCCCTGACGTAGTGAAAGGTTGCTGGGATGTCCAAGTGACTGGAAGGATTGCTTTGCATGCGAAAGCACCAGGATCTTTCCGCTTACTAACTGGCACATGAAGGTGTTTTCTTTAATTTGTAAAAGTTAAAAACAAACTCCTATACAGTATTATGGTAAGTGGAGAAGAGTTGGAAGCAGGCGAGGTGGAAATGGGCACCAAGGGGTTGAGAAATCATATTTCAAACTCAGCATCAATCTTTAATCAATTCAGATTTACACTACAGAGTTTTCGTTTCTTCTTTGAGTAAGTCCTTCTTTTATTTCACAACCCCCCTACCCTGCTAGTGTTGCGACAAAGCGACTGTCACTATGTGCATGTCGATCAGGTCCACAAGTCTCTTTAATTATTACTGCAACAATAGAACTGGTCTTCCTCATTCTCCTATTGCCACGAAATGCAATTCCATATTCCAGAATGCAACACTTTCCTGTAGTCGTCATGTACTCCCTTGGACGGCGGTGTTAATTAAAATGTCAGAACGACATTTCTTTCTGCATAAGCGGGTGGTTTTGTTTTCAAAGAAGTGAGCCAAAGCAAGGTGGGAGTAAACCAAAAGCAGGCCATGGGATGATAAGAGAATTACAAATTAAGTTTCACACCTGCATGGAAAGCAGTGATATTGCTGAAACCCAGAGCAGGCTGTGCAATCTGCAGGGAACACTGTGGCTTGTCCAGTGCTCCCTGCTAGATTACCATAGACCTGGGTGACTAGGTTTCTAATAAGCTCCATATGCTGTTTTGCTGCCTCTGTTTCTGGCTGCTGTCTCCTGCAGGGCAGCACCAAGTCTTCTATGTGGAACATTTTCAGTAGGAAAGAAAAAATGATCCTGATCCTAAAATGTTCCATCCAAGCCCCTTAAAGATTATGGATTGTAATACACTATTGGAAGCTTATATTGCTTTGGCAACATTCCCCTGCCCCCTTTGTTTTTGTCTTATTCCAGAGAATTGTGTAGCCCATCAGATTTGGCAAGAATAAACAAAGCCAATTCAGGAGGAAGGCATTGCTTTCTGAATCAGATTTAGCCATGCACAGTATCACGGGAGGCAAAACAGTCGTTTCAGAATGAGCACACTGCTACTCACATCACATTTCATTTATTCTGAAGATATAAACACTTTTTGGTTTGGTTTGGTTTGTTTCTCACTGGAAAGGGACACTTTTAAAACATAATAAAAGTGTACGAGAAATGTACACACACACAAGCATTTCATTTCAGCTCACCACCAGTCATCAAGTTTGAATGTCAGAAAGTGATTGATATAAGACAGAATGAATGTAAAGCCTGATAAATAGCTGTGTCAATTAATAAATCATCCCATTGTTTTCTGTTTTAAAACATTCATTATAGTTTAACATTCATCACCATTTTTAATCTTTCATGAACTGCTCTCTTCACAGATAAGGATACTTTTGCTGTCCGTGAAGAATAATGTGAAAATATTGTCTTTGGTGCCTAACAAAGAGCATCATGTACTGAGATCAATAATCTAATGATTTACAGTATAATCAATTGAACAAGTCACAGAGAATCTCTTCTATATCTTTTTTTAAGTACATCCCTTTAAAAGCTACATATGAATGGTAGAAAATTAGGAGGGCAGCTTTCCCCATCAGCAGATATCAAAACTGAGAAAATCTGCCCCGTCAGGCTACTATTTAAAGAGTCACAGAGTTTCTGTGGAGGAAAAAGTTGGCAATTCCAACGGGTTTTGACCTTTCTGTATACATTATTTGATCACAGAGAAGAAGTGCATAGTTAATTTAGACCTGTGTTTACTCGGAAATAAGTGCCAATGGACTCAATTGGACTTACTCCCAAGTAAGTGAGCAGCCTGAAAGACCCACTGTATACATCTGGGGTGTTTTTTGTGAATGGAAGAAAGGTAAACAAAATAGGAAAGGAGAGAGATTTAATCAATAATAAGGAAATAAAAAAATGGCTAAAACACATTTCCCTTTAAAATCTGGATCAGAAACTCCCTCTCTGGGCCTAAAAAATGCTGATACCCAATTTATTGTTTGGTGATCATCAATTATTTGCTATCCAAGATTCTATCAAAGGTCAGAGGATTTACCCTTCAGGGCTGCAAGATAGGAAAGTCTGAAATACTCAGCAACCACAAAGCGGATTAACACTTTAAAAATCCTCAGCACTTACTTTTCCTGGGTTTATCTGAGCCAATATAAAAGTGATTAGTGTTGAAATCTCACCAAAGTGAGCACTAGCTTATTATTCTATTGCCAGGCATACCTACTGACAGGTAACACTAACCAGAACATTAAATGACAGTTGGGAAACCACCATACAGATAATGTTTACAAATGTAGGAAAATGAATTGCCCAGATACCCTGGAATGAAGACAGGAATGGGATGAATAAGGACCACAAGCCTTTATTAAGAAACAAACAGCAACTTGTACAGCCATTAATTCAGCCTCACTCATTCTGGGTCCCTACAATTTAAGGTGAGAGCTAGGAAGGCCCACCTCCCACCATCTGCCTTACATGAGAAACCCCACATGACTCACAACACCCAATCAGTCTAAGATCTGGTCCGTTTTCCTCATCCCCAGCCAGTCTTAAGGGATGCCGAAGAGTCTCTCACTGCATCCTTCCCACCCTAGCTGCTCATCTTTATGTGTGATGATCCCCACCAAGGTCCAAGGCTAACTCCCCTTAAGGCTGGTCAGAAGACAGGATAGTTGGGTAAGTGTGGTGTAGTGGTTAGGAGTGGTAGATCTGGGGAACCGGGTTCGCGTCTCCGCTCCTCCACATGCAGCTGCTGGGTGACCTTCGGCTAGTCACACTTCTCTGAAGTCTCTCAGCCCCACTCACCTCACAGAGTGTTTGTTGTGGGGGAGGAAGGGAAAGGAGAATGTTAGTCGCTTTGAGACTCCTTAGGGTAGTGATAAAGCGGGATATCAAATCCAAACTCCTGCTCCTTGCCACAAACCTTGCTTTTGATGGAGATCTTGTTTGGAGGAGGACATAAACCAATGACCTTAGTGTGAGGGCAGGTTGGTATAGAGGAAGAATTCATGCAGGTTTGCCTCCTCCCATAATTTCAAGCTTCTCGCACCCTGCGGATTTAATTCCTTGCCCCTGGAGGTCCCAAGGAGGAGGTTAAAACCTTGCAACTTCAGCTCTGAGACATGACTGCCCTGGAGATGGAAGGTAAGGAGAGCAGAACTGGATAATGTCCAGAATCTTAAGAACTGGAGATTCCCTTTAACACTGACGGAAGCAGAATCCATACCTTGGGTTTGGCCTCATGAGGAGACCGTCTCCAATCACAAAATAGCATGGAAAAGTAATGTGCTACAAGCGCAAGCTCACATTCAGAACAAGCAAAAAAGGTTAGACTGTATAGCTTTTGCGTTGGGGAGAGAAAGTGTTAAGGACAAAAGCATTATCACATTACATGATACATGCCACCATGTAGCTGTGTGTCTAGCAGTGCTTAGAAAACATGTGTTTTGTCATTTTAAAAAATGGAAACTGTGACCACAATCCTGAATCTCAGCAGCAGTCGTTTATTGAGGTCAGCAGTCAGCAGACCAGAAACAACCTATACAGTACACCAAAATCCTAAATACGGAACAAATGCAAAACATGTAACGTAGTAACATAAACTGTCCCTCAGTGGATACTAATGACCATTTTACTGTATATTTCATTAAACATCTGTGAACTGCTACTTGGCAAAACACTATGCCAATTTACAGGATAATAGATAAACAACCAGGCTACAGTGCATTGAAATAGCTCACCCCAGTCATCTGATTTGACAGGTTCAGATCATGTGAATCACAATCCTGAACATTTTAGCTTAGCAGTAACCTCAGAGACTTTATTGGGATGCCTGCCAGCTAACTCGTTCAGGAACAGCAGCCAAATTAAGAAGACCCGTAGCTATGACACCCTGTGAAGCATTCACTGTGTGAGCCAGGGACAGAGGAGCAGAGAATGAATATGCCACGTCTAGAAGATGTTCTGCTGTTAGCTCCCCAGGCTTCTTTTGGATAAGACAAGTGTCTACGCAGAGCTCAGCTCTTTGCTAACGCACGCTCAAGGCTTCTATGGAGACCAGCTGTTTCAGCAGCCCAGCGAAGAGCTGGTATCACCCAAAGCAGCACCCAGCAGGAATAATGTGTTAATGTGACATTTATGGGGGGCAAATTAACATAATGCATGCATATTGCTGCCAGAAATGAGAATAGCTTCAAGAGCATTGTGCCACATTGTAGTATGAAAAATATTGTGTTATAGGTAATGTCCTAGGAGTGGATAGATAATCTGTGTATTTGATAACTTGGAAATTACACCAGGTGCTACAGCAGCCATTTGGCAAACACATGGAAGGCAATTTCTCCTCCGACTTTCTGTAGCTCATGGGCATATATTACCAAACACATCTTGGAAAATGCTTTCATTTCTTTTCTGACACCATCTAGAATGGCAACATGTGCACTGACTAGTAATGCTTACCAAATTTCCCCCCATGTGACTTGCTATTGTCTTTGGATTTTCAGGTTCTGAATTACCTGATCTTACCTGGGGACTGGAAGTTAAGTGTGAGAGTTCTGCCAGTCTGATTTGTGTTTTTATTTACACAATTCTGACACAAGAACACATTTGCACAATTCACTACAATTTTCACTATTTGTGTTGTTGTTTCCCGCCTAGGTTACTAATGCATGCAGACATATAAGTATCTTAAATAACCCACCACGCAAATTATCATATCAGAATTCCTTTTAGCACAAATATATATTCATTGTGCATGTGCGCACCAGTATCCTGTAAAAATAAAAATACATAAACTGAATCGTATGTCAAATTCAAAGATTTGTATCCAGTGAAGTTGTTCCATTCTCACAGGACTTTTTGCTCATTCTAGGGGTTGCCCAACCTTCTGGGGCAAATTCGGTAAGGTGGAGAGAGGGAAGAGGGAAGTTCCGCTGCACAAGCAGAAGTCCTTGCACTAATGGGATGACTTCACAAACCTAATTTATAAATTCTCCTTCGAAGGAAGGAAGGAAGGAAGGAAGGAAGGAAGGAAGGAAGGAAGGAAGGAAAGAAAGGAGGAGACAACAGGACACAGGAAACTTGTGGAAGAGTAATGAATCAGGATGAGAGACAGCAATTCATTCCTAATGTTTACTAAATAAAGTCAAGAGAGTTGTGTTCCCCAGCATATTTCTGTTTATTCAGATACTGCACACTTGTAAATTGCTTTATTTATTTATTTTTTTCAGTTGCTTGGAATATCCACAAGTAGAACCTTACCCCTGGACATTTATTTCAGCCTTTTAATTCTTCATTTCTGTTGGGCTATTTTCCTTTTTACTATTGAATATGTATTTCTCTACAGTTGACTTTTGGAAATGAAGATTTTTAACTCAGTGTGTGTACATGTGAATAATATAGTTCAGATAGTGGGCACGGGTGTGGGAAATTTCTGTTTTTTCTTTTTAACTACAATTCTAACACACTTTCTAGAATTTTTGCAAAGGAAGTGACTGTAGCCTGAGATGCAAAAGAATCTGGAGATTTTAGTAGTTCTCCTCTTAACTGAGATTGGATTTTACAAGTCCCCAAAGTTCTTCTCTGAAGCAGAAACCTATGAGACATTTACCAACAACTCTAGTCATTATGCAATTTGCCTTTGATCCACTGTCTTAATTCCCGGGAGGAGAAGGAATCACAGGGGAGCGGGTGAACTATTGTCATTTGCTGAATTTGGCGCTAGGAAAGCCAGGCTGCTGCATCTGGCTCCTCCTTGTTATCAAAATGCCAGCCTTCAGGCTGCTCCTAATTATACAGGTGCGCATTGCTCACGCATGTCATGCTCATATAGCTTTAAGGCCTAAAACTAAGGGTCAGGAAAAAGCAGGCTGAGAATGATAACTTATATACTAAATGCTATTGCCAAATACCAGTTTCTGCATTTGTTCGGTCATGTGGGGAATTGGGACAGGGCTTGGTTGGAAGCTCCAATTTCTTAGGCTCTCACTTGAGCAGAGGGAAGGGGATTAAATCGCACTGGACTTTTCCCCCTCTCTGCCTCAGTTTCTGGGCACCCAGGCACTTTCAGTGGAATTCCTCCCTGAATTGCCTCTCAAGTCCAGCTCTTTAATGCTGGTCCCCATGCACTTCTCTTTCTTCCATATGCCCCTTGTGACTGCAAGATGCCTGATCACAGGGGTTCAGCGTTCTTCTTCACCATCAAGGCAACAGGGTGACTGGTTCCTAATGTGTCTTCTGGCCTTCATTAATGAGCCACCCCAGCCTCACCTTCTTTCCCTCCCCACTCCTGACACAGGCTACAAATCTACACCACCCTGCCAAGAACCCTTTCACACCAGCACAAGCTGGAAAGGAGTCACATCTCCTAAGGACTCTTCTTCAGCAGTGATGTTGGTTTACTCTGCCCCCTAGCCAGGAACATTGCAATCTCCCAGCTAAAACTCAAAAGAAGAAGAACCCAGAGCTATGATAATTTCAACTGACAGAAGCAGCAGGCAGTTCTCTGGAGAAGCACAAAAACAAGCACAAGTTCTTTCTGATGGTTAGCTGGACAGACACTATCTTACATTTACATTTAAAAGGAAATGAATGCATATGTGTTTTAACGTAGTGTAGGGGGGAAAGGAGTTTCAGAAGAGACAGCCCCTAGAGCAGTTTGAGAACATCAAACAAAAAGGCCTCCAGCATGTTCTCCCAATGTGACACCTTTGTTCGTTCAGCCCCAGCCTGCAGGCACATTCCCTGTGACACACGAAAGGTTCCTCATATCAGAAAGATACAAAATACAAATGAATTGCCAACCTGTACGTTCATCTGCCCATCTCCACCACTCACAATTTATAATGGAATATTTATTTACAAATCAGATTGAGGAAGCACTATTTGTAAATGTCACTGAACACCCCAGAGCAGGTAGTGAATGTAGTTGCCTGTCTGTTCACGTTTATAGAAGCAGATATTTTCCTTGCAGTCGGTCTTCAGAGTCCTTCTGTTTATTCTCAGCTTTGGACTTTGGTGTTTTTGTGTGCCGTCTATTTTCATTTCCCACCTGAGTTGGTTCTCTATCTCTGTCCACTTTTTCGTCTCTCTTAATGTATCTACAGTAACATGCAAACCCTACAAGCCCATGCAGACTCTGTGCTTTATTATGAATGCAGAAGGCAGCCATCACACTAAACAGAAGCACCATATTTCCAATTCAATCACATTTCCTACCATTTCCTAGGACCCCTCCTAATGCTGCAAGTTATATGACATGGGGACATTTTGACTGATTGCTTCTATGCCTGGAAGTATCTTGTTGAAATGCTTCATATATACCTACTGCTCTCATGTAAGCAAACAACAAGCACAAATAAATACTAAGCATAGAAGAAAAATGTGTGTACTGCAGAGGTGCTGCCTATGTCTTTAGTATTAGCAGTTTCACAGAGAGGATCTTAAGGGAAAGTAACTTAAATTTTAAAAGACGCTTTCAGTGTCACATTTTCTGCAAGGAAGAGAAGCCTTTGGGGGGATACTTGCATCAAGGTGACATAAAAGTTTGAAATACATGGGAAATAATCAAGAATGCAATCACTTACAGCCAGGGGCGGAGGAAGGGGTGTGTGGTGGGGGACGGTAACCCCGGGTGTCACCACTGAGGGGGTGACAAAATGCCAGGCGGCACTCACTGCGGGGCCTGCAACGAGCCCGAGCCATGTCTCCTGGGAGAGACACGGTGGCTTGGGCGCCCACGGGCTCCGCGCTGCCCCAAACAGTCCACCCCCTCCCCCTCAGCTGTAGGGCGGCTGGGTGGGAGGAGACAGGCAGACTCCTTGGAGGCCCCGCGGAGCGCCCTGCCCCAGCTGGCCCTGCCCCGCGGGCACAGGGCACACGTGCCGCCCCAGGAACCTGACCAGCTTGCTCTGCCATTCACAGAGCAGCTGTGTGGAATGTAGCAATGTTCTCCGCATTGCTCTGTGAATGGCATTTCCTCGCACACTTAAGACAACAGAGTTAAGCCATTTCCTGGTTAAGTCATTATGGTCTCCCAGTTCCTTTTTTTCCTGGGGCTACTCAGGGTGCTTAGTACCGGCACCTTTCCCCACATGTTAAAGATGAGGCACTTAATGTAACAATTTCATGGTGAATTTCACCGGCACCTCCCCCCCCTTCTTTTTCTTTTTATAAAAGCACTTGCGTCTTCCCCACAGGAAAACTGAATATTCCAGGTTTGAGTCTCAACTTCTGCAGATCTTAGCAGGAGGAGATCATTTCTTACCTCCAAAGCTGTCCCCTCCTACCTACTGGTAGATTGTATCTTGGAAACTTGCATGTACAATTGCTTGGGAGAATTATGGACAGTTGCTTCAACCAATGCCCTACTGCTGACTCTTCATCCCTTGGTCTTAACACCACCATAAATCAGGCAATGCTGCATTTTAATCTCAATGGGTGGCCTCTGCGTCTCTGCTCATCACAGTTTTGATGTTCGACAACACATAACTCACTTTTCACAGGCAGAGAGATCTAGCAGTACAACAAACGAACGATCAGGCTGGGGCTCCCATGTGACCTGAAGAGATGTACTTCATCATTTTTATGAACACTCCTACAAATTCCTCATGAACTGAAGCTTGGCAAGGAGGAGAAATGTCAATACATTCAAATTACAGGGGAGAAAACATGGGCATTTCCTTCTGATTGGTGTCATTGGAATGGAATCTAAGGTATACATATTTGTCTCATATTTCCAACTGGGGGGAGTTTTACAGTGCTGTAGGGTTTAGTAGTTTTCTTTGGTTAAACTGTAGCATTATAGCATCTTTGCAATATGTGTTTTGTTTACAATTATCCAACTAGAACATTGTGAAGGTAAACACACTTCAATATACCAGAAGCGCAGTCTACCTCACATTCCCACAGAGCAACAAGGCTTCACCAGGCCACTGCATTCAAACTGCAAAGTATTATATTTATTTTTTGCTAATTCTTTGTTCTTTAAAATAAGTGCAAGGCTGCTACGTCTTTTTTTTTTTATCGTCATAACAAATTCTTGCTCAGGGCAACAGCAGCAAAAATAAAATCCAGGTTTCTTACATGTTGCACAAAACAAAGTGCAAACAAGTCAAGGTCCCGTGCTCAACAATTTGATCTGTTTAGAAACGACATTATCAAACACTATCTGCCCAAGCAGAAGGATTACTGGGTTTCACTATTTAACTTCCCAGAATGCAAACACTGAAAGAAAATTCTATTTTGTCAAAATCCATTGAGCCAGCATAGTGCTGAAAGGGTTTGGGCATTTTCCAGACAGATCCCTTGTGCTTGCAGTGTCCATGCATAGCCGCAAAATATTGTTGTGCCCCTCAGAGGTACCAATTTATATCTGAATTAATGCTGCACCAATTGTTACCTACTTGGACTTTGATTTCTGGTTGAAAGGTTGCCATCTCAAGAAGTCCCATTAAAGAACAGTCTCCTTCCTGCAAACAACCTATGCTTGAATTAAAGGAGGGAGGGGCAAATCTGTGATTTTTGTGACGAGGCCCCTTAGCTACTGTTTTGGAATATTCCAGCGGTTGGGGAGGGGGGAGAACTTGCCCCCTATCCTTATTCAAGGCCCCTCTCCACAAGGTCTCTCTTCTACCATGTGTGGGGCTGAGGAAAGTTGCTTTGTTTACTCTGCCTATTCAGCACTTATCCAAAAGACAGCTCAGTAGTAATGTGAATGTTCAATGAATATCATGCATTTAGTTGAGGATAAACCAAAACTGAGAAATGTAAGTATTATTTTTGTAGCTTTTTAAAAACCCACAACAGTCCCAACATAGAACTGAATAAAAATGGGGTAGTTTCAAAAGTTGCTCATGGACAGAAAGAAAAACACGTGAGGGGTAAGGAACCCTTTCCAGCCTGAGGCTCAAATTCCCTTGAGGGGCAGCTTTCTAGGACTGGACATGCCAGTGGTAGACAGAACCAGGGGCAAAGGTAGGTGGATCAACAGATGTGACTCTTATCTCTGTCCTGTAGGGCACACCCCAGCCATGCTAAAGAGGCAGAGATTTCTGACCAGGGCTGCACCAATCTAAAGGAAGAAAGCCTCCATATATCAAGTGAGGGAGGAGAACCTGTTCCCTGGAGAAATGGTTGCAAGAAGAAAAAGAGCAACAAACTCCAAAAGCTGGATCGGACAAGCTACAAAAAAATACCATTGGTCTTTTATAGCACTTTTGGATATTTTCCACCAGTTTCTTCTGAAATTATGTTTTTACAGCCATATCCAAGACCAGGGGTTGCCCAGTTTTGGGGGGCTAGTGGCCACACTGTGCATTTTTAGAGTGATGTGGGCACCAGTCACAAAATGGCAGCCATGGGAGCATGGCATAACACAACATAGTTGCCATGCTGGGGCATAGCACAGGAAAAAATTAGACTGAATACAGTCATGGGGAAGCTTTCCCGATAATTGCATTTCCATACTAGAAAAAAGATCAAGCTGCTGAATTTATTTCTGACATACAACTGTTAAAGGCATGAGAACCCTGCTTTCTCCCAATGCTAACAAAAGCTCAAGCTGTGATCCTGTGCCCACTTACCTGGGAGTAAGCCCCAGACTAACTTCTGAAGTATACATGTATACCACTGTACTGTGAGTTAACTATACAGTGATTTTTTGATGAGTGTGTGGACAGAAGCTCCTGCACAGCAAGAGACATGTCTAAGTGCTTTTACAAAGTTTTCACATTTATTTTTTAATTGCTGCACCTACTAACACTTGCTTTCATTTATCTGCCCCCACCATGCTGCCACCTGAATGGCACCATCCCGCATGGCAGGGACGGCCTTCCTAAGCATCTTTCAGTGTGTTACTCCAAAGTCCTGGAGGGATAGAATTGCAGTGACAGACTGATAAGGCAGAGCAATAGAGTTTAGCCATGCTAACGATGAAACACGCTGTCTTGGGACTGACTTGTTTGCAAATGCTTGCGTGCAAGGAGAGAAGAGCTTGTTTACTGAAGATGCAAGGAATAGGTTATCTGAAATACCCCAAAGCATTAGTACAATTGCACAGTTTTTCAGAAAGTGAAGTAGAAAACACCTGCCAGTTTGTATTATTACTGGTGCACTCTTCCTTTTGCAGGCCTTTGTCAGTCAGACTAAGCAGAGAATGAACCCAGGCTTAAGCTGAATGTGCTGATCAACAGGAAGCCAGAGTCAAGAGCACGTGACTGATAATATTATAGCCACCCCTCTGAAGTGATATAACATAGTTTTAATCCTTCAAAGACAACATGCCTAACATAATTAGACATGAAGGGATGGTGTGCCTTGTTCTTGTAATGGAAAGGAAGGTGTTTATTCAAACTAATCCCTCTGCCTCCAAAATCCCATATACTGTATTGCAACCATGTGAAACTTTTAACACCTCCCTTCCTCCCAGCTATTTCACACTCACAAGATCACATGAGGCAAATGAGATACCCTCAGGCTGTGTGCTTCTTGGTAATGGATCAAACAATGTAGAGGATTTGTGCAAACACTGGTATACAAAGCTAACTACACTGGCTAACTAACAAACAGTTGGAACATAAACTAATGAATGTTTTGTGCCTCAGTGCTGGGGACTCATATGGCCACACCTTACAAGTCACACCTGCATGAAGAGAGGCAGCCCTTGGGAACACTATCAAAGAACAAAAAGAGAGGACATCAGCCATTTTGAGATTTGGGATTTGATGCAGATAGAACTGGACACAGCTGTGACTTCAATTTTCCGTGGTACCACCTTACAAAGTTTGCAGCAGCAAATATACACAGCTGACGGAAGCAAACTGCAGGGCCACCTGCCTTTCCCAGGGACATTTCACTTATCTTAAACTGTTTGTTTCGAACCTGTCATGGAAATGTATCTACATCATCAGAGGGAGGAGGCGGAGATGCGGGCAGGTGTTCCAAGGGCTAACCATATTGGGGGAAAGCGGAGGAAGGCCCGCAAGCACTTCTCCCATAGATTTGTAGTGGTAGACTAGCATAGATGGTCTGATCTGCGGGTTTACTTTGGGCGCTATTCCCCCTCCTTCCTCCCGCCCCGCCTGATGGAACTGAGAGCTGCAGATGGAGCATGAGTGAAAAGATACAGAACTGAAGCAGCATCTTCGCAGGTTGGAATTCGTTTTGCACAAAATGTGGTTGCTGCTTGTAGTTATTTAATTGCAGTGTTTCATCAGCTGATGTCTTGAGCAGCAACCTCTGGAAACGAAGGGCTAAAAACCGGCGCTGCTCTTCAAAATTACCTGGTCCCTTTTAACTTCATATTTCAGCTGGTTGACTAAAATCCCTTATTTTCAAATCTGTAAGTTGACAGCTATGCCAGAGGGGCTGCTTCCCCCGGCCCCCATGGGTCCAACGCCCAGTTTCCCAGGAACTTACATGGTTTTTTGGGGGGGCGCAGCGGTGAGCAGGAACCTGTGCAAATAGCACATGCCATTCATGCATCCACACTAAAGTTAAGGACTGAACAAGACTGATGTCAGTTTCTCTCTCTCTCTCTCTCTCTCTCTCTCTCTCTCTCTCTCACACACACACACACACACACACACACAAACCTATTAGAAATGCATTTCCCAATACCTTCCGCACTGCAGAAACTAGATGTTTATAAAACAACACTTAGAATAGGTAGAGCTCAGATGCAAGATAGACTTTAAAGCCAGTGAAATCCTCAAAACATGTACAGCAATAACTGAGTTTACAAATATACTTTTGGTTAAAAGCTGCCAAAATATTTAGCTCCAATACAAGAACAATGTAAGCCAAAAATAAAATGCAGCCCTTCAAAAATGGAAAATAGTAGAAAGATGTGTACAGTGGTACCTCAGGTTACAGACGCTTCAGGTTACATACGCTTCAGGTTACAGACTCCACTAACCCAGAAATAGTACCTCGGGTTAAGATCTTTGCTTCAGGATGAGAACAGAAATCGTGCAGAGGTGGCGCAGCGGCAGTGCAAGGCCCCATTAGCTTCAGGTTAAGAACAGTTTCAGGTTAAGAACGGACCTCCAGAACGAATTAAGTATGTAACTAGAGGTACCACTGTATTTAAATGCTGATGATCTGCATTTCATTTGACTTAATCTCTCTCTCTCTCTCTCTCTCTCTCTCTTTCTCTCTTTCTCTTTCTCTCTCTCATTTCTGCCTATCAGAAGATTTCCATGTGTTGTCAAATATTGTTACTGCTTAGATGATAATAATAATAATAATAATAATAATAATAATAATAATAATAATAATTTATTATTTGTACCCCACCCATCTGGCTGGGTTTCCCCAGCCACTCTGGGCGGCTTCCAACAAAGATGAAAAATACACTAAAATGTCACATATTCAAAACTTTCCTGAACAGGGCTGCCTTCAGATGTCTTCTGAATGTCAGGTAGTTGTTTATTGCTTTGACATCTGATGGGAGGGCGTTCCACAGGGCGGGCACCACTACCGAGAAGGCCCTCTGCCTGGTTCCCTGTAACTTGGCCTTTCGCAGTGAGGGAACTGCCAGAACGCCCTCGGAGCTGGACCTCAGTGTCCGGGCAGAACGATGGGGGAGGAGACGCTCCTTCAGATATACTGGACCGAGGCCATTTAGGGCTTTAAAGATCAGCACCAACACTTTGAATTGTGCTCGGAAACGTACTGGGAGCCAATGTAGGTCTTTCAAGACCCGTGTTATATGGTCTCGGCGGCCGCTCACAGTCACCAGTCTAGCTGCCACATTCTGGATTAGTTGTAGTTTCCGGGTCACCTTCAAAGGTAGAGCGCATTGCAGTAGTCCAAGCGGGAGATAACCAGAGCATGCACCACTCTGGCGAGACAGTCCGCAGGCAGGGAGGGTCTCAGCCTGCGTACCAGATGGAGCTGGTAAACAGCTGCCCTGAATACAGATTTGACCTGTGCCTCCATGGACAGCTGTGAGTCCAAAATGACTCCCAGGCTGCACACCTGGTCCTTCAGGGGCACAGTTACCCCATTCAGGACCAGGGAATCCTCCACACCTGCCCGCCTCCTGTCCCCCAAAAACAGTACTTCTGTCTTGTCAGGATTCAACCTCAATCTGTTAGCCGCCATCCATCCTCCAACCGCCTCCAGACACTCACACAGGACCTTCACCGCCTTCACTGGTTCCAAAGAGAGGTAGAGCTGGGTATCATCCGCATACTGATGAACACCCAGCTCAAACCTCCTGATGATCTCTCCCAGTGGCTGCATGTAAATGTTGAAAAGCATGGGGGAGAGGACAGAACCCTGAGGCTCCCCACAAGTGAGAGCCTAGGGGTCTGAACACTCATCCCCCACCACCACTTTCTGAACACAGCCCAGGAGGAAGGAACAGAATCACTGTATGACAGTGCCCCCAGCTCCCAGCCCCTCAAGACGGTCCAGAAGGTTGTTATGGTTGATGGTATCAAACGCCGCTGAGAGATCCAGCAGAACTAGGAAACAGCTCTCACCTTTGTCCCTAGCCCGCCGGAGATCATCGACCAGTTCGACCAAGGCAGTTTCAGTCTCATGATGAGGCCTGAATCCCAACTGGAAGGGATCCAAATGGTCCGCTTCTTCCAGGCGTGCCTGGAGTTGTTCAGCAACCACTCGCTCAATCACCTTGCCCAAGAATGGAAGATTTGAAACTGGGCGATAGCTGGCCATATTGGCAGCATCTAAAGATGTTTTTTTTAGGAAGCAGTTTGATAACCGCCTCTTTTAGTGGGTCTGGGAAGGCTCCCTCACAGAGAGAAGCACCCCGCGTAGCCATTTACCCAGGCGGGGGCAGGAGAGTTGGGGCAGCAAATCAACTTTACTAAGAGACAAGATCCATTTGGCTCCTCCTCCTCCTTTCCTTGAACTGTTTCCAGTTCGGCTGGTTGTTAGTAAGAATCTTTATATTACTCCACATACCTGAGTTTGCTTGGATTTCTTTGCCCTCCTCATCCCTGCATTCATTTGTGCTATGTCTTTTAGATTGTAAACCTGCAAGCAGGAGCTTCTTTTTATTGAGAATGTAAGCTATTCTAGGCCCCTTCATGGATCACTGCCTTGTCGTGGCGAAGGGGCTTGAAGAACTCAGAGACGCTATGAGTCATGCCGTGCAGGGCCACCCAAGATGGACAGGTCATAGCCGAGAGTTTAGAGTAAACGTGATCCATCTGGAGAAGGAACTGGCAAACCAATCCAGTATTTTGCCAAGGAAACTCCATGGACATAAAAAAGGAGAATCTTTGAGAAGAAAGTGAGGGTTTCCAAGGCATGCTCTGGTTCATGGGGTCACGGAGAGTCAAACACGACTAAGATGACTAAACAACAACAAAAGCTATTCTGGGAGCCTTTTCAACTGAAGACCAGGGTAAAAATGTTTCAGAAAAATACATGATTGTGTATATCTATATATACACAACTACTGAATGTGCAGGGAGTCTTTTTTCACCAGATGTGGATTTAGGGCAGCATGACTGGTTCCACTGTATGGAGTGCCAAGCCTAGGGGGCGCTGCAGGGGGCACAACTATGGAATAGTGAATTGAGCAGAACAGAAGGCGAGAGGCAAGATGATGCTGAAATTTGAAAGATCAAAGTAAGCCCCTGTTTCCACCTTGGCCAGCAGCATGCCTGAGTAACAAACATGTCCCTGTATAAAAATGAAGCAGAACTGGGAATTATTTTTATATTCACCCAATATAAACTTTTCATCTTTTCATCTCTCCTGTGGACTCTCCTGTGTGAGTGTCTGAGGGCCCTGCTCCTTCCTGCCACTTACCACCTGGCCCAGGGCGGGGCCTGAAGCCTCACAGGGACTGCGGCGCTCTGCTGCCCAGGAGGACTCTCCTGTGTGAGTGTCTGGGGCCCCTGCTCCTTCCTGCCACTTACCACCTGGCCCAGGGCGGGGCCTGAAGCCTCACAGGGACTGCGGCGCTCTGCTGCCCAGGAGGACTCTCCTGTGTGAGTGCCGGAGGGCCCTGCTCCTTCCTGCCACTTACCACCTGGCCCAGGGCGGGGCCTGAAGCCTCATAAGGACTGCTGCGCTCTGCTGCCCAGGAGGACTCTCCTGTGTGAGTGCCGGAGGGCCCTGCTCCTTCCTGCCACTTACCACCTGGCCCAGGGCGGGGCCTGAAGCCTCACAGGGACTGCGGCGCTCTGCTGCCCAGGAGGACTCTCCTGTGTGAGTGCCGGAGGGCCCTGCTCCTTCCTGCCACTTACCACCTGGCCCAGGGCGGGGCCTGAAGCCTCATAAGGACTGCTGCGCTCTGCTGCCCAGGAGGACTCTCCTGTGTGAGTGCCGGAGGGCCCTGCTCCTTCCTGCCACTTACCACCTGGCCCAGGGCGGGGCCTGAAGCCTCACAGGGACTGCGGCGCTCTGCTGCCCAGGAGGACTCTCCTGTGTGAGTGTCTGGGGCCCCTGCTCCTTCCTGCCACTTACCACCTGGCCCAGGGCAGGGCCTGATGGGCCGCACTAGGACAGTTGCTGTTACTGCTGGAGGGGTGCAGAGTGCTTTTAAAATGTTTTTAAAAATTTCTTTTGAATTTTTTGTATGTGGGGTGGGTGGGGGTGGGATGGATGTTTATTGGGCCAGGGAATTTGTTTGATTTTACATTTTTGTAATTTTTACTGTTTTTTGTTTGTATTGTTTTATGGTTGTTGTTTTTTAAGGTGTTTTTTTGTTCTTAAGGGGAGGGGTCAGGGCTGCCGGGGAGTAAGTCCCAGCCAACAAAATGGCTGGGGCATGTTCCACAGGGGGGGATGCACTGTGACAACCGATCTCAGTGATCACGTGTAGGAGGAAGAGTTACGCTAAGACCAGACCATGTCATTACAGAGGGGGCAGGTTTAGTCGTTGTCTGAGGACTATCCCCGCCTCTGGGTCTGGTCCTGACTGGATGGATACTAGAATCAGCAAGGGATACCCACATGACCTGAAGGTGCTGCTGTGCAATGCCAGGTCAATGATTCATAAGACCACTGCCATCCATGACTTGATCATGGATGGAGGACTTGACCTGGCATGTGTAACAGAGACTTGGTTGGATGAAGCAGATGGGCCTGTCCTTGCCGCTGCTTGTCCACCAGGTTTCTCTTATGCACAGCAACCCAGGTCACGTGGGCGGGGAGGGGGGGTTACAGTGATTTTTAGGAAGTCATTAGTTTGCACCAGGCGTCCTATTGGGAAGACCCAGTTTTCCGAGTGCATGTTCTGGAAGTTGGGCAATAGGGGCAGTACAGGATTCCTTTTGGTGTACTGACCTCCCCGCTACACCAAGGATTCCCTGCCCGAGCTGCTTCAGGTTGTGGTGGATGTTCTCCTGGAGACACCTAGCTTGGTTGTCCTAGGGGATTTTAACATCCATGCCGACACGACCTTACAAGGGGCCGCTCGGGATTTTGTGGAAAGCATGGCCTCCATGGGGCTGTCCCTGAATAAGTCTGGCCCAACCCATAGCCGCGGACATGCCTTGGACCTGGTGTTTACCTCTATGGATGTTGGTGATCTGACACTAAGTAAAAGCGAAATGAAAGAAGTGCCATGTTCAGATCACTTCCTGGTGCAACTGGACTTCTCTGCGACCCATCCCTTCTGCAGGGAGGTGGGACCGATTCGGATGGTCCGCCCCCGCCACTTAATGGATCCAAATGGTTTCCAGAGAGTGGTAGGGGATGCTTTATCCCATGTTGATGGCCTTTCGGCTGATTCCCTGGTGGCCCGCTGGAATGTGGAGTTAACCAGGGCTATTGACTGTTTGGCTCCGAAGCGCCCTCTCCGATTGCATGGAGCCCGGACAGCCCCGTGGTTTTCCATGGATCTGAGGGCAATGAAACAATCGTTGAGACAGCTAGAGCGCCGGTGGCGGATAACTCATTCCGAATCTGACCGGACACAGGTTAGAGCTCAACGTCGAGCCTACCAAGTGGCGATAGCGACGGCGAAGAAGACCTTCTTCGCCGCATCTATTGCATCTGCAGAAAACAGCAGCAGGAGACTTTTTCAGGTGGTTCACAATTTAGCGGAACCACCTGCGACTTCGGGGCCCAGTACGGGCCACATGATCTCCTGCAATGATTTGGCAAAGTTTTTTGCAGATAAAATCGCTCAGATTCGGGAAGAAGTAGACTCCACTGTGGGAGCAGGGCCAGGGCGGGAGAGTGCTAGAGTCCTGTCTAGTCAAGTTGTGTGGGATCAATTCCAATCTGTTACCTCCGAGGATGTGGACAGGCTGCTTGGACGAGTGAAACCAACCACCTGTCTCCTTGATCCTTGCCCATCCTGGCTTATAAAAGCTTCGTGGGGTGGTGAATGCTTCCCTCCGTGAGGGAGTCTTCCCAGACCCGCTGAAAGAGGCGGTTATTAAACCGCTTCTTAAAAAACCATCTTTAGATGCGGCCACGATGGCCAATTATCACCCAGTCTCAAATCTTCCATTCTTGGGCAAGGTGATTGAGTGAGTGGTTGCTGAATAAATCCATGCATGCCTGGAAGAAGGGGACCATTTGGATCCCTTCCAGTCGGGATTCAGGCCTCATCATGGGACTGAAGGACCAGGTGCGCAGCCTGGGAGTCATTCTGGACTCACAGCTGTCCATGGAGGCACAGGTCAATTCTCTGTCCAGGACAGCTGTTTATCAGCTCCATCTGGTACACAGGCTGAGACCCTCCCTGCCCGCGGACTATCTCGCCAGAGTGGTGCATGCTCTGGTTATCTCTCGCTTTGACTACTGCAATGCACTCTATGTGGGGCTACCTTTGAAGGTAACCCGGAAACTACAATTAATCCACAATGCGGCAGCTAGACTGGTGACTGGGAGTGGCCGCCGAGACCATATAACACGGGTCTTGAAAGACCTACATTGGCTCCCAGTACGTTTCTGAGCACAATTCAAAGTGTTGGTGCTGACCTTTAAAGCCCTAAACGGCCTCGGTCCAGTATACCTGAAGAAGCATCTCCACCTCCATCGTTCTGCCTGGACACTGAGGTCCAGCGCCGAGGGCCTTCTGGCGGTTCCTCACTGCAAGAACCCAAGTTACAGAGAACCAGGCAGAGGGCCTTCTCAGTAGTGGCGCCCACCCTGTGGAACACCCTCCCACCAGATGTCAAAGAGAAAATAACTACCAAACTTTTAGATGACATCTAAAGGCAGCCCTGTTTAGGGAATCTTTTAATGTTTAATAGGTTATTGTATTTTAGTGTTTTGTTGGAAGCTGCCCAGAGTGGCTGGGAAAACTCAGGCAGATGGGCGGGGTATAAATAATAAATTATTATTATTATTATTATTATTATTATTATTATTATTATTATTATTATTTGAAGTGCAAAGCAGTTCCCTGCCCATTAAATCTACTGGCCAAATAATATTGCCTTGGACCTGATCACTATAGAAACCTTTCTGGGGCCAGCCATAGAAAATACCGGAAGCTGCAGAAAGAAAACCATGCTCTAAATTATAATGGGTCTTGAGTTGTGGCTGTGTCATTGCCCCAGACCATCGTATCACAATGACCTGAGCAAGATGTCACAATAGAAAATTAGTATCTCCTCAGGCTGAAATACACCAAGCACCATATGCAATTAATTTTAATGGAGCCTGTCTGGGAAGAGGGCACAGGAATGATACCATGGAGAAGCAGCACACAAACCTTAGTGAGCCTTTTGGACCACACACAAGCAATTAGGCATAGAACTGTACACACCAAAGAACGAGGATAAAAGGAACCATTGCCGTCCTTGCTGAGCACTAGGGAATAATCAGTGTCTGAGAAATAAATAGACCCATATTCATATATACTAATTAAATTAGTATACCACCCATCACAGTGCAGTTCACAACACAAAACACATGTATGTGTGCACAATTTTACTCCCATGGGAATCAGCGGTGGACTTTGAGAGAGGACTCCAGCTGCTTTGCCCCACAATGTTGCTGTGAAAAGATCATGGAGCATCCCTGGGAGGAAAAAGAGGGCTACCCCGTTGATCTACTTGGGACAGTGATGTGCCCCCCCCCCCAATGCTCCTGGAAGGGTGTCCTTCCATAGAAACATTATGGAGTGAAAAGATGATGGACATCACTAGGAGCACGTCAAATTCTTTCTGTGACAGCTAAACAGCTTTTGGGGGGGGGGGAGAAGCCTCTTCTGCGTGCTACAAATCAAGTCCCCTAGTCCTGAAATTTGTGAGAATTTGGCCAGTTCACCCCTGAAAAGTGGGGAAAGTGGCCCCCTACATTCACAGTGAGAAAATGGAGCTTGCAGGGTAGAGAGGCACCTTCAGAACAGCACTAGTTTTAAAACAGGCAATTCTTTGCTATATTATGGGATGCTACCAAAACATACTGGAGCAGGAACCGGCAAGCCACTCCAGTATCCCTGCCAAGAAAAGTCCATAGATAAAGACAACAGGCGTGCCTGGTGTGCTCTGGTCCATGGGGTCACGAAGAGTCAGACACAACTACACGACTGAACAACAACAACCAAAGCATGCAGAAACATGTTTCATCCTAAAGCCAACAAGTTTAAAATAAAAATAAAAAAACCAAACAGCATTACTTATTTTCACATTCATAATTTAAAAGCACTGATCTCCACTCACTTGAAAATACGGGACACTTCCTAAGTGAGTTATGTACATTCTTGCTTTTCCTCACCTTTGAACACCACAATGGAGATCTCCCATCAGGCGCTATCCAAATGTGCTTTAGTTCACACAAGCCTGCAGGCGCACCACTCTATGGGGCCAACGTGTCTCAGGCTCCCGAGAAGAGCTTTGTCCGCCCTATAATCAATTACTTATAACTCTACCAGACATCTCACTCTCTGATCCCCCCCACAAGCCATTAGATGTCATTTCCATGGTCTTCGGTGAAATATCACCCGTGTGTTTGCCTCTCTGGGCTTCTTTGGGAGGAAGAGCACAATACAAAACAAATAAACAAACTTTAATAAAATGTCCCCTAAGCAGGGCTTTTTTCAGCCAGAACTCAAGTAGGCGCCATGCCATTATAAGAGAACAAGGGAGGCATTCTTGGTGAGTTCTGGCACATCTTTTTCTAGAAAAATAGCACTGCCTCTAATTCATGATGAGGGATAAATTCAATTCAGTTTGCATTTAAAGGTGAACCTATCTAATTTGCATTTTCTGAAGCAATACAAGAACTGAAACACAGCCATTCTTCAAAATGTGCAGTTCTCTAAATATTGCAGTGTAGTCCTTCAGCTGAGTAATCTGTGTTCTCTCTCTCTCCACACATACATACATACATTGCGCGCGCACACACACTCGGGTAAAATGTTCATACGGATGCATAAATTACAAAAAATAACATACAAAAATGCATTACTAGAGAAACTGCTTCGCAAAAATGTGTATATTAGGAAAAAAATGCATACAAAACTTTATATTTAGGAATTATCACTAAAATGTTGATGATTATCATGTGAACTGAACATGAGAAAGTGAGGAAAACCAAAGAGAAATTGCAAGAGATAAAACTTTTCCCATTACTGCACTGCCATTCTAGGGAAAGCTTCACATACCAAATTTCTGTCTGTCAGTGCTCCCATTGAAGGAACAGGCTCCCTGGGAGAAAAATATAACACCTTTATGGAGGTATTTGTTGTAG
The DNA here is from genome assembly GCF_964252035.2 of Podarcis erhardii. Lineage (NCBI taxonomy): Eukaryota > Metazoa > Chordata > Lepidosauria > Squamata > Lacertidae > Podarcis > Podarcis erhardii. Next base: position 138,112,097 of record NC_138497.1, on the reverse strand, counting down.
ACTGTGTACATTTTCTTGTACACAGAAGATGCTTCTGTGTACATTTTCTTGTACACAGAAAGACCAGCAAGTTCACCTGCCAGTAGAATCAAACAGCTCTATTAAAAGGTCTTTCCCTTACCAGTCAAGTTCTTCAGTCCAAGTCGCCTGAGTCCAAAGCTACCATCCTTTTTGTAGTTAAGGAAGATGGCCAATGCAGAACGATCATAGAGTTTAGTTCCACGAATGATGCGCAGATTCTCCAAGGGAAGGTATTCAAATTGATTCAAAGCTACCAAAACATAGCCAGTGACTTCTCGGATAGACTGCAAGAAACAAAAACATAATTTATTTGCTATTTAACATTTCTAGACAGCTTTTTTAAAAAAAGAACTTAAATTCTCCAAGGAGGCTTACAAAGCATGCTAAAAACAACACAGCATTAGCATATCATTTAAAAACAGACTGAATTAATACAATTCCAGTCAATGGCAATCTATCCATAAAAACCTGTTGAAGCATTCCAACAGTCCCCTGTGTGAGGACTGCTATGATGTAGCCCCTAAACACCGGCAAAGAAAGAATTAAATTGCCCCCATGAAATCATTCAATGACTTTGGGACCATCACAAAGTAGAGAAGGGTCAAAGTCATTTGCACACAAAAGGTCCCAGGTCCAGATCCTGGCATCTCCATGCATGGCTGAAACCCTGAAGAGACTACCAGTCAGTGGACCTACATTACTGAGTAAGATGGATGGTTGATCTGACTCAGTCGGCAGCAGCCTGCTGTGCCCTCCCCCTGCCAAGCTCAACACTTAGGAATAAGAGAGTAATTCGCTTATGCAAACATAAAAAGTATGCCCAAACCGTTGATTCAGATATCTGAACACACCGCCAATCAGTATAGCCGAACAGCCAGAGTGTGCTCACTTTTTTATTTGGGACTCAACCATACAGCAGCAAATAAAACGTTTTAAGTGCAATATACAATGTGACACAAGATGGCGATGGTGAGCCTTATGGAAAATTCAATGCACCACACTGACTACCCCTGGCCTCTCTGGTCACTTCATCAGCCACAACTTAGTCTCCAGATCCTAAATTGGATACATTATCATTCATTATTTGGCACAGAACTGAATTCCCAAGTCTTCTGACCCTTTGCCATCACCCAAACCTAATGGTCATGATCATGCAAATATCACTCACACCACAGTATTCATTTACAGGGCATCTGATGCAACTCAGCAGCTTAAAGATCTTTTCCTCTAATTTGCCTGGGAAAGAGCTACATTGTATTCATTTTTTGTATTTTCTGCCCCACTCCACCCCCACCCCCCGCTGTCTGAAAGCATCAGTATTCAGGGTCAACTGAGGACAAAGATCCAGATTCTAAAGCAAATTTGCCCTATGCGGTTTTCTGACTCCGCTCATCCTTGTGAATGTTAGACAAATCCCACTTCCCTAGCCCCCACCACAAACATCTCACCTACTGCTTGGAGAAGATATCCATGGGGACAGTGTGCTCAGTTAGTGAGGAGCAAAGAGAGGAAGCAGATGCCTTCATGCCCCACTTGGACCTCCTGGAAGTATCTGGCTGGACCCCTTGAGAAACAGGATGCTGAACCAGATGGAACCTCAATCTCATCCAGAAGCACTCTCTAACGTTCCTGTGTAACAGCCTTGTCTTCAGGGCTGGCCCAATATATTTTACTGCGTGCGATGAAGGGTAAGATGATGCCTCGCCCCTATACTGCTTTCAGAAGCTGATGAGACTGCTTGTTGAATTCTGGCAACAGCACATCACCTGGAGGGCAGCAAGGTAGCTTGTGGGATATAGAGCTGGCCACCTGGCATACTGCCCTCCAGCACCTTACTGCTGCAACTCACTGCCTGGCAACTCAGAGTTATCAGTAGTGGTGGGGGAGGGGTGTCCATTGCTGTCCTAGCTTACCAATCTTGTGGTCACTGCTGCTTTCCAGGAGGGTGAGGAGCTCAGTACAGGGATCTCAGCGTGTGGTGACAGAGCCAATCCAATTCTACCTTCCACTGAGCTCCCCACATCTTGTCTCTTCTCCTCCAGGTAAGCAGCTGTGTTCAGTGGCGTAGCGTGGGTTGTCAGCACCCGGGGCAAGGCAAGTAATTTGCGCCCCCTAACCCGTGGATTTGCGCCCCCTAACCCGTGGATTTGCGCCCCCTAACCCTACCCCTACCCCTAACCCCCAGATGTTGCGCCCGGTGCGGCCGGCCCCCCCTGCACCCCCCACGCTACGCCACTGGCTGTGTTGGAAAGCCAGGAGAGCCACAGAGTGTCACCTGTGCCGCTCCACCAGCTGCTACTGACTGCAAGATGCAGCAACAATGCCACCATGCATCACATGAGCAGAGTGGCACAGGTGTGGCATCTGCCAGGATGTGTGGCCTGGTTGCCTCTCTCCCTGCTTGCCTGGACAAGGGGCTCGCTCAACTATACTATGAGATGGGTTGGGAGAAGGGATTCAATGAGACAGACAGATTGCCCAAATCAGCAACAAGCAAGCATAGCTGCTTGGCCAAAGAGGACAAGAACACCTGGAAGGACTCATCATTGCTGCCCTCCTGCAACTGCTGCCTGAGGTGGCTATTTCACTCTGCCTAATGGTAGGGCTGGCACTGCTTGGCTTCATCCAGACCAGAAAACCAACAAAGCATATGACTGCATCAGAACATTTACAATCTCCATTGCAACAGACCTCGTTTGTAAATGCAGACAGGAAAATTAAAGCTTTTTGCCACATCAATGCCTCGGTTGTCTTTGAGCCTGTGTTTTCATCTGGAAAAGGCTGAGGGGGAAAGGCAGGGATTTTCATCTTCCAGCATTACTACCCACAGAAGCAAAAGTCAAGTTGCAGTTCTTCCACACCCTGAAAAGGATGAGCTGACATCTGAACTCTGAGCTTGTGAAGTGCAATCCTTCCCAGTTCCAAAAGACTTAATTCAAACAAAAGGTTGGTGACTGATAACTTCTGCTCTTTAAGATAAAGCTCCATCCATTTACACTTCAGGGGAAAATGCGCCACAAGCAGGATACTCTGAATCTTTTGAGCTGCTGAAGCTGTTGGAAGCAGCTCCTGCCCCTCCTCTCAGAGCGAGCTTTGGCGTGTACTTGAAGGAGGCAACAAAGGGAGATGCTGAACCATCTGTTATCTCAGTGGCTTCCAATGTTTCTCTCCTCGCCAAAGAGCCTCTATCTAGATCAGGCTGAGGAAGTGAGAAGAGGGGCAAAGAGGGAAGGGGGCGGCGGGTTCTGAATGGACACACCCTCACGTTGGACAACCCTGGCATGGCTTCTTTTTAGAGCAGCTGTGTTTGCATCAACAAGAATAACAAACTAATCGTTCCACCTGTGGCGGATGCAATTCAGTGATACTTTGGAGAGGGGAGGGGAGATTACTGCACTTCACTTTGAAGTCAGTCATCAAATCTAGCAGAAGGTTTGCCAGTTCTTCTAAAAGCAATTCATGTAAACCAAAGGCAGTGGGGGTGTGGGGAGACTCACAGCATATTTGGAAGCCAGATGGCAGGCAGTTTCATATATGAAATTGTTAATTAATAATTCCACAGAACCTAGTAGCCCAAATCTGTACCCAACATCAAATGAGTAAAAGACTTCATGGTCTAAAAAATAAATAAATCTCTTGCAAGGCTGCAGACCCAGGAAGCTGAGCTGAAAAGTAAGAGCTTGTCTGTAAAGAGCAGGGGTAGATCAGCCTTTTCCATTTTGTGTCATGAGTTCAGGTATAAGTCTGTTTCAGTCCATTTTCTGCAGATTTCTTTTTTTAAAAAAAACAACAACAAACTGCTCAGAAAGACTATGCACCTTTTGTGTGTCCTTTTCCTAAAATGCTCATTTTTAAAATGTATTTCCTGCCCAAAACCACTTTGGGGAGTATGCTTTTCTATGTACCGTATTTTTTGCTCTATAAGACTCACTTTTTCCCTCCTAAAAAGTAAGGGGAAATGTGTGTGCATCTTATGGAGCGAATGCAGGCTGCGCAGCTATCACAGAAGCCAGAACAGCAAGAGGGATCACTGCTTTCGCTGCACAGCGATCTCTCTTCTTGTTCTGGCTTCTGAGATTCAGAATGTTTTTTTTCTTGTTTTCCTCCTCCAAAAACTAGGTGCGTCTTATGGTCTGGTGCGTCTTATAGAGTGAAAAATACAGTGAAAAATATGGTAATTTGCCTTCAGAGCACAAGCTAACTTCAAACGATTCTTTCAGATCCTGGTTTGCAGGCCCAAATAAAGCATGACTAGTAAGCTTGGTCAGGTTTGGATGAACAGGCAACCAGAACTTAGCTGAACTAACCATGGTTTAGTGCAGGGGTAGCCAACATGGTGCCCTCCACTTGTTGCTGGACTACACATCCTGTTACCACTGACCCTTGGCCGTGTTGGCTGGGGCTGGCAAGACAGAGACCAACAAGACCTGGAGGTTAAGTGTCCTATCCAAACTGGGGCATTATCTTGTAGTCCCCACAGCAACCCTATAAGGGAGGCCTTTGCCTTACCCCATAGTATAGCCTCCCACCAGAACTCTTGGCAGAACAGAGAATTTGATTCCTGAACTATAGGGTGTCTAAGGTTCGATATAATGGAAGTTTCCATAGTTGCTTGCCAAAGGTAATTGGTGATTGACTATTTATAAGCCTGCAACTAATATGTAATTAAAATATAGAAAGGAAAAGCCAGATTAATGAATAGTAGATTGTTACCCCGAGTCCTATTACAAAGGATTAATATCAACCCTGCTTTAAAAGTGGAAGGAATTGGGAGGCAGCTCTAACAAGCATTGCACACTATGCTTGTGACACAGCCAAATAACAAGGTTGTCCTTGACCCCAGGCAAAATGCAGCAAATTCTTAAGGCCATTGTTGAAGCTGGTGAGCATAAACATAATGTATATATAGATGCCCATGTAACAGCTCTCCAAATACACGAGAGAGAAAACAAGCGTGAACATCAAAGTAAGTTAGCAGATCAAAGAGGAATTTGTTAACATGCACTGAATTAAGTTTAGCTCTAACAGAAATGCCAGATCTATAGCAGACTTGCTCTTGACTCTGCAAATTGAAAACCATGAAACTCCGGGGCCTGGTTCTCCCTGAGGCAGCAAACCTGTGTCTGGGCTTTTCAGCCCAGCAGGTGGGGGAGCACATGATGGGATACTCTTCTGTGCAAAAAAGAGAGAAAAACCCTCACAACTAGCATGTCAAGGAGAAGCCAAAGGCAGAGACCTCTCTCCGACATGCTAATTTTTTTAAGGCAAACACACACCCTTCAGCGAGAACAAAGTTTGTTCTTAGCAGCAGCAACAACTGCTAACTAAATCTATAAATGGATATATATTTTAAAAAAGAAAATCTAAAGTATATTGGAGTAGAATAAAATCTTGCCCAGAATATATATATTAATCATCTGTGCCCCCCACCCCCGTGAAAGGTTCCACTCAAGTATGACAGAAACATTTCTTTTAGTGGTTGCTACAAACTTATATCCACTTAATTATACATTAAATACCCCCCCAACGTCTCTCATCAAGCCATTCCATCATGTGGAAAGATGAAGACCAGATTTTCTGAACTCACATGAACAAACTAGGCAAGGCTGCTATACTTAAACTGCAATCCTATCCACATTTACCAATGAGTTAGCCCCACTGATCTCAATACAAAGCTTACTTCTTAGTAGATGTGTACTGGATTGTTGTAAGGCTTCAATTGTAAGAACACTTATTTGTCTATTTGGAATAATTTATAGTCTGCTCCCCGCCCCAAAGGAGATCAATGTGGAATATACTGAAAGCACTAAAAAGGCATTAAGGAGCAACAGCAAACAACAAAATTCAAAGCAGCCGAAAAAATCTAGCAGGACTCACAAACCTGATTAAAGAGAAAGGTTTTACCTTCCCTCCCAGTGAAGAAGCCATACTCAAGACTTTACTCAAGAGAAAACCCCACTGAATTTGATGGGAGCTGCAGTAAAAGTACAGGGCCGATCCAATGGTGTTACTAGGGAGCTCAGACTCACTGTATTTTTTAGTGTCTTCCTAAAGTCTTGAATCTAGTTATTTTCATTTTGCCTGGGGGAAAGTTGGGATAGTCAGGGCAAGAATGTTCTTTTTTTGCATTGCTGACCTTGCTCCCTAAAATTACTTTTTTCAGAAGAGATGCTTTTTCAAACAGAAACAGTCCACTTGTCAGCAGCTGGAAATGACTTTTGGTTGCTTGATGTGGCAAAAAGGCTTGTTGCAGATGTGCAATTTGGTGGCAAATTGGCCAAGGGGGAAGCTGACTTGCGTGGCAGATAAGGCATTGGGTTGGATCCTTCAGTAAGTGGGCATTTCCCTAAAAGGGTTCAAGAAGAGATGTTTCTGTCTGGGAGCCCATAGCACCCTTCCCAATGGCAGACCTGGTAGGGTTGCCACAATTTGACCCACGTCATGCGGTGAACCTCCATCCAGGGTCACCACAGCCCTCCAGTCAGGTGGGCTAGCTGATGCCATATTCATACGCAATGCCTTCACCAAAGCTTACTTACATCTGTAATCAATAAAAGCAGTGGCCTATTTAAACCCAAATACCGATGGTCTTCTGCCTTATTTTGCCTCTTGTCCATCTTTTCTGGGCTGTGCACCTCCTATTATTGGGTATGCAATTAGATCTGCTGTATCAACTCTCAGTCTGAAGACTTTAGAACTAGATCTGCTATTCTTCAGCTCTCCAAGTCTTGTGTATTTTGTGATGTGTCAGAAATGTCCTTGTCTACCGCAAGCTGAGCCATTCTCCTGTGAATTCCTTTGGTGCCTGTTGCATCAAAAGATGTGGAAACTATAGCAGACAGATTGAAAATAGCCTGAGTCGTCCTCTGCCTCTCTTTGCTAGGACAATAGTAACAGGAGATACACAGCCATTACAGTGAAGGAGAAAGAACTAAGGCATGTCAACAAAGTCTGACCATTTATGCTACATACGCATACTATGGACTGCTGATTATGAATAGCCAACAAAGTGAGTTTGCACCAAGGTGATTGTCATTAAATAGTATGGTGGGTAATAACTAACAAGTTGGTGTATATGGCTAATAATGGTTTCATATGGAACAAAGGACAGAGCTAAATTTTTTGTATGTATGAATACATGCAGGTGTGTGTTGGCATTCACAAAGTTTCTGATCCTCCAGTACCTAGAGAGGACTATACATCAGCTCATGCCACACTACATACGTTACGGGCAAGAATCCATGATCAGCAACTAGTTTTTATAGGGAATCATATGAAGAAAAGAGTGTGCAATAGCAGGCGAGGGTCTCTTTTTCTCCTATGCTCTATCAAGTGGCTGGCTGCCAAGTCCACAACCTTCTTTAGCTTCTGAACCTAGTTACTTTGGAGGAGATACAGCTACCCAGAGGCCCAGTTTGGACCATGGACTACCCGTTCAAGAGCCCTACTTTATGGCATAAAAACACCCAAAGTTCATATTGTTTGGCTATAGATATGAAGATTGGTGGCTTGCCATATTGATTCATGAGGTCCTCTACAGCTTTTATTTTAATCCAAGCCGGATTCAGTTCTTGCCTTCCCTCCAACTGAATTACCATCCATTCACCCACCTGCAGCGTGGCAGAAGGGTTGAGTCCCTCGATCCTCTCGTCCTTTGTAGAAAGGTAAGCAGGAAAAAGATGGGCAGAGGAAGGGGTTAGAGATTTGGAGCTTACAGGTGGGGGTAAAGGGGAAGCATCAATCCATTTTGACTCAGGATAAGCGGAGCTATTTTCTGAAGTCCGCTCACCTGCAGTGGTGGGCAGTGTTGCAGCTAGGCTCTGGACGCACAAGTGACCCAACAAATGGCTGCCGCTCTTGGCCAATGCTGGCAGCCCTTGGACAGGCATTCCCTTGGCAGCAGAACCAACCAGCCAATGGGGATGCTTGGGCCCGCTCTCAGGGATCATTAAACTGTGGTCTGCCTGGCAGTCTTTCCTATCTACTCTCTTGAATGGAGACAGAGAATTCACTCTGGTTATTATGCATATGGATATTATGTATTTATATATTTGGATCTTCCTTAATGTGATTCATTTGAAATAGTGCTTATTGCATATTTATGTATTTTTATTATGGTTTTTTTATTTTAAAAATATCTGTGGATACTAAGTCATATATAAATGGAAAGACTAAATAATAATAAATTAGTGATGATGATGATGGAACTTACAGTCACCAAGTTCAGAATAGACAAGAGAAATACTTCTTGAAACAATGCATACTATTTAATATATAGAATTTAGAGCCAAATGAAGAAACTATGGTCTTAGACAAGTTTTTAATTATCATTGTTTTTCCAAATTTCCCTTCCTCATGTCAACATGATCCCACAGAGGTTATGCAGCAAATTCATGGAACTCACATAAGCCTACCATTATTAGACAACATGTGTAATGAGAACTTCCATGCTCAGAGGAAAACGTCCTCACCCTGATAAAAGGGTTGGTGACAAACACACCTCAGGGTCATGTATTGCCTTCATGCTCACCTGTGAGCTGCCTGGAGGTATCCAATTGTCCACTGTGGGAAAAAGAACGCTGTACATCATTGTCTATTCTTATATTATTCCAAGCACATTTGAGGGGAACCTTGTGGGGAGGGGGATGAAGCGGTGTCATGCCTCAGTATGAGTCTCATCTGAAATTCCTTATTGCATGGCTTGGGGTTTGAAAGTCTTTCCTAAGATTTGGCCGCAATTACGGCCTGCTTGATGGTGAAGCAAAGCAATTCAGAGCTTGCCACTTTTATACTGCTATCTTCTCATTTACTTCCTTGTTAAAGTTGGCCTTGAAATCTTACTGGCAGTGCAAGCTATGCAGAGCCATTCTGTTCTGCTGATGCACTGACACCAGACGTCTTCAAAGCTATATTTCTGCCTAACATTCACAGCCCTCTTTCATGATACCACTAGGTCAAAAATCAATAAGAAAACAAACTCTCTGTTCACCAATTCCCATAATAAGCATAGAATGGCCAGTCTTTTTTTTCTTTTTCTTTTTAGAGCATTTGGAGTCTGAAACAAGCCCAATAACAAGTCAATGATTTAATGCGTGTTTTTAAAGCATTCACATTTTTTTCTGGAAGTCAAATAGCAACGCAAGTAATTAATTTTTTTATGAAAGGCTCGTCCTGTTTAACAGCCATCGTGTTTGGTGTTTCATGTGGCAGGTTTTTTAAAAAGAAGATACTGCCTTTCAAAACAAGTCTGTTTTCTGGTTCTATAAACTGGCACCCAATTCATCCGGCATATATGTGCAGCAACCGTAAGAGGTCATTTTTACTGCCTTTCCTAGGTGCTTAACATAAATCACTCTGGAGAGATTGTTACTACTATCATCATCAGTATTAGCCTCATTTGGGTGTTACAACAGGGCCATGTGCGCTGGCCCTGAGCCCACCACTGAATCTCTTGTCAGCCCCCCTCCCTCTCTCTCTCTCTCTCTCTCTCTCTCTCTCTCTCTCTCTCTCACACACACACACACACACACACACACACACACACGGCCCATGTAATGGTGGATTGTCATAAAGAGGAAGCTAGCTGAGCACACACAACTTATCCCTGGGATTTGAAACCCTGCACTATCATATCATTTAACTTTGTTGAAAAAGTAAACATTTAAACAGATCCAAAAATTCATCATGATGCACCAGCAGGACCAATCCAACAAGAGAAGGCATCCTCCAGATATTTTGGACTACAGTTCCCATCATCCCTGACCATTAGTCCTGTTGGCTAGGGATCATGGGAGTTGTAGGCCAAAACATCTAGAGGACCACAGGTTGGGGATACCTGAACAAGAGCATCAATGCAATGCACAAGTGCACAATAGATGCAGTTTGCCTCCTAACAAAGCTCAAGAACTATGCAGTGCTCAAGGCTTGCAAAAGTGGATTGGATTGGATTGATCTTTATTACGGCCATTGGCCCGTCACACGACAGTTTCATACCAACATAATATACTTAAACCTCCAAATTTAAAATCGCTAAAACTTGCAAAAGACAAACAGAAGCCAAAGCAGAACCAAAAACAAGGACCACCATCATACATTACAGTAAATTTGTAACCTAAACATCGCCCTCTGCTCATAAATTAATCAAGGATATCAATGGTGATATCACCTAATTACATCCTAAAACATAGATCATGGTTTAAAGGTGCAAGATGTGTGTTATGTGCCATGTAACAGAATAAATTAGATGGGTTGAAACATGAGAGCAACTGTGATAATAACTTGGTAAGTCATCACCTTGCTAAGGTTTAAATTTAATTAAATGCCTAACAAAAACCATGTTGTGTACAAAAATATACTGGGTACATCACTTGTCCATATGATATACAAGTTACTTGTGCAAATGTGCAGGCTTTTTGAAAATATAAAGTGTGATTTCAGTCTCAGGAGCAAGAGGAAGTCTCTTATTAATGGGTCAATCACATGGTTGGGCAACGATCCAATATCCAAGCATGATTTGTCGGAGCCCCATCTTGGCACTATTATCCATGGTGCCGCTCATTCAGAATCCAGCACAAACCACCGTTGTCATAATGTATGTTGAGTAGTCAAGTGCATGTCTGGATGCATTTGGTTTCCTTAAGAAAAACTACAGCTGCTAATGAAAAGATCTCAACTCCCCAGTGCTCCCTTGTCAAGGAGGAGAAATGAAGTTCAGAAGAGCATGACAGCAGCTGCCACCCAGGCTGCAAAGCAGATGGGAAGGTACAGTCAAGGAAATCAGAGTCAGAGGTGGCTGCTTTCCTGACTTGTCTTGTTAGATTTGTTGCTTTTTTAAAGGGAACACATGCACAAAATAAAGCAACGGAATAAAACACCAACAAAAAGTTTTTAATATATATCAAACCCGATGAATGTAAAATGGAGCAAGCTTGATATGCAAGAGAAGCCATATATACATTCATATACATACACAGCATTTTGCATTCAACAAATGCACTCCTGGAAGGTGCTATATTATGTGAGGCGTTAAGACCAGGTTTGCTTTTTTAAAACAATGCTTCCTTTCACAGATATAGGCAAAAGAGGCAGGTCTGATGTATGTTCCCTCCCAGCGGTGTGTCAAGGGCAAGGCCTTACAAATATATGTAGATCAGATCTCCACAGCAGAACCGCTTGTGTCCCCCGGCACTTGACATAACATGTGCAGTGGGTCTGCTACTGCCTGCTCCCTGCTCGCTTTCTTTGGCGAACTGACAGCACAGCTGGACATTTCGCTACGCTGCCATCCGTGCCTAAGATATGGTATCCACTCAAGTGGCCTCTCTAACGAGGGGAAGAAAATGCTGCTTTTTCAGATGCATTAATTTCCATTGTTATTTCCACTCTCTTCACACATCGCATCCAGGGGTTACTACCCAGAGCCTGCCATTACACACTACTAAGATCTCTGTCCGTCTGCTGTGTTCATTCACTCCCCAGTAGCCTTTCCTTTGCTAATCTAAAAGACAAAGGATGTTGGGGGGGGGGGGCTACATTGCATACTAGAAAAATGCAAGTGGCTCAAGTTGCAACTTTTAGGAGCACAGCCACTCTGTTCCGTTCCCTTTTCTCCCTCCCGGTTTTCTGTCACTCATCGTTCTGTCCTTCTATAGATTTTGGGTTTTCCCTGAGCCTGCTAATACGTGAGCCTCTTATTATGCGTGGAAGGTGCAGTTTTGGCTACATATGGATGTGTACTCAGATAATCCAGTTAACTATTCTTATTAGGACTCCACAATGTTATCTCAGCATCTGAGTTTTTTTATGCTAATGCTGTAAGTTGCCAGAGATCTTTTGTTACAGAGTGGCATACAAATAATAATGTATATAAACAAATGCCATATGCCCTCAATCAGCCAAAACAGAGAGGTTCAATCATCACTGGTTTCCTTATCGCCTTCTAAACAACTGTCTCAATCATTATAAAGATTGTCAAAAACAGTTAAAAACACAAAATAGCAAGGCATTTAAAGCAAAGCAAATAACCAGCAGTCACAACGTTAGAAGAAATAAATGCCCAACTGTCTTATTTTAAAGAGAGAGAGAGAGAGAGAGAGACAGAGACTGTGCCTCTTGCTGCATGGGGGGAAGGGATAGTTGTGAACATGAGCTCGTTTACTTATGGGATCACCTAAGCCCAGGTGCCCAGTTGAATGCTTTGATGGGTGGAACGGGCACTGTTAAGGTACCACATTACACTTGTTCCACAGGAGTCTTTTAGTGTGGCAGCACCTGCACTTCGGAACCCCCTCCCTATTGACTTCAGGCAGCCGCCTTCCCTGTCCTCTTTTTAGAATCTGCTTAAAATATTTCTGTTTAAGCTAGCCTATGCAGACATGTAGATGCTGATGGGTTTTTTTAAAATTTCTTTTACTGTTATTTTAATTTATATCTTTAAAATGTTTTAAACTGCTTTTAATGTTTATTGTAAACCACTTAAGAGGTTTTGCTACAATCAAGTGGTATATACATATATTGTTAAACAAACAAAATATGAAGTTTAATAGATGCCAGTGGCGTAGCGCGGGTTGTCAGCACCTGGGGCAAGGCAAGTAATTTGCGCCCCCTAACCCTGGATTTGCGCCCCTAACCCTATCCCTAACCCTAACCCCCAGATGTTGCGCCCGGTGCGGCCGGCCCCCCCTGCACCCCCCACGCTACGCCACTGATAGATGCTACTATCAAGAAGCCAGTGAGAAAATTCGGGGAGGGGGGGGGACCTGACAGTGAGGAATAGATGAGGAAGGTGTTTTACCTTATGATCTCTAATTGCTCTTTGTGTTCAAGACTGAGTGAAATGGTAACAACTAATAGAGGGAATTTTACCTTCTGTTCAGAACAACAGATCAATGGACAATTAGGGAGGCAGAAGTATCTCCTGAACTCCACAGGGAATTTTTTTTTTTAACCAAAAGCCAGTTAAGGAATAATAGCCTCGTGCTATTCAGCCTCGTGCTGAATGTGTTTCACAGCCTCAGTTGATCCTGAGCAGGAGAGTAACTACAGCCTGAGACTGGAACTACTTCTTACATTAAACACAGAGCTATTGCAACTTTAATCCCCTCCCTCCTTCAGTAACGTGTTACTCTTGTAAAAACATATATAGAACCCCATCACCTTTTCAGGTTCTGAGTGGAGGAGGCAATTTTGAGTAGGAAAAAGACCTTAAGGAGGAGGAAAGTATTATCCACTGTTTGTCCTGCCAGTCTTCCGCTCAAGATTGCAACCTCTCAATGCTGTTTTCAATTTAAAATTGGGGGTGCAGCAGTGGGGAGATGTAAAATGCAGTTTGGGAGATGCAGTGGGGAGATGTAAAATGCAGTTTGTTCTAATTGGAGGAGGGAGCGGGAGTGTCTAAGGCTGCAGTGCTAAAACTAGTTACTAAGGGAGTAAGCCCTATTGAACAATACAGGAGTTATGTCTAAGACTGCATAAGACTGAGGGTCATGTCTCATTGTTCTAGCTGGATGAGCAAATTGTGCTGTATCATATAATATATATATTGTGCAATCAAACTTGTATGCGTTGAGCATATGTACCTGCATTTGAAAGTAAAACATTTCACACAGGTTAACAGAGCATATGTGACATTGAAGAAACAGTGCCCTATGTCAGTGTTTCCCAACCTTGGGCCTCCAGTTGTTTTTGGACTACAACTCCCATCATCCCTAGCTAGCAAGACCAGTGGTCAGGGATGATGGGAATTGTAGTTCAAAAACAGCTGGAGGCCCAAGGTTGGGAAACACTGCCCTATGTGATCTAAATTCAAGCGAAAGATTCAGACGCTTGTCAGAACTTGTGCATTGTCTCTTTTTCCCACTCAGTTGGAATATTCCCTTGTAACTTCAGTGTTCATAAAATTGTGATCTTAGAGCCTCTCTGAGCATCAGTAGTTTCCTGAATATACAGTACAAGCTTCAGTGGAGAGTGAGCACAGTGACAGATTTTCAGGGCACAGATCAGGAAAAATATGAGAAGAAAGAGAGTTCTCCCGCTTCCTGTTTTCTTTATTCTGGTGCCTAATCAGGAAGCAAGTGGTGCATTATCAGAAGAGTCATCTCATCAGCCCAGAAAAGAAAGAAAAAGAAAACAATAATAGTCTAAAAATACAAAGATTGTAATATTAGGTCAGGTGTACCAAGGAAAAATGTGTGGTGCAACTAAAAATAACTGCAGACTTATAACAAACTTTATATAAAAAGACTGGTTAGCCTAGGGATGAATGGATTCCCCTGTTCTATTGCTTCATTTTCTGAAGTTTGCTCTGTGCTCAGTTTCACGTCTCCTTAATTCTGGTTTAACAAGAAGGATTTCTAAAATTCCTTTCCAAACTGTAGCATGCAATTTGCTGCAGCTGTCAGTTCTTCCTATTCATTAGCATCCTTTCCCTAACCCACCCCCAAACATTGCCAAAAATATGAAGGCTATGTTGATTTGATGGGGTGGGAGATTATTGGTTTGTGAGGATTTTTTGTTGTTTTTGTTTTTATTATTTTGTGTTTTTATCATGTATTTTCATGTTGTGAGCTGCCCTGAGATCTATGGATAAAGGGTAGTAAATAATATGTATGACTGCATCATAGAATCATAGAATCATAGAGTTGGAAGAGACCACAAGGGCCATCGAGTCCAACCCCCTGCCAAGCAGGAAACACCATCAGAGCACTCCTGACATATGGTTGTCAAGCCTCTGCTTAAAGACCTAACCAAAGAAGGAGACTCCACCACACTCCTTGGCAGCAAATTCCACTGTCGAACAGCTCTTACTGTCAGGAAGTTCTTCCTAATGTTTAGGTGGAATCTTTCTTCTTGTAGTTTGGAACCATTGCTCCGTGTCCACTGCTCTGGAGCAGCAGAAAACAACCTTTCTCCCTCCTCTATGTGACATCCTTTTATATATTTGAACATGGCTATCATATCACCCCTTAACCTCCTCTTCTCCAGGCTAAACATGCCCAGCTCCCTTAGCCGTTCTTCATAAGGCATCGTTTCCAGGCCTTTGACCGTTTTGGTTGCCCTCCTCTGGACACGTTCCAGTTTGTCAGTGTCCTTCTTGAACTGTGGTGCCCAGAACTGGACACAGTACTCTAGGTGAGGTCTGACCAGAGCAGAATACAGTGGCACTATTACTTCCCTTGATCTAGATGCAATACTCCTATTGATGCAGCCCAGAATTGCATTGGCTTTTTTAGCTGCCGCGTCACACTGTTGGCTCATGTCAAGTTTGTGGTCAACCAAGACTCCTAGATCCTTTTCACATGTACTGCTCTCAAGCCAGGTGTCACCCATCTTGTATTTGTGCCTCTCACTTTTTTTGCCCAAGTGCAATACTTTACATTTCTCCCTATTAAAATTCATCTTGTTTGTTTTGGCCCAGTTCTCTAATCTGTCAAGGTCATTTTGAAGTGTGATCCTGTCCTCTGGGGTGTTAGCCACCCCTCCCAGTTTGGTGTCATCTGCAAATTTCATCAGGATGCCCTTGAGTCCATCATCCAAGTCATTGATAAAGATGTTGAATAAGACCGGGCCCAAGACAGAACCCTGTGGCACCCCACTAGTCACTCTTCTCCAGGATGAAGAGGAACCATTGATGAGCACCCTTTGGGTTCGGTCAGTCAGCCAGTTACAAATCCACTGAGTGGTAGCATAGTCAAGACCACATTTTACCAGCTTCTTTACAAGAATATCATGGGGCACCTTGTCAAATGCCTTGCTGAAATCAAGGTAGGCTACATCCACTGCGTTCCCTTCATCTACCAGGCTTGTAATTCTGTCAAAAAATGAGATCAGGTTAGTCTGACATGACTTATTTTTCAGAAATCCATGCTGACTATTGGTGATCACAGCATTCCTTTCTAGGTGCTCACAGACTGTTTGCTTAATGATCTGCTCCAGAATCTTCCCTGGTATTGATGTCAGACTGACTGGGCGGTAATTATTTGGGTCCTCTCTTTTCCCCTTCTTGAAAATAGGGACAACATTTGCCCTCCTCCAGTCTGCCGGGACTTCCCCTGTTCTCCAGGAATTCTCAAAGATGACTGCCAGTGGTTCTGAGATCACATCTGCCAGTTCTTTTAATACTCTTGGATGCAGTTCATCTGGCCCTGGAGACTTGAATACATCTAAACTAGCCAAGTATTCTTGTACTATCTCCTTAGTTATTCTGGGCTGTGTTTCCTCTGCTGAATCATTTGCTCCAAATTCTTCAGGTCGGGCATTGTTTTCTTTATCGGAGAAGACTGAGGCAAAGAAAGCATTGAGGAGTTCAGCCCTTTCTGTGTCCCCTGTTTGCATTTCACCATCTTCTCCGCTGAGTGATCCCACTGTTTCTTTGTTCTTCCTTTTGCTACGAACATACCCATAAAAGCCTTTTTTGTTGCTTTTAACCTCTCTAGCAAGCCTGAGTTCATTCTGTGCTTTAGCTTTTCTGACTTTGTGTCTACACGTGCTGGCTATTTGTTTGAATTCCTCTTTGGTGGTTTCCCCCCTTTTCCATTTTTTGTACACATCCTTTTTTAATCTTAACTGAGTTAAAAGTTCTTTAGATAGCCACCCTGGCTTCTTTAGGCACCTTCCATGTTTCCATCTCATTGGTATTGCCTGAAGTTGTGCTTTTACTATCTCCCTCTTAACAAACTCCCAGCCATCATGAACTCCCTTTCCTTTTAATATTACTGTCCATGGGATCTCACCCAGCACTTCCCTAAGTTTTATGAAGTCGGCTTTCTTAAAGTCAAGAAATTGAGTCCTAGTATGCTTGGTTGCTCCTTTCGCTGTATAGTAAACTTCAGAAGAGCATGATCACTCGCGCCTAATGATCCTTCCACTTCTACCCCACTAACCAGGTCATCAACATTGGTTAGGACCAGATCTAAAATGGCTGTTCCTCTTGTTGCTTCTCCCACTTTCTGGACAACGAAGTTGTCTGCACGGCCAGTGAGGAATCTGTTTGACCTTATGCTCTTGGCTGAGTTTGACATCCAGCAAATATCCGGGTAATTGAAGTCCCCCATTACTACTATCTCCCTTCCTTTTGCATGCTTGGCCATCTGTTCCAGGAAGGCATCATCTATGTCCTCCGTTTGGCTTGGGGATCTATAGTAAACTCCCACAATGAGGTCCCTGTTATTCATCTCTCCCTTAATTTTGACCCAAATGTTCTCACTTTGGCTTTGAGGTTCTAAATCTTGGATCTCTTCACAGGTATACACATCCCTGACATATAACGCCACTCCTCCTCCTTTCTTGTCTGGTCTGTTTCTCTGAAATAGATTGTAACCCTCCATTATTACATTCCAGTCGTGGGACTTATCCCACCAGGTTTCAGTGATGCCTATTATGTCATAATCACAGCTCTTTTTCCCACAATGGTTTCCTGAAGCACATGTACACTCCTGCGCTTTGGTAAGCCACCACACAAAAAGAAGTGCAATACATACAACTGCCCTTACAGTCATATCAAGATTGCCTTTTCTTGCGCACATTCCGTAATGCACAGCAAGGGAAAAAACAAACAAACAAAGGGACTGAAATTTCCAGCAAACCATGCATCTACACTATTTTGTGCACAATTCAGTATTGAAACACAAAAGATTTATGGATTTTCATTATCACTTCAGGAAAAAGACAAGGTACCGTATTTTTTGCTCTATAAGACTCACTTTTTCCCTCCTAAAAAGGGGAAATGTGTGTGCGTTTTATGGAGCGAATGCAGGCTGCACAGCTATCCCAGAAGCCACAACAGCAAGAGGGATTGCTGCTTTCACTGCACAGTGATCCCTCTTGCTGTTCTGGCTTCTGAGATTCAGAATATTTTTTTTTCTTGTTTTCCTCCTCCAAAAACTAGGTGCGTCTTATGGTCTGGTGCGTCTTATAGAGCGAAAAATACGGTAATTTGTAATTCTAGAATCCATAGAGAAATTTGGTTGAGAAAGACTTCAGAAGCTTCCCTAAAGTTACCAAGGACTTCATCTTTCCTCTAATTTTAAGTATATTCCAAGCCTTTTGTCACCAGAAGCCTCAGTCACGTTGCCTGGGAAATGTGTGCAAAGCAGAAGCTCAGGCATGCAAGGCAAGAAACTTAACAGCTGGCACCTGCAGATCTCTGCATACATTGATCCAAAAGAGGTACTACTATCACTGGCTAGGCATAGCAGTGTGAAAACCCTGGAACATCCAGGTGCCTTTCTCTAACCTAGCTAAGTGATCACAGACACATCTTGATTTGGATCCAGTTAGAATTCAGAAGGAGGAAGCTGTATTCCAGAAGCAATGCCACTATACCAGCACTTATGAGCTAAGGTTGTGTGAAACAGCAACAGAAGGTATTTTGCACAACATGCTTACTGCACTTGCATGCCTTTACACTCATTACTTTGAGAGGTGGAACGAGAGAGGGGAGACTTCCCACACTCTTAAATTTAGGCCTAGTTTTTTGCTTTGTGGATAGCTAAATCTGATCACAACTCACTGGACATTTGAGGGCCAATTTGTTCTGTCCTGGGTTCAGATCCACCATCTATAAAAGGGGAGCTATAGTTACTCACTTCAAGGAGTGGTTTGTTAGTAGAAAAAATATATAATAATTTTAAACCAAAGTGTTGAAAAGAAGGTTATAGAAATTCTAAATGTCTAAAATTATAAATATATAAAATATATAGTCTAACAGATTTGTTAAGTTGTGGGTGAAGATATCAGACGACACAGCGATTCTTCAAACAGCTCTTGTTTATTCACAGGCCAGAACAGAACAGGGCTGAAGGGTTCAGCCAGCCTGCTTATATAGAGTTCCACTACAACGCAACTGTAACAAATTCCTGTAACTATCCAATCACTGAACGTCACTTTCAATCCCTTATTTGCATATGTGGACCTGAGTGAAAACTATCTACAGTATCTCCCTGCTGGCCCAGGGTGAGAACTTCAGTACATAACAGCATTGATATGCATGGTGGGTCATGATGGACCGACCCCACAGGGGTCAACAATCATGTCCTGATCTGAAAAGGGTCCTACCAGTGTTTTGCTGATCAATGTATCACAATAGCTGATCACTGAACAGATGATATATCACAAACATAAAGATTTGGCAGTGTGTAAGACCATGGGAGACGTCTTGGCAGGTGCGCAGACATCTGAAAAGCTTCACTTCAGCCTTGGTATTTGCTTCCCCAGCTTGCTCTATGCAAGTTCGCCTTTCATATTTTAACTGGAAGAATGGCGTTCTTATGTTAAACTCCGACTTTCATCTGCAGCTCTGGGTATTTGCACTGCATCCCTCCTCTTAATGGTGTTTTCATGGATGGATGGCTGACCTTTCCATAGAGCAGCTTTGCTTCCCACATTGCCAGTGTCTGTTACAATATTTTCTTATCCTCATTTGGCCCACAGGCCATGAATATTTAATACTAAATTAAACCGCTGCAGACTATGGAGCAATTTGTGCTCCTGAATGCACAGTCACAACCCCCACTGGCTCTAATGAGAGTCGCAAGTGCATGATGAAGGTTCTCATCATTGAGAGAAGCCTTGGGGTCAGATCTTGGTAGCTGCACATAGCAGGCAGGGAATTCCTCTCTCCCATCCCATGAGCCTGGGTGGTTGGATAAGGTCACTGTGGTAAGCACAACATTCATAATAATAATAATAATGACAGGAGCTGCTAAAAATGCTTGAGATGGCTCCATCATCTTTTCTTTCCTTCTCTCTCTCCTTCTCTCCTGTTACAGCATCATTCATTATCACTTAGAACCAGAGGTACTAAACATGAAAATAAATTGAAGAGCTAAATTTATATTAAATCCTGAAATTATCAAAGGCAGAATTCAGCCAAAGTTAAGCACTTTCAGATGCATATTCAGTTCCAGTAGGAAAGTTAAATATACCACCTGAATTTATGCATGCTTACTTTTATGTCAGTAACAGTACAATCATGTGTGTGTTTAATCAGAAGTAAGTCCAACTGAGGTCAATGGGACAATTTCCAGGTTTGTATGTATAGGATTATGCCCTAAGTGTGTATAGGAAGGTATACCTAGAAATTAGGTCATGCCCCAAATTTTGAAATTTTAGAAAACTAGTCTGCCAGCCCTGCTTAAACCTTGCCACTCAATAATTAAGACCTGCCATATTAATGTGTCTCCATTTATTATTTTTGTTTTATTGCATGTGCAGGAATGCAACATTGAAAATTACATGTTATCATTCCAGAATGATTTGTGCTTTCTTTCTAAATTTGTACATTAGCAACTGTTAGAGTCTTGATTTACAGACCTTGTTCTTGTGACATCAGTGGCCATCTTTGGTGAGGTTTTGGATGAGGCCTATAAAGAGACACTGGTTTGAATGATGATGCCACCTGCACCAGTGCATGTCCTACACTTCCTGAAACCAGCAGGCTTACATCATGGTTCACCTATTTAATCTTTTCAGTAGGATGAACAATTTGGTTGAGTGAAAGTCAAACTGATACATCTGGATGAAATGATTTCAGATTAATTGCACTCTTAACTGAGATATTCCTATTCCTACTCCTCCTACAGGCAATGCTCTAGAAAATTGTACAATGAAGCCTGAACCATTTATGTCTGGAGTGGCCCAAAGGCATTATATTTGGAGTGTGGGACACCCAGACAGGAGGTAGTCCCAAAACATGAAGTTCATCTGTCTGATCAAATTCTGTAGAATAATATGACTTTATTACAGGTCCCTCCATACAGTTGATTTCCCCAGAGATGAAGTATTGGGTGCAGCAAGAGGTGTGACTCTTACCTCTGTTCAAAAGCTATTCAAACCTGCTGCTGGCACTAATCAGAACACCCACATATCCTGATAAATATGTTTTTAAAAATTATCTGTGCATTGAATTCATCAAATCAAGTTAAGCATATTGCATTCTCCACTGAGGAAGTTATTGTTCATACTGAGCCTAAGAAGGTCTTGCATACGGGTGTTTGGGTGGAAAGTTCAGACAAGGCAGAATAACTTGTGGGTTTGTCCTGGATGCCCAATATCAAACATCATTTTTATATGATTGAGACATTTGGGGGCGTGGTTGGGGTCTCTTTCCTGATGCAGTCATGTTTGTCTCTCTTGAGACGAGTCCCTGTTTCTCAGAGAAACAGATGCTCTACAACCTCTCAACATGGTTTCCCCCTAGCAAACAGATGCTGTTTCAGTAAGATCAGGTTCACAGCCGCCGACTGCTCAGGCCCGACAGAGAAGTGTCCATGTAGAATTTCCAACTTTCTCGCTGTACAAACTTCTCTCCAAATGAAAAGAGCAGTTGCACTAACTTCACTTTAGGAGTCTCCACTGCCTTCCCTTCCAATTCCAAATGTCATGTTTAAGATTCACACAGGACACCATGATCACTGAGATAATGAAGGCTATTAGCGCTCATCTTTTTTATCCTGATTCATTTTCACTCATATGAAATAGATAGGCAAACTATGCTTCTTTCTTTCAGCTGAGGCAAAAGTTAACTCATGGGAAGTCTGCAAATTAACATAATATGTCCTTTGCCTTTGCTGTTCTGGATGAGACTAATGCTGAATCAATTAAAATAGATAAATCTGTAATAAAGTATAACGCTAAACCTGAATTTCATCGCCGACTCCCTGGGGAGTAGAGGGAAGATACCTGAGGCCAAATTTACCTAATTGTTCCACAATAAATCCTTGTGTTTAATCACAGGCTGCTTCAAAGGAACTCCCGATAGTTTTAATTAATTAGCTGCTTGCCACGTTCTTTCATGGAATTGAAAATGCTTCGCATTTCTTATCTTAGTTGGCAAGCCATCAATTTTTACACTGCAGGATATCTTGAGGAAAGAGCCTTATTTCTCACTTCAGGTGCTTTCATTCTAGGAAAATGAATCCGGAATTAATTACATCTATACAGACAACATATAGGATGTGCTTTGACATTAATAATTTTGTGGTACAACAGTAGGAAAATCCATTGCTTGTATTTATTTTAATGAATGGAAATGCTTGCAAAGCTGACAAGGCGGGCTGGGATTGCTGGTGTATAACTACTGTGGATGCACACTGCTTCTGAGCATAGCTCACTGGCAGAGTGTACGGTTTGCATGCAGATGGCTGTGAGGTTGAGTCCCTGGTGTCTCCAGTTAAAGAGAATCAGGCAGCAGTGATGGGGAAATGCAGGAAAAGCTTCGGCTAGCCAGATTAGATAATGCTGGACTAGTAGTCTGACTCAGCATAAACCAACTGCTTTATAAAGACAATGTCTGGACTTTAGAGTTGCCAGAGAATGTGGAGGTTCCTGCTTGAGCAAAACATCAGAGGAATATGCTTGTGTGTATGGTAAGGTAAAGGTAAAGGACCCCGGATGGTCAAAGGTGATAATGGGGTGTGGCGCTCATTTCGCTTACAGGTCGAGGGAGCCAACATTTGTTCACAGACACCTTTCCAGGTCATGTGGCCAGCATGACTAAACCACTACTGGCGCACAGAGTGCCAGAGTGCATGGATTTGCTGTTTACCTTCCTGCCACAGTGGTACCTATTTATCTACTTATGCTGGTATGCTTTAGAACTGCTAGGTTGACAGAAGCTGGGATAGAGCAATGGGCGCTCAACCCGTCATGCGGATTTGAACTGCCGACCTTCCGATCAGCAAGCCCAAGAGGCTCAATGGTTTAGACCACAGCACCACTTGCTTATATGTGTATGTGTGCATTCCTCCAATATTTTGAATATAATTTTGCAATTAGGCATATATGCATATATGCATAAATAATATAATGATTAACCTATGTTATCAACCAAATACATTTTGAATGCCACATTGAACCATTTACACTCATGAAAATCTTGTCCTAGTGAAGCTTCTCCACAGTCATAAATCATAAATCCGCTCATCATCCAGTTTCCCTCCAACCCATCACACTTTTCCAGACTTAGAAGGTAAAATGGCAGCTGAGAAGATTTGAAAAAAGGTCATGCCAAGTTATTTTATTACTTCTGGTAAAGAACCAGGAGGAATAAAAGCATCTTTACTTTCTACACTGGCAGGAGAGACTAGAAGTAGCCAGTGGTGTGGATTGCAATATTTCACTGAATGTTCAGTTTTCTAATTACCATACAAAAATTAGGGTAATTAAATACATGGCTTGCATGATACACATCATCTTTCTTTTAATCTCAAATGTCAGAATTTAAAAACAAATAATAGACCATTTGGAGACGCTGAATGCAAACCTAAGAGAAGATAAGAGTTGTGTCAAGTATTTGTTTTGCTTTGCAGTGACAAATAATACTAGCAGCAGCAACACATGACATCTATCTTCAGAGTGTTCCAAGTGTTTCATACACATTATTTTGCTATATTCCTTAAATTACAACTTTGTACAGCTAATTCACTAATCACCTTTGTCATATTTGATTGCCTTAATACAGTGGTTCTCAACAAGGCATTTAACTGTGGCTGCAGGGGAAATCACAAAACCTACACACAAACAAGTTAATGGGCTGACCATGTACTTCAGCTGTCAAAACCTCCTTTTCATGGGGAAGCCACTATATGAGACCCCTTCCCTATCCATAAGACTTCCTTCTCAGGAGGGCACTCTTTCCTAACTTACAAAAAAGCTAACACTTTTATTCTGTGTGTATTTGCTGAACTCCCGTGTTTAAATCAGTACCACAGATATCCCATGCTGGATGAATTACATTTAAGTATATTCCAGATCAATTTAAAATATTGTGATGGATCACGTTATTACTTCATCCGCTGATTTTTGTGATTAGTTTAAACTGTAATTCTCAGTTGTTTTATCAACTAAATAAAAACGATGACTACTAAAAACTCTCTGGGTGGATCACACTTGCGGCCAGTGGGGCCATGTTTGAGACACCATACCCTAAATTAAAACATTGACTAGAAATTCATTCTTTATCAGAAAATGTGTATTCCTAGAAAAAGAGTCAGGAAAGAAGGCAAGAGTGCATTCTAGGAGGGCAACACACATGCATTCATGCGCACATGCACACCTACCCACACATATGCTGACATGACAAATCTCCTTCCTTAATCAACTTATTTACCCTCTTGAAAGCTCATGATGACAAAGTGTCTGAACCACGGCAACTTGGGAGCCGATATCCTTCAGTGTCTTCTGCACTGAATTATTACTGTCTTGGCAGGCTCTGCTGACGGAGATGGAAAGGGGCGATAGTGTTCCATAACAAAGGATAAATGGTAATACCCACCACTGCTTCCTGCTTTGCTACCAAGATGCTCGCAGGAATTGCTTCACCAAGGAAATTCCACTACTACTAAAAAAGTACCTTTCCATTTTCTCCTTACACAAGGTAAAGCAAATATAAATGAATGAGCCAAAAGATTCAATATCCACAATCATGCCAGTTCTAACTATTCCTTTGTAGTGATTCATTGCTAATTCATTAATAAGCATGGTGCATTTATATTATTTTCTCTCTGCATCCATGAGGGAATTTCATATCAGCGTGTGATTTTTCCCAACTTCTCAGTATCCTCCTGCAGCTAATTTATATCTGCTCAAATCTCTTGCATTATTCCTAGTTAAAATAAAATAATGATTTTATTTGCCTTTGTGATACTTCCCATATATAGCCAAAGCTTTGCCTTGTTCTATCACCATTTCTATTAACTAAGCAATGGTCACA
Organism: Podarcis erhardii; assembly: GCF_964252035.2. Lineage (NCBI taxonomy): Eukaryota > Metazoa > Chordata > Lepidosauria > Squamata > Lacertidae > Podarcis > Podarcis erhardii. The sequence continues at coordinate 138,087,367 of NC_138497.1, read as the reverse complement.
TCCGTTATTGTAAACCACTTTGAGATATCCTGTACTTACACATGGTCTATAGAAAGACTAACAGAGCAATCCAACCCACCCCTTATCCTGGGCTTAGAGGGGTTTTTGTCCATGGAGTTTTCTTGGCAGGGATACTGGAGTGGCTTGCCGGTTCCTGCTCCAGGTGGATCATGTTTGGTCAAAACTCTCCACTATGACCTGTTCATCTTGGGTGGCCTTGCTCGGCACAGTTGATAGCTTCTCTGAGTTATTCAAGCCCCTTCGCCACGGCAAGGCAGTGATCCATGAAGGGGCTTGCTCTCGTCCATGGGGTCATGAAGAGTCGGACATGACTAAACGACTAAACAACAACAACAACATGAGGGGTTTGGGTTGAGTGGAGATGCCCCTCCACTCAGCTCTGCCAGCTGAGCTGCTGGCCACCAGAATGACACAAACATCACTCCGTCAGTGTTGACCTCTCCATCTTGCCTGCCAGTGGTATCCCTGCCAGCAGAGGCCTGTGGAAAGTCCCAAATGTTCCAATGGCAGGGACTGAATTGGGCCAGGATCTTTTTGATTCCAAGCCATCTCATTGCCATTTGTTGCCCAATGGCATGAGACCAGATCTGGCCCCACCAGGCCCAGCCATGAGTGGTTGGACTGGAGATGTGGTGGTGACTCCACACAGCTTTGGATTTCAGCCTAAACAAATAAATACATCAGTATTGCCAAGTGTTGCATGCCCTACTAGTTACCCCAGCAGCGGATACTATTCTAGAAATCACTGTGAATGCTGCACACGTTCATACACTGACCTCTAGATGTCCTGAACCCTGCACTAAAACATCCACGACATAATAAGAGGAATACAAATGAAAGTAATCTTCAGTCAAGCCACCAAAAACACGGAAGCAGCGGGCCTCAGCTCTCTATGGGGCTTCTTTCATCAGCCAGACATGAGCACCTTATTCTCTGAGTAGTTACTGGATTTCCTCTCTCAGGTATGTATGATTAAAACAGCTTCAAACATTAAGCACAATTACTTCCTGCTCATCCAAACAGTCTCTGGTTTGAGGCGTATTCTGTGATTGTTTTGTGGTGGTGTCATTTCCCCCTTTTCCTTTTAAAACTTTTTAAAAAAAAACTCAGCATCACTTTCAAAAGCTGCAAGAGAACACACCACCTCCAGGCAGGCAGAAGGCATTTTGCTACCTGGAGCACAGTGCATATATTGCCCTTTGCCATAAGCCCAACATTTCAAAACCTCTTCCTGCCCCATTCAGACACCAATTCCTGACTTCATATATCCTTCCCTCCTGGTGCTTTCAGATGCCAGCCACTTCATCTGATGCCTGGCAGGGCCAGTCCTACACAGCCTACATTTTGTTGCACCTGTGAGATCCATTTCAGGTCAATTTTCCTAAGCTAGTTGCATATGGGCATATTTTCCCACAATAGTATTTCCATGTAACAATATATGGCTTTCATGCTTTGCATGATGGGTAAATATCTGAAGCTAGGATATACCTTGAAAATGTTTCATAATTGCTGATAGTTTTAGGAAGGGTATTAACAGCAGTGAAATGGAGTGGATAATATTCTGGGATGTGCATCGTTTCCATGTTTCCTGTTACACAGCATAAAACATCCAAAGGATGTATTATGCCATTCAAATTTATAAAAGGAGAATAGTACTCACAGACTGAGTGTTTTGGACCACTTTGCATACAACAATTGCTCCCGCAGGAAAGCAGGCTTTCAAAAGTGCAAACTATACACATGGAGACAACTGGTTATTTGTAACCAATTGTATGCAGTTGTAGAAAGCATTTCCATGATTATTTCTTTATTTTATTAATTTATAAATGGCCTCCCACAAAATCCTGAAGGTAATTCATGTAAAAACAAGTAAAATATCTATTTAAGAACAGTACAAAAAAATCACAGCCAAATACAAAGTAAAAAACATTTTTCAGGAAAATACAAGTTCCTATATTCCCAAGGCATGCTGCCCAGAGTGGCTGGGGCAACTCAATAAGATGTGTGGGGCATAAATAGGGGGTATAAATAGTGAAATTATAATCATGGAATGGGACATCCATATTTTCATCAAAGAAATGTTGAAGGATATGCATTTCACACTCCCACCCCCACACAAATATTTGGCAGATTAGATTTTGATACACAAAATTGTTGAGATTAAGATATGTTCTATATAGTTCATACCTATGTATGTTTTCAAAACGGTAATTGTGGTATGTTGATGTTTGCTTGAATTTGATGTATCTCAATATTTTGCTGACAATTATGCTTTGAGGGTAGCTTTGATTAAGCTTGCATATTATTAAACTTTCCTTTCTTTCCTTATGTGATTAAACAAGAATCCCCTCCCGTCACGAGTCAGAATTGTCGTTTTAAGGACTTAAGCTGTGGATTTAAGACTGTGTGGAGATAAACTTTCGAACCAAAGCATGTTTTAAGAAGAGCATGGAATGTATAAGAGCTTTGGAATGACACAATTAAAAATGCCGTCGCCATATTGGGAAGTTCTTTCGGAGGACTTAAGTCTGAGAGGAGAAATAGAGAAATAGAGCTGTTTTTATATTGTGGGTGAAACTCCTCAGTGGGACTTAAGAATGACAGTTCTGTAATTAATGATGGAAAGAGCGCTGTTATCTATGAAGGTGATGATATATGGAAACCATCTCGATTTGAGGATTGGAAGAACGGAAAAATTCACACAGGATTATTATTGGTGTTTATCGGCTTAAGGAGACTATCAGAAGAGATCATAAAGAAAGAAGAGAAAATATATGAACAAGATGTGATGTGGAAACAGCAAGATAAGACTGGATAGAATTATGAACTCTGTTTGACTGATTTGGATTGATTTGGACATTAACGCAGTAGCAAGAAGATGATCAGAATCCCCCTTCGGATCTTGAAATATGGGTCCCCCCAACAAAATTAAAAATTCGGCTTTGTAATTCGGAATTTATGTGATGTGATTTAATTTGATTTGATTGGCCGGTTAATAAAAAATATTTTTTTAAAAAAAAGCTGGAAATTTTCTATTTGATTAATTGGGTCCTGCCATCTGGTTTTTGCCATCCTCATATCAATTGTCACAACTTGGGTGGTTTCGGCATTGGGTAGGCGTAGACTTGGACAGAGGAAAGAATGCAGCCCCTGCCTGCCCCTCAGGAAAATGGGGTATCCCCTTAAAGGGATCCAGGGGAGATCCAGGTGGGGGGAGGCTTGACAACCATACGTCAGGAGTGCTCTGATGGTGTTTCCTGCTTGGCAGGGGGTTGGACTCGATGGCCCTTGTGGTCTCTTCCAACTCTATGATTCTATGATTCTATGGATGGGGCCACAGCACTCCCCAAGTGCAATCTTGAATGTAGGCCAAGAACTCCCTCTCTTCTGGTTGACCCATATCTACCCAATGCCTATGCCAAACTTCTTACATCTGTAGTCAATAAAACTGTGGCCTGATTTGACCCAAAACAGAACTTATCATTTCTCATAATTTATGGTTTAGTATGGTCCGTAGAGCAGGAGGACACCTGGGCATGCAAATTGCTAATACTGAATTTGAAAGGTTTTTCATTTTACCATAAAACTCTCCATTTGTGTGTAATTGACATAGCAGACGAAACAGCGATTTCTCCAAGTAGCTCTTTATTTCGTAAGCTGGAATAGAACTGACTGCAAACAGCTCAGCCGGCCTGCTTTTATAGGCAGCCGGCTGTCAACATTGTAACAACAACAGCCCAGAGTTCCCGCCTAAAATAACTGACGCGGACCTGAGGGAAAACTATCTACAGACCTGAGTGAAAACTATATACAGTATCCCCCTGCTGGCCCAGGGTGAAACTTCACTACATAACACCTTCCATGAACGTTGCCTTCAAAACTAAAGTCTAAGGTGTTATGTAATCATGCACCAATCGTGTGCTTTACTGAAATGTAATACTGAAATGGATGACAAAATCAGTCCACTCCTCAAGGTCAAATGAGAGTGTGAGATACAAAGTGGGGAAAGGGTGTGCTATACTAGCAGACGCACATGAGAGTCTAAATAGTACAGTGGTACCTCGGGTTACATACGCTTCAGGTTACATACGCTTCAGGTTACAGACTCCGCTAACCCAGTAATATTACCTCGGGTTAAGAACTTTGCTTCAGGATGAGAACAGAAATCGTGCTTCGGTGGCGCAGCAGCAGCAGGAGGCCTCATTAGCTAAAGTGGTACCTCAGGTTAAGAACAGTTTCAGGTTAAGAACGGACCTCCAGAACGAATTAAGTTCTTAACCTGTATCAGATAATTGGCAGATGCGGCATATATGATTGAACTAGTGACCAATCACGTGAACTCATCAAACTATGCACATTTATTCCAAGATCAGTGGTTTTTTCTCTTTTTGAAACCTACAAAACCTGGCATTTTCAGATGTATTTTGTGTTATTCCATGGCTTTTGCTGCATGAAGTGATTATGGCTGGGATTATATCATATGCTGCTTTATACTCGGTTTTCCTACAAGTACCACATATATTCTGCAAGCAATAAGTGCACTTTAATTGCATGCATATATATATATATATATATATGCACATGCCATTTTCAGCCATGGCTGCTGAAAGTCTCAAGGGGAGGAGTTTCTCTCAGGGACTTAAAATATGAGGCCAGGAGCAAGATTTACCAGAACAATTGGGATGTGCACAAAAGAAAGAGCAGACTTTAAATGCTGCTAAGTACACTATAACAGCAGTGTAAATGTCAACCATATTATCTTCTTTGTGGCTATATACTTGAGACTTATTCAAACCATAAAGCAGAGCTACAGTTAAAACTTTTTTTCCAGTGCTAGAGGAGATATCTTTATGTGTGCAATATTGGTATTTTACTTCACATAGCAGTTATATCAAACATTTCACTTTAAAAAACTTATGGTGGCTGAATATCACCCCTATTATTACAGGTTGGGGAACAGGGAACACTGTTCTTACACTGCGCTAAGGCACCTCTGCACCCCAAAAGCAGGAATTCTTACATGCAAAGAATAATCAGTAGCAGCATTATGTGAAACAGGTAGAACAAGAGGCCACTCGCACAGGCTTCTAAGGTTGGGCCAATTTTTGCACCATCTCCACACACATAATACCTGATGCATAAAGTTTAAAGACCTCCCTGATGCAATTGTGAGGATGAGTCCCTCCTAGCCCCTTACATTTGGTGATGTAGGCTGTGTCTTAGCTGGTGCTTGTTTTCAGCCAGCCTGCAAATGAAATTAGCCCTCAAACTGGCATCACACACAGGGTTGATTCAAATATTATTTTCTTAATGAGACAACATGTGTATTTGAGACCCAGAAAAACAGAGGGGCAATAGTACCTTCCTTGGGAGTAATAGTGCCTTCAGGCCTTCAACCTACCTGAGAGAGTCTCTGTCTTCCAGAATACCATGTGTAACAGAAGAATCTTTTGCACTGGAAACTCCTGTCACCCCAAAGAGCAGCTCTGCTGAAAACGGAAATGTCGCCAAAAAATGTGTCTTCACAATTTTCCTTTTTGTGGAACTCATCTCTGCATCTCTGGTTTGCCTGATTTATAGGGTAGGGCTTGAAGGCCAGCTCAAGTCCTCTGGCTGGGATTGGGCGGTTATAGCTCAGCCTGACACAGCTTCAGGTGTAGTGGTGAGGGCAAAATGCTATTCTGAAGCTGAGTGGAATGCAAATAATGAGCAGGAGCCTCACCTGCTGTGAGAGGCAGTTCTGAGTGCCACTTGGGAGAAGCACCTGAGCCTGGGAACTGCTGTTGGAAGTGGTGCGTGTGGCACATGGCACAGAGCAGTTAAGATTCTGGCTAAGCAAGCAAGCAGATAAATAAATAAATGCCCTTAAGTGCACTTCAGGCCCAGTCTAATTATTATTTGCAGGATAAATTTTGTCTTGATTACATAACATTGTCCATTGTGTGAGGAGAGTGAGGCTAAAGAAACTGGGAGCTTTACTTCCTTGGGTTTATCTATTGTTGTTTTTATTTATTAATTCGTGAATCACCTTTTACATGTGTGTCAAGACAATTTACAAACATTATAAAATGGCAAGAAACTTATAAAAACAGTACAAAAATCAAATGAATGTATGTTTTAAAGACAATGCAAAATGAACATTGAATGCAGAAATTCACTGTGCAAAAGAAACTCACTTATATAGATTTGTGTACAGTTTATAAATTACTTCAAACTGCAGAATGTACTTAGATGCCTTTGAAAGTATGAATGTTAAGAATATGTCAAAATTGACCAGATGACTGTTGCAGGGTGGGGGGTGGGGAAGCTATGATGACTAACACTTGGGTAAATCATAGAATCATAGAATCATAGAGTTGGAAGAGACCACAAGGGCCATCGAGTCCAACCCCCTGCCAAGCAGGAAACACCATCAGAGCACTCCTGACATATGGTTGTCAAGCCTCTGCTTAAAGACCTCCAAAGAAGGAGACTCCACCACACTCCTTGGCAGCAAATTCCACTGTCGAACAGCTCTTACTGTCAGGAAGTTCTTCCTAATGTTTAGGTGGAATCTTTTTTCTTGTAGTTTGGAACCATTGCTCCGTGTCCGCTTCTCTGGAGCAGCAGAAAACAACCTTTCTCCCTCCTCTATGTGACATAAATAAATATGCATTCCCTTTGAAATGAAAAGCTTTGTTATACCACTGCTGGGCTGCGACAGCACCATAGGAGCTATTCTGGTTTATAATGCAAATCATGTAATTTGGGACACACGTTATGTGTATTAAAAATGCAAAGCAAAATCTTTGTGAAATGTTGTTAATTGGCAAATGCCACTTTTCAAAGTGTAATTTTCTCAGGCATTTACATTTTTTTAATTCCGAAAATTAAAATTAGAGTATGCAGAACATTTGCTGCAATTTATTTACTGGCTCAATAAAGTTGTTGTTGTTGTTTGTGCTAGAACAAACTGAAAATGGTAGCATGCAAATTACAAATTTGCATATGATATGATAGCCATCTTCAAATATCTTGAGGGCTGTCACATGAAAGAGGAAAGAAGCTTGTTTTCTCCTGTTCTGGAGGGTAGGACTCAAACCAATGGCTTCAAGGTACAAGAAAGGAGATTCCTACTAAACATCAGGGAAAACTTTCTGACAGTGAGAGCTGTTCATCAGTGGAACGGTCTTTCTCCGGAGATTGTAGACTCTCCTTCCTTGGAGGTTTCTAAGCAGAGGTTGGATGGCTGTCTGTCCTGGATGCTTTAGCTGAGATTCCTGCATTACAAGGGGTTGGGCTAGATGACCCTTGGGGTCTCTTTCAACTCTACAGTTCTATGATTCTACATAAATATATGAACTAAGAAATATCCAAACTCGGTTTTAAAAAAACAGAACCCCCTTATTTCAGAGCTGTTCCTTCTGTGCTGGGATGAGAGCCTTTTCTCTGCCTGACATTCCCCTAGCAAGCAATGTCAAAGGCAAAGGTGGGTCCTGTCCTGGCTCCCACCCAACACATGCAGAGAGAGGTGCTTACTATGAGCAATAACCTTATTTGGGTATGAGCAATAACCTTATTTGGGTAAGGCTTGGCAGCAGACAGAGAGTGCTCAGGAGTCATGGTTCAGGAGCAGAGCAAGAAGCTCAGAACACGAGCGATTACCTTGTCTGCCCACAGACGGAGAGCCAACTCACTACACTCAGGCAGAAGGTCCCTATCTCAAACTGTCAGCATCTCACTTAACTCAGGACCATGGTACCCCAAGGATCGCTTCTTTCCATATGAAATGACCCTAACTCTATGATCATCCCCTGAAACCCTTCTTTGTGTGCCTCCTCCACAAGAGAGGCAGAAGAGACACAAGAGTGGGCCTTTCCTGCCATGGCTCCCCACTTGTGGAATGTTCTCCCCAGGGAGGCTTGCCTGGTACCTTAATTACATTTCAGCAGGCGAAAACATCCCTGTTTCCCCAAGGTCTTTAGCTAATTAAACCATCTATGGCAGGCATGTCCAAAGTCCGGCCCCCTGGTTGATTTAATCCAGCCCCCCAAGCAATTCCGAGAAATGAATCTGTTGTGGCCCCCGAGTGCCTGTTGTTCAGCTTGTTCTGCCCAGGAGCCAGTGCATTGATGGAGAGCTTCAGCTCTCCAGCATCGACCCGCCTGCTTGCACATGTGCCCTGTTCTGTTTTCCGGCTGCTGGCTGGCTCACGCAGGCCCCCTGTATGTGGCTGGCTCTCTATCCCGGCCTCTGGCCGGCTTGCGCAGGCATTTTGTGTGCAGCTCTCTATCGTGGCTGCCGTGCGCCCGGTGTGCAGCTCGCTCTCCCGTGCGGCTCGCTCTCCCGCCCACCTCGCAGCCCTCACGCATGTTCGCTTCATCAAATCTGGCCCCCTTTGAAAAAAGTTTGGACACCACTGATCTACAGCCTTTTAGACTGTGTGTGCTTTTGTTTGTTATTATGGTACTGTGCTTTCCTGTTTTTATATTGTAAACTGCCCTTTGATCTTCGGATGAAGGGCAGTATAGAAAACTATGTTACTGTCGCTTCCTAGCATTGCCATTCTTACTATTCCACTGTGGGTCTGAAACCTCTAAGTGGGTAGATTCATGTGCCTTGTCTCTAGTGCACAGGTAGAGAAATGGATGTGCATGAACACTAAGGGACACTGCAGTGCGCAGCCTGCCATTTCACACTGCAGCTCCAGAGGATTATTTAGAACTGTTGACAGCCCATTGTAGGCAATTATGGGTTTCTTTTTTAGTGCATCAGAAGACCGATCATCCTCTTGGCTTTTGAAGCAGCGGAGGGCAGACCACGGAGAGCAAACAAATACAGCAGGCAGCAAAGATCCTTCAGCTGCATGTAATAGTGGAGGGAGGGAAAGCAGGATGGAGGGGGGGCGCTTGTGAAGTGATCTCTGGTACAAGGATAGAGGTCATGTACCGTACCCAGAAGTGCAAGCTGGATTTCGAAGGGGCAGAGGAACCAGAGACCAAATTGCAAACATGCGCTGGATTATGGAGAAAGCTAGAGAGTTCCAGAAAGACATCTACTTCTGCTTCATTGACTATGCAAAAGCCTTTGACTGTGTTGACCACAGCAAACTATGGCAAGTTCTTAAAAAAATGGGAGTGCCTGATCACCTCATCTGTCTCCTGAGAAATCTCTATGTGGGACAAGAAGCTACAGTTAGAACTGGATATGGAACAACTGACTGGTTCAAAATTGGGAAAGAAGTACGACAAGGCTGTATATTGTCTCCCTGCTTATTTAACTTATATGCAGAATTTATCATGTGAAAGGCTGGGCTGGATCAATCCCAAGCTGGAATTAAGATCGCCGGAAGAAATATCAACAACCTCAGATATGCAGATGACGCAACCTTGATGGTGGAAAGTGAGGAGGAATTAAAGAACCTTTTAATGAGGGTGAAAGAGGAGAGCGCAAAATATGGTCTGAAGCTCAACATCAAAAAACGAAGATCATGGCCACTGGTCCCATCACCTCCTGGCAAATAGAAGGGGAAGAATTGGAGGCAGTGAGAGATTTTACTTTCTTGGGATCCATGATCACTGCAGATGGTGACAGCAGTCACGAAATTAAAAGACGCCTGCTCCTTGGGAGAAAGGCGATGGCAAACCTAGACAGCATATTAAAAAGCAGAGACATCACTTTGCCAACAAAGGTCCGTATAGTTAAAGCCATGGTTTGCCCAGTAGTAATGTATGGAAGTGAGAGGTGGACCATCAAGAAGGCTGATCGCCGAAGAATTGATGCTTTTGAATTAAGGTGCTGGAGGAGACTCTTGAGAGTCCCATGGACTGCAAGAAGATCAAACCGATCCATTCTTAAGGAAATCAGCCCTGGGTGCTCACTGGAAGGACAGATCGTGAAGCTGAGGCTCCAAGACTTTGGCCACCTCATGAGAAGAGAAGACTCCCTGGAAAAGACCCTGATGTTGGGAAAGATGGAGGGCACAAGGAGAAGGGGACGACAGAGGACGAGATGGTTGGACAGTGTTTTTGAAGCAACAAACATGAGTCTGACCAAGCTGCGGGAGGCAGTGGAAGACAGAAGTGCCTGGCGTGCTCTGGTCCATGGGGTCACGAAGAGTCGGACACGACTAAACAACTAAAGAACAACAACCGTATCCATACAGTGTTGGAGAGGATGCAGCGGCATCTCTGTTTAATCACATCTCTGTCCTGTTTAAGTATAAAATCAGGGAGTGGTGGGATCAGTGTGGCCACACGTCACTTCACACCCGTCTATGTCAGCTCCCACTGGTTGCTGGATGACCAGAAGGCAGACCCAGGGCCTGTCCATCACAGGCTTGTCCCTCAGAGCAAGGCTTGAGAACAAAATAATTTTCTTCATTAAAAAAGGTATAGTCCACCCTTTATTGCTATCAGCACCAGGGTGAAGTACACCATAAAATAAACCATGCAACCATCACTGTACTGAGGCTAGGTCAGTGGTAGTTCAAAGGCAAAACTGCTTCAATGGCAATGCTACTTTATTAAAAGCAACATGCCAACTTGCTGCTGCAAAGCCCCTTTTCCCCGTGGTAAAAGGCAAACTCCCAGCCTCCCCTCTCTTGCTTTCAGGTGTAGTCTTGGATGACACGGAAAACTCTGTCCACCCCAAGCCAAGGGTTATTCCAAGAGTGTGAAGGAGGAAATCTCCAACCTTGTGCCTGTATTTTCTTATACATATGGCTAGGTTTGCTCTGTGCTGGAGTGCCGGCCATTACTGCAGTGAAGTAGCAGGAATAATAACAATAAACAATAACAACAATATTACAGATAGAGGGGGGGTACCTTTCTTCTCACAGATGGCAGTAGCAGCACAGCCTGACAGTGGCCACAGTGCTTAGCAGGGGCTTCGCTGCACAGTTTGAACAAGAAAACAGCCAGAGCAGGGCAAGGGACTTTGTATGACCCAGTTCCACCTCCTCATTAGAACTCAACTGACCAATCAGGAACGTCTTCATGTGACAGCTGGCCAATCACAACCAAGATTGTTTGACAGCTGGCCAATCACAGGCGAAATCCCCCTTGGAAAACAGCAGCCACAACAGGCAAAAAATAATATTAACAGGCTCTCCAAAGCATGCATCTGCAGAACCTGAGCAAAAATCTCAACAAACCCCAGCTAATTGACTCCCTGCTGAGGTGATAATGGGGACCACTTGCCTTATCTAAGGCAAAGTATCAGTAAACAATATCACCCAATATTGCCACAATGTTAGCCTATGGGGAAACTTAATAAATCCACTAAAAATCAGATCAGCTGTTTAACCAATTCTCTTCATTCCGATAGTGAACTTGGGCAGCTTTCAGTCCACCATGATATTTAAGATGTGCCATCACATACTCAAAATTCCCCTTCCAGTTGCCAAACCAGTTGCTACTCATGCCAACAAAGGGGGTCATGTGGGGTGGGGAAGGTGCTATTAGAATAACAAAACCCCAGATGGAAAACCCAACTCCAGAGTGGGATGCGACCCAGCCTGAACAAATAAACTGTGCCAAGCCATGTTTTAATGACAAAGGGATATGTAAACACTTGCTTTAGCTGTGTGAGACACATGTTGGGACAATATGTGATTGACAACGGCAGGTCTGGATCTCACATTTCTGCCTCACACCACTCCTCTTCTGTGATGATGTTTTGATGACACTGTGAGAAATGTATTTTGGGAAATTGTGGGAACTTTTAAAACATCATGTAACCTTTCTTCTGATTCTTCTCTTCTTGCCTTAGAGGTTGGAACCTTTATTGCAACAAATAACGATTAGGCCTAATGGCCACTGATTTGTTTCTTCATTGCTTGGTTGAAGTCTTATTGTTTTCTGAGTGATCCAGACTCCACAGGGCTGGTATCTAGCAATGTTGGGAAGAACTTTAAGTAGTGTACCCCAAGTTTTCTCCTTTTCAAACAACAATCCTAATAATGTACCATGATAATGTATGGAGCTTTAGTGAAATGCCTGGACTCTGCCTCAAAGAGCTGACACTCTAAAAATCAACACATGGGAACAAAAGAGTCAGGGCTTCATATGGAACATGGAAAGAGGGGTAGATAAAGGTAAAGAGCCCCTGGACAGTTAAGTCCCGTCAAAGGCAACTATGGGGTGCAGTGCTCATCTCACTTTTCAGGCCAAGGGAGCCGGCGTTTGTCCACAGACAGCCTTCTGGGTCATGTGGCGCATGGAGGACTGTGAGGAGTACCAGAGTACATGGAAACGCTGTTTACCTTCCCACCACAGCAGTATCTATTTCTCTACTTGAACTACTATGCTTTCAAACTGCTAGGTTGGCAAAAGTTGGGACAGAGCAATGGAAGTTCACCCCATCACACATATTTGAACTGCCAACCTTACGATTGGCAAGTCCAAAGGGCTCAGTGGTTTAGACCACAGCGCCACCCGCGTCCCTGGAAACAGGGGTAAACATGTTCCATACAATATGCAACTGCTTCAGTTTCACACGTGTAGGTGAAGTTACAAGATAACTTACGTTGTGGCATGGAAAGAAGTGATTCTGAGCATTTCAAGTGTTAGCCATTAAAATGTCATGCATACAGGTTGCGGTGCAAGGCTACTTGGAAGTAAGTTCCAATGAGTTCTGTGGGGTTTTCACCCAAGAATGCCTTGCCAGCATTTCAGGCTTATAGCAGAATCCTATGCACATTTACTCAGATGTAAGCCTCACTGAGTTCAAGAAGGCTTACTCCCAGCAACACCTAGAATATTTATATAGAAGACTTCAAATTCCTTTCTCTGGCTGGCCAATTTTGAGTCAAGCATCTTTATCTAAATTGGAAAGATTTAGACCTCACTAATGAAGCCAAGTGCAAGTTTTCTAGATGAGTTAATATCTCATAGAATCAATTCTGTATATTAGCACTGAAACCCTAGGAAGATTAGTTTCAACACACACAGCTTGCCTCTCCACTTCTCAAAAAGTTGCAAGGATGATCCACATTCCGAAAATCATCCAAGAGAAAATGCAGACTGATTACTTCTTTAAAAGCCTAAACTAGGTTACCAAAATAGAGGCTATAATGGCCTAAATATAGAAAATCAGTGTTAGAAATCAGCCAAATCACTGGCATATTACAGAACTTGAACAAAAGCTTTCTGAGAAAATTGCTTGGAACTATGCAAATGACACCATCTCTCACACATACCACAAACCTCCCAGCACGCCAGATGCTAAATGATCATTTTCACAAAGTGATCTTTACAAATCATAAAGGGATTTTTTTTCTACAAAGAAAATAATTAGGTTCAAACTCTTTTCCTCTCTCATTAGGAATTTCTTTATGAATTCTGGCTCTGAAGATGACCATCTTTGCGTAATTACAAAATGAGGCAGAGAGTTCCAGAATTATTCCCGCAGGAATGTGAAAAGAGAAAAACAGCCACCAAATTACAAGCACTTTGAAGAGTGTTTTTGAGCAATATACATGGTGTCAAGGCTGAACCATCCATGGGGAAGTTTGCAATCTATCTGACCCACATGGCTGACTATATCTCTGGTGTACAAAGCTGCCTGCCACATTCCATGACTAGTCATTTTTTGAGTCCCAGTGAATACTGGGGCTTGCCAAGTAGGTTGTTAGGCAACCATGCTATCACACATTCCCCAGCCCTGGCACAATGCTGCGCTGGAAGCAGAGACAAGCTGCCAGAGCCAGCTGTAGAGATGATTAGCTGTGCAGCGAGAGAACATAAAGGAAGCAAGTCTGTGGGGAGGAAAAACCTGGGGACAGAAGAACAAGGGGAATACAGAGATGCAGCCTGGCTTGTGAAACAGCCAAATATTTACTCCTATGGAGATTTCTAGCTCACCCTCCAAGTGCATATACATCACTCAAGGCGGCTGACAACAATTTGAAATTAGTGTCATAAATTACAGGCAACTCTCAATTTACGAGTGCCCAATTGACACTTGACCACGCACACACACACACACACATACACACACACACTGCACCAAACCCAAAAGAGACTTTAAAAACGGCAAAACAGCCCCAAAAGGGCAAAAAAGCAGTGAAAACCTTGCCTAGCTATCCCATGAGCCTTTGCAAATGCAATTCCACAAGCCCTTGCACCAACCATTAAGGTCTTTGAAGAGTTGTAGTTTGAGAAATGTTTGGGAGGATCGATTGTGGTGAAGTTTGCCACCATTCCTGCCAGTCTGGCAAGTGCTACTGGTTTTTTAAAGGGCTTTTCAAGAGTTTCCAGAGGTTTAGAGGATTTTTGCAGGCTTTTTCAATGGTGTTGCAAATATACAAACGTAATCCCTGCATAAATTGGGAGTTGCCTGCAGAATTGAAAACACACTAAAATGCATAGCGGACCACATAGCAGATAATGAGCAGGCAAAAATTACAGTAGTCATAAATATATATATCTTTGCAGCCTGGAAAAAAGACAACCAGAGGAGAAGGGGCCATTTGCATTTCATGGGGCAAGTGTTGGGGTAGCCACTGAAAAGACCCTCTTCTCTTCTTGTCATCAGCTTTGCCCCACCATCTGTTCCTAGATGGGACAGAGAAAAGGGCCCCCCTTTCTGAACCAGGCTCAAATGACATTCTGTGAGGACTGTGGTTTACAAGACCTCCTTCACACCATACATTTAAAGCACTATGATACCACTTTAAACAGCCATGCTAAACCAGCGTGGTTTAACAGACTCTGAAGGTTGTGAATCTATGAGAGCCACAGGGGACTCCCTTAATAAACTACATTTCCCACAATGGTATGGGGGAAGCCATGGCTATTTAAAGTGGTATCACAGTGCTTTAAATGCATGGTTTGAATGTGGCCTGAAAGTCATGCTGATATTGCTTGCCGCCCTTTTGCCCTTTTGCCGAAAAACTGGCTGCTAAGAGTGTGAAATGCTCCGTAATATCCCTTTGAAAGCTGGCCTCACACTATGGGCCTCTCATTTCCCCCTCACGCCAACATGGGTCTGCTGTCCCACATTTCCTCTATTGCGTTATGCAGTTTGACATGATAGGAGACACAGCCCTGATAGCCACATGATCCACAGCACGAAACAAATGGACAACACGTTGAAAGCATCTTTCTTGGAAAAGGCTAGTTTGAAGGGAATGGATGACTTGAGGGCTCTGGGACCACAACTGTGGCAGTCGAGCCTAATTCAGATTGACCTTGATTTGATCTCTTTCCCTTTAATGGGTGGGAAGGGTGTCTGCAGGCAACAGGGAGTAAAGAGGGAGAAAGAAAACGTTGATGCCTCCTCACTGACCAAGCTGGAGGATATGAGGAAACAGAAAGGTCATGGATAGAACTCCAGATAACATAATAAAAACATAAGCTTTCTAACACTCAGGGGTATCACCTCCCCTCTGAACTAAAGCAAGTGTCAGTGCTGGTGCTGTTTTGGTGCTTGCTAAAAACTCATTTATGTTCTCAGGTCTTTGCTGGTCATTAGTATCAGTTGGTTTCATTTTTATTATTTCTAGGTCTTCCCTGGATTACTGGCTGCTGTTTTATTCTGTGTTGTTTGTTTGTTTATCAAATTAGTATGCAGCGCTTCATCTGTATACAAAAATTAAAATAAAATAATTACTGTACACCACCTTATATTTTCAATTAAAAGGCAGAATATTCTAAATAAATAAATAACAATATATAAAGCCTAGTTTTCGTGGCCAGACACTGCAAGTGCCTGGCTATAATTTGCACCCCATAATACTCATTCCACTGCTTTTGTGTGAGATGCTGCTGCAGTTTACACAATAAAGGAACCTGATTATACAGTAAGGGAATTAAAAAGAGATTATTAATTTCAATAAATATTGCTAAAACTGCCATGGCACAGGTTTCTTTTTTGTTAGGCTTCCAGAAAATTAACTTAAACTGCATGTTTTTTATGACTGTTATAAAGCAAGTAAAACTACAGTACCCAAGCTGTTTACAGCCTAGTCCAGGCTTAGTAAAAACTTCAAAGGCTCATAAAAGCCTCCCTCTGCCCAACCCAATTTTTCTCCACTTGGAATGAAATCCAAGCAGGAGAAAAATTACCGGCATCCCTGCTTGGCAAAGGCTTTGTGCAGCCTGGGCAAAGCCTTTTGCTTCCAAATCCTACATCACTTCAGTTGCCATCGCCCTCACAAGCCTTTTAAAATGGGTCTTAGGCAGTGTATTGGGGCACAGTTGCTCTGTTACAATGCACAGGACAGATTTTAAGAGGAGTGGATGCAAAACTGAAGTGCACACTTGACCTTTGACCCCTCCCCTCTGATTTTGCCCCCGGGGCATTGTTTCCCATCCCTATAAGAACTAAGGGAGTCATTTGTTCTTATGAAGATAGGGGGAAAAGGCTTCTGAGGCAGGCATAGTTCTTCCAAGTGGTCAGATGCACTCAGAAAAATTACCTGAGTTTTTCCTGCTATTTGTTTTTTTAAGAGCTTTGAGGAGAGCTTTGGGAAGCTTGCCCAGCTCCAATTTTCATTTGCTTTTCCTTTGCTTGGTGGGGGGAGGACACCACGGGGGGGGGGGGGTTGTGAGCTATGGGATGCGGTCATGAGATTAACAACAAACAGCAAGATGTTTCTGACATTTTCCACTTGCCTCTAAAAAGTTTAAGTAAATGTTAACATTCATCAAATTTCTGACATTATATAAATTGGGGGGGGGGGAGGGTCATTCTGTCTCACACAGACAGTCCACAATCTATTTAGCCTCATTAAGCATGCATGCATAAGGGTTTGCTTTTCATCCTAGCCAGGCTCTACGAAACAGAGTAGAAAGAACAGCGCCACAACAGCAATGACTCTCTGGATACTCAGAAAGGCTCATCCATGAGCCCCGCAAGAAGTGAGGAAGTTTCTGGACAAGAGTTCTGTGTGTAAGGTGGTGCTGATGATTCTCTAGAGCAGGGGTAGGCAACCTAAGGCTCGGGGGCCGGATGTGGCCCAATTGCCTTCTCAATCCGGCCCGCAGATGGTCCGGGAATCAGCGTGTTTTTACATGAGTGTAATGTGTCCTTTTATTTAAAATGCATCTCCGGGTTATTTATGGGGCCTGCCTGGTGTTTTTACATGAGTAGAATGTGTGCTTTTATTTAAAATACATCTCTGGGTTATTTGTGGGGCATAGGAATTCGTTCATTTCTTCCCCCAAAATATAGTCCAACCCACCACATGGTCTGAGGGACAGTGGACCAGCCCATGTCTGAAAAAGGTTGCTGACCCCTGCTCTAGAGCAGCTTTCCCTCGAGATGCTTTGGATCAAGGGTCAGAGCTGTATTGCAAGTCATCTGAAAGGCACCAGATTGGGAAAAGTTGCCTTAGGCCAGGGGTGGGGAAACTGCGGCCCTCCAGATGTTGCTAAACAATGACTCCCACCATCTTTGTTCCCCAGCCCCACTCTAGGCATGCTCATTGCACACCGTCTAAGCCCATCAGAACATGAACCTAGCTACCCATCACTCTCGCTGCATGAAAAGAAGCCACATATAGGACCAGATTTTGTGGGTGTCACATCTCCAAGCTCAGAGTCCAAGTCCAGAACAGCACAGAAGTGGGAATCATACGAGGAAGGAAATGTACTTCCGATTCCATACTGGTCTTTTTTTTACTAGCAGGAGAGACAAGAGGGATGACTTCTTCACACAATGTGCAATTAACGTGTGGAAATGGTTCCCTCAGGTCTGGATAAAGATGGTGCTTTAGATGGCTTTAAAGAGAATCACAAAAATCCATGGAGGACAGGTCTATCAATAGCCATTAGCCATGGTAGCTAAACAGAATGGTCAAAGCCAGAAACTGTCTGAATGAAAGATTCTGGATGCAAGGGAGGGAGGGAGGCGTGTCACCTCCATGCACATAACATTCATGGAGACAGAAGCTACAAAGGCCAGTTCATCTTAGTTTTGGATTGGATACATTTCCTGGAGGTGTTTCTGTATGTGCCAGTTCTGCTGATTCTGTACTTTTTTGTACATGGCTGGACACGGGCTTCCAGGAGGCAGATGGCTGATCACTGGGTGCCTGACTTGATTGACTTTTGGTCTGATCCAGCAGGGTTCTTCTAAGCTCAGGTAACTCATTACAGTTTCCATTTGATTTTCTTCAACCATTCGCTTTATTAAAATAAATAAACAAACAAACTTAGCATGGCTCTATCACACACCTTGCCAAAGTACTCTTGGTTTTCTTCAAGACAATACCACTGCTGAGAAGTTCTGAAGTTACACAACATTTTTGCTGTGTCCTCAAATTATTGTATTTTATTGACTTCCATAATTAAAATGACTGGCAGTACAGTACCAATTGATTTTGCGATGAAACAATTAATAGTGATTAATATTTAAAGCCACCAGCTTCAGTAATTTTTCTTCCAGCTGTCATTTGCTGTCTCTTAATTCATGCCCTTAGGCAGAAGATGTAAAACAGCAACAACTTTCCTTGACCAGATGTCTACAGAGGCGGTTTTCTCTCCCTGTGCAGAACTGCATGTGTTTAACATTTCTCAGAATTCTGGTCACTTTTTATAATCTGCTATGAACACTTTTGTGTCTTGCCAGTTTTCATTGTTCAGTTCATAACTTCCACTTAATGTCCATGTTTTTGTAGGGTTAAGGCTGCAGTCCTAAACAGACTTTCTAGGAAGTAGATCCCACTGAACCTAATGAGATGTATTTTGGTGTAGATGTGCTTAGGCTTTCACTCTAAGAATATATATATATATATATATATATATATATATATATATATTCACATACACTTTTTTCTCCCTATCATTCGTCTTTCAACTAGAAGTGGCTTGTTCTGATTTGGCTAAGCGATATCAAGATTTATTGCAATTCAGCCTATTAACTAATACTGATAATACTGGAGTTTTCACATGCTTTCAGAGCTAGAACCCTGCTTGAACCAAGAAAGAGAAAATATGCAAACCAAGTGCAAAAGCTTCCACATAATTGGTTGACATCCATTGTCTCAAGAGACAATGGAGTATGCCTCCAGAGGTGAAGTCAAACAGCTGCTATAGCAGCACCAAAGTGACTTCCCCGGGGCACAAGCTTGGGCAGTGTGTATGGAGGTCCTGGGTTGTCCAGATAACGAAACCCCGCTCTCAGCCTCACTGAGGTGGTCCAAGGAAAGGAAAGCAATGTGTTTGGCATCAGCATGGCTTCAGGAGTTGCCAAAAGGAGGCATACAAGGCACTATCCCACTATTCTTTGGATCTGTGTGGGATTTACTCCTTAACCTTTTCTTTTCCTAAAGAAGTCCCACAATGCAATGGAAGTTTAGGATCAGAGTTTTCCTCCTCCTAAATGGGCTACCTTCCCAGATTGACAAGACCCATCTGCCCTGACACAATCCCTCTAACACCTTGATGTATTTAGGTTCCACAGACGTCAATGGGCAAGTTTTACATTTAATTTCACTGACTGAAAACAATAGAACTTAGATGAGCTAGGAACCCTCCTCACATTTAAACTCCTCTAAATGGCTGTAAAATTATATTGACTTCCATATATACTGACTCCATATATATATGGAGAAGTTCCATGGGTAGGAAATCCCAGAAATTTGGCATAGCTACATAGAGAGGTCTAAAAAGGCCAACCACCTGCTTTCTGGAGTCAGTTAAATATGATGACGTTGTCAATAAATATTACTGCATAATTCACTCTCCTATTTCAATCATTTGTTCTCCTTTCAGCCAGTGGGCACATCAACACAAGGGTTCTTCTGACGTGGTGCCACCACCAGATAGGATTGTGCACACGATAGCAATCAATAGAATTACTCAGGGCATGAAATTTAGCAAGCAGTAAATCTTTCCACGCTTAAGGTCTTAACGAATCAATAGAGGCCAAATGCAAATAGATTTTAAAATGGTCAGACATTGATTCTGAACTGGTTTAACTAAATTAATTGAGCAAACTGATTTTGGTTAAACTAGTGCCTTTCCCTCCTTTTTTCGTCTCCCTTTGCATAAACAGGCATGAAGTATTTTTGGTTTGGTTTGGCTCTTCCCATTCAGCAGTGCCTGCTCGGTGTGCATAGCCAGTAATGCTGTAGTGAGATGGATGCTGCTAATAGAGGCTCCTGAATTGCTATGGCAACCACCCAAACTCAGGAATGGGGGCAGGCACACGCAGCTGCAATTGCAACAAGGCAACTAATACAGGTATGCACAACATATGGCCCCTCCCTGAGTCTGTACTGTCTTCCCACCCCCACTCCCACCAGTGAAATTGTAATTATCCAGGTATTGTGGTCTGCCTGCCTATTTCTGGACTCTCCAGCATGTGGTCCTTGTTTCAATCTGTGCCATGTCCTTCTGCAGACTGCATTCACTCACCCAGCATTTTGACAAGCATAGGAAGATAGACTTGTTAGTATTGAACAGAACCAGAAGAGGAGGGTGGGTTGGGGTGAGAACACAGAAGCTATACTGCAGAGCTCTTCTTGGCTGGCTGGCTGGCTGGCTGGCTGGCTTGATTGACAAACTGAGGTCAGACCCACACCATACAGTTAAAAGTGCATTCAACACACATTTGAAACACAAAGTCTTCCCCAAAGAATCCCGAGAGTTGTAGTTTCCTCCTCACAGACCTACAATTAAAAAAACTACGGTTCCCATAATACTTTGGGAGAATGCAAGTGTCTTAAGTGTGCAGTTGATGTGCTTTTAATGTATGGTGTGGATCTGCCCTAAGACAGGAGCAAAAATTGCACCACTGAACCCCACTGAACTCAGTGGGGAAAGGCCATGGCTTGAGTTCGATTCCTGGCCTGGTATCTGCAGATAGTGTGGAGAGCAGACTTTGTATAAGGCAGCTTCCTTTGTTTAGATTTACTTCAGAGTAGTTAACAAGACACATTATCAGTCTTTGTGAAACAACATAAATTGGATGCGGGGAGTAAGAAGAGAACTAGATTCTCTCAGCCAGCAAAGTTACGCTATCATGTGTTTTGAATTTAATCAATTAAAATAAAGCTATTAAATTTTTATTTTCTTTATCTCCAGCTAGTCCCTAAATCAATGAAGTGAGGTGGAAGAGATAAAAGAACTGTATTATCACAATCGGAAAAAGTCCTTGATTATGCTTATTTAAACAAAAACCTCCAACTAGTTGCCCCCCCCCCATCATTTTTATACAGTACAATTACAAAATGGCAAGGCTTCTATGCCCCTTCACTCTGGATAATAATCCAGAACTCTCCCTGAAGCTTGTGCCTTTCCTACCCTATATTCCCTTCCACCATTTAATGGAAGTGGACATGGCAGGGATGGGGTGGGAGGACCACAGAAGATCCCATTCAAGTGGGAAGGGGCAAAGATTTATGTGCCCGTAAATGCGTGATGGATCCAATGGTTCTGAGGATCATGAGAACTAAAGCTCCCACAATCCATAGATATTTTTGATGCACAACATATGATCAGGTACATCTGAAGCTTTCTTGTACTCTTCCTGTTTGGATCTCTTTGTCCCGCCCCGTACAGAATGTGAAACATGAGTGAAAGTGTGCTGGTGGTGGGGTCCAAAAGAGGTGGAGCCTAATCTGCAAAAAGGCCTCTAGATTCCATTGCACTCCTGATAATGCCAGCAAAGGACCTTTTTAGGTCTATTGTACGCTTCACAGGCTTCATAAAAACTCAGAAATTAGATAAGTGGAACTGAACACTGTCAAAAGAATTCTTCATACCACGCCTTACATTTAATTGATCCATCACTTGTTTTATTTTACACATATGAAACTGATTTTATTGCCTCTGCTGTAACTTTTGTTTCTTATTTGTTTCATTTATAAGCTTTACTTATTTTATTTTTCTCATTGTCCACATTTACATTATGTTACATTTGCTTTTTGAGCATTATCATGTTAATTTTTCTAAAAAACCCAAACAGTTAAATGTTTATGGTTTAAATAGTCAATATTGTCTTCCTGTGATTTCCTAAAGCAGCTGGCTTGGCTGCTAAGCCGTAATCTCTGCTGTCAAATGGCACCCAAAGCTGTGTGAATTAACAATGAATGCCTACTCATGAAGCTGACTGCAGAAACCAATGGGTAAAAAGTAGTATGGATAAAGAAACAAATTGTAAGGCACTTGTATGCCAAATGACTTAATACTTAGCCAGGAATAAATTGTTCTCCATTGACTGGCGATAACTGGACTCCTGCAGGTAGTATTGCCTTGGCATTTCACAGTGGGAGAGGCAGTTCCTCTTCCAACCACAGCCTTCCAGGTAAAACATGTCAGTTAATCCCTTGGGTACACAGAGAATATCACAGAGCAACCTTCCCAGGCCTGATGTTGGAGCACAACTCCCATCACCCCTGACTACTGGTCATACTGGCTGGGGGCTGATGAGAACTTGAATCCAATTCAATCTGAAGGGCACTAAATTGGGGGAGATTGGCATGGAGAATTTGCTCCCATTAGATTACACTAATAGTTTCCAGTGGGTTCCATGCCCCTATTAAGTCAAACAGATCCAAACCACCCTTCAAATAAAAATGGGAAACAGCTACATATGGGCATGAAGGAATAGGCAATCTATCCATTCTCAACTAGAAGAGTGTAAAGAGAGAACCATTCATGCCCATTTCACATTAAAGTAAGCAACTTGCTACTGAAACATCCTACTGGCACAGGAAGGTAAAAAATGTACTGGCGGCCAGATCCCCTTTCTATCTACAGCCCTGAAAGCACCTTTTAATGTTCATACAACATCTCTCTCTCTCTCTCTCTCTCTCTCTCTCTCTCTCTGTGTGTGTATGTGTGTTTTTTGTTTTTTTTGCTTAGTGCGTGCCTCCGGCCCTTAGTACAAGATCACTGCACTTCCACTGTGAGGTGAAAACACAGAGCATTGATTCCCAATATGAAGCATTACCTCCAAATTACTCAATAACAGAAGGCTGCAGAACAAGCAAATGAGTAGGACTAAATCCATAGAAAACCAACACCTCCCACAGTTTATGCTGAGTAGCTTAACAATGTCTTGGGTGTTCCATCAGCTGTTACTAATGACAGCATTAGATTACTCCATGCCCTTTCCCATTGAAGAACATTTCTTCAGACAAGCTCCTGTAGTAACCAAGATTAGTTGCCAATGCCCTGCAGCATGTCCTCATTTAAGAGCCCATCAACATCTTTAACCATGTCAGGACGTTCTTAAAAGGAAACAAGAAGAAAAGAAAAGTAGTGTTGGGAATAACAGAGTCTTGTTTGAACACCTCATTGATTTGTGAAGGACCCTATAGAACTAGAGTGAATTAATAATACTGGCTTGGATAGTGCTGGGTCAAGGAGCACTAACACACCAAAGCGATGAACCCAATCTCTCCAAGGAAGTGCCAACCATCCAGAACAGGTCTACTGGTCTCTCTACTGAACCCAAGAGCCCACAACGTACAGCACCCCCACTTTGTCTGGATTCAGGTTCAATTCATTGATCCACATTCCTGCTATTACTGCCTGCAGGATGCAGCCCAACACTCAAGCTGCCTCCCTTATTCAGACAGCACAGATAGAAATGTGTGCCATCAGCCTACTGGTGACACCTCCCATCAGACTCCCTGATGACATCCCTGAACAGCTTCGTATAAATGTTGAATAGCACAGGGGACAAGACAGACCACTATGGAAGGCCACAATTTAACTCCCATGGCATTGAGTAAGAGTTCCCCATTGCTACTTTCTGGAAACGGTCCTGGCAGTAAAAGTAAAACTGCTGCAGTGTAGGGCTCCCCATTCCCAGCCTATGAAACGTCTGAACCAGGGGCTGGGCATTCTCTTTTGCTGCTTAAGGTGAAACAGAAAGAGCAGCCCTGCCCTGAAACCACTGCCACTGGCATCATACCTGCTGCTCCTTCTGCCACCTGCCCTGCCCACTCTGCTGCCACCGTCTGCACCGTGGGATTTCTGGTGGAGAAGCAGCCATTGACGCAGATTTTCGGTGAGATTGCACCAATTTTGTGCCCGAAATCAGGACAGGTGCTGGCGCTGCTTCTCCACTGCAGGCAGTAGTTGTGGGGCAGGCAGTGTGTCCATGGGGATGCTGCCTCTGGGGCTTCTTCTGCCTCATCATGCCTAATGGCTGGGCCGATCGGGGTCTCAGCTCATGCTGAGCAAGAGAACGCAGCCAGAACATAATTCTTTGAGGTTTTCTAAATTGGCAGTAAGTTGCTTGGGGTTGCCTTGGGCAAGATAAAGCAACAAACAAATTCAATATACAGTGGTACCTCGGGTTAAGTACTTAATTTGTTCCGGAGGTCCGTTCTTAACCTGAAACTGTTCTTAATCTGAAGCACCACTTTAGCTAATGGGGCCTCCTGCTGCCGCTGCACGATTTCTGTTCTCATCCTGAAGCAAAGTTCTTAACCCGAGGTACTATTTCTGGGTTAGTGGAGTCTGTAACCTGAAGCATATTTAACCTGAAGCATATGTAACCCAAGGTACCACTGTATAATAATAAATTAATAAGTGTAACAGACAGGTAAAAACTTAAAAGTACTTCTGCTTCACTCACTAGAATGTCTCAAGTTTTTTTGTTTGTGTGTGTGTGTGTGTGTGTGTGTGTGTGTGGTGTAGCAATGAAACTACTAGCACATTTGCAAAGCTAAGCAGAGTCCTGTATGGTTTCAAATTGGATGAGATTCCTGCATTGCAGGGGGTTGGACTGTGTGACCCTCGGGGTCCCTTCCAACTATACAATTCTGTGATTCCAGAATCTAAAGCCTACAGCACTGTACCAGCAAGAGCTGGGCAATAAATTATGAAACAGCCTTTTAAATCACAGAGTGACAGAGTGATGATAAACAATATATATGAGAATTAACAAACACTTCCAGCTCTCTTCTTTGTATCTATATTTTCTCTTTGTAGCAGCAAGTGAAAAACATAAACTCTTTTAATTGAGTTCCACAATAATATGCAATGATTGTAACAGACTTTTAAAAAGTAATTGTAACCTGGAGGTTGTAAACAAATACAATGCTTTTAACTTTGCTTTAAAATGCTAAACCCCTGCGTGCTTCTCAATTCAAATTGAGGCGATAAATATCTGAAATTGCTTGCATACCCTAAAAGAAAATGTATATTGCTTGTTTCTGTACATTCCAAGTTTCCTAGCCACAACTATTTGCTTGCATTTTAGATAGTCTTCTGTCTGTTGACAAGCCCCGTCTCTTGTCTAATATTGCAAAATTCCTCACTTTGTAAAATGGAAATTATAATAGCTCTTTGGAGTCTTTGATCTTACTAAAACAGTTCTTCCAAAATGATCTGAAAGTTTCCTCCTTTGCTGCTATTATAAAAATGTGACATCCTCCCAAGATACCAGGAATTTATTGAAATCAACTTCAACCTTCAAAACGCACTGTCACTTCTACCCCACAAGCCCCAAACACATGAGTTTCTAGTGTTCTGAGTGGCAAAAATACGGTAGTGAAATATCCAGTTGCATCATGCAGAATATTGGCCCATGAACTAGCTGCAGTCAGGTCCTTTTCTGTATCCCCACCCCCACCTTGAGTGCACTTTGATGGGTTTCAAAGGCTTGCTTGAATTCAACACATGCTACTGCAACCTTTGCCAAGTTGGTGCCCTCCAGTTGTTTGGGACAACTGTCACTCCAGAGGATTGTCAAAGGCTGTGTTATTGGCTGCTCTTTGCTATTTTGTATTACTGCTCTAATTTTATATGTTGTTTTTGAGTTGGTTAGCTGCCTCAGAGTCAAAGAAAAGCACCATGGATTAAAAACAAAGAACGTGAAAATACAAAATCAACCAAATAGATAACTGTACGCCTGTGTGATACAGTCACTAGAATATTGTGACCATATGTTGGAAAGCTTTGCTAAAACCCTGATGGAGCCATTCACATCCCATTTTTTCTTTAAACATGCACACACACACACACACACACACAGCCTACAGTGTTGGCAAAATACACATGCCCCACATATATGATATCCCCATCACACATGGTGTCGGCTTCTCGTAACTGGAAAAGCATCACGAGAAAACAAACCAAATAATGAGAGGTATGAAAACAAGCAACAGGGGAGAATTCTAATCTAGAACTTGAAAGGTATATTTAAGGATGCCTGGGGAATTTGATCTTTGCAAATTTCTGTACAGCACAACGTGATCTACACTTCTCTCAGACGGATGTGTGGATCCAAATTTAGCTATCCATTGCATTTTACACTTGATTGAATGCTGTGATGCAGTTAAAAACAGTGAGAATGTATCAAAACATTCATTTTAAAAACGTACTTTGAGAGGAAATACATATTTAAATGTGTGCCCTGAGGGAAGAACCATGATGAAATATGTAGCTTGAGAAACCAAAAAATTAATAAGTAGAGATCTGGACATATAAAGTAAAATCAATGGTTAATTTGTAAAGAGAGCGTGCCAAACTGACCCAGATGAGAAAGAGGCAGATCCAAACATCTCTTGATGCATTTAATGTGTAAATACCATCTGACACATTTGTACATTTTCTACTGATGTGGAGCATCATTAATTTAGTCAATTGTCAATTATATATCACACTAGCTTGATGAGCCAAAGGAGTGGAAAATACGAAGCATTTTGTGGAAAATACAAAACATTTGGTCTTCCTGGCCCTCTGAGTGAGTAGGCCAGCTGAATAGCATCACCAATAAGCTGATGTAAGAAGGAATAAGCTTTGACAAGATGAAGGAGTGGTATGTTCCTAGTTATAAAAGAATGCATCTATTAAAACCTACAGGGAAATAAATAAAAATTGCTTCCAGCCAGAATTATTAAGGCCGTCTCATGCCAGGTACAAGAGCAATTCTCTTTCTCCCTCAAAAGTAATGCATTTAGGAAGCTATCACTGGGAGTAGAGGAAACTAATGGATTTTTTAATTCTTATTATTCATCAGACAGTGACATTAAAACAAGTCACATCTCGTTATAAATATGCACACTTCTCAATACCCAAAGCTTTCTATTCAGCAAAGAACAAATATAACCAGAAAAATCATTGCAAATTCTGCTGTTCGTAGTGAAGTTCAGCAAACATAAATCCTGAACCATAAACTGTCCATGCAACTAAGAACTCCAAATCACAAGCAAAGCCATATGTTCAGGATTCCCTTTAAATGACAAGCTGTTAAGGAATGCAGTGGCAAGGAGGGCATCCGTACATATGATCCCAGTCTTAATCATGTGAAGGGAGTAAAGCGTGAACAGGGCTCAAGGTACACTTCGTAATGGAGCTCTACAACAAAGGAGACTAAATGATTACTCCTCTCACTTCCAGTATATTGTTGAATTCCAACACACATCAGCCCCAACCAGTATGACCAGTAGTCATGGATTATGGGAGTTGGACTCTGACAACATGTTCCCAGAGAAACAACTGCAACAAGGTATGCTTCAGAACATATCACACACTGCAAGTGGTCTTGTTAGGAACTAATTTCTGCTTTGTAGGCAATCACTGGTCCAATTTTGTTCCTATTTTTGCCTGTTGGGAATGTCATATGAATATTTGTTAGATTCAGCACACAGGTCTCTAGCGTTTCAGTCTGTGAATAAAAAGGGGATTCCTCTAGCTTCAACTGCACATCCACATAAATGTACAGAAACACAAAAACAACATGCCATTTTTGAGCCATCCAGAGAAACAGTTACTGGACAGCCTTATAAAACAAAACAACAAAATACAGCCAGCCACGTTGCACACTGCAGCTCCTGAGAGTTGTTTCTTGGGCTCAGAGTACGGGTTTCTTTGGAACCTGGCCAGTACATTCTGAATGGTTGGTTGTCTGATCATATTTAGCCCTGGGGCTGCATACAAAATGAAACACATTTCTTCATAAATTGATTTGTCACCATTTTCTTTCTTTTTTAAAAAAAGTTACAATCATTATCTTCTTTTTAAAAAGATTAATCACAATACATTGCTCCTAAAAACAGCACATCCCACTTTGTTCACGTCAGTGTGATATAAGAATGTGTTGGAAAAAAATTGGAGTTAGATCTTCAATTGTCTTCTCACTATGGCACTACTAAATGAAGGTAAAGAATTTTGGCTAATGAATCCTATTCCTAATAAATAAAAAAATAAGAAAATTGTCCAGTAGCACCTTAGAAACCAATTAAGTTTGTTCTGGGTATAAGCTTTCGTATGCATGCACACTTCTTCAAATACCAATACCTGAATCCTATTCCTGATCCTTTTGGTGACCTCTACCAACCTGTAGTTTGACTGAAAACAAACTCAAAACTGTTGCCATTCAAGTGTAACATTCTTGCTGCTTTAAAAAATAGAAAAAGCATGTCTAAACTGGTCCCAGAAGAGAAAAATTTCACAGCTCCACTCATTTCAATTACGGAAGCATATTCTCAAACACTTCAAATAATGAAAACTAGAGTTCTACAAAGAGCCATTTAGAGCAGCTTCTAAGACCAGCCTCAGTGAGCACATGACAGTTGCACAATCTTTCAAGGACCTTTGCAAAGGGCAGTAAAGTACAGCAGAAGGCTTGAGAAGATGTAACTGTGCATATCTGCCAGAAATCTATAGGCATATACAGTTGAAATGTCCACTAGAACTCTCTGCTTAACCTCCCCCCCCCCAACTGTAATGCAAACATGGGGATATAATATTGAATTACCTCACACAATAGTTTTTAATGATTGCTTTCAGCACTTAAGTAAAAGATTACACAAATACCAAAAAGTGCAATTCTTATTTACTGGGTCTATATAAGAAAAAGTCACTATAGTGGTGCAGGCTTCCGCCTGCATCCAGTCAGAAGAGGTTTTGGAAAGGGGGTGTGCCCTGCCCTCATCTGAAGATTGCAGAGCGGTTCACAATAGAAAAACGCAAACATACATACCATATAACCAAACAAAAAATACTAAACAAATTAAACATGCCTGTACAGACAAAGCTCACCACATGTGAATCCTCTTTTGTGGAATCTCTGCACCACAAAATCAAGGTAGCTTCAACAGAGTAAAATATGTAATGAATAAACTAGAGAAACAGGAACATCCCATAATCTTGGATTTAGATATGCAATTTATAATGCAATTTCAAACAAAAGAGTTCCAGAAGATGGCATAAGAGGTTGGTAGGAATGATAGGTAAAAGATCCTGGGCCATCTTACGCGGTGGGAGGGTTGTGCAACATGCCAGCACCACAATATTGGTTTTAAGGATTATAATTTGTAACTACAGGCACATGAGTATTATCTCCTTTTGCTCAATTTTACTGTTACATCCCTTCACCACCAACACCATTCCATGGTTTTTGAACAGTATGATTAAATAGAAATTGAAAAAATGAAAAACTCAACCAAAATTAGTTTAACTCCACCCTATGGGAGCAATTATGCAGAATTATGCAGTGGGGAAGGGGACAGATAAACAAAACAATGCAAGATAATCTTACACTTAGAACATGAAAAAATATATTAGCATATGTAATGCATCCTAATACATGTACCTCCAGAAACCAGTTTTTTAGGCTCACACCCAGAAACCTCTGTATTCTTAGATACCATAGCTCAATAGGAATCGGCTCAGATGACCTCCATTGCTTTGCAACTTCAGTCTTAGCTACTACCAACATATAAATAACCAAGTGTTTGATGGGCAGCAAATCCTTATACAGTTTCGGTCTTTTCCTCCGAAACCGCACCATGCATTCCACAGCACCAATCCCAATATCAAAACACCGCTTCTCCACATTTTTTCACTTATTGAATACTAAAGGAAAAAAGCCTATATTGCTTTAAATCCCAGTGGTTTTTAATCAAATAATTATTCCCTTCTTTGCAGAACCAGTTGAGCTACTTAAGATGAGGATAAAATGTGCTGTTTTGTTATGTATGTCCGTATGTCTAAACAAGCATCATTTTATACATATTTTATACACAGAGATGGATGTTGTTTAATTGTTTTACGTTTGCATTGACTGAAAACCCATACTTTTAGGCTGTTAAGAGACAGAAACTTCAAGACAACAAAATTCTGGTCCAAAAGTTGTAAGATGGGGAGCAGATTGTATAATTTTGACATTTGAATTTGAATGTCTGAAGCTTCTCTCTTTGTTCAGATAGGATCATTAGCACTCTGCTTATTCAGTTTTTGCATCTTCTTTACAATACACAAAACCAGAATCTATTTTAATTGTTACATTTCATGATCCTATATGGTGTTTATAAAACAGGACTTCAGAAACGTGACTGGTACACACACAAAGAGACACACAGGGTATTATTAGGTTTGCATTTTGGGGAAATGGTAGGCAAGGGCAATTAGTGCTCTCTCAAATATTTTAGAAAGTTTTAAAATGAAAGACAGCATCCAAGTTTCATTGGCACAGTGACACAAACTCAGCCCTCAAATTTCTAGAAAAACACGGAGCATAAGAGTGGCTACATTAGTCTCGAGGGAATGTCTGTTCAGCCAAACAATCCAGCCATATAAATGAACAGCTGCTACCATTTACTCCAAGGACACATTCCGTGCCCAGCCTGACATTTGGCTTGGCCCTTGCTAGAAGGTCTCACTTGATTAGGTTTGTCCTGACCGGAGCTGTCGTTAGGGACCGTATTACCACCAAAACATTTTTAAAGGCTATTGAAGAGCTCCCTGTACAGTACCCTCTTTCTAAAATGTCATTGACTGCCATTGTCTCTTCACTTTCATTACTGTAAGACAGTTTTGTTTATATTTTTCTAATTAAAACACACACACACACACACATACACAGGAAAAAACAAATGATACAACCTGAGGTGGAATAAAACAACAGATTTTTATTCTAATTAGCAAATTCATTATTTTTGGAATTCTGCAAAACATCTGTAAATGATGGATGGAGAGAATGCTTATTAGACTAATGAAACAAAGCCCAGTTTGAGATCCGTGATAAAAGGGATGAGAGATCCAGGAAGCCCACAGGCTTTCGCCTGCCCAAAGGGCCCTTCCTCTCTCGCCACCTGGCAAGCCATTGGGCGCTGCTGTCTTGGACTAATTGGGGATCTTGCTGATACCTACCTAAATCCTGGGGCTTGAATGGGTAGGAAGCAGAGTTTCATATTAGAGGAGGGGTCTGGCAGGTTCCTGGTCAAAGGGTCTCCATGACAAAAGCCTGTACCAAGAGGTAGCCAGCCTGGAAGAATCAGTTCAAAGAGGGGCTCAGGGTACCTAAGGAATTTGTACCTCTGGGAGAGCAAGGCAGCAGAAAATTAAATATGGGGGGAGAATAAAAGAAGAGTAATATTCAGCTCAAGGGTATGCAATTAAGACAGAGGGAAAGATCCCTCTTAAACTTTGATTGTTGTACTTTGTCTAGGAGAAGATACTGGTTTTCTGCAACTCTTATTTATAAAATCTTTAGCTTCAAGCCCCATTTCTTTGCCTTAGTAAACTTTTATGTTTACCTGTGTGGTCTCAACTTACAATAAATATGCTTATGCCCAGAAGCCAAAAACCTGCACTACCCAGAGTCCCAGGAAAAGTTGCTTTAGGCTGATTGACAAAGGGGCACACTTGCAGAAACCATTTCCTCATTTACCTGGTAGTAGCTGGAAGTTCTGTATGGAATAGTGGGCTGAACAGAGGGGCATACTCTGTGTTGGCCGGAAAGGCCCTCCCCTCAAATGTCATGGGGCGCAGGGAGGCTGGGAGGCGGCTGTCACACCACCCCAGAGCTCCATGTTGCAAAGCAACCTGCTTTTCAAGCTATCAGCCTTGTGGTGCTGCAGTTTGGGAGAGTAGAATGAAAGCATCACTCAGCATGTAGACCTCCTTTTTACATTTTCCGAATCTAGGCTCTGACTTTCAATAATATATTTTCAAGGCTGCTTTTAAGTGTAGTGGTAGTGGAAGTGCCTTTTACCCTCCCCTAAGCAATCTGAATTCTTGTTTTCTGTGGGTGCTTCTAATCTAGCCACAGCACATCAGTCCGTCATGGAAACAAATGTGGCTTTAAAAATATTTTGCCAGTACACCAATGGCAAGCAACCTGCAAAGACATGTTTTCAGAAGCTCTCTGTTCCTTACCAGCGTGCTAGCTGATACCCTTTTTCAATTAGTAGCTGATTGTTTCAAACTGTGAATGAGCTACACTTATCAGTAGTAAGAATCTCTGGCACATCTGGCAAGACATGAGTCTAACAAGAGAACATTTTCTACAGTGGGGGGGGGGGTCCTAATGTGTTGCAATTGTAGAGGGATCAGAGTCAGCCATTTGGCAAGGGATTGTTCACAGCACCCTCTGACCTGAAAAGGCGTCACTTCCTTGGCACTCACAGATTTGGGGGAACAAAGAGATACAGAGAACTGGAGAAGAAAAATATAAAAATTCTTTTATAAGTGCAGAAAGTACGTGTCAGGTGAACAATGTGATGCAACTTAACATCTAGAATCATTGCTAGTAAGAACTAATGCTGGTTTCGGTATCATGATTTCCAAACACTTCTATCAGTCTAGGAAGTGACATATCCATTTGATATGTGTCAATATAATAGCAGTTCTTTAAATTATATTCATTTAAAAAATCTGCATCCCACCTTCTTGCAAAAAAAAAAAAAGTTCCCCCAAGGAGACTTACAACAAATAAAATTAAGAATTTTATTCCTATTGTGAACCCATGCAAGATGCTCACCACATCTGCCTCTACTGCCTCTCCCACTCACTGACTCCAGGGATCACCACAAAATTTACTCTGGTCAGAGAGAAAGCAGAGGCACTGACATTTCTTTTTCAAAGAAATCTTCTCTCAGTAGAGGCTGGGCTGCAACTGCAAATCCCAGCACCCATAGAATGATGCTCTGGGTGGTGGTGGTGTTGTTGTCACTAGAATGCAGAGCACCTTCCACCTTTGCCATTCCTCTCCTCCTGAGGTAAGGGGGGAGGGAGTTGGTTCAAGAGCTGGGAAAAGTCCAGCCGTGATTTGCCCCTGTCATCTTAGCAAGGGGGTTTCATGCTTCTGAGAGACATCCAAACAGAAGGCCCAGCATGATCTAAGACATCAGCATTCCTAGTGTGGTGCTTATGAAGAGTTTGTCTGACTTCCCAGAATGAGGCAGGATTTCAATCCAATATGTAAAATTCACATCGTTCTGGTTCTTTCACAACTAGTTATTACAAAGTATAGATTATATTCCACCCATCTATGCATTGCCATCAGGGCTAAACAGTCTGTACAATGTGTTACCAAGTAACTTGTCCTAATGCTAATGTCATAAAGGACATTTAGCACAAATTTATGCACATCACTACATATTCTTTTCACATGTCAAATCCTCAAATATTGTTGTTTAGTCTTAATGTTCATTTTTCAATTTATATGCCCCCTGCCTATTTTTCATCAGCATCCCACCAGGGGCACCTGCAGATCATCAGATGGAAACAGATTTGGCATAGGAAAAGCTCTAATAACTAGTGGGAAGCAGGCATGCAAGAACCAATGAAAGCCAACTACAAATAAAGAGGGATTAAAAAAAACAAAACAATCTCACTGAAAGAAAAAGAACTAGATTGGACATAATAATTTATAACCATGGAGAAATGCTCACAACAAGGCAAGAAAATAAAAATTAAAAAAACCCCACCCAACTCTACAATCCTAATGGAAAGATACAGAGCTTTTCTTTAAAAAATGTTTTATTTATTCCACTCTTGAAAAGAAATGCTTCTTAAAAACAGTCACCTCCCCCCCTCTTATTTTAATTCATTTATTTTAAACATTTATGCCCCACCTGTCTGCCAGGGTTGGCCCCAAGTAACTTAAAAAGGGTTTCCTAAAAAGAAACAGAAAGAAGTGAAATAAACACCTCAGGAAACAAATATGCTAGATGGTGTGGAGGAAGGTGGCCCCACCTGCAGCCTCCGACCACAGCCATTTGAAATGGATCCAAGCAAACGCAACAGGATTGCTAAGGGAATATCCTGTTCATCCTCTTTCCCCCATAATATCAGGGAAACTTCGCATTGCAATTTACCCTGAACACATAAGCAGAGAACAATCAAGCTGAGTGAGGCAGGCAACTTATGAGGCAATTTCTGCATGTCACAAAAAACAACAATGCAAATGCCCTTTCTTCAACTTTACTATTAAGCACCCATAATACACTTGGTAGCACTTTTAAAAATCCAGTCCTCTTTGTATCTACAATCTTTGTTTCAAAGTTCCTTGGGCACATGGTTTCTATCATTCCCATTTTATAAATGGCAAACTGACTCTGCAAGTGCCATTGAGGGTCCCCAGACGATCCTGCCTTCTCACTGAGCTCCTCAGCAGAAGCCCTGCCCTGCATGGCGCTGCCATCAGAAGTGCAGTGGGCAGGGGTTTTCTGCCCACCATGCCCAGGCTGTGGAGCTCCCTCTTTATTGGTGTTTCCGTGTATTTGTGTTTGGTTTCCCAGTGCTTTGAGGTTGGCCCTCCTCAGCGATTCTAGGATATTGTGTTTCCTTTTTTCCTTTTTCTTTTTGCTGTTTGTTTTTATTGCTCTTTTTATTGGTTGTTTTGCTGTTGTAAAAGTGATGTTTGGTCCAGCCACAGAGGGGTCTCTGGGTCTGAAGGCTGGAAAGCAAGTGAGTGAATTAAAGGGTCTCCTAGTGAGGATGAGTTTGAAAATTTGAACCCAGATCTCCCAAGCACCTCATGCCAGCCCCAGGCAAAGGGTAAAGTGCAGAGAGGCAAGCAGAACTAAAGCAGAAGAACTGTTCCTACACCTGCCTGATTCCTGCACATATAGCAACAGTTTTAAAACAATTATCAGTCATAGTGGCCAAAATTAGTTCGTCTGTGATTTGGTATGTCTAACTAATGAGAGCAGGAAAGCAATGCCCAGAGCCTTTCTGGAGGGAGGTACACCAAGGAAGTCCATAATACCCACTGCTTTTGGGGTCGGGACAGGACTGGCTCCAGCATAGCTGTCAAGTTACAGATTTGAAAATAAGGGACCAGCAGCCTTGAAAATAAGGGACCAGCAGCCAAAATAAGGGACCTGCAGCCTCACCTGTTCCAGGCACTCCAGTCTTCCTGTCCTCCTGCAGTCTGGTCAAACTCATGCTGGTAGCTTCAAGAACACTGTCCAACCAACTTTGTAACCAGAGGTTCAACTGAATAGAATCTGAATCACATGCACCACAAGGCCTATGCAGCCTCAACTTAAGATGGCTCCCCGGCCTGGCTTTGCACTGCAAAGTTTGCAGCAGCACATGCAACAAAATGGCATCCAGCATTCAAAACCCCCCTCAGCTTGCATTAACTAGCCACACACAAGGCATGCAAACTCCACCCCCCAGTTGTTCTTAGACTTCTTATTGGGTGAGCAACACAGCCAAGCAACACAGTTGGAGCCTCCCTCCTCCCTGGCCAGCAGGGAGGGAGGGAGAGGAGCTGCTTCCTTTGAAATTTAAGGGACATCATTTAAGGGACATTTAAGGGACATCCATCAATAAGGGACAGCAGTGGGACATGGCGCTGGAATAAGGGACTGTCCCTTCAAATAAGGGACACTTGACAGCTATGGGCTCCAGGCTTGTGGGGGCCCTTGAGCACAGGGTATCAGTAGACCCATTGTCCCCTTCCTTTCCTCCTCCTTTGTGGCCCCACCCCTTTCAAATAAAACAAATCTTGGACGATACAGCAACCATTCTCGGCAAGGGAGATGGAGTGGCATTATATGTAAAGGATGTGTACACTTGTGAATAAATCCATGACCTGAAGCATGGAAAGAAGATGGAGAGTATATGAGAGTGAAAACTGTAGGAGAGAGAAACAACAGTGGCCTTACTGTGGGGGGTCTGCTATAGACTGCCAAGCCAGACTGAAGACTTGGATGATGCCTTCCAAGAGCACATTATCAAACATTCAAAAAGGAGAAATATAGTAGTCATGGGAGACTTCAACTTCCCATATATCTGCTGGAGCTCACACTCTGCCAATAATGTAAGCTCCAACAAATTCCTCCACTATCTCACTGACAATTTCATTTCCCAGAAGGTAGAAGAAGGAACAATGGGGATCATCCATCTTGGACCTGGTCCTCATCTGCTGGGAGGAATTGATTGACGAAATGGAAGTACTTGGAAACTTGGGAGGAAGTGCTCATGTCCTCCTGAAAGAAAGGGGAAATCACAAAGGAGGCGTATACACAAGTAGCCAACAGTTACAGGGAGAATGTAAGGCAGGCTAAAGCTCAGAATGAGTTCAGGATTGCAACAAATGTTAAAAATAATATAAAACGTTTCTTCGGCTATGTTCAAAGCAAGAGGAAGGATAAGCAAGTGGTAGGTCCTCTGTGTGGAGAAGACAGAGAAATGCTATTGGGTGACGGAAGGCAGAACAGTTCAACAACTATTTTTCCTCTGTCTTCACCCAAAAGAAAAGCAATGCCCAAACAGGTGATAACAGAGTAAATAATGTAAGGAGTGAGCTGCAGCCCAAGATAGGAAAAGAGGTGGCAAGGGAACACCTGGCTACTATAAATTTCACTATTTTGAAAAAGTGAAATTCCAAGCTTAAAAATAAATCACAGTAATTCAGCTACATTTTACCTATATCTTAAGCAAGTGTGTATATAGTTTACAACAAGGTATGCAAACTGTCAGGTGGTGGGGATGGCAGCATGATGCCAATGCACTGCATTCACCCTACATCAACCTTGCCACCACCTCCAACCCCACTCCTGGGAAGAAGCAGCAGCTCACCTGCCAGGAGGGCAGGTAAGCACCTCTGACCCACCGCAGCATCTGCTACTGCTCATATCCCACATTTCCTTTGAAAATCCCATGGGTTAGAGTTCTTTCCCCTCCATTTTATCCTCACAAATACCCCACAGGGTAGCTTTGGCTGAGATAGCAACTGGCCCAACATCACCCAGTGAGCTTCATGGCTAAGCAGGAATTTGAACCTATTTCCCAGGTCTTAGTCTGAGCTAGCCCCTTATTATAAGAACCATGATGTATTTTACCGCCCATTGTGGTAAGCAGACATAGGCTACGGTTTACCAGTATAGGGCATCTAAACTTTTTTTTCTTATTTCCTCATTTACCTTTATACCTCTGAATAAACAGGAAGCCTAATTAGTGAAGAAAACATATGGTAGTTGTTTAGCAAAGTCCAGGGGACTGAGAGCTGTGGGATACCCATGGCTAGCACAACAATTACAAAAAAGCCCTAACAAATAAATATTCCCCTCACACTCCCACGAACAAGCAGTCAGTTCCAATTTGTTTCATGACAATGCAATAGAACTTTGATAATTGTTTTAATTAGGATTTTTAAACAGAAGTACAAATTGCATCAGCAGGCGCTGCTTGGAATCACTTAAGTAACACATGCCTGCCTGCTTCAGGGCTGTGTCTCCTCGGGCTTAGAGGACTGGCTGAGACCTGCAGAAGAAAACAGCCACATTGCAGCACAACAGATTCGGTGCTTGGCAAGAGCTGGGAACTCCTTAGTTTCCTGGGCCTACCAGTCTGTTGGTTTCATTACCCGTGGCCCTGCAAACTATGTAATGTAAATTCCTCTGAAAACACCCACTGTAAATAACAGTTGACTCTATAGGGTTGGCATATGAAGTATATAGAGTTAACATAACTGATCTGTGTAGTACATGTGCTTAACTGGACATTTATTTATTTTTTAAGACATTTAGAGATATTCCTCAATCAAAATGGGATTGCGAAGGAAAACCTGGGTGTGTGCACATTGGTGTTAGCAACCAAAGGCAAAGATCTAGAGCAATAATAGCTGGGCCCAGTGGGATAGGCTCTTCCCCGGTCACAGTGAGCCCTTATCCCTCCCTCTTTCTCCAGTCCCTCCTGGTCCTCACAAGTGGGTGAGAGAGTTGCACTGGTCTGCTCCAGGCACTTTCTTTCTCCTGAGATACTTTCAACCTGAGGTTAAGTGCATGATGTCTTTTGCCTTGGCAATGAAGCTGCAACCAGCTGCTTCTCCTGCCCTGTTTCCCACTGCTGGCAAGCAGAAGAAGGCCCATCTGGATCAGGCTACCTAGTTCAACATCCTGTTCTCACAGTAGCCAATCAGATGCCTTCTAAAGATCCATTGCCTTCATGTCTGGCAGCTATTAGTACTGCTGTGAACTTCATCAC
Source organism: Podarcis erhardii (assembly GCF_964252035.2). Classification (NCBI taxonomy): domain Eukaryota; kingdom Metazoa; phylum Chordata; class Lepidosauria; order Squamata; family Lacertidae; genus Podarcis; species Podarcis erhardii. The sequence continues at coordinate 138,049,226 of NC_138497.1, read as the reverse complement.
TCTTAACTGACCAACTGGTGAGTGGCCTCAATGTTACTTAATGACAGGGGGATATATTTCCCCCAATAGCCTGGATTCCAGCTTTTGGAAGGTGTCATATGCTCCACTGTGTCACCAGACTGGAGCACAACTCAAGAGCAAGGATGCAGTTTGAATATGGTCTCAAAAACACAGGGAGCTGAGAGTTTTAGCAGGTGTTAGATAAAGCTGGGCCACAGTCCTGAGTAGCAGCAACCATGACCATAGCTGTCAAGTGTCCCTTATTTGGCGGTACAGTCCCTTATCCCAGCGCCATGTCCCGCTGCTGTCCCTTATTGATGAGGCTTCATTTGGCTGCTGGCTGGGCTTTCTGCCTTTGGCTCAGACGCGCTCAGAAGTTGAACATACCTGTGCCCGGAAAATCCCTTATTTTGGCTGCTAATCCCTTATTTTCAAGGCTGCTGGTCCCTTATTTTCAAATCTATAAGTTGACAGCTATGACCATGACACATTTCCTGCAGCACACCTTTTTTATATTGCTCACTCTCTCTCTCTCTTCGCTCATACAACTTTCAGCACACACAGTGCAATGCTAAATATGTTAACTCACAAGCAAGGCCTTCTAATTTCAATGCAATGTGTTCCAGTGTAAATGGGTGTAGGCTCACAATCTAAGCAAACTATTTTCTTTTACCCACTTTCCAATTGAGCCTGCTGCAACACAGGAAAACCCGCAGATCCTCAGCTATATCCACACGTTGTGTTTATATAGTCCTCTGCTGTCTCTTTCATGTTCCTGCCATTTCAACTGGTGTGTACACTAAAACAGTGTTGCAAATAGAGGACAACATTTCACAAATGCTCTCATAAATATTGGGGAGAAAAAATGTTTCAGAACATTTGAAAGAACCTTATGCCTAGACAATCTGTGCTTTCCTATTTCAACTGCCAACAGAAAAGGCAACTAAAATGTTGGATTCAAAAAACAAATGAGCCACAGATTAGCTCTTCCTGTTCAGCATGAACACAGTTTTGTAGGTCAGGCAGATGGGAGAAAGTTATTGAGATGCTTTGCCACCTACAAACACTCTGAGCATCCAGAACCTTCCTGTGCAGTGTTGGACAAGTCATCCAATCTCTCCTTTACCCCACTTCTCTTCCTACACAATAACTAACAAAGGAGATTGCAAGGAATTCATGGAGCTGAGAAGCTATTTGGATCAGATGGATGGGTGCAAAGGAAGTATTTCATTTGGATGTCACTGGACACTTTGCATTTGGGCACAATTCCTAACTCACATTACCTATTTGTATGCGTCAATGTTTTGCTAATAATTAAGGGTGTGCAAATTTCCTCTGTTCTGTGGGTTTGATCTGTCCTGCATACACACCATGCATTTAAAGCACATGACTTCCATCAAAGAAACCTGGCAACTGTGATTTAGGAGTGCAAGGGATTGTAGTTATGTGAGGAGTAAACTACATGTACTTTCAATGTATTTTAAACGCAATGCAGTATATGCAGCCTGAGTTCTGCTTCTCTTGGAAAACTTTCTAAAATTAATTTCTAAACTGGTGCATATGTGGTTTGCCACATTTTGTAAACTCATATCTTTGTTGATGATTGCATCTTACAGGTTACCAGTTCACATAAGCAAATATATATACATGTTGATTAAATCAGTAGAAAAAGGAATCTTGATGTGATTGCAATATCACATCAATACTGCTTTTATTGCATGAGACTTCAAATGAGTGCACACATACACATGTATACATGTAAGGGGAAAATGATACTAGCTGAATAATCTGCAAAATGCATGTGGTCAGAACATAGTCCAAAAATAAATTTAAAAATGCAAGAATGCCTAGAAACAGCAGGCAGCAAGAGAGACATGTAAATAACAGCAAAACCTGACTTGTACAAGGGTGACAAGGCCTTTCCAGGAGAAGGACATGTTTATTTTAGCAAATACACCCACCTCCACATTCTAACCACAAGCTATTTCCAATATTGCTTAGAAATCAATTATGCATGGAATTCAGCCATAGAGATATTCTCCAGTCACCAAATCATCCATTATGTGGCTCTGAAACTTCTGAAGCAGTAGCATTTTAGGAAGCAGCCACTAGCTCTAGAGAAGAAAAACACACTTAAGCCTTATTGTCCATCACACACACACACACACACACACACACACACACACACATTTCCCCCTACTTTTCCTTAAATGACCAAAATCTAAATATATTTAACTAACTAAAAATATGTTTTGATTTTGACATATGTTTCTTCATAGCTTGAAAAGAAGAGACACTGAAGCGCAATGCTGAAAATGGGCAGATAGCACATTTTCCATGCAGATAGCATAATTCTCTATATCTTTTTTTGTAGATGGCTGGATGCCTAGCATGGACTAAGGAAGGCTATCATGTGGTTTGCAGTAAAGGTATGGTGCAGACAGTTCTGTTCCTGGAGAACGATTAGAAACCCAACCCGCACAGCAGGGGTGAAATGGCAATGCAAGGTGCTTATGCCTTTGAATACTTCCCATTGCAGCTCTCCAACTGCTTGAAAATCACTTTCTAATTGAAAATCCAAGATTACCATAATAAAGGACAAAAGTCGAAAGGACCTAACAGAAGCAGAAGAAGAGGTGGCAAGAATACACAGAGGGACTATACCAGAGAGAAATGGATGTCTCGTATACACCAGGTAATGTGGTTGCTGACCTTGAGCCAGACACCCTGGAGAGTGAAGTCAAATGGGCCTTAGAAAGCATTGCTAATAACAAGGCCAGTGGAAGTGATGATATTCCAGCTGAACTATTTAAATTTTTAAAAGATGATGCTGTTAAGGTGCTACACTCAATATGCCAGCAAGTTTGGAAAACTCAGCAGTGGCCAGAGGATTGGAGAAGATCAGTCTATATCCCAATCCCAAAGAAGGGCAGTGCCAAAGAATGCTCCAACTACCACACAATTGCACTCATTTCACACGCTAGCAAGGTTATGCTTAAAATTCTACAAGGCAGGCTTAAGCAGTATGTGGACCGAGAACTCCCAGAAGTGCAAGCTGGATTTCGAAGGGGCAGAGGAACCAGAGACCAAATTGCAAACATGCGCTGGATTATGGAGAAAGCTAGAGAGTTCCAGAAAGACATCTACTTCTGCTTCATTTGACTATGCAAAAGCCTTTGACTGTGTCAACCACAGCAAAATATGGCAAGTTCTTAAAGAAATGGGAGTGCCTGATCACCTCATCTGTCTCCTGAGAAATCTCTATGTGGGACAAGAAGCTACAGTTAGAACTGGATATGGAACAACTGATTGGTTCAAAATTGGGAAAGGAGTACGGCAAGGCTGCATATTGTCTCCCTGCTTATTTAACTTATATGCAGAATTCATCGTGCGAAAGGCTGGGCTGGATGAATCCCAAGCCGGAATTAAGATTGCCGGAAGAAATATCAACAACCTCAGATATGCAGATGACACAACCTTGATGGCAGAAAGTGAGGAGGAATTAAATAACCTTTTAATGAGGTGAAAGAGGAGCGCAAAATATGGTCTGAAGCTCAACATCAAAAAAACGAAGATCATGGCCACTGGGCCCATCACCTCCTGGCAAATAGAAGGGGAAGATGATATTATATACCACCCCAATTCATTTTTTCCAGGTTCCATTAGATGCAGGTATATAAACAATTTGTCAAAGTGCTTTAAAAGTGAGTCTACACTACCTGTTTTCAAAAATTAGTCACCATACAAGTAAGCATATCAACACCTAATAAAAGGCAGGACTAGATTTATTTTTTTACACTTGTAAATTTGCTTTACTTTGTTCTAATCATTTTGTGTAACATAATGACGCCTCATTTTTCAACACCCCATCCTTATTGCATCCTCCACTCAGAAAAAAACTCCCTGTTAATAAATAAAAATATCAGCACATCAGAGAGAGAGACATAGCCCCACTGTGCTACTTATCTATTTGTGGGGAGATTTTTATGTGGGGAGATTATCAGTGTGACTCTTCACTGCAGTCTGAAATGGTAAAGTAAACCTTGATGGCAGAAAGTGAGGAGGAATTAAAGAACCTTTTAATGAGGTGAAAGAGGAGAGCGCAAAATATGGTCTGAAGCTCAACATCAAAAAAACGAAGATCATGGCCACTGAGCCCATCACCTCCTGGCAAATAGAAGGGGAAGAAATGGAGGCAGTGAGAGATTTTACTTTCTTGGGTTCTATGATCACTGCAGATGGTGACAGCAGTCACGAAATTAAAAGACGCCTGCTCCTTGGGAGAAAGGTGATGGCAAACCTAGACAGAGTCTTAAAAAGCAGAGACATCCCCTTGCCAACAAAGGTCCGTATAGTTGAAACTATGGTTTTCCCAGTAGTGATGTATGGAAGTGAGAGGTGGGCCATCAAGAAGGCTGATCGCCGAAGAATTGATGCTTTTGAATTAAGGTGCTGGAGGAGACTCTTGAGAGTCCCATGGACTGCAAGAAGATCAAACCTATCCATTCTTAAGGAAATCAGCCCTGAGTGCTCACTGGAAGGACAGATCGTGAAGCTGAGGCTCCAATACTTTGGCCACCTCCTGAGAAGAGAAGACTCCCTGGAAAAGACCCTGATGTTGGGAAAGATGGAGGGCACAAGGAGAAGGGGATGACAGAGGACGAGATGGTTGGACAGTGTTCTCGAAGCTACAAACATGAGTCTGACCAAACTGCGGGAGGCAGTGGAAGACAGGAGTGCCTGGCGTGCTCTGGTCCATGGGGTCACGAAGAGTCGGACATGACTAAATGACTAAACAACAACAACAATTGAAAATCCAGTCCAGAAGCACCATAGAAACTCTAGAGTGGCATGCAACACTGCTTGAGGAGCTTGTATAAAATGAAGGCAAATTTCTATTTAGAAAAAACACACCAGAAAACATAGAAGACATTAAAATGTTTTCTCATTTTTTTATGCCTTCTGAATCCAAATATCTGCACCTACCTGCCTGAAATTTTGCAAGTTTCTGATGTAGTAGTACCTGTACCATGTAAATCATTTTAATACTAATTCCTTAAAACAAAAAACAAAAAACACACGATAGTAATAAATAAGTATATTGCCCCCAGACATTAACCATTCCCCCTACACAAACACCCAGCAACTCTGCCTGCAAATTCTAATTCTGCCAAAAAGTGGTTTTTTAAAAGTTATTAGCACTTTCCTGTTTCACAAACTCAAAATGAAAATGCTACTTGCTTTAAAAAACAACCCTTCTACCTCTTTGTATTAAATTTGGGAGGGTTTATACACTCAAGAAGGATTGCTGATCATGAAAGTTTCATCCAATTCTGTCAAAAAATGAGAATGTTATAATCATTTGTTCATTTCCCCATGTAAGTCAATGCAAAGCCTCTGATTTTCCATAGCAAGGCTCTGGTTTAAAACTGGGTCCAAGTGGTGGGACATCCGAAGTCAGCAAAGCTGAATAAATTCACATTCCAAACTGGGTTCTGAACCAAATCATGTCTTTGGTATGAATCTCTAAAGTAAGTATTACATCACTAGCATTCCCCAAACTACAATTGTGTGACAGGATGCACTTAACATTTGCATGTTGAGCCTAAGGTCAGAAGGCAATCTTAGGCACATGAGCTGTTCCAACTTTAGGAGCCTGGAGGTCAGGAGGCAGAGCCAGTGGGCATGATCGCTCTCCCATTCCATGTGTAGATTTTATGTGCAGCCATTGTGGTGAAAGCCCCAAGACTTTCCATGCCCACTTAGTCCCTATGTAGAGTTGAATGGGCAGCCATCAGGTGAAGCTACTTTCTTTTTTCTAGTGACCAATGGGCAAAGTCTCAGAAGAGGCAAATGAAAGCCTAGGAAATTGGGTGGAAAAAAGACAACAACAGATCGAGATTGCTGCACTGTATACACTGTCACAAAAACATGCAGCTTAAAATAACTCATTTTGCTATTTAAGTTTGTACAAAGAGTGGAATCCAAGATATGCAGCCAAACAGCCCTTCCCAAATAGCACACCTGTGGCACTTCAGTTTTTCAGAGAAAAGGAAAATCTGGGTGGCAGCGGGAGTGCGGGGGGAGGTTGGCACCAATTCACAAAGCTCTTGCTTTTTTATATATGTTAAAAAAAACCCACCAACTTCATGAATGGACCAGCTGAAGTTACTTATAATGAGGTAATTTCCATAAAATTGAACTAATTAATTTCCATGCTGTCTGATGAAAATTGCTAAGACTGGCTTTTTAGTGACAAATGAGGTCCTGCAGGCAGCTTCGTGTATGCCTGCCTAAAGAAATTTCAGGCCAGATCCTCATCAGGCTTATACTGATATGGCTTCTTTCTTATCAACAGAGACAATCAGATGTACTCCAGCAGCACTTTTGACCAGGTGCATTTTTAAAATGGGGTGGAAAGGATTTTAATACCATCAGCTGGGAATATCTAACTACAGAACTGTAAGCAGTTTTCAATCATTAGAGATTTGGGCAAAAAAAATATCTTAACTATTTCTGTAACTATCTCCTTTTGCCTGTGAAATTCCCCAGTGTAACCTCCTGCCAGACCTCTCAGTCTGAACTCTCTGGCAGGTTGCGGCATTCATAGTGAACGCAAACCACTGGGATAAAAATACATGCAATATTTTATAAACTGTCAAAAATAAAAACATTGCTTTCATGCATTATTCACGTGTTGAACACAAGTGTTGTGGAAAGTGGAGTGGGCCCTTGCTCTTAGCATCTTGCCCAACACTACGTCTTCTTAGATGAACATCTGTTTGCTGGATGTGGTTTTCTATAAGAAAAGCCCAATGTGCAAGCTCCTCTTTGCATGCAGGGGCTTTGCAAGTTCAGGACACTTCTGCATACATGCAAGAGCCGGGATGCTGAGCTTTCTTTACCGATGACTGTAAAGGGTTTGAGAGAAGAAGAAGCTGTGTCAGGGATGAGACAAAAACACAGTCCTACTCCATTTTCTGTGTGCTTACACCTTAAATTAGGGGAATGCATGAACTGGGTTGAAGTATACAGCCCCAAGTACTGTATACTTACATGGAACTAAGTTCCACCAAAATCAGTTGTGCATCTGAAGGATGAGGCCAGGCCTAATGATATTATGTACCACCCCAATTCATTTTTTCCAGGTTCCATTAGATGCAGGTATATAAACAATTTGTCAAAGTGCTTTAAAAGTGAGTCTACACTACCTGTTTTCAAAAATTAGTCACCATACAAGTAAGCATATCAACACCTAATAAAAGGCAGGACTAGATTTATTTTTTTACACTTGTAAATTTGCTTTACTTTGTTCTAATCATTTTGTGTAACATAATGACGCCTCATTTTTCAACACCCCATCCTTATTGCATCCTCCACTCAGAAAAAAACTCCCTGTTAATAAATAAAAATATCAGCACATCAGAGAGAGAGACATAGCCCCACTGTGCTACTTATCTATTTGTGGGGAGATTTTTATGTGGGGAGATTATCAGTGTGACTCTTCACTGCAGTCTGAAATGGTAAAGTTTATTCTACCCCCTCAGGACTTTACCATCTCATTCAGCTCCACAAGTAGGGCATGCAGAATTCACTGTCCTGTGTACTGAAATACCTTTATTTTATGTACACATAATCATGCACATCATTATTTTGTGCCCGCCCCCGAAGGTTCTCTATGACAAAATGTGGCCCTCAGTCTGGAAAGGCTTCTCCATTTCCTGTTGCAAAACAATTAATTGAGAAGCCAGGGTTGGGTTCCCTCAGGCCAATTAGCACCCCCCAAAAATCCAGTTTTGTGCAAGCCTGGATTAAAATCTAGCATGTTAGGACAGTTTCTTGTGGAAGCCATAAAATAAAAGTGCCTGTGTGTGCACTGTGCGTTGTAGACTAGCTGCTCACTGATCATTGACTAGGCAGTTCTTAATACGTCAGAGCCCCAGGCAAAGGCAGAACTCCAGATTGTATTGTCCTCAATTTTACACGTAGCTTTTCTGCACGTATAATCTTGGACCTGTACAATAATTTATTGATTACCTTGCACAACTCTTTATTTAAAAATCCCTGTGAAGACAAAACATTCATTCTTTATGTTACAGTAGAAATAGCCTGCTCTTGTTGCTGCCTGCTGACCAGAATAACACCCCCGTCTGCTCCTTCGACTCCAGGACTTTCATGACACAGAGACGGACGCACGCTGCCATCTGTTCAAGCTGCCATTAAAGGCACAGGAACACAAGTCAGCTTTTTAAAAGTTGGCAACACTAACTGCTTTCGAGGCACCTGACAACTATTGTTAGAATTTACAGGATTTCAGCATTTTCATTTTAAAGAAATGCATATTCTTAGCTCTCATGGTTGCAGGGACAAGCTAGAGCAAGACAACAAGAAGGAAATGTTTGCCCGTTTTATTTATTGACAGTCTAATCTTGTACATGTCTACTCAGAAGCACACCCATTGAGTTCAATGAGGCTGACTCATAGGATTACAGACTTATTTATTTATTAAAGCAATCTATATCCTGCCTCTCAGGCATACTCAACAAGACAAACAATATCAACATATAAACTCACCAGGATCCTTCCCACAGGGCAGACGGAGGCACAGTCTTTTGGGGGGAAAGGGGACATGTCAGCCAAATTATCAACAACCAAAGCTCTATTTCCCAAGGCCTGGTTTTCAGCGCAGTTGAAAACTTGAGTCTAGGCTGTAGTGCTTTAGAAGAAGGAACATGTGACCAAATGGTCCTACACATGGAGACATATTCCTGCACAGAAAACTAGCATGCCAGGGACAAGGCTGGACATCAGGCAGTCCCAAAACATTTTGGCACCTGAGGCTATCCACAAAATGGCATCTCCCACCATGGAAAAACAGGTGAGTGAAGATTGACATTGGGAACAAGGGTGGAGGGAATCAAATCAACCTTACTTGATGGTTGAGGAGGGAATCAAAGGCTGTTGCAGAGGGAAAGAGGGCCCATTCTGAATCACGCTGGGTGGGTGCAGACCCCAGGACACCCTAGAGGGCAGCCCCCACCATTTCCTCCCTGGGGGTGGAAGGAGACCAGCAGCACCACCTACAGAGAGGCGGGGGGGGGGCTGTAGAAGTGATGGCAGATCTGGCCTCCAAGGAGCATTCTGCAGCTGTTGTTGCCACCCCAGTGACAGCAGCAGCGATGCAATCCTTGAAGGCTGGATCAAAGAATTGTAGAGTTGGAAGGGACCCTGAAGGTCATCTGCTCCAACCCCCTGCAAGGAAGGAATCCTAACTGAAGCATCAATGGCAGATGGTCATTCAACCTCTGCTTTAAAACCTCCAAGGAAGGAGACTCCACCACCGTCCAGTGGAGTCCATTCCACCGTCCAACAGCTTCTACTGTCTGAAAGTTCTTCCTGATGTTTAGTTGGAATCTCCTTCCTTGCAACTTGAATCCATTGGTTCAAGTCCAATCATCCAGAGCAGGAGAAAACAAGCTTCCATGTGACAACCTTTGGGATCAGCTGCCCCTGTAGATCCTGTCACCTGAGGCAGTTGCCTCACCTTGCTTCATGGGTGGGCTAGCCCTGACTGGGCGATATAACCCTTCAATCTGATGCACAAGTTTTGTGTGCTGAAGGGATTGTTCTCTCTGTGTGTGGGGGGGTGCATTTATTCATGTGAACCCCCAGACGAAGACTGAAGCACTATAGCCCATACAAAGGTTTACCACCTCTGAGAGAACTGGGTTACATCAATAAGGCATTCGCTCATTCAAGGGTTCACTTTAACACATGGGGGGGGGAGTGGTGGGGGCTGTCCTCCTTGGCTCCACCCCAGACCTTCCCATTCCATGGTCCCTCTTCTGGCCTTCCCTTTCTACACAGGAAGGTCTGCACAAGAGTCAGGATGTGCAGTGATGCTGTTTAGTGAGATCTGCATGCATGCTTTGCCTCTTGCCCTCTAATCCCACACGCCTTGGCCTGAAATGCTTGAATATGTGTAATGGGGCAAACGTAGGAACAAAAATCCAAATCCTGACCCTATATGTGATGTACCTCCTGTGGTGCCCCCAAAGAGGTTTCTTTTTCGAGGTGAAAAGTGAAACATGGGGTTTCTCACTGTTTGCATTTCCAAGTTCAATTTACAGCCATACTGTGAGCAATGCCAATAACATATAGATTAGATAGATAGATAGATAGATAGATAGATAGATAGATAGATGATAGATAGATAGATAGATAGATAGATAGATAGATAGACAGAGAGAGAGAGAGAGAGAGAGAGAGAGAGAGAGAGAGAGAGAGAGAGAGAGATGGCTGCAACTATAGGTTACTTGAAGGGGAGCTGCTAGTTTGTTATGATCAGATTACCTGAGGTAAAAAAGTGTGAAATTGATCTCAGCAATTATGAAATGAAAGGTGTCTTCAGGCAGAGGAATTACAAGAGTAACACATAACATTTATTGTCTGTTTGTTTCTCTATTTTAGTTTTAAAACACTCATTAGGAAGAAAAAAATGTTGCTTCAAAATAGTGAGAGCTGTCATTGCCGGTACAGTGGAACCTCAGAAGCCCAAAGCCTGTAAACTTGAATGTTTCTGTAAAACCTGTAAAATTTCTGAATGATGGAAGACTGGAAGTGATTGTTCCAGTTTCCAAATGATTTTGAGAAGATGAATGTTTGGCATGGCTTCGCGGTTTCTGAATGGCTGCAGGCCGCTCCTACAGCCAATCAGAAGCTGCGCCGTGGAAGCTGAACATTTTGGAAGTTGAACAGACTTCTGGAACGGATTCTGTTCAACTTCCAAGGTATGTTTGTTTGAGCAAAATCTAAAATGTTTGGATCAGTGCATCAGTGTCAAAACTTGAAAGGTCCTCCTAGACTGATTTAGTGCATCATTAGAAAGCTTCTGATCTACATAAGATGAATCACAATATATTTTCCATTAATTATGGAATTGAGGGGCGCCTCATCAGCCCTCAGGATCAAAACACCACCCTTTACACCAACCAAACAGGATTTACTCAGGTCCTTTGAATTTTGTGCTACTATTGCCTGTCTGATCCATGTAATGTCAATTCTTTTTTAAAAAATTCATTAATGAAAGGTAAACATAATTACATACAACAAATCTCAGTACCAAAAGTATAAAACAGATCAAAAGGAAGCCATTGGGCACAGGTATCAAATAAAAAGGTATACAATCACTGACAGTGAAAAATGTAATCAGCAGGGTGTAGAGAAGTTAAGAAGCAACAATGCAATATACCTGGAACCAGAACACCACTTTGAGATCAGATTGACAAGGGAAATGAATTCTGTGGGAGAAAACAGCAGAGCTCAACAAAGTACTTGTAATGATAACATTATATGATGAAGTAAATTGCAAGCACTGGTGGCCCAAGGGGGGAAAGTGAATTTTGAGGAAGGAAATAAAGGAAGGAAAAGTGGAGTGAGTCAGTACTACGCAGAAGGAGCAGAATGGTGGAAGGAATTAATAAATAAGGCTGGGAGAAGGCATAATTATAGATAGTATTATCTATTTTACTACATTAGAAAAGGGATCCTTATATTGAAGAACACCAAAACAGCCAAGCTAGATCAGGAAAAAGGCCCATCACATACCCTCCAACATTTCTCCCATGAAAATAGGGAAGTCCCATTGCATAATGATAATTTTACTATTTATACCCCACACATCTTACTGGGTTGCCCCAGCCACTCTGGGCAGCTTCAAATATATATAAAAAATAAAACATAAAAAACCCCTACCCTATACAGGATTGCCTTCAGACGGCTCCGGGGTCAGATAACTCCATACCCTCCAACCTTTCTCCAGTGAAAATAGGGACATCCTAAGGAAAAGTGGGACATTCTGGGATCAAATCAGAAACCGGGGCGGCTTCTCTAAACCAGGGACATTCCTGGGAAATAGGGAGCCTTGGAAGGTCTGCCATCCAGTCCAGCCTTTTGCTCTCAAAGTGTCCAACCAGATGGGAAAAGAGCACAAGAGCACAAGAGCCCTCCCCCTGCTTGTCTTCTCCAGCAACTGCTTCTCAGAGGCAAACTGCCTCCAACGCTGGAGGCAATCCATGGCCATCATGACAAGGAGCCACCAAAAGGTTTACCCTCCACAAATTTGTCTGATCACCCTTTAAGGCCATGAAAGTTGGTGGCCATTTTGTGGCAGCAAATCTGGAAAGGAACACTGGAACTTGTAATTTCCCCACATATCCAAGTTTTAAAACCAAACTAAGATGCATTTTTTTTCCTTGACCAGTATAAAATTTGACAGTGTTTTAAACTTAGCAGAAGTATTTTTATTTTATGTTTTTAAACCACCTGCATCATTCAGATAATAGTAATAATAAAACAATACTCAAATGCCACAGTAAACTGCTTCCTTGAGCAAACTGGCTATGGCATGACGCAATACAAGCATTTTCCATTAGTTAAAATTAGCAGTCTTGAGTGTCACTGTAGACTTCCTTTCTACTATAAAGGGCATACACACACACACACACACACACACACACACACACACACACACTGAATTTAATATATATTGACACTTAAATGAATAGACCCGATAAAATAATGTAGTTTCTATGCTCTGTACCGAAGCATTCACAGAAACACAATGAAGTCAATTTACACAAATTATATACAAGAAGATAGCAAATATGAATATGAAAAGAAAAAAAACTCCCAAGTGCAATACAAAAAGAGCCAACAAAGGAAAACAGGCCACCTAATTGTTTTGCTTCCCCCATACCATGAGATAACAGTTTCCAGAAAACAATAGTTGCTTCTCAAATCAAAGAAGCTTAAACACACAGAGACTTCTTAATCTAATTTCTTTTGTACAGAAGGTCATTCTGTGTGCTATGAATTTTGTCACTGCATGTATATACTACAGGCCTCATACTTTATCTTACTATTCATATACTAAGGATCAGCAACTGGAGGCCCTTGGCCCCAGACTACCCAACAATGAATTACCATCTATCCACCCCATTACCATCTAAGAGGCAAAAATTAGTGTGCAGGAATGGCTCTACCATTAGGCAGAGTGAGGAAGTTTCCTCAGGCAGCAGATTTTGGGTGTCATAAACATGTTAATTATTTAGTTTGTTGCTGCATTTTGAATGCCAGGGAAGGTAAAGGGAGGATGCTTATGGGATTTTCAGGGGCCAAAAAAATTGGCTAGCTTAATTTTGGGGCTGGGGCACCCCTTCCTGGTCCACCTCAGGCAGCAAACTGTTTGGGGCCAGCTGCTAGAAGTGGTGGCATCTGTGGCAATGGTACTTGCTGAAAAGCAACGTCAGGAGAGGTGCCTTAGTCTATTAACCTTTTCCCAAAATCTCTTTTTTAAATTGACCCTTCAGCAAAATTAGTTGCTTTCCAACCTAATCTATCACCTTGTACTATTATACTGGGCTTTGCAAATTTGATCAGCTTTTGCCACAGAGTGCAATTACTATGTATGGTTTCATGTCTATTAAAAAAAGAATATTTGATTTTCAAAGTAATAAAGAATAATGTCTATTTATCAGCAACTAAGAATGCTTACGCGGGTGGCGCTGTGGTCTAAACCACTGAGCCTAGGATTTGCCAATCGGAAGGTCGGCGGTTCGAATCCCCGCGATGGGGTGAGCTCCTGTTGTTCAGTCCCAGCTCCTGCCAACCTAGCAGTTCAAAAGCACGTCAAAGTGCAAGTAGATAAATAGGTACCGCTCCGGCGGGAAGGTAAACGGCGTTTCCGTGCGCTGCTCTGGTTCACCAGAAGCAGCTTAGTCATGCTGGCCACATGACCCGGAAAAACTGTCTGCGGACAAATGCCGGCTCCCTTGGCCAGTAAAGTGAGATAAGCGCCGCAACCCCAGAGTCGTCCACAACTGGACCTAATGGTCAGGGGTCCCTTTACCTTTATCTTTAGGAATGCTTGCAAAATTCTCCCAATCCTTTTTTTTTTTTTTAATAACAGATTTTATTAAAGTTTGAAGGTTACAGAAAGAAAAATAGAAAAAGTTAAACAAACAAAGCACAAAAAACACACAAAAAAACACAAACCCAACCTTTACATAACTTTCTTTCCTTTGCTTATTTCCTTGACCTCCTCACACCTCCCTTTTTTGTATTCTAGTTCAATTAGATATTTCAGCAAATCCTTTCCATCTTTGTTTTTATTCTAAAAATTTATCTTGATATACTATTATTTTACATTCTCCTCTTTCACTAATTACCAATCCATTTTTACTTAATCCTTTATAACATTTCTGCTAAAACCACATAGCTTCATTCCAACATCCTTCTAACATTCCTTAATTTTACAATGTTTCTGTAGCAAAATTCTGAAGCAAAATTCTCCCAATCCTTTGGATTCCAAATAACACATTTATTGACAGAGTGGCACAAATTAGTAAGCCACTTTTTAAAAACGTGTATACTTTTGTTAGCAGGTGCACCTGTTCAGCTTTTTTTTTGCTTTCTAGGTTACTCCTGCACATGTATGTGCTGATTAAATCACAGCACACTGCACTTTGGTACTTATAAGGTTGCTGTAGAATGATCCCACCTGTGACTATAAATATGTGGGACTATGAGCTAGGACAGTCTTCAGCAACTTTTTCACAAGCACTGATGACGCTCGCAGGAACTGGAGGGAAAAGCAAGCAAATTTACAATTCTGGGGAGAGGAGACAGGGAACTATTTTCCCCAAGCATATAATCTTCACTACTGCTCATTACTGCCAGGCACAATATGAATTAAAATTTGTTGGTGCCTGTCTCTAGTGACAAGAAAGATCTGGTGTTGTTTCAGTATTCTGATTTTCCACATTCCAACATCTACATACAGTCATTTGCAAAACAGTAGTAGTAGTAGTAAAATGCACATGAAATATCTCTGTGTTAATCCTATGTGAAACTTTGTCATGACACCAGGATGAGACTCTATACAATCTGGAAGTAAGTTGGGAGAAACCTCAGAAGACCCTTGCTCCACATGTGGCAGAAGAATTCCAGAATCCAGTCCTGCCATCCATAGACTTGTGAGATCACCCTGTCCTCTTTCACAGACTCAGGGGACTTCATTTTGGATCCCAAAGCAGAGCCAAGGCCCTCTCAACACTACTGGAGCCAATGTCTGAAAAATTCAGCAATGCCCCTTTAATCCACAGGCAGCTTCCCCAACATCCTGCCCCTTTTGCTCAGCTCTCCTGGCCCCGGCTACAAATGCCACATGGAAAAGAGCAACCTGAATTCAAATTCTATGTCTTACACATTTATTTAATCAGGTTTAGGGATTGGGGATAAATTAGTTTCAGCTTGCATTTAAAGGTGGGTCTCTCAAATTCATACTTTTGAAAACCTCATGAGCAACAAAATACAGAACCATTCCTTCAGATTTGCACTTATCCGAATTTTGTGATGTGGCTCTCCAAACAACCAATGTATATAAAATGCATGTATCTGTCAGGCTTCAGGGAATCAGATCCCTCCCACGGTGGCAGCAAAGAAGCAGATAAAAAAAAAAGAGTTCTTACCAATTACTTTATTCAATAATCACAGCGAGAGACAAAGGAATGCGGTCTCTCTCTAGAAGTGGCATTGCTCCAAGTAAAGTCCACCCCCTCGTCCCCCTTATTCGACATCACTCCTGTGTCAGCTAATCTGAGCTTTCTGCCTCTGAGCTCTCTGTTCTACCACCTGCAATGCCCGCCTGGTCAGGAATGCTTTCCAAGGACACTGAGTCTGTCAGCTATCTCTCCCCTGGTGCTTCTTCTTCTTCCTGCTGTCCCTCTTCCAATATTTCCCAGCTTCTCCCCTCTGCAGCTTTTGCCCTTCTGCAAACCACTGTTCTAAATCTATACTGTCCTCCTGTTCTCGGGAAGGTTCAGGAGAAGGGAGGATACTTGACAGTATCAAGTAAACAAAAATATTGTTTAAAAAAACATAGAAAGCATGGTAAATTAGGAGAAATTGCTTGCAAAAATGTATACTTTAGTAAAAATATGTTTATTAAGAGAAATGCCCCTAAAAGGCCAAAGATTCAAAACAAAAACATAAATTGCTGTACAAATGTGGAGAATTCAATTTAAATTTCAGAAAAAAATTAGAAACTCAATTGATAGATCTTTCTAACCTTAATGAAGTTTTGGTTTATGAGTATGTGCCAATATACTTAGCAGTAAAATGAAGCTCTGACTGTGCAGAACAGCATTATATGAATTTGGGTGAGGGGTGTAATTTGACTATATGTGCAATTAGTCTTTCTTTATGAAGGAAAGCCCACAAAATTTGAAGGATTTTTGGGTTAATATTTAGCTGAATTTCTGGAATCTATACATTTTGCCATTGTTTGTGCTAGACTAGTCACTGACTGTTCCCGTCCCTGTACTCTGGGGATGCTAAGGGGCTTGGGAGAGAGGGGGCAGTGGGCGGGCACGGGGAATCTTTCATTGATTCCATCTGCTTCAAAGCTAAACCAGTGAAAGATCTCTGCCCTATGTTCTCTCCTGTTCACGGAGAACTTGGAGAAGAAGGTGATCTGTTTGTTCCTGACTATTCTGTCTCACCAGAGGGCTGTGGCACTTGCCCTAGTCAAATGCATTTGTGCTTAATTGTGCATAATTTACAATGTACTCAGCAATCAGGAAACTGGCTTATTCATACAGAACTCACCAAGCTACACCACATCAAGTGTGTGTGTGTGTGTGTGTGTGTGTGTGTGTGTGTGTGTGTAGAATATCATTCCTTGAAACAAATGGTTACATCTCTAGAGTGTCAAAGGCATGTCCTTCAATATTTAACTTCTTTACTCTGTGTTCTCCATCTCAAGTTGAACAATATGTTAATTACCTGATGAAGCATTATAATTACTCTAACAGCTCCGCTCTTACTTATAATTATGGCATCCACACTTTCTTTTTCATATGCCTCAATCTATACCTATTACATTGTCATGATGAAGACACATTAACATTATAATACCATATAATTAGTTGATGAGCAATTAAATTATTCCACTGCTCTTGTTCCTCTTAGCCAAGAGGTTGGTTTCTAAGCTCCATTATCTCCCCTTCCTCTCTAATTTGCTTTAAAGGATTTTTCCCAACATTAAAAAAATCCTCTAATTTTATTCAAGTATTTTTATTTTTATTTCAGAAACAGCCGATATACTGAAAAATGGAAGTGGTTTGAGGATTTCAACCTATTTTTGCCCGTTCACACTGGCCAAGACTAAACAGGTTTATGAAATAGAAAAATGTTGGGGGGAAACAAAAATATAACAAGGTGAAACCTTTATTTAATGTGCTGAAAGCCACATGACTTAACCAAGTTATTTTTTAAAAAACCCCTGAAAGGTCCTTATTTTGTTCTCATTAGTGCAAATTTATTGTAGTTCACTTAAGAGGAAAAATGGAAATAATTTCAAATCACTCCTTTTTACAACATGCACTACAAGTCTGCAATCTTCCAGATTCAAGCCATGGATCATCAATAAAGGTGAGAACACAGGAAGGTGATGGATGGAAGATGATGAAAGATGCTTGAGGGGGGGCAGAGTGGGAGGCTGGGGAGGGGGGGGAGGAAGGGGGAAGCTCCCAGGTGAGAGTGGAGAGCTCACTCTCCTTTGTGGGGAATAACGGCTAAGATACGATATAGATAGAGGGCTTGGCATTATTTTTTTATCCACCTTTTTCTTTACCTTCTTCTTTTTGCTATCTTTCCTTTCTGTTTTATTTTTATCGAGATTAGTTTGGCTTTTATTGTATTCTATGTTGAAAACTTTCAATAAAAATTTATTGCAACAAATTCAACTGAGACAGAAGCCCCGGTAAATTCAAATGGGGGGAAATAACAACAGCAACCACATTTCTATACCACCCTTCAGCAGAGGATTACAGGGTGGCTTTCAATACAAAAACACAAAAATACATACCCCAATGAAAAATGAAAAACAATACCACCCCCCCACAGTTTGAAAGGCCATAAATTGTTTAATTAGCCAAACACCTGGGAGAAGAGGAATGTTTTTGCCTGGTGCCTAAAGTTATGCAATGAAGGTGTCAGGTGAACTCCCTGGGGAGAGCATTACCCAAATGGGAAGCCACCACAGAAAATGTGGGGAGCCATCTGTTCACCCTCCGACCCTCTCATGGAGGAGGCACATGAAGAAGGACCTCAGATGATGATCACAGGGTCTGAGTCAGTTCATATGGGGAGAGGCAGTCCATGAGGTACTGTGGTTCTGAGCCACCATTTAAGCCTTTGTAAGTCAAAGCAAGCAATTTGAATTGGGCCCAGAAACTAATTAGCAGCCAGTGCAGCCAGGCTAGGATTGCTGTTATTTGCTCAAACTGTCTTGGCCCAGTGCACAACTTGGCTGCTAAATTCTGCACCAGCTGAACTTTCCAAACCGTCGTCAGAGGCAGCCCCATGTACAGTGGTACTTCTGGTTGCAAACAGGATCTGTTCCAGAGGACCATTCGCAACATGAAAAGCCGCAACCTGAAGCAATGTATCTGCGCAGGTGAACAGTGCGATTTGGTGCTTGTGTGCATGCGTGAAGCGTGATTTAGCACTACAGCGCAATGCGCGAGTGGCAAATCCTGAAAGTAACCCTTTCCAGTACTTCCGAGTCACTGCGGTACGCAACCTGAAAAAACGTAACATGAAGCAAACGTAACATGAGGTATGACTGTATAATACATTGCGGTAATCTAACCTACAGGTTACCAGAGCATAGACAACAATAGGCTATCCCTGACCAGACAGAGGCACAGCTGGGTTACCAGCCAAAGCTGATGGAAGGCACTCGCGCCACTAAGGCCACCTGAGCCTCAAGCGACAGCAAAGGATCCAGAATTGCCCCCCAAACTACGTGCCTGCTCCTTCAGAGGGAGTATAACCCCCATCAAGAACAGGCAACCTTCCATCCATCCGGTCTCGGGAACAGGCCCCTAACAGTGCCTCAGTCTTATCCGGACTGAGTTTCAGTTTATACCTAACATCTTGCAATGTTACAATAGCAGCTCCCTTCTATAGATTATTTACCTTTCTTCTCCTTTTGCTACTGATTTTATGTCTGATAATATGTAGCCATTGTGTTTCAATCCCAGTATAATTTTCCAAAGCAATTCCAACATACTTTCACAGATTCCTTCCTTGCCTGATATGCCTCTTATGATTCCTCTGAAATGCACTGTTTCTAAAGAAAAGGATATGAAGAAATAATAGAAATATATATTTTTTTTCATTGCACCAGCACAATCTGCATAAATAGAGCAGAAGTAGTGCTTCTTAACCTTCTTAGCCTTCCTGCGCTCTCAGCATGTAAAGAGCGTAAGAAGAGCACAGCTGGATCAATCTCTCTACTGAGATCCAAACTTGATGTGATGGCAGCAACCGCATCATTGTTCATGGATAAGCATGCTCTTCTGGTGATGTCTAAAGGTCTTACATTCCCTTTAATTCTATTGAAGCTGCATGTGCCATGCATGCCAGCACAGGTACCACTCACGTACTTCCCACCTCCTTCAAGAGAAAATTATGCAACCTTCTCCTGTGTGCTTTCTATAGTCCTGGAGAAGTGTGATGCCAGTTGTGTTCATTTCTGTAGATCAGGAATGGGGAGCTTGTGCTACCCTCCCCCCGGACTCCAACCCCATCAACCCCAGCCAGCGTGGCCAGCGGTCAGGGGATGGAAACTAGTACAGCAAAATCAGGGGAATTTGCTGTAGGTCCACAGATATGTAGATATGTACTTACCAGTGGGACCTGTAACAAAATGTTGTGTAGGGTACTTCTGCTATGCAGTGACTTCTTCTGTTATGTAATGGCTTCCAAACTCTCCTACTCCAAATCACTTGAAATTAGCTAAGAGTCTTGGTGGACCACATAATATTTTTTCTGTCTGTCACAGCATTTGTTAACATGCTATGCAAGATTTTAATTGATTCAGGACATAACTTTTTCATTCTAGCCTCACATTAACTTCACTGCTAATCCTCTCCTTTCAATGGTCTCCTCCCCTGGTCACTTCTGGCCTGCCCACCTTCCGGGCAGACTGCTAGGTTTTCACAGACACTGCTCCTGCTGTTCTTCCCATACATGCTGTGGAACACATGAATGAAATCTGTGGATCACTGGTGGTCCATAGATCACAGTTTGGGAAGCCCTGGTGTAAAGTGCTTCTGTTCAGGGTTCCAGCCATTCCAATTCCATTCTTTCTCCCCCACCCCAAACAGTAAACATTCTGTGCCCACTGAGCATGTTCAAATCTCATTTATGAGATTTCCCCTCTTCCTGAGTTGTTTTCTAAAACCAAAAGCAATGTACTCCTGCAAGCCTCAGGGGTCCCCCAAAACACACTGATACACACACACTATTGTGTGTGAATAATTCTGCTTAGAACTAGGGTCACTGTTAGTACATATTATGATAAAGCAGAGTTAAGATTTTTCAATAATTTTTACATAGGAACTGATACTTCTCTGGATTCAAAATAAAGCAATGAAGTCCTGTTGCTAAAGTTGTCTAAATTTTGAAAGCAAACCCCACACCAATGAAATCAAATTTTACCTTTAAAATACTACAAATTATAGTTCTACTAAATCAAGCATGGCTATTAGGCATCCTCTGGATTGATACATTTTCACACTATTAAACCAGTCTCACATAGCCCAAAGCCCAAAGACTGACCTGTCCGTCCCCAGTCCTCAGGCTATTTCCAGTTTGTATCAATTCTGCATATGCTTATAAGCCCAGTCAATTTTATTTCTGTTTCAATCTTCAATTAAAAAAAACACACATATTAAACATGTATCTAAACAAATGCTCAAATATTTATTTTATTTCAATGTAACACATTATTAAACATATTTACACATTTTATGCAGTTCGGTACTTTGTTTTGAGCCAATAATTGTACTGCAAACAAGAAAAAAGGGGGGAAAGGCAGCTCTATATACAGTATTCACAGGAAGAGGAAGGAAGGATAAACATAGTTATATGGGACGCTCTTCAAAAACATCATCTAGAATACTACAACTGTGTTCACAGGGTAAGAGTTTAAATTCAGAGTTTAACAGGTGCAAGGAAAGCAATTAGCTATAGGCATGATAAGGACCTAGACGAAGTGGAATAGACATTGTGAAATGATAGTGTTGATTTCTTTTAAAGCACTGTATTTTCTAAATATGGGTAATCTTGTGCAGCAATGAAGTCTGGTGTACATGCTGACCTACTAAACAATTCCTACAGATAAATTGGCAAATGGCAATTTCCTCGTGAACTCTGCTGCCTTAAAATAATTCCCTTGCAGACATTATCATGCAGTACATATCTACCCATTGTGGCTTGTATCCTACTATGTTCATGAAGATGATATGTAAAGGTCAGGAAGCTGCTGGTACTCTGAACAGTGGCACATTGATTTATAGGCCCTAAGTCTAGTCCAAGAGCAAACAATCAGCCTTTAATCTTAAATATGAAGGGCAGCAGCAAAAAAATATATTTTTTCCTTCTCACAGCCAAGGCAACAGCAAGCGGACCAGTCTAAGCAATCTCATTGTTACACAGCCAATAGCAATCAGCCTCACACACAGAGAAAGATTTGCTGCTACCATAGGTGGGAGTAGCACACAGATGTAGAAATTGGGATTCTAATTATTTGTATTTAAAGTACAATGTGACTTTCCATATGTAAAGCATGTTTTAACTACTGCTATGCCAAAATCAGCAATATGTTTCACAGAATTAAAAGGGACTGCCCTCCAAAGATTTCAGGGATTGTTGCAAAAGGGCTGACACTCTAGTTAGTCCTTGGAATGCTTCCTGATTGGATGGTAAAAGTATAAGGAAGCATTGTTGTTGTTTCCTATTTTTGGCATCAAGAGACAAGGGAGTGTCCCTCTGGAAATGAAGTCAAACTACTGAAAAATCACAGTGCCTGCTGTGGCTGCAGAGACTAACTCATAATTGCTTCCTCCTGCATTGTTTTTGCTGTGTAACCTCTCTGAGGCACAGGCCTGGGCAGTGTGTTTGGAGGTCCTAGGCTGCCCAGACGACAAGACCCCGCCCCCTTGTCCTCATTGATGCGGTCCAAAGGAACAATAGCTTTGAGGTACAAGACCCCATCTTCCTTCTCCTACAAGGGCTTCCTTCCCAGATTGCCGAGCCCCAAGTGTCCCTCATTTTCCGTTACTGCACATGCCGTAACTGCCTTCTTGACTGTTGGACTCGCCTATTCGTCTCATCCAGCGGCGTAGCGTGGGTTATCAGCACCCGGGGCAAGGGAAGTAATTTGCGCCCCCCAACCCGGGGCAAGGCAAATAATTTGCGCCCCCTAACCCGGGGCAAGGCAAGTACAGTAATTTACTCTCCCAAGCAGCAGCAGCAGCGAGGCTTCTCTCCTTAATTGATTCCCCCTCCACACCGCGTCGTTTCCTGGCTGCTCCCCCCCCCTTCCCCTCTCTCTCCTCCTCGCTCTGCTTGCCTTGCCCTGCCCTGCCTGAGGGCACCCTGAGGAGACTCCGCTCTCCTTTTTGACCAGGCGAGGTGGGAAAAAGGGGGGAAAGTCTCTTCCCGCCCCCTCGCCAGACTCCCTGCTCCGCTCGGCTCACTACCCAGGCGGCCAGTGGAAAGAGAGACGCAATTACCTCTCCCTCCGCTTCGCCAAGCTGTCAAAGCCCGGCAGCAGCGGCAACGGCAGCAGCAGGCGCAGCCAGACCCCCGCGAGCCAGCCAGCCCGCCCGCCCGCCCGGCTTCCTCTCCTTTTTTTGCCAGCGGCAGAAGGCTTTGCTCTCCCCCTTCTGCGACCTCCTCGCCAAGCCGAGCGAGCGCGGGCTCCCTAACCAGTGGATTTTAGTAGGGGCAGAGAGCTGCTAGTGCGAGTGCGCCCCTGCCCAAGTTGCGCCCGGTGCGGCCGGCACCCCTGGCACCCCCCACGCTACGCCACTGGTCTCATCTGCTCAATCTGCCAGAGCCTGTCTTTGCATGTAGGGGAATTCCCTAACTCACTGAGAGTTTGAAATCCATCGGCTACTCTCACCTGGGTTATCCAGCCAGTTGAAGTCATTCCTGGGGTGTGGCTGCTGTCGCATGCTGACAGCTTCTAGGAACCACAGGTGAGAGCTGAGTGCAAGGTGGGAAACAAAAGTGGACAAACTACCCCAGAAGGAGCATGGTGTGTCCCCCCACCACTGCCAAACTGGTCAGTTCTAATAATGATCCCCAATTGGCTGGAATATGATCAGTGTAAGAAGCAGCGCCTTCACTCTAATGGGCTTTTATGTCTCCTTAGTGACATCAGCGCATAGTTATATCCAGTTGGTGCAGAATGCCATGATATTGTCACATCCAACATGTGAACACTTCTCATCCCTGCACATAATAATACTTTATTACAGCTGCTGATACACAAGTTACATCACCTCTTGTTATCCTACATGCATCCTTATGAACGATGCCTTATGAAGAACGGCTAAGGGAGCTGGGCATGTTTAGCCTGGAGAAGAGGAGGTTAAGGGGTGATATGATAGCCATGTTCAAATATATAAAAGGATGTCACATAGAGGAGGGAGAAAGGTTGTTTTCTGCTGCTCCAGAGAAGCGGGCACGGAGCAATGGTTCCAAACTACAAGAAAAAAGATTCCACCTAAACATTAGGAAGAACTTCCTGACAGTAAGAGCTGTTCGACAGTGGAATTTGCTGCCAAGGAGTGTGGTGGAGTCTCCTTCTTTGGAGGTCTTTAAGCAGAGGCTTGGCAACCATATGTCAGGAGTGCTCTGATGGTGTTTCCTGCTTGGCAGGGGGTTGGACTCGATGGCCCTTGTGGTCTCTTCCAACTCTATGATTCTATGATTCTATGATTCTATGCATCCTGTTCATGAAAGTGCACTGATATCTATATAGCCTGTTGAGAAAAGCGAATATCCCAGGCTCTGAAATAGTGGCTGTTGGTGCAAATTAGTAATAGTTACTATGCTATATACTAAAAGCAACCTTCTTAGCCCTGTAAGGGAAAATATGAGGGGCCGTTGTATCTGTGGCTCTCCCCATGAACGGGAAAGCAACTTAGGCAGACAATGTGTAGTGATCAAGAAGCAGGAAGGGTAAGTCTACATTCCATTCCCCTGATTGCTCCTCTAGTCCTGATTTCCACAAGTTCATTGGTTCTCTATACCTGCAGCTGAGTTGTTTTTTTCTTTTCTTTTCTGAAAGGAGTAGGCAGAACCATGAAACTGTACAACAGCCCATCATAGATAATTTGGCCCTTAGATTCTTGTCATTAACTAGGCTTAGCTGTTTATTTATTGAATTTATACCCTTCCAAAGGAGTCCAGGGTGGCAACAATAAAGTGATAAAGAGTAAAACAACAACAACAACATTAAAAACAATTCCAATACAGATGCAGACTGAGAAAGATCTCAACTTAAAAGGCTTGTTGGGAGAGGGAGGTCTTCAGTAGGCACCAAAAAGACACCAAGAGATAGCAACTGGTATTTAGGAGAAGGGCATTCCAAAGGATAGGCACCACAACACCAATTCCTACATTGTGAGGAAAGGACCTCCTCATAAGATGTTATCTGCAGGAGGTCCTTGCCTGCAGAGTGCCATGATCAATGGGGTATGTCTGGGGGGGCAGGGGCGACACACAATTTTTCCAGTAACCTGGTACCAAGACATTATACATCAAAACTAGCACCTTAAACTCAGCCCTGTAGCTCACTGGCAGCCAGTGCCATTATTTCAACACTGGAGTAACATATTGACAATATCCTGCCCCAGTGAGCTGCTTAGCCACCACATTCTGCATCAGTTGCAGCTTTTGAAGCAACCTCAAGGACAGCCCCACATAGCATGCATTGCAGTAATCCAACCTGGAGGATATCTACTGTGTGTAAACATTCGACGAAAGCAAGAGAATGCAACACATAGCAGCATGCTTTGTTAATTCTTTCCCATATGGTCACAAACCATGTGGGCCTGATATCTATAGTCACTCCCCTATGAGTCAAATCAAAGAGTCATGCCATGTTTCCCCCCCAGGATGAATATGTTGCAAGGAAAATAAACTCATAAAGGAAGGAGTAGTTAGTTTTCATTTCTATTCAACATTATAATTAAGCAGCAAGAGTGGTGAACTGACAGTGCTTATATTTCATTTACCAAGTCTTCATTATTGCTATTTTTAATATGCCAGGCAGGCTACCATCAAGATCAGGCCCTGTTTTTCAATCAGGAACTGAGAAGCAGGTAAATATTCAAGAGAAAAGGATTCATTGTTCGTTCATCCCTAGTGTTTGTGGATGGAAGGGCTTAGTGAACAAGGCAGCTGTTCAATATTTCGTTTCTTCCTCATCATTCAGTGCAAGGCTCCATACCTCCATCACTTAAATACTTTCAAGCCTGTGCAGCAAATGAGTTTGGAAAACCAACAATGATAGCATCACATGCTGCCTTAATATATTTATTAAGTTTATTTCAAATGTCATAAACTGCCAATGGCAATTTGGACCAGATTACCTATGTTGTCACATGATACTACGCATCGCAGGGAGAATTCATCACAAGCACTATGTCTCTGTACACACCACTCCCTAGCACATATACAGGTGCCCAGGCTTGCACCCTGGAGAGGTCACTTCAGTGCTGCTAATGCAGCAAAAACAACACAGGAGGCAGCAGTTACGAGTTACCGGTCTCTGCAGCCACAGTAGGTGCTGTGAGTCTCCAGCAGTTTGATTTCACCTCTGGAAGTGCACTCCATTGTCTCTCATGACAGACAGATGCCAACAACAACATTTATTTGGCTCACCGACACACCCTCAAATATTTCTCAGGGAGACATTGGCATCTGTGCATGCCATTTTCCTACTAAGGGATGACTGTGTGAGGTCCCTTCTTTCTGTATGCTACACAGTCATATCCTTCACCATTATCTGTCCTGTTCTGGCTTCAAAAAGAGTGCACGTGAATAAACTGATAACAAGAGATAACCAACAGAAAATAGATAATATTAAAAAGTTAAGGATGTCTAACAGAATATTTAGTTTCACAATGACTCTGATTGCCGTTATAGCATAGCTGCAACTGAGACACCAGCACCACGAGATGGATGGAAGAGAAGAAAGTATTACACTGGCATTTTGCTCCAATGTATTTACATTAATGAGTATGTGGCACTAGAGGAAAAATGCAACCCTATATTCATGGCACTGTTCAACTACTAAGGGATGCAGGTTAAACCACAGAGTCTAGGACTTGCCAATCGGAAGGTCAGTGGTTTGAGGCCCTGAGACGGGGTGAGCTCCCATTGTTCAGTCCCTGCTCCTGCCAACCTAGCAGTTTGAAAGCACGTCAAAGTGCAAGTAGATAAATAGGTACCGCTCTGGCGGGAATGTAAACAGCATTTCCGTGCGCTGCTCTGGTTCGCCAGAAGCGGCTTAGTCATGCTGGCCACATGACCCAGAAGCTGTACGCCGGCTCCCTCAGCCAATAAAGTGAGATGAGCACCACAACCCCAGAATCGGTCACGACTGGACCTAATATTCAGGGGTCCCTTTACCTTTACCTTATTCAACTACTAAGGATTTTCTCTTGCACAATGGACTTCTTCCCTCCCCCACCATGTGCCCCAGATCTGCTCCAGAGGGTAAGGGGGGGTTCCTAGAACCGATGTAGGGGGAAGGATGGGGAGAGAACATTCTGTTGCACAAGGAGCAGAGGCACCAGCTTGCGAGGGCAATTGGAGGGCCAACAGCATGTGCATTGCGTTATGCATGATGTCAGGATGCTGGGAGGAGTCAGAGCCGAAGGCATTGGCCATGTGGCTTCAATGGCCAGTGGCTGCTCCTCTGCCTCCTCCTGGCCCTGCCACTGGTGGAAGGCTGCTTCCAGCCCCCTCCAGCCCCCTCTCAAAAGATACTCAAAAGGGGCCCAAAACAGCTCATCCCCCAGGAACTGCGCCCCTAATAAGGAGAAATTCTTGTGCAACTGCAAAATTCACACAGCACTGCTCAAAATACAACCTTTAATGTCTGGAGCCCTGGCCACAGAGCTGAACATGCATGTGCAATTGTGTTCTAAGTATTATTATTTTTTAAGGCATCCCAACATCTCCCATAAAGGCAAAATAGGGTCAGCATTTCACCAGAAAATGACTGCCCCTGAAAATATTTATTGATTTACTTTTGCCATTAATATTAAACACAATAAACATGATATATACTATAAAAAGGACAAGTGGAGTATTTGCACTAGATACCTACTGGATTCTATTGGTTTTATGTGTCCATTTTAACACTTTAAAACACAGTGTATGAACCAGTCAGTATGAAATGCTTTTGAGTCTCATTGATTGAATAAGACATGCTTTCTGGGAGTAAGTCTGATTGCTCTCAATGAGAGCTGGATAGATATGCACAGGATTCTTGCTGCATGGCACACTTTCACACTGAAATCAAAGGGGATTTAAAGTACTTCACTTTAACTAGGCCGTGCCCTGTATCTATGATATTTATGAAATGGCATTAGAAAAATCTAACAATGGAAGTTGTCCTGCGCATGTTGTAGTTTGCAATGTCACTTGGAAGCTTCTCTCTCCCCCTCCTCTCTCTCTCTCTCTCTCTCTCTCTCTCTCTCTCTTCATAGGAATGAGCACATTGCAGTCCGCCTTCCTCCCACCAGCCTTGCAGTCTCATTGTTACAATGTATTTGTAATAGGTTGCAATGAATGGTCAGTCAGCAGCACCCAGAGCTCTTTAGAAGAATAAAAAGTCTGGTGTACAGGGCGATTCCCTCACACAATCTTTGTTCAGGTTGATGGATTAACTCCCGTAATGGAGATTAACTCTCGTAAATGCTGGTCTTTTAAGGAACAGCCAAAAAGGCATTTAGAAGTGTGTACACTATGAACTGCTACTTTAGATTATGAATTACCCTGGAATAAACAATGCAATTCCCATTAATGTGCTTCTGGGTCAGATTAGTTTCATTCACCTGATCAAGAGATTAATGTTGAGATGAAACCTAACAGGAAACATAAAAAAACAGGTACTGCAAACTTGGGGCTCTTCATTTGCCTCCATTTTATCTCTAGTGAATGGCAGCAAGTGGCTTCCATTCTGTGCAATAATGAAAACAGCCAAATATTGACATAGAATCCAGAAAAATAATAAAAAGGGGAATTCCCAAACACTTTGGTTTTATGATTAGAGTCTTTGTTAAGCTTTCAAGAAAGGGTCAAAAATTAGTTTCCTCAAAAAACTGAGATCATGACATGGAGGAATCAGATAAAGATTCCCTCAACAGGATTGTTCATCTTCCACATTTACTTTCTTCCATGAAAGTCATTCACTCATAAGGAAAAATGTAAAATATGACAATTTGGGGCACTGTCATGGAAAAGGCAGAAGCCCACTCTTAACTCTGCCTCTCTGAATAAAGAATGTACACAGGCACTATGTGGCTTCTGATCTCTGGATTAAATGATTGTTGCTTATGCTATTACCTGACCCTCTGCTTTCTATTTTTAATTTGTGTGTTACAGCCATCTTGCCTGAGACAAGAATGGCATGATATAATTAAAAGTAATACAATAAATTCTCTGCCTCATGCCCCCAGACCAATTCTCCTGCCATGCACAAACCTCTGTTCACAAGTGGAGGCTCTTTACGTATTATATATACCCAGCTCTCATGTTTCTGTCCAACTATCACAATGGTCTTTTGGAGCATGGACATCTTGCCAAGCATAGCTTCAACGAACTGGATGCTGTCTAACTGGACTCCTGCTTTGCTCAGTTTTCCAACTGGTCTATTCTATTTTTTGTAAGACCCAGTGATCCCTGCCCCTTGGTCCGCACTCTCATACATTAACTTGTTTAGCTTGGCAAGGAGTTGAAGGGTACACCACCACCCTCACTGTAGGAAGTTACTGTGACTAATTATAGAACTTATTCATAGAACTAAGCATTAAATCTGAGGCCAAAGTGAAAAATGGTAATAAAAACCAGCTCAAGCATATGGAACCTTCTAGCTTTCGAGTTTTCCTTGTCAGTCCTCTCAGCCCAGTACTGGCCTTCTTTCTTCCAATACTCCAATGAGGTATATGACTATTGATCCAAGTTAACCCCCTACTGAAAGCTTGTGGGGCTCCAAATGACAGCAATGTTCCTCAGGCACATTGGTTGTTTTAATTTCTCATGAATGCCTCACATAAGACTTACTGTATGTGCTTAAAGTCTAATTGGACACATTTGTCTAAACTTCTAGAGAGAAGAGAGATAGAGACAGTTGCAATGGGTAAGAGATAACATACCATTATGGTCCTGTAATGCCAAGGCCAAAGTCAGTGACGATACTCACTAATCAAAGCTAAAGTCAAGTGAGCTGACTGTCAAGTTCCTGCTAGTGCAGAATTAGGTTTTGTGTTCTGCAAACTGCATTGAAACAGGTGTGAGTATACTTTGTGCTTTTAAAAAAATCTGTTAACATTTTTTGCCAAAGTAATCCAGATTCTGTGACTGGAAAATCTAAATTATGTGACCTACATAAATTATAAAACATTATGGAAATATATGCAAATCTATCAAGTGAGATAATTTATTGTGATTTTGCTAGCCATAGGAAGGGGGCAAAGGGCTCAGTTGCAGGACACTGAAGCCATGGATATCACAACTCAGCCCTGCTCTCATTTCATTTCACGAAATGCAGCTCAAACCTGAGGTCACAACCCCAAACCTAAACAGCAGCCAGGATGACACTGCAGAAAAGGAAGATGCTGGATTAGGATAAGCCATGCTAGTCATTCTTCAACATCAGTTTCGTTGGACTGGTCATGTTGTGCAGATGTCTGATGATCGTCTTCCAAAGCAACTACTCTATTCTGAACTTAAAAATGGAAAGCGTAATGCTGGTGGTGAACAAAAGAGGTTTAAAGACTGTCTCAAGGTAAATCTAAGAAAATGTAGTATAAACACTGGCAACTGGGAAACACTGGCCTGCGAGCGCTCCAGCTGCAGAACAGCCTTTACCAAAGGTGTCCTGGGCTTTGAAGACACTTAAACTCAGGACGCAAGGGAGAAACGTCCTAAGAGGAAGGCACGCTGGGCAAATCCACACCGTGATCAACTCTCACCCGGAAACCAATGTCCCCACTGTGGAAGGACGTGTGGATCCATAATGGCCTCCACAGTCACTTACAGACTCATTGTTAAAACCGTGTTTATGGAAGACAATCTTACTCGGATATGAGTGATTGCCAAAGAAGAAGAAAGAAGAAGAAGCTAGTCACAAAATGCTGCACTCAGACCCAGACCTCAAAATCACATGTTTCAGAAACAACAACACTGTCCTCAGAGGATGAGGAAAGTCTGGGACCAGGCCCTAACAGGCCTCAGTTGAGCTCTGTTGGAGCAAGTTGACTCCTTGAAGCTGTCCAAGGTCCTGCAACTGCAGTGACTCTACCTACAGTCAGTAAACCGCTCCACTCCAGCATCTATCATATTTTGAGTGCTTCTGCTTATGGTCAGGGTAGGGCACTTATCATTGTAGTCTTATGGGATCCCAATTTTCACTTAGCTTCCTCAATGATAATATGATACACCTTCCCTTCCCTTCCCACAGAGACTGCCAGGACAACCTTGATCGGATCTATTCAGTTTTGGAGACAAAATCATTGGAAGCTTATAATGTGTGTTAAAATAATTTACAAATGCACAGCGTGACCAGGTATTATAAGATAGAGGAAATTATTTGTGTGGGGGGAGTAGGAGATTCACAGGCAAATCCATCCCATTAGCTTTACCCTACAAAACTCCAAAACTGCTTCTTTTTTTATAAATCAGAAACTCCATCAACCAGCTCCAAACTCAGGTTTTTGAGGCCCTATACAGAAAGTTTCACTGCCTTTCTTTCCACCCTTTTAATGGGTGTGGAGCAACTCTCCAAATGGCCAGGTGATTTTCTGCAGGTCACATTGCACATTAATTAGCATCTATTGCTGGTGGCCATGCCAAAGCTAGTGGGAAGCTTTGAATAATAAGGCAGCAATGCTCATAGCATCATTCAGTTAAGTGTGATTCAGCCTCAGTCAATGATAAACAGAAGCACAGGAGTATCAGCCATCTATTGAAACACTACAGAAGGCAAGACAAGAGGATATGAGTATATATTAGAAGTGCCAATGAGCCACAATATATTTACCATTTTCCAAAGATATCAGTCAAACATTTATCTTGCTCTTAAGATGTAGATATGATGCTTTGTCTAAACTGTCATGAGTCACAATGTAATTACATGGTAATCAAACAGCAATTAATCTGTATGATTTTCATTTGAAAGTGAGAAAAATCAGGCTTGCAAAAGCATGTAAGATTAGTAGGCACACCAGAACAAGGAAGGAAAATTAAGACACCGGGACAAAAATAAAGAAAATAAATATTAAAACTGATGTTTAAGCAAATTAGTTCAAGTTTTAGAGGAAAGTGCTGAACTGAATTAATTTTCTATTTCTAAGTTATGTTGCTCGTGATTATAAAGTTCAGTTTAATTATTTAATTCATTCACCTATCTAGCATTTAAAACCCACTGATGCACTGGTCCTAAAATTTAGAGCAGAAAACATTACATGGTGATTAAATATATACCCCACCAAATTTTCAGAGAAACTTTGGGCAGCTTGTAATCCACTAAAGCACTTGCAAGAGGATATTCCCATGACTGGGCCAGCACAACTACAGCAGACCCAACTGACTCCCACCCACCCACCCCAGGAAACAAAGGCCTGGACAATGAAAGGTGCAACAAACTTCACAAGACAATGAATGCTCTGGGATTTACAATTGGCCACAACTTTTATTGAGTACAATTGTAGGTAGGCTTTGGCTCAGGAATTGGGTGTATATCCATTCTCAGCCTCCAGATGGAGGGCTGACACTTGAGCAGGGTCATGCCAGGAATTAGGTGGCCTACTCATAAAACTGACTTCATAAAACTTAGGGAAGTGCTGGGTGAGATCCCATGGACAGTAATACTAAAAGGAAAGGGAGTTCATGATGGCTGGGAGTTTGTTAAGAGGGAAATAGTAAAAGCACAACTTCAGGCAATACCAATGAGACAGAAAGATGGAAGGTGCCTAAAGAAGCCAGGGTGGCTATCTAAAGAACTTTTAACTGAGTTAAGATTAAAAAAGGATGTGTACAAAAAATGGAAAAGGGGGGAAACCACCAAAGAGGAATTCAAACAAATAGCCAGCACGTGTAGACACAAAGTCAGAAAAGCTAAAGCACAGAATGAACTCAGGCTTGCTAGAGAGGTTAAAAGCAACAAAAAAGGCTTTTATGGGTATGTTCGTAGCAAAAGGAAGAAGAAAGAAACAGTGGGGTCACTCAGAGGAGAAGATGGTGAAATGCAAACAGGGGACACAGAAAGGGCTGAACTCCTCAATGCCTTCTTTGCCTCAGTCTTCTCCAATAAAGAAAACAATGCCCGACCGACCTGAAGAATTTGGAGCAAATGATTCAGCAGAGGAAACACAGCCCAGAATAACTAAGGAGATAGTACAAGAATACTTGGCTAGTCTAGATGTATTCAAGTCTCCAGGGCCAGATGAACTGCATCCAAGAGTATTAAAAGAACTGGCAGATGTGATCTCAGAACCACTGGCAGTCATCTTTGAGAATTCCTGGAGAACAGGGGAAGTCCCGGCAGACTGGAGGAGGGCAAATGTTGTCCCTATTTTCAAGAAGGGGAATAGAGAGGACCCAAATAATTACCGCCCAGTCAGTTTGACATCAATACCAGGGAAGATTCTGGAGCAGATCATTAAGCAAACAGTCTGTGAGCACCTAGAAAGGAATACTGTGATCACCAATAGTCAGCATGGATTTCTGAAAAATAAGTCATGTCAGACTAACCTGATCTCGTTTTTTGACAGAATTACAAGCCTGGTAGATGAAGGGAATGCAGTGGATGTAGCCTACCTTGATTTCAGCAAGGCATTTGACAAGGTGCCTCATGATATTCTTGTAAAGAAGCTGGTAAAATGCGGTTCTTGACTATGCTACCACTCAGTGGATTTGTAACTGGCTGACTGACCGAACTCAAAGGGTGCTCATCAATGGTTCCTCTTCATCCTGGAGAAGAGTGACTAGTGGGGTGCCACAGGGTTCTGTCTTGGGCCCGGTCTTATTCAACATCTTTATCAACGACTTGGATGATGGACTCAAGGGCATCCTGATCAAATTTGCAGATGACACCAAACTGGGAGGGGTGGCTAACACCCCAGAGGACAGGATCACACTTCAAAACGACCTTGACAGATTAGAGAACTGGGCCAAAACAAACAAGATGAATTTTAACAGGGAGAAATGTAAAGTATTGCACTTGGGCAAAAAAAAAATGAGAGGCACAAATACAAGATGGGTGACACCTGGCTTGAGAGCAGTACATGTGAAAAGGATCTAGGAGTCTTGGTTGACCACAAACTTGACATGAGCCAACAGTGTGACGCGGCAGCTAAAAAAGCCAATGCAATTCTGGCCTGCATCAATAGGAGTATAGCATCTAGATCAAGGGAAGTAATAGTGCCACTGTATTCTACTCTGGTCAGACCTCACCTGGAGTACTGTGTCCAGTTCTGGGCACCACAGTTCAAGAAGGACACTGACAAACTGGAACGTGTCCAGAGGAGGGCAACCAAAATGGTCAAAGGCCTGGAAACGATGCCTTATGAGGAACGGCTAAGGGAGCTGGGCATGTTTAGCCTGGAGAAGAGGAGGTTAAGGGGTGATATGATAGTCATGTTCAAATATATAAAAGGATGTCACATAGAGGAGGGAGAAAGGTTGTTTTCTGCTGCTCCAGAGAAGTGGACACGGAGCAATGGTTCCAAACTACAAGAAAGAAGATTCCACCTAAACATTAGGAAGAACTTCCTGACAGTAAGAGCTGTTCGACAGTGGAATTTGCTGCCAAGGAGTGTGGTGGAGTCTCCTTCTTTGGAGGTCTTTAAGCAGAGGCTTGACAACCATATGTCAGGAGTGCTCTGATGGTGTTTCCTGCTTGGCAGGGGGTTGGACTCGATGGCCCTTGTGGTCTCTTCCAACTCTATGATTCTATGATCTTTTTATTGATTGTTTTGCTGTTGTAAAAGTGATGTTTGGTCCAGCCACAGAGGGGTCTCTGGGTCTGAAGGCTGGAAAGCGAGTGAGTGAATTAAAGGGTCTCCTAGTGAGGATGAGTTTGAAAATTCTATGATTCTATGATACTCAAGATGTGGCCCCCTGGGTGGCCCCCTGAGGCTGCTACCAGAAGCTCTATGGCCCATCTCCCCACACACTTGGCTTCCGGACAGTCTTCCCACTAGATCACTCTAATGGGGTACCCTGTGATGTACCTGTTTGGGATGATGTACCACTTCACCACAACCCAATATTAGACTAAGGATTCCACCAAATACCTTATCCACCAAAAGTTGTGACTATTTGCTATGATTCATGTGAAACTCCTAAACAGAGATACATTGCCATAGAAGCAAATCATCAGATATATTGCTTGGAAGCAGTAATGTCACTACAACATTCAATGTGGGTCATCCACCTAAGACTCCTGAAGCCTTTTTTTTCTAAAGGGGGATACATATGGACAAATGAGTGTGGGTACTGTACACTTAATAGTGCTATTACACATTGAATGCCCCAGTGAGGCCAAGCTTTTTGAGTCAATTGAATTAAAAAATAATAATTAAGGTCATCTAGGTACGCTGTTAAGCCCTGTGATTTTACAGCTTTAAGATTTGAGTCCACAGAAGAGGATTGAAAAACATGATCACACCAGTTTCCTTTGTTAAGCAGATGTCCTGCCATATTCACAGAAAACTGTCCCCCTCTCTAGATGGATAGCTGGATATACAGTAGATCATACACAAACAAACACAACATGTTCATTGAACATTCATCTAATGAAGTAGGGCTGTAGCCAAAATTGATTAAACTAACCAAAATTGATTGAACTAACACAGAGGTAATTGATAGGACACCCTTCAGAAAGGTAACCAAAGTGGTGGTCTCCAGATGTTGCTTCTGTTGTTGTTGTTGTTATTTTGCCCCAGACTTCCTGGGCAGCTTTCAGCATATATAAAAACATAGTAGAACAGGGATGTCACAGGTTGATCGGGATCGACTGGTCGATCCCTGGGAGGGTCCTGTTGACTGCTGTCGATCATGGGCTCCTTTTCCTTTGCTTTTGCCTCAGAGCAGCCAGCCTCGCCCCCTCTCCCTGCCCTCCTTCCCCCAAAGATAGATCACTGCCAGTTTTTTTTCTTCCTGTGAGTAGATTGAAGTCTCTTGGGAGTTGGATGTCCCTGTAGCAGAACATTAAGCCTTAAAAAGCTTCTCTATACAGGGCTGCCTCCAGATATTTCCTAAATGTTATACAATTGCTCATCTCCTTGACATCTGATGGGAGGGTGTTCCACAGGGCGGGCGCCACCACCGAGAAGGCCCTCTGCCTGGTTCCCTGTAGCTTTGCTTCTCGCAATGAAGGAACCGCCAGAAGGCCCTTGGCACTGAAACTCAGTGTCTGGGCAGAACGATGGAGGTGGAGACACTCCTTCAGGTATACTGAGCTAAGGCTGTTTAGGGCTTTAAAGGTCAGCACCAACACTTTGAATTGTGCTCAAAAACATATTGGGAGTCAATGTAGGTCTTCAAGACTGGTGTTATATGGTCTCGGTGACTGTTCCCAATCACCAGTCTCACTGCAATATTCAGGATTAGTTGTAGTTTCCAAGTCACCTTCAAAGGTAGCCTCACGTAGTGCGCATTGCAGTAGTCCAAGTGGGAGATAACCAGTGCAGGTACCACTCTGACAAGACAGTGCACAGGCATCTAGGGTCTCAGCTGACACACCAGATGGAGCTGGTAGCCCTGAACACAGAATGGACCTGTGACTCCATGGACAGCTGTGAGTCCAAAATGACACCCAGGCTGCGCACCTGGTCCTGCATTATTATGCAAGTATTCACGTCAATTTATCACTCAGTATTTCAGACCTAGACTGTATAGAACGTAGAAGCATAAAGGCTTTAAAGAAAGCAAACTCAGGAAATACTTGCCTAATCCCTCATTTTTTATATTTGAAGAGAAAATTATATATATCTATAAAATGTTCAGGACTGGGATCTATGTGTTTCCATGTACAGACAACAGACTTGCCTTCTGAGACAGGATCTTTTATTACTACAATTATTTTTATTCCTAGCACCCCTTCCCCCCCTCCCGGCTTGTCATGTATGTCACAGTCAAACTTCACTTCCTTAGGGCTGACGCATGCCTGACAGGCAGGTCCCTGTTCTGAAGGCAATATAGAATACCACCATCTCAAATGGAATTCTTCAGAAAGATGAAACCTTAGGGAAGCAATGAAATTTTCTCAGTCAGTACTTCTCTCTCTCTCTCTCTCTCTCTCTCTCTCTCTCTCTCTCTGTGTGTGTGTGTGTGTGTGAGAGAGAGAGAGAGAGAGAGAGAGAGAGAGAGACTGGAATCCATGTTTAACAAATGGAAAAGGAAGAAATTCAGTAGTGGCTAAAAAAGTGCCTTTCTGAACTTACATACGTTTTCAACAAACAACAAAGGCTAAACAACGGAAATGAAATCATTTGACTGTACTGCATGTTAACTTGCTGTACATTAAGATGCATCACATGGCAAATTATTCCATGTACTGCTTTGCCTTTTAAAAAGTCATCCTAATTAATGGCTTTAGTTAATCTCATTCTTATTCATACGACAGGCTGTATTTATTTTGCAAAGAAAATGTTTAACTGGGGATAGCCTATTGAGGTCTTCCTTACTTGCATTCATCTGCCGTTTTGGGATATGGCTGTGTAGTAATAATTTAATACATGCACTGAGTACAGCAACTTTGATGAAAAGGGGAATAAAATTATACAATTATTGCATTAATTATACATTTTACATTTTTGTTCAATGGCCCTTAGCACTTTGCAGAATGACTGGGTCACCTGGAGAGGATTGGCATGAAAGTTTTATCTCATTAGCATTGAGAATGGCACACCTTGGACACAGCAAGCAGTTGGCAAATACAGGGCTAATTAATAGAGGAGATAATATTCCACCTAAGCGCATGGACTGAGAAGCTCTACGAGTCAGCGGTGGATGTGCCCTTTTCCTCCTCTCCACTCTCCTCCTTTCCAGGTTCCCCCATGTTCCAGGGCCCTATTACCTCCTCCTTCACTGGGCAAAGTTATTCCCCTCTCCATTGCTACAGCAGAATCTTTGATTATTTCATAAGATGTTTTTGCTGGAACTGTAACAAGCTTTGGAATTGGGGGAGCGGATTGGGAAACTAAGCTTGTTATGATTCCTTTATATGCTGGGCAGTTGCTTAAGTAAGTTGAGTCCAGTCCATTCCAAACGGGACTCTTCCTTTGCCTTCCCAGTGTGCCTTCCCAATGCAGCTGACGGGAGGGCAAGGAGAAGCCTGCTCCTCTAGCTTTTATTAGGCCTGAAACAACAATGGACCCCAGGTATTATAGCTTGCCAGGGGTTCTAGGGCCTTCAGACCTAGGTGCTTTGCAAACTAGGTGCTTTGCAAACTACATCCGGAGGGTGTATACATGTAAGGTATACAGAGCACTCAGTTGCTCCCGTGGGAGGGGAGGTTCACAAACGGCTTTCAAGCCTCAGTGGTGGTTTGAAGGAGATGCAGCCAGCTGGATGTTAGCTGCCATATGCCTATCAGCTTGCCAGCGTCAAGGTTCACAGGGCACCCTGCTACATTGCTCGGTGAAGCACCTCTGCCTCCTCTCAGAAGGGGTACAGGCACCTCACCCAGTGGCTTTGCTAAAGGGTTTGCCACCCTTCCAAAGCCACAGGTGCCAGGGGTGAGGGGCACATGGGTGCCGGGCTCTCAGGGGCTCCAGGCCGAGTGTCCGGGGCCCGAGAGTTGGAGTCTGGGGAAGAGGCCGCCCGTTGGTCGGAGCGCCATGGTGGGCTCTTCTACTGTGGGTGGTTCTATGCCGTGAGTTTGGGGGCGAGCGAGGCAGCGAGGTGCTGAGGCGGCTGGCTGGCTCCACCCTCCTGCATGCCTGGGATTGGCGTAGGGCCGTGGAGAGGCCCGGCTGGTTTGTTGCACTGGGCTCCTTATGTTTCCTGTTTTCTTTGGGGGTCCCCCTCCTAAAAAAAGGTCGACAACTCTGGGCAAATGGGTGGGGTGCCGGGCAGACTTTTGCACCCTGGTGCCGCATATGCTTAAGACAGCCCTGCACCCTTCTATGAAACCTTGCTGCAGGTGTGTTTAACAGAGGAGAGGAGAGATGCTTTGCACTCTGGCCGACTAGTCCTCACACTGCAGCTGGCAAGCTGGGCAGCTGGAACCTGGAGCATGATGGCATTGTACATTTTCATGTATATAGGAAGAAATTACATAAGCAGAGGCATGGAGCCTCTTGAAGGGGCTCTACATATAAATTTGTTTTGGCCTTTGAAACAAACTAGGATTTGGAATTTTCCTTGCAGAGTAAAGCCCACACAGTCATTTTACTTTGCTCTTGCATTCTTCAGAGCTTCCTAAGTATCTCCACTTTATCTGTTTGGCTACAGGCCAGAAAAAAGTATTTTAACAGTTGCCACAGCAAGATTGATCTCAGCCTTGCTTCCTTTGCCTGAAACAGTTTTCACTGAGGACACATCATGGAAGAAGCTTTAATGGACAATATATTTCCCCACATCCATTATGCCTGCTTCAGGCTTCATTTAAATATGGCAACAATAAAACTATTTGTACTTAAATAAATTATTCTTATACAGCTTGAGCTAGTCAATGTGAGAAATCAGACCCAGTTCAATTAGCACATTATGACAGTAATGGGAAAAATATTCTGCCATGTCCTATTGTAAATCTACGAGATAAGACTCCAGCAGGACA
Source organism: Podarcis erhardii (assembly GCF_964252035.2). NCBI lineage: Eukaryota > Metazoa > Chordata > Lepidosauria > Squamata > Lacertidae > Podarcis > Podarcis erhardii. The sequence goes on along the minus strand of NC_138497.1, from coordinate 138,010,279 downwards.
CGTAATACTATCAATGCTAATTGCACATAATTGTACATTGAAACAGCATTTAACAATGATTTCTGTGATATTCAAAATTTCACTTTTTAACATTTGCATTTCTTCAACATTGAATTTCTTCAACATAAAATATCTCCAGCTTGCAATGGAGTTTTGCAAAGCAGGGTGCCTTGTGGAAAAGAAGGGAGAGTGGAGCCTGGTAAAATTCAGGCCCAAGATTTGGATAGAAATGGGGGAAGCACTGATGCTGTCTGGTCCTGGTGGACACAAGAAAGGTGACTTCAAACACACCAGAGAGGCAAGCAGGGGGGTGAGCAATCGCCCTCAGACTGTTCCATTAACTTTCTGGGTTAACAGATAAAATCTAAAAAAAATCCTTCCAGTTTAATGGAGGAAGTATAAAATTAATTTCAAACTCAGTGCATGCAGAATGTCTTTTTCTCTAATCTTGTATTAACAGACTGGTCTCCTTTTCCCAGTTCTGGAATTCACCTGCTTTGAGGCAGCAGGATCAAATCCCAGACTGGGAAGGTGGAGACAGCATAAAGCGACTTAAACCATTTTAGTGAGGAGGAGCGAGTTACAATGGCTCTCTGGAAATAAAAGGTTGGCAGTGGTAGTGGCCATGGTTTCAATGCTTGTGCAATACCACCCAAGCTGCTAGCAGGGTAAGTGTCTTAAAAGGAAAAAGAAGAAAAAGGAAAATGTAGAGGAGGTGGAAGAGGGAAAGGAAGAGGAGAGGAGAGGAGAATGCTTCGCAACAATGGTTAAGTCCCCTCTCCCCTCCTGCAGTCAAATCAGCTTCCTAAATGGCACTGGGAAATGCTAACCCTATATTACAAATATCTCTCTTCAGAGGTTTAATTTATTTAACATTATAACCCACACATAAATATATCCAAAACGTTCAGCAAGAGTCACCAGGCATGCATACACCCAAATGCTAACTAAGCTCAAGCATTACATTTAGGAAGCCAAATTTCAAAACGAGAAACTACAAGCATACAGTATTATATCAAGTTTGTTATGATGAGGGCAGTTCACATCCATGCTGGGGAGGAAATAGTACTACTGGAAGAACTGTTTAGCTGGGATCTCTTACTATAAATTCCACTATATGTTATCCCTTTCCAACACACCCTTTTTTAAAAAAATAAATAAATCACTGCATCTTTTGTTAAGTTATTGAACAAACAGCTCACTTTTCCACAAAGGGTGATAGACTGAGAACATATATGGAAGCAGCTGGAATCTTTCAAACAGGAAATCCTACAAGAAATGATGAAATTGGCCATTAGAGTATAACACATTCAGTGAAAGAGGAAGCACCTATGACTTCTGTTTTGAAGAGTTATCAGAAATCAGAAATCTCAATAACTCTTTTGTGTCTAAGGCAGGGGGTGTAAGAAAGAGGAATGCAGCAAAGAAATGCAATACATTTCCATATATAAAACTGAAATGCTCATCCATGCCATTATTCTTGATACCATTTTATCTTGGGTAAGTGCATTTTATTTTTGGCACCTTGTCCATTTCTGAGCAGGGTTGAAACTGTCAGCTACTAGCACAACGTTAGCCTTAGACTCTTGTTTGTTCTATTTTACAACTCTCTCCCATGCACTTTTTTTTTATAAAAAAAATCTGTCAATAGTACCAAAGACTCCCACAAGCCATAAAATGCTTCTGACATTCATGGTTGCTGTTTTTTATAGCCAGGGTTTCAAAGGACGCCTGCTGAAGATTATGTTGATTAAGCCCGGAGACACATTTCTATAAATCTGTGGCTTAAACAAAAAAAGAATACAGGCAGTGGGTGTGCAGTAAGTCACTGTCACAGTGATCAGCCCCAAACTGTTAGTAAACTAGAGCACACAGGGGATGAAATCCGGTGGAGCAACGTGCGGGATCACACTTGGCAAAGATTTGTTGACAGCAGCAATAAGCAGTCGCAGCATGAGAGCAAGGGGCAGTCTTTTATTTCAATTTAAAAATACATGGAAACAAAGGCATCTAGTAAATAAAAGTTAAGTGCATGTTATTCAGTACCTAACCAACTCTTAAATAGTAACAGCCTCTTTAAAGTTCTAGCAAGAGACCTCTTATTTAGCAAGCTCTTCCTACTGGGCCTTAAGCATGCTCCTTCCAACATGATACAGCCAGATTTCTTTAAGGAAACAACAGTTTTACTGGAACTTAATATTTTCATAAAATGGAGACGATGGGAGCTCCCTTACTCTCTTTTTATTACATGTACCTAATTGTGTCTTCGTTTTATGGCTGCAACGACCAAAGAAAGCACCTTCCCATGCTAAAGTTTATGTGCTCCTGTGACAATTAATTAAGAATGAGGCTGCCAAAGGGAAAAGGTCAGAATCCAGTTACAAGCAGCGAGTGCAGCCGAAAAGGGGTAAAAGTAATGTTTTAATTAATTCCATCCCCAGGACTGAAATTAGTGTCTATGTATGTTATGATACCTTGATTTATTCTGCATTTTAAAAATGTTTATTTTGCTAAAATCCCACACTTACATGGGGTTCTCATCTAGGGACCAATCAGGTCATTATCCATTTAGCTTCTGCCATGCTGCAGCACCAGGAGTTCCCAGACTAGGTAGGTAAGGTAACTAACACACACACACACACACACACACACACACACAAATTTTACCAAAATTCATTGCGGGGAGGGTGTGGAGAGAGTAAGTTAATGTTTATTTTCTTTATTCATGAACATATAAAAATGGTATGCCTTAAGCTTCTTAATGTACGTACCTCAAGGAAGCAAGACTGGTACAAGAGTGGCCTACAACAGTGTTTCCCAACCTTTTTTGGGCAAAGGCACACTTGTTTCATGAAAAAAATCTCGAGGCACACCACCATTAGAAAATGTTTAAAAAATTAACTCTGTGCCTATATTGACTATATATAAAGTAACTCTCTTTAATAGGAATCAAATAAACACAAAGAAACACAAAGAAAGTAGTGTGTTGCGGAACACCGGTTGGGAAACACTGACATAGAGTACAGAAGACTCTCAGCTTCAAAAAATCACCTTCCAAGTTGTGGAGGGAGAACAATGACGGGGTGAAACTAGCAGCCTCATCCTCATCCCCCCCCCCCCCCAGCAATGTGTTTCCTAAATTTAAGGCTTGGTTAGGATTGCCATGTGAGACATTTTAAACAGGGGCAAGTACCTTCTCAACAGCTCCTTTGAATGGTAATCTTCAGAGATAAAGACCATCCTTTCAATATGAGAACTAAGAACCAGGGGGAAGAAGTTAGTATTAACCAATGTGACGTAAAGGCCTCAATTTTGGGTTTGTGACATTACAAGCCGTCAACTTTTTACCGCATCAACACAACCAGAACAACAGAACCGGGTAGCACCGTTGAGTCCCAACAAATTTATGATGGCATCAGCTTTTGGCTGCCAGCCTGGAATTCCAAACAGCAGGTTACCGCTTTTCTCCTTCTCACCGCGGAGGGCTGACCTGCGCGCCTTTGGAGCAGGAATTCAACAGATGGGTCCGCAGGGGCGGGATAATCATAATCAAACCGATACTGCCTGCACGTCGTTAATGCCCCAATCGCTCGCATGCACACACTGCAAAATTAAGACGGCGCTGTTAATCCTTGCCCAGAAGGTCGCAGGCATCCCGAGACCCTTCGCTTTTGCCCTTCAACCGGGTACCCCGAGCCTGACTGCGCGCAACCCCCCCCCCCAATTCAGTAACGCTCCCTCCCATGGACGGTTATGCAGGCCACTCCTACTCTGAGGCAAGTCCCAGCGACTTCCTTCCGAGAAAGTGCACTTCTTGCAGCCGGGTCCCAGGCCCAAGCTGGGCGGGCAAAACCCCGACGGATGCCGGCCTGAGGCGCGCCTAACTCTGCCCCGCCGCAGGGTCGAGGCCTAGCCCTCCTCCAACTGCCCTGCTCCCCGTGCCCGTTTCCTCCGAGGTAAGTGGCTCCAGTGGAGCTGCCTCCCGCCGCGCGCGGACTGGGCGCCCCGGGAAGGCGCAGCGGCGCCCCGACCGCCCCTCTCCGCCTGCGCTCGCTCCTCAGCCGGGCCAGCGGAGCACCGCCTGCCCAGCGCCCGCCACCCAATCGCGCGTCCTGGCGGCGGGAGGAGGGGGCGGCGTCGGCGCCCGGAGCCTGTGAGCCGAGGCGATGTGGGCCGGGCCTAAGCGCTGCCTCTGCCGTCGTTGCTGCCGCTGCTGCCGCCGCCGCCATAATGCTTGTTTGCTTTCAATGAGTGTGCCCTCCCACGGCACACCAGGCAACGTCTCGCGGCACACTAGTGTGCCGCGGAACACCGGTTGGGAAACACTGGCCTACAACACTAGCAATCAACCCAAAAGCTGAGTTCTAAATGATTAAAATCAATGAGAACCAAGAGAAAGCCAACGTCTCTAAAGATGCTCTGCATTTTTGTGGGGTTCCTTTTTGCAGCAAAAAATGTGTCACTTAGGGTATGTGAAGTTTTCTGCAAAGATATCTCTGGCAGTGCTGGTGATGTTGCATTGGACAGGAATAATATTTGATTGCAAAAGAGATCTGCTACCTTTTTTCTAACCAAGAGGGGAGAGATTGCTGTGCTGGATGTGCAGGATTGCTTATTTGCAGTCACTTGAATGGAGGGAATCTACTTTGTTAATCATTTCTTGACAAAGCACTTGCAAGACACAAGAGATTGTGGCGCCACCTGTGCATGGCCACTTTCAAAATGGCAGCTGCAGCTCTAAACACACATCCTGTACACTTTAAAGTATTTAAAGAACTATCTGTCCCAGCACGCGCCCCCAACAGTAACATAATAAGCCAAAGTCATAACAACATTTTAAAATTGCCTGGCTAATTTTGCATTCCTACCACTCTTCATGAGAAGAGAAGACTCCCTGGAAAAGACCCTGATGTTGGGAAAGATTGGGGACACAAGGAGAAGGGGACGACAGAGGATGAGATGGTTGGACAGTGTTCTCGAAGCTACAAACATGAGTCTGACCAAACTGCGGGAGACAGTGGAAGACAGGAGTGCCTGGCGTGCTCTGGTCCAGGGGGTCACAAAGAGTCAGACACGACTAAACAACAACAACAAACAACCACTCTTCAATATGCGCCGTGCATAGAAGAATTCTGAGTATGGAAGCAAGGGAAAGAAATATCATAAGTAAGAGATCAGAAGTTGGGGAAGGAGTTAAAGATTGATCATTTCCCAATATAAAAGCCATCCTTGGTGAGAGATGAACTTCTAAAATAGCCTGGTACAGCAGCCTAATCAAATATTTCTTCTAGTTTCAGAGTAAAATCTGAAACAAAGTGTGTGTGAACTCTGTTCAAAGCTATCTAAATAAATGAAAATTATTTCTTTCTGGGTGAGGGTATAGGTGGACTGGTACATTTGTGTGCCAAGCCTGAAATTACTTTATTTGAAATTATTTCACTTGACTGCTCAGCATTTCACAGCTAAGTGGCCCAATGCTGAGCCAAAGCAAGAACGTGCAATTCCAGTTGTTGTTTACTACTCAACGTCATTCAGGGACAAGATGTAGCATCCAGACATTTAACAAAGACAGATTACATGTGTGATCCATAATCTTCTTTTCCATATCACTGCACTCATTGTTTTGAAGGGGCATGTATTTTACCACCTGAAGTACAAAATGGCAGATAATGAAAACAAATAAGGAAACCAAGAGGTGCAGGACACTGATTTCTTGATCCAAGGGATAAAAATTTGAATATCATAATGTATGGAGCACCAGACTCTTCACCACAGGACATGGAAAACAAGACATATATGATTAACAAAAGGAGTTGCAAAACCCTATAATGGAAATATGCACTGAGAGGCTTTGCAGGAGGGAAATGTTCCTCCCATTCACACGCCTTAGGATCAAGACATCATCCGGAAATGGCACTGCCACCTGCATTCTGAAAGAGTACAGCACATTGCACCACCACTGGTTCTATTATATTGCTGGATGTGGACACCAGGCTCTGCCAGTGATGTCTGTCTTTGCACCAGGCACAAGGATTCACACATTTTCTGCCAGAGATTTGCTACTATAGGAATCAAAGTTTGCCTTAGAGCTGGACGCAGGTTGTTGCTAGCAGTGGAATTTGATTCGTGCCTGAAAACAAAGACCATACTTCTTTCCTGAAGTTAGTTTATTTGATGGTATGGGTGGCAAGTTTTTCTCTCATTCGAAATAAAATAAAATTCACTACACCAAAAAAAAAAAAAAGGAAATAAAAAGTTTCACTTTACAAGTTCAGCGGTATCAAAATGAGGGCCTCTCTGGATGGCCCATTTATTGAACACTAGTCCTGATTTGTTTGCACTATTTTACCAAAGGGGAGACTATGTCTGGTCTTTAGTAAGCATTTATCCTGATTTGTTTTACAATGCAGTTATATGACACAGAACAGTCATTCAGCATTCATCCTGATTTGCTTGTGGGTTGTTTACACACCCATTAGTTATTTGTTCATTCCACACTTTTCACTCCCCAAGCCACAAAAAGTCCAATATTTCTATTTTAAGTAGCTTTGTTGCGTAAGAGCAGTGGCAGAGTGCTCTAATCCTAGTCACGCAAACCTAAAGTTCTCATATACACTTGAATCCTTCCTGCACAGTAGCAACAGTCTGGAGGCACCCTGATTCTCATGTAATGGAATGGTCCCAGAGAAATGGGACCTGATTCTCATGAAATGGAATGGTCCCAGCTCATAGGAAAGAGACCAACTGATGCCATGCACATCTCCAAGTCACATCCCTAGGGTCCTTCTTTCTCCTTTCATTGTGGGTACTGAATACTGGCTATGGACAGGATCTCATTTATGCTTTCCCCATCATGGCCAAAATGGAGAGTCAAGCCTCTGGTTATGTCTGGAGTGGACTGGTCTTTAAGGAACCCCTTTATTATCACTTTGTGTTGAGGGTTCTCTGGGTCTATACCTCCCCAGGTTTTGATGGCATCCACTAAGCTTGTATAGTAGTTGGATGTTCATCTGGTCCTTGGAGGGCGGTTTAAACTTTACTCCAATTTACACATTGCTGGCCAGCTGCTCTGATGCCATCAATGATGGCCTTCTTAAAAACAATATTTAGGCATATATGGTGTTAAAGGAAAATGTTATGAAAATGATGTATAGATGGTACTTAATCCCTGTAAAACTAGCAAAGATTTACCATAAGAGTGATAATCTATGTTGGAAATGTAAAGAAAAAGAAGGCACCTTTTACCACATGTGGTGGACCTGTCCCAAGGTAAAAGACTTCTGGGAAAAGATTTACAATGAATTGGAAAAAAAATGTTGAGATACACATTTATTAAAAAAACCAGAAGCCTTTCTACTTGGAATAATAGGTTTGGAATTGCCCAAGAAAGACGTTATATTGTTTTTGTATGCCACAACTGCAGCTAGAATTTTGTTGGCCAAAAATTGGAAGCACAAGAAGTACCAACAGTGGAGGAATGGCAGATGAAGATGATGGATTTTGGGGAGCTAGCCGACCCGACCGGAAGAGTCCGCGGCCAGAAGGAGGAGGAGCACCAAGAGGAGTGGAAGAAATTCAAAGACTATTTAGCTAAATATGATAAGATAACATAAATAGAATTACTTGTGAGTACCAAATAGGCCTAGGATTTGAAAATGTGATGTGTAAAATACTATGTTAAAGTTAAAATGAAAAGAAAGAAAGATGTTAATTGACCAAGTAAATTTTATGTGAAAATAGTTTTTGAAAACTGTTACAATGATTTATATGGAAACCCAGCCAGGGGGATTCGAGGAAGTCACCTAACAATGTTAACAAAAGTGGAACTATTACAATTAGGATAAATGTTTGTTTGTTGGTTCGTTTGTTTTTTGATTTTCTTTTTTCTATTTGTTTGTTATAAATCTGGAAAATTATTTTTTAAAAAAATGGGGGGGGGACCAACATTTAGGCTCCAGAACCCTTGCTCAGTGTTATGATACCACTGTGGTTTGTTCTGGAGGTCCTGGGCAGTAAGGAAGGTTGCATCATCTGGCTTATCCAGTTGCTACACCTAACAAGCCCCAACTATTTGGAAGGTTATATTAGACTGGAGTGGTGCATATGAAGCCAAAGCAGATTGCAAGCTCTTGACTCAAGCAGAAAGTTATCAGTCTTGAGGACAGCTCCCAGGGAGGAGATCTCCGGAGCAGAACAAGAGAGCAGGGCAGGTCTGAACACTGCCTCAAACCTCAGCCATCAGATGAGAAGTGGATTTCTTAAAAGGACTTTGAGTCACTCCTTAAATATTATTGTTCTCTTAGTGGCCGTGTTTGCACACAAAAGAAGTTGTTTGTATCCTCTTCCTCCCAAAAGGAGTAAGGTAGCAAAGGGAAGACCAGCCTAGTTCCACCCATTGAAGAAGGGGTTGCAGGGAGCTAGCATTCCTGCTCCTTTCTGAAAAATAGCTACTCCCAGTTACCTTGGGCCTGCTGATGAGAAGAGGAAGCATGTTCTGGCCTCTGGAACCAGCCTGGAGTTTAAGAGCCGTCAGAATGTTACATCACATACAGTCCAGAGAAAAGACCAGCAAGTTAAGATGAGAGTAGCCACACTTGGATGCAAATGTTTATCACTTATTGCTTCATTCTGGCATAGAAAAACTGATATCGCTCCTATATCTCTTTCCTCTACTCTCTTTCCATTGTTTGCTTAGGAAGTTAGTCTGTAATCCTCATAGGAAAGCAAGAGTTTTATTTTCTCATATACAGAGCACCCATTAGCAACTCTACATACTGAATCTTAATTGAGGAGGCTAATTTTTTGGTCAGGAATTTTTAAAACAAAAATCTATATATAGCCAGAGAGCATGACCTGTTTATTTCCAGACTGGGCTTCATATTGCCTAAAGGGTTTCTAACCCTATGTCCTCTGCATTTGTGTCATTACCTGGGAAGAGGGATGGAACACAGAAAGATGCCTTCTAAGAGGTCAGACTATTTGTCCAGCCAGTAGAGTAGACTCTGATCTGCAGGGGCTCCACAAGGTCTCAGGCAACGGTTTCCATGTCACCCACCTTCGAAGATCCTTTTAAGTAGAGATGTTGTGCTGGAATATGGGAAGCTGTATATTCACAGAATCACAGGGTTGAAAGAGACTCCATGGGTTCTCTAGTCCAACCTCCTGCAATGCAGGAATCCCAGCTAAAGAGATGGCATCCAATCTCTGCTTTAAAAACCTCCAAGGAAGGAGAGTCTACCACCTCCGAGGAAGACTGTTCCACTGTTGAACAGCTCCTACTGTCAGAAAGTTCTTCCTGATCTCTAGTCGGAATCTCCTTTCTTGTAACTTGAAGCCATTGATTCAAATCCTCCCCTCCACAGCAGGAAAAAACAAGCATGTTCCCTCTTCCTCTTCCCTTGAGATATTTGAAGATGGCTATCATATCTCCTCTCAGACTCATCTTTTCCAGGCTAAACAAACCCAGTTCCCTCAACCATTCCTCAAAAGGCTTGGTTTCCAGACAATTTATCACCTTGGTTACCCCCTCCACACATGTACTCGTACCACTGAACGGCATTCCGTCCGCACCAGTTTGATGCCTCAGTCACTGACTCGGATCAGGGCACTAATAAGACATTTTAAAATTCAGAATTATTTCTCCTGTGGATGACATGCTGGGGGTGTGCCATCAGGCACCTGGCCTCTATCCAGCTGAGTTGCTGCAGCATTCTGGAATGGAGAGGGAGAGAGGCATGGCAGCAGTGAGGTTGTCCAGAGGACTGCATTGGCTCTGCTGGTGCATTTGCACTGTGCCAGCCTCTTGGCTGCTACGCTCTTTCCCTTATTTGTCCTGGTATGCTGCACAGATTCAGCTGGATAGAGGTCAGAAGAGCAGCACAACCCCACCACACCATCCACTGCTGCTGCAATGTCCCCAGTGTGGAAGGACGTGTGGATCCAGAATTGGCCTCCACAGTCACTTACAGACTCATTGTTAAAACCATGTTTATGGAAGACAATCTTACTCAGCTACGAGTGATCACCAAAGAAGAAGAAGATTTCCAAGAAATGGCATCAGTGTAAATGGTCAGTGAACTGCTCCCTGTACAATTCTAACCCCATCAAATTCGGAGCAGCTAGAACTGCATTTTGTGCTTGTTAAGAGATGAACTATTTTTGAAAGCCCAGGAGTTTTAAAGATTTGAAAAAGCAAATCTCAATAGCATTCACTGTTTCTAATTAAACCTGCACAACAATTTGCTGAAAATTTCCAATGCCTAGAATCAAGAGATACCAAGATAGTTCCTATTGTTAGAGTAGCAGGGAAAAACCTGAAACATATTAGAATCTGCTTTACTAGTCTTCTTCTTTCAGTTCAGCCAGAAAAGAAGCTGGTTTGGACGGGGGTGGGAAGAAGGGAGATAAATGCCAACTCTCAAGAAAAGTGGCTAACATTTAAGAGCTTATTCATTTTGAAAATGCATGGAGTTTGCAAGTATAAAATACAAAATCATGTAAAATCCCCCCCCCCTTTAACATATAAGTACATAGAGTGGTACCTCGGGTTACAGACGCTTCAGGTTACAGACGCTTCAGGTTACAGACTTCGCTAATGCAGAAATAGTACCTCAGGTTAAGAACTTTGCTTCAGGATGAGAAGAGAAATCGTGTGGCAGTAGTGTGGCAGCAGCAGCAGCGGGAGGCCCCATTAGCTAAAGTGGTACCTCAGGTTAAGAACAGTTTCAAGTTAAGAATGGACTTCCAGAACAAATTAAGTTCTTAACCCGAGGTACCACTGTACAAGAACAAGCATCACACTCAACAACCTTCTTCCATGATTGTGGATCAAAGGCAGGCACTCACAGATATGGCCATCAGATCACCAGTGGCAACAAGGAATGTCATGCTGGTATGGGTCCTAAAAGGAAAACTTCTTTATATCTCACCCCACAAGTAGCAAAGTATTTTCACAGTGAGGCAAAGTGTGCTGCCAATTCATAATGGCACCATCCTATGTGTTACCAGTGTCCTCATGGGCTCCAGGAGAGGGGTTGCTATAAACACCCCCTGCCCCCCTGCCCATGGCTCCTCTCTGTTCTGAGAGCAGAAAACACAACAGAGACATGGAGGTTTTGTTTCTGCAGGGAAGGTTGTGAGAAGGTCAGCCTGGCTACTGGGAACAATGGTTGGCTATCAACATCAATGTGTTTTGGACTCTATTATCAAAAGGAACAGATGTGCTGATCATGGACAGGTTACAGACTCTCCTGGTGTTGATGTCATCCATTAACAGAAAATAAGGGTGGAAAGGGGAGAGAGAGGGAGGGAGGGAGGGAGAGGAAGGGAGGGAGAGGGAGAGAGCACAAACTACTGCACAGATCTGTGCATGGGAAGCAGAATACTTAACAAGGCAATGGTCCATATACCGTCTCTGTTTTCACTTCATAGAGTCCTATCTACATTGTCAGTACATTTCATATGAGACATTGCTGTCATATGCATTGTGAGTTTGGGGGTGGGGTTTATCCATGAATTTTTTTAAATAAAAACATTTTTAAAAACATTGAAAGGCCAACGGTCCTGGTTGAAGAGTTCTCTTGTACCTTCCTTCTTTAATAGCTATATGGGAGCAAGAAGTTGAGAAGGGCAAATACTGCTGGCTGGATTCAGCTACCATGAAGTGCCAGAGGAATCCAGTGCAAGGACTCCTGCTTGCTTAACAGGCCCCCCCCCACCCTGCACTCACCCCCACACCTCACCCAAATCTTCTCCAGAGGTTTGGGAGAGCCCCCAGCACAGAATGCAGGGGAAAGAGAGGGGAGAGAACTCCATCTGGCGTGCATAAAGGCTTAAGCTGATGGAACAATCTTATTAGTGTGACGTTGAATTCCACCCTGTGTTTCAAGAAACCCTCATTCAGAATAACATGTTAGAGGAGAGACTGCTGTTCAGAGGCATCCCTTGGCCTTTTATTGGGCTCTGCTGCAGAGGCCAGATGTAGAAGAAGACAGGCTTATTATGTGTTAAGAGTAGTATAGAATACCGTGGGTGATGCAACTTTTCTTAACTATGCATCTTCCAAAATGCCAGAGCCCCGTGCGCTTTAGGCTTTGCATAGCACTGCTATCTCCTAGCTCCCTCTCTTTCAGTGTTACTGTTAAGACTCTAAACCTAAGAAGAAACCATATAGCATTTCTCATTGCATTGACTTGCCTTTAGGAAGGCCATGTGGATGTAGTTACTAGGGGTCTTAATAGACACAATAACAACATGAGTCAACAGTGTATAGTGCCCCAATCAAGAGAAGTCATAGTCCCACTCTATACTGCCTTGGTCAGACTACATTTGGAGTCCCATGTCCAGATTAAAGGAGGATACTGACAAGCTGAAACATATGCAAAAGAGGATACTCCATCAGGCAAGGCCTCTTCCCACCTGCCTTGCCCCCCCCCCCCGGCCCTGGGACTCCTCCAGGCACAGCTTCTTTATGAGGAGGGGAGAGACTCCACCAGGCAAGGCCTCTTCCCATCTGCCTTGCCCCACCCTCCAGTCTCAGCTTCTCATTTTGTATTGTATTATGTTGTGCACTGTAGTTTGCTGTTGTTTTATTGATTGGAGTTTAGAAATTACTTATTGTAACTGATAAGTGTGGATTTCTGTTTAATTTTGAAATGCTGATATTTAATATTATTCTGTATTATTTTAATGAAAGTTGAATGATATTTTATTTGCATATTGTCTTATTTATATGATGTTAGCCGCTCTGAGCCCAGCTTTGGCCAGGGAGGCCAGGATACAAATAAAACTATTATTATTACCAAGATGATCAAGGATCTGGAAACCAAGCCTTATGAGGAAGGGTTAAGGGAACTGGGTATGTAAAGAGGAGACTGAGGGGAGATATGATAGCCATCTTCTAATATCTAAAAGGCTGTCACATGGAGCAAGCTTGTTTCCCCTGCTCCAGAGGCTATGACATGAAGCAATGGATTCAAGTTACAAGAAATGAGATTCTGACCAGGAAGAACGTTCGGATGGTAAGAGCTGTTCGACAGTGGAACAGTCTCCCACAAGAGGTGGTGGACTCTTTTTAAAAGCAGCGGTTGGGTGGCCATCTGTTATGCATGATCTAGTTGAGATTCCCGCATTGCAGGGGGCTGGACGAGATGACCCTCAGGTCCCTCCCAACTCTACAATTATGTGATTCTATGGGTAAGAATCTTTCTATTATAGAGGTCACATGACAGAAGTAGCAGCATCCAGCCAGTGATGGGCACTTTCCTTTCTTTGAGCAATGCCACTGGGACTAGGCTATGCCATATTATTCCAACTGAGACGGGGTGGGTGGGTGGCCTGCCAAGCTGCTGCCTCCAATTCAACTGAGCGCCATTCATTTTCTAGCTCATTTGTATAACCAGAAAGTCCTATTTGATACTACTACTGACATACATAGCTTTTTCAGTTTTGAGATGTATTTGCAAGGATATAAATACATTCTCACATATCTGCTTTGTCTTCATTGAGAATTCAACATCACCAGGACAGGATATAAATTTATATCCAAACCTTTTTTTAAAAAAATCCCAATTGGCTTTACAAGTAATGAAACAAAGAGGTGATAATTTGCAGTGTAAAAGCAGCTGCTCCATTGAGATCAGATGATTATTTCTGGGTTGAAGTGAACGGCTGACTACAGAGTGTGTATCAACACTCCCAGTCATTACTTAGTGCTGGGGCACGGTTGTTGTAACCTCAGGCAAAACTGACAACCAGCAATAGATCTAATTGACAGGATGGCTCTTTTCAGCTAATGGTTTGTTAAAATTGATGGACCTCGGCCTGGCCTCAATTACAGATATCAGCATTTTCAGAAAAAAACAGGGTACAGATGTCAGCAAAATATTTTTTATTTTTTTTAAAGTGTGGGATCACAGCCTTCACTCTAACAAAGCAGATTTGAATTGTGAGCTTTTCAACTATTTTGCCATATTCTGTGCTCCTTACATACAGTAGAAATACTTGTCAGTTTGCTTTTTTTGGTACAGAAAGTAAAATGTAGAGATCTATTCTATTTAATTCAAGATGGTTCTGGAAGCTTCTCTGTGTGATACAAGCTGGAAGTTTCTAGCTGACAAGCAACCTTCTGTTCTGCCTAGAAGCAAGCAGAAGGTTCCTGATGTTTGGGTTGTTCCTTCAGAGAAGCTGAGTGCAGCTGGTGCAAACTGGTTCTGTTATGTAAAACTGGTTTGTTATGCAAACTGGTTCTGTCAAGGTCATAGTGACTATAATAATAAGGCCAGAAGCAGCCTGAGTTTCACTTTCTGTCTCACTTTCCTTCTGGTGTGGTGTTCTGTACATAGTATGTTTAGCATTAAGGTTTTAGTCCTAATGTAAAGTTTATGTTAAGTCTGCTGCAACTGGATTACTTATGGACAGTGCCATCCTGAAGATGTATGTATTTGTGACCGTTAAGCTCATCTGTCTTCAGTAGTAAAACTCTGCTGGATGAAGCTTGACAGATTAGAGAACTGGGCCAAAACAAACAAGATGAATTTTAACAGGGAGAAATGTAAAGTACTGCACTTGGGCAAAAAAAATGAGAGGCACAAATACAAGATGGGTGACACCTGGCTTGAGAGCACTACATGTGAAAAGGATCTAGGAGTCTTGGTTGACCACAAACTTGACATGAGCCAACAGTGTGACGCGGCAGCTAAAAAAGCCAATGCAATTCTAGGCTGCATCAATAGGAGTATTGCATCTAGATCAAGGGAAGTAATAGTGCCACTGTATTCTGCTCTGGTCAGACCTCACCTGGAGTACTGTGTCCAGTTCTGGGCACCACAGTTCAAGAAGGACACTGACAAACTGGAACGGGTCCAGAGGAGGGCAACCAAAATGGTCAAAGGCCTGGAAACGATGCCTTATGAGGAACGGCTAAGGGAGCTGGGCATGTTTAGCCTGGCGAGGAGGAGGTTAAGGGGTGATATGATAGTCATGTTCAAATATATAAAAGGATGTCACATGGAGGAGGGAGAAGGGTTGTTTTCTGCTGCTCCAGAGAAGCGGACACGGAGCAATGGTTCCAAACTACCAGAAAGAAGATTCCACCTAAACATTAGGATGAACTTCCTGACAGTAAGAGCTGTTTGACAGTGGAAATTGCTGCCAAGGAGTGTGGTGGAGTCTCCTTCTTTGGAGGTCTTTAAGCAGAGGCTTGACAACCATATGTCAGGAGTGCTCTGATGGTGTCTCCTGCTTGGCAGGGGGTTGGACTTGATGGCCCTTGTGGTCTCTTCCAACTCTATGATTCTATGATTCTATGATTCTATGAAGCTAATTGCCTCTGCTCTGTTTTTTGGAAATCCTGCAACGTGTTTATGTTTTTATTCTGCTAACTCTATGTTGGGGTCTGCTCTGGATCAATATGAGCACAATCCGTGTCAATACTAAAATGTTCATCCCTACTTCTAGGTGGTGATGTCCTGATTGTGAAATGCCCTCCTACTGGCACCACAAATAGGCAAACACCTTTCTGTTTTTACTGAACAATGATGGGACATTAGCTGCCACTGCCGTTGGAAACCAAGGAAGACTCCATGACTGCTTTTATGGCTGAAGTTTGGTGCTGTGTTTTTATCTGTTTTCAACCACATTGTAACCCGTTTCGGGATCATTTGATTAAATACAGATTTAGTAAACACATTTCTGAAATCTTCTTAGTCTCTTCCACAGAAAGATCATGGCCCAGATCAGTTATTCTGAAAGTATTTCCTACACACACACCAAATTAGGGAAGTTTTTTAATGACTGATGTTTTAATGTATTTTTAATCTTTTGCTGGAAGCCGCCCACTGTGGCTGGGGTAGAAATAAATTATTATTATTATTATTATTATTATTATTATTATTATTACCACCTTGCTTGCATGGAGCTAGAACAGGCAAAATGGCAGTGTACTGTAACTCATTTCATCTTCACAATTACCTTCAATCTGTACCCACAGAGAGTACCCACAGAAAGTAACAGGGGTAATAAAAAATGAGTTTTTTAAAAAGTAAGTAACAGGGATTGTGTGGTTGATTAACATATTCCGCTTTAAATTGTTCAGTGAATAGAATCAATCAAAGGCAGAGATTAGGTCCAGTTTAAATGTGTTATGGGGGAGGGGAATATTCTGGGTTTTAAAAATGTGCTTGCATCAAAACTGAAGCACAAACTGTTTTTGTGGCCGACATTGTGAATAAATCATTCAAGGGTCCAGCTTCCTTTATACCACACCCTTGGCATCTTCCTCATTTTGTAATTCCTACTGTGCTCCCTACTATAAGTTTCACGGCTTTCCGCAAGTAAGCCTCTAATTAGTAGGCGAGCTTAATGTTACTCTCAGATTTCAGGTGGAGCTGTTGGTAATATTGTTCAATGCTGCAATATCAACATGTGTGTTGGCACTTCTGAACTTTCAAAGCCTGCCCGCAGGCATCCACAGTGGAAGCCTTTAAAATTGATCTGGTTTAGTGAAAACCAGTTCCCTGAGCCTACAGCCGCCTCCCCCACTTCTGCTGCCCCCTGACGGCTTACAATTAAAGACTTTATCTTCTATTTCTTTCAGCTTTTAAATTCATTAATCCCAGACACTAAATCGATGGTTTACAATGCAACATTATTCAATCCTCTGAATGCCAGTTTTGTTAAGTTTCACTTTCAGAAGGGCAGAACAACTTGATTTTTTTGTACTTTTTTTTTTAAAAAGTATTCACAGTGACAATGACAGAAATTCTTCAAGGCAGAATCAAAAATTGTTCTATTCTGTTATAGCTATCGTCCCATTGATCCCCATCCTCTCAACGCTTCTATGTTTCCCTTGCTCTGAAGATATAACTTTTATTCCCTGGAGGGAAAAAGCAGAAGCAAGCAGGATATGCATAAACAAGCCTTAATGACCCCTATGATTCCCTTGAGCAAAGTCCATCAATATATAGCGTGAAATGTTATTTTTTGGATTCCTAATTAAGGTTGTGACCAGCCTTTAAAATTCATTACACTCATCATTGAAGCCAAATCTTAATACCTCACCATCAAGTCCCCCAGGAAGCCGTGCACTTGGCTTTACAACCTAATAAATCCATTTTCAATTTAAGTGCATTTGCCACTAGAGCTTTGGATGCTTTATATACTGGACTGTTTTCGCTGAAATAAAACTTAAGCCAGCATTTCCTACACAATGCAGATGACGGCAAGGGGTGTGTAGGGCATCAAGATATAGAATTGAGATGTTAAAGTAGGTGGCAGAGGTTCAGTGCTTCCCTCATTCAGGAGAACAACAAACTAATATCTAAATTACCTGTAAGCAACAACAAAAATAAACTGTGGTGTTTATTGCATAGCTAAGCATTATTTGCACCAATGCTGACTTTAGTCACAAGGTCCACATTTAATGGACAACACAGGGAGGAAATACCTTAATTCATGGTTAGCCTTTACCACAGTTGCTTTTTGGCCACCCTAAAAAATATGGGTGTTTTTCTCAACCCCCAGAAAGACAATGTCAGTGCTACAGCATCTGCTTTGCATATATTTAGTTTCAGGCCGGACTCCTAACATCTAAAAGTAAAGGACTTAGGCAGCTGCACTGAGGACAGTCTCTGGAGAACTGTTACTGATAGTGTCACAGCTCAGTGACTTTTTGTGTGCAGAAGGTCTCAGTGCAGCTCCCGGCAGCTCCAGCCAAGGCTGGGAAAGGCTCCTGCCTTAAAGTGGGACAAAACTGTTGCTAATCAGTGCAGACACTACTAGCAAGATGAACAAATACGCTTCTAATTTTCTGTGCTGGGCTCGAGGGCCCCACAGTGGCCCACGCAGCCCAATCAACTTGTTAGTTTCTCTGTGTGTTGATTGCTATATCATTTTATGCCAACATAGGCTTATAAGCAGCTTACAAAGGATAAAAAACTGTTTCACAGACTTTAAAATATAAACATCCACAGTTAAAAACACAATAAAACAATTCAATTAAACCATTAAAATATAAACATTCAGAATTAAAATGAACAAATGAAACAATCCCATTAATATGACACAGCAATTAAAAGAGAGAAACTCAGGTAGAGAGATGAAAGGAATGCCTCAGTCTGATGATCCCAGAAAGGGGGCTGTTCATTAGCTACCATGTCTGGTCACGGTTGCAACACTAAGTTTGAGCATTACAGTTGTGCCACTCAAGTATCCTATTTTAAGACTTTGTGATTGCAGGGGGTCATGACAAATCAAATGAATAATTTCTGCATGCCTTTGCTAGAGTATAATGGAATGAGAGTGTTTCAAAGTGCTTTGAGGGAGGCAAGGCATAGAAAACTACAGTAAAAAATTGAAGGTTATTTGGAATCTTTATCTACTATCCTTTAACAATACTTTCTAGGCAAAGCTGTTAAAAGATCTGCAGTTTGAAGCTGTATGAAAACAATGGTATTAGGATATTTTAGACAGGCAGATTATGTGATCTGCAAGCAGAACTAAAAGGGCTGCGTACTACTAAGAAGTTGAACCTTTTAATGTTTAGAATGGGGGGGGGGGAGAGAATGGTTGTGTTCTCACTGCACCTCAGAGCACCAACACCCGATCCTCTCCTGAAACTCGTGGTGGGAAGTCTTTTCAATCTACTTTTTAAATGGAAACAACAATTGTGGACATCCAGTCTTCCTGTTCTTCTGTTCTTTGGCCAACAGCAATCCTGGGGGGCAGGCGCAGCCAGCCTATCTTGGGACCAAGCACCTCCCACCTGGCCCAGCCAGATTGGCCAGGATTCAAAAAAGGCCAGTGGTAGGAAAGCCTGCCAGTCCCCAGCTGCCAGCCTGGAAATTCCCCACGACCAGTCGCCTAGGCCCCCGGCATTGCTCCCACAGGAGGGAGCCCACCATGGGTAAGCCCCTATTATTCACATGCAAACAATATAGTGATAGAGCTCAAAGGATGACAATACCAGGACAGGGATTAAATTCCCAAAAAGAAATTGTGTGAGTGTATACTTTATAGACTATTCCATAAGAAGCATGGTATGTCTTGTTGCAAGCTGAACTGAAAAATTCTATTCATGATCTTAGAATTGGCCATTTGCAATGTTCCCTTCTTAGTAAGCATGCTCTGAGCCAGTCTTTAAAGACCATACAGTACTCCTCTAGAACACTATGTGAATTTAAATAGCTGACATAGATTTGATCTGTGCCTCATATAATTCACGCACATGGTCAGAAACAAACCACGGCTTCCCACAAATGAGCAACATACACTTGTGCACACTGGTTTAGCTCTCTGAGAGCACTGCTCTCTTGTTGTGTTTTGGGTATCTTCTCCCTGGGAGCTGCCCTCACTGGCTTAGCTTTATGTGTGAACCAACACTTGTGGTTTGTTTCTTCCAAGGCACAAGCTGCCAACAAGCCAATAACAAACCTTGGCTTATGGTCATAGTTTGGTTTGAGAGAAAGAAATCACAAGCGCTGGTTCACACATAAAGCTAATCCAGGCTATAGTTTGTGTCCTCCCAGCTGAGCAAAGGGAGAAGCAGGGATGCAGGCAGGGATCAAGGCGGGCGCAAATGAGCCACATGCACCAGCATGCTGCTTGTTCATGTTAAACCATAGTTTATTTCAGATTATGGCTTACTGTGATGTGCCAACTAAGACATTATGAACTCTGCCAACACACTTCCAAGTTTGTTCTCTATTCAGTCCACCAGCGAATGGTTTCTTCTAGTTTCTTGCATTCACATTTTGTGCTTGCAATGAAGTTCAATCATTTAAAAAATAAAAACAAATGGTTAAATGGAAGTGTTTTGTATTATTTATTACCTTCTGAATATACTAGTAGTCTCTCCTTCACTGGAGGTATCTAACAAAAGCCTAGATAGCCATCTGTCAGGGGTGTTGCCATTGCGTCACACGCGGTAGAACCTGCATTGAGCTGCAGGTTACAATAGAATTCTTCTATTCTATGTTTTTATTCTACTCTTCCTCCAAAAAATTCAGAGCAGGATACATTACTCTTCTCCCACCTCTACCCTGTGCAACACAGACACCTCATTTTATCCTCACAACAACCCTGGGAAGAGAGTTAGGATGATAAAGCCTAAGGGACCCTGGTTAACCCAGGGACTTCCCTGGCTGAGTGAGGACTTTATGTTGTGAACCATCCTGAGATCAAAGGATGAAAAGCAATATACAAATTTAATAAATAAGAATAAGAATTTGAACCTGAGTCTCAAAATCCTAGTCTGACACTCCAACTCGCACTGAGTCTTTATTCCAAATTCCAAATTGAAGCAATGGTTTGTGTAGTTGATTGGCAGAAGCTTTCTGGAATCATTCCAAGTCCTACAAGGCAGTGTTTTCAACTGGAGACATCAAAGACTAACCTCAGACTTAGGCCACATACATTGCAAGGATATATTTTACATTTGCACTATAGTCTTCTATTGCTGGCCATGAGGAAGAGAGTATTTACACTTATCAGAAGAAGAAGAAGAGGAAGAAGAGGAAGAAGAAGAGGAAGAAGAAGAATCTTTCTTTGCATCAGCCACTAGCCATAGTAATAAAATAAAATGTACTGAAGATAGAGGTAAAATCTACATATACAAAATACATTCTGGAGGTTTGAATCAATAATCAAATAATAGATCTTATTCTAATTGCCCCTGCACTTATCAATAGTTTTTAATTCTTTCCTGCCATTGCTAGGAAACATTTCTTGAAAAGGTTTGACAATTAGATGTTGTTTTCTGTTTGCATGAGACTGACCTTATAAGAGGTCAGGAAATAATTGTCCTTAGGATACACTATCCAATGATCTTGGAATAATTTATGTTATGTTTCACCTTCCTCTGCAAATTTTTTCTATTTGGATATATTCTGACTATATTTATCATTTTCTCTATGGCATGGCTTATGGTAACTACTAATGTTCTGTATGGGTGTGTCCTTGACTTTTTGATACAAAATGCTATTAATGTTATTAATATATGTTTGACTTTAGAATAGTATTTAGTAGCCAGGTCAGAATCAGCATGATTGTGAGTTGCACTGTGTTATGGTGCAAGAGGTTGCTTAAGTCCACACCTAGTTACATCTAACATTAATTCGCTCGAAACATTTACCGTTTTGCTCTCCAAAGTGCAAAGTGGCTCCTAACACTGAGTGTGTGTGTGTGTGTGTGTGTGTGTGTTTGGGTGTGTGTGCGCGCACACACACACACACACACAGTCCCATGACGAAGATGAAATGATGTTGTTCTTAAGCATATGGAGCTTTGAGGATGAAATGCTCAGAAGGGCTTCATTCATGGAAGTTACCATAAGTGGAACTATCCTCCAGGCTGAGGCCATGGGGTGCCAATGTATCCTGTGTGTATTCCCCCTCTTGGCTAACATGGTTGCATCTAGCAGTTAACTGATATAATGATCTCTGGCTGGAGAACAAGTCCTGATAAGAAGTAATGATTTTCGGGCAGTTTTAAGTGTGTTTATTTACAAAAAGAGACAGCCAGAGCATGGCTTCTCACCTGCTCACATTTACGATAGTTGGTCAGTCAGAATTTTTGCCCCTCCCACAGCAGGAAGGATGCCAAACTCCTGCCTTTCCCCTCTTGCCCTTCCATTGCCATCTGATCTTATCCAGATGCCTAGAACGGGGACTGAGAGGCTGGCCTGCCTCCTCTCCACTTTCACTCGACACAGACTCATAGAATCATAGAATCATAGAGTTGGAAAAGACCACAAGGGCCATCGAGTCCAACCCCCTGCCAAGCAGGACTCAGACCTCTGCTTATCTGCTGATTGCCTAGCAACACTCTGGCTGCCTTCCAACTCTTCCTCTGCTTGAGAGCTAACAGAGTCTTCCCTGGGATTGAACTGCCCTTTCTCAACAATGTCAACCAGCTCTCATGTGCAGTCAGTCCCTCGTTCACTTAGTTTGATTTCTGAGTCTAACTCTTCCCCTGCACTCTGGGTGGCCATGTTCCTGACAACTGGTAACTCAGGTAGTGGTTCTCAGAATTTAAAGGTTTAGCAACTGGTTTCTCCACTTTTTTAAAGTCAAAATTGAAGATTTCTGGTTTCCAAAATATGTGCAGATGTCAGCTGTAGCTCTACCTACATACCCGATATGAAGTCCTCTTTTTTGCACTCAGTGATTTAGGTTCTATCACAGGACCTGAAGGTGACAGTAAAGTAGTAAAGTCCAGTAAAATAGTAGCAGCTGTCCTGCTGATCCAAATCCCAACAGGCACCCAGAGCAAGCGGGAATGAAGTGCTACTTGGTGCATATAGCCACAAATAAATAAAAGGCTATCATTAATATATCAGTACCATCAAGACAATCAAGAGCAGCTGCAACATGAGACTACATTCCCCACACTCAAATGTTGTAAGCCTTTCAAAAAAGGGCAAAGTTTTACAATATCCTCTCCAAATAGTATCACCAAATCCGCAGAACAGCTTTGAACCACTCTGGAGAGGTTGCACAGTCTTAGAACAATCAAGGTAAAAACTGCTTGCTTGCCTCTTGTTGTGTGGCCACATGGTGAAGAGACTGCCTTGTATAATATGAACTAAGGCCGATAGAAAAATAGCCTTTTCCATTACACCTTTGATACAAGTTGGCATCCCCTACCAAAACCTCAGCCAAACGTGTGTTCTTCTCCTGTTTACTCTCACTTCGGTAATACTTTCTGCTCCCAGTTCCCTGCACTGCCAGGCTGACAATTACAAATGGCCAGAGAGGATGGAAATTGTAATACAATAACATCCGGAGGGCCACAGGCTACCAATCCATGCCCTGTTGTGTCCCCTACATCCAAGTGGAAATTGCAAATATCCAATTGTAGATTGCAAGCACCTCAAAGCAAGAACCCATCTACTGCTGCAACACTGTAAAGCTCCATGATGCTAATTATATAATTAAATGCATAAATAGATACATTTCAAGTTAGCGGAAGGCAGCTGCTCTCGTAAGAATGGGAGCCTCAGAAATAGCAGGAAAGATTTCATGATTTTCCAAGTTGAAAGTGACAAGTCGCTTGGGCTCTTGATTATATCCCATCTGCCACCTTTGTTAGGCCATTAAAATGTGCTTTTTTAAATGAAGAAATAAGCAGCATCCTCGAGCTAATGAATGTTAAATTATTAGTATAAACATGCCACCTTTTATTTCTGCCTCCAAAAACGTCTTTTCTCTGTTTTGTTTTCTAACTAAATTGCTATTATTTATCACATTAACTTGAGCTGCTCTTTTTTGCTGAGACATCTGTGAGGGGGCAGTCTCAGGTAAAAATAAAAAACAACTGCATGAAATCCTCAGTAACTATTACTACAAAACACCCACCCACGCCCACATGGCGAGATTCTGTGGGTTTGCCACCTGCTGGCTCTTATTTCTTCAAGTTTAGCAGCCTCAAATAACATTACAGTCAGTTCTTTATTTAGAAAGCTAAAGTCAAAAGGAACAGCAGAGGGGTCTTTTTTTAAAAAAAGGAAAGGAAAGAGAAATAAGCCCTAGAAAGAAGCTTGAAGTTAAGGGAAAATATTACAGGGAGCCGCTATCTCTATGAACATTTACTGTATAGTCAGCAACTAGTTTTCTTGGAGGACCGCTAGGAGATGTGAGTGAGGGGTGGTGGGGCCTGGCAGGAGGTTCTGTTCCCACTAGGTCTGCCTGCTCTGTGGTTTTTGCCTCTAAGTTGAAGAACATAAAGAGAGCCCTGCTGCTGATTCAGGAAAAGAGCACATCTGAGTCCAGCACTCTCTTCTCACAAGGGCCAACCCAATGCCCCTGGGAAACACTCCTGTCCACATCTGGGATTTCCAGTAAATTTTATTTAGAGGTATACTGCTTCAACTTCCTCAGACAAAGCATTTCTCAAGGGAATGGATTTGGATCAGGGCCTCCACAAGTTGCTCACCCGTAGCATACTTGCATGCAAGATATTGATAGTATATTATATTATTATTATTATTATTATTACTACTACTACATCTATTAATTCCTTTTCATGCAATTTTTTAATATTCAAAATTATGGGTGGGGGGGTGGGGGGGTGTATGTGTGTGTGTGTGTGTGTGTGTGTGTATATATATATATATGCTTTCGTAGATTTTCACGGGTACAGGAATGCAGGTTTTGGTGTCCTCGGGTGTCTTCCCGTGTAAAAGTTGGGGTGTCTAGGCGACGTTTCGACGAGGTCTCACTCGTCATCTTCAGGCTGGTGCTTTCGGCTTCTTGTTACTGGAACAGAGCAGGATCTCAGTGTTTGAGTTCCTATAAATACTGTAGAGGGGGTGTGGTGTATAGCCTCCAATGTTCTGGGCAGAGAGGAAGTTCCCAGGCTAGTGTGCCTTTTCTTCTTTTGTTCCTTAATTACTTGAGAGATATCTTGAGTGATTTCTTGAGTGATATCCTGAGTACCACTTAGGTGGGTCATTAGGTGTGGATTAGTTGTTAAAGTCTTTGTGTCTTGACCTCTTGAACTTTGTGAAGAGTTTTCCTGAGAAGATGGCTGTACTGTACTTAGTTGTGCTCTGGCTTGGCTTCGTGTATAGGGGCGAGCTGTGGTTTTGTGGCTTGTGTCAGCCAGATCTGTGTAGGGATTGCAGGGGGGTGCAGCATCCGGAGGTGCCACCATGGATTGGCTACTGGATGGTGTCTGTAATTCATCTGTGGAGAGGGTCTGGGTTTGGGTCTGGTGTGGTTGATTGGTGTTGGCGTTCTGTGTGCCTCTGGATCTGGTGTCAGTTTTTGTGGGGAGGGCTAATTTCCAGATGTCTGGCAAGCGGGATGTGTCGTCACGCTTGTTCATGTTGTGAGGGTGTTTCTCTATCTCGATGGCTTCCATGATTATTCTCTTGTGGTGATGTTCCGTGTTAAAGAGCAATTTGGAATCTGCAAAATTAATTTCGTGTCCTGTTTCTTTCATGTGTTGGAAAAGAGAGGAAGTTTTTTCTTCTTTTTTGACGGCATTCAACCACACCAGACCCAAACCCAGACCCTCTCCACAGATGAATTACAGACACCATCCAGTAGCCAATCCATGGTGGCACCTCCGGATGCTGCACCCCCCTGCAATCCCTACACAGATCTGGCTGACACAAGCCACAAAACCACAGCTCGCCCCTATACACGAAGCCAAGCCAGAGCACAACTAAGTACAGTACAGCCATCTTCTCAGGAAAACTCTTCACAAAGTTCAAGAGGTCAAG
Source organism: Podarcis erhardii (assembly GCF_964252035.2). Lineage (NCBI taxonomy): Eukaryota > Metazoa > Chordata > Lepidosauria > Squamata > Lacertidae > Podarcis > Podarcis erhardii. The sequence goes on along the minus strand of NC_138497.1, from coordinate 137,985,057 downwards.
ACACAAAGACTTTAACAACTAATCCACACCTAATGACCCACCTAAGTGGTACTCAGGATATCACTCAAGAAATCACTCAAGATATCTCTCAAGTAATTAAGGAACAAAAGAAGAAAAGGCACACTAGCCTGGGAACTTCCTCTCTGCCCAGAACATTGGAGGCTATACACCACACCCCCTCTACAGTATTTATAGGAACTCAAACACTGAGATCCTGCTCTGTTCCAGTAACAAGAAGCCGAAAGCACCAGCCTGAAGATGACGAGTGAGACCTCGTCGAAACGTCGCCTAGACACCCCAACTTTTACACGGGAAGACACCCGAGGACACCAAAACCTGCATTCCTGTACCCGTGAAAATCTACGAAAGCAAATATCTTACCTCTACGGGGAGGAAACCTTCCAGCTGACAAGAACCTACGAGAAACTAGAAGTCCGAAGAGCCACCATCTTATGTGATCTCTTGTTCCTACGCAACTGCCGAGACAACAACTTAATTCCCACATGCTTCCAACTTAAATTCCATTCTAAAACCCCAGCCACCGAAAGGATCCTGAAACGAACTGAACTATCCCTAATCAGAAACGAACTACACAAGAAAAGATACCTACTAGACCAAACCAACAAAGATCTACTCACTCTTCACCTCAAACTCTGTAACAAAATCCACCCTGCACTCTGGGACAAATGCAAACAACTAGCCGTCTGGAGAGCTGAAACGGAGACCTCACATAAGACAGACACACACACCAACAAACTCCACAAACTAGAGAAACACCAGAAGCCCAGCCACCCTCCACAGCAACCCATGAAACAAACAGTACATAACATATCAGACAGGATCCTCACCACAACTGAAACCAAAGTACTCTCCAAAGGTTTCAACTTTGCAGTCGCCCCGAGACGCATCCCCACGGAAAACATCATATGCGGAGTCGAAGCTAGCCTAACCAAAATCAACCCAGATGAAGCCAATAAAATCAGACTTGAAGTCACCAACATCCTCTGCTCCAGCAAACCACCCAGAAGCAATTTACACAAAGAAGAACAGAAAGCACTCACCAACCTGAGGAAAGACAACAACATAATCATTCTCCCAGCAGACAAAGGTAATGCCACAGTGGTGATGAACACATCGGACTACCAAGCAAAACTATCAAATCTACTCCAAGATCCTGCCTACAAACCTATAAAAACAGATCCCACCACCTACCTGGAAAAAACCACCAAATCCAAAATAAAAGCCTCTCCTATCAGTGAAGAAATCCAGCTAAGAATCATCCCCAGAGAAAAATCATCCAGATGCCCCAAACTCTACGGCCTCCCCAAGATACACAAAGAAGGAACACCACTCAGACCAATAGTCAGCTCCATAGGCTCACCTCTACAAAATCTCGCTAAATTTCTCGCCAAGCAACTTCAGCCCTATGCAGAATCCATCTCTTCACACGTACCAAACTCCTTCCAGTTCATAGAAACAATAAAGAAGCAAAACCTACATCCTAATGACCTACTTGTGAGCTTCGATGTTGTATCTCTCTTCACACAAGTGCCCATTAATGAAGCCTTGACAGCTATTCAAAACAAATACAATCCCCCCGAATACATCTTGGACCTGACCAACCACTGCCTAACCAACACGTACTTCATCCACAATGGACAAAGATACAAACAGATAGAAGGAGCACCTATGGGATCACCCCTCTCACCGGTCATCGCAAACCTGTACATGGAACACTTTGAAACCAATGCTTTAGACAAGTCAGAACACAAACCCAAACTTTGGCTCAGATATGTTGACGACACCTTTGTAATTTGGCCACACGGGAAAGAAAAACTGGATAGCTTCCTCACACATCTCAACAACTTACACCCCAAAATACAATTCACTATGGAAATAGAAGCCAACAACCAACTTCCCTTCCTTGACGTCCTAATCTACAAAAAACCTGATGGCTCCCTAGGACACACTATCTACCGGAAAAAAACACACACCAACCGCTACTTACATGCACAATCACACCACCACCCTGCACAAATAAACTCCGTAGCCAAGACTCTCATCTCCAGAACCAAACGCCTGGCTGACAAAGACCACTTGACAACTGAGTTACAGAATCTCTCAAACGTGTTAATTGCCAATGGATACCAGCAAAACAGGATTACGAAGCTAATCCAAAAGGAAACACCCCCCAAAAACCAAGACACAGAAGAAAACAATGGCATGGCCCTCCTTCCTTATATCAAGGGCACTACAGATAAAATTAGCAAAATCCTCCATAAACACAATATCAAAACAGCCTTTTGCACCAACCAAAAAATAGCCAATATCCTCAGAAACCCCAAGGATAAAATCCAATTGGAAAACCAAGGGATCTATGAAATACCCTGCAAAGTCTGCCCAGCCACGTACATTGGACAAACAAACAGACGAATAAATGCACGTATCGCAGAACACAAGAATGCCGTCAAAAAAGAAGAAAAAACTTCCTCTCTTTTCCAACACATGAAAGAAACAGGACACGAAATTAATTTTGCAGATTCCAAATTGCTCTTTAACACGGAACATCACCACAAGAGAATAATCATGGAAGCCATCGAGATAGAGAAACACCCTCACAACATGAACAAGCGTGACGACACATCCCGCTTGCCAGACATCTGGAAATTAGCCCTCCCCACAAAAACTGACACCAGATCCAGAGGCACACAGAACGCCAACACCAATCAACCACACCAGACCCAAACCCAGACCCTCTCCACAGATGAATTACAGACACCATCCAGTAGCCAATCCATGGTGGCACCTCCGGATGCTGCACCCCCCTGCAATCCCTACACAGATCTGGCTGACACAAGCCACAAAACCACAGCTCGCCCCTATACACGAAGCCAAGCCAGAGCACAACTAAGTACAGTACAGCCATCTTCTCAGGAAAACTCTTCACAAAGTTCAAGAGGTCAAGACACAAAGACTTTAACAACTAATCCACACCTAATGACCCACCTAAGTGGTACTCAGGATATCACTCAAGAAATCACTCAAGATATCTCTCAAGTAATTAAGGAACAAAAGAAGAAAAGGCACACTAGCCTGGGAACTTCCTCTCTGCCCAGAACATTGGAGGCTATACACCACACCCCCTCTACAGTATTTATAGGAACTCAAACACTGAGATCCTGCTCTGTTCCAGTAACAAGAAGCCGAAAGCACCAGCCTGAAGATGACGAGTGAGACCTCGTCGAAACGTCGCCTAGACACCCCAACTTTTACACGGGAAGACACCCGAGGACACCAAAACCTGCATATATATATATATATATATATATATATATATATATAAAACACCTCATCTGTCTCCTGAGAAATCTCTATGTGGGAGAAGAAGCTACAGTTAGAACTAGATATGGAACAACTGATTGGTTCAAAATTGGGAAAGGAGTACGACAAGGCTGTATATTGTCTCCCTGCTTATTTAACTTATATGCAGAATTCATCATGCGAAAGGCTGGGCTGGATGAATCCCAAGCCAGAATTAAGATTGGCGGAAGAAATATCAACAACCTCAGATATGCAGATGACACAACCTTGATGGCAGAAAGTGAGGAGGAATTAAAGAACCTTTTAATGAGGGTGAAAGAGGAGAGCGCAAAATATGGTCTGAAGCTCAACATCAAAAAAACGAAGATCATGGCCACTGGTCCCATCACCTCCTGGCAAATAGAAGGGGAAGAAATGGAGGCAGTGAGAGATTTTACCTTCTTGGGCTCCATGATTACTGCAGATGGTGACAGCAGCCATGAAATTAAAAGACGCCTGCTTCTTGGGAGAAAAGCAATGACAAACCTAGACAGCATCTTAAAAAGCAGAGACATCACTTTGCCAACACAGGTTCGTATAGTTAAAGCTATGGTTTTCCAAGTAGTGATGTACGGAAGTGAGAGCTGGACCATAAAGAAGACTGATTGCCAAAGAATTGATGCTTTTGAATTATGGTACTGGAGGAGACTCTTGAGAGTCCCATGGACTGCAAGAAGATCAAACCGATCCATTCTTAAGGAAATCAGCCCTGAGTGCTCACTGGAAGGACAGATCCTGAAGCTGAGGCTCCAATACTTTGGGCACCTCGTGAGAAGAGAAGACTCCCTGGAAAAGACCCTGATGTTGGGAAAGATGGAGGGCACAAGGAGAAGGGGACGACAGAGGACGAGATGGTTGGACAGTGTTCTCAAAGCTACCAGCATGAGTTTGACCAAACTGGGGGGCAGTGGAAGACAGGAGTGCCTGGCGTGTTCTGGTCCATGGGGTCACGAAGAGTCGGACACGACTAAATGACTAAACGACAACAAATCATATCTCCTATCATTCTCCTCTTTTCCAGGCTAAACATCCCTGACACCCTCAACTGTGTGTGTGTGTGTGTGTGAGAGAGAGAGAGAGAGAGAGAGAGAAAGAGAGAGAGAGAGAGAGAACATCAGTCTTCGTGATCTTGCAGTTCTCTCTCATTTGCAAGTTTTTTTAAAAATTCCTAGTCTATGTAATCTGGTCATCAATAATAGAATATATCATCAAGTGAGCACACAGATGGTAATTTCTGTGGTGCACCAACTGTGGTGCACTAACAATGACCTGCCCTTTTATATTCATTTTGCCACACTCACTGGCCCACCCCGGGTGTCATCCCTGGGGGGGGGGTGACATCGTCTCGCCCCTCTGGGACGCTGCTGCGGGCGGCTATCCCTGCTCTCAGGTGCACAGCATGCGTGCCGCTACAGGTGCCAGAGCAGCTAGCTCTGCCTCTGGCCATACTAGCCTTAATCCAGCACTGGAAGTTTGATCATAGATAGCATAGTATCACGAAAAAGGCTGAAGCTTCATTTTACGGGGAGGGATATGTACCGTATTGTTCACTCTATAAGACGCACTTTTCCCCTCTTAAAAAGTAAGGGGAAATGTGTGTGTGCGTCTTATGGAGCGAATGCAGGCGGAAGGCTCTGCTCAGCGCTCCCTTTAAAGAGCCGTGTGGAGCTTTTCCTCCCTGGGGAAAAGCCCCCAAGAGCCGCACACACACTCCGCACGCTCTTTAAAGGGAGCATGCAGCTCTTGGGGGAGCCTTAGCTGAAGGCTCCCCTTGCCCGGGAGAGGCTGCGCGCGGCTATCCTATAACCTGCGTGCTCTGTCCCATCCACCACCTCCCGCAAAAGCCAGGGATAGCCGCACTCCCTTTAAAGAGCCGCGTGGAGTGTGTGTGTGGCTCTTGGGGGCTTCTCTCTCCTCGGGGAAAAGCCTGCAAGCGCCGCACACACGCTCCACGCGGCTCGTGAAAGGGAGCACTGAGCAGAGCCTGGGAGGCATACAGGCTCTGCTCAGCCCTCCCTTTAAATAATTTCCCCCCCTGCATTCCCCCTCTAAAAACTAGGTGCGCCTTATGGTCAGGTGCATCTTATGGAGCGAAAAATATGGTGTTTACTCAGTTTCCCTAATTAAATATGTGTTGGGGGGTTATTGTTTTAGTTTGTTACTATGTTATGTATCTTTTTGCTTTTGTATTGTAATCTCCCCTGTGATCCTTGGATGAAGGGCGGTATAGAAACTTAATATAACCAAATAAATGCAGCCACTTTCTCCACAGTGGTACCTCGGGTTAAGAACTTAATTGGTTCTGGAGGTCTGTTCTTAACCTGAAACTGTTCTTAACCTGAAGTACCACTTTAGCTAATGGGGCCTCCTGCTGCTGCCAGAGCATGATATCTGTTCTCATCCTGAAGCAGAGTTCTTAACCCGAGGTACTATTTCTGGATTAGCGGAGTATGTAACCTGAAGCGTATGTAACCTGAAGCATATGTACCCTGAAGTGTATGTAACCCGAGGTACCACTGTAGTTCCATTTAACAGCTTGGAGTAGTGAAACTGTCTAAGTGGCAAAGCTGACTAGGACTGCTAGTCATTGTCACAAGGTAAATTACTCAATTAGCTATGCAGAAAGTATTTCATGTTGCACAGAGCAAAGTTTCGAAGTTGCTCTAGTAATTACAGAGCAGATCTGTACGTGTTACTCTCCTAGGCACTACACAAAAGGCATTGGCAACAGCTACACCAAAACAGAGACACATCGGATCTATTGCATTCCTCCAAAGGCTAACATTGTCTTTTACAGAGTACAAATTAGAGCCCTATGGGAACTTGCAAAATCAATCTGACTAAAGGCCACAGCAGGACACCTGCACACAAACACCCTGTGTACCACTGGCAATATAGCTCTACATCACCCCCTAAAAATCTCTGTAGAGCTGTCATCTGTACACAGCCTCAATCTGTCATTGCAAAACCAAATGTCAGCTCACATGTATTTTTAAAGTAGCAGAGATGTCACTTACCCGTAAGAAGGAGAGATCTCGGTTATGTTCAATGCTGGTGATTTCTAGGTTACCCATAACTACCTCGCAGTTCTCATAGTACTTTCGCAATGCACGATACTGTTGCTCAAGATCAGACAAAGAGCTTAGCTTGTTCTCCGTGCCAGCACAAACTGGAAGAAAGATGAGGGGAAAGAAAGAATTAGAATTAATGCAAATATACAACTGTAGCAAGATATACAAGAGCAAGGTTTCTGTACATGATGCACTTGACTCCATTAGACCATGCCTCTTTACTCCATGTATTATGCTTGAAGCAAAATGGTAATATATACAAAAGTAAACTACAATCCAGTGAATTCATTTGAGCAAAATGTACAAAATGGTTCATGCCCGCAGGGTGTTTTCTCACTCTCCTGACTGTCGGCCATTTAGCCAACCTCTTCCACATTCAAATATGCTTTTGAAACATCCACAAGATTTGCAGCAGCAGAACACATGGGGTAGATACAGGTGGGATTCCAAACAGAAAATGAGAAAAGCTTCATTACGTTCCGTGATCTGCATATGTGCTACTCTGCATTGAAGTTAATATTCACAATGGGATTTCAAGCATGTGTAGGCTGCAATTGAAAAGTGGCGTATATTGAAATGGGATCAGAAGATCGGTAGTGATGCCTGAAAATATATCAGTGGGGCAGCCAGTGGAAACCTAGTACAGACTCAAATGTACATTACCTTACAGTGGCTGATGAGTGGGGTGGCCAATCCCAACTGTGGAGAAATGCTTATAAACTGAGCTAGTTTGTGGTCATTCACTGACATAACTTTTGCAGCATCTTAACAACCACTCAAGAATCCAGGATGATGAAATAAATTTTGATGTCATCAGAATTCACTAAAGGTTTGTTTTAAATAGCCACTATAACTTAAAGGCAAAGGACCTAAGTAGGTCTGAGTACGGTACACTGCAGAGAGGGTGTTTGGATATTACCAAATGAGAAGGAAAGACTTCTTTTGGTAGAAGGCTTAGCCAAAGCACACGTGGGGCACAGAAATACAAGTAGTTTCAGAATGCCACGCAAAAGAACCTAGGTTTCAGTTATTTTGCACCTGAATGAAACAATCAAATTTATGTGCCTTCTGTGCTCTTCTGTTCTGTTTTGTTTTATTGGTGAATAGAGATGGAGTCCAGGCCAAGAAAATGTGCACCCTCTCAAGCTCACCACTGCAAGTGCCTCCTTAGTGCTACACAATAAGCCAAGGCTTGTTGAAACCAAACACAGTGATGCAGAACAATGAAGGACCAGCATGTACAGTTATCTCTTGAAAGCTTTTGTGGGATTACCAGTTTCATGTAACCAACATGCTTAAGTATAATTACTGGATGAAGGGGTTAATGTAATAGAGTAAGCTGTTCTGCCAGACTTCTCTAGGTCACTCCCCTTCACCTTGCGAGGAAAGTAATCAAGCCTATTGTTCCCTTTTAGTCTACCTGAGAAGCTTAGCATGTAAAGATGTCTTAGCTGGTTGTTCCAAGCTCAGACCTCATGGCTCTTACAAGCCATTATTGTGTACCAATAATTAAGGAACTCTCACCACTGTAACTAAGCCAAGTTGTACTGCCTGTGCCTTCTGAATGCTGCATTGAAAAGCACCTTAACCTGATGTTTGGAGAGTAAGTAAACCAAACGTGTGGTCTTTTCTATGCTACAGGAAGAGGGAAGTTTGGGATCTCACAAGGTCATATTTTAAAGGTCTAACAGCCTATGTTTCCATGCTTTACTTTGCTGCATATTTTGTGATTTTAAAGAAGAAGAAGAAGAAGAAGAAGAAGAAGAAGAAGAAGTTGTTGTTGTTATTATTATTATTATTATTATTATTATTATTATTATTATTATTTTATACCCTGCACATCTGGCTGGGCTTCGCCAACCACTCTGGCTGGCTCCCAACAAAATCTCTGCTGGGGTTCTCTCACCAGAGAGTACTTGCCCCAAACCTGGATCTTGGCATCTAAGAATTCTCTTTTCTATAGACCTATCTTTTCCTTACCACCAACAGCTTTCAGGATTATGTTATCAATAGTAGCAACAGTATGAACCTCTTCCCCTCACTTCTAATTGTAACTGCCTGCAAGCATCATCTACTAACTTTTTTTAAAAAAAGAATTTTGAATTATTATTTTTACCAGAATATTCTTGCACTGCCAATCAAGAATTTTATCAGAGAGAAGAGGAGGTGGTAGTAGTAGCAGCAGCAGTGTGGGCTACCCAAGTCATAGTGCTAGTTGCCCAAGAGAAGCCACCTGTTGCTGCAGGTCAGGTCTTGCTGCCCAGCTCATGTCAGGGGCAAGCTGAGCCCAATCCAAGTAATTGACAGTTTATGTTCCTGGCGAGTCAGGAGCAGTGTGTTGAGGTTGGGAAGTCAGCAAACAGTTATTTGATTTTGCAAAGACCTTGTTGACAATATGGATGCCCTGCCCCTCCACACACATGACCAGATCACACAGGCACTAGAGACTCATAAAGAAATTGATGTAATTTGCAGGCAGAAGAGCATTTTCAGGGGCAAGGGAGCTCGGTTCAAAATATATCCACATCTTGTGAGATGGGCAAATATGTATTGCAAGCCAGATTTTTTTTGTAGCCGAAGGACAGAGAGAGTGCAAAAGAACCCTTTCCCCCAGGTCCAGACAGTCCCCAGTAGTGTAAAAAGAAACTGCATTTGAATGTAAAGGTTGGATAAAACTATGCCAAAAACTAAAATCATACAAACAACCACCCAGATTCTGCAGCCGATTCAAAGACTTAGGATGCCCAGCTTCAGGAGGGGGGAAGGGAGTATGTTTCTTTCCTGATTTTATGGCAGATGTAGTATCCAAAAGGGGAATACAACCTCTACACTACAGAAATCTCTCCGTGCAAATTTCCTCTTGGATTTTACTTACTTAAAAGTGTACATCTGAACATTCTGGCAGCTCCAGCAATCTGGATTACTGGCCACCACTGCACAGTGAAATGGTAGACACAGCAGCTCGGTGCTCTGAATATGTGTTGGCTCAGCACCATGTTGCTTGCAAACATCCTATCCAGAAAAGATAAAACTCCATGCCTGGTCCAACAAGGATTCTCCAGGAATTCATTCATAAATCTCTTGCCATTGAGAAATATGAGCCAGCATGATACTTTGGTCTATTTCTATCCTATGCTAAATAAACAGCTATTTGAGTTCTCCACCCACCCCATCCCAAATATTTTACCTCCAAAGAGGAAAGACTAGAGGCCAGATTGGTTTGCTTTCAGGAAGGATTTTAAATTTAGGAAAACAAGCATAGAGATACCTGGCAGCAAAAGTGCAATAAGATGTATTTCGGGAAGAACATTTTCTGTCTGTATCCTTTTGATACATTGGAGTGAAATACCAAAAGATGAGCAGAGCATTGCGGGAGAATTCTTTCAGTTTAGTGACAACCTTTCTGACGAGAGCCTAGGAAATAAGTTCCAGCTTTACAAGAGTTTCTGAAGTCTGAGATGGAGCAGAAGTATATTATGCAAATCTGCAGACAGAAGAAACTGACACAATTGTTTCCTTGAAAAAGAAACCTGCAAGACATAGCTAACCATGTGAAAATGACCCCTGTGGCGCTGGAGAAACACAGGCCCTATTTATAATGACAAAGGAGTGCCTCCTTAAAGTGAGAATAGTGTCAGAATCCCTACTGGAGGTCAGAATCAGTAAGGTTCTCTACAAGATTGCAATTGTAAGTTTCATAAAACATTTTCCTACGGTATGTTTAGATATATTATGGCCTTATAAGAAAGCGCCTTGCTACTCTTTCAAGATCTGAGTAGAGAGACCAAAGATCTTCCTGTTCTGGAGAAAAAAGAACAAAATGGGATTTGGTGTAGCAGAGTATAAAAAGCCAGACAGAAACCACTAGAGCCCCAGAGAAGGTTCAATCATGCTAATGCAGAGGGCTGCCATAGAGGAGTGGCATTAAGTGACAGTCAGGAAGCCCCAGCCATGAATTCACACAATTGCCTAATTTCTCATCAGGCTACAATAATAATACCAGCCCATCTTACAGTAAATTTGCAAGAATTAGTGCACTGTAGTGATAAAATATATTATACCACGACAACCTGCCAGTGTAAGTGTGTCTACATATGGGGGGGGGAGAGAGAGAGAGAGAGAGAGAGAGAGAGAGAGAAGAAGGAGAAGGAGAAGGAGAAGGAGAAGGAGAAGGAGAAGGAGAAGGAGAAGGAGAAGGAGAAGGAGAAGGAGAAGGAGAAGGAGAAGGAGAAGAAATAATGGCTGGGAGAGAACTTTCCAAAAATTAGCAGGAAGTTTTCTCTTCTATAGAGTAGATTTTTAAAACTGCAATCTGACGTTGTACTGTCCGTTCTCTCACCACATTTTCCCACATATGTATCAACCTGAGATAAAGGCACATGAATTGTGTTGGACATGTATAAATTGCTATACAGTTGCCAAGTATTAATACACAGAGCCTTCTGCCTGCTTAGCAAAGAAATTAGGAGTCATATAGACTTGTACATATTTTTAGCAGCCACCCCAATGCATGACAACAAGCAAAAAACACTGATGCTATCTATACATGGAATGAATTTGGCAAACTATGGCTAGTCCAAAATATGTTTAATTATCAGAAAGTGAAATGGCAGATGTTGAAGTATGAACATATGACATCGTCCAACTTTTGAAATCTAAACGCAAGTTTTTTCCATAAAAATATCAGCAGTGACACATATCTACTCAGAATTAAATATTCAACCCCAAATGTTGACACCTGCAATGAAAATACTAGGATGGTTCCAGACTAAGCTAATCATACAGTAATGACTACCTTCAATTTATTTGTATTTATGTTCTTAAATTTATAACACACTTTTCTTCCACCCACTCAGAGCTGATTTTGGGGTGCACATGGGGGGAAAGGATGGGGGAAAGTCCTGTTGTACAAGTGGAATTCCTTGAACAGGACTTCTGCTGATGGGACATTTTAGCTGAATACCACCCTAAGTAAGGATCCAACACCAACTGAAATTCTGACAACAAAGCAGACATTAAACAGAAAATATATTAACCTGCTACTGTTTTCAAAAACATGGGTGGCGTGTGGCCTCTAACTATTTTAGCCATGCATTTTTTGCTTTATTGATGATGCTGTAGGAGCTGCGCGACCACACATTGCATCTGCCGCATTCTGCTCCTGCTTTAATGAGGTTAACTGTTTAAATGACAGATTAATAAATACAAAGAGTTCAATGGCATATTTTTTCATCACATCGTAAAACATGCATTCTGAAATTTATTATATGTGATGGACCAAACAAGAAACATAGAGACAGAGCTACATTCTACAAATGATTACAGAAATATATAGTCAGTCTGCAGTTATCCCTTGATTAATTCCATTTTAACATTTAAATAATTGCTAATATTTTCAGGAGCACATTTTCGATAAGCCAAGGCTGGTTGTTTTCTTTTATTTTTAATTAACTTTACTTAATGCGACACTATGCACTTTTGTGCATCTCTCCTCATCAAAACTGCAGCTTACTTTTTAAATTGCTGGAGCTGTTTGTGTGCAAGACTGTCATTTTACTTTAAAAAAAAAGGAAAAGGGAAAGGGGGGGAAAGCTTGTTAAAGAGGGGCTCCGGAAAAGATTACCAGCCGTGCCTCTCTACACGAGGCCTTGCCTGAGTCGAGCACGACTTTCATTTGCCAATCGATTTGCCAATCAGGCGGTATATACACAAGGCATTGCTCACAAGATCAGGCCCATTGATTTCAGAAGTCCATTTATGAAAAGAGAACTGAAAATTCACTTTCCCATGTCAGCTTAATGACATGGAGCCCTCTTTTGAACACAATTGCAATGTGTTTGTAAGCTTTTTCTTATAAGGCTTTATCAACTAAATTGTTTGGCTGATACAAGTAAAAACATTGCTCTGTAGGATTGAAAGAATGTGTTAAACCACACATTGGTACCCTAAATGCCTCTATTCTGAAGCCTCACAAATGGCCTTTTAAGAAAGATGCCAAGGGGCCAGTGTGGGCACCATCACTAATCTTGATGTAACCACTTGTAACTTTAAAAAGGTTGTTCTGAGGCAGCAGCAACCTGAAAGCAGGAGATTGACTTAATGGTAGTCAGGAGTCCAAACTGGCCATTCAACAAATGAGGCATCTGTCCCCAGCATCAGGTCCCTTGGAAAAGGCCAAAGAAATCATCTTGAGGTTGCCTAACAGTTCCAGAAGGACTAAGTTGCCTCCATTTCTAAGGCCCTGCAAAGGGTCCACAGGGTCCCATTATCTCAGACTAGTCCTGTGGCATCTGTTTCACCTCAGCCCTCAGTCTGAATCAGGTGCTTTAAATCTGGCTGCTTACTTTTCAGCTCATGCAGATTGTCTGCTAATATGCGCAGTTAATATGTGCTGGTTCGAAACCCATATAGCATACCATGGTGGCAATTTGCACAATCAGGGAGAGATTCCAGAGCTCCTCTGATTACAGAAGATGCAGCCATGCTACAGTCTTCCACTCCATCAGCTCACATATTATTATGCTCCAACTAGCAGATCGCCTGCATTAGCTGCAGAGATTATACATAATGGCCACGTTTAGCATGTGAATCTGTGCTAAGTGACTGTGTAAAATAAAAAAAGTAAACCAAAAGAACAGTATGTTCTCCATTATGCAAAATGCAGCTGAAACAGATTTGCCACAGAAGACCATACTTACTTTACCATCTCACTGCCTTCTCCCCGGACTATGCCTGCTACTTCTAAGAAAAACTTTGAAATCTTGACAAGACTCTCTCCCATGACTTTGCAAGAAAGCTACACATTATGTTACCTTTCCTTTCATTCTGCAGCAGTTATTGCAAGACCCATATTCTGCCTTTTCTCATGGTTTTGTTTCCCAAGTTGTTTCCTGATTTTACAGATGTCCTAACATTTCAGAAGGGTCCTGTAGCGATTTTACTTTTTTGAGATTGCAGTGTTACATTTCCAGAAGGAACCAGCCTATAAACCAGCAAGCAATGGATGCTAATACAGAACACAATTAGCAAGTGAAGCACATTACCAAATACCAGTCGGTGGGGAAAACTGCAGCAGAGTGCTATTGCCCACATGTCTTAGTAGTGGGCGGGTGGAAAACAGGATGCTTAACTAGGTAGATATAACCAGGTAGGTAGGCCTTTGGTCTGATTCTGCAGGGCATTTTTATATATTTATGCAATACTGCTAAGCACCTGGCAAAAGACATAATGGTGATGTTGAGTAGGGATGCTGACAAAAATTGCTATGTCTTAATGTGGTACCAAATACTTTCAAAGTTCCATACTGGGACTTATGACTGCTACATAATATAAGTATTTCTTCAAAGCTATAAATAATTTTGGGAACTAGCGGATACAGGATGTATCTCACACTCAAGTTCTGTTTGCATGACAGACTTCTGCATATGCAACGAAACTTCTCTTTCCTCTTGTGACACCTGGAAGCCCCTGCACACCCTCTAAAACTTGATCCAGAGAGTTGGGGACCCCTAAGGGTAGATTTGTGGGGTGCACAAGAGGAGAGGGGAGGAAGGGGTAATCCTGTTGTATGAGTAGAATTCTGCTTGCACTGCATAGGATGCAACACTATGTTTGCTTTATAAGAAGTAGTGATACATGCAAATATTGGGAACTGTTACATCTTATTGAAGAACAAATACTTCAGAAATATTCTCTGTGTCATTGCTTAGTTTGTGAACATTTTTTTAGGACACTGTACAATGAGGGCAATTGGTCTGTAGTTGGAAGTGAAGCAAATATTTTTAGATTTGACAATAATGGACATGAAAAACATTTTTCTTCCTTGGTCAACAATTATTATTTTGTATTATGGCCCATCTGTAAAGGTGTTCCTATGTTTAAATACTGCACTACTGTGAAAATATGCTGGAGGGTCTACACCATGCACACAACTAGCTACAAGCTCTCCAGGCTTTGCCAAAACCATCTTTCTAACTTAGGCTGGGAATAAATTAACTGCCGTTCCCGTCCTCCATCTCAATTTCTAACAGCCTTTTCCTTTTGTTCTAGCATTGTTTTGCCTTGAGCTTAAGTCCTTAACTCTAACATAGGTACCGGACTTGACAAGCAATTAGAGCAAGCAATTTCCACTTGTCAAACCTTGCTAGATTTGTCATCTGCCATCTGCATGATCATCTGGCTCTCCTCGTGGCCTTGCTGTGAATCTGGATCTACTTGCGTAGGAATAATAATAAAAAAAAGGGCACAAGACACCATTCTGGTGGGAAGAAAGTGACACAGTGGGGGAAGCTGATGTGAGAGTTATTTGCATGTTTTAAAATTTGTGTTTCTTGATGTTTTATTATGGGGGGGTGTCTTTAGGAACACTGCAGCTCTGCCGCTGATATGAATATATGAAGCTACTGTGCAATTCTAGATATGTTTACTCACATATAAGTCCCTTTATGCTCAGTGGAACTAACTCCCTTGTAAGCATGCATGTAAGATTGTAGCCTCAGCCTCAGTGCACAATTACCAAGCTAAAATTTCTCACTGTGAGACACAGCTAACATTCAAGCAGGCCTAACTGGGCATTTGAAGTGGAGAATTCTCATAACCTAAGTGACCATGAGACACCTAGGGGCCGCCCATACTTTGGGTTAATGAGGATTGTGAACCTCTTTCACTTACTTTAATTCACCCTTGTCCCTGTGGCATTCTCATCCAAATACTGCCCTTGCACACTTTCCTCTTCCTGGCCTGAATCCAGAGATTTCCTATGCTTTGCAAATCCAAACAGCAGAGGTGAATCACAGATGTAGGATTGTTAAAACTGATTTATAGATTAGTTTATGGGTGTTTAGTATAACTATGTTGATTTTTAAGAACTGTATTCAGTGCCATTTGGTGAAAAGGTGGAACAGCAATTTTAAAATAAATCAATATCCCAAACTTTATGCCCATGGCACAAATACAAACTGAAATATGAAACAACATATAGCCTTGCAAAGATGCAAATGACAACTCTTTGGCTTTCTTAAGTAATGGGTTTTTTTCAGAAATGCATTATGCAGTGAAATTTAATTGAGAGCCAATCATAAAGTTGGAAGCGACCTAAGGGTCATCTAGCCCAACTCCCATCCAATTTGAAACCATAGTGGTACCTGCTTAGCTTTGTAAACGTGCTAACACTTTTATTGCTGCACCGCTAGAAGGCAAGTCTATATTCTGCATATCACAGTAGTGTGCAAGTGGGAATCCCCAGGTAAAAACTCCTTACATATAGAAAACTACCATGTCAAGGAGAAGTATATGCTATAAACATTCTCCCTAGTACCTATTTTTTGTGGTTGTGTGAATTAGTTTTGATTTTGTATTTAATCATGTGACAGTCCCCCTGCCACCCTTGCAGCAGCCTGAATTAATAAAAGCATTAAAAATGCTTGAGAGAGAAGGTGCTATTGTGCAGATTTCACCATCATCCTCTGAATAAAAATTGTCAGTCACAGATCTAGAAGCTAGATTGCAAAAGCACCACTACTAAACATGCTTTGATGTGCAAATAGACAGAGCTACACATATAAGCAAATATATATTTAACAAGATACTCTGGGTAGGATTATCCCCCCCCCCATTGTAAGCATTAGCTATAAAATTCCTATTGTTCTTACATGTTTCTTCAGAAGGCATTACAATGCACAGAAGCAACAGTTTGTTCTAATGAGAGAGATATTCCTCACTGGGCTGAGCTGTATTTTAGAAAATGATGCTGAGAAGCTGCAGCATTGTGCTCATACATGAAGCTGCGCTGCCTGCCTGCCTGCCTGCCCAGGGGGGAGCCCAGCTAGCAGGTGAATGCCCCTAACAGCCACAGAAAGGAGGGCTGGGCTGGGCTGAGGTTGCCCCTTGCTCCCCTCCCTCCATGTGCATCTGCTCACCATGGGACTGAGACACCAGAAACATTACAGTTGTTTAAAATCTGATGTCCTGCTCAAAAACAACAACACGAATCTGGAGCAGCTTACAACCTCTTGTCAATAACACTTGCTTAACAATAACCTGCTTAGCTATGATCCATCCTAACCAAAGGCTGCTAATGCATCTTTCTAGATCAAAAAGCACTGCACAACCACTGTTACTCTAAAAGGCATTCGGGTGCATTGGAAACCTTGTGAAACAAGAATGGTTTGATTACTCTGGAATGGTAAAAGGATTAGCCATCTGTGGGTAAGGATGACCCAAAACCATAAAAACCATACAACAGCCTGATTGGGAGTTGACTTTTGGCCACTTGCCTGAAAAGTAAGAGGCAAGACTGTTTGTCCATCCAAGCCTTTTAAAAGAGAAGCATCAGCTATGCACCTCAAGTAACAGGCAGCTAGATTGACTGGACTAGCCCCAGACTACTGGGATGATCTTTTGAATAGATTAGATGAAGCTGCTATTCTCTGCTCCTGGGCTGCCCAGCAAGTGAAGAGTGTGAGCAGTTATAGAAGAGAATGGAAGAGCTTCTGTGTCTTTATTTTTTGTGTAAAGGTGGGAATTTCAGAATACAGATTCCTTCACCCGTGCATCTGCACAGCTAAAACTCAATGCACCTGTTAAAGATACAGCAGTATACAGCAGTATTTCTTTGTTCTTGGTTACCCTAAAATGCATGGCCAAGCCGGCATTTGAACGCAGGTTTCCTAAGCCTGTTGCCAACACTTTGCCAACTGGTCCAAATGTTTTTCACAATATTTCCAGTATTTCTGTATACGCTTTCATCTCATAACAATGATTTCTCCTCTAAAGAGCATTCATTAGCATTTACAGTTACTCCTCTGAGTTTACTGAGTGAAGCCATAACTCAGAAGCATAATGTCAATTGCTATTTCACATGTGCAGTGACAAAAAAATAAAATAAAGATACCATGCACCACTAGCCTTTTAGGGAATGGTGCAATTGAACAGTTATTCCTGGCATAGGGAAAATGAAGATGTTTTCTGTTTGCTAGGCAATTTAAGGAGGGGATTTACAATTATTTGTAACAGCTATTTCCAAATGAACTGAGAAGTGCCTGAAAGCCTTTCAGTGAGCTTCATTCTTTCTTCTGCTCCTAGAAACTAGCAAAACATCCAGCCATGGTATCACACATACAGCCATCACCAGAGGTAACAGGACAAGGCATGGAATGGAGCAACTGATGCAAAGATGGGGTCCTGTCTCCCCCTGTGCTTTCGATAGTTGCATAGAAGTTACAGGTTTTCATGTCCCTGCATGCCAAACTGCACGCACTCATCACCTGCACTCCAGAGGCTTAATCCTCCTTTGCCACCCAGGACCATTGTTTCCTCCCCCCCACTCCCATCTTTCCATTTGTAGGTCTAACTGGTTACAGAAAAAGCTCTCCTATATTGTGACTAAATGCTGGTTTCGAAGAGGGATGAGATGGGGGAGAGGGAGGGAGGGTAGACACAACAAGCTTTGTGATGAATAATCACAATGCACAACAGAGAAGCCCTTTTGCATGCATGTGAGTGTGTGTATAAAAGAAGAATAAATTCACCCAGGAGCTTCTACAACATCTGTTGCGATGCTGGGACCAAACCACTTGCAGTCCTTACTGAATTATGCTTCCTAGCTTCAAAGCATGAAGGGTTTTTCTTCCCTCACTCCTTTGTAAAGCTGGCACTCTCCTAGAGGACCAAGTGTCTGCTTAACTTGCACAACACATTGCTTTGGTACAGGAGCAAAGAATACCATAGCAACTCCAACAACACAAAACCTCCTTTGGGATTCAGCTTTTCATTCGCCTTTGAATGTGGGGGGATGGGGGAGGGAGACTGAACAGAGGGGTGCTTGAGGGCTGCAGACATTTACTTGACGTTAAATGTGTTTTAATTAACAGCACACAAAAACACTTAAATTTGTGCCCATTCATTCATCTGATATCAGGCTCAACACCATTCAAACCAATGGCAGCTTGGACACCCATCTCAGTAGGTCACAAGAGAGCTCTTATTTTCCACCTCAGAGTTTTAAACCACGTTTGGTAAATTACAGGAAACTTTTTTCATCTCACCATCATGGCTTGTGCAAGAGAGATGCCTCTAGTGGTGGCAGTCCAGAGTGGTAGTGATCAGCATTTAACTTCACCAGTCACAGATCAATGTAATTATGTGTAATTATTCACCATTTGATTGCACTACAATTACTATGTAGTTACAGGCTAATTCTGTGGTTACTTGTGCCATAAAATTAAAGCATTACCCTGAGATCCACAAATTACATAATAATCCTCTCCCAAAGTCAATTAGTAATTGCCACATAATCCATAGGTCACATAATGAAAAGGTACAAATATCTGTTGTGGGTAATTAGACTGAGTAATGGCCTAATTATAGAGAACCACGCCCCAATATTCTCCTCTTACTGCATTGCTGAGCTAGAAGAGGACTAAAAATTCAGAAAAAGAAAAGGAACTCTCGACAAACATTTGGGAAGTGAAGTGCTTAAGTATAAAATGTCCCCTTTAGGGCTTAAAAACCCTCTATTCAACTGAGCAAGGATGAAATTAAAATTAACTGACACTGATGTTTCTCCAAAGCTCCTCCAGCGTATTGGGAGCCTCAGAAGAAGATGACATTCTTTCCAATTCCCACAAGTTTAAGAAAGATTAAATTAAACTTACTGTAGAATATTTTCTGCTGATCAACACAGCAGCTCACAATCTGAATAAAGCAAAACAAAAATACCTTAAGCAGTTTTCCAATGGAGCTTTACGTTCCCTAACTGACCTGATCCAGCGGGAGGAGGGAAATAGGGGCTTCTTTCATCTGGGGGGTTACGAGCTGCAGATCCTCATCAGAAGCTCCATCCTTCTACTCTGAAAGCTCCTTCTCCTAATCCAAGTTATGAAGCAGGCTGGTTGTGGTTATAATGGTCTGGTCCAGATGACACACCAAGCCAAACCATGGCTTTGTGTGACTATGGGAGCACATGGTCAAAAAGGAGCTTTCAGCCACTTTGTTTCTTCTCTCCAGTCCTATTTGCTGCTCATGTTGTACCACACTAAGCCAAGGTTTGGCTTAATGTGTCATCCAAACCAGGGTACATTGTTGAACTCTTTTCACATTAGCCATGGTTAGTTCTTGGTTGTGGCTCATGGTTAGTGAGGAGAAAGCCCTAGTCTGGATAACCAGCAAAACAGACCAAGGAAGAGCAAAGCAAGTTCGAGCTCCTAAGCAAGAGTCCGCATGGTCTCACTTCGCAAAGATTTGGCTCAGTGTGTTGTCTGAATCAGGTCCTAGAGGAGAATGGAGAATGCATTTTGTACCTGCTCTCTACTTCAGGCACAGTGAAAGATGTCTAATAAGAAAGACTCTGTACACACATAGCCATTGATTGATACAAGGTGTTTTGTGTTCTGTTTTTTATCTAGATCAGCTACTGGGGAAAAGGTTGGAAGAGAGTTTTTGAGTCTCAACAGCACAGCCAAACCGCCTCCACCCTGTAAATTGTGTGCCTAAGCTCCCAATCCAGCCCCTGATCCAGAGACCGGTTAGCCTGAAGAAGAACTGTATGGAATGCTTTCCCACCAATGAGATGGTCTGCACATTTTCTTTGCCTTAGTCAACACTTAAACTTTTGTTGCAAGTTACTGTTTTTAAATGAGACATGCTATGGCACTGATTAGGCTATTAATAAAAGCCAGCTGCTTGATTGAAAGAGGATATCAAAACCGGTGCTGCTCCTCATGACATTCACTTGCTCTCTCTCTCTCCCTCTGTAGTTTTGCTTGATTTATAGGGATTTTCTTCACCTAAAACAATTCCGTAATAAATTGCAGAAGCTCACCTTCAGTAGTGATGATTTCAAGGAAGTCAGTATCAAGCGGAAATCCAAGTACTTTACCACCACCATTAGCTGATTCACTACAAATGGACTAAGCTCACACTTTGCCCTAACCAATTTTTTTTTAACAAACTGAAAATCTGGTTAAGCAGCAGGATAAATGACATGGGCACAACTTCATTAGGTATCCTGCTTCCTTCTGCATGTCCTGTTAGAAGCACAAAATTTGTCCAGCGTCGTCCCCTTTATAATAATAGAAAGATACTTGGGGACATAATAACAAGCTGGGGGTGCTAACCTGTGGCCTCCCAGATGTTGTCCGACTTCATCAGCTGTAATGAGCAGTGCCAATGGTCAGTGATGATGGACTTGTGGTCCAGCAACACTTGCAGGGCCACAGATTAGGCACCCCTGCATTACAATAAACATGCTGGGCAAAGGGGAATTTTGAGAGCTGTGTACATGTTCCATGTGCTGCACATTGGCATATGTAACCCATTAGCAAAAACTGCCAACTCAAATTCAAGCTGAATCTTCAGAAAACACAATGGCAAGGAACTTGCCTGCTTTTAAAATTGCAAGCTGACAATTCTAGTGGTCGTATGAAATGCACCGATGCAGCAGCTATATTCCATATTCAGCAGATATAGCCATCTCTACAAGGGATGAATACTCAGAGAACCAGAGTCTTGCCGTCTAGAAACCCCTCTGAGATAGACTGGGGCTGGTGCTGTGGGATATAATAGGAGACTTTCTATTGCTAACATCAGCAAGGTTTCACAGAAACCTACTGAGTTTAGATTGTATCAAGTGGGGACTGATAGCAAGCAGCTGTTCCCTCTTCCCTGTCCTTCGGACACAGGATGTGGATTCACTCTTGGCAGTTTGGTCCTCCCTCCCCTCGCATCTCCCTAGCAGCTTGCACAGGGCCCCGCCCCACATTGTGCTTCATTTGGGACCTCACGGGAATAATGATCTCCCAGCCCCAATGGGCTTGGTGCCCTGGTAGGGGTTAATGCCATGGAGATAGCTTGACCCAAAGCCAGCAAGTCACCGGAGCACCCTGCACCCAAGGGTGCATGGAAGGGACCATTCTCTGTGACGAAGGATGGCACAGGGAACAAATTGGGGTTTGGCTTTCACTAGTGAAAGTGACCCCTGCTTCCGAGCCTATCAGCATGTTGCAAGTGCTGCCTACACTTTTCTGCACTTCCATCCAGTCCTGACCAGCGTTCCAGCTGGAGGCCACTGACAACATGAGAGTGGGGTGGGGGGTGGGGGAGCCGGTGGCCAGCCAGGTGTTGTTGGGCTCCTATTCCATCAGCCCAGCCAGTACGGCTAAAGGGTCAGGGGGGAGGGGGGATGAGAGCCATCATCCAGTTGCCTCTGGAGGACCACAGATTCTCCACCCCTGCCTTTGGGAGTCATGTCCCTTTATGTTCTTTTTCTTTTAAAGGCTCATAAAGCCCACCTTGCCCAACTGCTCCTTTGACCTTTTTTATTCAGTCATGGGTTTTGTCCCCCCCCCTACAAAAAAACCAACTATGTTTAAGGCTCCCAGAAATGGGAAGAGTAGTCAAGGGTGGGTGGGGACACCATCACCCCAGTTGCTTTTCAATGATGTGGCTTTTGTTTTCTTTCAGGGTCCCCAGTGATTTTTGAAATACTTTTTTTAAAAAAAAACACTGACAAGGTGTTAAGCAGGTGACGAAAATATGCCTTAGAAGTTAGTCAAGGGCAGCAGTATAATAAAGTCAAGGACAATATTAAGAAGTATTGGAACAGAGCCAAGCTATCGAATAACCTTGCTGCAGGTCAGTAGCACTGTATTTGAAAGACAAGCCCGTGAACCTTAATGGCTTGTTACTAATTCAAGTGAAGGGAACTCACATTTCCACAGCTGAAAAAAACTAAGGTTTTCACTGTTATTGATGATGAACTTTCATAACATTAATATCCAAATGAAGGAGCACAAGAAATGCAAGACACTTGCAAGGAGTCCGGGCATTATTGTGTCCTCTTTCCCCCAGCCCCCGCTACCCAGCTCATACATGCTACATGTTCTCAGCTGGAAGCAAGAAGCAGTGGTAAAACAGAAGAAAAAATGTTTACAACAAATCCAGTCAGTTAAGTGCTGTCTTGTCCGTTATGCTCTCCACAATGCCACCTCCTTGTCCAATCTCCCAACCCCACCCCAGACTTCCATTACGCGTAAGGTTGAAATTCTAAACACATTTGTTAAATGTAGTAAGAATTACTTCCATGTAAATATGACTAAGATCCTGCTGGGAATTGATTTCCATGGCATTTACTCCCTGCAAAGTATGTTCAGGATCATAGCCTGGGTCCTTATCTACTGTATTCCATTTTGGAGGCAACAAAAGAGAGTATTTTATTTTACTGCGTTTTAAAACCTTGCCTTCAAAGAGTCCCATGCAGGTCGCACATTTCACCCTCACCTACATCCCTTTATCAAAACAAGAGCCTTGTGTTGTTGGTTAGGGAGAAATGGTGGTGCAGATTGGAGTCTAAAGGGCACCATGTTGACTAGTCCTGCTCTACCTCCTACACTGTATCTTGTTAGCTTATCTTGGTTACGCTAGATGTAGACTGCCGTTCCTTGCTAACTGATACCCACTTCTGTCTGATGAGATAGTTGTAGCCATACAATTGGGGAGTAGACTACCAGCTGCCTCAGGAGTTACATTTTGCTGTTCGATGCCACCAGAAGTAAATACAAGTGCACACAAGCTCTGGGAAAGAAAAGACCTTTCTTTAATATTCTTGTCTATTATCTCCTGTTGCCCTTAAGCAAATGTTAGGGGCCTTGCTGCTTTCTCCCCCATGGCCTAAATGGGGACAATGCAAAGGTCCATTTCATCTAACTTCTGAGGGCATTTGTGCATGTGCAGGGGTTTCTGAAGGAGTCATTACTGCACGCTCACAGTGTACGGAATGTGACCCATTTAAGGCACAAAGCAAGACTTGTGACTGAACATTCCTGCATAATATTAAGGAGTTGTCAAAGCATGTGCAAACCAGTTGGTGGCAAGTGGTCCCGTGCGTGAATTTACCCGCTGCAAAGGGTCCTTGAAGCTACTCATCAGTTCTTGGTAAACGGCAGTGAAAGTCAGTGAATCTAATTTGACAATAATGAGCCTATGCATCAATGTACGTCCCGCCAACCTCCAGCTTTCAATAATAATAATAATAATAATAATAATAATAATAATCAAGCCATAAGAGACTGGCTACTCAATGTTACAACAGAAATCTGCTGATGAACGGGGCTCACTTCTGTGCCCTTCATACTAACAAAAAAGACAGAGTGCCTGAATGCAATCACTTGCAGTTTGTTACAACTAAAACAGGGGCTAATAGGAAAGGTTTAATTAATAACAATTATCCAGAGCGTCAGTGTGATTCAGGCAATGTCTCCGAGCATGAAGGAGACGCTTGACACTTTGCTTCCATGTGCGGACGCAAGAAATTTCTAGGCAAAGTTAATGGAAAATGAGCGGATGACTGCTGCCGCAATTCAAATGTACTGTAAAATTATTGAAATGATGCCAATGTCACAGGAATGCGCGTGGCACTAACTTCTGCGATCATTAGCCCTTGCTGCATGTTAATAACGTTTGGTCAAATACCTCGAAAGCGTGTCACAGATTTTCTTTAAAAAATAATAATCTTACAGGTAACTGTTTTCTGTCTTCGTTATATGATGTACAGATACAGAGACAGTTACCATTGTTCCTCTGGGGGTCAATATGCTGGTTTATCAGAGCTCTGAGCTTTCTGTGCTAAAGCCCCCGTGATCTCAGTAATGCAACACTCTGATTGCTCTGTGGTGACTCTGGATCTCGCCTGTTCATGTCAATTTCTCTTCTCGGAGGCAGCTGGGCAGGGAGGAGAAGAACGGTTTTTATGAAATTCCAATTGTCTAAAGCGGTAGAGACTCCTGTCAGTCACAGATGGTTTATTGGCTGAGTTCGCCAGCAGGGGGTCTCAGCTTGAACCTCTCCACTATAATTAGTGTCATCGCAGTCAAATGCAATTTGTCTTTTTAAAATATAGGAAGAGGCCATGCTAATGGTCCAGCTGACACTTCTACAGCAAAGTCTCAACAAGCGTGCTGCAGCTTCTCAGTTGTTAGGAAGGTATGAAGACCATGACCTGCACGGTATGGCTTTGAACAGATTTTACTTCCTGGGGGCTGTGTGTGCATTTCCCTTTACAGAAGTATTTCCTCCACCTAAAACTGCAGGTAGAGTTTTACATTCTGTTTTTTTAAAGAAGTGCTGAACTTACTATTGAAGGGCCACAGCTCAGTAGCAGAGCACCTGCTTTGCCTGCAGAAAGTCCCAGGTTCAGTCCCTGGTGTCTCCAGGTAAGGCCAGGATTGTTTGTTGGCTGAAACCCTAAATAATAATAATATATTATCTATACCCTGAACATCTGGCTGGGCTTCCCCAGCCACTCTGGGCAGCTTCCAGAAAAATATTAAAATACAATACAATACAATACAATACAATACAATACAATAATAATATTATAATACAATACAATACAATACAATACAATACAATACAATACAATACAATACAATACAATACAATACAATATAGAACTGCTGCCAGCCTGTGTAGACAATACTGAGCAAGACAGACCAGCAGTTTGATTCCGTATAAAGCAGGTGATTATACTGCCGTGAATAATATACAGACTCATGCAGACCTTAATAAATGTAGGCAGCACAATGAAAGGGGGTTTAAGATTGAGTAGCCTGGTTTATCTACCAAAGAAAGGAAAATGTCAAGCCTCCTCCGCACTTTCAGAGGTATTACCTAAACCACAGTAATATTCTGGATAATTGTTATTAATTAAACTGTTCCTATTAAATCTAGAAAGTTTATAACTACTGCCTTAAACAATGATGATTCATATTACTCATTCCAGCCAGATGATTGCACTCTTGTGAACAGTGACTAGGAGGCCCTGAATAAAGAGGGACTTATTCCAAAGTAAACACGTATAGAATTAAACTGCATGGCTCTGGACACTCAGGAGAATGTTCTTTCTTTCCACTGCACCCATACAGGTATTTAAAGACTTATTCCATTCAACAAAAAAGGGACCGTGGCAGTCCTTGCAGTTTTGCATTATTATGATCATGCCTAGGACCCTTGGACCTATGGGACTGCCTCTCCTGGCATGCCCTGCGGAGGACCTTACGGTCCATAAATAACAACCCTTTGGAGGTCCCGGGCTTCAAGGATTGGCCTCAGCCAGGGCCAAGGCCTTTTCAGCAGTGGTGGAACGCTCTGTCACAAGAGACCAGGGCCCTGCGGGACTTGACATCTTTCCGCAGGGCCTGCAAGACAGAGCTGTTCTGCCAGGCCTTTGGTCTGACCCCACCCCTTTCTCCTTTTTGATGGAACCCCTTATTTGGGATCCTGCATATAAATTTTCCCTTGGCCCTTTTACTGGCCCAGGTAGGACCAGCATGGATAGCTGGCCCTGGTGAATATTTTATGTTTCCTCCCCTTATGGTCTTGCTTTATGGGCCACCAGTAAAACAAGGCTGCATTTTAAGCTGTATTTTAATCAATTGGGTGTTGTTGTTGTTGTTTTGTTTTTAACTGTATTTTATATTTGATGTTAGCCGCCCTGAGCCCAGTCTTGGCCGGGGAGGGCGGGGTATAAATAAATTATTATTATTATTATTATTATTATTATTATTATTATTATACAACACCTTCTTCCCTGATGGGACTCAAGGCATACGAATAATCACAAATCACTGTGACTGATGTGCTTTTAGCAATTACCAGTGGTGGATGGGTTTAATATTCAGCTTTTACAGCCTCACTGATTTCCATGGAAAGCGGCCCAGGGTCGTGCTGGGAGGGAGGGAGGGAGGGAGGGAGGACATGGATGGAGTACACATTCAGCTTCATCCGCCTCACCCAGGAGAGCCCTTCAGTTGTCTGGAGAGGTCACTTCCTGGTTGGCATGGAGAAGAGGTTTTCAACGGAGCCCAGCGACGGAAGTGCGCAACTGCCCCTGTGTCCCCCATGTACACCTCTAATTCCAGATTAGATATTTCAGACGCATTTTGAGAGCTGACATGGGTGTGCCTGCAATGCCACAGCAATGTTTCTGCCGTGACCTAGCAGTTTGTGGTGTTGTATTGGTGACCAATCTAAGTAGCTGCTGACCTAACAATTCTGAAATGGACAACTAGATGCCTCAAACTGGACTTTCCACCCCAATCCTAAAGATCAGGGCTTCAAAATGAGGGATGTTATACTCAGATGTGAGTATTGTTGGGCTGTAAGTGACTAATATGATTCATTTCTGTATACAGAATCCGATCCTAGCCTAATCAACACTCTGTACAGAAACTAACATGAGTAGAGCAAATTTCTCCCCTTTTCTTACTTTTATACTTTGCATGTTCCTCTGAATAAACCTCATTTCTCCTTCTAATCAAGTGATTAACTTTCACAGAAATCAACCCAACACTTCAAATTTTTGGATTATGCTTTATCTCTGTTGCACCAATTGCAAATATCATTATTGCCCACACAAATGTGCTGTGCAGCCCTGGCTTTATCACGAAAGGACTAGTTACCCTTTTTAGAGTGACCATACCCTTATTGATTCTGTATATTTGGTCACTTTCATATCTGTTGATGATGATATTAGTACCACACAATAATCTTTCATCTGCTTTTCATTGTTTATCACGGCTGTTATTCAGAGCCACTGCAATCCTGGAAAGCTGTCACTCATCTGTGCTATTGTTCGCTCTTGAAAATATGGAGGAGCCCATCTCCCATGACTTATTTAATATATATCCATGGAACTGAAGGCAGAATAGTTTTTTCTCATGGTCAATGAATACTTTATGTATTCTACTGAACACAGTATTTGAAGTACAGTGTTTGGAAAGTTCTGAAGTCTTACTTTGATTAGAACACACAAATGTGCATGCACACACACAGAGAATATGATATTTGATTCTTTATCTACCTAAATCAAAATTAATCTAACCCTAATTTAAACATTCAATTTCTCCTGGCTGTAGGCTTTAAAAACCAAAAGGATTTGCAATAATTCCTGTCTAAAATACTAACAGCCAGCAGGGTTTCCAGATTCAACTATTCAGTGATCAGGGCTTGACTTCATGAGATTCAAATATTCATAGAATATTAATAAATATCTGAATATATTTGTGAAGGTGCTTTCTGAAGTTATAGCAATAAGCCTAAATTCGAACTTTACTTGCATATTAAAAGAATTAGAACTTTGTTTTCTCAAGATCACCAAGATGCTCATTTCCAGACTGATGTTTTATATAGAAATGTAAGAGCTGGATAATTTAGTTCAAAGAATGGAATATTCAGGCTTAAAGCTTCAACAACACAGACTTCAGAGGAGGCTTCTTTCATGCAACACACATTTACCTAGGGATTCATTAAATTTGTCCCGTTCCCCCCCCCCCCGATCCTCAAACACCAATCAAAGCCCTAGGGAGTATCAGAAGCATAACTCTTTTAAAAACCATGGGCATAATTTGGGCATGTGCATCCATGTGCAGGTGCTGTGCATGGCTTTGAATGGAGTGCAGATCTCAATTTGTAAACACCCAGCTAGCTTGTGAAAGTGTACACACCTCCGACTGCCCATGTTCATCATCATTGTCATCGTCAATGTAAAAAGTAAATCTAACAGGATTAGTGGCAAAATGATTGTTGGCACCAGTGAAACTATGTTGGGAAGCAAACCTAAGAGACTACTGCAGCATCCTTAACAATCCCCATGACTAGAAAGGGGGAGCATAGCTCAGTGGTAGCACACCTGCACTGTGTACATGAGTTCAACCCATGCCATTGCCAGTTCAAAGGAACTGGAAGCAGGCGACATGAAATACCTCTGCCTGAGATCTTGGAGAGCTGCTGCTAACCCAGTATTGGGTTAGGTAAATAATAATAATCAGAGGAATTTGGGAAAGTATAGCTGGGAAAATGTGCTACTGGGTAAGAATGTAGTCAAGGAAGTAATGGGGAAATCATCTGCCAACAGTCTCAGGGAAAATCCCTTTTGTTCCACTGTATTCTTTGGTCTAGATGTTTCTGAAATTACAAGATGGATTTTGAAGAGTAAAGCTGAACCTGGAATAAACATGATAATTTGTAGAGGAAATATTCATACATCATGCACTGGTCACAATATTGATGGTTTAACTGAGCACTTAATCTAGTAGCAATAAATCAATATATCACATGACATGCAAAATGAGAGCAAATCACTTGTTATCTGCTACCCACCAAGTACCTTGAATACTAATGCTATTGTTACGCACACCCCAATCTCCACGTGCTGCAAGATTCCAGGGGGTGCAGGGCTTGTGTTCCCTTTTGGACAAAGAGGCACAGCAGAGACTGTGGTGCCTTTATAATATATGATTTATTTACACATGTTATACAACCTGAGCCTAGATGGTGGGAGAATCCTCGTATTACACCCCAAAAGAGTCTTTGCATCTCTCATAAGCCTTGGGTCTGCAAACAGAGAAACCAGCCATACTGGCTGTGTCTTTGTTACAACCTGACCAACCAGCCCACACAGTGTTCTCCCCCCCCCCCCCCCGCTTTCTCTGGCTTGGCAAACCGCTTGCCAAACTGACACAGTTTTCCTGTTCGCTTGTGTCAGGCAAACTGTAATTCTACACCAAAACTACAGGTCTTCTGTCTTATCAACTATCCCCTATTTGCTTTGCATAATAACCCTGTCTTTGTTACGCCAATGACTCAGCCATTGCAATGATTACCTCTTGGTGGTTCTTCTCCATGGCTTCTCTGCCAGGCGGTTTCTTAGACATGGAAAACTGGTTTAAACTCCAGCCTCTGCTAGGCCCAGGAATTTAGGAAACTAATAACACTATGTTTTTGTACTGGAAGAATAGGCTCAAAGATGTGGTTCACAGCTCTGTTGAGCAGGAAGTCAGAGAGGGTGGGGATCAGGATGATTCAGGGTCCTTTGGGTGAACAACAGCTGAACACTCTCCAGAAGTCAAAGTACAACACAAAACAAGTTTAAAAATGGCATAGCACTTGACTGAGACATTCCATACTGGGAGTTCAGTGGCCACCCAATAAGTGTTTGACTTGGGCCTACATTTTAGACATAACTTGTTCTTTAGCAGGAGTTTGATGGGGATGAAATTAGAGGATTGGGGGCAAAGAGCAATACCCAACTCTATCATCCTTCGCAGAACCAGCAACAGAAACAGGTTGTGGCAAAGCGTCTGAGAATGAAAGCTAGTGGGATTGCTAGACAAGAGCAGCAGTAGCCATGTGAACTTGTTCCGCACTTGGCTCTCATTGTCTTGACTGGTTCTTCTTCCTAATTCCCAATTATTCTAGTGTGAGGCAGTGTGGTGTAGTGTAATGGAGTGTCAGACTAGGACTGGGGAGACAAAGGTTCAAATCCCATTCTGCCATGAAGCCCGTTGGGTATTTCACAGGACTGTTATGAGAATAAAAGGCAGCGGGAGAAGAGACATGCTACACACACACACGACACCTTTGCAGTTTAGTTAATCTCAGACTGTCCTTTTATTTGGTGTGCTCGACAGTTGTACAAATGGTCTAACATCAGATCTGGTCTTTCTGTTTTTACCTCATTTAAAGACCTCACTAAAACTCACACAGCCTTCTATCACTCTCAAGAACCAGCATCTACAATTCCAGCCACGGCTATTATCAGTATGCAAAGTGCCAGACAAGAATAAAAAATGAATTGCAGCCCAATTATATCAGATAAATCAAATCTTTATCTCTTTTCCTTGTGTTACTGTCACCTTAGCAGTTCATTTATACTATCAGTGCAGCACATTCACCCTTGAGGACAGCCCTCCCTTTTTTGTTTTTCGTTTTTGCACAGAGTATTCCAAACCTCTTCAGAGAATGCTAGAAAGGAATGCTATGAGAACAGAAGTAGCATTATTCAGACAGCATCAAAGGATATTGTACAATACTTTTGTGCTAGCTCAACAGAGTTTTTTGCTAACAGCTTTAGATTATATATGCGTTCACATACTACAATTGAATGCTACCATTCCAAAGTCTTGAATTAGTTACAACTTTAAGCTTATACTCCTTAAACTTTGCACACTTTTGACTGCCCTTTGTACACCTTTGACTCACCTTTTACCTGGCCTTTCCCCTTTCTCACAGTTCCTACCAGCTGCTTCCTACTCTCTCCCAAGTCACTCAAATTCAAATACAGTACGGTACTTCCCTATTCATTTCTGCTCAAGCAACTTATCACCTTGAACTGCAAGAAATTAACAATTAGGGCTCAGTGGGTGATGGCAAGCTTCCCCTCACCATCACAAGGTTTCTGTGGTAAGAATCAGGCTTGGGCTATGTGTGTCTTCTGAAGGGATGGAATGGCATGTCGATTTCGGTTCCCCTGATTTCTCATTTTTCTAGTCTGAATATCAGTTCTCCACATTTTGCAGCAGTTTGCAGTTTTTTATTTAAAAAAATCCACATGAAAAATTGATCAGCGTTTTAGTGCAAATTTCTCCTACTAATCTTGTTTACATATGCTGTTTGGACCAATGCACACTTTTTTGCAAGCAACTTCCCCTAAGTGTTATTTTAAGCAATGTCTTCATTTCCCTTACATTTCTGTAAAAACTGGTTGGAGAACTGCATTGCAAAATCTGGATAAGTGTGAATTTCTAAGGATAGCTGTGTTTTGGTTTGCCAATTGTTCCTTCCCTTCTGGAATAGTTTCAACAGTTGAAAGGGTCATTGGCAAAGATTTAGGCATACAAAATGCAGACTCTCTGAGGCAGACCTTTGGAGGACACAAACTGCCCGGTCCAGAACCTGGTGAAGGAGCCGCCCTCATTGCCAAAGGGTCCTTTCTTTGGAAGCGGAAGATGGACAGTGTGCACCACACACCCCTTGCCCCATTAAGTATATTCACAAGAAGGTGGCAAGGGAGACTTCCAGTGTATTTTGCTGTCCAAAATCATTGTGTGACCTTGCACTTCTACTGAGGTGGTGATTTCTGAACTTTTTCCTGCTATTCACAATACAATACAATACTCTATCTAAACTGGCTCCTTTCCATTTTCCATTTCATACTGGGAATTGAAAATAAAATAAAATCACATGTGTTAAAACATTTCAAGGCCTCCCCACTATTAAATTTATTTATTTTTTAAAAAAAGGGATTCCTGATTGATCTTGGAACTATCACACTGTCCTGCCAAAGCTGACTTTGACTACAAAGCTTAAACTACTGCCAATTCCCCCAACAATAACTAAATTTGTTTTTACATCAAATTGCCGCTGGGGAAATGTGAACTCAAGAGTGTTGCACTCCCTGCTATCAGTAACTTGAGCAACAAACCAACAGCATGAGAGAAATGCAAACATGCCCTCAGTGCACAAGGTCATAAAAGCTGCCTTATCTGTTAGACTAGCAGCACACAAAGCATTGATTGCTTCCCTGTGTGTATAACACCCTTCTTTTTTACAAGAGAGCCACTTTGAGTCATAGCTTCCTGGTCTCTCTTCCCACCCCTGTGAACATTGCCACAGCTGCTGTTGCTCCTTCCATACATTCCTTTTGCCTAGATGAAGGCAAGTGAGGGACCAACTCTGGGAGCTTAGAATTTCTAGCTTATTATTCCTATCTTTGAAACCTCTTCAGCACTGCTTGTCTAGGAAAACACAGACTTGTACAATTTCTGCAGGGGAGCATCTAATTTACAACTAATTAGTAAACTTACTCTGTGTCAAATTTATTCTGCAGCTCTAGCGTACCCCAAAGACAATAACAATTTTCCTTTATTAAAAGAGAGAGGGAGAGAATATGTCTCTTTGTCTCATCTGCTTTGAATCTCTTCAAGACTCACTACATTGCTTAAAGACCTTGCTAAATAACTTGTCATACAAGCGGCTTTTCACAAAAAAGGAGGCCACATGAAAACACTTCTGCATGGCAACTGCTCCACAGAGCAACCCATTTTTGTTTCTCTCTGTACCCACTTGCAGAGTTGCCCCATTATGGAAACAAACCCACCCACATACACCAGTCACCAGCAGAGACATTTGGCAGCAAACTAGAAGTAAATTGCACTGTGGGTGCTGACCGGAGCATTGAGCACGCACAAAACATCTTGCCATGTAGGGCAGCCAAACAGCCCATGCAGCCCAAGCAGCTTCTAGAAGAGATGCTGCTCGTCTTCTCAATTCGCTGACATGCCATCATTTTTTCTGTTGCCATTGATTGTGTTTTCTTCACACTGCTCCTAAGCTCCTCTCTCCTCTGGACCTCCTCCAAAACCTACATTGTTCCTTTTCCAAAAATACTTGATGGGCTGGCCAAGTTCTTTGTACCATTTTCTCTGTGTGATATCCAGCGGACTAGCTAATGCCTCATAAGTAGTTCTGCTATGCCCAGGGCAAAGTATTGAGTCCTTCTCTCCTGTGGCAGCAGAAAGGGAGGAAGGAAGGAAGGAATTTAAGCTGGGAGCACCCATCTAGCTTGTACTAGTCTTGACCCAAATACGTCTGTTTACTCATTAGAAATTATTGTGGTACCAGAGGGGTGAGAGCAGGGAGAGCATTTTCCCCCCTCAACTTCCTGACTGCACCCCCAGCCATTATTCCCCCAAAGATCGCACAACCCTCCCACTTGTGCATCACCAAAAGGAGAGGAAACGCATCACTGACTGCATAACATTTAGCACACAGAATTATAGAACTGGAAGGGACCCCAAGAGTCATCTAGTCCAACCCCTGTAATGCGGGGATCTCAACTAAAGCATCGATGACAGATGGCCATCCAAACTCTGCTTAAAAACCTCCAGTGAAGGAGAGTCCACCACCTTCGAGGGAGACCGTTCCACAGTGGAGCAGCTCTTATGCTTACAATTGTGCTCTTCAGCCTTGGATTACCAGAAGTTTTATTGCAGCTACCATCATCCCCAGCCAGCTTAGTTGAAAATTAAGGGTAAAGGGAGCTGTGATCTACCCTATGGTTGAAGAACACCATGCACAAACAGAAATATCAGTGCTGTTTCTCCATGCAAAGAGGTGCTGAACTCACAATGAACGCTCCCTTGTTTACTTATAATGGCAATGGCACCCGCCTGAGAGGAACTGAGTTCTGGCTGAAAAAAGTCTGGTTATTATAATTCAAATGGAAATACATTTACACTGAAATAAGTTCCGCTGAGTTTGGTAGAGCTTACTTCCGTGTAGGATAGAAGCCTTAAGTCCAGCCATTTATATCCTGCTCAATTCCATCCCATTTGCTAGAGAGGTGATTCCTCATTAGCTAAGTACTGCAGGCCTCCTGTTTTCTTAAAAAGCCATGTCATGGACCTCCTAATTTTGTAAATTTTGTTATCTCTATGGTAGTTTTTGTTATGTTAATGGTGTCACAGAGCCCCTGGGTGGGTTACATGGACCCTCTGGGGTCTGTGGACCACCTATTCAGAACCACTGTGCTAAAGCATTTGATTTAGAAGCAAAATATTTCAAAGGTAAAACACTGTATGGTATCATTGACCTGCTACTGTTACAACTATGGACATGATACCCAGTGACATAATTGCTCCAAATAATCGTCCTCTTCCTGGATCAATAATGGCTAGTAAATGTGCTAGCATACACACACAAACATAATGTGTAGTTATAAAGCACACACATTCTATGGTTATAAAGCACACCAATTAAGTATACCATTTTTGAGTGAATGGCTATTTTCCTTTTTTTGTTTCTCTCTGCCTTTGAAATATTTATGATTTTTTTAAAACACAAACATTATTTTATGACCTACAGTACTTTCTTTCTCTGAATTGGTGTGCCCTGGAATTTTGCATAAATAAACTCTGTTTAAAAAAGCTTAAGGCAACTTGTGTGCTGGGGAGAGAGGGCTTTGCTTAATTTTTGTTTTGAGGCTTGCCATTTGCTTTGACATATCGTAGAAAATAAGTTTCATCCGACATACCTAAGTGCAAATTAGAGCAACGGCAGCACCTACAAAGACTCCCCTGAACCATTCAAGAAAGGAAAACAATGATACGAACAGGGAGCTGGCTCAAAAGACCTCTCCAGATAAGCCAAAGAGATACAAGATGACAACTACAAAGTATGCAGCCTGTACAGTGAAGGTTAAATATGGGCTCCCATTGCCATTATTTATCCCCCGAAACAGCTGGGAAACTTCTGAAGTAGTTAATATATCACAGGAGTAGAGGAAGCGAGACTGACTGTATAAACATACCTCAGGGCTTGCTACTGTTCCCATTAACTGCCTGTCTCAGTAAAGGCCTGCTATTAGATAGATTCCTGCTGCATTCATACTGATTGAACACTGCAGGCAGGGCAAAGAATTAGAGTGAGACACGTCTTTAAAGACTGTTCAGAAGAGGTTTTGAGGGGAGGGGGAAGGGAGGAATATAATGTAGGTGGCAATTTTATGAAGAGCCACATGTGGTTATACCAATCCCATGTCCCAGTGTATGTCAGCAACTGTACTGATAAGACTATCTGGACACTTCTTTTGTGTGTGCAGATAAAAGGGTAACATGAGATTCCGAGATATACGAGTTGCGCTGAAATGTGCAGGTCACCCTGCCGGCTTCAGGTTGAACCCATGAAGGTCAACACAATGCGTATCATTTGTGAAGAAGGATTTTATTTCAGAAATACAGGAGCTGAACTCCTACAAAATCTCCCAGAGGTGAACAAATGGCAGTGAAGAGTGCAAAGTGAATGAAAATTCATCACAGAGTTTTGAAGGCAATAGAAACTATTCAGGCAGGATTCTGCTGCTTGAATAAGAAGGCAGCTTTGAAGCATTTTTGACTAAAAGAGAACATTATGTGCACTGCTAACTCATGCCTAGAATGGCAAATATATAAAACTGAAATTATAAAACTGCCTATTTTTAGACAACAATATCTTAGGGTCCTTTTCAGTCATGCAATGGGAACAACAAAAGTTTTATTATTGTTCCTTATTTACTATTGATTCATTTCAAATAAATTGGCAACAAAAAGCCCTTCAAATCCCCCCAGTACTGAAGAAGTGTGGATCAACATGCTAGGAGAACTATTTGCATGGTGATTCCCTGAGCATGTGATTCCATTACCCTCTGTTCTGCAACCATGCTAAGTTGTTTTTAGATCAGCCAGAAGGCAATGCGGAGTACATGTGACTTCCCCAATGATATACAATGTCAGTATTTCCCAGGCCAGCTTGATCTGGGTTGCTCAGGACAATTTTTGAAAAGATTTGTAAAAGATCTGTCACATTCCAGAAGGGAAACTGTGTTTGACGGCTACTGAAAAGAAAAAGAGTCCTGTATGTCACCTTGAAATTTAACAAATGCATCAGGTGGCTTTCAGGTGGGAAAGGACAGAGCCTATTTTATCAGCTGCACGAGGTGCTCACCTAATTATGTATAGATATTAATATGCACACCCTGAGCACAGAAAGAAGAAGAAGTATTTGGGAAGATTTCAGTGTCATGCTCTTCTGATTGTTCCATCAGTCAGGACCGGCCCACCCATGAGGCAATCCTGCCTCAGGTGTCAGGATCCATAGGGGCAGCAGATCTCAATGTAGATAATGATTCCCCCCTTGTTTTTGATGTAGATCTTCACTCACTCTTCTTCCCTGGTGGGGAGGAGAGCACCATTTTGTGGTTCGCCTCAGGTGACAAAATGTCTTGGACGGGCCCTGCCATCAACACAAGCATTTTGGCTTGGCAGACAGAACAATCCCTCTTCCGTCTCCCTGCACTGTTGCAGAGATTCTTCCTACTCCTCCAGATCATTTTTTGTGGTGCGGGGAAAGGAGGGGGGGGGAAGACTTCTTGCGCCAGTGGAAGTTTCAGCTGACCAGATTCATTATTTGAATCCCACCCTATGTGTACATACCATTTTTGGAAGCCAAGTTCAGAAGGCCAAGCAACACAAAAGATGAAGCAAAACATTTGCTCAGATTCTGAAGTTTTTTTGCTTATGCTTGCAGCTAACAAAAGTATTGTGATGGGTGACATATGCAGGTCATGTCCTAACCAGATGATGACAAATCAACCTAAACTAAAAATGTCATGTAGAGTTGTCATACTTTGGAATGAACCTTAATATGTGTATGTGGTGGAAAAGTCAAGGAAATGATGCATAAGGGCTACTGTGAAATAGGATGAAGATCATGGCTTTGTTCTATATTATATGGAAACTTCCACTTTCTCTCAGTTTCTTCCAAAGACATTTGAGACAGGTATTGTGCCATGCTATAGCATGTAGCTAAATAAATAATGAAAGAGTAAGGTCATTAATCAATTTTTGAAAGTACAAAATTCAGAAAAAAAGATTTCATAAGGAAAGAAGGTGTACAAGAAAAAGTGGAAGATGAGTGAGAACATGCTGGGAAAGCCTCAGTTGTCTTTGAAGAAGAATTTCCTGGACAACAGACTACAGGGTGGTCTACCTGTTTCATGGTGAAGCTTTGCCTTGGACTGAGTGGAAAAGGTTCAAGATTCACTTCCACCTAAAAATTAAAGCAGCAGCCATCTCCCCTAGCTGAAGGTGCAAGGTTTGATTAGTCGTATCCCCTATTGTGCTTGAAGCATTCATTTTGAACTGTATGGTAGCCCTGTGGTCTGAATTTATGTTCCTGAGTATACAGCCGGTATAAGTCTTATAAACCCTAACCCTGACCTAGGTGAATGCTTACAGTAGGTGTAAGCATTTATTTATTTTTAAGCTCCGTTGACAAAACAAGAGGTGTGCTACAACAGGACAAATAAATGCAGATTCCAAGCTGTTAGGAGTGTTTGACACCAACACTTGACTGCTTTTGTTAGATTCAGTATTCATTTTGTGACACACCCACTGCTATCTACTGAAATGCTAAGGTTGTGATTTTCTTACTCATATTTTTTTTTTAATCTATAGTACATATATACTCAGAATTTCTTACCTTGATTTTGACCTCATATTTTCAAAGGATTGTCACCTACCAACGTTGTTTCGTTTTGTTATTAGCCAAAAGAATGAGCAGCAGTTTTAACAGCAGTGGTTGGTTCACTGTAAACTACAATCCTAGCAGAATACCTAAAATTCCACAGTTGGAGGCAGTGATGCTTCTGAATACCAGCTGCTGCAAACTACAGGTGGCGAGAGGGCTCTTGAGCTCAAGTTCTGCTCCCTGGTTCCCCACAGACCTCTGGCTAGACCTTTGGAGAACAGGATGCTGCCCTAGGTGGGCCACTGGCCTGATCCAGCAGGCTCTTCTTATGTCCTTATATAAATCCTAGAAGTTTCTAAAAATTCCTGAACACTGTATAATTCTGTAAAGCTTCAGCTGACAAACAGAATGTCAAAGTACAGTCAGACCTCGGGTTACAGACGCTCCAGGTTGCATTTTTTTGGGTTTCGGACCGCCGAAACATGGAAGTACCAGAACGGGTTACTTCCAGGTTTCAGCATTTGCGCATGTGCAGAAGCACTAAGTCACGCTTTGCGCATGCGCAGATGCGCCGAATCACAACCCACGCGTGCACAGATGCACCACTGCGGGTTGCGGAAACTGCGGGTTGCGAACGTGCATCCCACACAGATCCCGTTCGCAACCCGAGCGTCGACTGTAAACGGAAAGTTGCCATGCGTCCACAGGCAATACGCTCACTACAATGTTGCCACTTTAAGGAACCCTATACAGTGCAAATTTCAGTACAAAGAAACTTCACAATTAGGGTATGTCAAACAGATGCCTTTGATATAAAAAGTATGGTGATAATTATACAGTATAAGCAAAAAAAAAAAAGTTTTACTGTTCAGAGATCTTTCTCTCTTTTAGATGAAGAAATGCAGCATCTGCCACTGAAATAATGCGCCAATTATTGAAGCATATAATGTATCCTCTTGGGAACAGTGAGACTGCTTTATTTATTCTTAGCTAACTGTGAAGATAAACAAACTTCACTAAAAGCAGTATTTACAAAATTCCATCTACTTAGAAAGCTCATATATCAGTGGGATTTTCTACAACGTCACTAACAGCATTTGAAAACACTGAAATCATATGTCCTACCCAAAAAGTATAAAACCGGTCCTGTGAAAATGGGGCCTATCTTCTGCTGCTTTCTTGGGGACAGGCAAGATTTCTCTGACATTTATGAGAATGAGTTATTGCTTACCTCTATTAACCTTTTTTGGGACACGGGTGGTGCTGTGGGTTAAACCACAGAGCCTAGGACTTGCCGATCAGAAGGTCGGCGGTTCGAATCCCCGCGATGGGGTGAGCTCCCGTTGCTTGGTCCCTGCTCCTGCCAACCTAGCAGTTCAAAAGCACGTCAAAGTGCAAGTAGATAAAGAGGTACCTCTCCGGCGGGAAGGTAAATGGTGTTTCCGTGCGCTGCTCTGGTTTGCCAGAAGTGGCTTAGTCATGCTGGCCACATGATCCGGAAGCTGTATGCCGGCTCCCTCGGCCAATAAAGCGAGATGAGTGCCGCAATCCCAGAGTCGGTCACGACTGGACCTAATGGTCAGGGGTCCCTTTACCTTTACCTTTATTAACCTTTTAAGGCTGTCAAAGTCCCCTCCCTCTGCTTGCTTTTTTAAAACTGAGATGGCACAAGGCTCTCTCTGCAGCTCCTGGCTGGCTACCTAGAATGCCTTAGTGGAGTTTCTACTTGCCTAACATGATGGTTGAAAAGGAAACTTTTGAAATGTTCAGCTCATTTAGGGTATATGAAACTGAAAACCACCATTGCAGCAGCAAAAGGATAAATGGAGATGAGGGTAGATATGATTGGGGGTGAGGGGAGGGATCCTTGAGAGAGATAAGGGAGTGCAGTTGTTAGAGGTTTAGGCCCACTCTCACCCAAATCAGAGCTCTACTCATCCTCTGAACAGTCCTGAAATCTGGTCTTAGAGACCTTGTTCCCAGTAACCCTCTGCTTGAGTCAACTCTCATAAGAATGCAGATAAGGATCAAATGATGAAATAGTGATTCTTCATACAAAAAAATAGTAGCAGAGCACTTAGAAAATTAGGTATCAGGGAGAAGGTTTTCAAAAACCTAGGCTTTTCCATGACATTCTGGAGAACCGGGCCATTGTTTCCGGAGTTTCTATCATTTGGAATTTCTACTCAATGGAGTATTGAGGAGAGGACCAGCTCAGTACATTTTGGCAGCTGAGGCAAACTGCAAAATGGCGCTCCCCTTCCCTGCCAGGGAAGAAGAGGTGAGTGATGATCTACATCAGGAACAAGGAGGGAATAAAGATCTGCATCAAGAGCTCCTGGCCTTGTAGATCCTGATGACCTAGGCCAGAGATGTTCAACCTTTTTGAGTCCATGGCTCCCTTAACCAACTACATTCTTTCTGAAGCACCCCTATGGGGCTCAGGAGCCCAGTTATGTCACCCCTTGCCTGCAGAGCTGGCAGCTTTCCACCCTTTTTCAAACACCCTCCCTTGCGGAGTGTGCTCTCAGCCTCCTCTCCTCTCCTTGGGAGGGAGTCCTCTGTGCAGTCACTGGTCTCTGAGCTGCCCCCCTTGCCCCCAAAGAGAGGTGCCTCTTCACACTGCCCCACAGAGGCCTGGGGCTTGTCTGCCCATTCCCAACAGCAAAGGCTGGTGGACTAGCTGGCTGGGCTTCCTCACCTGCTTGCTTGCTTGCTTACTCAAGGCCACCTCAGCTCCTGGCAACCAGCACCCCCTGACCAGCTCCAGAGGCACCATTCACCCACGGAGCTTGTAGCCAGGGCTGCTGCAATAAACAGCTGCACAAGACTTTGGGAGGCAGAGATGCGAGAGGGCATCAGAGGAGGAAGGGAAGGAAAGAGGGACAGAGGCCAATGTTGCCCATGGCACCCCTGCCCTAGGCAGTCACTTCACTTTGCCTCATGGGTGGGTCAGACCTGATTAAGGGCTTCATAGGTTATTTATGTTCCTCACAAACATGTGTTATTGTTACACATTCCACCAGGAGGGCATTATCTACAAGCTGTCTTTCTTAGGCTCCATGATCACTGCAGATGGTGACAGCAGTCACGAAATTAAAAGACGCCTGCTTCTTGGGAGAAAAGCAATGACAAACCTAGACAGCATCTTGAAAAGCAGAGGCATCACCTTGCCAACAAAGGTCTGTATAGTTAAAGCTATGGTTTTCCCAGTAGTGATGTATGGAAGTGAGAGCTGGACCATAAAGAAGGCTGATCGCCGAAGAATTGATGCTTTTGAATTATGGTGCTGGAGGAGACTCTTGAGAGTCCCATGGACTGCAAGAAGATCAAACCTCTCCATTCTGAAGGAAATCAGCCCTGAGTGCTCACTGGAAGGACAGATCCTGAAGCTGAGGCTCCAATACTTTGGCCACCTCATGAGAAGAGAAGACTCCCTGGAAAAGACCCTGATGTTGGGAAAGATGGAGGGCACAAGGACAGAGGATGAGATGGTTGGACAGTGTTCTCGAAGCTACCAACATGAGTCTGACCAAACTGTGGGAGGCAGTGGAAGTCAGGAGTGCCTGGTGTGCTCTGGTCCAGGGAGTCACAAAGAGTCGGACACGACTAAACAACAACAACAACAAGCTGTCTTCAGTTTTTTATTATGAGCCCAACATCAGGCAACTGACTTTCTTCTTTGGCTCACCATTTCTATTTTCAGGTTTTCCACCAGCTCTGGTGGTGACTCTTAGCCAACATACAAAAACGTCTTATCCCATGCCACATCCTACCCACTTTCTCAAATTGCCATGTAAGGGAGCTGAGGAGCTAACTGATAACTCATCACTGGCGGGTGGTGAGGATGGCCTTCTCCTGTTGAAGATTCATTTTGAAAGTGAATTTGGAATGTC
Organism: Podarcis erhardii; assembly: GCF_964252035.2. Taxonomy (NCBI): domain Eukaryota; kingdom Metazoa; phylum Chordata; class Lepidosauria; order Squamata; family Lacertidae; genus Podarcis; species Podarcis erhardii. The sequence goes on along the minus strand of NC_138497.1, from coordinate 137,943,893 downwards.
TGGGCACTTTTGTTTAGTGAAGCATGCTTTTAGATGCTCCCTGATGTCTTGGTCCTGTGAAAGGTATGTGAGCAGACTTTCTCAGCAACTTAAATGAACTGACCTAGTGCTTACTGCCAAGAGAGAGAGTCTCTCATAAGAAATCACTTAGACCACATGGAAAACTGTAATTAGCATGTAGCATAACAATTGTATCACAAGCAAAGCAGACAAAAGACAAGGAGTGAGAGGGGCAAACATGCTGAAGTCTTTGAGAGTCTTGCCTTTTATAGCAATGGCAGGATAATCTTGCTTTGAATGGCTAGAGTCCCTTTGCCAGTACTGATGCGTTAATTGTATTTCTATACATACATAAACTGCACTTGTGCACTGATGAGACGAGCCAGAGAATAAGCATGAAGGCCAGAAGTGTGCTAACTGGTTTATAAAATAGCTAAATCATTGCAAGATGTTTGTCCCAAGGACCTTATATTGTTAGGACTATAAAGAGCACTTTGTTTTATGGCAAGGAAAATTTCTAGAGGGATATTGGCGATGTTATGTAGGGTTGTGTTTCCTCGGGGACTCAGAGGCAATTTGCTTTATGGAATGGATGGAAGGACTTTGAACAATGTAATTTACCCTGTCTGTTTTTAATGCCTCTTGTTTAAAGGAATGTGTTCTTTCTAAAACAGTGAAAAATGCAGAATAAATACCCATAGAGTAGTGACAAAAAAGGAGGGAAACACTGAAGGCTTGAATGTCAAAAGACCTGAATCATAACATCTCGGTTAGAGAATAGGGTCTGCTTTGTTCTCAATACACATACACCCTCGCTTGCCAAGTGCCATCACTGCCCAGGACACAGAAGGCAGATGGGGCTGCACTCTCTCCTCCTTATATTGTCTGAATCCTTCATCCCCAAGGAGCCAGCAAAGGTTCCTTGTGGCTTGTCACAGAGGTGTACAAAAGTATGCATGACTGGGGAAAGTGGATAGAGAAAAGTTTTTTTCCCTCTCTCATAATACATAAGAACTAAACAACAACAACAACAACAACAATAATAATACATAAGAACATAATACATACATAATAGTATGATAGACAGCCAAGACAGAGGCTTGACAACCATATGTCAGGAGTGCTCTGATGGTGTTTCCTGCTTGGCAGGGGGTTGGACTCGATGGCCCTTGGGGTCTCTTCCAACTCTATGATTCTATGATTCTATAAGGTGAATGCTGGAGGATTCAAGACATACAAAATAATGGACTTCTCCACACAGTGAATAGTAAAATTTTGGAATTCACTCCCTCAAGAAGCTACCGACTTGGATGGCCTAAAATGAGGAATAGACCAATTCATGTCTTCTCACCACAAGGGTCATTTTCCAGTTCCACTGTTGGACACAGTCTGCCTCTGTGTGCCAGTTGCTGGGGAGAATGCTGTTGTGCTCAGGGCCTGCTTCCGGGCTTCCAAGAATGGCCACTATGAGAACAAAATGCTGGCGGAGGGGCCTCCCTCACAGCAAGTCTTATGTTCTTGCAGTGCTGTTGCATCTGATGCTACTATAAGTGGGATGGAATTCACTCTGACCCTCTACTGGCAGAAGTACCAGCCACAGATTCCATGGTTGTTACAAATCACAAATGAAAGCTCTGCATTTCCTCATTTTGTGCATGAAGAAGTCTGGAAGGCACAGGGAGCATATCTGCAACCCAGTTTGCTGTTGAATCTGAAATCTGCTTCTGCCTCTGTCCTCTGCATGCTCATTGAGGCCGGCAGTGTGGGCACCTTGACTGTGAATGTCTCCTCCCTTCTCACTTACCCCTCCCACTCCTGCCCATCATCTGGACAGGCAGTAATAAGCTACACTCTTATTATGTGCTCCTCAAATGTGCGATTTTCATGCAATTCTGGACATTCCTGCTTATTGGGGCCAATTCTTATATTCCACAGCACTATAAAGGCATATCCCAAATATATTTTCTTCTTCTTCCATTTTAATGTACCAGTTGGCTGGTGAGTACAGGCAGAGCTTATGAATGGAGAGGGAAATGAAAGGGCCTAGATAAAAATTTTCAACTATATTAACATTTTCCTTATATTTACTTCATACAGGGGCTATTTCACTTTATGTAATTACAGGCTTCAGTAGCTTCAAGGAAATCAAATCTGTTACCAGCTCCAGCAGGAACCTTCAGAAAGTCAGTCCAATAAATTGAAAACATATATAATTTTTATTCTCTGTTTTTGTTTTTTAAGAAAAAAATGCTTGAACCCCATGAGTTTAATTATAGAGTTACTATAAAGAAAATATGTATACCAACAAAAGTTTATGAAATGGACCTCCATGAATTATATGAATTCCTGAACAAAGGTAACACCTCTCAAACAGAAATATATTAAACTGTTATGCAAAAGAAAAGAGACAGAGAATGTCAGGTTCTAGTTTATGTACCTTTTGTGACATTTCACAAACCCTCCATGCCTCGATTTTCATTCCAAAAACCTGTTACTATAATTAGGGTCACTCTTTTTAATAATTTCAGTATAAGAAGTGCTTTACAGTTCTTTTCTCAGAGTAGCTTTGGATGCCATATCACAAAAAAGAGCAAGGTCGGGGATGGGAAATGGCACACACATAAGATTCGCAATCTTCACATCATCACCTTTGCTGCATTAGCCACACATCCATAGAAAAATGGTATGCAAACATAAAATTGCAGCAGTCAACATTATTTAGTGCTGGCATTTCTTCCCAATCTTTCTAAAGAAACAGAAGTGGCTTGCAAATAAACAATAACAATCAAACAGTAATAAATATCTACCAATTGAATCCTATGGGGAGGCACTCCAGATGCTCTCTCCTGATCTTTCCACCAGTGCCAGCATTTCAACCCCTCTTCTCCCCCCGTGCACTGTTCTGGAGGCTTCTCCTGGCACACACAAACCCTAGCCGGTTTCAGGGGGTGTGCGCAGGGAGGAGGGGGGACCCATTGTGCAAGGGAAGCTATTTCACAGGGCAGTTGAATCCCACCCATGGAGGAAAGCTTTTGTCCGCCACAGGGCAGAGAGGAAGCTCTGTGGGTGGAGCAGGAGGTCAGCCCATGGTCATCCTTCTTGCTGCTGCAGAAACTTCTGTGGCAGCCCTCCAAAAACTGCTCTGAGCTCAGGCCCTGGTCAAGTCTGGTACCAGTTTTTTATGTTTATTATACCATCAGGCTGCAGAGCAGAGGGGGGAGAGAGAAGCAGGGGGCCATTCCATTGGCTTTGCTTAAGACAGCAGCTGCCTTTGGCTCTCCCTCAATTCCTAGCAGTGGCCATTCTGTCAGATTGCAAGAGAGGGGCAGATGCGAACGAACAGGGCAGTAGCATCACCCCTGTTAAGAGGCTACGGGCTCCTCTTCTCCCTGAATACTTTTCATTCCATCTCAGCAGGTCATTATAAGAACTCAGTAACTAGCGGCTTTGTGTGCTTTCCTCCCTCTTCCCACCCCACCTCCAGTTTTCTTTCGTGTTGTGTTTTTTAGGCAGGCTGGGTCTGATGTTGTTGCTGCTGCTGCTGACTTCTATACTGCTTTTCGGCAAAAGAATGGGGTAAAAAAATTGCTTTCAATAAATAAAAATATTAAGAATTGGCAAATTGGCAAGCCTAGTGTGGCAACAGGGCTTCAGAACACCAACACTAGTGAATGGGGCCTAAATATCCTTGTTTTGTTTCTCCAAGATCATTTCTGGACCTTCTGTATGTACTTTACAAGAAACTGCTGAATGTAAAGTGGGACTAGGAAGCACTAGCCTGGAGACCAAATCATTGCCATTGTGCATTTTCTGTATATCTGAAGCTCCCTCAGCTCCAAGCAAGCACTGCATTGATTCAGCCATATAACTCCAATTTGCAAGGTCAAGATAAATAGAAAGTGCACTTGAAAGAAACAGAACATATCCAAGTTGAATTCCAAAGAAGGCAGTAAGTTGTCGCTCACAATGCTAGACGTAGCCATGTGTGCTACTGAAATCATCTCTGCCCATCCTATTTGACTGCAGGCTTTCAATTTTTGGTAGGTGCCTGCCCGTAGTCTCTTTTCTGAACTGTTCCAACCCAGCATTTCTTTCCCTAACCCTCCATTCGCAGTTCCATCTGATTTACTGATCTATTACCCATTTATATTAGGAACTTCTTCAGGGTGAAATTGAAGCTTGTCTCCATGAGAGGCAATAAAAAGCAACACAGTCAAGAATCACTGTAAGGTGATATTTTACTCCTTTAGCCCATTAAACAATAGATAAAACACTAGAGAAGTGAAATCACAGCAGTGATGTGATCTAAAAAAAATCACAAAAAACCTTATATCCTTCTATTGTGGAGGAAAAGGCAACAGGGGGGGGAGGGGCCCCATTCCTTTCCTTACTCACAACCTCTTGCAGCTTCTCTTGCCTTTTTGTGACAGAAGGCCCACCCACACTTCCATTTATCCTGTGTTTGCAAGTGATTTCAAGTTATGGGTCCAAGGGTTGTTTCTTACTATCTTGCTTCTTTCCCTCAAAAACCCAATTGATGTTTGTTTTGATTCAGCGGTAAAAAGCAGGTTTTCCTGAGGAAAGTGGCAGGACAAAAAGAAAAAACCTCTCAGACCCATGACTTGAAATCACGGGACAAACGGAAGTGTGGATGGCCCTTTACTGTGGGGTGTGTTTGGTCCCAGCTCCATTCCTTCCACAGTTCTGGAGTGGCAACCTCACCCTCCAGCCCAGGGTAGCCAATATGTTGCTTGACTACAACTCCCATCAGCCCCAGACAGCATGATCAAGAGCCATGGATGATGGGAGCTGTAGTCCAATCATACTGCAGGTATCTGGTTGCCTGAAACCAAAATTTTCCGGCTTCCAAGCTTCCATTCATTCCAAATCACATCCACTGGAACACTCTTGGCCCTACACCATCTGTGCTTGCAAGTCCTATTGTATTAAATATATTTTAACAGTGGTTTAGCTAAATTGATTCTGAAGCCAGTTAGAAATCATCTCCAGAATACAGAGGCCTTTTCTATCATCCTATCAGTCACAGTCCAAACTGTGTTATTCCAAGACAACAACATGAGATAGCACAGAAGGAGACGCGCACACACACACACACACACACACACACACTTTCTGCCTTTTTCTCTCCTCCTTTTAGACAAATATTGGGGGGAAAGGGATAGGTTACATGTCTGGAATATTTCAGATATGTACTATATAGCTGAGCTGTAAAAGGAGAAGTTTCTGATGGAACTGACCTTTTTGCTCCTTTCCTCCGCCTTCCTCCTGGAAACTTTTGCCACCAGTCAGATACGCAGCATTTATGTTTCGTGACTGACAATTATCTCATAATGAAAAACAAGTCACAATTAATAAAGCTCAAAACTAATACCTGCTAAATTCATTTAATGATTTAATGAACTAGGGGAGAGCGTTATGGTGGGGGGCGGGGCAGAATAGAAATTTAAGAGCAAAGGGATTCCATTTCCAGTTAGAACTTAAAATCATTCTTGAGTCTTCGTTGAGGCTCCAAAAGCAGGGGCTTCATATTTTAATTCCCTACTTTTACAAAGGAACACCTCAAAGCCCAGCAAAGATCCATCTAGGGTTGAATTGTTGACCTTTTGGTTGCAGTGGCTCACCTGGTGGGCTGAGGGAAATCACATTTGAAGCCTTGTTGTTCTGGATCCATTATGCCTGCGTATGCAGACACATAGTCAGCATTAAGTCGTGTGTGTGCCTATCGCATGCAGGGAGAACTATCACGATAGGCACACACGCTACTTAATACTGACTATGTGTGTACATATGCAGGCATAACAGACCCAGAATACAGATAGGTAGCCGTGTTGGTCTGCCATAGTCAAAACAAAACAAATTCCTTCCAGTAGCACCTTAAAGACCAACTAAGTCAGTTCTTGGTATGAGCTTTCGTGTGCATGCATTCTTCAGATACACTCATGTGTGCATGCACACGAAAGCTCATACCAAGAACTGACTTAGTTGGTCTTTAAGGTGCTACTGGAAGGAATTTGTTTTGTTTAGACCCAGAATAGCAAGTCTTCAATTATGGGATCAAATGTGTGCCCCCGTTTCTCCTAATTGCACCCACCTTCCCCTCCATACAACTGAGCCAAGCAGAAACGAAAACGACAAGCCTTCCAGCCTCTTTTTCTTCTCTGCAGGAGGGAGGAGGCAGTGTGGTGCCAGGTGTCTTCCCTGAAGCTGGCAGGGAAGAAGGAGCCATCTGGCTACCACAGTTTCTTACTCGGCTTACAAGGCCAGCCAAAAATTGTAAATCCCTGTGTATTTTGGGGTTTTCAAATATTTGCACCAATAATTATTTAACTGGCTTCCCCCTGTAGCCCAACCTAAGAATATTTTATTTAAAGGGCAGGTGTGGTTGCAAACTCAGGGTGGAAGCAGATCTGGGTGTTATGGGAGAGGGGCATCCCATGGACTGCCATTAGGCTATGCTATTCCACACACAGACTCCTAAGAGGAAGCAACTCAATAACTCAACAGTGGTGCCCCTGAAGAAGGCTGTATTTCACTGTGTGTTAACCACAACTAATCCCTTTTGAAGTCTAACAGCTTTAGAAATAACTTTGTACGAAGCCCAGAATCCTGTTGTGCTGCTAAAGGTTTAGTTTTTTTGAGATCCAAAACCAATCCTTGAATGAGTGTGATTTCAATAGTTTTGGCTCACTTTTTAAATATGGTTTGCCTGTAGAAGTTACTCTGCAAATCAAACAGAGGCCCTTTAAAAATAATAATAAACTTAAAATTTTATAGTGGTTCTCACAAGAAAGCTGCCCAGATATGCTGATGTAGAAATAAAAAACAGAGCTGTTGTTTTGGTAAGAAGATCTTAATATTCCATTCACACCTTGTAATGCTTGGGCCAAATGATAAGAAGCACAAGGCAGGAAAACTTCCAAAGCTCATCTAGTCCATCGCCTTCCCTAAGGCAATAACCTCTGTACAATGATAACAGACTCATAATTATCTTAAAGCAGAGATTTTTTTGGGGGGGGGGGACCAATCCATATGAGAAAGCCACAGATGGTACTGCAGAAGGAAAATAAGCAAAACAAACTTTAGCAAAGAGTATAATACTGAAGTATAGCCATCGCAGGCCTCTCTACATGTTGCTGAACTACAACTGCCATCACTGCCAATGGCCAGAGATTATGGGAGTTGTAGTTCAGCAATATCTGGAGTGCAAAAGGCTCCACATCCCTCTGGACCTAGAAGAATAGGAGGCTGCTTCCTCTACCCGCTTGCATAGTACCACCTTGGGACCTGATAAAAGCCTGCATGCCCCGCCCCCCAACGAACCTGCTGGTAGAAAGGTAGCTATTTGTTTGTTTTTAAATAGAACGTGTTTTATTTATAATTTTTATAATTTATGCAAAATACAATTACATAAAATGATAGGAACACAATGAAATATTGTTGAAGCAGAAAAACATAGAATCATAGAATCCTGGAGCTGGAAGGGACCCCGAGGGCTATCTTTCGAGTGCAACCCCCTGCAATGTAGGAATCTCAGCTAAAGCATCCATGACTGATGGCCATCCAACCTCTGCTTAGAAACCTCCAAGGAAGGAGAGTCCAGAACCTCCCGAGGGAGATCAACCATCCATGTAAACAACACTTATTTGACCCCAATTATTTCACAAGGAGAGGGAAACCTCCAGATACAGTCCAAAAGTGCACAGGGAGTTCTGTAATATGGGATAATTTTAAAAAGCAAGTGGTCCTCACTGAACCTGGTTCAAAAAGATCTTGTCATCTGGATGAGCCCTGGCTGACTAGATAAAACACTATAGCCCCCCACACTCTTACCTGGGAGTAAGGCCCACTGAACTCAGTGTGGCTTTCTTCTGAGTATATACTTAGTTATTTACTAGATGCAAGTCAGCAGCATCAGATGACCCCACTCAGTTAGGATTTCACCCAGCGCCTTGCAGAGCCGGGGTGACGCTGCCGATGGGCCAAGTTTGCCTGTGCCTGCTTTACAGGTACTAGTGCTTACAAAAACCTTCTGCAGAAGCTCCAGAATCGTATTTAGAAATGAATATTCTTTTGATTAAATTTCTAGCAGTGCTGGCCTTTCCATTAGGCTGAGTGAGGTGGCCACCTCAGGTGGCAGCTGCTGGGTGGGAAGTGGCAGGGTCAGGGTCATCTGTAGCGTATGTGGTGCCGGGGTGCAAAGATCCGCCCAGCGCCCCAATTTTTTTGGGGGGGCAGCTCAAAGTTGTTGAGCTTTTAAGGAGGCGAACAGCGAAAACTGCTAACATGGAGAAAAAAAACCAAGCAGCAGCAATAATTCCGTCTTTCCGTTTTTGCGATCATGCGAAAATGAAAGACATCACTAGGGGGCACCGCCGGATATGTTGATTCTGGAGGTCTTCTGCAAAAGAGAATGGAAATGACCCATCGACCGCAATCACCCGGGTGTTGTGGTTAAGAGCTTAGGTGGCTTCAGCGCCCCCCCAGAATTCAGCGCCTGGGTGCACTGCACCCCTTGCATCCCCGGGTAAAGACGGCCCCGGGCAGAGTGTGTGAGGGCACAGCTATGCCTGCCGCACATTCAACCCTGCTGCACCTAAGGTAGCCTGTTACTCTCTTAACTGATGGAGAGAAGCCAGCACAGAAGTAAAATTCAAAGGCCAGTTTGGTTGGCTTCCAAGTGTGGGATTGGGTGTGTGCATGTGCCATCTGGTCACTCATCCCAGGCACCAAATGTCTTCAACCAGCCCTGATTCCTAGGTAGAGAACAAAGTCATGGCTGTGCCCCTGTGTCTGTCAGAACTCTGGCTCAAGTATATGTTGCACATGTAGTTGTCAGGTAGAAAAGCACCTTCTGTTTTAAGCACAAGCTGAAACAAATCTTTCTGAAAATTATGTTCAGAATTTCTGGTCAGCTGGCACAGAAAAAAAAAAAAGTCTCATAAAGGCCTTGCTGAATTCCCTTGTAAAACAATATTTTCAAATTTATTCTCCTTTTCTTTTTAATAAAAAGCTATCTTGCATTCCCCCAAAATCAAATTTAAATATACAACAATAAAACAGGCATTAGTCTCCCTGTCAAAAATTGCAATCATATCTTCCTCAGGTGAAACATACAGAGCCTGCCCTAAGGCTAGAGTGAGCAAGGCTACAGTTGCCCATAATGTTCAGCAGGAAAGTCAGGAGAAATTTATCTATGGTGACACAATCTATATTGCACTGGCAAAAGCACACAGCAGAGCCACTCAGAATATTTTAGATAATGCCTTGATGTAATTGATAGCATTAAAGCCGTACGTCTCTTTCACTATTCTGGTACAATGATGGGGGAAATGCCAATAAGATTACCTGCCTCGTCGTTCATCTTGGATAGAAGCAGGAGAGCTCTTGCAAGCAAACCCATTCACACACATATGCAGAGTGCTATGATGGAGATTCGCATTTAAACCTCTCTCTCCTCTCAGTCAAGTGCCTCGGTCAAGTGCTGTGATGGGGCAATTTCTCCATGCAGCATCAGGGTGGTGAGGAAATCGCTGTCTCTGCCCTTCAGAGATCTGCTGCTGAAGGATGCTGAGGAAGGCGGGGGGCTGGGGGGCCAGTTAAAAGGGCTTTGTGGGCCAGACACATCCAATGTGTCCACTCTATGGTTTCCTATAGCATTCCATGTATATTGCTGTATATTACCTTAAAAATACTCTGAAAAAAACAAATACAGTAATCCCTCATCTTACATGGGGGTTTGGTTCCAAAGATTCCAGGTTTACATGAAAATTGTGTACAGTCAAGTTCTTGGAGCCACCACTTGGCTAGTGGGTTAGGGGGAGAAAGAGAGTGTCCCCAGCAGTCTCAGAGTCTGTATGCTGAGTGGGCTTTGCCCAGCAAGCAGGCAAAGTGCTTAAAATCTCTTTTTGCACTGGGTAACCCCATGCAAAAAGAGTTTTTAAGCTTTCCATCTTGCTTGGGACATAACTTGAGCAATTTCAACCAGCCCATCTTCAACCATCTTCAAATCAACTGCTACTAAGATGAGGGATTACTGTAAAGAAAAAAGATGAAGTATAATTTTCTACATAGAAAAGGGCAAGGAAACCCAAGCACACACAAGTACGTGAGAGTTGTTGTGATGATGACAGCTTCTCATATTAAATATCTTTGGTAGTGGGGCTGAGCTAAATGTACTGGACTGACACAGTACTTGTTGGTTGGCAAGGGGAAAAGAAAACATAGAAAGAATTCCCTGGATGCCAAGATCCAGGTTTGGGAGAAGTATTTTTTGGTAAAACATGGAAAGATAGGCTGTTAGACCTTTAAAATATGACCTTGTCAGTTTCAAAACTTCCCTCTTCCCCTAGCATAGAAAAAGACCACACGTTTGGTATGTTTAAAATTGTTTACTTACAAACTCTCTAAAGATTAAATTCATGTGCTTTCCCATACAGCAGCCAGAAAACACAGGCAGTACAATTTGGCTCAGTGGTGGTATAGCCATGCAGTCTGAACTGGAGCAACAAACTCAGATCTTCCCACATTGAGCTTCTCAGGTAGACTGAAGGGGAACAAAGGCCTTTCTTCCCAAGGTGAGGGGGAGTGACCTAGCTTACGCTATGGCATTAACCCCTTGATGCATAAATTAGACTTAAGCATATTGGTTATATCACAGTACAGTGGTACCTCAGGTTACAGATGCTTCAGGTTATAGACACTTCAGGTTACAGACTCCGCTAACTCAGAACTAGTACCTTGGGTTAAGAACTTTGCTTCAGGATGAGAACAGAAATCGCGTAGCGGCAGTGCAGTGGCAGCAGGAGGCCCCCTTAGCTAAAGTGGTACCTCAGGTTAAGAACAGTTTCAGGTTAAGAACGGACCTCCAGAATGAATTAAGTTCTTAACCCGAGGTACCACTGAACTAGCCCAAGCTTAGTGTTTACTCAGAAGTAAGTCCTGCTAAATTAAATGGAACTCATAGGCACTCACTCTTGCCCATTCTTATTGATGTGAAAATCACACATCCCCTTAAACTCTCTAAATGTACAATGCAACAGAAAGTGAAAATATCAATGAAAATAGGAAGGAATGTTTGATGCATGAGTGCTATCATGACAATGTTATATTACTAGGCACCTTTATATCAAACGACATGTGCAGTAGATCGAACAATATTTTATTACTTGCCTCTTCAGAGCTTTCTATTTCTGAGCATTTGATAAAATTCTGAATGCCTCAGCTTTTCAAGGGGAACAAAAATATGCCAAGGTGCCTTTACTTCTAAAGGCAGTGACTCTCAGCTAGGCTAGCAATCTGGGGAAAATGTCACAGTATGTTCAAGCAGCAAAGCGATTTCCCCTTCCCCTTTCCCCAACATTGTGTAAACGTGTGTGACGAGAACAGCAAGGTTTTGCTCCAGAGGTTGACACTTAATGCAATTGTGGAACTCTGATCTCCAGGGAACAAAAGATGCAAACTGCTATTGTCCCAAAGGAGCATAAAGGAGCTCTTTCAGCTGTAGCTAATGTCAGTCAGCTCAGGGAGCAAGTCCCAAGCGCATTGCTAAAGTGGGTGTCCTTGCCAAACAACATGCTACTATGTACTGCTAGTAAATGAGTTGACTGGGTCAGTCTCCCTTTGAAAATGCTTCATCTTAGAATGAAAGCCACCAGGTGCATTTTTACAGCTCTTTGAAATGGAATACCAGCTACTGAAGATTTGCGTGTTCAGGCCCAGAGAACTCCCTCCTAAATAAAGACACATTTGACTCAAATTTTAGTTTTGGTTTTTGGCAGAATTTAGGCCACAACTTTACTGATTACAGAAAAGTGAGTGCTTGCATAGGCTCTGGTTCAACTAGCTCCCTAACCCCTTGCAGGTTCCAGAGCCCCGTTCGCAACCTGAAAAGAACACAATCCACATCTGCACACACACGGGTCGCAATTCGCCGTTTCTGTGCATGCGCGTGACGTCATTTTGCTTGTCTGCGCATGCGCGAACGGTGAAACCCGGAAGTAACCCTTTCCAGTACTTCCGGATCGCCGCGGGACACAACCTGAAAGCGCACAACCTGAAGCAAACGTAACATGAGGTATGACTGTACATGATTTTTTCCAGGTTTAGCAAAAGAGCTTGTTTTCATCATGATGGTGCATGCATAGCACATCCCTATCAATCTCATCAGATATGCATGTATTAGAAGCCTCTGAATGTGCAAATGTGTAGCAAAACAGACACAGGCTCTGTTCTACTCATGGTGATGTACTTACACTCTTATATGAAAAGTGTTGATGCATTCATCACAGCTAGAAAAATCTAACAAATAAAGAGATGCTGGCTATCCTGAACTTTAGATTTATATTAATAAAATCTTGGAGAGATGAATATTCTCCCCATATTAGCTATAAAATACACAAAGTTCACAAACATTTATAACAAATCCATCAAGAAAATACAACTAAGAGACTGTATTGAAAAAGTGCTCATCCAACAGTGCCATAAAAATTGCCAGAATTTATACTACAGAATGTTCCCAAATAACAACAAAAATTGTGGTTAAACTGGGATGTCTTAAAGCTGTTCTGCTGGAGAAAGCATTCCACAAACAGAATGAGCGGGGGCAGAGGGGAAACATTCTCACATGGCCACTCCCTGACCTCTGGGGGAGGGGATGACACAGATAAAGTCTCTGATGAAGACCACATGCATTCATACCAATAGCAAATATTTATTACACTCTTTCTCCCTGTTTTTCCATGCACTGAGGCATTTTTTTCACAGAACATCCAGTTCTGCCCTGAATATTTGAATAGCAGCTTCCTGCTCTCTCATTTAATCTCCATGGGGTTTTTTTTTTGTTTGTTTGTTTAATGTGGAGACAAAGCCCACAAAGCTCATTCAGGTAACAGGTAAGACAGTTCAACAAATGAGTTTGAGCCGTGGGTGCAGCTTCCCCGAGACATGAAGCACAGAGACACACCAGGTACCCTCAATGCTACTCCATTAGTGCATCTAGTCCTCCACCCAGGAGGGCGAGAATGTGTTTCTATCACATTGTTTTGCACATAGCAGGAGCTTGGCAGAAGGTTTGTGGCATACAATAGATTTCAAGCACTTTCGGTGCTGCTAATTGTAATTTTCCAATGCATCCTGTCCAAAAGATTGGACAAAGAAAGAGCTTATGCAACTTATCATTAGCTTCATGGATCAATATCGTTTAGGAAATACAAAACAACTCTAGTTGTTTAAAGACAAGAAGTACCAGGAGGTGTCCCCTCCTTTTGTTGACAGCAAATCCCAGTATTGATCTGTCTACAGTGTAACTGCAAAATTTGCAGAAAGCAGGTGGACCTGCTGAGAATATAAATAGAGCCACTCTTCTTGCTTGGCTCTGTGTAAGGTCCCTGCAAGCTCCCCCTGGGTAAGGCAGCCTGTATCCTAACTAAATGATACATTCATCTGGTAGCAGAAGAATATAAAGAACTGACAAACTAGAACCAATTTTTCCAAAAGATATTTTCTCCTGTTATTCTCCGAGAATATCTTCTTTTAAATTCTCCCAGCTGAATTCCCTCAAACTCTCTGTGCCTTGACTGATTTTGAAGCAGATAGCATATAGGACTATATATGAAGGTAGAGTACAGTCCATTGTATTTAGTGATCTCTAAAATAAGCAGTAGAATTCTGAAAGCATATGAATTAAGATTTATAGAGTATAGACTCAAGCTAAACAGTGTTTGCATTATTCACCCCCACAATAACCTTGAGTGGCAAGTCACAGTAACCTGACCAGCATCTCAGCTCTCATTGCCAAAAGCCTACTCACTGAGTCCCAGTGACTAAGCTCATATCAGAACCCAGGTCTCACAGATTAAAGTCAGAGCTTTATTCACTAGGAAACATAAGGCCAATGTGGAATTTCTTTCCACACAATCAGAAGATTTGATTCCATTCATTTTTTGGCTTAACTAGGACCTTGGAGTTTCTTGCACACTAGAGGACTTAAATTATCAGAGTACAGCATGAAAGGTTGTATTATCACATTTAGTGAACTTGTGAACGGGCCATTGCTCTTGCCCTGTAAAGCTTACCTTTGATCTCTGCAGACCATCCACTCTTACCATTTCATGGCTCTTTCACTTCTGCTTATAATTATTACTTCATGACCTGGACAAAGCTGGTTTCAAAGCTCATGCCACATGCAAAAGGCTAGCAGCCTTGAATGTGCCACACGTTTATTTATCCATTTATTTTTCGCTGCAGTCAGTTATCTCAGGTACCTCTCTGTAGAGCAGATAGAAGTCAGTATAGAGGGGGCTCGTATTTTCCCCAGAAAGCTCACTCCCAGTCTCTCTTTCTCTAGGGATAATCTTACACTGTAAATAATATCCAAAGAGGCCAAGTGTAATTTAAAATAATATGTTCTGTTCTATCAAATGAATTATATACTAAACAACTAAGGAGGGAGAAGCACACAGGAAAAAATTGGTCAGAAAAGATTAACGGGAAAGATTGCCAATCCGAGAATGTGAAAAACCCTCACCATTTGCTGCCTTCGTTTTCCCACAGAATAAGAGAATCCATTTAGAAAACTGGTCCTATTTATTGTATTTATTGTTGTTGTACAGCCCTATGACATTTAGCTATGTCCTAGCAGTCTACAAATAGCTTAAATAAAGATTCCACATCCCTCAAGCATCCACTGGGCACTCCTGTGACCAGCTCAGCACATGGCAGCACAATTAAAAGTCCATCTGGGGTGTGGTTGTGACACAGGATGCTGGCTTGCATTGAAATTTGCCCTGAGCCGGCTGCCTTTCCCACCACACAATCAGAAGCCTTCATCAGACACCATGTTAATTAGATTACAAACACGTTTTCCTGAGAGGATTAAGGTAAACAAAAACCCTTCTAGAGGCAAAGCAGAAAATAAAATAAAAAAGCTTGCTCCTCTCATTTCCCAAGTGCTGTTAGATTTTTCTAACGTTCATCTGTTTACTCCTCCAATGATGGAACTGGAGTTTTGTTTTTCTTTCGATAGCAGCACAGCCTCTGTTATTCTCAGGTGACAATAGGACATGACGGTATTTGGAGGTCAGTCAACGTGGGAGTAATCAATGTTTGCATTAGTTCCCATCAGATGGCATCTCAGACATTTATTTTATTTTTTGCAGCTATGGACAAGCATCAGCACTGTCACAATGCATGCCATCCAAAATCCTGACAATTACACTGTGGGATATGAGCCAATCATAAGCACTGGTAGGAAAAGGAAACGTCTGCATTGATTGCTAAAGGAAGCATTGTTTACCATTCCCAGCAAGGAAGGTATAAATGGTACTTGCTCCCCCAATAACCACCACCGATCCGCTCCTACTATTTGAAGGTATGTATTGACCAAAAACACAATGAAACTGCACTGCTGTTTCTTATTGTGGATGAAGAGGAAAGTGTCCAAAACAGGCAAAGAAAATTGGCATGCCCTATAGTGAAAGCTGGGTAAAAGCGGGTGGCTCTGTGGTCTAAACCGCGGAGCCTCTTGAGCTTGCTGATCAGAAGGTTGACGGTTCAAATCCCCGCGACAGGGTGAGCTCCCATTGCTTGGTCCCTGCTCCTGCCAACCTAGCAATTCAAAAACACGTCAAAAGTGCAAGTAGATAAATAGGTACCGCTGCGGCGGGAAGGTAAACGGCGTTTCCGTGTGCTGCTCTGGTTTGCTAGAAGTGGCTTAGTCATGCTGTATGCCGGCTCCCTTGGCCAGTAAAGCGAGATGAGCGCCGCAACCCCAGAGTTGTCCGTGACTGGACCTAAGGGTCAGGGGTCCCTTTACCTATAGTGAAGGCTACAATTGCTCATGGATCTCCTAGTCAGGAGTCACCTGATGAGTCCCGTCAGTGGAAGCCTGAACAAGGACTTCTGGTTGTGCAGTGTAGCTTCCCCCTTCACTTTCCCCACACACCCCCCAATGGCTCTGGGGGGGGGCTGGTAGAACCCTCAGAATAGTGCATGGGTGAAAGAGAGGGGAGACTGCTTGTGCTGATGGATAATCAGAAGAATACCATGTTGTCTCTCCCCACCCCAGTCTCAAAACTTCTGTGCTCTAGCAACAGAGTATTTCCAAGAACATCAAAAGAACCTTCATGGATCAGATTGTGAGTCAATTTACCCCAGTATCTTGTTTCAAAAAGTGGTCAGACAGATGTGTCTGAAACGTCCAGACAACCTAGGAATCTGCACACAACACGAGAGAGAAATGTAAGAACACATATGCATATATTGACAGAAAAGGCAATGAATATTGCAGCATAGGAGTGAACAAATGTGAATCTTTAAATTCTCACATTCTGGATCTAAACCACAATTTTTCCCCTCAGAGAATATGCACAATGCTTTTCAATCAGCTCACGGTGCATAGAATGATCAAGCTAATAAAAACGACTTTAAGGGTGCATTAAATTTGGGTTTGGGATGGCTCTTGTATTTGCAGCATAAATGCTAATAAAATTATAAATCTGCTATTAACTTTTTATTTCCTTACCAAGTGATGAAGATTTTTAATGGGTGCTTTAAAAAGGCGCATATGACTAACTAGAAAGGTACAAGAGCATCAGTGAAATAAGAATAAGCCTATATGCTGCTGGGATTATCCGTCTGTCTTTCATGGGGCCTCTTCAAGGTGGACGAGGATTGATGTATAGCAAAGGAAGGTTAGTGTGTGGGGGGGGAGGGAATACTTTAATTTAAATGACAACTGAAGCATTTCCTCAACAGATTATACTCTAGGGACAACACTTAATACGTAGTGTTAACTTTATAATAATTTCATGTCAGTGATACAGCAAAGCTTACTCATTAGGATCATACAGCTTGTTCAATGTAAGTTAATATACTATGTTATGCTTTGCTCTCAAACTAAAAAAAAAAGAGTGTGTATGTAATTGCCGCCCATGGAATGGATATCAGATGGATAACCCTTTCAGACATTAAGGTTTGTGCATTTTATTATATGCAATTAAAAACATATTTCAGTCTTGTGCATGAAATAATGGCAATTAAAGAATTACGGTTTCTGGTTTGGAATGGAGCTTCTTTAGCTCACAGTATCTCACTTTAAAATAACACTTACTAGAAATCATAGGAAATAATCAATGATGCTATATTTCCAATTTTCAAAAATATTCTTCCTCAAAAGACTGTCCCACTTTCTTAACTCAAATACCGAGTCAAGGTGCTTCATCTGGTTTATGCTCAGTTGTTTGATTGCACAGATGGCAGCCTTTTTCACTGTTGCAGCAGCTGTCTCCTCTCTCTTCTGGAGAGGCACCAGAGCTCACCACAGCCTGAATCTGGAAGCCTCCAGAGCTGGGAGTCCAGGGACTGTGCACCTTCATATATGCTATCTTCTATCTGCAAACTGAATTTTCTCCCACACTGAACAAAACTTCCTGGGCACAAAAGTTAGCACATCCAGGAGATGGATACTACCCTAATCATTTATCTGATGCACTATTTTTTCTATACAGCAGGAGTTGGGGAACCTCAGTCCTGGGCATTGTGTATGTGTCACATGCTGCTCTTCAGGCCTCTCTATCAAGCCCCCAAGACTCTCCTCAGTCCAAATCCCCATATCTGTGTCACACCTGCCCTCTTTTGCCTCTGGCCTTGCTCAGTATATAGGGATGCAGGCAGTGCTGTGGTCTAAACCACTGAGCCTATTGGGCTTGCTGATCAGAAGGTCGGCAGTTCAAATCCCCACGACGGGGTGAGCTCCCGTTGCTCGGTCCCTGCTCCTGACAACCTAGCAGTTTGAAAGCACCCCAAAGATGCAAGTAAATAAATAGGTACCACACCGGCAGGAAGGTAAATGGCATTTCCATGCTCTGCTCTGGTTTCGGTGTTCCATTGCACCAGAAGTGGCTTAGTCGTGCTGGCCACGTGAGCCGGAAAAACTGTCTGCGGACAAATGCTGCACCGCAACCCCAGAGTCATCTGCGATTGGACTTAACTGTCCTTTACCTTTACCTTTTCAGTCCTTTTTGTAATGTGGAGGGGCACTGAATATGCCATCCCCTAGCTGTATCTTCCAGGGTTCTTCATTGCACAGAGAGCCTCCATATGTAGAACCAGTTCCAAGTCGCAAAAATTATGCTAGGACATGGGAAAGCCAGCACGAGACACATGAAAATGGGGGTTGGGGCTACCAATGGGACTCTGCCTCTCATTGTGCTGTTTCTTCACATTTGTAACACCCAAAGAGGGTCATACTTTGGCAATCCTGAAGGAGAAGAGTATTTTGCAATTGAGAGTCATACTGATATGACAACTGTATTGTTGTTAAAGCTCATGGCCAAACAAATATTGATTGGCTTGTGCACTTGAGAAATATGAATGGCCCTGAAGCTCAGATTTGTACGTGGTTTGTAAATTTAAGAAGGTATGTATGCTTGGCCAATCTTTGGCCATGATTGCAACAGGCCATGAGAGTGGAGGCAGTTTCTTAGGCATGGTGGACCCCCAAAGCGAGAGCCACTTTATCCACCCAGCAGACTCATGTGGTGAAGCTGCCCTAGACTGTGCAACCTGACGCCACAGGTGTGGGTTCAAAGGTTTGAATGCTCTCCCTTTCTAGAAGATTAACAAAAGCACTTAGCATGTCAAACAGAAGGGGTAAGCTTGGGATATACTATTTCTCTATCTGCAGAGAGTTTGATGTGTTTTTCCCCTTGTGGGGAAAAAAAGAAGTCAAGTCCTGAAGCACTTACCCCAGGGGAAAGTTTACCACTAGATACAGCTTTTACAAATTGGCACCTAGCACAAAGAAAAACATACTTTGTAGCCAATACTGTATTCTTTAAAATATATACTGTATTCTGCAAATAGGCATTGCAACAGATCAATGCATTACTACAAATGTTTAAAATATAAAGCTCTACATCTTAGCAGGACTACAGGGGTGCATTAAGCATAAACTTTAATTCAGGTTATATCTCTGTCTGTTCGCAGAAGTTTACAGCTCTTTTGTCTTTCTGATTTGTCTTACTGGCAGGGCAAAAGAAGTCACTTGTGTGTAACATGGGCTTTATCATCACTCAAGAGAAAACAAGCAGTTTCCATGAGAGTGCTAATGCCTTCACCAGTTATCCAAGGTTTCAGATCTCTCACTCTGGGGTTCATGCACAGAATGCAGATTAAAATATAACACACTAGTTGCTCAGCTTGTTTTTAATCACAAATGCATAGTCTTTGTTCCATTGGCATCTTCTTAGAACGTCCACGGAAGACCACAGTTGGCAAGACTTAAAAAACATAATCTAGTAACTGCATTTCTTAATGAGACTGACAGAAGTTTGGATAGATAATTTGCTCTAAAAAAGTGTCTTTAGGTAAAATAGGGGGAAATCAGATGAAATTCAGTTTTTCCAAAATAACCCATGATTTAATTATTTTTTGTCCACATATATAACTATAACTATAACCTTCTGACATTACCTTCCAAAACACATATTTGTCCAGGAGGAAACAACACATTTCTGGTAAGTGAATCTCCAAAGTAAAACGAGCTTTGTTCCACTCACTCACAGAATGGCTAGAGAAGTATCAAGATGTTTACATTGGAAAATTAGTCATATAGTGTACATGGCCCTGCACTGCCATTTGCATTGTGAAGCAATAAGAGCACCATAAACCTTGTTTTTAGATTTCTAAAAATGGTTATGGTCAATTTATCTTACGCAAACTCTCTTATTTTAACTAATTTAAATGAATGAATGGGAGAAGGTTGCAACCCATCTTAGTGGGAGTCTGGAGGCAGTACTTCCCATTAAATGAATTGGAAGGTAGCTATGTTCAGTTTAATGAGCTTTTATAAGAGAACTATGTCCCATATAAAGGAATCCCAGAGAAAAACAAAGCCCAAAACAATAACTGTAAGGTTTTATAAAAACAACAACAGAAGCACACATTGTATTTCACTGCTTCACTATGAAAATATAAGTTCATGCTCATACTGTGTCCCACATCCCCAACTTTCGTTAGTATAGATCAGACAGTACCTCAGCCTGGATCCACTCCCATATATATGGCAGAGAGTACACCCCAGGTAGTGTGGTTGCTGACCTTGAGCCAGACATCCTGGAGAGTGAAGTCAAATGGGCCTTAGAAAGCACTGCAAATAACAAGGCCAGTGGAGTGATGGTATTCCAGCTGAACTATTTAAAATTTTAAAAGATGATGCTGTTAAGGTGCTACACTCAGTATGCCAGCAAGTTTAGAAAACTCAGCAGTGGCCAGAGGATTGGAGAAGATCAGTCTACATCCCAATCCAAAAGAAGGGCAGTGCCAAAGAACGCTCCAACTACCGCACAATTGCACTCATTTCACATGCTAGCAAGGAAGGCTCAAGCAGTATGTGGACTGAGAACTCCCAGAAGTGCAAGCTGGATTTCGAAGGGGCAGAGGAACCAGAGACCAAATTGCAAACATGCGCTGGATTATGGAGAAAGCTAGAGAGTTCCAGAAAGACATCTACTTCTGCTTCATTTGACTATGCAAAAGCCTTTGACTGTGTCGACCAACTAAAATGTAAAAGGTAAAGGTAAAGGTACCCCTGCCCGTACGGGCCAGTCTTGACAGACTCTAGGGTTGTGCACTCATCTCACTCTAGAGGCCGGGAGCCAGCACTGTCCACAGACACTTCCGGGTCACATGGCCAGCGTGACGTAGCTGCTCTGGCGAGCCAGCGCAGCGCACAGAAACGCCGTTTACCTTCCCGCTAGTAAGCGGTCCCTATTTATCTACTTGCACCCGGGGGTGCTTTCGAACTGCTAGGTTGGCAGGTGCTGGGACCGAGCAACGGGAGCGCACCCCACCGCGGGGATTCAAACCGCCGACCATGCGATCGGCAAGTCCTAGGCGCTGAGGTTTTACCCACAGCGCCACCCGCATCCCAACTAAAAATGAGGAACACCCAAATAATTGGTTTAGATTTCACAGAACCCCAATGACACATGTCTTCCTTCATTAATAACAAATGTCACAGGTGCTCATAAGGAGATTCCCCACTTCCACTATAGCTGTCCAGCAGAGACAGTCCTTCAAATATTACCCATGGAGCAGTGTTGCAAGCAATCGCACTGAAGCAGCTCCCATACTACAAATGTAACATATCATGGCATTCTGGTAAAAGGAAAAATGTGTAAATAAAAAGTTCCCATGGGAGAAAGGTTGTTTTCTGCTGCTCCAGAGAAGCGGACACGGAGCAATGGTTCCAAACTACAAGAAAGAAGATTCCACCTAAATATTAGGAAGAACTTCCTGACAGTAAGAGCTGTTCGACAGTGGAATTTGCTGCCAAGGAGTGTGGTGGAGTCTCCTTCTTTGGAGGTCTTTAAGCAGAGGCTTGACAACCATATGTCAGGAGTGCTCTGATGGTGTTTCCTGCTTGGCAGGGAGTTGGACTCAATGGCCCTTGTGGTCTCTTCCAACTCTATGATTCTATGATTCTATGATTCTATGAATTAGTGGTGGCTGCTTAATAATCACCATGGACTGTGATGGTGCTAAGAACCAGCAATGTATGTCTGTTTTCATATCAATCAATAATTTTAAGTTAGAGGATTAATTTTAGCATTATCACCTAGCACACTGTGGTTGCCAAGTGTGGTTATATTATGCCACAGATGCAAGGAACAAGTTACTGAGCAAAAACCCTATCAGCCATTTAAAGGCTAGATGAGGGCTCTGTTTGCATTGCACTATACAATTGCACAACATTTAAAATCCACAAATAGAACTTGGCTCTCCCTTGGCTATCTGCCCTTTCCCCCTCCCTTTCTTTAAATTGATTTATTAATGTCCAGTATTGCTTTGCGGTTTTATCCTTTTAGCAATAATGGATGTAATATATCACAAAAACAAATTTTTAAGAGTACATCATTAGAGTGATGTAGCACTGGTAATAAACCCCCTTCACACTTGGATGAACTTAAATCAGTTTCTCTTTATTGATTTTTGGTCATAACATAATTTTTAAAGTTCAACTCAGTTAATAAAAAAGACTTGCTCTAGTGTTGTGTGTTGTTAGGTTTTCATGTCATTTTTTTTAAGGAAAGGCTGTTATAATACTATTGTATATAGATTTACACATGCATTTTCCTCTGTGCGTTAATCATGATGAGTCATAGTTATATCATATATCTCTTTTCTCAGCCTGCATGTCTTGGTCAGTCTTTATTACCATTGAGCTTGACACGCAATAGATTTGTGTGACTGACTTTCTATCCTGTGAAGATAGTAATTTTCCGTAGGAAGAGACTCAAGAGTGTTGAATAACTCTGCTTCATCCAAGCATACAAGATCCCAATGAATTATGCTATTTGTACCTATTTGCCAATTAATATTAATTACACTTTTATTTTACCCTTTCTACAGAGCACTCAGGATGGCACTGTCATGCATGGGTCATTGGTCAGAAATCAAAGACATGTTTTGCATACAGACAGTCCCAAGTTTAACCGCTGTTTTATTTGACTAAAAAGATCCAAAGGAGCGGAGCTGGGGAAGTCAATTGCCTGACATGTTGGAGAGTCATAGAATCATAGAATCATAGAGTTGGAAGAGACCACAAGGGCCATCGAGTCCAACCCCCTGCCAAGCAGGAAACAAACCAGTCACAACAACAATGCTGGAGTCACCACCAGTCACAACAACAATGCTGAGTTAGATGGACCAATGGGGTCAAATTATGTTCAATTTCATGTACACTACACTACAACCATGCAAGTTACACTGGGCAGAGACAGTGGTCACCTGCTGGGTTTGGGTTCAATGAGCTTCATCTCTCATCAAGGTCCAACTCCAGCATTCTGCTCCCACCATATTCCTTCCCCCAAATCACACTGACTTTCAGCATACATCTGCATGGCAAGCACTGGCGGAGCAAGAGGAGTGCGGGGGGAGCGCACCGCCCCCGGATAGATGTGTAGGATTGTGCTACTTAACTCCATAATTAATTAACCACCTTAATTAATTATCACTGAGAAACAAAGTACATCACTCGGTCTGTGTCGTCCGTTGCACTAAGCCACCTCAGACAAGGATGGGAAACTTTCTTATTGCTGAAGGTCATATTCCCACAGAGATGACTATCCCAATGGTGTGGGGGGTCAGAGGCAAAAATGGGAAGGGCCAGCCCCTTTTCGCTCTCTCTCTCTGACATCCCATTCTCTCCCCTTGAGTCTCCATTTCCCAACCAGCAGGCCAGTGGAAGAGTTCAGATTACTCTTGCTAGAAGCCTAATGTGAGAACTTGCAGAGGACTTTTGAAATTAGTCCAAGGGCTGTGTAAAATCAGGCCAAAGTTCACCCAGGCCTTGGAGTGTGGGAACTAATAGAATTTTAAACTTTTCATTGTTTGAGCAGATGATGCCCATGCCTTATATTAGAAAACTTCCTGAACTCCCCCCAGATTCAAAAGCAGTGTGCCATGCAGCACTGTGCCAGCTGTTCAGGAAAAGTCAAGTCTTCCTGCTCAGTCATATGCATGTTCCTTCTCTAGCAAGTCTCACTGTGTTCAACGGAGCTCGCTACTTAAGAAGCATTTTAGGACTTTAGCCTCAGGTGGGTCACTGAACCAGCTGCACCATCGTTTGTGTAGGGCAGACACAACGTAGAACTATGAAGACAATAAACAATAGTTGCTTCTCTAATTTCTGTATAACAATGACAAGCTGAAATGCAGCTAGTTTCTCTTGGTTTCTCAGATTCTAGAAATACCTTAAATTGTCAACGCAATCAGAAGAAAAACACAAATGCAAACTAGCATATTTTGAATGTCAAGGAGGAAAAAGTATTCCTCATTTTCCTTTGAACTATACATAGATATGTGCCATCATCAGGATAATTCTCTAAACTTTAAGCAGCACATGAGAGAAAATTGCTGCACAGATTTCAGAACATACCCTATAATCTTGCAACATATTTAGAATGGAAAATTAGAACCGTTCTAAACGACCAATTGTGTCAGTGAAAACAGCTTTTCATAGCAAAATGCCAATTTTCTGCTTTTGAAATCTGCCTTTTTTATTTAAAAATGATGCAGGAATAAGAAAATGTCACCTTTTGCATTGTGAGCAACAGCAAAAAATTCTTTTTAACACGCAAGAATTTTACTACTTACAGTTTTTTGTCAGTGATTTAATTTGTATGGGAAGCTTTATAAAAATGGGCATAAGCAGAGTTTAGTAGTTTAGCCAATGCCAAGCAGTGGTGATATTTTCAGGTGGGATTTTGTAATCCCATCAATGTAACTGATTTAAGGGACTGAAGATAGTCCGCATGAGAGACAGTTGCTTGGGAGGGGTTTAAATGTATTTATTATTTACTACATTTCTATACACATTTGCACTGTGTCCTTTGCATCAACTTCTAGTCTACACATTATTAGAGCTTCTCCAGTTATTCTTTAAAACCAATAAAATTATGGAAGTATTCTAAATTTTAATTGTTCTATATTTTAATGAGATGAGCAGGCAGAATTGCGCTTCAGAGTTCCTTAGTGGCTTTCCTTACAGGCCAGGTGCTGGGGGAACACGCGTCTCTCAGGTGCTGTTGGACTACAAACCCTCATCAGACCCTGCCAGCATCTCCAATAGTCAGCAGCTTCTCCGCTTTTCCATTCCTGGACAGTTATTTTAAACATAACAGGGCTGGTGTTTTTGTATGCACTGGGTGGGTGGGGGGGGAGAGAACCAGAGAAATTCCAGGAGGCAAGAGAAGTTCTTTGCCCTGGGGAATAACAAAGGTGAAGCCATTCAGCTTAAAATATCCTCTGCTAAAAATAAATACTGCTTCATTTCAGCCTTTATCTTCCTTAACATCATTTTGGCCATCTAATATCTTGAAATTTGGAAAGGGAGGCATCTGCCTTCACTTTAGGTGCTTTTAAGACATCCATATAGAATGTGTGAGCCAGGCTACAACTCAAAATGGCAGTTCTGAAGAGTGATGTATTTCCAGGCATCCCAAAGCACAACATTCTGGATTTTCTGCTATGCTCCTTTGGCCATTATTTACAACAGCAACTTGTTTTTTAGGGGCAGAAATATGTGGCCAAACATTGGGTTAATACTTTTCCTGTACTAAATCAGAATCTTAAAATAATGAAGCAAGAGTTTTCTTACTTGGGTCAAGAGACTGGCTACGTGGGAAATAATGGGCAATGGGAGGAAACAAGGTCATGGTGGCATTTCTTGTCAGCAGTAAAAACGATAAAGCTAAGGTTGCAGATATAAATAAAAATGAAACAATTACCTTGTATTGTTAGCTCTGCAGGAACAGACAGAAATGGGGGAAGACCAAAACATTAGAGTGTTGAAAAGAAAAGAAAAAGAAAAAATGAATTAGGATATTAAATCTTGCTGTCCTGCTAGGACATTGGAAATGGGCTCTAAGGGAATAATTAAACCCCAATGCTGAATGAAGTGAAAAGCAGCCTCTGTGGCTTAATGCTGCTCTTTAAAGAAGTGTAATGAAAGGTGGCATTGATGAATAGCTGATCTGTTCATGGCTTGAATGAGATGCAAATCCATAATAAAGGTCCCCACCACCATCATATGGAAGCTGGGCATGGTGAATAACAAGGCAGCCCACGATACTGGCAGGGAAGGATCCTGTCTGCGGTTTGGGATTTATGATTTTAAGATTAGCCTAGTAGTGAATTGGAAACACACACTGCCTCTGCAGCCAAATATTCCCATGTTAAATTTGTTTGTTTACTTGCTTGCTTTTATCCCACTCTTCCTCCCAAAGGAGCCCAAAACAGCCACACATCATTCACAATAAAACAACATAATTAAAACACTGCAGAAGTTAAAATAAATCTCAAAAAAGGCAGCTGCTAAACAAACCACCCTTCAATTGCTAACACCTGGGCAACAACAGCATGCTGAGATTTCAAGAAAAGCTAGGCAAAATGTGCACTTCACAAGTGAAGGGGTTCCTCAGCCAGGATGCGACCACAGAACAGACCCTGCCTTGGCCTACCACTCCCAGGCTGCCCCAAACCTCCGGCGGCAGCAGCAGCAGCAGCAGCAGCAGCAGCAAGGTTTTGCGCCCGCCAGTCTCAAGGCCTGAGGGCTGGCTGGTACTTGGGCCCTGAGCCATTTAAGGCTTTGCATGTTAATGCAGAGAATAGGCCACTGTCTACAGGAACCATGAAGCCATGATTCTCTTTTAAATGTTGCTCTCCATCTAGCAACAATCTGTTTAGGTGTTCTCCTGAACAGCTCTGCTTGAATATTAATTGGACACAATAAAGTTTCCAATCTACTGTTCTTCTGCCTAGTTTGAATCACAGAATTGTAGAGCTGGAAGGGACCCCGAGGGTCATCTAGCCCAACCCCCAGCAATGCAGGAATCTCCGCTAAAGCATCCAGGACAGATGACCCTCCAACCTCTGCTTAAAAACCTCCGAAGGAAGGAGGTTCATTGTTGCATCTCATTCAAGTTAAACATTTATAAACTGCATTTTAATAAAAAGTGGAAAAAAGTAAAGATACAAAAACATTTTAAAACTCACATCCCAATATTCCACCACTACAGTGACCAAGATACAGAACCCAGTGTAGGGCATGCTGCCTATAAATCTGTGGGGGTTTTTTTTGGGGGGGGGTATCCATATGCCCACATGGTGGCAATCCCTGCGGAGGTCCCCCCATTAGATGTAAGTCATAGGAATCCCCCACTGCTGAGTTAGCCTTTGGTGTCACTTCCAGCAGGCAGGCCAGAAGTCTTCTTCTGTAGTTCATAAAACTGTGGCCTTATTCATAGAATCATAGAATCATAGAGTTGGAAGAGACCACAAGGGCCATCGAGTCCAACCCCCTGCCAAGCAGGAAATCTAACTCAAGCTGTGTTGTCTCCATTATTCCTATTCAGTCCTCCCTGACCACTGGCCATGCTAACTGGGACTGATGGGAGTTGGAGTCCAAGTACCTCTGGGGGCAACAAGTTCCCCACCCCCGCTGCTACAGGTGCAGCACCTGCCCAATAGTTGTGTCTGTTCCTACCTCAATACAACCTCCCTTGTATCTGCTTTTACAGCTGAAAAGAATGTGTTTTAATCCTCACAACAGATAATTTTTGCTCCGTTGTCAGGCTAAAGCACTGTGAGGTATTGTAAAGCTCCAAAAGATTAAGCTTTCCAACACGCAGCTGACCTGCCTGGATGAAAAATAGCAATAGGCAGTATATGTGCTATTGAAGTCTGCTGAATCCCTTGCATTTAAGAAGGAAGATTTGCTACTGATTGGATTATAATGTAAGTGAGAAATCTTGGGTATTAATGATAAACCACATTATTATGTGTATAGATGAATATGCGGTCATGGGGCACATTAGTTACTAACTTTTAAATGGAGATTATTTTTTCCTAATGAAAAAGAAGAAATAATCCCTTCTGGACGTGCTTCAGTTTTAATACTTTCTGTCTGACAGCTACATCTGTATGCTACTAGTTTTGACATACTGCGAGACATTTACCATTTGTAATGTTTCCTTCGTGGGTATGTCATTACTTTGCTTCATCCAAAAAGGAAAAGAAGGGGGGAATATTAACATTCTACATTAAATAACCAGGAGGAGAACCTACAGAAGTACCAGGAAAACCAATTACAGCTACAATTATACTAGAGCTGTTTGGTTCAGTTTTTGAAATAAATAGTAAGAGGGAAAATTTGCTTCTTTCATAAGACTCAGTTATCAACCATCTATCTTTTTTCAAACCCCTCAAAACGAGGCTTAGATGACTGGTGCATGCACACAGACTGGTGGCAAATACCACATTGCTCAGAAATACCCAACCTCGAATGTTTTCTTTATTCCACAACACAACACAACACCTAATGAAAATTGTAATATTACTAGAGCACTAACCATTCAACAATTAACCATTCATTAAAATATATAAAGAGAAAATTAAGTGGGCATAAAACTTAGCAACAGGTAGATTAATATCCCAAAGTAGCCCTAAAGCAAAGGGCCCACTATCAGCAATAGTAACTAGAAACCCAGCACACCAACTTTTATAACTAGACTCCAATGGACAGAAACCCCCTCCAAGTTATTCAGCCAGCAACTCCCTTATGAAGACTGCTGCGCAGGGATGAATTAGTCTATCAATCTCAGTGTCTCTCATCCCACCCCCCCACCCCAACTTAAGTTCTGTTCACCCTATTTCAAGCTCAATCTGTAATTTTTCTAACCTTAATTAAAGTAGGCACATAATTTTATATGAACTTTAGCTTGCATTTCTCTTTCCGTAGGCATGCTTGCACACTATCTTGCAAGCAAATTTCCTTAATATAATGTTAAAATTCAGAAATGTGGGTTTCAAAGGGGTAGCTGTCATTTGTTAACACTTATTGGTCAGGGAAGTACAAATAAGGTAGCTCCACATTAAAATGCATCTCAATGGGGGGACCTGGTCTCTTTTATTCCAGACGCCAGGTCTACTGCCGCATTTTGCTAATTGGTAGACCTAGCGCCCTAACTTTTTAACAGCTGAGGTGGGACCATGCAGTTTTCACTGAACAAATTTAATTGCATGAATGTCTCCCCCATGTCTACTCCGTCCTGAGCCAGAGAGTGGGGCCATTGACAGGTAGCAAAGCACAGTCTTTCTCTTTCTCTTTCTCAGCTTGTAACCCTCAAAGCCATTTCAAATAGCTTTCTGGACATCAATGGGCTTCTTCCACAAAGACAGAATTGTTTTCCTTGTGCTAAAAAACGAGAGGTGATATCTCTCAGTTTAAACAATTTCAATCTTTAAACTATGGTCTGTTCTCAAGTTGATTTTCTTAGCTACAAGTATAGAAAAAAAAACAATTCATCACTCAAGCAGATATTGCAAAGGGATGCTAAAATACAGGGAAAGTAGAGCCTAGCAGTTACTAGACAGTAAATAAAAATGCATTGTGGTCAGATTGTTCAAAAGTGGTGTGGGTGAATCAATGTCATCGTACCATGATATAAATATTCATGTGACTAGACACTGTGTCTTGAAACTCCATTGTTGATCAATAAAAAAAGTGTGTGTGTGTGTGTGTGTGTAATGGACCTTCATCAGTCTTCTCACTCTCAGGCAGAGATCAAAGAGCATGACCCACAGGCTTGGTAGCCTCCTGAGGTTGAGATGCTTGAGGTGGAGAGAGACAGAGCCTGAGAGCAAAAGAGTGGCAACTGTCTGATCTGGGGTGGAGCAGATGATATCAAAATAAGGGCAGGTGGGGCTTGTTAACCTGGGAAGGTAGCTCATTTAGGAGAGGGAAAACTCTGATCCTAAACCTTCTCTGCCTTTCAGGATTTTTTTGTGAGAAGAAAAGGCTAAAGAGTAAACCCTACACTAATCTGGAACAGAGTCCCTAAGGCAGTTGGATGGCACCTTGTATGTTCCCTTCCAGTAACTTCTACAGCCAAGCTGGTGCCAAATATATTGCTCTGCTTTCCTTTGGGGGGTTGTCGTCTGGGCAGCCCAGGACTTCCATGCACACTACCCAGGACTGAGCCCTGGGAATGTCACCATGGTTTTGCTAACACAGCAAAAAGGCAGCAGTTACAAGTTGCCAGCCTCCATAGCTGCACCAGGAGCTGTGATTCTCCAGTAATTTGACTTCACCCTAGAGGCACACTCCATTGTCTGTCGAGAATGTCACTACTATTAGGAACTGCACTCGGGGGGGGGGGGGGAGCCACAGCTTCCTTAAGCAGGTGCAACCACACCCATCTCCGAATGCCTGAGATGCTTAATGCAAGGGAGCTTTCTTCATGTGCTCCAACCCTTCTAAGGCATAAAGGCAGGAATTGCTCCCAATCACACTTTGAAGCATTATTTCAATTTCATTGCAATAGCACAGTTTTACCCAACTTGATGCCCTCCAAGTGTTGTTGGACTAGAACATCCATCTATCCCAGCCAATGGCTAGGAATGATGGGGGTTGGAGTCCAGCAACACCTTGAGAGCACCAGTGTGGATATCACAGCTCAATAACTTAGCAGCTTAGCAAGTAGTGCTACAAATGTGTGCAGGACAATGACAAAATGAAGAACAAAAGAAGCTTAAAAGTAATACAAATGGATTACATTTATTCCTCTGAATTCTCTGTTTTAAAATCATGGCTCAGTGTCAGTTGTCACCATAGTAGCTGCTGCATCATCATCAGCATCACAGTGGTAGTAGTAATAGTAGCAGTATTAGGTAAGGTAAAGGTACCCCTGACCATTAGGTCCAGTCACAGATGACTCTGGGGTTGCGGCGCTCATCTTGCTCTATAGGTTGAGGGAGCCGGCATTTGTCCACAGACAGCTTCTGGGTCATGTGGCCAGCATGACTAAGCCGCTTCTGGCGAACCAGAGCAGCGCACGGAAACGCCGTTTACATTCCCGCCGGAGCAGTACCTATTTATCTACTTGCACTTAACATGCTTTTGAACTGCTAGGTGGGCAGGAGCAGGAACCGAACAGCGGGAGCTCACCCCATTGCCGGGATTCAAACCGCCAACCTTCTGATAGGCAAGCCCTAGGCTCTGTGGTTTAGACCACAGTGCCACCTGCAGTAGTAGGTACTCTTCCACAAAACTCAGACATTATAATCACATGAAGTGGACCTCTAAAACACTCAACAATTTTTGTAAAATGATAAGACATGTATTTCATGAGATCATTTAAACACACTTAGAACTTAATGATATATTATGGCTTCTGCTTCATGAAGGGCTTGTCCACATTTACTCTTGTCCCACTGTTTTCACCCAGGGAAAAACAGCACTCATTCAGAGCAAACGGCAATTATGGTTTTCTCCAGATGGACATTTGCTCCAATTTATCAGACAAGAGCGTGTTTTTCCTAGGAAAGGAGCAAGACAAGGCAAAACCTCTTGGACCTGTGCCTAGAAAGCACGAGGCAAGTGGGAAAATGCTTGTACCCGTGCTTTCTAGACATGGAACAAGTGAAAATGCAGACGAGCTCCAATAAGTAAATATGGTGTCACCTATGAAGACAAAGGGACCTCTAATAATATGTGCTTGCTGTGAACTAGCTGACATATGTAAATTACTGGAAGGCAAATTTGAAACCAAGAGAAATGGAACGCCTGGTATCTTGCTTAGTTGGATAAACAGCGCATCAAATGTCTGATCCACAATACAAATCAACTACTGGAAACTGGTGATCCGTAGCTAATTATATATTGTGTGCCCTCTCCATTTCTGTTTCTGATCTGGGTTATCAAATGTGCTTTCTTTTACTTATAACAATGATACGTTTATCCTTAAAGTAGCCCCCATCCCAGTATTCTCTATCCTCTAAATAAGGCTTCTCCATCCTTAACTTTGGTAGGTTGTTTGTCAGTCTTTGGGACAAATTTCCTCGACAGCAGGGGCGTCTAACTTGCAGCAGGGGATGCGGGTGGCGCTGTGGGCTAAACCATTGAGCTTCTTGGGCTTGCTGATGGGGAGGTCGGCAGTTCGAATCCCAGCGATGGGGTGAGCTCCCATTACTCTGCCCCAGCTCCTGCCAACCTAGCAGTTCGAAAGCACGCTGTGGCAGGAAGGTAAACAGTGTTTCTGTGCACTCTGGTTTCCGTCACGGTGTCCCGTTGCACCAGAAGCAGTTTAGTCATGCTAGCCACATGACCCAGAAAGCTGTCTGTGGAAAAACGCCGGCTCCATTGGCCTGACAGCTAGATGAGCGCTGCAACCCTATAGTCGCCTTTGACTGGACTTAACAGTCCAGGGGTCCTTTACCCTTACCTTTTTACCCAACTTGCAGCCTTTCAGATGATGCTAGACTACAACTCCCATTACTCCTGTCCAATGGCCCTGTGGGCTGGGGCTAATGGGAGTTGGAGTCCAACAATATCTGGTAGGGCGCAGGGTCCTCAACCCTGCTCTTCGTAAATGAAAGCTGAGCATCACCCCCAAACTATAATTCATTTATTTAATAAAATTTGTACACCACTTGATTGTAAAAAACCTGAACAAAAGTATATCATTATATAGCAATGCCTTTTGTGGCTTGGCTCTAGCATTGCCAGTTATCAGGTATCTTACTTGCCCAACTCCCTCAAGCTCATTGTTATGCAGCCTGTGGAGCAAACAAGGTATTAAAACAAACCAGGTAGTAAGAACTGCCAACTTCTGATGCACCCAAACAAAGCACCACTCGCTTTTACGCCACAGCTCCACCCACTTTGGAAACTCAGAAACTGACAGCCTGTCTTGGTCTCAAGGCGACCCAATGTTTCAGTGGATTTTATTGAATTATCCTAGCATGAAGCTTCCTCTTTCATACACCACCACTTCCATATGACTTTTGTCTTCTGCTTCACCTTCTTCTTGCCTCATGCAGAACACTTAACTTTCCTCCAACTGCCCATCTAAGCTCAATGCCTGTCTGTGTTCTGTACAGAGGCTGCAAGGGCAAGAAGAAACCAGGCAATGGAACTCAGCAGCTGCAAGGGGTCAGTGATTAGAATGAGGAATAAAATGCAGAAAAATTAAAACAATGAAAACTGCTCCATAGATTTTTGAAAGGTCAAAAGAGCAGGCTAGCAAAGGTGGGGAAACATCACTCAAAACTGACATTAATTTAGTCAGGTTTATAATCAATAAATATAGGTTTGTTTTAGACGGACAGCTATATTTTATTACATTATAAATCATTTATTTGCCCTGGGCCTTGTGGATGCTGTGGTTACAGAAATGTTTGCTTTGAAACCTGCATATACGTTTTAGCCAAAGCAAATAATAGTATAGTTGCCGTTGCCCATTTTTACTTGCTTAATTTCTCCAGCACTTAATTTTTTTTCAGAGCAAAGTCTGGAGTCTTGATTATTGATTGAAATTTGGGTCAATTATAAAATTAGCATTTTTTAAAGAATAGATTTCTGAGAAGCGAAAGTTCTTAGAGATGCTTTACCAACTGTTAAGACCTCAGCAGAGAGAGCAGCTCAGAACTATAGGCTACTTTTGTTGTGCTTCCAAACACAGCTCTCCTCATCCCTGGCCACTGGGAATGCTGGCTGGGGCTGATGGCACTTGGAGTTAAAGGCCATCTGGAGGGCCACAGATTAGTCATGTCAGCGTTAGAGAAAGAACAGCTGAGTTCTTGGCTGCCCCTATTATAATGTGTAACAGGTTGATAGCACAATGTAAATAATCACTCAGAGTCAACAGCAAATTTGAAGTATGCATATTACTCTGGTTAACTCCTCAGACATTGTATAATTGGCCTGTGGGCTGTATACACACAATAAAAACTGACAGGTTGGGGGAATATCAGTATCAGGCCACAAGTCATCAATTACACCGCAGTGTTTAGTACTCACAGTATTTCTTATTTTTAATCCCACTCTCCCCTTCTTTTCCCTCTCCCACAAGGAACAGTGAATCAAGAGCATTCCAAAGACAATAAATAATCAAGTCCTCAAAACGAGGACCTGATCCCAGTAACATGCCACTGTGCCCCAGGAAGTACTGAGCACACAGTCAGTTTCTTCACATATCTTGGCCTGGAAACGATGCCTTATGAGGAACGGCTAAGGGAGCTGGGCATGTTTAGCCTGGAGAAGAGGAGGTTAAGGGGTGATATGATAGCCATGTTCAAATATATAAAAGGATGTCACTTAGAGGAGGGAGAAAGGTTGTTTTCTGCTGCTCCAGAGAAGCGGACACAGAGCAATGGTTCCAAACTACAAGAAAGAAGATTCCACCTAAACATTAGGAAAAACTTCCTGACAGTAAGAGCTGTTTGACAGTGGAATTTGCTGCCAAGGAGTGTGGTGGAGTCTCCTTCTTTGGAGGTCTTTAAGCAGAGGCTTGACAACCATATGTCAGGAATGCTCTGATGGTGTTTCCTGCTTGGCAGGGGGTTGGACTCGATGGCCCCTGTGGTCTCTTCCAACTCTATGATTCTATGATTCTATGATCTTTCCAAATCATTCAACATGAAACTGAATTGTTTTTTAATCAAGAAGAAATAAAGCTGCATTTAATGAGCAGACCCGATGACATTTTTAATGGGTCACCGAACTGAATCAGTACCTTCGTCTTTCGGGATTACACAAGGGCAAACAAAGCAGTGACTTTGAAAGTACCAATGATCCCTGGTGGTGAGCAGACCATGCTTTGCTCTGTTATTATTTTGCTTCAGTACAAAACAGCCTTTAAAACAGGGCAGACTAAGTTGACATAAGCTTCTTTAGCACAAGCCAAATATATGATAATCCATATGTGTGTGTGTGTGTTCATGTGCTCTCAACTAAATACAGGTTCCATCCCTCATATTTAACAGTGCAGCCTTATCCTTCAAAACTATTAACATGCAGCTGTGAAGTCACTAAGACCACCTTCTCACAATATCATCTGGCATGGGAGCAACAGTGTTATGAAGATGCCCTTGAAAGTGCTGAGTGGTGTGAGAAAAGCCAGTGCATTAAAATGGAGTGATAAGGTAACTCATTGCACCTTTCTGACCACAAAATCTTGTATATCCCAATGCACATGTGTGTGTATCTTTTGTAACTGATGTGTGATACACACAGGAGCAGACTATGGTAATCTTTTGTAATATAGCACCTAGTGTGAGGCCAAAATTCAGTGCCCCCAAATGAAGCTTCTCAATTTTGCACCTCCTACGTTTGGCATCCTGTAAAGGGAAACTGCTCGCACCACCCTAATTCCAGAGCTGATACAGACCCCTGATATATTAGGGATGGATGGAGCGATTTATTTCTGGTCCTTCTTCCCTTTCTTAAAGGTAAAGGTAAAGGGACCCCTGACAATTAGGTCCAGTCATGACCGACTCTGGGGTTGCGGCGCTCATATCGCTTTACTGGCCGAGGGAGCCGGCGTACAGCTTCCAGGTCATGTGGCCAGCATGACTAAGCCACTTCTGGCGAACCAGAGCAGCGCACGGAAACGCCATTTACCTTCCCGCCAGAGCAGTACCTATTTATCTGCTTGCACTTTGACGTGCTTTGGCGGGAGCAGGGACCGAGCAACAGGAGCTCACTCCGTCGCGGGGATTCAAACCACTGACCTTCTGATCGGCAAGTCCTAGGCTCTGTGGTTTAACCCACAGCACCCCCCGCGTCCCTCTTCCCTTTCTTAGGTCTGTTCAATCCTATTTTTCTATTTGTATCCCCCCCCCAAAAAAAAAATTGCAGGAAAATTAGTGATTAAAATAGTATTTACATTGTTAAGAGGTGGCCTGAGGGCTGCGTTTTTAAAAGGCCTGCTTTTATAGGTAAGAGGTACTTTAACATGAAGTGCTCCTGATGCACCCTCCCATTGGGTATATTTTAACCTCCCCCCACGCATGTTTACCCAATGCCCTTGGGAACGATGGCATGTCATCATGTTCTGTTGCTCCTAGGGACATCTCCAACCCAAAACAGCTGTTTGGTGCTGCTATTGTCTGTGAGTAAGCCTTGGAAAAGGTTTAAGCTTAAGGCAGCTCTCAGAAATCTTTGGAACAGTGGAAGTATTGCAGAAATTGAAGGTTAACTGCATCCTCATTTGCACATTAGTTCAGCAGACACAGCTTTGGAATATGGACCAATCCAGCCTGGTCTATGCCAGGATCCCTCTGGTTGCCATCTTGGCACTTGGGAGCAGATTCTTACGGGTTTTCCTGGTACTTCCTAACTTTCATCAATATTTAAGTTCAGTCCAACCTTTCTTTATTTATCTTGAATCCTTGTGAGCTTTCTCAATAAATTGTTGTAAGCTGACAACTCACTCTGTGCCAGCTGGGACCAGATATCCCATAAAATCTAAAGACACTCTAAAATTGTATTGTACTGTTCATAAGAGGGACACAAGGCTTTCATAACATCCAAACCTGCACTCCCAATGAAGGTTCCAGTTTAGTTATCAGTGATGTGGAAAAGCTGTAACTGAGCAGTGCCACTTCAGATTGCAGGTGGGGGGCTGACATGACTGAATCTCTCCCCATACAAACAAATTCCTTCCATATAGAAAACTATACATCATTCAGAATGACTGAAACCGAGACATCTCCCAGACATGCTAGTTTTATGCGTGTGTGGATTTTTGTGTGTGAAGAAACATTCAATCACGTGAGCCTTCCATTGGCAAGGCTTCCATCTGAGCGGTACGACACAAACACAGATTTACCACCACACTGGAACTAGGTTGATGATTAATGTTTTTAAACCCCCCCCCCCAAATGGACCGTCTAGGCAGGTCTCAGCATTCAGCATTCAGTGAAGGTATATTACATCACCCCACAGACCTTCCAGATTAGCTTTATACACACACACACACACACACACACACACACACACACACACACACTCTGTATGAACTTCTAATAATAAAAATGTGTTTTATTCTAATCCATATCTGGGAATAACATTAGTGTGGTGCAGAGAGTCCTTTAGCTCCTTTTCCTCTCTGTTGTGTCCTCACTGAGGAGGAGAAGATGGTGGGTCTGTGAGTCAGCATTTTGTCTTTCCCAAGGGGGATGACATAGCCATGTGTGGATTTACCAGCTAAGCAGAAAATGAGCTTAGTATCCTGGTTTTTGGTGAAAACTTCAGTTTGATAAGCACAGCATATGCATTAACATACAGAAATTCTCTTTGTTCAGTTGGTGATTTGCCATTTTGCACATCCTAACTTTAAATCAACTTTTGCTTTTTAAAATATATTCCTGCCTATTCATTTGTATGCATGTGTAGATGTATATAAATAATATAAAATGGCTACAATCTCACTAAAATTATGCAATGTAAAGTGACAATCACTTTAGTGGCAACTTAAGTTCAAGCTTAAATCTGTCACAAAATTTAATGGGACTTTAAACTGCTTAACTGGACTGTGTATAACATTTACTTGATACTTACTTTATTTTTAAAAGAGTAAACAAAACTGCACAATGCTATTCATTTCAACAGAACATATGTTCAAGTAGGCAGCTATAAAGGGCCAAACTAGACAAGGTAAGAGGAGAGCTGTCAATGGATTTCCTCTGGTTTTGTTTGTTTGTTTAATTAAATAATTAAATAAGTCATTAGAGGGAGGCAATCAATAGTGCTTTCTTATAAGTTGAACCAGAAGTAAATCCCATTGAATTCAGCTACAAAACCACCAGTAGATCCTGGCTAATGAACTGGGAATCAGTGGAAGACAATCTGTATATTAATTGTATCTAATTAATATGCAACAGAGTATTACATGTACATTATAGCATACGGCAATATTATCCACTTGTGTGATGCGTGCACACCTCTTAGAATCCCAACTTTCCTTTAAAATAGCTAGAAATAATATGACAGAAACAATATTTGGAGTATCATGCTCACATAAAGGTGAGAAACTAAAATCAAAATCCATTAAATGTGTAAAAGATTCTTGCCATTTTGAAGTGAACCTAGCAAGATATTGCAAGGTATTTTTCACGTCTGAGGCTAAGAAATTTGCAGTATTGCTAAATAAGTGCAATATAGCTGCCAACTACAGCTTGGCATCTATACCATGTCCAAGAAAATGATATGCAAATGATGTTAATTACATGCAATTAAAATATCTGAATTAGCTAGCAGCAGCCTTCTTGCATGCCATACATTTCCCCAATGGCCCTGAGCAAGTTGCCAACCCCTGCTGTAACCAAGGCTTGTGCTTAGACATCCCTTATCACATGCAATGTGAGTCTACCGAGGCAGACAAATCCAGACCTGAAAGGATATGGCAACGTTCCACACTATAGTCTGATTGCATTAGGCTGAGCACAGCAAAAGAAATAAATATTTAGACAGGGAAGATGATACCCTGAACACATCAAAGTGTCACTTCTGATAAGTGACAACTGAAAACACCCTCTTCTTCCTCCTCCTCCCTCTGCTCATATGAAACTCAGCACCCCTCACCGTCTCATCCAGATGGTGTGCTGGGAGCTCTCTCTCCCTTTTGTTCCTAGAAAGCTTAAACTCCACACCCAATCTGCCACATTATTTCTACGTCTCTCTCCTCTGATTCATTTATCATTGCCAATGAGTCTATTACAGTGCTTGCTCTCTTTCTCGCAGGTATTTATGATTAAACACACTTGTATGCAGTACTAAATTGGAGTTTTACTTACAGCAATCCAGCAGGTAATTAAGGAACTCAAAACCTAAGCCTGCCTAGGACTTTCTGCACTTAATAAAATGACAAAGCTTTTTATAATGCTTTTTAAAAAATAAAGAAAAAGAAAAAGGCATGATCCTTCTTTTTTCATGTTGTCAGGAAAGCGGGAAGATGCTTGATCACAAACATCACAATCTATGGAATACCAAACAAATTTAAGATGTGATTTCAATTCACAATGTTGCTTTAACAAGAAGGTGAATGCACCAATCTTATGATTGTCCAGGGCATACAAGAGAAAACAACATCTCCTTTTGAATGTTGAAACCGTGGTTAGGATTCAAGCCCTAAGCCCCCAAAACTATTTCTAGGTGCTTGTACTGGGTTTTTATGACCATTCTACCATGTGGATTGGACATTTCATTAACATCACAGATCACAATATTTAGTAAGATGTTAAATGTTTTCTCTCTTAAAAAAAATAAATAATCACATAATTTCTGATCCAATGGATACCATGCCAACAAGCCAGTTTCAGAATATAGCTGGAAATGTTTTCTTTCCGAGCCCAAATACAGAAGTCAGCATGCTCAATTGAAAACCACCTGGAGGCTTCCGTAGCATTCGGCATTCCTACACACCCTTTGCATTACCTCACAGCTTGGTAGTCTTTTCTTGGCACCAGAGTTCTGCTTCTGATACATGTTGGGCTTGGCATGCGTGGTGATGCTGTCTATTCCCAAATAATGAATTGCGTCATTTGGAATACATATCCTCTTCCATTTGTAGCTATTAGATTTGTGCATATTTAAACAGAGCTCAGCCAAAAGTGAGGGAGGCTGAGCCAAAAA
The DNA here is from genome assembly GCF_964252035.2 of Podarcis erhardii. Classification (NCBI taxonomy): domain Eukaryota; kingdom Metazoa; phylum Chordata; class Lepidosauria; order Squamata; family Lacertidae; genus Podarcis; species Podarcis erhardii. The sequence continues at coordinate 137,904,895 of NC_138497.1, read as the reverse complement.
GAGGGGAAATCTGTGGTTCGGAACAATTGTGAACAGCCACAAAAAAGGGGGGCAGAACTAAAAAAAATCATAGAAAACCTTTTTCAGAACAATGTTATTTCCTTGGAAATACCATTTCTAAAATGTTCCAAGGGCAGAAATTTGGCACATCCCTCTTTATGACTGCACTGAGTCCGCATTAGAGTTTTAAAAAGATGAGCAGAAATAAGATCTTCACTCATAACTGGAAACATTGAGATCCAGGCCCACGTCCTGGCAACAGAAATACCAAATTCTGCACTTGACTATGCTTTTGCCTTCTGGACTATGGAACAAGAGCTCTTACAGCTCGGTTATTATTTTGCTGAGAATGATACACTGCAAAATAAAAGCAATTAAAATGATGAGCAGAGAAAGAGAGACCTGTAAATTTATATGTAAGTGCTGTAAAATGAATTACCACCATGCTTGGTACATATCAAATAAGTAAATAACAGAAGTGTTATAGTCCTTTTAAAAAAAACACCAAACTGCTCAGCATTGTTTGTCTGTCAGTAGGAAAACTGCCCCATTTCTCACATAAACTGCTGTTCCGCTATGTCTTTACATGCAGTAGAGAAGTGACAGTTTCGTTCAGGCATGTACTCATCTTCCAGCCACAATATAACAACATTGTCCAGAGCTCCCTACCAGCTTGGGCTTTGAAATACTGGATCCAGGGTCCTGTATCTTTTAGATAAGAGAACACTGGAAACCCAAGGTATTTTGTTACATCTGCTGTATCTGTAAATATATAAAACAGACTCTTCAGGGCAGGCAACATGACTGGTTAGCCTGCACCAGATTCTCAAAGTAGCAGAGTGGACTCCTCTTCAATCTCCAAGGCTGCTTCCAATCTCGCTAGCTCCACAGCTCTGAATTTGTATCCCAATCTAAGCATCCCACAAACTTTTTTTTCCTAAAAAATGTCCAACAGCTGAATGTATTCTCTTCCAAAGGCCGAGGAGACAAACTTTCAGCCACTTAGGAATATTCTCTTGCTAGGCACTGACCTCTCAGTTGCTAGCCAATAGACCAATTCACAGCAATAAACTAATAACCCTACAACAGCAGCTACAGGGGCAATATGTTATAGGGGAAATTGTGTTGGTAACGTGACTGTACAAAGTTCTGCAATAGGTTTCAAAGAGCTAATGTGGTGTGGAATCTATGTATTGCTAAACAGGGTGCTATGAGAATACTCTAGATGTAAAACACCATATTTATAGAGATATGCCTAGCACCTCGACTGTCTACCTTAAGGCACCAGGTAAAAATATTTTGCTTTGCTATGCTTTTCCTGGTTGAATTTGTTACTAGTTTTAATGCTTTTACCATTTGCTTTACTATTGCTGGCCTTATTGTTGTTTTATTGTACTATGTCCTGATTTGTTTGATTTTATGTATTTATATATTTTTATATAAGCCACTCTAGATAATTTGAATGCTGGGACAGAAATCTATTGAATAAAATAGTAAGTAAAAATATACAAATGTAATCAATAAAGTTCAATGAAGCCATGCTTGCCACTCAGGTCTCTCTTATATTACCGGTTCTTTAGGGACAACCATGCCTTAGATTATACTACACAATTATTGTGTTAATAAAATAATATGAAACAAAGCTATTGACATTTATCTTGCATATGGAGAGATGATGGGCGATCATAAGTTACTGCAAATGCATAGTGACTTTGATCTTGTTGAAGCAAAGGGAAGCGCGAATCCCATTTTTGCATGCATTTTACATGCACTTTAAATGCATTTGTATGCATTTTAAAACATGAAAAAGTGACCTGTCAAGGTCAGTTTCACAAGCTGAACATTTTATCATAATGCGCCCAAAGCTCTGAGATTTCCTAGAGAAATGTAGCATTCTGTAAGCTTGTGCATTTTGGGGGGGGGGACAGATTCACACAAAATTAGGGCGGGAAAGTAGTATTATGAAAAAGCTTATCAGAATAAAGAGAGCACCCCAGTGGGGCAGTTCTTGGGGATCATTGTGAATGTGGTCATAAATTGCTTGATTCTTATAGGGATTCCTTGTAGGATAGGATTGCCCATTTTACCAATACAAGAAACACTGCCCTTGTTTTAATGGGATTCACTGGTTCTTAGTGACACCAGCAAATAACACCAAGTCTGAGATGACTGGTTGACCAGAACCACTCAAAGCAAAATGCAAGAGAGGGGGAAATGGGTTGGGAAATGTTCTTCAGTCAATCGTGCACTTCATGATTTTTGCATGGTACAGTCTCAGCATCTAGAGTTAAAGACAGACAGGAAAGATGCAGGAAGAGGACTTTTTCTCAAAATTATGGAAGGAAAAACTTCTAGTAATGCATAAGGCTTGGCAGTGCTGAGGCAGATGGAGCAGCAGTCTGACTCAGCACAAGCAAGCTCCTGATATCCACAGATGAGTGACATGAGCTCCCAGACACTGTCTGACAGGCTGAGGCAGATGAAAGGGGCATCATGCTAACCCTTCTTGTATTTGCTTGTTGTTCTGCAGTTTGGCATGGATGGGCAGTTACTTCATGTGTGGGAAGCAGCACTGAAACTGACACAAATAATCTCTGGGCATGATTCTTATCCAGGCTGGAGTACAGACAGATGACACTGGGTTGAACTGATACTCTGTTTTCCCTCCAACACCATGCATTAATATAATAATAACAAACAAACAAACAAACAAACAAACAAGGGAAGCATCACAGCTATCAGGTGACATCTGAAATACAACAAACACAAAATTGGGGGCGGGGACTTTTTTTCATCTGATCCATCCACTGCATTTATTAAGTTTGCAGATGATACCACCATAATGAGTCTAATTACAGGTGGGAATGAATCAGCGTATCGGGAGGAGGTTCAAAAAGTCTCGACATGGTGCCTAGAGAACAACTTGCACCTAAATATCAGCAAGACAAAGGAGATGGTTTGGACTTTTGGAGGAAGAGAGGGGAACTAGCCCCGTTGTATATCGGGGGTGGGGGCTGTGTGGAGAGAGTTTCTTACTTTAAATTCCTGGGAGTTTACCTTAGTGAAGACCTCACTTGGAAATTCAATACAACCCAAGTGGTTAGGGAGGCCCAACAGAGACTCCATTTCCTCAGGGTCTTGCGAAAGAACAATGTCAAACAAAAATTGATGATCTCCTTTTACCGGGCCACAATAGAAAAGTGTCCTTTCATACTGTATTAGAGTGTGGTATGCTGGTTTGACAGCCATGGACAGGAAGTCCCTATAGAGGGTGGCGAATACAACACATGACATCATGGGTTGTCCCCGGAGTTCGCTAGATGACATTGCAGGGACTGCTGCCTCAGGAGAGAGAGAAGAATTCTTAGGGATGACTCACACCCTGGCCAGCACTTATTTAATCTCCTATTTTCGGGCAGGAGATACAGAAGTATAGTCAGCCACACCAACAGGTTAAAGAACAGTTTTTATCTGTGGGCTGTTGGGCTGCTGAATGGAAAAAAAATAGTGGAGCAATTGACTTCCGACAAGCACACAGAGCGCAAACAAGACTGAGTGTATGCGCGCGGGGGGGGGGGGTGTCATTTAATTTCACTACACACAGGTGGTGTAGTGACAATAAACGTTTGTTGTTGTTGTTACCTCTCTGGAGGACAGCTTTCCTGGGGCAGCAGGCAGCTCAGATGGACACTGGGTCTCCTTCTTATCTAACAATGCTGCTTCTGCAAATTTTACAAGATTCGGAAACGCCCCAAATACAATGATAATAAAATGAGTTGTAGTGCCATGTTATGATCAGGGGAGGAGCTGGGGGTATATGGGTACTGCTGGACCCAGGGCCATCTTTAGCAGATGTGGCGCCAGGGTGCAAATATCCGCCCAGTGCCCTCAAATTACCACAGATAGTGTGTGGGGGAGAGGGGAGGCAAAGCTGTGCTCTGCCAGTCATCGGGGGTGCAACTCTCCCCCATACCGCTTTGGGAGAGCAATCCCGCAGATGCTTGGGAGGGAAGCTGCATGCCTGCCAGCCATATGGTTGGCGGGGTGCAGGTGGCATGTGTGCAGGGAAAGGGGAGGCCACCAGTAAAGCCACGCAGCTCCCCCACTCGCTGGGGTGCCCCTGAGAGGCTGGTGCCCTGGCGCGATGCACCGCTAAGCCCTATGGGAAAGACGGCTCTGGCTGGACCTCCTTCTGCAGCGGGGAAGTGGAGGTAGTGGCCAATAATAGAAAGCAAATGTGAAGCAGCAGAATAGAAACCAAACCCACTGGCAAGGTTCTCAGGAAACACTTAGCAAAAAATCATTTTCTTGAGAAACAGAAGCTTAGGTGTTATTGTTTTCATTGGTTGAAGCTGAAAGAAAGGTAGAAGGGTTTTCTGCACAAGGTTGCTAGAAAGAAAAAAACAAAGAAAGGAAGCTGTTTCTATTTGTTTAGCTACTGATATCCTCAACAACTTCAAGAAGCAAAAGACAGCTAGTCAGCCCCGGACACATATTGAAGATGCTATTTGATCAGACATCATGCAAGTAGCACCCAATGTGTCTGCCGCAAAAGAGACAGTAAATACTGAGGTACACACAGGTGATGAGAACCTCCCAACTGAAAATACTGAAGCAGCTACCAGGACTGTACAACTTGAATGACAGCAAAACTACATATCTAAAAACTACATATCTAAAGCAAATCCTCTCTCAGATGTGTTAAAATTTGAGCTGCTCAAACAATGCTGGACCCTGACAAAAAGATATGACTTTAAGAGCAATTCACCATTTTTGGCTTTCTATATACTTTTCTTGGGTACAATACTGTATGTCATTACTGGTTTTTATTTCCCTGTACGAGCGTTACAGGGCACATTCACTACCTAGGTCTGTACCAAGTACAAAGAGAGCGCTCACAAAATGGATGGCAATTCACATGAAGAAATTATCCTTTCTGTCAAACAGGAAAAAGGTGTCATAGAATCATAGAGTTGGAAGAGACCACAAGGGCTCATCGAGTCCAACCCCCTGCCAAGCAGGAAACACCATCAATTGAACAGTGACTTAATAAGTCATATACAAGAGCTATGAAGGAAAACCAACAAGTTGTTAACCCTTGTGTACAGTGTGTCATGTGACCTTACTATTTGTGGTAAGACCAGTAACACAGGTAACATGATAGACCTTTTAGAGCTTTGTACTCAGGCACGGGACAAAATGTTTTAGAATTCCGGCAATGAGTGAAGCTTGATTGGTGTGTGTTTGTCAAGTGTCCATAAAGAAAAGCTGAAGCCCTATAAAAGACGTTATTGACCACTTTGGCCAAGATGCTAGAAGACTCCAGTTTTTGATTAAAACGTTTTGTATTATATTCACCACAGCCCAGGCAGATTCTATGTAAAACGTGTGAAATTCAACCTTAGGGGCTTTTAATTTGGTTTCGAGTCCTACGGTATTGTTGTTCAACTGACAAATTGAGGCTTTATGTGTTTCTAGCGCCTTTCTCTGTGGTTGTTTTAGGGACATAGAAAGCAATTTGCTAGAAGTTACTTCTGAAATGTATAATCCCAAGTGATACAGTAAATCACCAACAGGCACAACCCAGCACTGGTTCCTGCTGCTTCCCTTCTGCTGGTGTGTGGAGTTTGGTCGTATAAAGTCTGCAAACAGCCAAGTCAACAACCTGTTGCTACAAGTCTTAGAACTTGCTCCCCACAGAGAATTATTTCTGCAGACACTCATATAGCCCAACACTGCTTATTTTGATTGGCAGCTTTCTACAGCCTCTGGCAGAATATTTCCCCTTTAACTGTAAATGCCAGGCTCTGGACCCAAGCTGTCTGTACCTGAACCAGCCTCCCCCAACCTGGTGTCCTCCAGATGTTTTGAACTATAACTCCCACCAGCTCTAGTCAGCATTTCCAAGCCGGTTGGGTCTGATGGAAGCTGTAGTTTGAAACATCTGCATGGCACCAGGCTGGGGAAAGCTGATCGAAAGGATGTGCTCTGTTGCTGAGTTACTGGCTCTCCATAGGCTAGCACCAAAAAATAAAGATATGGAATCAGGTGCAAAAAAGCTGAGCTCCTTCCGATGATTCAACACAGAGGATTTACGGCTCTGTGGTGCCAAAGCTGTAAGATCACAGGAAGTTGGATTAGGTAGTCAAATGGCTGGCCCTGATTTTGAGTTTCTAATTTCTTTTAAAGTGCTATTTTTGTGATATACAAATGACATGTGTCAGGTCTGCCTCTAGATCCCAGCTCACAGAGGACCAACGCCCGGTGGATATAATATACAAAAGTCTTTATTGAAGTTTAGTTTCCATTTCAAAGCTCTGGGCGGGCAGACCCACGTCTCGACGCTAGACCGGCTAAGTCCCCTCTGACTCACTGCTCCTCCCACACCAGTTTAAGATCCTAGCCCGGCTCCACCTCCTACGCTGTTCTTTCCTTCGCTGGGTCCTTCTGCCCTCTGGGGTTTCCTCCTTCCTGGACTCCTCTGACGCTGGCCCCCCTTGGTCTTCCCCTTCCTTCCGGCGGGCTTTAGGACCTGGCTCCCTACCCGGGCTCCCTGCTGTGCCGCTCGCCTGTACATTTGAACTTGGCGCGCGCGCCCAGCCAGTAACCTTCCTCCTGACCGTTTCCCCGCTTCCTGATGTGGGCGTGACCAAACCTGACTCCTCTCCTCCCGCTGGTGGTGAGAGCACTGGTCCCGATTCCTGGGACTCCCCCTCCCCACTGCGCTCTGGTGGGGAAGCTGGTCCTGATTTCCAACTGCTGCTCAGGGACTCCCCGCTGGCCCCTTCCTCCTGGGGCTTCCCCCCTGGAACCCCCCTCGCTCTGGCCATCGGCGCTCCCTTCTGTGAGTCCTCCGATTCGCTGGAGAGGCTTGTGGAATAATTCTTTCCACTGTCACTGCCTGCGCCCCCCTCGGACTCCTCCTCCTCACTCTCCATTTGCTCCCCCTCCTGTGTCTCTCCTTCTGAACCCCTGACAACATGAGAAAACTTGGTATGCTTATTTGTATAACATTATTCTTGTTTATAAAACCCAATAATAATAATAATAATAATAATAATAAACTCAACCACCATAAAGTGATACTCCCACCACCTGCTTTATTTATGACAGACACTTATTTTCTGTTCTCTATCCACAATACAGGCACAACCAAAATAAATCAACTTAAAGTGCAACTGCACATGGGCACAGAGCAGTTCTAGGGAAAGAAGTTAAAATCAAACTAAGAGGTAATTTATGTTAATACGGCCATTACAACAAAGAACATAGCCTCAAATTACTTTGTTATAAGCACTCCAATTAATTGGATTAATTCTTCACTTAAAAGCAGACTGTGCACGACTGTAATCATTGACATATGACCCAGCCTTTTGCAAAAGATAAACTTGTTCCTTCTGTATGAGTGAGAGAAAGGGAGGGGACTGGCCTTTTCTGTTCACACTGTGCAAAATCTCATTCTGACAAGAAAAGGTCTATTTTTTTCATCTTGTGTCCTACAATAAGTTTAATGAAATTTTGCACTGGCTCTTGCTTTGCATTACAAAAAATTAAAGGTATCCTCTGGACATCAACAGCTCATCACCAACGAGAGATTCATAGTACAAGTCATGTATCAATAGGGAGAGTTGAAGCAGCAAAATCATGACAATGAGTAGAAAGGAAGGGAGGGATATTGGCTGAACTATGATGTCACGTTTCATTTTTCAGTATAATACGTTTCAAGATGTCTACCCTGCACAAAAAGAATATTTTCTTGTTTTCTCTAGAATCCACCTCTTTTCACCAAACTTCCATTTTTTGGACTTAGCTTTCAGTCAGGTGGCCCACTTGTGCCTGGGTTCTACCACTTCTGACTGTAGGTGCACATGATAGAAAAACAATCCATATAAAAAACTAGATGACAAAAAGGGGCTCTAACCCAGCTTTCCCCCACACAAACCATGAGCAATTATGTTGTTAATTCCCATGTCACTGTCACAAAGGGTTAATAGAACTAACTTTATTATTTGTATTATCAAGTGCCTATGGTGGCTGGGTACCGTACCACACAAACTAATTAACTGGTCTGGTTTCTGCTGGCAGACTTACAACCTAAGGGAGTGATGACACGTGAAGAAAAGTAAACGGGGGGGGGGGGGGAATCTGAAAAGAGAAGATGAGGCGCCAAGAGAGACAGACAAGGAAGGAAAAGGAGGAGAGCTGTTTTATAAGCAATCATCAAAACAACAAAATATTTAGCTTTCCTGCTGGTTGTACAGCTCACATAGAGATTACTAGAAAATTTCTCCTGTTAAAGAGCCCAGATCTAAATTCCAAAAACTTTAGAACTGAGCTACTTAGGCTGCAATCCTGCGCACAATTATTTGGGAGTGAATCCCATAGAACACAGTGCAGAATACTTCTAGACAGACATGCAAAAGGTTATGTAGGCACAGAGATAATATGAAAAAGGGGGTGCAGCCTCTATAGCATCTCCTCACCACCCCACCTCCCTCCGAGGTGAGCGCAACACCACTGCTCAGAAACATTGTGGGGGAAGGGAACAGGCTTGTGCATCCTCTAAAATGGGGTGAACAAATGTTTTTCGCAGAATCTAAATTTGGGCTGAGCTCCAACTGCTTTGGCAGAGGACACATCCATTTCCAGCATTTCTGTAATATTCTGAACATACAGTGGTACCTCGGGTTAAGAACTTAATTCATTCCGGAGGTCCGTTTTTAACCTGAAACTGTTCTTAACCTGAAGCACCACTTTAGCTAATGGGGCCTCCCGCTGCCGCTGTGCCGCCACTGCACGATTTCTGTTCTCATCCTGAAGCAAAGTTCTTAACCCGAGGTACTATTTCTGGGTTAGTGGAGTCTGTAACCTGAAGTGTCTGTAACCTGAAGCATCTGTAACCCGAGGTACCACTGTATTGGCATAATTTTTCTTTATTTTTGCTTTCATGGTCCTCAGTTGCATTTGTCCCAACTGCTCTTTAATTTGATTCTGTTTTCTGGCACCCATGGTATCAGAATTTGATTTCATTGACAAAATCATATGGGTCACCAGAGCCAATCAGATCACGGGGCAGTGAAGACAAACGAAAAGACCAGGGACAGGGGCAACAAAAAAGCAAAAGTAATGTGAAGCGGCAGCAGATAAAGAATAAAAAGCAGATAAACACCACCAGAATGTTATGAATGTTCAACAGGGTATCTCCCAACCTCTGTAATTAGTTTTGGTGGGTGAATTATGCTCATTTTGCAACCGATATAAAAATGAATATTTAGCAGAGTTCTCATTTTAATGCATAAGCATGCAAAAACAGCTTACGCATTAAAACCTGTGAGCTTTATTTAAGTTATGCCAGAAAGGTGAGTAGAGTATTGTAAGCACAATTCATTTGTACTTCTACTTCCAACCAGTGACCAGTCTTTGGGGTGAAGCTTCTGCCGTTTGTGGTGTGTTGGCACATCTTCATAGAACACATGAGCTAATAAACATAAACTTTCAATTAAGTTTTTATGACTTCTTGATAAAACCTTGTGTGCTCATTTTGTATACCCCTGACAGAATTAAGGGCACCTGCTCAAATGCCTTGTTTATTGTTAATATTGCAAGACCTCATTTATGGATGTTATGCTCTGTTACCCAATTTTAATAGTGGCCAATGTCTGGTATGTAGTTTTGCTTGTTTATGGCAGTAGATTATTCTTATGGAGCAAAAGGAACTGGAGAATGCATGCAGTCTCACCTAACGGCAGGAAATGGGTTATACATTCAGCATCCCCCCCCCATTGAATTTGGTATTATTCAGTGATGTAAGCCATGTCTGTAGTTATACAGCAACAGGGCTCTGCAACAAGAAGGAGTGCAGCTTTGGGCTGGATTTAGCTATTTTAAAATGAAGAACATAATCCTACACTGTCTTGTGAGTAGCAACTGAGTCCCTTCAAAAACAGCCACCGAGTGTAGCTTTTTATGCATACTTTCTGTGGGTTGCCTGATGACATGAAGAACAAGGAATGCCTCAATGCTAGACATAGTTTTGGCATATAAAAACAAATAGCACAGTGGAAAGGGTATGGTCCTTTGGTGGCAGAAAAGTCAATAGCTGGCCTTGAGAAGTGGAACTTTCCCCATTACTTTCCTTATCTGTTGTGTGTGTCTCATAATGACCTGCCTTTTCTTGTGGGGAGGGTAGCAGAGACTAGAAATGAGCAACAGCCACCCATTTCCTTCTTGTTGCCCCATGCGTTTGCTCTGCCTTGCATTCTGTCCCACCTACATTCAGTTTCAACTGGAAATTTCTAAGATTTGAGACTTTGCACCTTGACCATTTTCAGCTTCTGTTCCCCCCCCCCCCCATTGCCTCCACAATGGTTAAGAAAACAAAGATTGCTCAAAAAAAGAAGAAGAAGAAGAAGAAATATTGATGCATGTGACCAACATCCCCCTCCTAAATGCACAGTCGTAATCAGTAAGAAAAAAGGAACAAACTGAATATTGTGTCACACAGGGCAACTGCACTCGCCCCACTTGTGATTTCCAGCAGCTAGCATTCAAAAGCACACTGCTTCTGACAGCGGAGATAGAACCCAGCCTGCATGAATTGGCTTGTTGACAGACTGTGGGTTGATCCACAGATGCTGATCCATTTGTGCAATGACTTCCACTTGTGCAATGGAACTGCCCCTACCCCTCCTCCCCAAGTGCCCCCCCAAATCCATTCTGGGAATTCTTCCAAACTTCCAGAGAGGATTTGTGGTGGGAGCTCCACTGCACAAGCAGAAGTCCTTGCACAAACAACTTGGTTGGATACAACCCTGTATGCTGGTGGAAGCAGCTCAAGCACTCCCTGCTTCACTCCTTCCTGGAGCGGATTTTATACTCAGTGTTATGTCCAAATACAGTGGTACCTCGGGTTGCAGACGCTTCTGGTTACGGACGCTTCAGGTTACAGACTCCACTAACCGAGAAATAGTACCCTGGGTTAAGAACTTTGCTTCAGGATGAGAACAGAAATTGCACGATGACGGCGCGGTGGCAACAGGAGGCCCCATTAGCTAAAGTGGTGCTTCAGGTTAAGAACAAGAGCGGACCTCCGGAACAAATTAAGTTCTTAACCCGAGGTACCACTGTACATACATGTCTGTGATTTGGGGGTCTGCTCTAAACCTGGTTGCATATATGTCTCTAATTCTCATTGCATTAATTATTCAGACAACACTTTTGTGATTCCAGTTGCTGTTTTTTCCAGACCCAGAACTGGCTTCTGCGGATCCTCTTATGGTTTTAGCTCAAAAAGCAAAAGCGCTTTTCTAGGAAAAGGGGTTTAGGCACTTTGCTCTCTCCCCAATTGTTTTTCCATCACTGCTGTTATATTTCCACCACTGCTCATAGAAATGGATTTGACGCCCACTGATCACCTATAATAAATGTGTATGTCTGCCTGTCACAGTCAATGCCAGCAGGCCTTCTTCACATGTGTGTGTTTGTCTGGCTCGCTTGCATTATTGTGCATCCTTAATACTAGGAAAAGGCTTGCCCAATATTGTTGTGTTGCTCTAGTAAACCCTTTGTAATGAATAACAGTTGTGTGCTCTCTCTCCCTCTCTTAAACAGACACACATACACCCCAAACAAAAACTGTGCCGGAACGGCATGTCAAAAAACCAGCAATAAAAAATTCATAACCACCCCTCTAGGCTAGAAGAGCTGCTGCTTATTGTATTTACTGAGAGGCTGCTTGGGAGCCTAGAGGCTGGAATTCACACCAATCTACTCATAAAATAAACTAGATCAGCACCGTACAGATTAGGGCAAAAAGGCACATAGCAAGGCTGACTCTGCTTACACACATCGCAGCATAAAGACAACCACCACCACCCCAGCTGTGTTTGTGTATGTGTGCACCCTTTAAATGAAATTTCTTAAGCAGCAATAAACATTTCACACTTTCTTGCTGTGCTGTTTTCTTTCTCCCCACCTGTTCTCCTCTGCCAAGTTTTGCTGGCTCAATCTGTTCTTCTGAGGAATCAACAATTTGAGCTAAACCCCCCAGGGTAGCAATATTCCAGCCCAAACAGTAGTATCTCAGAATGCCTTATGACACTGATTCTTCATAAATTCACAGTTTTCTTTATTTAGCAGCAGTTGTACTGGAAAATGGTAATGTGCAACTGATTGGCAAGCTGTTTAATCCATTTTCTTTTTTTAAAAAAAGATACTTAAAAAATAATAGAAAAAGGAAGAGGATTCAACACCCATTGCTCCAGTTTAGCAAATTGTATTATTCTGCAAGAAGAAAAATGATCACTGGCCCACCATCTACTGATGAGTAAAAATAAATACAGATAACTGTTTTTGGATTTGTTCCAGCTAAATTAGGTGATGATAGATGATAGATAGATAGATAGATAGATAGATAGATAGATAGATAGATAGATGATAGATAGATAGATGATAGATAGAAAAATAGATAGATGATAGATGATAGATAGATAGATGATAGATAGATAGATAGATAGATAGATAGATGATAGATAGATAGATAGATAGATAGATAGAGATAGATAGATGATAGATAGATAGATAGATAGATAGATAGATAGATGATAGATAGATGATAGATAGATAGATAGATAGATAGATAGATAGATAGATAGATAGATAGATACAGTGGTACCTCGGGTTAAGAACTTAATTTGTTCTGGAGGTCCGTTCTTAACCTGAAACTGTTCTAAAGCGTCTGTAACCTGAAGCCTCTGTAACCTGAGGTACCACTGTACATGATAGGGAGATATAACCAATAGCTTTCCAATTCATTTCATTTGAGAAACATTGCCAGGTTATCATATAATGGACCAGTCACCAGCTTCCATGCAGAAAACACACAAAGGAAAGTTTAACAATTCTATAAAACAGTGAGAAGTAATAACTGAACTTGTGATACTAAATGTTTCAAGATGATACAGTTGCTTCTCTGCATCAAATTCCACTAAATGCATCTTCAAAAATGGTAGGCATGGGTTTGAGCTTCTGCAAAGGTCACACACAGGGCAGCAGCAGAACTACTGTGTGGAAGCAATGCAGTCACCATAGTGGGGCTGGAGAAAGCAGTGAAGGTGGCCTGCTTGTTCAGTATCAAGGGGAGCTGCATATTTTTTCTAAGAGGACTGGTGGGCAGGGGCGAAGGAAGGCGTCGTGACACCCGGGGTGGGCGTCGCTATGTACAGCGCATGCGTGCGACGCCGCATATGTGCTGTATAGCAGTTTGCCACCGGCACCACTCCAGCACCATACGGACGGTGCCAGGATCCCTCCGCCGCTGCTACAGCCGCAAACGGAGGATCCTCCACATGCGGCTGTGGCGGTGCAATGGCTGCTCGTGCCACTGCGAGCCCCCGCGGGGTGACTTCTTGTCACCCCAGCAGACATGGAACCCAGGGCACAATGCGCACCCCCCCCCCAGTTGCCACTGCTGGTGGGCCAGACATGAGTTCCCCACTGTCCAAATATACCCCAGAGATTCAGCTTCAGAGGAACTAACTGGGAGCACACTCAATTCTTCCTTTGCAGGTGCAACTTACCACTTATGGCTGGAAAAGGAAAAAAATGACATTATAGATACAGTTTGAATCCTTTGCATCCCTGGCTTGAACTTAAGCCAGGTGTATATATCTAATAAACCATAAATAAACATTAAGCCAGGGATGCAAAGGAAGAATTGGGAGTATATTGCTGATTCTTCTTCATTTTAGCTGGGCTTGGACTTCTCGAATCTGACATCGTATATCATGTCATGCCTGTGGGTTGCGAAATGTGGACTGCGGGCCAGAGGTTTCTACCACTGAGCTACACTCACATCATAACAAGATTATGCATTATCTATAATTTTTACACAGCAGGGCTGGGCGATATCTGGTTTTCAATATCGTGATATATCACCAGCAAAACATTTTGATATATGGACATCACAATGTCTGGAATAAGGATGGAGCTACGTACGATGGGGCATTGACTGGCTCTATTGATTTTCCTGCATTGTGATTTTTGCTGGTGCCTGCTCTTGTGATTTGCCGCCCCCTGCATGAAAAAGGGGAGAGCTGAGCCAGCAGAGTTAACAGGTGCTGCAGGAATCGGGAGAAGCATTGGCTGGTTTTATGGTTTTTCCCACATTGTGAATTTTACATAGCGGACACATGCACACACACACACACACACACACACACACACACACAGAGAGAGAGAGAGAGAGAGAGAGAGAGAGAGAGATGTGTCATGATTCACAATATATTGCCAGGTCAAAAATTATGAAACCAATAGTATGCTATGGACTTCAAACCGGTTTTGGACAATATATTGATATATTGCCTAGCCGTAATAGACAGACAGACAGACAGACATTTACCTAATGACCCAGTTGCTATCTGTGCACTGTTTGGAGAGAGAAGAACAATGTGGTACTTGGAAAAATGGAATGTACTAGACAACCTTTTTGTCAAGGAGACAACAGGCCTTGTTCAGTGTTTCTGATGGTGCCAATCTAGTGTGCAGCACAGAACATCAGAAACCCCTTCCATATCTTGAAAGTGGTTTTGGCTCCAGTATAGTGAGCTGGGGAGCAGACACAATACAGAACCTGAGAGGCAGGAATGTAGGTCTGACTCTGTACCATTGTCAACCCACAGATCCTCATGTACCTGTCCAAATATACCCTACCAAAGTGTCTTCTCCTGTCCGGATGTGCCATAAATTCATTTTACCTATCTATGTTACTACTGGGTCATTCCACGCCAAATAACCTGATTTTAATACTTGACCGTGCTCACACGACTCAAGATTTTCTTCGGGGCAAAAAAATATATGTATGTAGATACCTATGATAAAATAATATTTTAAGATTTTTTGGTCCCAAATTGGGCACAGGAGAAGTTTTTCAACCGAATGGGCTTATTTTGATATTATTGATCCTACCGGGAATAAAATGACAAAAATTCACTTTGAATGGTCGGTGACCCTTTTCTGTGGCACTTAATACCATTTTTATACCTTATTTGGAAAGAGACCACAATTAGCTTTATTTTGATACCAAAATAAGCCCAATTAGTTGAAAAACAAGCAAAACAGGAAGTTTTTTCTACACTGACACAGAAATTGCATTAGCCTAAACAGTGTGAAAATTTCAAAAAATTCTCCTGCACCCAATTTCGGATCAAAAAATCTTACAATTTTATTTTGAGGTTATTTCATAGGTATCTACACATATTTTTTTTTTGAAGAAAATCACCAGGTGATTTGGCGTGGAATGGGCCTGCTGTACCAATCCTGAGCAATCGTATACTCCAATAGAGTGGGGCAGAAACATACCACAACTTCACTCATGCAGTGTTTCCCATATCCTATAGCTCCTCAACCAGCATATCCTAATGTACTAGAATGCACCCTAAGCAATCTATGCAAGTGGGACACAAGAAATTCTTAGATCACAAATGTACTTGCACAGAAAAATTTTATGGAGAAAATACAAACCATGCCATTTTTCTTTCAGCCCCTTGACCAAAAAATTATGTGGAAATTATTTTTTAAAGACTACTATAGCAGGGAGAAAATATTTTAACCTACACTTCTCTATGACACACTAGCTTTTGTGTGTAGGATACATTTTTAAATATGAGAACATTCTGAAATTATTTAGTCTGAAGTGGTTTGGTCTGAAGTGGAGGGCTGTACTATTATTAATGTTGTGTATGCAAACTGGCTCTTATTCCTCTATTAGTGACAGTTTTTGAAGCCCAATTTCTGCAAGAGCAGCATCAAATACTTCTTAAAAAACCATCCTCCCTGGGGTCCCTAGGGAAAGGTCCTTTCACCTTAACAAATACCAGGTTTGAGTAAGAATTCTGAGTGAAGTTTCAGGGCAGGTTGAATTAGTTTATATTTTCTCTGTACTCGTTCACCCATTCCTAGCCATGATAGGAATGAAATAAACTCAACACACTATTTTATCTTATAAGTCATTGGAGCTATAAATTGCCTTTAAATCCAAGGTCTAGCCTATGCTTCACACCATATTCAGTCTTCTTGTGGTGTTGCAAACGATGAATGGAAAAGCTCTACACCAGCTCAGTTTTTAATTTAGAAGCACTGATATCTTAAATAAAGCTGTGATCCACAGCTCATTCCATGTTGAGTAGTTGTTTTCACATTGACTTCACAGATGCTCTGAGTTTTCCAACTGTTCCCCCACCCTGATACATGCACAAATGCAGGATGCAGGACACAGAACGAATGTCTGCCAACTCCATTAAGCGCATGAATTCCAGTTTAGAATAGGTCCAAACGAGATGCTAGACACCTGTAAGATCTCTCGACATTTATTGCTTGATAGAAAGCAAACATGGGAGGCTGAAATCCAATGAGGAAGGCTGCATAAACCCCTTTCCCCACATCAGTTTTCCATTCAAAACTGCCCTCAGCCCACTCAAGCTGTTTTTCCACTCACATGGGAGGGAAAGCATATTTCCCCTTACAGGTAAAGGAACAGCCTTCTCAAATATGTTTCATGGAGGATAGGAAGATTCCATGAACCACAGCTGAGTCATGGAACAAATGTTTTGCATGCAGAAGGTCCCAAACTCATTTTGCAGGATCTCTTCCTAAAGGACCAGGAAAGACTCCCACCCTATGAACCTGGAGAGCCACTCATAGTTGTAGTGGACAGTATTAAGTTAGATGGAACAATAGTCTAAGCCACTATACAACAGCCTCATGAATTCATGGGCCTCTCATTCAGGATACTTCAATTAGGGAGTTGGACAGTTACAAAATCATCCCCAATCCCAGGCTGTCATACCAATTTTCCTTGGTAATGGCAGAGGAAAAGCTGGTACCAAGTGGCCAGTGGTATATAGCACTTGTTTCCAGAAGTAGGTTGCCACCAAAATCACCATATAGTGGCAATACAATATGTGCTTTTTTACATGGGTAAAGCCATTTTGGGCTTCATGCCAACTCTATGCCAGCTCAGTATTTAGTTTGGGAGCATGGCTACCTCAATTACAGCTACAAGCCATGGCCTACATCAACATGTTGGCCATGTTTCCAAGCAAACTTACCAGAAGTCCCAATTTCCACCTGCGTTTTCTCATAAGGAAGAACCCAAACGACAGGATGTGGAATGTAGAACTGATTGATCATTATCCTATTCAGTCAATATACTCATCAATATACTCATCATTCTTGATTGATCAAGAATGTGCTGGTGGCTACAGTTTTGCCTCCCACCACCCCAACCATCTTCCATTCAATGGACAGCAAGCGTCCACAGGGCTCTCTACGTATTCAGGGATCTAAATCTGGTGGGAATCCTTCACAACTACAGCTGCAGTTGGCCACCTTCCAAAGATCAGAGGGCAGCCAAACTGGGTATGGGGGCAAGATAGAGAGGGTGGGGCTAGCTTCCATTCACCTGCTCTCCCTCAAGCTATTACAGTCACATGAAGGAACTGAACACCCATGCAGGACTCATGTCTAAGAGCATGAATTCAAAATTAGGGTAATGTGACTATTCACACTATAAATTCACAAACATTAATGATGATACTTTTATACCCAAGCCATGTAAAATGAATGATCATCTGGGTTGCTTTTTTAAATCAAACCTTGGAAAGTTTAAACTAAATTTCAAATCTTGTGAAAGTTTTGCTACAGTTCCAGTCTAATTTAGCTAGGCAAATATATATTTTGACACCAAGCCTTTGCTTATTTGAGAGAATGCTGAGCATTTTTACCAATCCTAGGTAGAAAATGAGTTCATATCATTTGAAGCCAAATGTCACTTGACATTCAGTTTAAAACATTTCTTCAGGCATCACTCTCTGTTCTTTCACTAGGAAGAAATAAGTGCTGCAGCAAACAGGATAAAGAGAAATGAACTAGGATTCTTCTCCTGACTCCTCTTCCGCATTTTAAGTTGAAAGTAGATATGCACATACGCACATGCACACACCTGAATCACAGTGGCACCACACATGCTGACAATGCTCTCAAGTTGGCACATGATTGGCCAAATCTAAAGCAGTGCACCTTTACTGTGCAGAGGGTTTCCAAAACAGGGATGGGCTCACTCATGGGCTAGGTCTGCTGTCCCTCATTGGAAACCCTGCATGTAATTAAGGTGACCCTTCTCTTCAGGCTCAGCCAACCACACATCTGCTAGCATGTGAGGTGTCACTGAGGCTCTGCCTTCCTACAGAACCCCTTCACACAGTCGAGGGCAAATGCCTGAACAAGGCTTCAGTGAGAAGAAACACGATAATTAACGGATCAATTCTTTCCTGCAATCATCCATTATTTAAACCGAGGAAATGTATGATAATTAATACAATTGTTCTATAATTGATAAATGCTCATAAATATGAATACATTCATAAAATATTCAATTTTTTTAAAACGTCCAGTTGCACTGGAAACTTGCAGATCAATAAAACCTTAGGTGTTTTGGATTGGCTTCTCTTTTCTGCTACAATGGAATGCATCATGCCACAGTGAATCACTCCAAACATTTGTGTCTAATATCTCAGCCTACACCTTTCACTGTGTATTTAAAAAGCATGTATTTATTCTAATATAAATCTTATCTTGGGTTCAAGTTACTTACTGCTGTTTTGAAAGTGTAGGAGGAGGAGGAAGAGAGAAAACCCATCTGCAAAACCATTTGGCTGCCAGCTTTAGCTAGGTAGACGTGCGGCAGGCGTGTTATCTGCTAGATTAAATATTTAAATATGGCACAAACTAATCCTATGAGTAAGTCCCACTGTGTTCACTGGTGTGTTGCTCCCAGGTAAGTGTACATAGGACTGAAAGAAAGAAAAACAGTGACACTTGATAAATATGTAATGAGAGTGACTTCAAAAGTAGAAAGCTTGACATCATAAAGATTTGATCAAGACCATAGCCCTATGATCCCCCATGTGATCATATCAGCATGGAGGAGAGTATGGAGACTCACTTATAGGCCCCATAGCTTCTGTTGTATTCCTGTAAATCAGCCCCATTGGTCCCTCCCATGTAATGCAGGAGAGAGGTCTGAAGTGGAGAGTCTTCATCAGAACCTCCTGCCTGACACCTAGTCCAAATGCAATTCAAA
Source organism: Podarcis erhardii (assembly GCF_964252035.2). Lineage (NCBI taxonomy): Eukaryota > Metazoa > Chordata > Lepidosauria > Squamata > Lacertidae > Podarcis > Podarcis erhardii. The sequence goes on along the minus strand of NC_138497.1, from coordinate 137,885,757 downwards.
GTATTGTGGCACGTTAAAGACATAAATTTATTATGGCATAATAAGTAGACTGTAGTCCATGAAAGCACATGCCATAATCTATTTGTTAATCTTCAACTGACTCAAGACTCTTTATTGCCATTACAACAACAGCAACATGTCTGGAAACCTTAAAACAAAGCTACACCACTGTCGTGAGGGTTCGTGGCCTGTTTCTTTAAAAAGCCAATTTCTCTGCTTGGCTCCATTCCGAAAATAAAAGGTAGTCTGCAGTATCCCTGTATGTAGAATCGGAATAGAGCAGAACTTTGTTTCTTATCTGCCCTTCTGATTTTTTTCTTTTCTTTTAAACAAATTAAGTGCCTAAAGCTTTGGCAGGCATTTTTGTTTAATCTCCAGCTACAGAAAAACATTGTGTTATGTTAATGTGAGGTCCTGGGCGATGATGAGGTAGACAAAGAAAGGGAGCAGAAATCATAGGGCTAGATGAATGTAGGATGCCAGGCCTGGAACAAAATGTTCTATATGTCACAGCAGCAGGAAAGAATATTTTTTTCTTCTTCCACATTTAACAATTTGTGAATACCGTTTTGTTTTCAAGAATCCCGAGCTTTCGGTTTTCAACTTTTAATGCAACCACATCAGTGTGAGCATTTTGTTTTAACTTACTCATTTCATTAACAATTGCCCTTGAAGTTTGAAATGAAAAAAGCTATAGCATAATATAGCCTCCCAAAGGCTTCTTCTGGGCATAAAAATGATTGGTCAAGATCAAAATAATCAAGAGACCAAAAAATTGAAATAAACAATGCCCTATTATTATTTTTAAAAATCACTCTGCAGGGTTTGGGAGAAGTGGTTCAAGGATGGGGGTAAAGTACCAGACAATATTACCTGCCTGTGTAATATTTAGCTGCCTGTGTAAGAGAGAAGATGTTTATGCAGGATCAGAGCCAATCTCCAAACTGCATTGACTGAGGGTGGTCAGAAAATCTTTCCTTTTAAGGATGAATTTTGTAATTGTACAAAGTTACTACCTTTCATATTCCCTATAAGACTGCTAACCTGCAGTCTTCTAAACAAACTCTTCCTTCCTCCTCCAATTTTTAATTCTCTGATACCCTTCTAATAGTTTACAGGATAGCCCAGGGCTACTGCCAGGCTACTGCCATGCCGCCCATGGCATGGTGCTGCTGATGCCCCCCACAGTGCCAATTGGGTTATGGTGTCCCCCTTGCCACCTGCTGCCTCATGGACAGCCTGTCACCCCTTCAGCCCAGAGAGGACTGACAGTAGTGCTGTAATAGGGTAGGAACAGAGCGGCTGCTCTGCTCTGATTGGTGTCAGCTGGACACCACGTTTGATCTCCTTCAGTCTATATTGGTATGTTGGAAACGACCTTGTGTTGAAAAGCTGTCTATAAGTAAATATAATGGAATTCCAGGCATCAGCCTCAGTAGGCTCTGTCGGGGTGCTTCCCTATAACAATAGATTTATCACTTAAGCATACTGTGCTCATGTATTATTTCATCCTCTTCTCTGACATTACACTACTGTTCAGCAGCAAATGGGGAAGCTCAACAAAATGCTTAATTTATATCCACCAGCTATTCCCTTTTTTATTATTCATCCCCAGCACAATGAAATGCAGCTGATGCACGGCTGTGCTGGTGCTCTCAAATACAGTTGCTGAGAAAGATAGAAAGAACAATGTGGAATTCGTCTCCAGAAGTCTTGTTCATTGGGATTCAGCTGCCAGCCACATTAATCCCAACACAAATGTTGAAATGTGATGGAAAATGTAGCTTGATTAAAAGAGTAACAACGAAGGGCTGTAGCTTTGCTTAGAAAAAGTCCCAGGTTCTCTGGGCATCTCCAGAACATGTGGGCAATGATTCCCATCTGAAAAGCCCTGAATAGCTTCCGTCAGTCAGCAAAGACAAGGAGTCGTCACCGTGATGCCCTCTAGATGTTGCTGGACTATAGCTCCCATCATCCCTGATCATTGGCCATGCTTGCCAAGGCTGATGCGAGCACACAACATCTTGAGGGCATCACCTTGACTAACACGTCCCCCCCCCCCCCCCCCCGTGTAAACAGCATTGAGCTAGATGGATTATTGCTCTTCCTTGGCATAAGGCAGTTTGCTAGGGATGCTATTTACATATTCATAGAGGCTCACAATTTAAATGACGTTATTTCCTCCCCCACCTGTATATACAAATCTATTGGAGGGGTGGGGGATTGACTGTTGTCACTCCCATTGGTTAAATGCTCAAAGTTGGTACATATTAAATCAATGGCAAAGCTCTGGTTTTCCTCAAAAGAAAAAGTACTGCGCAGCTGCAAACTCCTTTCTAAAGAGTTTGGCATCCACCACTTCAATCAAGAAAATGCTGCCCGTGGGTGTCTTAGACATAACAAGGGCAGTGCTTCAGAAAGACAGGGATGATAATGGATTATTTTAAGACAAGAACTGGTGTGTGCATTTGTTTGGGGAAGGAGTAAAAACAAATGCTATAGGCAGTCCACACCGGTTTTTTGAAAATGTGTCATATGGCATGGGGAGAGGTAGGCAGACGAACACAGTTGGTTCATTCAAAGGGCAATGAATTAAAAGCAGACCGTCTGCTTAAGGTCTGTGGCCTAGAGAGACAGGCAGAGCACAGAAAATAAAGATGGGGCAAACAAGATCCTGACCCTATTTGAATGTGTGTGAGCATGTGATTCCCCAAACAGAGCTGCCATTTCCCAATGGTGATTCACATGATCACAGTAGCACATTTGAAAGACACCAGATCCAGTTCAGTAAGTGGTGGCAGCTGGCATTACTGGGGGAAATGCAAAATAAATGTCAGCGCGCCCTCCAGGAAATGTCAATGTGCCAGATGTTGCTGAACTCTAGCTCCAATCAGTGTGGCCAAGGGTCAAATAAGGTGAGAACTGCGGTCCAGGATCTGGAGGGCAACAGGTTACCCACCTTTTCATTACTTCCTCCATGCAACTAGTCCTTACAGTGCTGAGATAGGGCCAACACACCTGGCAGCAATAAAGGAACTCTGTCTCCAGGAGTCCTAAAATTAGGAACTTTGCTGCCACTAAAAGTCTTTCTGTAACTGTGGCAATATACTAGGCTAGGGGAACTGGTAATGGGAACCAGTCAAGGACAAATGTACCAGTCTTTGCTGGTGTTAAGTACTCCATAATGAGACAACTATAACTCAGGCTGCTCCTCTCTTGAATTCCACCTCTGCCAAGCACTCAACAGGTAGCCTTAGGCGTTAGAACCCAATGCTAAGATATTGTCAAGAATGTACAATTTGCTGTTGAAATGGAATACTGAGGAAGAAACGGTAAAATCTGCAATGATAAAATGGGCACAAGATATAGGATATAACATTATGTTTGCTGACTGGGAGAAGTTGTGGACCACCGGGATTAAATTTACGGCATGTAATGCCTTAAGAGAGAATATTATGGAAATGATGTATAGGTGGTACATGACCCCAGTCAAGCTTGCATAAATTTATCATTTGCCCGATAATAAATGTTGGAAATGTAAAGAAACTGAAGGTACATTCTTTCACCTCTGGTGGACGTGCCCAAGGATTAAGGCTTTCTGGGAGATGATATATAATGAACTAAAAAAGGTACTTAAGTACACCTTCCCTAAGAAACCAGAGGCCTTTCTCCTGGGCATAGTCGGCCAATTGGTGTTAAAGAAGGATAGAACTTTTTTATGTATGCAACAGCAGCAGCAAGAATTCTCATAGCAAAGCATTGGAAGACACAAGATGTACCCACTCTGGAAGATTGGCAGATGCAAGTAATGGAGTATATGGAGATGGCGGAAATGACTGGCAGAATCCGAGACCAGGGAGAAGAGTCGGTGGAAGAAGACTGGAAGAAATTCAAAATTTATTTACAGAAACACTGCAAAATTTTTGAATGTGAATGATGTTGGAATGAAACGAAGTGGTTCTAGCAATATGATTAGAAGTTATAATATGTGAGGAAAAATAACTAAGGGTAAAATAAGAGGGTATGAATTTGCTGAACAAATTTGTAAATGGAATACAAAAAAGGGAGGTGTGAGGAAGTCATGAAAATAAGTTAATGAGCGGTACGATATCTGAAAGAGTGATTTTTTTAATTTTTTCTTTTTAAACTTTGTTTTTTGTTTTTTGTTGTCTGTTTGTGTGTTTTTGTTTTTTAAACTTCTTTTTGTAAAAACTTAATAAATATTATTAAAAAAACAACAACAACAGGTAGCCTTAGGCAAGCCACAGATTTCTGATTCTCAGATTCTTCATCTGCAATATGAGGATAATAATACTGTAGGCATCACTATGAAACAATGCATCTTGAATATGCTGTGGCATTATATATGCTTATTAATTATCACCAAAATAGATTATAGACATGGCTTTTTTTTTTTACTACATCCCAGGTGGATTATATATTTAAATGCAAAAATCAATAAAAACTATGCTATTAAGACACTTATTATTAAGTGAATCAATCAGCCTCCACCAAAATTTCTCTTTCTCCTTCTGTGTTATAGTAACCACTGCAGGAGCAAATATAGAGAGTCATGGGGCTAATCAGTCCTAGCAGACCTTCTGCTGTACTTTTGCTGCAATAGCAATTTTCATTTTCAAATCCTATCTTTCTAAAGAGAACTCCACCTTATGCCTCAAAAGTAGCAATCTCTCCCTCTGAGCAACTGAGATGCTGTTTTTCAATTTCACTCTATTTGCCTTTAAACACTTTTGCTTCACATTCCTTTCATTTGAAGCTGAACAACAAAAGACAGAGAGGCATGAGGGTCCCCCCCCCCCCAGAAGATGCCTGCTTAATTCTTCTCCCACTTGCCTTCTTTCCGTAAGGGGAAAGGGGGAAATATGCAGTAGAAGCTAAAGAGGTCAACACTATCTCAGGCGCTCTTGGGTGGCAGGGAGATAAGCTTTGATCTGAAAAGGAAAGGGGGCTCTTCCTTTACTAAAGCTGACTCAAGGGAGCAAATGAACAGCAACAGAGCCATATCACCAGCTTGTTCAGTTGCGATTCTGAAATGCAGAGAAATTTTAAACTAAATGGAAGCCAACTTATCCCCCAATCATGTAATTACTGCAGAGAAGGAATAAATGAGTCATGCACAGAAAAGGAAATTCTACTACCCAAAACATTAAAGACAACAGTACATTAACACTAACACAGCATGTTTGTGCATAGTGCATGTGCACATGTTACACTTCTAAGCATTGGAAATCCCACTGTTTCTAAAATGGGAATTCCTCTCAGAGTCACCTCGTTACAAAAATCTGAGGCAAAATTCAGACGAACTAGAAACAGCATGGCTCTGCTTAAAATGTAAACATGGAAATTTGTATAATTAAGGGGATCACCAATTACATCTGGTAGATTTCACCTGGAATTGCAAAATTGTCAAAATGAAAGAACTGCAAGAGTAAGGTGAAAATGGCATGGCAATGTGCAACACATCAGCTCCTTGCTGTAATGTGGAAATCTTCAGGTGGCATGTTAAGAAGCCGTAACTCCTGCAAGTTTGTGTGAATTGGGCTCTTTGCCTTATTTCTACTGTTCATGTGCCAGTTTTTGGTCTTCACCCAAATCTTGTCTATTAAGTATAGTGGTTTGAAAGATAGTACTTACCTAGTCAAATGACATCATGAAAGATTAAAACACTAGACAGGTGAACTTACCTTTGACCTCCAACTACCTCTGGCCTTTTAGGAATTTTTTTACTATATTTATTGAATTCCCTTCCTCCTTGCTTTCAATGTATTTATGCAGGTGTTTTCTTTTTTCCCCTTTGGTTGTAAGTTGCTCTGAGCAAGATAAAGCAACTAACAAATTTAACAAATGAATAAATAAAATAAGGTGAGAAATCTTAATTGTTTCATTAAGAAATCTCATGTAGAAGCTTGCATGGAACTTTTGTTTTTCTGAGATCTCATAGTTAGTTAGCTTCCATTTTTGTACATGGAAAGCCATGAGTGAGAAAGAATTTTTAAAAGGAAAGGACTAAGAGAATACTTACCAACATCTGATTAGTCAATCAATCAAACCTTTATTGCATTAGCATACAGCCATAGCAGGATAAAACAAAAATGCTATAGACAAGCAACCAAACAAAATTCAAAGTGATATTACTGGGGTTATGACATTTAAATTACCCTAAGACAATAATGTAGAGATTTAGTTGCCGGCGCCGGGAATCTAGAATGCGGATGTATATAAAGCATATAATGGCCCCAAAATAGGCTCGGCACATTAGGTTTAAAAAGGTAATGAGAGAATTAAAACAGGTCCAGGTCTAGGACACACTACCCAGTCAGAGTAGCCCTGAGTTTCAAGGCCTGCACTATAAAGATTGCCACCCCATGTGAAACTTTGGGATTTGCGTCCACAAGAAGCGATTTCAAACAGTCTTCCTTAGAAGTGGTGGTGGACGGGATCAAGCGGAGGAGCTTAGTTCTTATTAGCTCATAAATAGGGCAGTAGAAAAAGAAATGTATGAAGTCCTCTACTATTACTGCACGCTACTCCCTCCCAGATCTGGACACGCTGTCAGCTTGGGATCAACATAAAATCCGGGCCTGGATTCTTACAAGAGACGAGGCCATGGACCGGGCACAGTCCACCACAGCTCGCCTCTCCATGTGGCTCCCTAAAGTGAAAGTGGTAAGATCACTTGCCAACTACTTGATAGACCTGACGGAGCCCAATTTGAGAAGAGCGTTTACCATGGCCCGTTTCCATTCTATACCCACGGCCTTCCTGCAGGGGATCTAATCTAAGACCCCTATTACTCAGCGCCTATGTCCATGCACAATGAATGAAGTAGAGGACTTCATACTGATTAGTCTTTCTACTAGTCATCTCCCTGCTTTTGAAATAAGCATTTTGTCACTGCATTAGAGGTGGCAGCACTATCAGTCTCAGTTGTGCTCTGAGAAAAATCACCTGTGACACAACAGCAATATTGCTGCAGCTAGAAATTCTGTTTAAAATTAGTTAAATATTTAAGTTACCTTAAATGTTCATCTAGATTTAATATACAGCTGTTGCAGGAAAGCCAGACCACCTCACGTGAGATGCCTTCCTTCCTCAGGGTGAGGCGGAGGAATGGATTATGTGCTCTGGAGCAGCAACAGCCAGATAGGTGCATGCACAGAAACTACGCATTTAGGTGTATTCAATCTTGGTTTGAAATAGAAAAATATTAAAGTTCATTAAATGGAGAACTGAGGTTGGCCCATGTCCAGGCATTTCCAAACCTACCAGGTTGTGATGATAAAGATTGCCCTCTATTTAAACTCCAAAAGTGGGCAAATATGGTCCTGACAGGTTCTTTTGCATACTGTGAGCAGATGGGGAAAGGCTCGTGCTGCTACCTCTGTTTTCTTTCTACAGGATTAAAAAATAGTTCTCTAATACAAATAACATCAGAAGGATGAGGAAGAAAATGTCTGATGCAATTTGATTATTCCTAATGGTCCATTCAGCAAAGCATCCCATCTCCAAAAGCACCAGATTAAGTTTCTTCAGCAAGATTGTAACAGAATGCTCCATTTCCAGCCAACTAAACTTAAATTACTGATAATAATTCCTAATCCAGTCTTCTCTGATCTGCGTTGCTGTCATAGGGACTGAAAAAGACACATTAAATATGGTCTTTACTTCTTACAACCTCTATCAACAAATACTCTTATTTTGGTGGTAAAGAAAGATTTCAAGTAACCCTTGAAGCAAGCAGGATGCCTTCCAACCGGCAAGTGGAGTCCTGTGCAGAGCACTGCCTATGACCCGACGAAACTAGAGGGTCATCAGGGAACTCCCTCCCTGTCTTATCAATAACTATTTTTGTTAAGTTGTGGGTTGACATAGCAGACGACACAGTGATTTCTCCAAAGCAGCTCTTTATTTTGTAAGCTGGAACAGAACTAACTGAGGAGCTCAGTCAGCCTGCTTATATAGAGCTACAGAACAATTGTAACTGTTGCAACGTTCTAAAACTATCCAATCACTGAACGTCACTTTTCGATCCTTCATTTGCATACAAAACTATCCAATCACTGAACGTCACTTTTCGATCCTTCATTTGCATAACTATCTACAGTATCCCCCTGCTGGCCCAGGGTGAGAACTTCAGTACATAACAATTTTTACTTTCATGATAATTCCTCCTATGATTCACCCAAGGAACCAACCTCAAAATTTTACTGCAGATCTTATTTTAGGATAAATATTTGATCATTACTCTAACAGGAATAATCAGTATCACCAGGAGGTCCCATATAAAGTGTTATTAGAGGATATGTATAGCAGCAAATGAAAAGTCACAATGGGAGGAGCCATACCAACCAGCAGTGCAGACTAGCTCCTGCCCCAAACTAACAACCCCTGCTAGCCTTGATTATTGTTCAACCGCCAGGCGTGTCTTTAAGACTTTTTTATGCCAACACGTCTGTGCAGCTGATCTGACCATCTTGATCTGCTGTTATAAAGCAGGTTTTCCTGGTGTGAAGCTATGGGTATTGGCTTGTAAAGGCAAGTAGCATTCACTAGAATGGGGGAAACTCCAATACAATATCTTCTAATGAAGACACGCCTAGAATGTCTACAGTTCCCACTAGGGTGGGTAAGGAATCAAAATAAAAAGAAGGGTCAACTACAAGCATTCAGATTCACTGTTAAATTTCCTGTTGACTTTAGTGAGCGTTTGATAAAAGGGGAATTCTACTTTTAAAAATAAAATACTAATTATTTGTATTTAATTGTTGCTATAAAAAGAACATTTCCCCCCCCCCCCCATGACAAGTTCTGTTCTTGCTCCTTTCTGAAACGCTCACTGCAATGCACCCACCCCGCCATGGCTTTCTCATTTTGCATAAGTGGATAGGGGAATTTTGGCTGGGATCACAAGCAAATGAGTACCAGAACAAATCAGCAGGTCTGTGTAGAATGCCACAGAGAATTCAATTATTCTAGTTACCTCTTCATCAGGTCATTTGTCTTTGTTAGCAGGCTTGGAAAAGTCTGGGGCCTGCTGAACATGGGTGGCTGGGGCCTGCTGTACATGGGTGGCTGGCAGACAGTGCCCAACACTCTGCCCTCCTGGACAGACAGATGTGGCTGAACAAGGTGAAATTGCAAGAGAAACTGCATTGTTGCCTTTCATTCAAAACAATGAAAAACAATCAACCTGCTTTTTGGGAGCTTATGCACACATTAGAATATTAATGGAATTTATTCCAGGGAAGAAGGTTTTAGGTCCTTCCCGGTCCCTGGCCAGGGAACATATCTACATACTGAGATGAAGTTAAGTGGCAATTATGCCTTGGCAGAGACTTGCTTACCTCTAGACATTGTTTAGACATGAGGTTCACACCTTTTCACATCTTTTCACACCTTTTATATAAGAATCGAAGAATACTGTAAAGCATAATTATGTGCACGAGCCCCACAAATAGATAGATGGTGGTTTATACATTGTGATGCATGTGAGTTGAATGGAAAATGTGAATAAGATTTGGCCCAATGTGTACATTCACCAGACATTGTGTAAAATGATTTGCACCACTGGATGGAATTGATTTGCAAACCAATTCCATACAGTGGAATTTTTCTGGCAACCCTTGTTAGCTGCTCTAACTTAGTTGGCTCCAATGCTGACATAACATTAACTTATGGTAACAGTAAACTGTGGATGGAGGCAGAATTAGTGCATGAATGTACGTTTACACCATATTCCCAGCCTCCAAACCATGTTTTTCAGACTGATAATGTTGTATCTGAACCAGATTATGTGATGGAAGGCAAATGCATCATGAGAAGAGAAATTATAGTGGGCTACTCACCAAAGAGGTAAGCACACTTCCCTCACTTGCAATACAGTAAATTGGAACGGTGACTCAATGGTCATGCTAGCTTATCTGCAGGCTGTCTGTATTTTTATTTTTTTAAAGCATGATGACATGTTTTTTGTTGATGTGTTCATCCACTTCTTTAGAAATGGAAATACAGTGGTACGTCGTGTTATGTATCACCCCCCTGAAGAATGATGCAGGTTACGCGCTCCGCTAACCCGGAAGTAGATGCCCCTTGTTGCAACCTTTGCCCCGGGATGCGAGCAGAAGTCACGCTCCGGCGGCGCGGCAGCAGCAGAAGGCGCCATTAGCGAAAGTGCACCTCCCATTACGAGCGGCTTCCTGTTACAAATGGACCTCCAGAACAGATTAAGTACATATGTATGTTTAAAATTTCTCAGATGTTTGGAATCATAGAATCATAGAATCATAGAATCATAGAGTTGGAAGAGACCACAAGGGCCATCGAGTCCAACCCCCTGCCAAGCAGGAAACACCTCCTGACATATGGTTGTCAAGCCTCTGCTTAAAGACCTCCAAAGAAGGAGACTCCACCACACTCCTTGGCAGCAAATTCCACTGTCGAACAGCTCTTACTGTCAGGAAGTTCCTCCTAATGTTTAGGTGGAATCTTTTTTCTTGTAGTTTGGAACCATTGCTCCGTGTCCGCTTCTCTGGAGCAGCAGAAAACAACCTTTCTCCCTCCTCTATGTGACATCCTTTTATATATTTGAAGATGGCTATCATATCACCCCTTAACCTCCTCTTCTCCAGGCTAAACATGCCCAGCTCCCTTAGCCGTTCCTCATAAGGCATCGTTTCCAGGCCTTTGACCATTTTGGTTGCCCTCCTCTGGACACGTTCCAGTTTGTCAGTGTCCTTCTTGAACTGTGGTGCCCAGAACTGGACACAGTACTCCAGGTGGGGTCTGACCAGAGCAGAATACAGTGGCACTATTACTTCCCTTGACCTAGATGCTATACTCCTATTGATGCAGCCCAGAATTGCATTGGCTTTTTTAGCTGCCGCGTCACACTGTTGGCTCATGTCAAGTTTGTGGTCAACCAAGACTCCTAGATCCTTTTCACATGTACTGCTCTCAAGCCAGGTGTCACCCATCTTGTATTTGTGCCTCTCATTTTTTTGGCCCAAGTGCAATACTTTACATTTCTCCCTGTTAAAATTCATCTTGTTTGTTTTGGCCCAGTTCTCTAATCTGTCAAGGTCGTTTTGAAGTGTGATCCTGTCCTCTGGGGTGTTAGCCACCCCTCCCAGTTTGGTGTCATCTGCAAATTTCATCAGGATGCCCTTGAGTCCATCATCCAAGTCGTTGATAAAGATGTTGAATAAGACGGGGCCCAAGACAGAACCCTGTGGTACCCCACTAGTCACTCTTCTCCAGGATGAAGAGGAACCATTGATGAGCACCCTTTGGGTTCGGTCAGTCAGCCAGTTACAAATCCACTGAGTGGTAGCATAGTCAAGACCGCATTTTACCAGCTTCTTTACAAGAATATCATGGGGCACCTTGTCAAATGCCTTGCTGAAATCAAGGTAGGCTACATCCACTGCATTCCCTTCATCTACCAGGCTTGTAATTCTGTCAAAAAATGAGATCAGGTTAGTCTGGAAGGGATTGTTTGTTGGTGACATCACAGGTGTCAGCTCTAAGTACACAAGCTATTGCTGCAAATTCGAAGAATTTTTTTTCCTAGACTTAATCCTGGAGATGAAGAGTGCATTGCACTCACTACTCTATAAATGTTGCATCTTTCTCCACAATGACACCATTTTCTTAATCTGGCAGAAAGGTATAGTGCAAAACCAGAAAGGATAGAGCCAAGTTATTCCCAATGAAAGGCACTACGGCCAACATTGAATTGTAATCTTGATTACAGAGGAAGTCATACAGAGAAATCAGTACATTGGCTGAGCCTTGCCTTAACTGCAATCCTTCAGGTGATCCTGTAGTATGTATAAGCAAGATTCAGCAGTTCACAAGATTCTGAATTCTAGAGGAATTTCGATGTCTCCCCCTTTTCACAGGGTCCTATTTCAGTTGATTTTTTTTATTAGTATTATTTTACTATTTATTTAATTTCTTAGAAAAGCTAGATCATAAGCCAGCTGATGACTTTGTAAATGCAAACGGCCAATGTTGTGGAACCGACAATCTAATGACAGAGTGTTTAGTGTTCCCTAAAGCGAGAGACAGATGAAGAGAAACGGCGAACCGGCAACCTTAGCATAATTAAGACAAGCCTGAGTGCTTGCTGTGCTGCCATTACATTAATCTCACATCAGTGGCACCTGGCTAAAATTTATGAGATATGTAAAAAGGCCCTTTCTGACTGACCTTGATAAGACAGTGTTATCTATCACGTGGGGGTGCTGAGGGGGGATGAGGCAAGAACGTTGCATGAGATGGGGACAGATGAGAAATGATCTTGAAAGGTGCTGAGGGGCTACTGGACCAAGAGCTTGTTTACAAGATCAGGGATACACAAGGTTGTTCCACAGGTTGATTCAGAATAGTTATTTTAAAATAACACTCTTCGTTTATGTAGGAAGTGAACCCATTCATTTCCTGGTCACCCTCTTCTGATCCCTACCTCTAGTCCTATTCATACCACTGTGGTCGTACTGATAAATCCTAATTATGCCTACTGCATTTCGGGTTCCAAGATCACATGTAAAAAGCAGGACCCACATTATCCATGATCACAGCTTTGTGGTGAAGTACTAGAATGGCTTATAGAAGGCCCAAGGTTGAATGTGTGGTCTGAGTGCAAGGGTCAGGCACTGGGCAGGGAGGTTGGAAGAAAAGAAATGAAGTTTGTTAGAGTGTATGCCTCTCCCAACATGGTATACTGGCTGGATGTTAATCCTGCATGGTGTCATGAATCGGATCTGAACACGCACCTCCCAGTGGCCCCCAGTTTAAAAAAAAAAGATACCTGATAAGAAAGAACTCATTTCCCTGTGTGAGACCCTTGGAAGCTAATACCTTCCAGTAACAGCCTAGACAGGGGTCAGCAAACTTTTTCAGCAGGGGGCTGGTCCACTGTCCCTCAGACCTTGTGAGGGGCCGGACTATATTTTGAAAAAAAAAAAAAAGATGAATGAATTCCTATGCCCCACAAATAACCCAGAGATGCATTTTAAATAAAAGCACACATTCTACTCATGTAAAAACACGCTGATTCCCGGACTGTCTGTGGGCCGTATTGAGAAGGCGATTGGTCCGGATCCAGCCCCGGCCCTTAGTTTGCCCACCCATGGCCCTAGAACAAGGGTGCAGGATTTGTGGCCCTCCAGATTTATTTTCTTTCACAGCTAAAGTTTGCATTTGCTGTCTCTCTCAGATTACTTCTATTGTAGGCAATTCTACTTCCATGTTCTGGCACCATTTCAGGCACACGTGTCAACATGTTCCACAGATAATGAGTGAAAAGTAGTTGCATTCTGCTGCTACCGAGTAAGCCATTGGGTTTGGGCTCAATTCTTTAAAAATTACTGCATAATTATAATGCAAGCATACAACATAAATATTTGTGACAAACGGTTGTACTCTGTGAATTCCAGGTCTGCCTATGAACGGTAAGGATTGGTTTATAAGGACTACAAAAGAACAGGCTCCGGGATGCATTGCTATCTGGGGTTTTTTATTTAAAACATTGCTGATTTTCCAAAAAATCCTTAACTAACAATATTTTCCTTTCAGTCTCATCCACAGATAAAGGATGTGTTACCAATAATATATTTGTATTGAAGTGCTTTGATACATATTGAGTTATCTACTAATGCCCTGAAGGCAAGCCTGAACGGAACAGCTTCAATAAAAACTCATTTGTACAGGGCTCAGGAAAAGAGTGAAGCAGGGTAAAGGTGGCGATTTTTAAATTCCAGCAGTCATTCAGGTTTTCAGAGGCAAGCTCTGGAAAGGAATAATGTTTGCAGAAGGCTGTGCCCGGCAGTTATGCTCTGTCTCTTAAGAAGAGCACCTTCATCTGAGAAAAGCCAAAAACTGCTGCAGAACTACAGACTTTGCACCTTTGCTCCTTCCAAAGTTCCACACTATCATCACTCCACCACAGCTCCCCACAGTGTATACACACATACACACTCCTATAACAACAAAACCGAATCTGTTGCCACCTCCTCGTTTCTTCAGAACAAAAAGAAGAGGCTGAGACTTAGTTCAAGTAGAATCTGGGAGTGTCTCCTCTTACGACCAGAGGCCTGAGCAAATGTCCACCTGTGGAGGATATGACTAAACACTATGCTAATCCTGCCATTTAATTAATATACCCAAGTCAAGGGTCTAGTTACTCAAAATCTGAGGTAGGCTTCCTACAATTGTTTCAGAAAGCAGGGATGGGGAACTGGACCAGCCAGTGGACTGGACCCTGTGGGCCATTTTGACAGGAGGGCGGCACACCTACCAATCCCCAGACATCACCTGACATTATTTGGCCCGTGCAGTTTAAAACCATAGGGCAACTGGTCATGGCTTGGGGAAAGCAGCCTCATGGGCTGTCCTAACAGCCTTAGGACTTCTGCTGGAGCTGTAAGGCCCACAGGCTGGAGGTTCCTCACCAATGGCTCAAAGAAGAAAGAATAACTCTGAGACAGGTCACCCTATGCTGAACCTGTATCTTTGAATTTCCTCATGTGTTCCAACCCATCTCATTCTTCTCTGTTTGGGACAACAATACATCTATCTCTATTAGGGGGGGAAACTAAAAGGGGGAAATCCATGGCTGATCTCTGGACTTTTTGAAAAACTTAAAAGTTGCTGGAGAAGCAGGGAGGAAATTGGATTATGCCAGTGGTAGTAGGAAAGAAAGATTAACCGTTGCACCATTTTCTCTTACTGCAAACATTATGGAAGAAGTTAACTTCAGTTGCTGGGGAAGACAGCATGTTTTATCCACCTCTCAACAGTTATGGGAAATGATTTTTCTCCCTCTGCAAATTTGGGCCCACCCGTAGCTGCATTTTTTACCATTGGGAGATCCTAGCATTTGTCTCTATTTCATTTGAAGGTTGCTTTGTATTCAATAGATAATGTTTATGGTTAATGCAGGATCACTTGTTTTCAAAGCATCCTTCAGGGATGTTTTCAGACTGGGCAGGAGGGGGTCGACTCTCTAAGCATTTTGTTCCATTTCTAGCTTCTGGTATAGAATCATAAAAGCTTCTTATTAATTTGCAAAAGGAGAATTGGCTGCCTTTGAGGGCTTTTAAATTTGACATACGTTCCCCAATTCTTACTCCATACTCTGTCCATTAATCCACATTCCATGAACCAAGGACTAGAATGAGAACTGCTGCTGAATTGCACATCTTTGTTCAGTCTCAGTCACACTTTGAAAGCTCAAAAGGTTTCCACATAATATCAGGAACCTGACAATGGCAATTTGAGAATGGCTGCAACAGAGTTGTGCACTTCCTACTCCCAGCTGCTTTTCTGCATGCTTATTATTTCAGCTTCCCTGATTAAAGTCAAGACCAGCTTTGACCTTTGGAATGCTTTCCCCCATCAAGCCTTACTGAAATATGCCAGTTTACCTCTCTATCCTATTGAGACAGAGTAATGTCTTTGCATTTTTATTGCTAGGTCTGAAGAGGAGAAACTTTTCAAGCATTTCACTAAGATCAAGATTAAATCAATGTAGAAGTCAAAGATTTATCATCAGGTCATTTCAATAAAAGGAAATTATATGGATTCAACAAATGATAAGAATCAGCGCTTCCTGATACCTTTTTGATCATGCTTAATTGGTGGAGGGAAATAAACACTGATTGGTTTCTGATGGGATACTATTGCTGATAGAAGTTATTTCCACAATAAACTATTTTTATTTGCCACTACTGTGTTAAGATTATTTTAACAGAACATAATTACCCTGTAGAATACACATAGTATAATGTATTATCTTGAGTTAAAATAAATGTTGTTTCAAAATAATGGGCCAAGGGTCAGTCGAATAGAGAGTTTAATTCTTCTTTGAAGTCACTGGGACTTAAAAGAACTGTCCAAATTTAGCACCTGCTACTAAATTCAGTGTAGAACCCAGAAAATGAGCAGCCTGAAGGCCATACAGTCAAGCATCAAAATATCTGAATCACTATGTTGCCCATGTCTGAGTTCACACAAAAACGGAAATGGTCAAGAAGAGTAAAAGATACGTCTGCATCTTTTCAACACTCACATATTTGAAATAACATATTTTGAAGGAACCACCTTGTGACAGCCTGCCATTGCCTGTAAGAGGAGGCAAGATGAGACTCCAAACAAAAAACAATGGCAAAATAAGTAGGTGAAACCAGAGAAGGGCTGGACCACATGGAGGCCACTAAACCAGACAGGGATGTCCACAGCCTGAGAGGAAGTGTTCCTGACCTCTCTAGCTTAAGATGAACCAGGTGATTCAGAAAGAGAAGATGAAGATCACATCAAGATCCTTGTTTGTGCTATTATTTAATCTATGGCTCATGTGTGCTGCTGCTGCTGCCTGAGTTGCAATCCTACAGGGGGGTGGGGGGAGTTTCAGAATCTGTATATGTGATGTGGCCTACAAAACAAAACATGAAGGGTGGCAGATAGCTAACAAACTAGTGGCACTCTGGAAACAAGATCAGGTAATTCATGACCTGACCTAATGGACAGAGAGAAATTTGGATGGGGAGAATTTAATGAGTATCCAAGTACCCCTCCTCTACTAGGCACAACAAAGACTTTTAAAAGTCTTGCTGCACCATTCAGGCATCAATTCTTGCCTGTACCTCTCTCCCCTCATGCTGCTTCCTGGAGCAGATTGTGTCTGCCATGTGGCAGGGCAGGGACAGCATCTTAGAACAGCAAGCTATACCAGACTGAGTGCTTGGTCCTGACTTCTATCATCACTTAGAGGTGATGACACTCTTCCAAATTTTGCAGCATACACTTGTTCTCGTCACTTGCATGTGTGTGTTTGGAAAGGTGGGTTTTTAAACTGAATAAATAAGAAAAGTAAATGGGGATGTTACTGTGCAATGGAAAGTGCATCAAAGAAGGATGCGCTAACTAGCTAATTGCTACAAAAGGGGATATTTACACTTAAAAAGAGGTTATCAAAGTTGGTGCTCAACCTACTTTAATCAACAGGTTCAGATAAGATTATTAGACCATCTCATGGGATGGGCCTGTCAGACCTTCTACCGTAATTTAAATATCCATCTTCATGGCTTCCTTTCATCCCTACACAAAGAACCCCTTCTTCCCTTTCTTTCTTTCTTTCTTTCTTTCTTTCTTTCTTTCTTTCTCTTTCTTTGTTCATTCTACTTACTCCCAAGCCTGTCTCTGAACTCTCAGTCTAATTAGCTCTTGATAGATCTGCTGCCCTGTTTCCACAAACATTTAATTCTGCCGTCAGTCCTATTTACATTACAGCATGTTGTATTGTCTTTTACCAGACTAATTTTGTTTGAGTGAATGTAAATCCCATTAAGCAGGCACTATGTACCTATTAGATTGTGACATATAAATGGAAAACCCTCTTTATTTACAAAAAAAGCCAGCATAAGGCCCAATTCATAAAAGATATCTGGGGCACTGCAATTTGAGAGCCTGGGCAACTGATGCTGAATATTTTCAGTAGGGATACAAGCATTAAAGTTTGCTCAGTTTCCCACCCTGTACATTCTGTACTATTACATACCGTATATGTTAATATACTATTTCAATGGATAGAAAGAATTGGGAGAGGGAATATGCCAACCCTGCTTCCACAAAAGTTTTGTTTTCATTTTCAAAATTGAACACATGGACATTTGGTGCAGCTTTTCTATGAACCCAAAACAGGACCTTAAATTCAGCCATTAACTGCCACTTTTCATCTCTGTCCTTCCTAAACTGTGGTGATGTGAAGATAAACATATCCGCTTTCAACATTAAATGCCTACACAAGTGTGAATAGGAATGTTAAAAAATATGAAGAGGTCAACTGTTCTAGTCATTTTCTGACTTGGTCTGTTGCACACTTCATCAGAGAAAAATATCACTGTGTCCTGCCATATTGCCTTTTCAAGAGCAAGACCACATGGGGAGTTTTCTGTCTGAAAAGGTGTCCATTCCCACCCTCCTCTCTTGAGAAGACGGGAGCAGAATCTCCAAATCACAAAACGGCTGCAATGTGTCCTTAATGCTTATGCTCCTTGTGCATTCAGATCTATAGCCAGCTGTTCTAGGACTGGAGCTAAAAAGTGATGTGGGATGACTGATTATATAGATCCATTTCAATCTAGCTTCCTTATTGGGTTTGGCACTGAAGCTGCATTGGTCACATTGGGAAGTGTCTGCTGTTGACGGTCCTGGCTCACTCTCACCATGGCATATTTCTGGTTAGGCTTTGGGGGCTCAGAACTGATGGCCCTATGCAGGATCTCTTGGGTTCCCATTTGCCCCCTCCCATGTTGTTTAACTTTTACATAAAACTGCTTCACTGGCACCTTTAATCTACAAATGCTTCTATTTCCATAGAATAACTTAGCAGAGAAAAGGGAACTGGTTTTTTCTCTCCCCTCAAAACACATTTGTGCATAACATTTACTGCTTGCCAAAAGATGGGGCACAGAACCACTCCTGTAAACATTAAATTATCAAAAGGCCACCTGACTCACTTTCTTCAAGTGGAAATAGATTGCAGTAGCTATGGTTGCCCAAGATACCTTGACAAACATGAAGCAATTGTTTCAGCCCCTGTCAGTTCATTTTAGAACTCCTTTGATAAAATACATATTCCACCCCCCACTCATAGCTAAAGGAACATCTCACATCCAATAATTAGCAAAATATGCACCTGGTTAAATAATAGTTGCCAAGTAAAAATTATAACTTGACAAGAATATTATAACTCTATATTTGGCATTACCTTGTGATAATAATAAAAGCCAGGTCATATGTCACCCCAACTTCTATAAGACTATGATTTTAATGTTGCCAAGCACAAAACATACTTTTGAAAGTTTCTTTTCTACTGATTTGTTGGAAATTAAATCAGAGAAGATCTGGCAGAAAAGAGATGAAATTATAGCTTTGCAGCTCCATGAGAAATACAGAACTGCTATCTTTTTTAATTAGGCTCATCCTTTGGAATACTCGTGTTTCAGATGTGACACATGTGTATTGGCAAATGAGGTGTATTATTTCCACCTTTATGATGTGTATGGTCTAAAAAATGTTGAGTTTTTGTTTAAAAAAACCCACCTGTTTTAAGAATATTTCCCTGCAACCCGAGGCACGCCATCAAGGTATGCTGATACCTGCAATTCTATGCACACAATCCTTGCTTGCATCAAACAGCATATGGACGCACCCCATAGGAGCCAGTATAGCTCTCCCTTCACACTGCCAGGTGCACCACAACATGGTCAGGCTGTTCACTTTAAGGTAACATTTCCCCATGTCTTCCCTAGAAGTATCCAGCAGTTAATTCTTCCCCAGGCTCCTGGCATGTACACTACTAACTTATGAGTGAACTTGCTTTGGCTCCATTCAGAATCAGCTTCATTACTGTGAGCTTTCTTGTCAAGTCTTTGGAAAAATATTGTTTTAATGCCCACCCTGAAAGTAGGCATCCTCTAGGCCTGATCACTCTGATTATCCTTTGACTGGCTCAGATATTTCATGTCACAAGGTGTGGGGCCTCCAACCCCTCTTCCCATAGTCTTTAAGTCTCAAACTGAAAGGTCACCATTCTGATACTTTCCTGGAAGATCTGTGATCTCTAGTGTTGAAAGTCTCTTCTCACCTGCTTGTTTCCTCTAGTTAGGCACAATGGCTGCCAAAAGATGGACATGCCATCTTGTACTAACAACAAGTCACATGGTTTACAAGGACAACACAAGTGTTTCACACAAGAAAACCCCTTTAGTTTGGCTTCACAAAACAAGATAAGGTATTTCAACATTTGAAGAGGGTAAAAGTTCTGATGGTTCCTTATTTATCACATGCCTCAAGGTTTTGTTGAAGCAAACTGTGAGCAAGAACTTTCCTGAGTCACCGCTGGTGTCAGGTAGTTGGTTTTGGGATGCAGCACTACAGAGGCAGCCATCTGTCCAGGCTAATGGACCATCTGTGGACTGAAATGCAGCTAGTTTAGTTGGCAAAGCATGAACGCGTGTCCCCTAATCAAGCTATAAATCACAAGTAGGCCTTGCGAGTTGTCAATTAACAATCTGATATAGTAAGTGTCCTGGCTGCCTGCTTGTTTTCAACCCCTTGAGGGTGACATTTGGTGGTACCATACTATCACCTCAGAGGTTTTATCTGTTAGCACTTTGAAGCATCACAGCAGTAACACAGTTTATACAACTGGCATGATTAAGTCTTTACAATTCCATGAGGAGAAAATAGAATTGGAAGAAAATGATCTCGTTTGGTAACTGCATTGACTTAAAATGGACCATATAATGAACATTAAACCGGACCATATAATGGACATTAAATTATACAAGCTTTTAATTTTTCCTCCTAGTTATGATTTTTTAAAGAAAAAAAATCCAGTACTTTAGGTTTCGTCAATTAACACATTCAAAAACATTACAGAAAGTTGCCTGTGTACTGTTTCTCCGAGTGTCACCAGAGTCCTAGGTAAAAAAGAAAAGAAAAGGTAAAGGGTTCCTGGACGATTACCATAAGTCCAGTCAAAGGGGACTATGTGGTTGTGGCGCTCATCTCGCTTTCAGGCCAAGGGAGCTGGTGTTTGTCCACAGACAGCTTTCCGGGTCATGTGGCCAGCATGACTAAACCACTACTGGTGCACAGAGGAGCATGATGAGTGCCAGAGTGCATGGAAACGCCATTTACGTTGCTGCCGCAGCGGTACCTATTTATCCTTTCTCCCCAACATGCTGGTAATGTTTTTGTAGAGGTATTCCCACCTCCAGTCTGACATGGTGCAATCAGTACAGGTTTATTGTAGACAATACTCAGCAATATGGGCCAGTGGTCTGAACCAATATAAAGCCAATTAAGTTCTTTAGCCTTATTCATACAGTCCTGGACTATAGGCTCATATACAAATAGATAACTCCAGAGCCCCTTATAAGAAACAGAGTAAGAAACACAGGTTTTGTGCAGCTGATAACTTTTCAGAGATAGCTAGGGGGCATTGAAGAAGTATGTTTGGAGACATGAACACACGTTCATGTCTCACTGATCAGAACTGATGTATCTGAAGAAGTGTGCCTGCACACGAAATCTTACACCAGAACAAACCTAGTTGGTCTATAAGGTGTTACTGGGCATTTTTTTATTTTTTTATTATTTTTACTTGATCAGAATTGGTTTGGAAGGTTTCAGTAGCACTTTAAGCACGTATTGAGAAATTCCCAAACTGATTCCTAACACTGCTTCAAATAGATATACAATGTCAACATTGCTAGTAAGCAGTATCCTCCTTGAATTTTTTAAAAATTTGTTTATTTGTTTATTTAAAAATGAGGCCATAATACCATTGTGGATAAATAGCACACTCCCTCACCTCACTCTGAGCAAGTTAAAAAAGGTAAAGGCTGCATGCATATTCATTATTTATTCTGGTACACTTTCAAAACAAAAATAAAAATTGGCTACACACTGCCATGCACAAAGCAATGCCTCACAGTTTCCAGAATGATTTTGTTTTTATTGAAACATTTTTTGTTGGATGATCTAGTTCCCTCCCTGAAACATTTCAGTAACATTTTTAAAAAATTCTAATACTGTAGTGCAATTGATTAGACTAAAAACAAGTTGTGAACAGTTGTTTTTAGAACTCTGATGTCTGGGACTAGTTAAATAGCTGCAATTACACGAAGGAGAGCTGCTCCCGCTGTTCTACTGAACTTACTGCCTGTATACAGCTTTAGGTTCTTTTTCTTTATGTGTGTGTAGTAGCTGTCCAAAACGGTAAGGGAAAACCTTTTGATCAGTCCTTCCTATTGGCAAGGCCATTGAATAAGAAGACAATCCAAGAGTAATGTGAAATTGGCCTTAAAACCACAACATTAGACTTCGATAGGGACGTGGGTGGCACTGTGGGTTAAACCACAGAGCCTAGGACTTGCCAATCAGAAGGTCGGCGGTTCGGATCCCAGCGACGGGGTGAGCTCCCGTTGCTCGGTCCCTGCTCCTGCCAACCTAGCAGTTCGAAAGCATGTCAAAGTGCAGGTAGATAAATAGGTACCGCTCTGGCGGGAAGGTAAACGGCGTTTCCGTGCGCTGCTCTGGTTCGCCAGAAGCGGCTTCGTCATGCTGGCCACATGACCCGGAAGCTGTACGCTGGCTCCCTCGGCCAATAAAGCAAGATGAGTGCCGCAACCCCAGAGTCGGTCACGACTGGACCTAATGGTCAGGGGTCCCTTTACCTTTACCTTTAGACTTTGATGGGAAATCTGTTCATAAGGCCTATTTCCTTCTGATCTAGAAAATAAACAAATAGGGACTCACAAAATAAAGCAGCGGGGAGCACCACACAAACAGTTCCCCACTTGCCACACTGGATGTATGTCTGAAAACTCATTGAGATCGGAATCCATAATCCCAGCAGGGAGGAGAACAGATCCCAAAACTATAAACTACGGTAAATTCCATTAAGTTGCTTCTTTGCATTAAGGGTTAGATTTCAAATTACAGTTGTCTCTGAATATTAATTTGCCCTGATACTCACTTGGTATATAAGAGGAAACATTTGAGACTGCATTTATATTCAAGACTTGCCTATACAACTTCAACATTAACTAGAGTTTTCCCCCAGAAAGTAAGATCCACTTCATCTTTCTTCATTTAAAAATCCCCATTCAAAAAAGTCAACTGACATTCTAAAATGCTGCCAACTTGTATCACTGACCAGAGCAGCACTTTAAAAAAAAGGGTGAAAGTATCCCCATCAACAGATGAGGATGGCCTATATTAATTAAAATGCCTCAGAATTAGGGAATGAAACTGTAGAACATCAGAAAACTAATTAAAGGATTCCATCTCTGCTGACATCAGCCCTGCCAGGGGGTGGCTAGTCTGTTTGTGGGGTGTCATGGCTACTTAGCATTTCCCACGCCCCTGCCACACATGGGTCTAATAGACTAGTAAAACTGCTGAATGGGCCTATCAACTCCCTTTAATATATCAAATAAGAGCTGCTCACCTTTTAAGATGCCATATTCAATCAGGTAGAAGGCAGTTGGATAGCAGAAGGATAGCTATTGCCAACAAATACAGTGTTAAGGATGGCACATTGCCTGTGCCTTGTGGTCTAATGCTTTCTGAAGGGATAAATCTGTGTCTGGGCTCTGTCGCTTCACATTTTAGTGTACAGTAGATACTCAAAAGCTTCCTCCTTGACATGCTTGTTTTCTGCATGCAGGGAATTTTTAGTGTCAAGAACACTCAGTCATGTGAGCCCCCAGCTGATTGCTGCTTAACTTGGCGCAGATGTCCCATTCATTATCTAGTGGTTCACTTTTGACACAGCAATGCTGCAATGGGCATGGGTCTGTCCTGATGCCACACCTCACAAACAGATGGATCCAGGGAGATTTAGTCCAAGGACAAGGAACCTGTGACTCTCCAGATGTTGGAGGACTCCATCTCCCCCCGGCCCCAGTCAGCATGGCCGGTGGTCAGGGATGAAGAGGCTGCTAGGTACCCTAGTCTGGCTTTAGCTGCTAACATGCTGTTGCTTATGCCATTGTGGTTTCTAAATGTACATCAACTTAGACCAGATCCAGCCAGTTCCTATCTTGAGTTATGCATGCACAACACGTGATTCTTTTAGTTGCTCAGCTGAGGCCAAGTTGAGAGGAGTCATTACATCAGCAAATTAGTTCACCCAAGCAATAGGCTAAAACCACAGGTTAATTTGAACTGTTCAAATATAATCACTTTAAAAAGGAAAAGATTCATTACTTTTGTCATGTTTGCTGGTCCGCTGCACCACTGCTGGATAGTTTGTCAATAAACAAATTACATCTTACACTCTGCCCTTGTGCTGAACAGCTCTCTTGTGAATATATCTTATTTGTTATTCATTGTGCCAACAAACAAATATATATTACATTTCCTCAAATGCTAGTTTCTCCCCACATTTCCCATTTAAACTACTTCACCTTCAAAACTGGAGAGCCGAGTGGCACTAAAAAAAAAAAAAAAAAAAAGCTTTCACAATATTTTTGTTCTCCATTCACCAGGAAACAAATCTAAGAGAGACTGAGTAAATGAAAAACCCCCACCTTGCAACAGCTCCTCAAGAAGCCTCTCCCCTATGGCTCCCACTGGTGGATTTGTTTTGTCACTGCCATCCTGTGCCATTCACGCAAAGCCCTTCCACATCTGAAGCGTCCCCTAACTCCCAATATAAAATGCTTCACCACAGGCACAATTGAAGAAACACAATTATATTGATGTTTCAAGTAATAAATAATCAGACTGCAATTATATAACACATGCATAACGATTGGTTGAATTAACAGTCTTGTCCCTCAGGCTAACACAAAGCTCTTATCTTATTCTCATGGCTTTGGGTGGATAATATTTAATCATCTCAATAGCCATCTTCATATGTTACATATTTGAATGGGGCACTGCATTTAAAGAAAAGCTGTGGTGCCGTACTGTGGGCACAGCTTTCTCTGCCCTGTGCTTGGCATCCACACATTTGGCAAGGATGTCTGGGCCACACATGGGTCCCCATAATCTTGAACCAGGGTCACAGGGAAGCTTACATATACTGAGATGTACACACATAGACTTCCCCAGCTCTGAGGTCCATGCCTAACACAAGGACATCAGGACAGGGTTAGGGATGCCTTTGAGTGAGGCCAGTGAGGCAACCTAGCAGTTCCTTTAAACACGTGGTGCCCCTTTGCATGAGTACCATGAAGAGGTGGGTAATGTACCATGTAGAGTTCAGCTAAAACTGCAGGTGACAATTTCAGGAAAATATTCATTAGGGAAAAAAAATTAAAGACCTACTTTGGGGGCCACTTTTTAAGGAATCATTGCAGAAAAAAACAACAATTGGATTCCTGATTAGCTAAGATTGCCCTTGTGATCAGTTCTGGACATCAATATGTAGATAAACCTAATTGGCTACTAAATATCACAATTAATATGTGATTGCTGATTGACTTTAGTCACTGAAGGAAGAATGAAGCAAACAAGAAGCAGCAGCAAAGGAGGAAATCGCTTTTTGAGACAAAATCTGAACCAGCTTGGCTCAATTGTTCTTATATCTGTAAGTTAAGTCACGGTTGTTGTTTTTAATTGTTTATCAAGATTGAAAAAATAACTATGGCTGTCTTCATGGATGACTATACATGACTATACCATCATGACCATTCCATCACACATGGGGCAAAGTATTTTCAGAACATCAAAGAGGTAAAAAATAGTGACAAGGAACTCACTTAAACATTGGCTACACTGTTGGCCTTGGAGGTGTTTCTCATATCCCATGAAATAAAAATGATCAACTGTGCATAAACAATCAGAACTGTGGGATTTAATAAATAACTATCAATGGCAGCTCCTATAAATGAATGATATGTTCCATGCAGTGGGCAAAATGTAATGCAGAAACGGCTGCTGTGTGTTTTCTGCTACTGATCTGTAAGATGAATTAGAGCAGGCAGCTCTACCATGGGAACAGAAAGATGACAGGATTTGTGAGGGTTTCCTGTCGTCTGTGTAATCCCAACCCCAACAACTGCCGCAAAACGCAGCGTTATTCATCAAAACTGGGGTTTTATCAAGCTGGGAAGTCTCTGGAAATGGGAGAAATTCTTGGCAGGAATGTAGGGATAGAGAGCGATGGACTGGATGAAGGGAGAGGTCAAGGGACGGGGTGTTCGTCATGGTTCGGCAGAACTGGTTGACAGCACTCAGATTCTCTACGCTGTCACCCAGATCTTTAAAACGGAAAGAAGACTCATGGTCCGCACAAAATAAAATAAAGTGTTTAGCATTAAAGATGTCTAACAATAAAAGGATGAATAAAAAGGAGATGATCTTAACTGATGCATTCTAACTAATCCTAGCACTAAAACATTAAAATAAAACATATCTTTGCAATCTAAATTGAAGCTGATTTTACTGAAGGAATTCTTCTGAAATCGCATTTACTTTGGTCACAGCCCCGTTTAATGAAGACAATAGGTCTCTACTCATGTTATGTACCGCTGATAGCCTTGATGCAAAATGCATGTCAAATAGTAGTAGTAGTAGTAGTAGTCCTTTTTAAGGAAATTGCCAGTCTGGCTGACATTTCCATCCAAAGCTTGATATGTTTGGAGAGGTAGCCTGTTTGCAAAAAGTGGTGTCACTGGTTCACTGTGGATGCTGGGGCTTATATTCATATTCCCCTCCCCCATGAGGATGGATACTCTTCCAGGGAGCTAGAGCTCCACCCGCATCCATTATCTCTACATATAAGTTTCTGTGGCCTTGGGGTGGGGGTGGGGGACCTACAGGACAGGGGGAGTGATCGAGCCAATGAATGATGTGCTTGAGTATCAAGTTGAACAAGTCTTCTTTGCAGCCTGCTCACAGCATGTTTACAATCAAAGCCCTACTTAAACCTATTCATGAGTTGAACAAGGGTGCCCACTTTCACAAACATACTTCTTCAATTTCAGTTTCTGGATTTCTGTCCATGCAGGAACTTAGAAGTCTGTGGGTTGCCTCACAGTGTGTAGAGCATACATAAAGCCCTCCACTCCCACAATATGTGATTCTCTCTTCCACTCTGCCACAAGAACAAGCTGCATGGCAAGGCAGAGTATGTTACTTTCCTTATTTATTCCTCAAATAACAGGCACTCTCTGGGCGATGCACAAAAAATAAAAAGAGTCTCAAATCCAAAACACACAAGTATGGCCTACCAAGTTCCACAGAATTAAAATGACCATATTTGAACACAGTATAATTCTACAGATTAGCATCATGGAGTTTGAAAGCCTATGCAGATAAAAAAAGACTTGAAAGTGGGTACCAGGCGAAACTATCTGGGAAGGGTGCTCCATAACCAAGGGCTCACTGCTAAGAAGGTCCTTTCTCTTGCCACTTGCCACATCTCACCTTCCAAAGAGAAGAAAGGCCTCCCTTAATTATCTCAGGTCATGCTGGATAGATACATCTGCGGAGAGTTTGGCTGAATCAGGTACAAATGGCTAGAGATCAAGCAACAATGTCATACCCTCCAACATTTCTCCGATGAAAATTTCATTATTTATACCCCGCCCGTCTGATTGGGTTGCCCCAGCCCCTCTGGCTGGCTTCCAACATATATAAAACATAATAAAACATTAAAAGATATAAAACTCCCCTATACAGGATTGCCTTCAGATGTCTTCTAAAGCAGTGTTTCCCAACCTTGGGCCTCCAGCTGTTTTTGGACTACAATTCCCATCATCCCTAGCTAGCAAGACCAGTGGTCAGGGATGATGGGAATTGTAGTTCAAAAAACAGCTGGAGGCCCAAGGTTGGGAAACACTGTTCTAAAGGTAGTATAACTTCACACGCTCCAACTTTTCTCCAAGGAAAATAGGGACATCCTAAGGAAGTGCGGGACATTCCTGGATCAAATCAGAAACCTGGACAGCTTCTGTAAATCTGGGACTGCCCCTGGAAAATAGGGGCTGCCCAGAGTGGCTGGATCTGCAATTTTCACCTATCAGTCCCATTCACATTACAGTGGAATGAAACTGAAAGACAGGCTTAAAAAACAACCCTGAGAAACTGAAAGTGTAAATGTGAAATTATTATTTCAGAGTAAGTCCACTTGATTCAAGAGAGCACATTTTATGGTGGCATAGTTCCAAGCTATTTGTAGAAATATCGTTTAACAAACAAACAATATTATTAGCCACGGGGAAACAAACAGACACTGTTTAGGGTTTATAGACCTATGACTCCTTATTTCATTTAATTTCACATTTTCCCTCATCAGCATAGGCAGACTATTTTGAGAAAACCATCTTGGAATCAGAAAATTTTCAATAAGCCCAATTTAAGTGTGACGGATTTCTTGTTTTTATTTTTGTTTCAATATGTCATGTATAAGCATGTGTAAAAACAAACACAACACATGTGATGCAGCAAAGATAATTTGCTGTATTCATACTACTGTTGTGTGTTTTCCTTGACCAAAGTCAGAAGTTTGAGCATTGATACCATATAAGCTGCTTGCCCTTAAAACCTTTTATGGCCACAGGCCACACTCATGTTGCCACACTTTTCAAGCTAGGAATTATGAATAAGGTAATTAAAACCGGTAGTGAAAAAAACAACACATCTGAATATGAATGAAGAGTCAAAATGAAATAGCTCTGATTTTGATAGCTAGCAAACATTGCTATAATCATTGCAAAGATAAAATGCGCCTCTAGCCCCTTGATCATGAATATACATGAAAATCGTGCCTTTCAATGAGCACTTCCATATTAATTTTTCCTCCAATCAGAATACATACAAGAAGTAATAATACCATGTTTAACACAATCACAAATTCCTGTGACACAGTCTCAGAAACAGGTGTTTCAAACACTGGACACAGACAGCATATAGTGAATTATAAAAGAGTACACAGAGTGCTTAATCTTAAGGGATTTAAAGCAAAACAAAATTTATCTCCTTCCAGTATTAGCTCTGGCAGTTAGCATTGGGAAAAACACCCAGGGAGATTTTTCAATGAATGTACCGTGCAGGTATTATCATCTATATAATAACAGAATCTATATGGAGCTTATTTCCATGGATAAAACTTATGTTTGAAATGGCCTGTTTTCTTGCCCAGGCCCATGACTCAGCCAGGCTAAATGCTGTTTCCATCCCAAACTTCAAAAGGAGGGTGCAGGGAGATTGTTGCTTGTTGGATCAATGTTTTAGCTTGCACCCAGACATCTAAGCCTCTTGCACAACAGCTTCACCTTGTAACAGTGCTCTGCTCATATGCCACTCTGATTTAAGTATTTGGCAAAAACCAAGCTGGAAATCTGAGTTCTTCTTCTGGCAGTGAAGGCCAGGACAAGACCATCTTCAAGGAATCAGAATGCCCCCATATTCTCAGGGCAAACCTAATCCAGACCAATAACCCTCGCCAACAGTTTACTCAGAACACGGCAGCATATGGTAGAATAAGCAAACTAGTGCTAGGAAAAATCCTAGCCAATGATTCGTTGAGGCTACACTGGGGCTCTGCAAACAGTCCCCCAGCATCCTCTTATGCAAGGGCTCCATCCCCCTTCTCTTCTTTGCCTCGAAGTCAGGGGCACCAACTTGGGCCCCAGGTTATGGGTGCCCAATGGTGCCTGTGACATCACAATGTCATGTTGGGTCGACACTGTGGCAGCTCTTCCAAGAGAGACTTCTGAACACAATTTCTGGTTTCCACCAGAAGTTTCATTCGAAGGTGTGGCAGAGCCTTGGATGTTGCTTCTGCAACCCTGCGAGCTCTCAGAAGTGATTTCTGAGGCCCTGCCAGGCCTCTAAACGCAACTTCTGGTGGATACCAGAAGTTGTGTCAGAGGTCTAGAGGCCTTGGACTTGACCTTGCGAGGTTTTGGAGGTCACGTATGAGGCCTCGTAAGACCTCTACCGGAAGTTTCTTTCTACCAGAAGTTGCATTCGTCATCTGGAAGGCCGCGTCAGTAACCGGAAGTCGCGTCAGAGCCATTCGTGGGTGCTAAGCACCCCCCAAAAAACCTGTAGGTGCCTTGGCACCCAGGGCTCCCTAGACCTGGCACCTATGCTCACAGTTCACCTTCCCAAGTAGTCTCAACTTACTTTCTCTCCAGTATGGCCATGTCTATGTGGAATTTGAAAATGGATTCGGCAGGAATGTGTCTGCAGTTACAGGATTCTTTCTAAGCAGCCTGTAAAGTTTGGGCCAACACTGCAGGTTTAAAAGTATTGTTCCACCTAAAATTCTCAAAGGAGTAGCAAGGAAGAGAACAACATATTGTAGCTGGAATTTCGACATAGCAGACAGATGCATTCTTATACTCATCAGCAACAGGTTTGGGGTGATGAAAGCTCTTTCTATACACACACAGCAGAAGATGATGTGATGGATGGTTGCCTTGCTAGAAAAGGCAGTCATGGATGCCACCCTATTTCATTATTTAATTACACAGCCGCCTGAATACAGGGCAATAAAACTGCATTTTCATCCATAGCTGATTTCCATTTAGAGTCTGTCATGTTAATAGTGAAATAAATTGCTCTAATTGCCTGCAAACTTCATCAAATTCACATTTCCCCCTCTTTTTGTTCAATATTTATTAAACACCCATGTCATGACTAGCATGAATGGTATAAACAGGCCAGCACCTGAATAAAATTATAGCCTCGTATCGAATGTATTGCTTGTTTCATTTCTGAATTTTAATTTATCCTGCAAACTTCAGAATGATGTACCCATTAATCATGAAATGTGAATAAAAGTAAACTGTTTCATAATGTACTATTTGCTCAGATATCACTTTCGTGCAACTGAAAGCTCACCCACCTGATTCACTTCACTGGGGACTGAACTGGTGAAGTGATCAGAAAGCAGGCATCAGTTGACTGCCTGGTGTTGAAGAAAGTTAGAATTCTCCAGTATTGCCTGCCACCATGCCAACCTATAGACCAGCAATAGAGAACCTCTTTTCTCGCATGCCTAATTTGGACTCCCAGTGCTATAAGCACCTGATTTCATGGACATGTCTACTTTTGTGCAGTTTGTATGCATGCATAATCTGTTCACAGTCTGCTGATAAGGATCATGCCCTGTCCCAATGCTGCTAGTATTGAGTACAGTATTCACTAGTCAATGAAAACAGCATGGTAGCATTGAAGAAACAATTAAGAAAAAACCTAGGCACTGCCTTTACAGTCACCACCATCTTAGTAATTTAAAACACTCCATCTAAGCACATATCAACAAAACCACCTTCCTAACCCCACACCTGTGTTAATGGCTGGGGACAGGATGGCATGTGCCCTTCCTTCCTACAAACCAGCAGAGAGCACTACATCACCAACCAAGCACACCACAAATTCCCGTTCGTTCCAGAAGACGAGACGAAACCATCTCCTTAATGCTCTGCCTTTCAAGGTGCTCCATTGCTGAAGTCCTGTTCTTTATGCTGTATAGATTTGGTGCAATGAAACACAGCAGACTTTTTATGGTTATGTGAAAAATCCACAAGGAACCAGTTAAGGACTGATTTGTACTATCACTGCCACATTTTGGAAACGAAAACAATCTTAGAAGAGACTCTCTGGACCAGACCAAGGTGAGCTCATCTAGTCCAGGCATTATATTTCCAACAGTGACCAGGCAGCCCACAAGAAAAATAAATTGAGAAACTGGAGGTTTTAGAAATCATTTAATGGGAATTTTTGCTAGGTGGGAAATCTTTTTAAAAGCATGCTGTTTTCCATTTCCTAAAAGTTTGGCTTTATTATAGTAAGATAACTTTTAAATGCGGCATTAGTCATATTGCCCCATGGCTGCAGTCTTTCCCACAGTTTTCTGCAGACAGGTCTAATCCAGCGTCTCTCAGTTCTCAAACTTCTGATAACAGAGACTCAGTTCCCTCTCTCCCTGAATTTAAACTGGAGGCATGCCTCACTCTTATACTTGAAAAGCTTTACTTTTACAATGAAACCCTATACATGTTTATTCAGAGCCATGTCACACTGAGTTCAGCTGAACAGTCCCAGGTAAAGGTGTATGGGACTACAGTGTGAAAGTACCACCTACTCTCTTAAAACAGTATTGGGCTTGCTCCTTAACTAAGTCCAGTCCAGTGAATCACACAGAGATGCATTGGGCAGCTTCATCTACAGCTAGCTAATTTTCTTTTCCCCGTGACACACTCGCTGTTCCCATGAGTCACATGAGCATATTCTGGCTCATCTTTTGGAAAGTTCTGATCTAAATTATTTCAATGGAACTTACTGATTCACGCTTCTTCAACACATCACAAATATTTTTATCTAACACATCACAACTCAGCACATTACAAACATCTGTATCCTAGAAAATAAGGAAAGATGGTAAACTAAGAGACTTGTTTGGATAGTTTTCCCTGCCATTGTTTCCAATATTCATGCTGCCTTAAAAAAAAAAAGTCAAGACTGAGGTTTTACCTTTTATTTTAAATCCATTTTTTCAAGTTGTACTTATCAATGGAAACAATGATCTCATTTCCTTGCCCAATAGCTTATCCATCCTCTTCCCTCTCCAACTCCCTCCTCCTTCCCCCAGCAAAATCATGCCTAGTATAGCATTTAGGTGGTAAAGCCCTGTATGAACTACATCACTTTAGAATGTAAGTTTTGCCATAAAAAACTTTAAAAAACATAAAAACATAAACATAAAAAGCTCTCTGTCTTTCACAGAGAAAATCTGACATTCTCAAGAAGGGTTTCCATCTAATCTTCTTCCTGACATGCTGGTTCTCTATGTGCAAGGAATTGGTTTGCATGTGGTGCTAAGTCAATCCATGCCAAGACCCCATTTCTAATCTGACATTCTATAGTACATGGTCAGGTTTAGCACCTGAGTGAGAACCAAGCCTTAGCCTTTGAGTCCTAAACCCAGGGATGGGACTAGGTGTGGTGATCTGAAGCAGCCTCTACTAAATATTCATACACTTAAGAAAAAATACAGATCAAATTTGTTAAAAAGCATTTTGTGGTACTGGTGCTTCTAAGTCTACTAACTGCTATTTGCTGTTTAATGGGTTGGTGTAGAAATCCTCAGTCCATTATCCACTGCGAGGAAGGCAGGTCACTCTCTATCACAGCCTTAAATGCGACACTATGACCCTCTCCCACTTAACAAGCCGGACGAGGCAGTCAATTTCGCAAAGGCTCCAGCTGCCACACAACCTTGGTGTGTTTGTGTATACAATAAAACGATTTTAAAGACGTTCTGGTGCAAAACATTATATGGTGGCAATACCAATAAAATGGCAAATATTCTGAAGCTTCAGCAGGTCAGAATCATACATTAAATGCTCCAGGCTATCATGCACATGAGTGTATGCTGGTCATAAAAAATTTACCAGGAATAAATGTAGCATTTTTTCCTGTGAAAACAGTTTGTGTTGCCTCCTAAATAGTGATAAGCAGGACTGCATAAAATGCTAGGGGTGGGAAAGAATAGGAGTTATGGGCAGAATTGCTTTGAATTGCGCAAATTGCCTGGACACTTAATGTCTGCTGTATCCATGTGGCTCCTCCCCCCTCAAGCACACAATGGCTGAGATGTATGGGGCACGACATGGAAGGGGTCAGAGTGGTCTTCTTTCTAGAGAAGAATAGTATTACCAGCTGAGAAATGGAAGCTGTTCTTACTGAGCAATGAGCTCACACAGTCTCTCTGCTTAGCCATCTGACTGCAAGCATGAAACAGAGGCTGTGTGCACAACATACATATAAAGCACACGCCCCTCTCAAAATTCCTGGGAACTGCAGTTTGTTAAGGGTGCTGGGAATTACAGCACCCTTACTACAGTTCCCAGAATTGTGTGTGAGCACTCTAAATATGTGGTGTATGCCCAACCTATGGCTAGAGACAGGTATAAATGGAGATAAAAGGAGAGTTCACAACACCCTAATGCTACCTTCACACCTGGACTACAGGGTATTACAGCAAACTGAATGTTCACCCCATTCTTCACTGACTACTACTTCATTTTCTAGCACCGGCACCTCCTAACATCTCCTCCTTTAATGAAAAATGCCATCCCCGAACTTCCGGTGCAGCGCGATCTCGTCGCAAGCGGGGATTTTTCCGTGAGGGAGATCCCGGGCTATTTTGGAGGAAAAAGGGGTGCTACAGGGCGCGGTGGCCCCCAAAAATACCACTGGTGGGTGTCCAGAGGGTCAGGATCCCAGCGGACCAGGAGCGGTCAGCCCGGCCGTCAGGTAGCTCCGAAAGGAGCGAAGAGAACGGCGGAGCGGACTTGCGGGTCGAGGGAAGCCATTATCTGCCTCCAGAATAGCGAAGCCCCGAGCTTGCCGAGGAAGCGCTACGCTCTCAAACTAAAGAAATCCGGTACCGAATAAGCAGAAATTCGAAGCCATAAAACAAGGAAGTCCCGGAGTAAAAAGGAGAAGTTGCGGAGCTCAGCTGACAGCCGAAATCAACTTCGACGCAGCACTTTTTGCAGAGCTGGGAAAAGTGAAAGTGAGTTGCCCCAGCGGATACCGCTTTTCCCCCTTGTCTGAACTCTGTTAAAAAGTAACTGATTTCAAAGATACTGTTATAGCAAAGGGGGGAACAGAAGTTTAACTGTCTCTAACTGAAGTCCTGGGTGAATCGGAGGGTGTAAGCGATAAAAGGGACGCTTCTCTACTTGTACGCAGCAACAAAAAGCAGCGAAACGGAAGAGAAGGTCCCGACGCCATTATAGACATTTTATGCGTCACGTATGGACACCTCAGCGGAATATCTTTGAGTAAGATCGAGCAACATCAGTTGGTTGGTGCAAATCGTCCTGCTTATTTTTTTTCTTCCCGTTTTTTTTTCTATTTTGGGTTTTTTCTTCCTTAATTACTTGTGGAGTTTATTTTTATGAATTGGGGGCGCGGAGACTGACGGCGACGGATACTTTCCTTTGCTTGCCTTTTCTTCTCCTCAGTTGGAGTAACGCTATACAGACTAAGACCTCTAGTGGATAAAGAGAGGCAGCACAATTTGTTCTTTATTTTTCATTTTCCACTCAATTGACAGACTTTGATTGTCGATTAGCAGTTATCTAAGCGATTGCTCCTGAATACATAATAGGACCACCTTACTTCAAAGGGGAAGAGGGCTCTGAAATACCCTTCTTCCATCCCTCTCCAGCTGAACCTGATGAACTAGTTACTAAACTGTTATCTCAAATATCATACCTCCCCTCTTCGTGTTTGATAGGACCTTACTAAATGAACATCATTAAAAAAGGATTAGCCTGAGTGGAGGCAAGAAGACAATACAGTGGACTATTATTTGAACTTCTGGTGGTATATTCATAAGTTGTAAAAGCTATAAAGACTACTTAAATTTAAATAATTGTTAAATTGTACACAACTGTGAAATAACTGTGAAAGGACAGAATTGGGATAAGTTGACAAACTTTGTTGGGAGGAGGTTGTGGCTGAGGGTTAGGCAAGAAGTTGTTGGTGTGAGGGGAGAACCACTGGGTCATAATGTCAAACCCAACAAAGAAAGGGGCTGAGGGGGGGACACCGGTAGAGAGGAAAGGATCTAAACAAGAGATAGACTTTAAAGCAGATATTCTAAGAATGTTTGCGGAAATAAAGCAGAGTGAAAAGAATCTAGAATCTAAATTAGAACAAGTAGATAATAAAATTGGAAAAATGGATAAAAAAATTGACGAAACAGTAAATGAACTGAAAGGGCAAATGAAAGAAGTGTTTAGAAGGACTCAATCGGTTGAGGAGGGATTAAAGAAGACAAGATTAGAAATGAAAGAGGTTAAGCGGGAAGAAGAGAGATTAAAAGTAGAAATGACGGATCTAAATAAAGCACAGGAAGAGATAAAGGATGTGATAGCGATGAACGAACTTCGGATGAGGGAGGTGAACCTGAGACTTAGAGCGGTGCCAGAGACTCAAGGAGAGAATATTAAAGACAAACTAATAACAGAACTGGCAAACTGGATGGAACTACCTACAGGAGAGATGGCAAAGGCGGTCCAAAGTGCATTTAGAATGAAAGTGAAGACAAATAAAGCAAAAAGATTTACAGGGGATTGCCTGATTACATTCAAGGATAGAGAGATGAGAAATTGGATCCTGCAGAAGAACAGAGAAAAAAGATTGAATATAGATGGGAACTTCATAGTCATTTTTAAAGATATACCAATTAGGCTGCTTAAACGAAGAGACCCCTACAAACTGCTGGCCCAGACATTAAAGAGAAACAATATTGAGTTCAGGTGGGAATTCCCAGAAGGAATTTCATTTATGTATAGAAGTAAGAGGCACAGACTGACAAACCCAGAAGAAACTGGGAAATTTTTGAGGAAATATAAAGAACTCAAAGCTGATCCGGAGGAAAGTAAAGGAGCAGAGGGAAGAACACCAGAGCAACTGAAACCAAAGGCGGCGGAAGGAGAGAATAGAAAGCAAACGGACGAGGAAGAAGACGAGGAAGAAGAAGAGGCAGACAAATTATAGGCAAACAGCTAGACTTTATTCAAAGTAAGATATCATGGCGCTAAAAATTTGGAATTGGAACATAAATGGGATGAACGAAAAAAAGAAAAGGAATAGTATTGAACAGTTTCTAAAAAGGAAAAATTTAGACATCATATGCTTACAAGAGACACACGTAGCAAGAAGACACAAAAAAATATTAATTAATAAAAGACTGGGAAACGAATTTGTATCGTTAGACAAGGAGAAAAAAAGAGGAGTGGTCTTATATATTAGAAAACAAATTGAAGCGAAACAAATTTTCAAGGATGAAGAGGGAAGGATAATTGCGGTTCGAATCAACTGGCATGGAGAAAATCTGATTATTGTAGGGATCTACGCACCGAACGGAAATAAAACAGAATTCTATAAGGTGTTAGAAGAGAATCTATCTGAATACATGGATCAAAAAATCATTTTAATGGGTGACATGAATGGGGTGACCTCATTAGAAATGGATAGATGCAGAGAAGGAATAAGTAAAGAAGGAAAACTACCAAAATCCTTTTTTTCGATGATTGAGAGTTGCAATTTGATAGATATTTGGCGCCTCAAGCATCCATTAGACAAACAATTTACATTCTATTCTGAACCAAATAAGTCAATGTCAAGGATTGACCAGATTTGGATCTCGAGTGAACTGACACCAAGAACCCAACGGATAGAAATTCAACCGAAAGTAATCTCTGATCACAATCCGATAGAATTTGAATTAAGAAGCTTCGAAGAAGGAACCTTTAGATGGAGATTGAAAGATTATCTCCTAGATGATCAGAAAATAGTAGAAAAAGCGCAAAAGGAATTATCAGAATATTTCATAGCTAATTGTAACAAAGGCACAAAGGATAAAGTAGTATGGGATGCCAGCAAGGCAGTAATGAGAGGCTTCTTCATTCAGCAAAATTCAATTAAAAACAAAAATAGAGAAAAAGAGAAAAAAGAAATTTTGAAGCAAATTATGGATAATGAACAAAAATTAATTAAGAAACCAAACAATTTGGAGATAAAAGAAAAGATTAAAATTTTACAATCACAGTTTGCCATTATAATAAATAGAGAAATAGAGTGGAATATAAAGAAGTTGAGACAAAGAAACTTTGAATTTGCGAATAAATCAGGAAAATGGCTCGCATGGCAATTAAAAAAAAGGAAAGAACAGAATACAATAAATAAGATCACAATAGAAGGAGAAGAGATTACCAACCCAAAGGAAATAAGAAAGGGATTCTTGGACTATTATAAAAGACTATATAAAAATACAGAAAGAAACAACTCGAGGAAAATAGAGAGATACCTGAAAGAGAAAAAGACACAAAAGATCCCGACTGAAAAAAGAGAGCAACTGAATACTCCAATTGATATAGCAGAGATAAAAGAGGTGATTAAAGAGTTAAAAAGGGGGAAAGCTCCAGGGCCGGATGGTTTCACTGCCTGTTATTACAAAGAAATGGAACCAATTTTGATAACACCATTGAAGGAAGTGATGAACAATATTCTAAAAGAGGGAGAAATCCCGGAAACATGGAAGGAGGCGTACATTACATTCATCCCAAAACAGGACTCAGACCTAACCCAAGTCAAAAACTACAGGCCGATTTCACTCCTAAACCTAGATTACAAGATATTTGCTGCAATTCTAGCAAAGAGGCTGAAAAAGATTCTGTCAGAAATCATACATAAAGACCAGGCCGGCTTCTTACCAAACAGACAGATGAAAGACAACATAAGATATATAGTTAATGTGATGGAATACCTGTCTGATAGGATTGATAAAAGAGCCGCAATGATTTTTGTAGATGCCGAGAAGGCATTCGACAACATAATATGGGACTTTATGATGAGAAACCTAGAATACATGGAGATAGGCGAAGACTTCCTTAAGGGAGTCAGAGCTATCTACACAGATCAGAAAGCTAAACTGATTATAAATAATGTAGTTACAGAAGGAATAAGGATACAAAAGGGAACGAGGCAGGGATGCCCTCTCTCGCCGTTACTTTTCATAACGGTATTAGAGGTTCTTTTGAATTCGATCAGACAAAACAAGGATATAAAGGGAGTGACAATCGGACAGAATGAGTATAAGACCAAAGCATTCGCAGATGACTTGGCTATAATGATTGA
Organism: Podarcis erhardii; assembly: GCF_964252035.2. Taxonomy (NCBI): domain Eukaryota; kingdom Metazoa; phylum Chordata; class Lepidosauria; order Squamata; family Lacertidae; genus Podarcis; species Podarcis erhardii. The sequence continues at coordinate 137,847,534 of NC_138497.1, read as the reverse complement.
GGAGCCAACAAGTACGATAAAAGCAGTTTTGGAGGAAATGGAACAGTTTGGAAATTTGGCAGGCTTCAAACTCAATAAGAAAAAAACAAAAATAATAGTAAAAAATATGGATCAAGACCAAATAGAAGCAATGCAACAATTAACCCAAATAGAGGTGGTCAAAAAGGTAAAATATCTGGGTATTTGGATAACTCCCAAAAATATAGATTTATATAAAAACAACTACGAACCAGCTTGGAAGGGAATCAAAAAGGACTTGGAGGTGTGGGCAAAATTGAAGTTGTCATTTTGGGGAAGGATCTCTACAATCAAAATGAACGTGCTCCCAAAATTACTGTTCCTATTTCAGACTATCCCCATAATTAAGGGAACTAAGATCTTTAAGGAGTGGCAAAGAGTGATCTCAAAATACATCTGGCAGGGCAAAAAACCGAGAATTAAATTTAAACTGCTAACAGACTCAAAAGAAAGAGGAGGTTTTGCCCTGCCAGATCTGAAATTGTATTACGAGGCCTCATGTCTTTGCTGGACGAAAGAGTGGATTAAATTGAAGAATAACGAACTGTTGGATTTGGAGGGATTCAACAACAGATTTGGGTGGCATGCTTATTTATGGCACGAAAAAAAGAGAGTCCATAAGGGCTTTGAGAACCACATATTCCGAGGTCCCTTAATTGAGGTCTGGGATAGATACAAAAATCTATTAGAACTTAGAACACCACGCTGGTTTTCACCCTTAGAAGCAAAGAGTATAAAGAGATTAAATATGGGAAGTAAATGGATAACATATGACCAACTGTTATATAAAGAAGGGGAAAAGTGGAAAATAAAACCGTATGAGCAGGTGAAGGAATATGTTTATGACTGGATGCACTATTTCCAAATGAATGAGGTGTTTAAGAAAGACAGTAAAGAACGAGGTTTCATGGACAAAGAATCGTTATTTCAAAGCGAGGTTATAGGTAATGATACGAAAAATTTATCAAAAATGTATAAACTGTTATTGGATTGGAATCTGGTAGATGAAGAAGTTAAGTCGGTAATGATTAGTTGGGCAAAGGATGTGGGCCACAATATACAATTTGAGGAATGGGAAAAATTATGGAAGGAGGGCTTAAAATTCACGGCATGTATGACGTTAAAAGACAACACGATGAAGATGTTTTATAGATGGTATATGACACCGGTGAAATTGGCGAAGATGTATAAGACATGTAATAGATGCTGGAAGTGTAAGGATAAGGAGGGTACATTCTATCACATGTGGTGGGGCTGTGGGAAGGTGAAAGACTTCTGGGAGAAAATATACAATGAGTTAAAGAAGATCTTAAAGTATACGTTTAGAAAGGAGCCAGAAGTCTTTTTACTAGGACTAATAGGAAAGGAAATAAAAAAGGAAGACTGCAAATTTTTTAGATATGCAATCACAGCCGCAAGAGTGGTATTGGCCCAGAGATGGAGACAACAGGAAATACCGACCATAGAGGATTGGAGAACAAAATTGTTAGAATACGCAGAGTTAGATAAATTGACAGGAAAGATTAGATACTTAAGAGACCAAAAATTCATCGGGGACTGGGAGAAATATGTAGATTATCTGGAATGCTTAAGTAAAGGAAAGATGACGCTTAAGGGATTTAAAGAAGCACTGTAAAAAAGTAATAAGTATTGATTAAAGGGAATAGGAGGAAAAGAGATAAATAATGTCAATACAAGATTGAGGAATGCGTAATGAAAGTGATGAATATGGATGATTTACGGGACAGCTGAGGGAAGTCTGAAAGAAAATGTAGTGATGAAAATGATGTGAAACTACTGTATATATATATATTATTTTTCGTTGTTGTTGTCGTTTGTCTTGTTTTATGTTTATGTTTCATGTTTAATAATAAAAATTATATGGCAAAAAAAAGAAAAATGCCATCCCCACTTCTGTAATGAGTAAGGCGTACCCACATGCGGAGGCAATCTTGCTGCAGGTTTCCTCTGTCCCATCAGGGTAAAGTCAATTATGTGGACCAAGGAGCAGGGAAAGAAGCACAACAAGCGGGGTGGGGGTCTGGCTTGCGATAGGGTGCAGAAGGTTAATTCCACTCTCTCTCCCACCAGGGCTTCCCCACAAATTTGATTTGTGTCCCCCACAGCTGCTATGTAAACTGACGAAGGCCAGAGGTATCACACCTGAAAAACTATGATGAACTGGTTTATAAAATACTTTTAAAGGCATCTTCTGTAAAAGCAAAACAGAAAGAAAGCAGGTACCATGATCAGAGAGATACTACAAACTAGGGACCATCTCTATGGTCATTCGGAGAATAGGCAGAACATCATGATGGCAAGTACTATGAATGAGGGTGAATGAGGGATAGGGATAGCAGAGCCAGTTATCTCATCAGTGCAGCAAAACAGCTGGCTGATTGCTCTAGGGCAGACTGGGGTGTTTGGAAAGGCTGTCTATTTCTTTCCCTTAGTTTCAACTGTTGTTATGCTGTTCTCATGTCATAAAAGGGACAAACAGAATTTGTCATTTTGCTGAGCATGCCATTGTGCTTCCTGTTCCGTTTTACAGAGTTATCTGGGGTTGTTGCTTTTTTGTATTTGTTTGGAAACGCTCATGTTACATTTGCCCTATTTTTCAATAAGATTAAGAATTCGCTGCAAAGTGATCAGAAGCACTGTCTTTTGTCTCTATGCTTATTTTGTGTGCACACCTATTAATAACATTATTTGTCACAACTGGAAGGGGACACGCAAATACTGAGCCTCTTTCCATGCTCTGTAAAAGGAGATGGCAAGGACCTCCCCCCACGGAGAAGTGGGATAAGGTCATGTAAGACTACAGTAAGAATTGATGGTGTAATCGAAAGTGGTCTTCTAGGTGTGTGTTTAAATCTCAGAGGACACTCTTGACTAGTGATTGAAATGCCACAAGAAGACTTGATCAAGAGCAAAAAACCCAGCAAGAGTGTATTGCAATTTTAATGGAAAGCAGTTTGGATGCCGGGTCCCTTGTCAGAACATCATAAGGTTCTCCCAGTAACAAGGAGCCCGTGGCTATTAATTTTTCATTCAGGAGGACATATTACCACAACCTTGCAGGGAGTTATTGATAAGGAAAAATGAAAAACACAAAACACCCCTGTGCAGCATCTTTAATCATTGAGATTCTTTTCCCCTTCTAGGCTGTAAATTGAAGTAAACTAATTAGAAAAGAAAAAAGAAAACCCATAACATAGGTGATAGCTGCAGGCAGATTTCATCACTGAAGCATAGCTAGCTTAACAAAACTGACAACTGTAGTGTTATGATATATGCGCATCTACACAACGAAGGATCACAGCAGAAGGTCAAAGGTTCTGAAAGAGGAGGCATCCTCTCAGTCTGAACCACAAAACTCAAGCTGTATAAAACAAATAGATGACCATCTATTAAATATTTAAAAGATTACAATGCAGCTCAGTAGGACAGCAGTCCCCTGAGAGGTAATACAAAAATAAATAGTTACTGTATCTTATTGCAGCTTGTGACCCGCCCTGAACCATCCTGCAATGAAGAGAATGCCTAATAATGACATTGTTATACTGTCTTGTCAATTTGCATTTGCCTTCATGCAAATGCCAGCATGCTGAACAGTGTTAATTACGCAGTATTGTTCTCAATGCCACTTCCATGTAGCCATCTGCAGAGATGTTAACAAGAGGTATCTGTCACAATTAAAGTTTCCTGGCAAATGGCATACCTCTCTCCCCATTGTCTTGCCAAAACAAGTCATTATAGTTCCAAAAGATGAGAGAAAAATCACCTAAATAAAAATCACTATTGCTGCATTAAATAGTCTCCCTCTGCTTTTTGTTTTTTTAAGGAGACATAAGACTGGAGTGCTAAGCAGGTTTTTGTGGCTTGGTCTTGTTATGAATCTGTATTAATTTTCCTGAGAAAAAAATGAGCACTACAAGTGAATGTAATCAAGTGTAAGTAATCCTTCTTCCTTATTCAGAAGATGCCCAAGAAGTAGACGAGACACAACCTACCATCGCGGAAGAGACTAGGGCAGTCCTAACTTATACGCACAGCACCATGTGTCACTCACTGTCTAGGGAGCCCAGTAGCTTTTCAGGGGAGCAGCACACACTTTGCATTCTGAAACCCTCAGGTTCAACCCTTGGCATCTTCACACAGAAACATCAGGAAGCTGTTGGGGAGGGGAAGCTCTGCCTACTAGGGGCTCGTGCCGCCTCCCAGCTCAGACAGCCATGGGGTGGGGCGCATGGGTGTCCCTTTGCCGGCCAAGAGAAGGAGGCACTGCCCCATTGCTGAAGGTCCACCCCAGGCATGGCTTGTCTCTCCATGTCAGGAGCTCAGCCACACAGCCTTGGTGAGGGAGCCTGTTGTGGGGGCACCTGGTTACACCCATCTCAGATTTTTGTGCCTGGGGCCACTGCCCCCCCCCCCACTGGCTCTGCCTGAGACCCTGAGAGTCATTGCCTATCAAAGCAGGCAGTACTAGGCTAGACAAGCCAATACAACAAAGGAGGAACTTATAGTACATATTCATCACATATAGGGCTGGTTTTCACTGGATTGCCCTGGGAACTCAGTCTTAGCATGTGCAGAGATGTCATCTTTTAGGAAAACCTTTCAGCACTGGGCTAGTTAAATGTGGTGTGTTAATGAAGTACATTGATTCTAACAAGCCCTTAAAGTTCTAATTTGCTGAAGTTGAAATTGGGTTAGGAATGCAGGCAGCTACCATATGTTTGGGACATGGGTGGCGCTGTGGGTTAAACCAAGAACCTAGGACTTGCCGATCAGAAGGTCGGCGGTTCGAATCCCCGGGACGGGGTGAGCTCCCGTTGCTCAGTCCCTGCTCCTGCCAACCTAGCAGTTCGAAAGCACAAAGTGCAAGTAGATAAATAGGTCCCGCTCCGGCGGGAAGGTAAACGGCGTTTCCATGCGCTGCTCTGGTTCGCCAGAAGCGGCTTAGTCATGCTGGCCACATGATCCGGAAGTTGTACGCCAGCTCCCTCGGCCCATAAAGCAAGATGAGCGCCGCAACCCCAGAGTCGGCCACGACTGGACCGAAGGGTCAGGGGTCCCTTTACCTTTACATTACCATATGTTTAGTCAGACCAATGGTCCATCTAAATTCTAACTCAGGGTTGCCTATGCTAACTGGAAGCAGCTTCAGACAGCGGTTGTCAAAGAACTTTGAGTAAAATCAGGGGCTCTTGTATTTCGGCAAAGTAATTGCTAGAGGCCTAGAAGCAAAACTTTGGGAATGAAAAGGATCCTGTTACGGTGGAGTTGCGGTGGGTGGGCAGTTCCTGTATTTGGGGCAGCCTCAGCAACGTGCTATGTTGCCTCCCAGATCCTGATTTAGTGAACATGCCAAGGGACACCATCTCGCTGAAAAAGCCATACTGGCAGGTTCAGTGAGGCTACAAGCCCATAAGGGAGAGCTCTGTCACTTCCACCACCTCCACACTCACTCTGGTCTGAAAGAAAATAAGTCTCTAACCGTCTGTGTCAATCAGGTCCCTTGAAATATATGAGACAGATGTTCAGATTTCATCGTATGCTTTAAAGTAAAGTTATGAAGGCATATATAGGTGAACTTAAACCTTAACTTTGTTTTTAAGAAGTAGTAGTGCGTGAGACAGAAGGAAATGAGCTTTGTTTTCGGGATTTGTGGTGATCTTGCCAAGCTAGCAAAAGTCAGAAAAGCTTTCCTTTTACTTGGTCGCTGAGCATCTAATGGATATAGAGTCATTAATATGCAGAACAGGAAAAGCTGCTGAGCCCAGCTTCATAGTCTTTTTTCAGAGAAGAGCTACAGTTTTTAAGAGAGAGAGGTTTTTGTGTGTATTTATCATTAAATAATGAAGGATGACAGAGATTTTTTTAAAAAAATAATGCAGAAACATGCAAGTTAGCAGCCAAGCCCTCTGTTCACATCATGTTTCCACCCCTCAAAGCTTCCACAAGTCGACAGAAGGTTTTTAAATATTTAAGTCCTGCCAATACAAATACGGCAATAATGATTCCGTATTCCAAATCGGTGATTAATTCTGTCTGCAAAGCCAGCCTAACAGAGCAAAGATCAGCCAGGAGGGAAATGCTAGAAACTGACACTCTTTTATATTATGTGGAGAGTCCCAGACTTCTCCTAGACTCTAATTAAAGCTAAGGCAACAGGCTAGGAATGGGAGAGAAATTAAGTTCACACTTCCTGAAATAACAGACAAATGATAGATGCAGCTCTCCAGTGAAATTTGTACTTCTCCAAATTTTGCAGTGCTTTGGCTGATTAATATTCTGCAGCCTTTTAAATGGGTCTATGGGAAGGGGGGTTATTGTTTTGCTCTTTTCTTTTACTTATTTTCATGTTTTTATCCTGTATTTTACTCTGTGAACTGCCCTGAGTTCTTATGATGATAGAAATTCTTATGATAGAAATCTAATATAATAAATAAATAAATGCAGTTTTTCAAACAAAAAAAAATGCACAAAAATGAGTATATATGGGAAAAGGGTGCAAGAAAATGCATATATTGGGGAAAATGTTTGCAAAAGTTCCTCAAGTAAATTTGCATTAGAAGAAAGCCAAAGAAAAGCCGAATAATTTTTGTCAGGGCTTTTTTTAAAAAAGAAAATAGCCAGAACTTATGTTGAAATGTGGTAAACTGGGGAAATGAGAAACTGCAAGTAACTGATTCATCCAACCTTGGAATAGAGAAGTTTCAGCTTTAAAATTATATTAAAATTATTTATTTTTATTTAATTATTGATGAACAACATTGTGCATGATTCATAAACAAAAATACAGGATAATGATCCAAACATAAGTACAAATGGTCAGATGAAGAATCACTACTGAATATATTTATCCATTTTTTAAAAAAATAATGGATATTTCTCACCCAGCTATGTTCCTTAACTCACATAAGCAATTATTAAGTCACTTAGATCTGCTGCTAGAGGCGCTGTCTTGTGCCTAAGATTGCCACATGTGTGTGATATCATGCATGCAGTGTGTGCACAATGTCACATGACAGGGAAGAGGCGGAGCTCTGCCTCCTCTGCCCCCTCTCAGCTGATACTGAGGCCAAAGCCCCTAGTTGACGTGCCTGTCTCAAGCTCAAACAATTGTAAACTGAAACCACTCGAGTCTTTTGTAGGAAAGTTAATGGGGGAATTGGCTCTCTAGATTTGGTCAAATGTGCTTACTACTTACAGAGAAAATAAGCAAGACTGTTCTACAGTTTGGAGTAAGCAGTAATTAATGAAAATATGAAAGCAAAAGTGACACTTCTTTACATTGCCATGCATACAGGATTGTTTAGTGGGGCGGTTGACCAAAATATGGAGCAAGATGTGAAGCATTGGGCAGTCTGACTGTAAAGTAGCTTCGAAAAGCCTGAGCATCTTCTCAGTCTTTGTGTTGTGTCCTGTTCCAGACAGCAACTGCGGAAATAAACAGGGCAAGGAAGAAGGGAGACATTTGCCCACTTCTCTCCCGAAAAGCTGTAAGATGGCTGGGAATGAAAGCCCAAGGAATTGGGAGAGAGAAAGCATATAGAATATTCACATCAGACATGCATTCACTCCTTCTCCTGAACAGAACACAAATATTGAACACCTCACAGAAGTTGGAAGCCCACTGCACCCAATATAATAAAAAATGACTACTTCTCCTATGTTCTCAGTTTACCCCCTCCTTTATTGGTATCTTTTCACACAATTCTGCTCTCCTTCTCCTTAGTACTATCTTTTGGGAAGAGTTAACATGGGGGGCTGCAAATGACCAATGGTGACTTCCCCTCTCCTCCTGTGAGGAGGCGGCAAACATTTGAGAACCTTCCTTAGTTGACCCCACCACACAGAACAAACAGAGGGGGAAGCACACAAAGTACTAATTAGCATGGCTCCTCAGGTCATGGCAGAAATTGAAGCAAGAACAGAGGAAGGGAGAAAGGTCAGTGCCCTTGTGTTGTTCAGCTCCTTAGTTATGATCCCTGCCCACCTCTTTGTTGCCAAGGGATGCTTCTGCTATTCTTCCTCTTACTTGGTATGCCAGACTAAATTATGATCAGCATTAATTCTTTTGTTCCTTTTCTTTCCTAACAGATGTAAGTACCATTCATTTGGACACTGGCAATATTTCTAATTGTATAATGGAGCTGCTGGGTACATTAATTAGTGTATCTAAGTTAGTTTTTCCAAAAAAAAAATCTAAGCTGCTTTTTTGGCTTAAAAAAATATTTTCAGTTGCTTATGGCTGGAGGATCTGCTGCCACCATACAGATGTGCCAAAGAGCTCAGTTAGCCATGTTAAGTAATTAGGAAACATCTCCATGTTTAAAAACACAGGAAAAACAATTATGGTTGCGCAATCGGGAAGGTGATTTAAACAGCACATCCAGGGTTCTACTTGACGTGAACACAGCGCAACAAAAAAACATGCAGTCTTTCCCTATGTAATAAAGTGACCACATTTGAGAATAGTGTCATGGACATGTGTCAGTGCATCTACCGCAATTCCAAATGAGCAGGTAATTTCTTTGGGAATCTGGTACCCACCAAGGCACTTGTTTGCTGGACCATCTCAGCTTTCTTTCAAAATAAAGAGCAAACTTTCTGTCCCATGAGGATGTGTTTGAAAATGTGCACATAGCAGTTGCAAAAGACTCAGGGGAGCAAACACCTCCGTTTTGTTTGGCTGCCTGTCTTCTGTTCCTAGATGCTGGCAGTGTTTCCTGGCAAAAGAACTCTTGACAGCTCCTCAGTTAACTGTACCTGCCACTACACACTACACACACACACACAGAGAGAGAGAGAGAGAATTCAGACTAAAATTTAAGGCATATTTGACCATTTTAAAGATATGTCACATATGCTGAATGCAGAATTTAACATTTATTTGCCTCCAGATTCTGCACTCTTTGCTGTAACTGACGTTATTTGCCCCACGTACACTTTCTGCGCCACAGCACCCTAAAGAAGTGCTTTCTGCAAAAGAAGATGTGAGGCCAATTGCAAATGAGAGAATGTTTCAGGAGCAATAAAAAACGATCAAGGCCATCTGTGTCTTGAGGCAACTGTGTGTAAACGGGACTGTAAACTGGAAGCTGGAAGCCAGGGAGCCCATGTGGATCGGAGGCGGCTGCAGGCCAACAAAAGGAGAGTATGTGGCACTGATTACTATACATGCTGCCAATAGGGAAATTGAGAGGGGCATAATACGAAGCTAATCTATACAAGAGCACTGCCAACCGTACTGAAAGCCTCTTGCTGGAGGCATTATAATCTGCTACGAAAGCCTATGACACAAAGCAAAAGGTGCAGTGGATGTACAAAGAAAACAGAAGTATGGGCAACACATGAGGCTTATTTTCCTCTGTAAGGGACTGCACAATTCTAATTTACACCAGCAATTTGAAAACTTGCTAATTAGAGCACTGTGGCAACCCACAAACAAAGCTCTTCTAGTCACTAGAAGAGTGACTAGTGGGGTGCCACAGGGTTCTGTCTTGGGCCCCGTCTTATTCAACATCTTTATCAACGACTTGGATGATGGACTCAAGGGCATCCTGATGAAATTTGCAGATGACACCAAACTGGGAGGGGTGGCTAACACCCCAGAGGACAGGATCACACTTCAAAACGACCTTGACAGATTTGAGAACTGGGCCAAAACAAACAAGATGAATTTTAACAGGGAGAAATGTAAAGTATTGCACTTGGGCCAAAAAAATGAGAGGCACAAATACAAGGTGGGTGACACCTGGCTTGAGAGCAGTACATGTGAAAAGGATCTAGGAGTCTTGGTTGACCACAAACTTGACATGAGCCAACAGTGTGACGCGGCAGCTAAAAAAGCCAATGCAATTCTGGGCTGCATCAATAGGAGTATTGCATCTAGATCAAGGGAAGTAATAGTGCCACTGTGTCCAGTTCTGGGCACCAGAGTTCAAGAAGGACACTGACAAACTGGAACGTGTCCAGAGGAGGGCAACCAAAATGGTCAAAGGCCTGGAAACGATGCCTTATGAGGAACGGCTAAGGGAGCTGGGCATGTTTAGCCTGGAGAAGAGGAGGTTAAGGGGTGATATGATAGCCATCTTCAAATATATAAAAGGATGTCACATAGAGGAGGGAGAAAGGTTGTTTTCTGCTGCTCCAGAGAAGCGGACACGGAGCAATGGTTCCAAACTACAAGAAAAAAGATTCCACCTAAACATTAGGAAGAACTTCCTGACAGTAAGAGCTGTTCGACAGTGGAATTTGCTGCCAAGGAGTGTGGTGGAGTCTCCTTCTTTGGAGGTCTTTAAGCAGAGGCTTGACAACCATATGTCAGGAGGGCTCTGATGGTGTTTCCTGCTTGGCAGGGGGTTGGACTCGATGGCCCTTGTAGTCTCTTCCAACTCTATGATTCTATGATTCTATGATTCTATGATTCTCCATGCTATTCAACCGCCTAGTTCTCACTGAGGTTATAAACCTCAAGTCTGACCTGCTTCACTCCAGACTGTAAAAAGGGGCTTACATACATTGAAGATCCCTCTTACCAAAGAAAGCAGAAAGGGAAATATCATCACCATGGGTTCTAGGCTATCTCTGTCAGTTTTCTATATGGAGGGAATTGTTTTGAACTGTGGAACATTCAGTTACAGGAGTCAGCAGCTGCAGTTTAGGGTGATATTGCTCAGCTCAGCATCATGGGGAGAACTAAATACAGTGGTACCTCAGGTTAAGAACTTAATTCGTTCCGGAGGTCTGTTCTTAACCTGAAACTGTTCTTAACCTGAAGCACCACTTTAGCTAATGGGGCCTCCTGCTGCCGCTGCGCCGCCACTGCACAATTTCTGTTCTCATCCTGAAGCAAAGTTCTTAACCCGAAGTACTATTTCTGGGTTAGTGGAGTCTGTAACCTGAAGCGTATGTAACCTGAAGCGTATGTAACCCGAGGTACCACTGTAGAAAGAAAGGCCTTGGCAAAAGGCAAGTATCTTTTCAAAGGTAACACCCTCACTTAAGACATGCAAGCTGCACAGCCAGTGTTGGTCCCTGCCAACAGGGACTGGTGAAGTTGGCTGGTGAAGCATCAGTGCAGCCTAATGAAACTTTTATACTGCACACAAACACACCCTGAGAAGTAAGAAGTTCTAGGAACTGGTGTACAGGCAATTTTCCTTCTTAAGGAATAAATTATTGGAGATATGTGACATTTGAAATACAACCTACAAATATCTGTGTGTGACTGAGGAGGTTATCGGATGCAGAAGAAGTCAGGCAGTTGTTGTTGTTTAGTCGTTTAGTCGTGTCCGACTCTTCGTGACTCCATGGACCAGGCACTCCTGTCATCCCCAACCCACTTAAACCTCCAAACTGCTTATTACAGAAACTGGTGGAGGCCAACAGTCAGCAAGGAGTGGGTGCTTTGAAGACAATAACTTTTAGAGCACCTGAAAAACTTTGTATCCTATCAATTCTATTCGTCCAAAACTCCTTTTCATAGGAACTTAATGAATGACCTTTTCTCCCATGATAATACCACATCAAACAACTGCCAGAGACTGAAGTTCGTGGTGTTTGCAGCTTCTTTTTATCAGCTATAACCTCCCAGAAGAACATGTGTTGCTTGTCACTCTTATTTGAAGACTACTGAGCTTCAAACACAAGAGACATTCCACAATTTGTCAACCTACATTTCTTTTTCCCTGCAAGAAAAATAAGAAAGGCATCCTTAGATTAACCTTTGTGTCAACACATATAATATCCCTTTAATCACATACGCTGGAAATCAGGCCTGCCTTCTCACATGCTTTGACATTTCTTCTTGAATTTCAGTGGAGTGGAAAATAGACATTCAACTTATGACCCAAGTTCTTTGGGAATATTAATAACGTGCAGTATTTGCAAAGAAATCCTGTAACTTGAATGATGAATGTACAAATCAGCACCAAGCCAGCATGAGCACAATCAAGTTGCCAAGTAGACACAAAGAACAAAGGACCGATTTAACCCAGGGGACACCGATAGCCAGTTATCAACTGGCTCGTTATATACAATGAAAAATCATTTCATCACCTAGTAATTTTTACCGAGATTTGCCACAATTTTGAGCATGCTGTGCTTTTTAAAAGGTTTTCTTAAAAGACATTTAAGGACATTGCCTGTGCGTGCATAGCATAACCTGCAAAAAAACTGCAAAATGCCCATATTTGACATGGTCACCAGAAGATTCAGAGACTTTTAAATCTGCCAAACTTGTAATTTTACCATGCAAGTCTTGTTTTAGTTTCAAAGTGTTAAAAGCCTGCTTTGGATTCTGGGCTCAAGGAGATGGGCCAAAGCTCAGCAGTGAAGCAAGTGTACTTTGTGTGCAGCAAATCCCTTGCAATCCCAGTCCAAGAGCCTCAAAAAGCAGAGATTCTGAAGAACCTGGAGAGGGCATTTATTTCCTAGCTGAAGTAAACAACATGGAGCAAGGCTGAGCAGTGGTCAATGAAAGGTCAATGTTCACAAGTCATCACTACAAAAGATCCCTACCACTGCCCAAACAGTCCCCACTCCTCTTCTAAATCCAGTGGTCATGATCCATAGCTTCACTTGAAATGTAAAAAACAATTTGAGGCCAGGAGAAGGAAGATAAAGAAAGGGGAAAATTTGCCCCCAAAGCCGTATCTTGCCCTCATGGGATGCAGCCCCTGAAGTCGGGTGGAAGTTTGGTGGTAATAGCACACAATGTGGGAACTGACTTAAACCTCAAAATTACTAGAGTTTGGAAGTTAGACTGAAATCAGCTATGACATGGCAGCCAAGTACTGTGTCTTGTTTTTACTTTAATGCAGCTGTTGTGGGCTTCAAATTTGATTATTAACAGGGTGAGTTAGCCTTTCCCTGACAGCCATTTGTCCACCAAAAATTAAGCCTTTCCCTGACAGCCATTTGTCCACCAAAAATTGCCCTCCCCAAACTGTTTTTCTTTCTACAGTGGTAACTCAGGTTAAGAACTTAATTCGTTCTGGAGGTCCGTTCTTAACCTGAAACTGTTCTTAACCTGAGGTACCACTTTAGCTGATGGGGTCTCTGCTGCTGCCGCACCGCTGCCGTGCAATTTCTGTTTTCATCCTGAAGCAAAGTTCTTAACCCGAGGTACTATTTCTGGGTTAGTGGAGTCTGTAACCTGAAACGTCTGTAACCCGAAGCACCACTGTATAGGGGGGGAAATAATATGGACCTCTACATTTTCCCCTGGTGGCAAAGCAGCTGGGAGGCCCTTAGATCAGCTGAACAGCTAATCAGTCCCTCTGCCTCTGTTCTGATCCATTTCAGAGCCCCCTCCCTGTAGGTTCATTAAAAAGCATTTGAAAACATTGGTGGCATCCTGCAGGCCTCCCACATCACATCTAATTTGGCCTTCACCGTCTTCCAGATTGTCCGCTGCAATCTGAGGTGTAACAAGCAAAGTTGCAAAGATATGGAGAGCAACCCAAACAGGTTTGTAGGATAGCTTTTTAGTGTTCTTCAAGTTTAGAACTACATGTGCTGTTAATCTGCAGCCTATTTTGGCATCTCACCACCATACAACGTGACATGAAAAATGAGCACAGCTTGGTGGACGTGACAACTGACACAGCCAGACACTGCAACTTGTGGGAGCAGAGGAAAAACAGCCCACCTCCGATCTAAATGTAGTTACTTCTGTAGCATCTCAGTTTCAAATGACGGTTTAGGATAAAATCCCTCAAATTCAGTGGAACAAAACTTCAGAAATGTTGAACCTTGCTGAATGTATGTATACAATTTTCTACTATTACAGTTTGATAGTTTTTATTTCACAATAAAAACGCAACCAACCACTGCACACCTACATACCTTCAAGGAGAAAGCAATTTTTAAAAATGCTTTTTTGTTAGGAGGAATTACATCTCTTGATCAAATAAATGCTCAACAAATAGGAGATCTTTCCTTACCATATAGCCTCAGATATTGTAATCAATGTGATCATGAAGAAGTGGTTAAATTGGCTGTTTGCATGTAAGTAGCCCAACCAGTAATTAGACAGGATCTGCTGCTGCTGAATACATATGGGGGCAAAGTGATTGCAAAGCTTCAGACCTGAAGTTCATAAGTCTTAGAGGCTGGGGCGCCATCTAGGGGGGGCTGAAGGGCCAAGCCCACATTTTCAAGGAGGGGGCTGGGCCCCCTCAATATTCTGCAGCAACATGCACACATGTCAGCACATCACTTGAACGTCAGCATGTCATGCTTGCATGATGTCAGCACGTTTCACAGTGTGAGCATGTTGTGCAGCATGCACATGGGAGCATGTTGCGTGGCGAGTGCATGAGACATGTTTAGAGGGAGGCAGGGAAGGGGGGAGGGAAGGAAATAGAGGAGATGCCTGAGAAAGGCTGCTCTGGAAGAAGGCTGCCTCTGGTGTGCAGCATTAGGTAGTTTTGTCTCTCTGTCACAGAACAAGACAGTCTCTGGCAGTTGTTTGATGTGGTATGAACATCAAACAGTGCTATTTGTCAATCAATGACAGAATCATCATGTTATAGATAGGTAGCCGTGTTGGTCTGCCATAGTCAAAACAAAATAAAAAAATTCCTTCCAGTAGCACCTTAAAGACCAACTAAGTTAGTTCTAGGTATGAGCTTTCGTGTGCATGCACACTTCTTCAGATACACTGAAACAGAAGTCACCAGACCCTTTTAAATAGTGGGAAGGTGGGGAGGGGTATTACTCAGAAGGGTGGTGGGAATGGGTGATTGGCAGATAGCTGTGATGAGCCTGTTGACGACTCTTAACGACTGCAATAGGTCTTACAGGAAAAAGCAAGGGGTGAGAAGGTGAAAAATGGCTTTGTCATGTATAATGAGATAAGAATCCAATGTCTTTGTTAAGACCAGGTCTCTCCATGGTTTTAAGTTTGCCATCAAATGCCAACAGTGCCCTTCAGCTCTCTATATTGGACAAACAGGCCAAACCTTATGCCAAAGGATAAACGGATATAAATCTGACATCAGGAATCACAAGACAAGAGAAACCAGTAGGAGAACATTTCAATCTCCCAGGACATTCTATACAAGATCTCAAAGTAGCTGTTCTATTACAAAGGAATTTCAGAAATAGACTGGAAAGAGAAGCTGCTGAATTGCAACTTATTACCAAACTTAAAACCATGGAGAGACCTGGTCTTAACAAAGACATTGGATTCTTATCTCATTATACATGACAAAGCCATTCCCCACCTTCCCACTATTTAGAAGGGTCTGGTGACTTCTGTTTCAGTGTATCTGAAGAAGTGTGCATGCACACGAAAGCTCATACCTAGAACTAACTTAGTTGGTCTTTAAGGTGCTACTGGAAGGAATTTTTTTAGAATCATCATGGATTGTGACTAATGTGTGAAGGTGACTTCAAAATTAGGCGAGGAAGTGCACTGGTTTTGGGATAAGGAGTAAGGTGAGCATACTCTAGGCTACAGGACCATAATATTTAGCTGGCTTTTAAAAGCTGTTATAAGTTTGATTCAAAGAACAAACAAAAAACAGCCAAGGACAATTTTGAATAGTGAAATGGAAACAGGAGCCATTCCCATCTGTTTCATGTGAAAACTGAAACTGACTACACAGATAGGAGCAGAGGGGGTGAAAGACTTCAAAAATGCAGCCTTTCGTTATAATATCACATTAAGCCAGCCTATCATGCGTAAATGTAACACCAAGGTTATGTCTAAATGCCCAGAATGTAGTTACTTATTTATGTCTTACAGAGATTCTGCCATCCTTTTGCTTTAGCCTCACTTCCTGAGTTACTGAGAGTGATAGCTGGTCTGTTGTAGAGGACAGGGTATTTGAGGATAAGTTATACCCACACATGCCAACAGGTTGAAGCTTGTGCCTGATTTAAGAGTGCCAAGAGCTCTTGTTCCAATGTTTCTCTGGGGCATTGATGCCTGTGTACTGTGTGCCATAACCTTCCTGCTCTCTCTTACCCTGCTGTACTGGGTCTTGTCATAGCAGCATGTAAGGTTCACAAGTATTAATGCAGCCTGATCAACAATAGCTCAGAGGGATAGAGCTAGGTAATAAAAAGTCCTCTGTAATGGGATGTATGCAATCAGAAGCCACCTTGAACAAATGGTGCACCATGCTTCGCGTAGAAAGAGTTCCTCCTATCATTTTGGTGCCAAGTCTCAAGATGAGTTTGACGTTGCATGCAAACTCTCCTTAGCAATAACTCTGCTGGCATGTTTACAGCCACCTGTAAATATAGAACTTTAAGTCCTTTATATCTACTGCTTTTTAAATTTTTACTGTTGCTACGGTAATTGCTTTAATTTCTAATGTTTTTTATCTGTTTTATATTTGTTTTTTGGTTCCCTTTTGTAAGCTATCTTGAAAATCTTGATTTAAATGCACATTTTCAAATTAATAAATATTTTTTTTTAAAAAAAAAGACTTTCTTGTGTTGCATATTAGTTAAGAGCACAGCTATGACCTGCAAAGCCCACAGTTCAGATATCTGTCCTGCATCCCAGCCTGCTCAAATGCTTACAAGATTGTTGTAATAAATGACTCAGAACATAGCTCCCTGTGTGGTATCGTCGCAGCCCATCCACAAGGAGGGCAGGGGTAGTGACCTGCTATTATCACAAATGCTGTACTCTGCAACTGGTTATTGTTTATATTTGTTTGGTTACATTTGAATTTATTGCTGAATACAACAAAACATATTTACAGGATGACTTATTCTTCTTTACACCAGTATACTTATTATTATTTCTGCAGATTTTTATTCTCTGTTGCCTTCAACCCATCACTCACCACACTTATCACTCAAAGAAACATGGAAAGATAAGTGATGGTAAAAAGGAGGAGGATGAACATGCATTGTGGAATGGATCACAGGATGTTTTGGCTTTATCAGCTTCAATGTATCCCACCACACACACAAACAGGCAGATCCTATATCACATTCACAGCATGCAACAGAATCATCAGGGAAGGCTTTATTAGATGAAAATAAATGAGAGAGGAAAAAAAGATTTCCTTTCAATTACTCTGCTGCCATTATATGGCCACATGCTCCTGCAGTTTTTCAAATTAATATGCTTAGTTTTCTGAGTGGGTGATCAGAACAGAGGAATTCTAAAGGGAACTCAATTACCAAAGAAAATGATCACTCAAGCATTTGAGAAATCAGAACTACGTCTAATTGTGACTAGTGGATTATTATTGGTATTACAGAAAAGCACTTCAAACAAAAGCTTGGACACAGTCCTAGAAGTACCTTTATCATGTGCAGTGTGTGCATCAGTGAGAGGCAGGCTGCATATCTAATAGAGGGGTCATTTGAGGAAAGTTGATGTTCAAAATGTGGGAGTCCTAGTTTGCATGCTTGCCCAAGAGCAAAGCTTAACAGACCACTGTGTACATTTCATACCCTCCAACATTTCTCCGATGAAAATAGGGACACCCTAAGGGAAAGCGGGACATTCTGGGATCATATAAGAAACCAGGGCGTGTTCTCTAAATCAGGGACATCCCTGGAAAATAGGGACACTTGGAGGGTCTGACATTTTATTCCCCTCACCCTTCGCAGGTGATTTGCAAATGACAAAGCTCTGCCATAACAACTTGTCTTCGGCTTATTGTGTATGCACAAGCACCTGAATATGTTCCCACTTAGGCTTGGAAGTAGATACACAAATTAACGCCGATTGTAGAAATAAATGCATATATTCATGTGTTTGCTCCATGAGGTGGGATATGCACAAGGCTCTATAAGACCCTGTCGGGATTCCTATATTGCAGTGAACTGGATAAGCAGCCATTATAAATAGACTACTAATGGACAGTTTATACATTTTATTTTAAAAAATGAAAATGTTTTTTGTAGTTAAGTATTATGTATAAATGGGACATAATGCAAAGTCATTCCCAGTCTAATGTGATCGTGTCTTTCCTCAGGACACTTCTCATACTAACGATTCTGTGTTACATTAAGCAACCACCAACTGAGAACTTATTTCTAGATTAGCCTTTACAACACTGTTCATTCATTCATACCCTTAGAAAGCTGCAGTAGCTCACGCCAAGATGGCAGAGATGGCAACTTGAGAGCAAAAACAATTCAAGACAGCATTCACCCAAAGCACCACCTTTCTACAGTGTGACCCAGTTTAGTTACAGGTCATCCAGAAAGCAATATTGTCAGGATTATGCTGCCTTTTGTTACAGGTCAGCTACAGCCTTTGGCAAAAAACAGAATGAGGTGCTCAGTAAGCACTGCAGAAAAACCGCCTCCCTTAGTGACCACTGTGTCAGGTTTTAGGCCAGGACATATTGACTTGTACTGCTCTTTCAAAGTATCTGTGCTGCCTTTACCTTGGTTGTATAAACTACCCACTATGTCAGATGTCAAAGCGATAAATAACTACCTGACATTCAGAAGACATCTTAAGGCAGCCCTGTTCAGGGAAGTTTTTAATCTGTGATATTTTACTGTATTTTTGGTTTCTATGGAAGCCACCCAGAGTGGCTGGGGAAACCCAGCCAGATGGGCAGGGTACAAATAATAAATTATTATTTATTTTATTATTATTATTATTATTATTATTATTATTATTATTATTAGTGAATTATTCATGATTTCAAGAAGGCTGTTGAATTTCAGCTACATCACAGAGATTCACCTATAGCAGTGAACAGCCAAAGTTGTTCAAGTTTACATTTTGGCTCAAATTTACTGATTTAAGGCTACTTAATTGCTACTGTCGGCAATCATGCGACTGCCCCTTGCATGTTTGATGTCATATTGTGTTTTAATTAGTTGGAAGCCACCCAGAGTGGCTGGGGTAACCCAGTCAGATGGGCAGCATATTAATAATAATAATAATAATAATAATAATAATAATAATAATAATAATAACTGGATGTGATGAGGCCATAATTGTATGTAGCCAATAAGATTTGACTATTGGCTGATGCTGATAATTCAGAGGCCAATGCTTCTTGTACAGCTCTTAGCCAATCAGCAAGCACAAAATGAACACAAAATTTGCAGCCCTTTCCCCAAAAATGCCACCAGGGTGTGTGTCAGGATTGATTGTGATGAAGATTTCCCACACACTCATTGGTTCAGTCACAGCTCCAAATGATGAACTTGAAAGACAAAGAGCACTATGTTCTTAAAATGTAAAGTAGCTTGTCATATTTATATACCACTATTCCAGAGGCAGAAGCTTAGGTAGCTTAGGCTAAGAAATACTGACTTCCCTTGTTTACATGGAACTTCAGGGAGTGCAGAGAAATTTCACAGCAATAAAACACCATCTGCTTCTCTGTTGCCAAGTTCATCACTGAGTACAAACATTCTTATATAAAATTCATACCATCTTGATGGTAAGTCTTCATAAATAGTCATTTGCTATCTTCAGGGTCACTTTTCGTACTGGATTGCAGAAACACATAGGAATATTCCTTTGCCTGAATGGCAATACAAGCAACTAGGTCAAAGAAAAGAACCATGACGAACAGAGCTGCTCCTTATAGTAGGAGTGCTATGAGCCCCCCCCCCCCCGCACCTGCCTCCCCAAGCTTCATCTCCCCCCACACCAAGCCACTCCCTTTGGTGCTGACTTCTTGAGCCAACTATGCACTTCTGCAAAGGAGTTTCTTTGTGAACCTTTAACTTAAAACTGCTCCATTGCAACAGAGGAGAGAATCCCATGAATTTTTAAGAACCCCTGACAAATATCCTTAAGAAGCCACAGATTTTCATGTGCTGTAAGTTAGCGGATGATGCAGGAAAAGCAGCCATGATTAGAGCGCAAGGCCTTGCTTAATAAAGACATGGAATGTGAAACAGCAATTTTGGGAACAACACAATCTCAGTGACACAAAAGCTGTATGCATTTTTTATTATGATTTGGTACATGCTTCTAATATGTACCAACAGTGTTTGGGAAGGCAGAAATATCACTGGAAGCAAGCACGCCTTTTCCTTAGAAGATATCCATGTCTGATACTGCAAATCACACCTTTAGACAGCATACAGTTTTAGACAAACACAGTTATGCATTCAATATCCTTAAGATTTCAGAATCCCCAGTTCACCATAAGAAGGGAACACTCCTAATACTTTTGCCCTTTCGACAGTGAGCACAACAGTGTGGCTAAAGGCAGCTGCTGAGTTTTTGGATTCAGTGGTCTTGAGAGTGCTCTTAAGCTCAGCATAAAATTGACAGATAGATGCAAGAGATGACTAGCAGCTAGGTAATATAAACAGGCCATTATATTTATATCTGCTTTTTGAACAGATAAAACTATATTATCCTGGTTCATATTTCTTTCAGTTTGTCAATCTTATTCCTTCTCCCCCCATCTCCCTTTGAGTAGACAAATAAACATAATAGATTACCTCAAATAAACCTCTTTTTCAGAACACAAAAGTAAGAAGAAACAAAACGTCTAAATAAGTGCAAGTTACTGTTCCTTTACTAATTAATAATGGACACAAAAGGTTGGATCCAGAGCTCCTATAAGAGCCACATCAGTCTCATTATGGGGAGCAAGATGCATCCCAAAGTGATTAGCCAGCTAATTATAAAATTTGAAACTCTTATTACAATAATCATCTGTTGGCTCTGTGGTCAAAGGCTCACTATAGTTAGGTAGTATAGGATAGGTGAAGTCCAATCCACCAAATGCATTTCAACTTTTTCTTTATATTTATGCTTATCACAAATAGGAATGATACCACCTTGGAATCAATGAACAATTTTAAGAACATGAAGGCCAGCAAACATACAGTTCTTTTAAGGTCTCTTTTCAGGGTTATGGTCTTACAATCTTAAGTCTGAAATGATAATAAAGTTGTGGTTTCCTTTTTGAAAAGGATCGTGTCTCAATATTCACATCAGCATCTCATATTAATGCTGTTGGCACACAAATGCACCAATATCAAGCAAAGATTCTTTAGCCATCATGTAACTTCATGTCTTCAGGAATTGTATTCTCTGTGCAGGTGACCATCAGAGATCGTGATGAAATAATAAAATCAAGGACCTCAGAGCAAAAAGCGGGGGGAGGGGGCACTTTGACGCTACTGATCACATGCTCAGTGTCAAAACTTTCAAACAGATTTAGAGGTTCACAATGCCTGTTGCTAGAGAAGTTAAAAGCGAGAGTTGTTGGAACAGTTGGTGATGGCATCCTGCTGATGCAAGAGATCATCATGACTGCAGAAGAAAGTTTATGTCTCAATCCACTGTAGTGGCAGGAGGAACAGTTCCACTAATGGAGACAGACAAGGAATTTGAAATTGAAGCCAATACATCATTGAAATAAACTAAAATAAACACTTAGCTGTTTTTACAGCATAAATGGAGATGCTAGGGAATAAGATCCCTATGGGGCAGCACATCTCATCATGAGGTTTTGTGTGTGTTTTGAGTGGGTGGTGGGGAGCAGCTGCCAATATGCTTCACATAAGTACCAGACGAAGATGATGGACAAATCTGCATTAAGGATGCAAAGGAAAAATGTCCTGCCAATTATTTCTTATTACTGTATATTTCTCTCATGCTATTCTTCCCAAAGGAGCCCTGAGCAGCAAGCAACAAAGCCACAAAGTAATACAAATAGAATAAAACTTTTAATAATATCTAATAAGCAGGGATATATCATCACTGCTAATAATTTTAAGGCATCCAGGAACAGTACCCATCAACTGTCCTGGACATCCCGTTTTTGAGGGCCATGTTCTCATGAGATCACGGCCAGACACGTGTCTCGCATGAGATTGCAGCACCCAAAAAACCCCCAGTCTTTCACCGTCTGATTCCCACAGAACTGCAGCCTCCATGAGTCCGAGGAGATCCTCCGCAGGGAGTCCCGACTGCTTGCTGAGGAGGCTGTGGCTGGCCCTGGTTCATCAGCTCAGTCCAGGCATCCCATGGCAGGGAAGGGCAGGAGTCGGGCAGTGGACTCGCAGCCCCTGCATCTGGGGAAGTGCTGTGCTGCTCAGTCACTTTTGGCCAGATGGGGGTTACCATCTCTCCTGCTGCAGTCCCTCCTGCAGGGGCCTTGGGGCCACCGTGTGGGTTGCTCTCGGAAAGGACCTTTCACTCTGGCACTTACTCTGCCTACATTTGCCTTGCAGTCGTGACAGCCAAGGTCAAAATCAAGATTTATAATTCATATACGGAAATGGTAGGTCCATGCTGTGGTCACATACTATTACACTGAATTTGTTCTGCAATTAATGTGTATGGTTGCTTTGCCAATTTATAAAATAATAATAAATAAATAATAAAGTGCATGCTCTAGTTATCTCCCGCTTGGACTACTGCAATGCGCTCTACGTGGGGCTACCTTTGAAGGTGACTCGGAAACTACAACTAATCCAGAATGCGGCAGCTAGACTGGTGACTGGGGGCGGCCGCCGAGACCACATAACACCAGTCTTGAAAGACCTACATTGGCTCCCAGTACGTTTCCGAGCACAATTCAAAGTGCTGGTGTTGACCTTTAAAGCCCTAAACGGCCTCGGCCCAGTATACCTGAAGGAGCGTCTCCACCCCCATCGTTCTGCCCGGACGCTGAGGTCCAGCGCCGAGGGCCTTCTGGCGGTTCCCTCATTACGAGAAGCAAAGCTACAGGGAACCAGGCAGAGGGCCTTCTCGGTAGTGGCACCCGCCCTGTGGAACGCCCTCCCATCAGATGTCAAAGCGATAAATAACTACCTGACATTCAGAAGACATCTTAAGGCAGCCCTGTTCAGGGAAGTTTTTAATCTGTGATATTTTAGTGTATTTCTGGTTTTTATGGAAGCCGCCCAGAGTGGCTGGGGAAACCCAGCCAGATGGGCGGGGTACAAATAATAAATTATTATTATTATTATTATTATTATTATTATTATTATTATTATTATTAATTTTATTATTTGGGTAAAAGATGTGGGTCGTAATATACAGCTTGATTCATGGGGAAAGTTGTGGAATGTGGATTTAAGATTTACTGCTTGCTGTTCATTAAAAGAGAATTATATGAAAATGGTATTTAACTCCTACAATGGTATTTAACTCCTACAAGACTTGCAAAATGTATAAGAAAATGTCTAATTTGAGTTGGAAATGTAAAGAGAATAAGGGCACATTTTATCATATGTGGTGGACCTGTAAATTAGCAAAGGCCTTCTGGGAAATGATTTATAATGAGTTTTAAAAAATGTTTAAAATAACTTTTGTTTAAAAACCAGAGGCTTTTCTATTAGGTATAACAAGAGAAGAACTACAGAAGGAGAAAAAGGTCCTATTTATGTATGCGATGACAGGAGCAGGAATGTTATATGCCCAGGGATGGAAGGAAGGAAGAATCCCATCGAAAGAAGAATGCATATTGAAACTGACAGACTATGTTGACATGGCGAAATTGACTGGGAAGATCAGGCACCAAGAGGACAATAAATTTAAAAAAGAATAACTTTATAGAATATATGAAGAAGCACTGTAAACAATTAAAAACATTAGCAGCACTTGTAATATAATTTGATAAAGGGTATTAAAAAGGAGATTTAATAGATTGGATAAAATATTTAGACACAGAAAAGAGAAAATTATTGTGGAGATAAAATTTATACCATGCCCATCTGGCTGGGTTTCCCCAGCCACTCTGGGCAGCTTTCAACAGAACCTTAAAAACAGAATAAAACTTCAAACATTAAAAACTTCCTGCTTTCAGATGTCTTTTAAAAGTAAGATAGTTGTTTATTTCCTTGACATCTCGCAGGAGGGCATTCCACAGGGCGGGCGCCACCACCAAGAAGGCCCTCTGCCTGGTTCCCTGTAACCTCACTTCTCGCAGGGAGGGAACTTCCAGAAGGCCCTCGGCGCTGGAACTCAGTGTCTGGGCTGAACGATGGGGGTGGAGATAAATACTATGTGTTAACATTTTTTGTTAATTGCCATGTTCTTCTGGGGCACACCTATAAACACACATTTTTGGTTGGTCTTGGAGGCACTATGGCACCATTCACATAACAAAATCTACCACAAAGATATAAACATTTTCAAAAGTAAAGGGTCCATGGCTTTGCTTTAAAAAAAAGCAGGGAGTCCATAGTACTGAATGAATTGGGAACCACAGGCTTAGGATATTCTATTTACAATTAAGCAGCATATAAAAGTTTGTTAAATAAATTGTTGTTGTTGTTGTTGTTGTTGTTAGAAAGAATAACAAGACTGAGAAAAACAGTGGAAGACTATGTCCACCGGGCCACTCCTTTTCAGTGATACTGGAAATTATGCTTCGTAATTACAAGAGGCCCTGACTGAAAACATCATCAGTCGTGTAATAAAATGTTCCGAACCTCTTGGGTAGCTCTAAGTATCTTAATCAAAATAATAAAGTTTACGCGAAAGCCTGTCATATTTCAGAGTCATTTGTACCCATAGTGCTTTGAAGCATGTGTGGCAGAGCCTCTGTGGGGCAGGGGGGGGGGTGCATCATCAAACTGCAGTAAATGAGAAGGACTAGCCTGAAGGTGCAATTAAAAATGAAATTATTCACAAGTCATCTCATGCACTTAATGCCTGCATGACTCTTCCTCATCAGGGAACTCTAGAATTGCAGGGGCATCTGCTTCTTTTTCCTCTCCAGTCTTACTGAATGCCTTTCTTCACAGCTTCCACTTCAAAGAAACAGAACCTTAATATCTCTTGTTCAGGCCAAGATGGAAACCCCAGGGAACAATACACAGTTCGTCCTTCATCGTTTTACTGTGGGCTAAATGCTGTATCCAACAACATAATCCCCTTCCCACACAGAATTCCGTTTGCGCAATGGAATTCCCCCCCCCACACACACAAATTTGCTCTGCAAGGTTGGAGGAAAACCTATATGCTGGTGTTGAATAGGGTCAGGGTGTTCTCTTGCACAAGCACCACACATTCAGGATACAACCAAAAGTTAGAAGCAGTAAGCTGCACACACCATGGATATTCTGATGTGAAGAAGCCAGCAGCTGAAAGAGGAAGCTATGCTGTTCTGTACTTTCATGGCCCGCTATAAAATAGGGGAAAGTGTCATATTTCTTTATTTGGTCTTCATTGCTTTCCTCTTTTGAAAAAATAAAAGCATAAGAAATCTAGTTTTTCTTGAAGGAGTGAACTGAGGTCACAGTGTAAGATGCCTCAATATTTTATTTTGCAGTTATGATAACTAGGTCTTTCCATTTGAACCTATTCCAATTTAAAGTATCCTCTATTTAAACAGTGACATGAATAGTAGATTGGAAGAATTCATGAAAAGCCACATCATTCCTGCAGGACTTAATGGGTAAAGTCTTCTGTGGTTGTTTTTTTAAAAAACCCCTCATAGTATTAAAAGTTTTGAGTAGGCTGTATCCAAAAAGGTTCACATTTGGAGAATATAAATAATATCATGATGAAACATTGCTTTTTCATTCCATTCCTTGTTTATCTACTTTCAGGACTCCCACATCAGAAATGTAAAGAACGTTTTATACGCCTGCCAGTAAATTACTTCAAATAATGAATGTATGTCTTGTTTTAAAAACAAAAATGACTTTAAGTTAATGGCCCTCTTGGTGTGGGAACAAATCCACTTTGTAAAACTTGTTAAGCTTTTTCTTTGAGCAGCAGAGCTATTCATTGCTTTGAACAGACGCTTCCCTTATCTGCTGCTGTGGTTTACATAGCCAAAACGCTGCCCTTTCCCAATGCTGCCTGGAAAAGAAAGCATTGTCTCAGGACAGAGATATCCTTGACAGTCCCACATTAGATGGGAAACATATCATAAGAAATGCTGTATCTGGACTGACTAGTCTGCTGACTTTAGACAGGTTTTTATCTTAGGACCAGTTCACAAAGCTGCAAAAGTTATCAAGGGATGTGTGATCACTAGATAAGCTTGGTAAGTTACTGGAAAATATTGGCTTCCAATGATAAGAAACTTATCTCTGATAACCATTTCACACCACCAGAATTTCAAGTGATAATTGCAGTTATTGCAGGAATTGGCCCGGAATATTCCAAATAAGGAAGTGAGGCAATAGTGCATTTTTAACTGACAGTGAATAATCACATCTGAATGTACACACACACACCCCCCCCCACTACAGGTTAAAGCTGATGACATGCGGTAGCTATTCCAGATGCAATTTTATTTTCCATCTTCTTGCTTTGTGCACGCACACACAGAGAGATGGGGGGGGCGCTATCACATAACCGAAGAGCATGCAAATCATACTTTAACTGATAAACTAAGTTGTGCTTAAACAAAATCACAGATGTGCTTGCACTGTCCACTTCATGCTTGGCCTTTCCAGCTGTAGTTTCAAGGCTCCCTTTAAGAAGATTTTCAGCAATTTTTGAAATTTGCTTTTTAATTAAGCTGGCTACTCCACATCACAACCCACTCTTCAGCCTTCCCCACATAATTAGTCTATGCCACACTGCTAAAACTGCACAAAAACTGCAGGTAGGAGTTCTACAGCAAATTTTGTCAAGACCAAGTACAGCTCACGGCAGAACCCCGACCAAACCTAAGAGGAGGCGTGTAGTGGTGATAGGGGATTCCCTACTGAGGGGAAGAGAAGCAGTGATCTGTGGGCCTGACAAGATGTCTCGGGAAGTGTGCTGTCTCCCCGGGGCTAAGATCCAAGATGTAACTGAACGACTGCAAGGAATCATAAAACCCACTGACAAATACCCCTTCCTCTTGGTTCATGTGGGAACCAATGACACTGCAAGCAATAGCCTCCAGAAGATCAAAAGAGACGAAGAGGCTCTGGGCAGGAAATTGAAGCAATTAAATGCACAAATTGTCATCTCATCTGTCCTCCCAGTTGAACGACGTGGCCCAGGGAGAGAGGGAAAAATAGTGGAACTGAACAGCTGGCTTCGTAAATGGTGTAAACAGGAACGGTTTGGATTCTTAGATCACGGACTGCAGTTTCTTGAAGATGGACTTCTGGCAAGCGATGGGCTGCACCTCACAACGGTTGGGAGGAATGTTTTTGCCAAAAATCTCAGAAACCTCATCAGGAGGGCTTTAAACTGACTAATGTGGGGGAGGGAGACAGTGCTCCTGAAGGTAGGAGTCTATCAATTGATGAAGATGATCATCCAAATGTCATAGACCAAATGGAGCAAACAGCACGCAGACCTAGTGGTGGGAGGAAAAAATCCTTAAATAAGAGACACGGGGGAATGATTAATGGACTTCAATGTCTGTACACTAATGTGCAAAGCATGGGAAATAAACAAGATGAGCTTGAGCTCTTGGTACAGCAAACTAAATATGACATAATAGGCATCACTGAAACCTGGTGGGATAAGTCCCATGACTGGAATGTAATAATGGAGGGATACAATCTATTTCAGAGAAACAGACCAGACAAGAAAGGAGGAGGAGTGGCGTTATATGTCAGGGATGTGTATACCTGTGAAGAGATCCAAGATTTAGAACCTCAAAGCCAAAGTGAGAGCATTTGGGTCAAAATTAAGGGAGAGAAGAATAACAGGGACCTCATTGTGGGAGTTTACTACAGATCCCCAAGCCAAACGGAGGACATAGATGATGCCTTCCTGGAACAGATGGCCAAGCATGCAAAAGGAAGGGAGATAGTAGTAATGGGGGACTTCAATTACCCGGATATTTGCTGGATGTCAAACTCAGCCAAGAGCATAAGGTCAAACAGATTCCTCACTGGCCTTGCAGACAACTTCGTTGTCCAGAAAGTGGGAGAAGCAACAAGAGGAACAGAAATTTTAGATCTGGTCCTAACCAATGTTGATGACCTGGTTAGTGGGGTAGAAGTGGAAGGATCATTAGGCGCGAGTGATCATGCTCTTCTGAAGTTTACTATACAGCGGAAAGGAGCAGCCAAGCATACTAGGACTCAATTTCTTGACTTTAAGAAAGCTGACTTCATAAAACTTAGGGAAGTGCTGGGTGAGATCCCATGGACAGTAATACTAAAAGGAAAGGGAGTTCATGATGGCTGGGAGTTTGTTAAGAGGGAGATAGTAAAAGCACAACTTCAGGCAATACCAATGAGACGGAAAGATGGAAGGTGCCTAAAGAAGCCAGGGTGGCTATCTAAAGAACTTTTAACTGAGTTAAGATTAAAAAAGGATGTGCAAAAAAAAAAAAAATGGAAAAGGGGGGAAACCACCAAAGAGGAATTCAAACAAATAGCCAGCACGTGTAGACACAAAGTCAGAAAAGCTAAAGCACAGAATGAACTCAGGCTTGCTAGAGAGGTTAAAAGCAACAAAAAAGGCTTTTATGGGTATGTTCGTAGCAAAAGGAAGAACAAAGAAACAGTGGGGTCACCAGAGGAGAAGATGGTGAAATGCAAACAGGGGACACAGAAAGGGCTGGACTCCTCAATGCCTTCTTTGCCTCAGTCTTCTCCGATAAAGAAAACGATACCCGACCTGAAGAATTTGGAGCAAATGATTCAGCAGAGGAAACACAGCCCAGAATAACTAAGGAGATAGTACAAGAATACTTGGCTAGTTTAGATGTATTAAAGTCTCCAGGGCCAGATGAACTGCATCCAAGAGTATTAAAAGAACTGGCAGATGTGATCTCAGAACCACTGGCAGTCATCTTTGAGAATTCCTGGAGAACAGGCGAAGTCCCGGCAGACTGGAGGAGGGCAAATGTTGTCCCTATTTTCAAAAAGGGGAAAAGAGAGGACCCAAATAATTACTGCCCAGTCAGTCTGACATCAATACCAGGGAAGATTCTGGAGCAGATCATTAAGCAAACAGTCTGTGAGCACCTAGAATGGAATACTGTGATCACCAATAGTCAGCATGGATTTCTGAAAAATAAGTCATGTCAGACGAACCTGATCTCATTTTTTGACAGAATTACAAGCCTGGTAGATGAAGGGAACGCAGTGGATGTAGCCTACCTTGATTTCAGCAAGGCATTTGACAAGGTGCCCCATGATATTCTTGTAAAGAAGCTGGTAAAATGCGGTCTTGACTATGCTACCACTCAGTGGATTTGTAACTGGCTGACTGACCGAACCCAAAGGGTGCTCATCAATGGTTCCTCTTCATCCTGGAGAAGAGTGACTAGTGGGGTGCCACAGGGTTCTGTCTTGGGCCCCGTCTTATTCAACATCTTTATCAACGACCTGGATGATGGACTCAAGGGCATCCTGATGAAATTTGCAGATGACACCAAACTGGGAGGGGTGCCTAACACCCCAGAGGACAGGATCACACTTCAAAACGACCTTGACAGATTAGAGAACTGGGCCAAAACAAACAAGATGAATTTCAACAGGGAGAAATGTAAAGTATTGCACTTGGGCAAAAAAAATGAGAGGCACAAATACAAGATGGGTGACACCTGGTTTGAGAGCAGTACATGTGAAAAGGATCTAGGAGTCTTGGTTGACCACAAACTTGACATGAGCCAACAGTGTGACGCGGCAGCTAAAAAAGCCAATGCAATTCTGGGCTGCATCAATAGGAGTATTGCATCTAGATCAAGGGAAGTAATAGTGCCACTGTATTCTGCTCTGGTCAGACCTCACCTGGAGTACTGTGTCCAGTTCTGGGCACCACAGTTCAAGAAGGACACTGACAAACTGGAATGTGTCCAGAGGAGGGCAACCAAAATGGTCAAAGGCCTGGAAACGATGCCTTATGAGGAACGGCTAAGGGAGCTGGGCATGTTTAGCCTGGAGAAGAGGAGGTTAAGGGGTGATATGATAGCCATGTTCAAATATATAAAAGGATGTCACATAGAGGAGGGAGAAAGGTTGTTTTCTGCTGCTCCAGAGAAGCGGACACGGAGCAATGGTTCCAAACTACAAGAAAAAAGATTCCACCTAAACATTAGGAAGAACTTCCTGACAGTAAGAGCTGTTCGACAGTGGAATTTGCTGCCAAGGAGTGTGGTGGAGTCTCCTTCTTTGGAGGTCTTTAAGCAGAGGCTTGACAACCATATGTCAGGAGGGCTCTGATGGTGCCCCCTGCTTGGCAGGGGGTTGGACTCGATGGCCCTTGTGGTCTCTTCCAACTCTATGATTCTATGATTCTAAGTAGGCTCCTGAACAGGTGATCCGGAAGAACATTATTGTTGATGTTCTGAGTGATCCCTAATTGGTTGGGATTACACAGAGTTAATGAAAGAGAGAGAAAATGTTCACTAAAATAGCAGCAGACGTTAACAAATACTGGGGCTGCGGAAGACACAATAAATCGAATTAAGGGATTTGGGAGTGTAGAATGGATTCCCCTTTCCTAAATTACTAGTTTCAAAGTAGAATTTTCAGCATGGACAGCATGTCAGTATTATTGCAACCTGTGCTGAAATCCATCTTTCAACATGTGGCTTTTCCATCAGCCTGTCTTTGCCATTCAGCACCCTTATATCACTCATGTCACGTGTCAAGATAATGCCACAAATATGAGGTAAACAACGCTAATATAATACAGCAGCTAAACTTTAAACATACATTATCAGTTCTGACCCACTGTCAATTTGAGAAGCATACATGCTAATTTGTTACAGCAGCTGTTCCAGACAGTGCAAATGCCAAAGTATTGCAAAGAGTGCATTCCACTGCATATCAATTTATGGGGTCCCTGGAGGAAGGGAAACGGTGGGCGTTTGCTTAAAACAGATCAGACAAGAGGCGAGGAACAAAAGACACCTGAGGACATGAGCCTCTCTAGAACACCATAATCTGGAGTGTATCTTTGTGCTGAACTAGCTCAGTGGCAAAGGAGGGTGTCCTGCTTCCCAATTAGGTATTGAAAGAAGCATCATTTTATGTTCCACCCAGTATTCCTCCTCAGACACAGCATTGTTTCCATTCCACTGCAATTTGTCTTCTGAGGTATTAAAAACTCAGATATACAAGCTAGGTGCCAAGCCAGGGTTACAGTTGCCAAAATGGAATGTTTAGTTGCCATTTTAAGCCAGACAGCTCGAAAGTGACTTGTTGGTTCCTGAAATTCGTTCCGATTGTGCAGAGAAAATATCGTGGATAGAATTCTAAAGGATGTGCTGTTAGTGTGAGAAAGCAGGCAAGACCCCAGGATCCCCAGGCAGGCAGCTCCAGGTTGCGGTCAGGCGCCATTCTGACGCCCAGGCATCTTCACTTGGGCGCAAGTGGCCAATGGCCAGGTGCAAAATGCCCCTGCTGCCTGGCGAATTTCAAACACTGGTCTTCTGCCAAAAAGTATGTCTTGCTGTCCAGTATGAATAAACTACGTGATTTATGTAATTAATTACATGAATTACGTCATTGCATTATTCCATCCCATTCATTTCAATGCAGAGGAAACACAAGGCAAATGTGGAAAAACATAATTGTGTATCATTTTTAGACTGAAAGCAATTAACAGAGGGAAAGCAATCACATAGAGGAGGGAGAAAGGTTGTTTTCTGCTGCTCCAGAGAAGCAGACACGGAGCAATGGTTCCAAACTACAAGAAAAAAGATTCCGGACTTCCGGGTTGGCGCCATCACCGAATGGCGGACTCCCTCTGAGCTCCGGAGGGAGCCAGCTCGGCAGGGGCTGGGTCCTACCGCGCCGGCGACGCGGGGACCCTCAAAAACCATGGGCGCTGAAACCCATGGGCATGGTGACTCGGCAGGCACCATTTGCGCCCCCCCGACTCGCGAAGGAGCCTTTTTAAAGGCTGCGGAGCGGGTGCCGGGGGGGGTGTGGTGCTATGAGTCCTCCGCTTCCCCTGCCGAGCGAAGCCGCATGCCATTCGGCGGAGAGCGCTGACTTCTTCCATTGAAAATTTGGATCAAAAAGAACAACCCGTGAGTAATTGGAATCTGGACTTAAAAAGGGGGGGGGGGGAAATTAAATTCGGAGCGAGCGGGGGAGGTGCAAAAAGGAAGTCAGTCTCCCCCCGGTTGTAGAGGAATTAAAGCAAAGGATTTTACAACTAAGATCGAGTGTTACCTTATCTTGATAAAGTTACTAATTTCACGATGGAAAACTATAAGATTGGGCTGGAGGAGAAAAGTAAAATGTGAGCTAAAAGGCAAACCCCCCCCCCCCGTGAACCGGGAGCGATCCGCGAGAGCGCCGGGAGAGGAGCAACAGAGGCTTTGACAGCTGTCAAAGGAGCTGTCAAAGTTGAAGAATAAAAAGAGAACTTTGTTACGAGGACTTTGCCGGTTATATTCGTTACAAATTGGATATTAACTGTTTAAAATAAGGAATAACAAGTTACTTTGACTGTTGGGTGTGATCTGGAAGGAAACTGAGTTACTATAATCCCTCTAGAGGGGATGTGGGACACTACAAGTATTGCTGGTATGGAATTTGAATAGGACTTTTTATCTCCTGGGAAACTGCAGAAATGGAATACTATTTTGTCTACAGAGGTCTCTACACTAAAGGAGACAATGGATTTATCTATTGAAGAATGGAAGGGACTTGACGTAAAGTTTTGTTCCTGAATAACAAAGCCTCTGTAGAGGATTTAGAAGCTTTTGGAATTAGAACATTTTTGCAGGGGAGCAGGAAATGAAACTAGAGGAAAGTGAGGAGAGAGAATAACAAGAACAACATGAACAATAAGAATTGGATAAAGTTGGAAGTGGGAACATTTGGGACATCCAGATTTGAAAGGTCTAAAGAAACAAAATTGGAGTTTTTGCTCTTGAATACAGAGATTTGGATGGAAAAATGGGCCTTTTTGAGATAGAGTTTTTCCAAGATTGGACGTTCAAAATTAAAGATGACCAAAAAGGCGGCAAAGACTTTTAAAAAGACGGCAAAGTGGACTTGTGAAGGATTTCGGCCTAGATGTGGGATCTCCAGGATGACAGCAGGGATGGGCACTGGGGAACGCAACCGGGAAAGGGGGGGGGGGGATATTGGAATCCAAAGGGTGTTAAACTATACTTTATTCTTTTTTCTATCTTTTTTTTATTTTAACCTGTTCTGTATATTAAAGAGGGGAATTCGTGGAAGGGAGCGGGGTCGATTTTAGGGGATGGAAAAACATTTTTAACATTGGGTTAATCATAATAAGTTTAAAATTTGGGGTAAGAACTTGTTGAATCTATTTGAAGGAATTGGAATACAAAAGGGGGTGGGGCGGGGAAGTCCTGAAAGGATATCAATGAAAATAAGGTTATAAAATGGATGTTTTATTTTTCTTTTTTCTTTTTTCTGTTATATTTCAAAATGTTCAATAAATATTATTAAAAAAAAAAAAGAAAAAAGATTCCACCTAAACATTAGGAAGAACCTCCTGACAGTAAGAGCTGTTCGACAGTGGAATTCTATGATTCTAACAGTGAACACCAATCATATTCGCTGGATTGATTTTGGCTCCAGACATGTCACAATTTCCCATGACCATTTCCGTTTTTGGAAGAGTTCTCCAATATCCCTATTTGCAACAAATTGTTTTGTCTTGCCCATCATATAGAACATATGGAGCTCCCTTACACAGAGTCAGATCAATTCAACTAGCCTAGTGATCTCCACTCTGACCAGCAAGATCAAGGTATCTGGCAGAAGAGTCTTTCCCAGACCAGCTGTCAAGGAACCTTGAACCAGAGATCCCAAGGAACGAACTTAGGGTGCTATGCATATGAAACATGTGCTCCAGGTGAAGCCTGCATCTTATTCCGCTTGATGCAGAGCCTTCTCAGGCAGAGCACAGCTTCCCCACGCCATAGAGTGACCTGCTGGACAATCTCACAGGGAGGAAAGTTAATTTCAAAATGCAAATACATAAAACCAGAGCATGAAGCGAAGCCCACCTTGTATAGGCAGCCTCAGAGGCTGCAATAATGAGCCAGAGGGGAAGGGTGGCTGACGCTTTTCCCTTCCTGCCAGTTTATACTCAAATGTGTCCTGCCAGGCTGCTTTCTGATCCATGGGGGAATGATAGAGAGTCTTTTTCCCTCTGAGATCAAAAGCAGTTAGACAAGGGACATTTTGAGTGGACAAAGAGAAGGTTAAGTAGGTTCTCCACTCAAACAGCACCTGTTTCTCAGGAGTACTGTATAAAACAAAAGCTGCTGAGATACTTTTTAAAAAGATCTTCTGCATATAGTCTAGCTTGGCTCCAAACAAAAATATATTCTGCAATAGAATTATGAGCACATTCCCTGCTAAGTAGTGATTAAAATTTAGCCCTATTTCTTGAAATTTATGAACAGAAGTCATTTTAGGTATCTGTTTTTGCACTCACTCTTCCGTGCCTCATAGTTCAAATGTTTTTGATTCAATCAGGTTCCTTAAGACCAAAAATGAGAAAATTTCTCAGACACGCACTGCAAACTCATACCAAATTTATTCAGCATTCAAATTCTCGATGCCCAGCCACCCAAATGTTGAATTTAATTATCTGATTGAGATGTAATAGAAAAAGAATGTTTGCAAAAGGGCTAAGCATAGTACACTGTTTTCAAAACATTTTAAAGCATAAGTGTTCTCAGCATTGTCCTGGTTTACTTAATTAGGAATTGTTTGTTTTAAGCTTTGGTTAATTATGGAGTGGCAGAAAAGTTAGGGGAAGTGACTTGCATCAGCACAAGAAAAAAAAACTTGCATGAAAGCAGTGAACTTTTCAAAGGGCTTTTGAAATATGGCTTAGCGGTTAGTCAATCATATACTACCAAGAGCACCCCCAGAGCTATGCATTTTATTAATTAACCTGAAATGGTGTGAGCAGAAAGTCAAATATAAGCATTGCTCTATTGCTACAAAGTCTGAACTCAATGTACAAAAACAGCTCTCATAGAAATTCACACTCACTACCACAACTTAATTTGCAAAATAATTTTAAACCTGATGAAGGTCATTAGTTGCATCTGGGATTTTAATTGAGTCAACAAACAGGGTTGTTTTTTTAAAAAAATGCAGCTAACTTGTGGAAAATATCCATTAAGTGCATTATTATGTATGTATGTATTCATACAAATTGTGTTCATGCAAATTATATGAAAGCAGGTAGCTGTGTGGGTGGAATTAAGCAAAATTCGCAGGGACAGTAAAAACTATACCTTTATTTAGGACTAAATAATGTGTAGTGTACAAAGCAGTATGAACCCAAATGCAAGGTGTATGTCCACTAACACCTGAAACAAACTAGGGAGAGTCACATTAAGCGTTAAAATTGTGACAGCTGAAGAAGATACAGCAGCAATGGATTTTGCTTAATTTTTAAAGGTGTTGAGTCCCAATCTTAGACATGAATTGATTTATTAATTGATGAACTTCCCTATACATCTGCCTGCTTCATCACAGCAACAGTGTACAGGCATTTGTAGAAGTAGACAGTTGCCACAAACAATAAATCATTGTTTTACTTTAAATCATGCATACACTGCAACCCCAAACACTTTTACTAGGCAGAAAGTGGAACTGTATACAGCAGACCTGCCAGTTTATACAGTAGACGTCATGCTGCAGGTAGGGATTGCAAGTTTAAACAACCCCCCTTTCTTATTTTTATTTGATTTAAAACAATGTGCAGACACACAGGTGCATATTAGCAAACTCTGTAATGGGGATGGAACCACACACACACATCAAAAATTGTTGCCCAACTGCACATGTGCCAATTCTGACATTATTTATTGTAGAAGTTTTCCAGGTTAAAGTTTCCCAGCAGGGGCTCATCTACATTTCCACTTATTCCGCTGACTTTTCCAGGGAAAAGCTGCTTGTTCCTGCTTAACTGGAGCAAATGTCAACCAGGTTCTCCACAGATTGATGTTTGCTCCATTTCAGCAGTAAAGAGGAGATTCTCCTTGGGAAGGTGGGGCAAACAGAAGACCTCTTGGACCCTTGATTTCTAGGCACAGGAGAAGCAGAAGTGTTGACTTAAAGAAGGAGGAAGTATAAGAAGGTGTATAAGAAGTATAAGAAGGTGGAGTATAAGGCCACTTTTCTGTTAAGACAACAGCTCTAGACTGGTGACTGGGAGCAGCCGCGAGACCACATAACACCGGTCTTGAAAGCCCTACATTGGCTCCCTGTACATTTCCAAGCACAATTCAAATTGTTGGTGCTGACCTTTAAAGACCTAAAGGGGCTCGGTCCAATATACCTGAAGGAGCATCTCCACTCCCATCGTTCTGCCCGGACACTGAGGTCCAGCTCCAAGGGCCTTCTGGTGGTTCCCTCAGTGCGAGAAGCCAAGTTACAGGGAACCAGGCAGAGGGCCTTCTCGGTGGTGGCACCCGCCATGTGGAACGTCCTCCCCCCAGATGTCAAAGAGAAGAACAACTACCAGACTTTTAGAAGACATCTGAAGGCAGCCCTGTTTAGGGAAGATTTTAATGTTTAACAGACCACTGTGTTTTAATATTTTATTGGAAGCTGCCCAGATGGGTGGGGTATAAATAAATTATTTTTATTCTTATTCTTATATTCTTTTAGTGACGATATGGGGATGAATGAAGACTTTCTTGTGACCACCATTCCTTTTGCTTTACTAAAGTGTTATGCTATCTTAAGTATGCTTTCAGCTTGTGCTTGCCCAACCAAGTGCTATTTGTGCCCACAAAACCTGCATGAAATAACACCTCTAGGCACAATCAAGAGAAAGTGGCAGTTAGGAAAGGGTTAAACTCTCCCTGCACCTGCAGTCCTGGTCCAGACTGGTGGACACTGCTGCTGTTTTTGTGAAGGCAAGATAATGGAAAGTTGTAAGCATGCCCTTTAAAGCTGAAAAACCACACTTTAAAAGGTCCAGCTACTTTCATCATCATCTGTACTGAAGTTTTATAACTAAGCAAGATAAAAAGAACAAAATAATAAACGCAAACTAAAATGCAGCAGCTCAGTAACATCTGTCTAGACAGTTCTGGTTCACAGAATAAGAACCACATTTCTAGTAAATGTGATTCGTCCACATTTTGCAAGTGGCACAGCTAGGTCATTTCAGATCTTGAACTGAATGGTCCTATGTGAGGGATGCTTTGGGTGGCCATGTGCATTACTTCAGCTGCAGCCCTTCCAGGCCATATTACTGCTTCTACACCCGTGATATGTTAGGCCAGTGGCAGCCAACATGGAACCATCCAGGTGCTGCTGAACTCCAGTTCCCAGCAGCCCCAGCCTGCACAGCCAATGGTCCAAAAGGATCAGAGTCGGAGGCCAAAATACATCTGGAGGACATCGCATTGGCCACCCCTGGGTTAGAACAAAGAAAAAACAATTGACCAGTCTCCAATAAAAAGAGAACTACTCCGAGTGTATGCAGCTTTTCATTCTAACTTCACTGATATCATAGCACCATCATGCATTTGCCTTGATTAAATATGTTCACTTGGAAATAAGCACCATTTTGTTGTGGAAAATGATGCACTTACAATAAAAAATATAATGAGCATCAGTAACTAACAATATGCCCAGCCGGCCTCTCTCTCAATAAAAATAAACATGCTGACCCATCTGTTGAAGTGGGGCCCTCATCATCTACCACAGTCTGGTGGATCATTTAGGGACCCTTGAGCTGTGGGGCCCCAAATGTCCACCCTGAGGTCCAACCGTGGCTGCATCTGGGCATATTATGCAAAACCATAATATCAAAAACTTTAGACATCCATTCTTTGTGAGTTGTGTAACATAAGTCTAAGTCATTTTGGTGCAGGCTGCTTAATAAACTGCAAGGGAAGGGATTCATATTACCTTACATATTTTTCAAGGATGGTCAAGCTCAATTAATGCACACCAGTCCCGCCCAACACTTTTTTGGGTGGGGGGGAGGGAGTTGGTTCCATTAATCTTTTGGAGATAAACGACAGTTTGTTATTTATCAATTCCCTCTCTGCCCTCTTGCACTTCATGACACAATCAAGTAGTGATCAGTTGCATTTTGCATTAGCTTTTTGGCATCGCTTTGCTGGCAGATGTTATTTCAAATAAGAACAGTAGCAGAGAAAATGCCTTTATTGCTCTCAGCAGACCACTTACAGAGGCAGCTGCATAAACTGGTGACATTTAATTGGTATACCTCTCAGACATCTCGCCCTTCACACCATCAAAAATTGTTGCACTCACATTCTGTTTCCTTGATTGGTTCCTGTCCCGATACTTTTTTCCTAATTCTTTTGTCTACCATACTAATAAAGGGGATTTTGCTGGTCGAGTATGAATCAGTCACAGACTCTGATTTCCAAGACATGGCTCCAAATCAGTCACTTGAGAATTTCGGCTTTCATCTAATGAAAAGAATATGTCTAGAAATCAGATTTCTGTCTTCCACCTGAGCCTTATTCAGGCAATATGCCTGGGTAAGAAATGGAAACATGCATAGGGGAGGCTGAAGGTATGCAAGCTGAGTCACCCCCTCCCCAATATCCCTGTGTGCACTGAACCTCACATGCTCCACCACATGTGTTTGAAGCCCCAGCACAATTCAGGAGTCCTGCTAAGGCAGGATTCTTGGCTGTCTGGAGGCTTCCAAGCACTTCAGTTGAACGTCCTTAGAAATGCCCTCAGACTATCTTGCATTATGTGGGACTGTGAGGGTGCAATGCACGCCAGACAGGCGTTTATTGGTCTCATCCTTTCCACATTTTTTCCCTCCCTTGTTTGCGCTGAAAAAGTGTGACTGGTACAAGGTCACCCAAGTAAACTTTCTGTTTGAGTGGGCAAATGAATCTCTGTTTCCCCCAATTCAACTCCGATGCTCTATTAACCACACTGACTCACTTTGCTGTGAATATATTGTCTATAAAGCATTACTGCACCTATTAGTTACTAGAACAGTGGTACCTCAGGTTAAGTACTTAATTCGTTCTGGAGGTCTGTACTTAACCTGAAACTGTTCTTAGCCTGAAGAACCACTTTAGCTAATGGGGCCTCCTGGTGCTGCTGTGCTGCTGGAGCACGGTTTCTGTTCTCATCCTGAAGCAAAGTTCTTAACCTGAAGCCCTATTTCTGGGTTAGCGGAGTCTGTAACCTGAAGCGTCTGTAACCTGAAGCGTAGGTAACCTGAGGTACCACTGTAGACTTGATTTCATTTTGAAACTTGGGGGGCGGGGAGAGAACATTTGGGAAAGGATGAATTGGGGCATCTGACATACAATCAGGTCATGTGCTTCTTCTGCCCTTCCACATGATGTTATTTACGTGGTCTTGTTTGCATTGACCTGTCTCCCCATTAATGTAGGAGCATTCATAGGACATCATTTCCTCCCTATCCCAGTGCTTTCTCCTCTTCAATGGGAGGCTTTTGCATCCTTTTAAATTCAAAAAGTCAGGATCAAAAAATTGTACATTTACAGGGGGAAAGCTCCATTACAACACTGGGGTGGGGTCCATATTTTGCCCTGGTGTGGACAAGCCCACACACAACTTTTTTTCTGTGCAAATTTGATAGCCAGCCTGGTGAGTTAATGAAGGAGGTCAATGACAATATCAGAATCTCCCTTTCCCCTCCTAGATAAGCCATGCAGGCAGCAAATTAGACCATTACAATTAACAAAACAGCAGTCAAACAAAACTCACACACAAATTTGTGCAGGCAAAACGTAAACCAAGTTTAGACATATTGTCACTATTCATCTCAAAGTAGCCTCATTATTCATTTTGTATTACAATACATGAGAAATTCTGGTCTTTTATGCTTGATAGCAGCAAACAAATAGTTGAGTTCTCACTCAACATAAATTATTATAGTCATTTTTTATTGATCACAAATTCCCCTTACATTCAGTGTTATGGCTTTTACTGAACCCATGTCCAAAAGTTATTATTATAACACATATATGCAACAACCTGTTTGGGCAATGTTAAAGTTTTCCCTTTTGGGCTACTAGCAATTAGCAAATTACAATATGTAATAAACAATATAAAAACCGATCTCTGACTTTTAGTCAGAGTAACACATTTTCCCAACTGATATGTTTGGTCTAGTGGTTGGGCAGACCTCTGAACCTGCAAACTGTAGCAGGGGAAAATCAGTAAAGAGCTTACAAACATTTTAAACATTCTACATATAAAGCTCTTTAAAAGGGAGGATATGAAGCATAATGCAAGGGTTAAAGACATATGGGCTCCACTGTTGCCCACTTCACACTTCACATTACACTTTGTTTGGTTTTGGCTGGAGAAAGCACATTCCAGCTGTGGGAGATGTCCTTCCTTCAGAATTAAGAGTATTGTTGTGCATTGTATTTCTCTCTCTCTCTCTCTCTCTCTCTCTGTGTGTGTGTGTGTGTGTGTGTGTGTGTGTGTGAGAGAGAGAGAGAGAGAGAGAGAGAGAGAGAGAGAGAGAGAGAGAGAGAAGGGGGGGAGATAAGGGTTAGGATGTTGGGAAGGGCGCTTGGGAGACGGGGGCTGGATGAATGGGAGTCAAGGAAATGGGGGAGAGGTTGAAAAGGAGCAGGGGAGGGGGAGGGGGTTAGGTTGCATCAGCATAGCTGGGATTTTTTTTTATAAACTGTGGATATTAAATTCTTCAGTTTGTTCCGTACTTCCTCCTTCTTCATGTAACAGGCAAAGCAGACAATGATATCACAGGAGGTG
Organism: Podarcis erhardii; assembly: GCF_964252035.2. Classification (NCBI taxonomy): domain Eukaryota; kingdom Metazoa; phylum Chordata; class Lepidosauria; order Squamata; family Lacertidae; genus Podarcis; species Podarcis erhardii. Next base: position 137,806,989 of record NC_138497.1, on the reverse strand, counting down.
GGACCTCTCCCTCTTCAGTTTGGGTCCAAGTGGTCTGTGTGCATGTTCAAAATCATCCGCCTAAACTCAGGAACTGCACTTATGAGTTTGCAAAAGAAAAAAGAAAACTACCTGTGTAGGTTGGGGTTTTTTTGGCAGTTTTTATAGCAAGCACACATCAGTTTAGTAACTCCAACTATGGCTGTTTGTGTCTGTGCTTATTTATTAATAAATAGCATGCTTTCTCACATTTTTTTATTTCTTTCAGGTTCCATAGCCACGCCATGTGATTAATAGACCTTATCATCTTTTACCTGCTTGGTGGATTAGTAGCAAACCTTCCCAGCAAGATTTGAGCCAAGTAACCATGACTACATTTCAGAACAGGCCTGCAATCTCCAGTCTTTTCTATGAAAGCAGAAAAGCTGCTCAGCTTATAATTTTGAAGGTAAAATTACTTGTGATATATAGTGTATATAATTAATTTTTGGGGCAGGCCCTTGATATCAAAGACAGGCTAATGCTTTCCTGTTCCTGAAGAGTTCCTTCCATGTTTCACTATACATTGTGTTTGCTCCTCCATGCTAAGCTCTTGTAAACTCCTTGTAAACGCTATTCATTTTTTTTCTAGCAAAACAGAGTATGGCACTTGCTCCAATACTAGAGAAGGAAAGGTGAAATCTTAAGAACCTCATACTTCTACCAACAAGGCAAGCACCAATTCAGCATTTCATATTTCTGCCAATAATTTTTCCTATTTTTGCTTGCTTGCTTCACATTCAAATCTTCTAGGAGATTTTAAAAACAAAAGTACAATTCAACCATTTAAACACCCGCCTAATAAAATGCAAAACTAAACCAGAATACTTTGTTGGTCCATTCCCTGAGAACGCCAGAAATCTTGACGGATGAGCAGCACAGATCCCCCCCCCCCCCTGCAGAGAGAAAACTATCTACAGGCAACTCCCCATTTGCACGGGGGCTGCGTTCTGAGGCACTGCATGCATCAGCAGGATGCGCAGCTGCCTGCTGGTGCCGAAAACAGTGTGGGCATCAGCAGTTGCATACAAGCCAAATGCACGCAAATGGAGGAATTTCCTGTATACATGCTTTTTTTTAGTTTTGTAGTTTGCTTTCATTATCAAATGCATTCCCTATGCTAGTGATGGCGAACCTATGGCACGCATGCCAGAGGGAGCACTCAGAGCCCTCTCTGTGGGCACAGGTGCCGTTGCCCCAGCACCAAGTTCATTACTAGAAAGCCAGAGAAATCGAAGCTCGCTGTTGTGACGCAGACACAGGGATAGATTTGTATTGGGTGCTTCATTTTTTAATTTTTTTGTGTGTTTTTGTAGACTCCAAGTCTGGAACACTCAAAAAGGAATACAGGGGGTGGGGAGCAAGAACAGACAGTGGAAGATCATTGAACGCAATGGGAAAGCGGCATGTCTTCTGTGCAATGAAAGTGTTGTGTGTCGCACATCAAGGCTCTGACAGCACTTTGACACCAACCACAAAAGTGTTGCCCAACTTGGTGAAACTGAAAGAAAAGAGTTTCCTGAAGGGAAATTGATGAAATTTCATTCCCAGTCACTTTTTGCAACTCTCTTTCTAGAACAGATCATCCAACAGTTTACAAAGTATCAGCCAAGGTTAGACAAATGATCAGCATGCATATGACAGCAAATATCACATTAATTGTTCCAAAGCATGCCAAATGCAAACTTTTACCTTTCAATAAAAAGTGGTTTGTATCATTGAAAGCTCTGTTGTGCTTTTCTTTTAAGGCAAAATATGTTAATGTCCAAGTTGTTTTTTCTAAACAAAAACCTTGGTATTCCAGTTAAATTGCCGCATTGGCACTTGGCAATCAATAAGCAGGTTATGGGTTACAGTTTGGGCACTCAGCTTCTAAAAGGTCACTGCCCTATGGCATGGCTTTTTCCTCATCAGTCCATAACTTGCTTTATTTACATGTTGGACACTGACTTTATTGTCTGTCACTGATTTTGTTTCCTGCTTACCTTATTTATGTATAGGCTTAATTATTTTATTGTTGTTACTGCCCAAATTTATACTTATATATTTGTTTTTGAATTTATGGGAAATGTATTTTTTTTAATCACTTTACAAAAAAGGAAGAAGTTCTTGTGTAAGTGGCATCATATTATCATCCCATAATAACAGTGGGAGTGAGGACCTCCTTGTCCAACCCAAGGCCTGCAGGCAGGAATCGTGCACACCTCTTGGCCTGCAACTTTCCCCAGAGAGCTTCTACTCAGCTGTTCAGTTCAGTTGTGTCTGGCAGGCCAAGGGGCAGAGTCTGGCAGGTCCTGGTGGGTCAGGTGTGGGTCTTGATGAAGAGGATAGAGACAATAAGTTCTCAAGTAAAGTCTGACTATCAACACATAGTTCACAGCATGGTTACCACAATCTTTTTCTCAATTTTAGACACAGAGGAGAATGCTGTTAGGGATACATTGTGAGATAGCCTTCCCCACCTCCCTTTGCTTTCAACCTCTCACTGTAAGAGGGAGGTTAATCACTTTGAGATGCTTCAAATTGCTTTGAGATGCTTCATAGGAAGTGATTCGTAAATGAAAAATGAAATGAAATGAAACACTCAAATCTTCTGTGAAGACCCAAGACCTGGAACCTTTATGCCCTCCTTGATTAAATCTCATGGTTTGATGTCCTGGTCTTCTTCTGCATCTACTATCTGTTTGCTTTGGTGCTTCCAACAAGCTATCTCTGCACACGTGGAACATAGTAACAGTGCTGGGCCAAAATATTTTGCTTATTTGTGGTGGGCTTTTTAAATATTTCAGGGATGGGGTGGGCCAATGAGAGCAGCCAAAGACCTCCCCGTCACCAAAGTAACAGCCCCCCAAGCACTGTTCCATTTGGGACAGTCTATTGCAAGTGGGGAGAGCCACATGGAGGCAGGGGGCGGGCAGGGCTGCTGTCACCCCGTGAAGAGGCAGGAAAACTTTTCTAGTTAAACATACAAGTGCTGCCATCCTCATGGGAAAACTACTGTCCCCAACAAAAACAAATTATTTTTCCATCAAATCACCAAAAGTTGCCATAAATGTCCCCCAGTGTTGAGGTGGAGGGATATTATTCAACCCAGCACTACAGTTATTATTATTAATAATAATAATAATAATCAACAACAACAGAGAAGGGGGAGCTGACCACATAAGGCTTTAAGAATGGCTCCTTTCAGATAACATAAATACATTTTGTACACACTGATAAATGAGTACAGCATAACACTTTAAGGTCTTGTTTCTATATGAACCCTTAATTCTCATTTTTAGTCTGCTTTGTAAGCTACCAAAGAAAATTGTTATCTTGCTGTATCATGCCATATTTTAAAAAAAACCTAAATGTTTTACAGCTGTCAAAAAGAGTAGGATGCAAACGTAAACCTTTGCTTCTGTGAAACATCTACATTAACGGGATAAGGAGAACCAACAATAAACTTAATACAAACCAGCTTTCTTAAGAATCAAAACATCAAGGCACTGTATTTGTATGTCTAAAAAGGAAAGTGTGCTCTTCAAAAGCCACCCAAAAGAAAAGAGCAAGCAAGCAAAGAAAATAATTACAACCCATGGGTCAACCCCACAGCAACTTATCCCTTTGATTTTCAGCAAAGGGACACCTTACACCTTATCCAATTATTTATAAAGTGTTACATATTATATTTAAATGTAGATTGCCATTTGGATTTCCCCCCCACGACACCAAAATGTAGGTTGTCTCTGCCCCTGCAACAACATTAGCAGCCCCACCCCATAAAAACAGCAAGGAGTCTTACGGCACCTTCAGGACTATGGAATAAGCTTCACCAGTTGTTCCCTGTAATCATGAGGGCTTGTAGCTTGAAATGTAAAAAAAAAGGGGGGGGGCTTGAGCTTTATAGGATAATCTACCAATGCAGGAATGACTCTAGCTAATACTTCTTTCCAGGTCTATGATGTCCAACAGAACCCTGGATTCAACTGCTGTCACTCAGTTGCAATAACATTTCAGCTTTTGTGCTGAAGCAAGGTGTCTGCCATCAAACTTTCTTGGGTCAGAATTACACGTGGCACTGTTTCACTTCAGGCTGCTCCATAAATTATAATTTCCCATGAAAATATGTTCTCTGGGGAAACTGTAGTGTGGACCATTTCACTTTAAAAAGTGCAGCATGCTGTGCTGTACCCAAACCTGTCCTCCAAATTTCTTGAAAGTTTTCTTTCCCTGCAAAAGCAGCTTCTGTTTCTCTGCTCCATTCACAGGGAGGCTTCGTTTTTGAGATTTCCGTGAGTGTTGAGTTTTGAGCTTACCTTACAGTGCAAGGTGGGTCATGCCATTAAACCGTTCTCCGTTCTCTGCAGGCAGCAAGCCTATCCCACATTCCCCGATCTGAGAAAGCCCCACGGGGAGAGCTCCCTCATGACATCTTCTGTGGGGCTTTAATTAAAGGGCAGGAAGATGGGGAGACTTGCTACCAAGTGCCTGAGATTGGTGTGCTCACTGATTGACTTTACTCCTAAAATAAGTTGACTTAAGGACATTTAATTATTTTTATCTTTAGAGAAGGCGCGGGAAGATATGTTTATCTTTTTTAGAAAAGGAAGGACTTCAATTAAAAACAATGTCATGTATGAATATCGTGTGGCCCTTATAAAGGTACAAGCTGTGTGTGAAAGGAGAATGGGGGAAGAAATTAAAGGAGATGGGTAGAAATACTTTGAGAGGCATTTGGGTGGGGAAAGGGAAAAATATGAAAGAAAAAGGCTTTTCTATTTAGAACCTCTGGGAAGCAAATCCTGCCTCAAATGGGAAATCTTTCCCAATACCTTCAGAACAAATGTATGTACTTAAGCTTGAGGTAAGCTCAGCTAATTAACTCATTGCCACAGGAAAATGCTGCGATAAAGAATTCAGCGCTTTCCTAGAATGGACTAAATATCAGTAGAAAATGATGTCTGTAACTGACAGCTGATTATGCCAAACTCTGCTTTCACCTGCTGCCATTTTGTGCTTGGGTCTGCCCCTGCACCAGCACTCTGTGACAGGTGGGCCTCAATAATTTCCGGGCATCTCAGTGGAACAGAAAGTTTGAGAACAACTCCTCTACCACCCAGTAATATAATCTCTCCCCAACTAGAATAATCTCTTGAGAGATTACACTCAGGTAGTAGCTAGACAGGATCATCAGATTTCCAGCCCATTTTTCCTTCTAGGCAAAATGTTTTATGTATCGTCAGGGCATTAATTCTACCAAGATAGTCTACTGATAAATCAGCTTTTCATAACTACTCTGAGTTTTCATTTTCATGACTTGGCTATTTCAAAATCACTATCATTATAAGAAATAATGTCTTTGGCTTTACAGATTCAGTGCTGGCACAGTACAATGTGTGTGTACAGCTGACAGCTAATTAACCACATAGCAATGCCAAAGCCCTATTATTTGCAAGAGGGGGGGGGGTGTCTGTCTGTACCAGTCTAACATTGTTCCTTCCACATCCCAAATACAAAAGGCATGAGATACTATCGTGCATTCTTTGTTAGTTTAGGTGATGGTGGAAGATAATAAAAAGTCAGTATACAGTGGCTTCCTGGCATGATGCCACCATACGCTTGAAGGCTGATCCCTCCCCACAGAAATGGCTGAAGACAATTGTGACCATGTTGGAACTACCATGCTAGATATGGAACTACCATATTTTTCTGTGTATAACACACACCCATGTGTAAGAAGGGGACTCAAAATTAAGAAAATGGGGGGAGATTGCCCCCGTGTATAAGACTACCCCCCTTTTTAGACTTTTTTTTTAGTAAAAAAAAAACCCTAGTCTTATAAACAGAAAAGTACGGTATATTCAAAAATAAGCAAAAATGAAGGAGAAAGTCGGAGAAATGTGACAATGTGGTGATTGCCCCCCACCTCACATAGATCATAAAATGAACTCATGCTAAGAGGTTTTGCCTAATGGAGAGCTGTTCTACTTGTACATTTATATTTCATAATACAGCAACTGAAGCTTGACCAGTGAAATACAACTGCTTAGCTATGATGCTTATTTTGTGGAACAAGCACAGCAGCAGCTTTCTAAAGGAAACTTCAATATCATTTTGCTAAGTATTCATAAGCCAATTTCTCCAAGAGTCATTCCAGTGTTATTTTCTCCACTGTACACCAGGGTTACAGAAAACTCTAACTCATGACTGCATTTAAATAATAAGAAATGAACAGTTATAATGGAAGATGCAGTAAACCTTACATATTACAGCAAACAGATTTATTACGGTATAAGCTTTTGTGAACTTCAGATATGTGAAAGTTTATTCCAGTTTACAAAGCTTATGTCATAATAAAAATACTAGTCTTTAAGGTGCAATGAGACTCTTTGTTGCAACTGTTACAACCAAACTACCATGACTACACCTCTGGAAGTTACTACATTCTTTTTAGATGTATTGTTTTCTCTCTCTCTCTCTCCTGGATATACATTTATATACAAATGCAAAACCAACAATATGTTATTCGCTTTGAAGAAACTTGCAAAACTCTCTTCTCATTTTAGCTTCATGAATTTTCACATTTGGGAATGTCTTCAGAGAGTGTGCACCTTACTTTTAAATGAATTGTAAGAAGCTGCCACCAAGGATCAATACAAAAAGTGGCATTACTGATCAAGTGGAAAAGCTGGAGAGAAGAAACTGACTAATTTAGGAGAAGAAAGGGATGGTGACATGGTCAAAGGATGGGAAATGTAGAAGAAAAACCAAGGGGGTGGGGACAAGGGTGGCCAAGGAATGAAGAGACCAGGCTTCATCTCCTGAAGCCTGGCTTCATTCTGATCTAGCAGGATTGTTCCTCAAATAGAAGTCTCCACCCTGAAAGAAAGTTAAATCTGGGACACCAGAGGATGTTGCAAACCTTGGACTACACTGTCCTTTTGAGGAATGAAAGCCAAACACCCAAGAACTTTATCTTCTATATGGCCAAACACTCCACGTTCCCGGCCAACTTAAGCTTAAGAATGCAACACAGTTGTGGTGGGTTATTTAAATGATTATATCACATATATTTGCTTTGTTTCTTACTAATGTGGTAAAGATGAAGTAGCAAGAATACCATGACTAGGAGAACAACAACAACAACAAAAGGTCTTGTATATATCATACACGGTATTTGAATTGAAGGCACCTCAGAATGATTTCCTCGACAAAGCCGATTAATATATTGGAGAGAGCTCAGTTATGCTACCTGTGTATCACTCCGGACACTATATTGGGTTAGTGCATGTCCTTACTTTTAGGAAAGAGACAGATGTGCTGTAGAGCCAAAAGCAGCTCAACAATGCCTGTGACTTTCTCATAAGTAATCATGGAACTTAAGCCATAATTTCACTCTATTTCCACATTGTGATTTTAAGAGTCCTCTCAAAATACGTATTTTAAATTTATATTTTCCTTTAACTGAGATGAGGTGAAACATTTGATCAAGAGATATATTTCAACCTGCACGGTTAGCCTTAAACATGTGCATCAGGTCATTTCGTATAGGAGTTCACTAAGATCACATTCTTCAAGCATCCCTACTATGCTAAAAAAAATGGGCCAAGTGTCTACCAACTTCCGGGTATGACGGTGAACACCGTTTGTTTTTTGCTCTGCAGTTTGCTTAAGTTTTTATCATTTTAAACACCTTTTGAAGTCCTAATTGTTCTAAAATAGTTTCTTTTTTATTTGTTTGTATTACTGTAAGCAACTGCATTTTTTTATTGAGAACTTTTTATCTTATTGTCTGTTTTGGCTGTGGTGTGCCTGCATGTGTGGTAAGAGTCGCCCTTTGCTTAGCATTCTTTCTTTGTATCTTTTTGATTTAATTGCTGGATGGGACACTCTCTTGCTAGTTGCTGAACTGCCTAGAGTTTCTGCTTCTGTCTATGCTTCTTCTGGCTGAGGAAAAGATAATGTCTTGCCAGTGACGGTGTTTGCAACAAGAGAGGAAAGGTTCCTGTCTTCGTTTCTTCCAAATCCCCCCCCCCCATTTACCCCTGCAGCTTTCCTTTCACTGGTGGAGTTGCTACGAGGAGTTACTAAAATAATTCCTGATGTCCAGGGGGGAAGATATGAATTTCAGGGGGGTGCAAAGTTGGAGCCATAAACCTTTACTATAAACGAAACAAAGCTTTACAATAAGATAATGTATTATCACTTATTGATAAGACAGGCAAGAAGCATCGACTCCCACTACATGCCTCTTAACCAAGCTGTCTACCTTGGACTCAAGAGTGGAGAGACATGAGGGTGTGCTATGAGTAGCTCCGGTGCTTGTGAATGTGGGTTATTTTATTTATTTAATGTGCTATTTTGTTCACGCTGCAGCAGGCCTCAGTGGAGGGAGGTGCACTGCATGACTGGGCTCTTTCACCACCTGCAGTTGTTGCTCTTCGTTAGCAGCCAGTAAGTGCACAGGTCACTCACCCCCAGCTGTTGCTCAGTGCTGGTGGCCAGGAAACGCAGTGTGCACCATTACGCAGGCCGTTGCTGCCCATCTGTTCCCCCAAACATTCATTTGAGGATTTCTCCACCCTACAGTCGTAGCTGGCAAAGAGAAAGAGACTAGCAATTCCCCACTGCATTACGTTACTTGTTAAAAGCTGACAAGCAGCATCTAAATGCTCTGTCTTTCAAAGCACGCATGGTGCACAGTCCATTGATAGCTAAAATAGGCAGATAGCAAATATTTAATTCCAAGTCCTTCTGAGACACACAGTGACATCATTAACAAGGTACTACCATGTGCCTGCATTATTCTTAAGCACTTCTTCATACAGCACATAGTCAAACTACAGCACTCACTCTAGCAGAGGCAGTAATGGCCTCCACTGGGTGGCTTTAAAAAGGATTAGACAAATTCATGGAGAAGGCTATCAAGGGTGACTAGCCATGATGGCTCTGGTCTACTTCGGCTGCTGGAGTCCATGGGAGGGGAGAGGGCTGCTCTTGTGCTCATGTTCTCCTCCCTGGTTTCCCACAAGCATCTGGTTGGTCACCGTGAGAACAGGAAGCTGGACTAGAAGGGCCACTGGCCTGATCCAGCAGGCTGCTCTTATGGAAGAGACATGGGGAAATCTATGGTATTGGACTATTAGATCATCTTAGGCCGGTCCTATCATTAGGCGGACATGGGGGTAAGGTCAGGGAGGATGAGCCGGTGTTCGCAGTGGTGCCACACCCTCACATGCACCAGCTGACTCCCCTGAGAGTGCCGCATCAAAACACATGTGTCCCAATTTTCACCTGAGTAATGTTGGAGGGTATGTATTCTCACCACAGCAGTCCATTGCTTTCAGGAAAGACTTGGGTGATTTCCAAGGCAGGGCAAGACCATTGTGACCCGCTTCAGTTATAAACAATAAAAGTAATAAGTGAAAAAGCATCTAAGTATTCTTTTGAGAACATTCAAAACCAACATTAGCATAAATATTTTACTAAATGCAAGCAAATTCTATGTAAATACTCTATTAGTTCCCCCCCCCCATTTTTGAAGCAGAATGTGTGTTAAGTAACAGCAGCACCCAAATGGATCTCAACCCTTTTCAGAAATGTGTTTGGGGGGGTGCCCTTCTATTTCCCGTACTACAGCCTCATCCCTGTTCACCATGCTTGTAATGATAATATATTAAGAAAATGAAACTGCTTCTCTCATTTACAGCAAACTTTAAAGTCATTCTGTAAACTCAACACATTAGTCAGGGTTATACGAGGATCTAAAATTAGGGCACTTGGAATATGATGGACCAACATAGTAAATATGATGGTTTCATAGAACAATGGGGTAGTTTGCAGATAGTCAAAGAAGCAACAACTGGAGATGGGCAAATGGTGCCCCCAACTTCAAAAAGGGGAAAAGGAAGACCCTGGTAACCACCAACAGATGAGCTTGGCATTGATACCAAGCAAGGTCCTAGAACAGATTATTGGCTCAAAAATGCACCAGAATGTGTATAAAATGTATATTTTAAGATTAAATACATACACTTAAAAAAAAGTGAATTAATGACATTTAAAATCCACAATACAGAGATGAATAAGAAAATATTGCAAAACTGACATGAACTGGAAATAGACTAAATAATCCATCCTGAATGGTAAACACATAGCTTTGATGATTAACAACATTCATTGAGAACCATTTAGCTTATAGCAGGTAAACACTGTGTGAAGCAAAACTGCTTTGCTTGCAAGCACTAATCGGAACAATGAAATGTTAAATTATGAAAATTTTAAGTGAAAAATTTGCCCCATGTGGTACGCAGGTGTAGTTATACAAGTTCCTCTATGTATGAAGACTTGTTCCTTTATCTGTCATACCACTTCCTCTTCCTTTCTAGAATGCACTTGCTGCATTTTCTCTCTCAATATGAAACTAAGTGCAACATTAAGTCCTCTCTTAGTACATGGTATAGGGAAGTTTCCCGCCTTTTATCAGAAGAACATAGAACATTATACAAGACTATCTTGCTGAAGATCAGTGTTAATTGTCCAATGCCTGTGTAAAAAGCCTGGCTTTGAATTGGCAATGACAATGATAATGTCAGTCAAATTTAAAGGGGCAGAGAATTCCAAAGCTAGGGTGCCACCAAGAAGACAAACCACCAAAGTGCCACCATCAAATATATGGATTTCACTGTTGGAATGCTGTGGAGATCTTAACTCTTGGGCCAGGCTATATTAGTAGAAGCACTCCTACTAGTACTTAGGTTTCAAGCCATTCAGGGCTTTATATGTCCTCTGTAAAAATATTGAATTTGGACCAGAACAGTATTGGCCGCCAGTGTAGATCTTTGGGAACAGTATGAGTCTGACTAGCAAATCCACCTAAAAGCTGAGCAGCCACATTTTGCACATTCAATACATATTGTCCTGCGGATCGTTCAGCTTTTAAAATAGTATGCTCACCCAGAGCATAAGTACCCGGTACTTTGGAGATGAGAAACTCTGACCACCATTATAGCAAGAATAAAGGCTTTGAAGAGGCCCAATTGCTTTCCAGCATATAAAGAAGCTTTTGGAACAAAAGTCATTCACAGTTCTCTATAAAAGAAGGTAATTTAAATACCACATTGTCAGGTTAAAAACAAGGGATGTTTTCATACTTTTAACTGTGAGCAAGTAATCTTTGGAATGGTTTTCAAAGACAATATCTGAGTAATAAACTCACATTTGGTTTTCAAAAAGAAACAGGTTTCAGTGGCCATCTTTAAAAAGACATTTTAAATGCAAATTTATGTGGTCTTAATTACCCAGACTGCAGTCTGGAAAGTTAAGGTATACTCTGCACTATTAAAACTATATACACACTAAAGTCAACAATTTTGGCTTTGAGAACAAAGCAAGCAGCAGCCCTTTACAATTCCCTAAGGACCACATGAGCAATTTTAAAATCTTGTTTCCATCATGGACTGAAGTTCAGATCATGCTCCCTAAAGTGCCTCAGTTGTCTAAAAATGCTACACTTAAGGAGTTACTTTATATTACTGTTTTCAACAATATATAGTATTACATCAAAACACATTTCTTCCCCCCGAGACTGCAGCCTTCCTATGGGATGGCTTTAAAACAGCCAGAGCTATGTAGCCCATAGCACAGCTGAAAAGAAGGTTTGTGGCTATAGAATCCATTCACAGAAAAATGAAGCAAAAGAAGTTGGAAAGACTTTTTCATTTGTCTTATACCAGGGATAGGCAACCTAAGGCAACCTAAGGCCCATGGGCCAGATGCGGCCCAATCACCTTCTCAATCCGCCCCACGGATGGTCCAGGAATCAGCATGTTTTTACATGAGTAGAATGTGTGCTTTTATTTAAAATGCATCTCTGGTTTTTCTCTGGTTTTTCTCTGGCATCTGGAATAGGAATTCGTTCATTTCCCCCCACAAAAAAAAAAAAATAGTCCGGCCCACCACATGGTCTGAAGGATGGCTGAAAAAGGTTGCTGACCCCTTGTCTTATACCAAGGACTCAGAGTGGATGAGCAATGCATTACTGAAACAGATGGGAAATGGGTTCTGGTCTCAAGCACACTTGAACCACACACACACAAAATCTACATTGTGATTTGCTGCCCCTTTGGATCTTGCCACCCAAAATTTAGACTGGTGGGGAAGAAAGGAACCGCAGATGGGGAAGGAGCAAGAGACAAGAATAACGAGGGAAGAAGCAACTGCAGCTGGGATAAGGACTGAGTGGTTAAGTCAAGAGTTTCACAAAGGTGACCTGGGAAGAAATTCCTGGCATAAGGGGAAGCACGAGAGAACGGACGGACACAATCTATTAAGAGAAGTACAGAAGGTCACAAGTCATGAGATCAGATGTGTAACCCATCTTCCTCTATCCCTTTTGCCTCACCAGCATTTTCCCCAAATCAGTTCAATCTGCTATACAGTAGTACCTTGGTTTTCAAACTTAATACATTCCAGAAGACCGTTCCAAAACCAAAGCGTTCCAAAACCAAGGTGTGCTTTCCCATAGAAAGTAATGCAAAATGGATTAATCCGTTCCAGACTTTTAAATACATACCCTAAAACAGCAATTTAGCATGAATTTTACTATCTAACAAGACCACTGATCCATAAAATGAAATCAATAAACAATGTACTGCAGTCACATAATCAATCAATCGGCAGCTGAACTGGGTTCCACACAGGCACAAAAACAAAACAAAAAGAGCCACAAAAACACAAACACAAAATAGCAAAAACAGACAGACCTCAGAGTAACACTCAAAACAAAAGTGTGGCATTCAAAACAGAAGTGTTACACTCAAAACAGAGCATGTTTGGCTTCCGAAAAAAGTTCACAAACCAGAACACTTACTTCCAGGTTTGCAGTGTTTGGGTTCCAAGTTGTTTGAGTACCAAGGTACCACTCTATCTAATGGCCTAAGCAGGTCCTCTTTAGCTACCTGCAGGGCAATTATAAATGTTCCTGCGATGGAGAAGGTGGGGAGGGAGGGACAGACAGAGAAAGACGGCTTGTACATATCTCTCCCACTAACTTCCTAGAACAGCTTCCCAGGAGACTTGTTTACTAATACAGAGGATAAGGGACCTGGTTTAACGCCATCATCATTTACTGCACAATTTCACAGCAGTTTGAGAAAAACTCACTCTACTGTAGCAGTGATTACTGGCCATGATCTCTGCATCTGTTTTCCTGTTTAGATCCTGGGAAATTTGCATTTCTTCACTTCATCCAGACTAGTAAACAACACAAATGGAAGATAAATCAATTGTTCTCACTTTTTCTTTAGTTCAGAATATCCTGCAGTCTTTTTCTGCTGTTTCATAAATTAGAACACAGAAACTTTATTTTGATTAGGTTGTACAGTATTATTGCTTTAAAAAAAAAATTGTGAGGGAAGAAAACAGCCCATAGTGTCAAAAAGAGCACTGTTTTTACCTGATGGTTCATATCCGTGAGTATCAGCAAGAAAGGTAAAAATAACAACCATCCAGTACAGTATATGACGAAATAGGCAGGCATAGATTCACAATGTGTCCCACTGGCTAATGCTATTTTTCTTTGCCATTTCCTGGCAAGGAGAACTGGAAAACCCTGGCTTAATTATCCCCATCAGTCTCCCAGACAAGAGTTTTAGCTGCTGTAAACACTCCCTTGATAGCTGATAAGAAATCTGCTGAAAAGCTTTTTGTGGGGGGTGGACTGGGGGCCTCATGGGTACACCCATTAATCATAGAGCAGTACTGTACATGTGTTGCCTAGAGAAAAGACATGGAGCTCCACACATTCTGGCCAATATAAGGACACAGAATACCTGGGTTCCCTGTGCGGGTTGGGAATATACAGATGGTCAAGGGACTTCCTGGTGAAACATGATGGCAGGTCACTTAATACACATCCACCTTGGAGAAATATACCTGTGTGCCGTACACCCCCCTTTTTAGTCATTAGTCTCCACACGTTTAGGATTGTGGAGGGAGGGCTGCTTCACCTGTGTCCGTTGCAAGCCCCAACCCTAAGGTGCCTTTGTATTGGGGGCATATCTGCAGCAGGTAAGTAGCCCCGTGAAAAGTGCCTAACAAATGCTTCAAACAGATAAGGAGGAATGAGTCAGTGCTGCTTTGCTGAACAGAGTTTGGCTGCAATTTACTCTGGATTGGTAAATTGAGGGGACACTTTGTTATTATGGTTGTCAACATTTCTCCTAAGATCTTATTGATTATATTCCACTACTGTAATTTGGCAGGTCTTTTAAAACTCAATTAGACTCTGGACAGTTATTGTTCTAAATAGTAGAAAATTCCACAGGGTCAATCGTGCAAAAGGGAGGGGAACTATTTTAATATTTCATATAAACTGATGAGAGGTTTTATTACAATCAAGTTCTCTATACATTTTGTTATTTAAAAAGGGGGAAGGGAAGGAAAGCTTCTGGAGGGCCATAAGGTCCCCTCTCCCGAATTAGACAGCTGTAAGTGCTAAACAACAAACAACAATCACATAAAAAGTTTCTATTCATGGTATGCACACCTGAAAAAGTTAATTTTTAATACAAATATAATTTACTAGGAAAAGAAAAGGTGGGGAAAACAATTCCATTTCATAAACAGCCTTTTATGTGCTTTTTCCAGGTTTACACGTTATTCTTTTTAAAACATGTTATTAGTTTTAGAAATATCCTGTAAATTCACACTGCCATTCAAGGCAAGGTTAGCACTCTGTTCCAGATAAGCCATCTTCACATAGATAAGACAACATGCAGATTGAATTTAGTCTTTGAACACTGAATAGTTTTAAAATAATAGAAAACTGTGTATAGATCAAAAAGAGAACAGAACCTCACTCTCTGTCTTCTGTAGAAGGCAATCGCTGTGTGAAACATTTGGATAGATAAATGAACCCATTCAAAATCAAAATTATCATCATTAATCATTTGTTTGGTGGTGCCAGCAGTATACGAGGCAATTTCCAGAAACACAAGAAGGGGCAGTATATGTTCCCCAGATATCACACACATCAGACAGGTGTGTGTGTGTGTGTGTGTGTGTGTGTTTATATATAGGTGATGAAAATAGAAATTCTCAGTTTGATGCATAGGATGTCTTAAAGCTACTTACCATTTGGGGTTTTATTGAAACCATAACTGCAGAAGAGATCTCGATTGCATTTTGAGTCTCCATAAACTGATCAGCTGAAATAAGTTTCCCAAAGCTCAGGACAAAATCAAGCCAAGGTGAAAACAGGCCCTGCAGAAACAGGCCCTGCAGAAACAGCAAAAAGCCAGAAAACAAGTGGAACACAGCTGTGGTCAATATCCACAACACCCTTGACCACCAGTTATTTATAAAATGCTCCCAATGCCATAAAAATTGGGTCATTGGAACCCTAAGGCACTATAGCAGTTATTTTGGTCTGCCTCAGAAAAAATCCTTCACTACATTTCCAAAACTGTCACATGGAAAGACACCGGGTCCGTTACCTTGCAGATATTTCATTTTTGCATTTTAGGTTCTGTGCAAAACAAAGAGAGAGGACATGTCCCTGCCCTGATGTCATACCACAGGATAGTGGTGAAGGAATTCTTGTGACAGGATGAACACCTTCATTGTTTATTTAGTTTTAAATGGTTTGGTAGATAAGCATCTCTTGACGCCTGCTTGCCTGCCACTACTACATTGCCTTCCAAAATGCAGCTGTAGTGGAGTGCTGGGCTGGGACTGGAGAACCTACAACTCTCTATGTCGCTGCACTAGAGCGCCCATCAATCCTGACCACCGGCTATACCGGCTGGGGTTCAAGGGAGTTGTAGTTCAACAGCACCCGGAGAGCACCAGGTTAGTGAAGGCTGCTCAGGGCAAGTCAGTGTGGAAAGGGTTCCCTGAAGTTAGAACATTTGAGAAACTTAAGCACAGGGAGGGAAATACCAATATTATGGTGAAGCAATGTGAGTTTTGGCTCTCTGCCCACTACCAAACAGACATTCAGAACTGGCCGCCTTCAGGATAAGTCCAGAGTGTAGCAACAAGAAGAATGCTCTCTCCAGGGAGGCCTGCCCAACACCAACCTTGCCACTGTTTCAGCGCCAAAAAACCTTTCTGTTTTCTTGTGCTCCAGTGGCAATATATTACACTGTTAAATCTGTTTTGATAATGTTTATGTGATTTTTATTATTATATTATTGTTTAACTTTTGTTGCAAACTGCTTAGTTTGATAAGGGTGGTGAGAAGTGTCAGGGGAGCCCTTCTCCCCTCACAGAACTGTCACAGTTTCCAGAGATCCCTGAGGAGAAGGACTGATTGTTAAACTGTCTCTGTAAGGAGAATAGGGGTTTCCTAACATACACCCAGCATCCTGTACAAACTACACCTCTTAGGATTCTTTGAGGGAAACCATGACTGTGGCAAGTGGCACAGTAACGCTATAAATCCACAGTGCAGATGAGGCGCAGTACTCAACTTGTTTGCTTTTCCGTAGAAGAAGATACCCATTTCCTCTCAGCAGCTCAGGTGGAAAACTGGGGGGCTTTCCGAGTTTCCCTCAGCTTCCTATCCATCTCCCATTTCCCCAGTCAAGCTGAGGCCTTTCCACAGAATAACATTCAAATACTACATGCTCTAGCAGAGCCGATAAATGGCTGGGCTATAATACTGTTATAAGTTTGGGGGAGAGAAAGACACCCCCCAAAACACCCAATAAATTAATGCATGCCAGGACCTAGCAAATGTTTGGAGCACTGAGGGGAGTTACCTGGCATAGAGGCGTTAACATGACAAAAGGTGTTGCTGACCCCCATCAGAGAGGAATCCCTGGGCCTGGGCAGACTGTGCCTCTTTAAAAGAAGGCATGGGGTAGCAGATGGGGGAGAGGCCTGCTTGGAGCAGGGGGTTCCTGCCAGCAAGAAAGGGGAACAAAGGGCAGGCTGGCTGAAGGGAGGCTAGTGAGGGGGTGGAAAAAGGAGCCCACTTTTGTTGCCCCGCCCAGTTCCGCCTCTGGCTCCACCCACCAGGTGGGCGTGTGGCCCTTGGGAGACTGCTCAGGAGGGAAGGCGGCCCTCCTGCGGGAACGCATTCAGCACCCCTGCTGTTTGAATTGAATCTAAGATAAAAGTAAATTCAAACATTGCTTGGTGTTCCTATTTCTAATAAGTAAAAACATGAACAAATGACTAATTCTTATCCAACAATCCGCTGAATGGAAACCTGGAGGTATTTCAAAAAGGGCAGCTTTTTCAAAGAAAATGAAACTACGGAAGGGGAGGATATTATATAAATAAAGACAGATTTCCTTCCAATAAATTCGTTCTCAACTTTCATATTTATTTCCCTTAAAAATATTATAAAGAAGGGGAGCTGACTCTGCAGCACGGCATTTCATCTTATTACAGGAAATTAAATGTGTAGCTGTTTTGCAAAGGGCAAAGAATGCCAGGCTGCTTTCTCAGGAGGCAAAACAAGGCCAGGTCCAGCACCGCTTGGGATGGCAGACTCGGCTGTGTGAGCAGACTCTCAATAACACCCCCCGCCCCGCCCCCGCCCCCACTTGCACACTGCTCTACCTTTCATGTCTGCTTCGCATTTTGTGCATGCCAGCAAACTCCATTCACCCTCACTTTCTCAAACGGAAGACAGGAAGGAAAGACTTTTAAATTGGGAGGCTCTGACTCACATTGGCTTTTAATACAGTGCTGCAGAAGGCGCTCAGCCACTGCTTTGGGGGGTTATGAAACCTCAAAGCTCAACTTTTAAACTGATATTCAGATTACAACCAGACTGACTGGGGGCATTTCCCTGCTTGCTAATGTTTTATTCGAGCAGAGCTACTCTTTAAACATGCTCAGAGATTGCAACTTACACCTGTTCCTTGCTAGAACACAAGGCAAAATACCAAGGCTGACATTAATAATAATGGCCTTCCCTATGTGTTGCTGTCTCTTCAATATTCTGAAGAGAGGTGTGCAAAGAAAATCACTATCTTTCATGTTGAAGAAACTGTGACAACAACTACAATATTGCCAAATGTCTCTGTGTAAAGAAGTTGACCAAAAAGATAAGACATTAATGAGAATATATTTGAATTTAATGAAGCTGGGACACGGACACGGACACACCCACACACCCACACACCCACACACTGTAGGCAGTACAACAGGGGCCAGCAAACTAAGGCCCACGGGCCGGATCTGACCCAATTGCCCTCTGGATCTGGCCCGTGAACGGTTCTGCCATCGCCACTTGGATAGGCGCAATCACCATTTAAAATAAAAATAAAAATCAGGCGCCATTTGTTGTGATGTCCCCCGCCTCCCTCACCCCAGCGGCGTCTCCTCCCTCCTCCTTCCCTCTTCCTGGCTTCTCCCTGCCCTGTGGATGAAGAGGGCTGGGCTTTGATAGGAAGCCTCACCGCCAGCCTCTCCCCATGGCTGTGCCGTGGGCTGGAGCTTGGTGCAAAAGGGAGAGGTGCTGCCATTGCCGCCGGCTCCCAAGCACAGGCAGAGTGGCAGAGGAGGTAGGCAGGGGGAGGGGATAGAAGCCTCTGCTGCCGCGTGTGTGAGCTCTCGCACACGCAGTCTGGCCCGCCACTAGGTCTGGGTGATGGTGAACCGGCCCCCTCCAAAAAAAATTGCTGACCCCTGTAGTACAATTTCACCATTCCCAGTCTGCTATTTATTACAAGTAGTAGCAGCTTCTTCTCTACAAAGTTCTGTCCTCAGGAATCTTGAGACTACATCGGAACTTCCATTTTTCATAAATGAATTTATTGTTTTTGCGGCTACAAGAATGTCCTCCTAAATCATTTATAAATAATAAACTCCCACACGGCAAATAAAAAACAAATGTCCAACTTTGAACTGGGCCCGGAAACTGATTGGCAGCCAGTGCAGTGAGGCCGGAATTGGTGTCATGCGCTCAAACTGTTTTGCCCCAGTCAGCAAGCTGGCTATTGAATTCTGCACCAGTTTGAGTTTCCAAAGTATCTTCAGAGGCAGCCCTTCATATAACTCATTGCAGTAAGGAACAATATGGATTTTGGAGTTTTAGCTGTCCTAGTGAAAACATACCCCAATATGGATTGTGGAGGAAAGTGATTCCATTTTACTTCCTCCACCACAGCCCCTAGATCTATTTATCTGCAATTTTGCAGGGTTGTTTGTTTGTTTGTTTGTTTGATCCAAGGGCAAATTCCAAACCAATTGCCCACAAAACACTAGGGTAGATTAAGTGATTCCCAGTTTTTTAGTCACTTGATGCCCTGGAGGGAAAATTGCTGTAAGATATTCTTTAATTTTTAATTTTATTTAATTCCGAGAGAAAATGCAAAAGTTACAGACTTTCCATTTGTTGTAATTGGGAACATTTAGTCCACTCTGGAAGAGTTCCCATGCCTGCAAATTTCACTCACTTTGGCCAAAGGAGGGAAGTTATAGGTTAGGGTTAGAGTCTCCATTAAAACGATGGAGGAACGCAAAGCTACATATCGTATAGAACGTTTTGGAACCCAAATTACAGATCAAAGAAGTGAGAACACAAAGTGCACCAGAAACATCAGAGTTTTCAAAAACACACAGATACACACGCAAGGCAAATCTTGAGGCTACTGCACCTCTCTTAATAGGGTATCTTAATATGGTTTCATGAGAAAATTATATGCATTCCTAAAATTTCTTCTCACAGCCCTTAAAATGTTCTCAAAATAATTGCTTAATGGGGTAGTTTAATTGGGTCAAGTTGCCCCATTAAACAAGGCTAAAAAGAAACATTTAAGTCATGGTCTCATTAAAAAAAACTTCTTTCTTAAGAGTATAATAATAGAGGTTTAGCCACTGTAAGAGCAAATGCATATCCATTCCCCCTCTTTTAAACTGACACATTTTAACAAATTTTATAGATCACTTGATTGTAACAAAACCAGCAATTTACAAGAAATACCATATAGTCATGATACATTTAACACTTCGGAATTTTCCTGATGGTGTTGCATCATTTTTGTTCTTAATAATGAATTGGCCAGATTACTTATTGAAAACAATAACACATTTCGATTAGGAAACCAGTCAATCTCATTTGGGTCAGTAGCCATGCAGAATAACAATCTCTGACGTAGCACTACTGTCTGAGACTGAAATGTGGAAATTTCTTTGCAGCAATCACAGTCTGCACAACCTGGAATTGGTTACAGGTGACAAATGACCTGTATAAACAATCACTCTATGGTGCCCTGCAGATCAGTTCTACTTCCTTACTAGTTAATTATCCAAGCTATTAATTGGCTTTCTGATGGAGCTGCTTTATTGACTTAATCAGCTTGACTTTCCTCCTTCAAACTAGGGCTTTCTAGGCTGGACCGTATCTTAGAGGCAGAGCATCTCCTCTGCATACAGAAGGTCCCAGGTTCACTCCCTGGCATCTCCAGGTAGGACTTGAAGGGACCCGAGTGTGGAATTCTGGAGGGCTGCTGCAGCGGATGCAGAGGATCCTGAGCTCGATGGACTTCACCCAGGGCGGCTTCCTCTGTTCCTTCTACAAGACCAAGTTCCATAGGAGCCACAACAGTGAATCTACAAAACTGGTTGTGTGAGTGGAGAAAGTTACGGCTGATGTTTGTTTAATATTTATATATGCATCTTTCTTGAAAAATATGTAGAAAGATAAGCTCTTTTGTGCATAGTTTTTTTAAAATCTTTTCTTGCTCTAATGAATATTACAATGAAGATAATTCATTCTGCTTATAGGTGCATTTGCTAGGTACAATGTGCTGTAAGTACATGATTGCCGACATTTCTTTTCAAAGTAATTTAATTCTTTTTAAAGGTTAGGACAAAATTAAGATTAAGACTTTACCTTCTCAGTACCCTTCCTCTACTTTATTGTATTTTTAAAGAACTTATTGCAGCAATAGCAGAAAAGAACAGCTATATGGCAGTCATAGAAAATAAATGTGTTCCCTTGTAGTGAGTAGCAAATGACCCATACTAGCATGAATAGAAAAACACCCTTCACCTCCTGTCATAGAATCCTCAAGAAACAAGTTGGCAGGGCCATCTTTACCTGGGATGCAAGGGGTGGGGGGCACACGGGCACTGAAGCCACCTAAGCTCTTGACTATCTACCTGTTATGAAATAATAAATAATTTTGATCAAGCTAGAAAAACAAAATTCATATATACCTAGGTATTACCGTAATGTATACTTACTGTTTCACTAAAGGACTTTTGACTTTGTGCGCTCATTTACCAAAGATGTGCCGTGCCAGCAGTGGCGCTTGTCATTCACAACAACGGTGCTTATCAGACTCAAAGACGGCGCTTGTCATTCTCAACAGCGCCGTGCATGCAAAATTAACTCTTACATCAAAATATTATGTTCCATGTTGTATTGAGCTGCTATGCGGCAGCAGGGTCAGCGGCACCTTTGACACGACTGGCAGGCAGGCAGCGCAAGATCAGTTGTGTAAAAGGTGCCGCTAACCCCAAGTAGAACATTGCAAATTGTGTTTTAATTTCATCACTTACAGTTCAAAGTCATTTAAAGAAATCGTTAAAAAATATATGTTTATTTTTGCTAATTGTTGGCATTTTCTTTGACCAACTACTTAGGGCTCTACTACACATGCGTTTCAGCACACGGTTTTAGTTTTCCATTTCCGCAAAAACGCACCTAGAGCACACACTATGAATACCGTGAACTGCATTTTTTCTTCATTTTGGGGATAAACTGTATTTGGGGGCGCTTGGTGGATCTTTGCACCCTAGCGGCGCATATGCTACAGACCGCCCTGCAAGTTGGAGTTTGGGACTGCCTAATCCCAAAATGTGCTACAATGGCATCTACTGTACAGTGTAACAGCAAAATATACAGTACAATCCTATACACCTACTCCAAAGAAAGTGCTACTGAGTTCATTTGGACTTACTCCCAAGTAACTGGGTATAGGATTGTAGCCTCAGTGGCCCTTTGACTGCCTCCTGATGTAGAAATCCCCTGTTTCAAAACAGAGGAAAGTGAAGGGTTATCTTCATGGGAAGGTGGTCAAGGGGGCACAGAGGTTTCAATCCTATACCCACTTAATGTCGGGATCCATCCTAATATTGCGTTCTAACAATAGACCCAGAAATGTTGAAGTTCACCTTCCTGCAACCTTCCAGATCTATACCAGAGTTAAGGGAGGGCACGAACCAGGGTTTTTATGCTGTTTTAGAGTGCACAGATGCTGAAATGTTGTATCTGCATGTCTCATCAATTTCGTGCTGCAGCAGTATGTTTGTAGTGGTTGTGGATTTTGCAAGGTGGTCCCTAATCTGAGTTATTTTAGTCGGTGCTAAATTGAAATGTAAAGCAAGCTTGAGAAAACCATTGTCAAAATCTAAAGGGCCTCCCTTTGGCAATTCTTTAGAGACTTGTAAAATTGCCAAGAAGCAATTTGATTCTTAGAGTAATTTATAATTGGCTAGGAACATACATGTTACCAATACTAGAAAAATTGCCCTTATTTTTATGTGTTTCATTTGCTTTTACAAGTCAAATCTGATTGGTTAGATAGGATTTTGATGCCATCACATCCAATATGTGTTCAATGGCTGCCTGCGATCACTCAGAAAATTGAAACAGAAAAATAAGGTTATTGAAGCTGTAGCAAAGGGGCAAAATAGTGGCTGTGAAGTTAGAAACACTGGAGGAAAAAGTTCAGCCCCCTCATCACTACTTTTAAAGTAGAAATTGTACCCTGGTGACTTCGGAGTCTGGAGTTCTTTCACTGTTTTTCAGTATTAACAAGCTGGATCTTACTACCAACCCATAGATAACAATAACAATTTAATTTGTGTGCTGCTTAACCAAAAATGTTCAAGGAGGTTGACAATTCTCATGAAAAGTATCACATTATTTGGACTTCAGATTTCAAAGGCGGTTTTTATCCAAAAGCTAAATACATTGCCCTAATTGAGAAATTGTAATATTTATTGTGCAGTTTTAATTAACTAGCTGATTAGGTTTAAAATAGGGCCAAGAGCTAAAAAATAATAATCAGTCGACAACCCTATTAATTACTTCTGCTAGCCCCATAAAAGCATTGTTATATGGAGTCAAGTAGGAGTCAAAAAATTCCTATGGTTTTGTCAAACATTTAAGAATGTATCATCTTGTTTTGTCTTTATTCATCCTTTAAGACAATCAAGGAAAAACAACATTATAAGGTTATACCAAAACCATCTGATCTTGGCTGTTACTGTTGCTCTTAATAACTTAATGTGAATTATTCAGCCATTTACTATACTTGAAAATTTTTAACATATAAGCAAGAATGGCAAGTATAGGGAAGAGCTTTACTGCAGACTAAATCATCTCGGAAACCAATTACTACGACAACAAGAACTGGATTTAAAAGAAAATCTGCAGGCACTGAAGATCTTGGTGTTTTTAGGATTATTTTAAAGCCATTTGTTAAACAAACAGGTGACAATATAGTGTGATTGATATTGGCTGGTTAATTTTTATGCAATAAACACAGTTATTCTAAAACAGGATATTTACGTAAATTACAAGGACAGATCTGTGGTTTCGACTGGCCAGTTTCTAAGCTAATATGTGCCTATAGTTGTGGAGATATGTACCTTAAATCCAAATTACTATTTTAGATATAGTCATTCTTTTTAAAAATCTGTAAGGATACATACATTATACATTTTTTTTAAAGTATCTAGATTGCTTGGGAGCAAAAGGGTTGATCAAAACATTCAGATAACCAAACGCGCAGCACCATACAAACGAATGTATTTCTAGTGTTACACAGATATATAAAGAAGATCCAATTTAATTTGCTATCAAGACATTTAGGGTGTAATCCATCTTGATTCAGATTAATGAGATTTTTGCCTTTGGCTTCAGTTCCACTATCCTCTCACCATGGCTCTGTTGTCATTGTACATAAGGATTCTCTCAGACCATTCTCCATACATATTAGCTATTCCAAGCAGCAGACTCCTAACTGGCCACTAGAAAACAGCCATCTGTCTTTTTTAATGTATGCAAATACTTTGCAATAATTATGTTTATTGCATAATAATTAAGCCGCTGAGTGTCTGTTGCTCCATGTACTGAATGATACAATACAGGTAAGGCAGATAACAAGCAAGCTTTGGAGTCATATAGAATCCATCAGTCAGAAGAGTTTAAGAAGGGGTCTGAAATATAATTATTTGTATATTCCTAGAACCAGCTGAATGGAGAGAGAGAGAAAGAGAAGCAACTCTGATGTGATTATAGGTATGGTTCTTTTTAAGCAGTGCTTTCCTCATGTGCTCCTGCACATTGGTAAAACATGGCACACACAAAATCTGAAGACGACAGTATGTGCAATCAACTTAAGATGGCCCATATTGCAGGGTTTGATCAGCGCACAGAGAGGGGAGGAATACAAGGAAGAACTGGATGTACTGAAAGCTGCAGCAAACTGCAACATGCCTAGTGCTCTGTACAACATTCAGAAATAAAATTTTAAAAAGTGGAGCTGTGGAGGATTCCTGTCACGTTGGTTCCACGTCTGAGGGTGGGGGAAAGACCTCAGGGAAAACCCAGGGAGAAAATCTGATGAGGAGAATTATGGAAGCATTTCTACATCAACACAAGTTTGAGATTTAGTGAGCTCCCATCCTTCCAGTATAAGGCTCCTAGGGGTTAGGACAGATCGTATTGTATGGAAGATGCCTGGAAGGAATATCATCTTCCTCAATACCAGAGTCTGAAAAACGAACTTTCAGAATCTAGCAAGCGGGGGTTTTTGTAGCTCATGGCTACTTAAATTTCCTCCCAGCACCACCTGGTTTGCCAGGACCCAGCCTTGAGGCAGGAGAAGATGGCTGCACACAAGCCCTTACAGTGGCCATAGCGGGATGTCCTTCTGCTTCTCAGCATACCAATGAAGCTAACCACATTTACTTTCTATTGTATTTGGCTCCGGGGCAAAGTAAAGAAGCACGTCATACACAATCCAACTACTAGGATTGAAATATGAATTCCTGCCTTCACCTGAGTAATCATTACTAATTAACAGCAGCCTGCACAACTTTAAATTATGCATACAAGTAATGGCATTATTTGTATAAAAAATTACTACATTTTAAAAAGACTTTCCAAAGTAGACATCTTATGTAGTTATGCAAGCAAATGCTTTGAATATGTATAGAGTTCTTAAATATTGCAACATTTTGACTCTTGCAATCCATCTCTCGTACTACGTCGCCTTTTTTTAAATATTTTAAACCACCACTTTAATTTTTTATTATAAATACTGCCTACACTAAAGGCACACATTCAATTGCTATTCAACATTTCAAATGAATAGGTTAATCTATGTGAACTTCGCTGTTGAGCAAAGGCTAACTCTGGCTGTCATTTGTCGGTGATCAAAGATGCTTGCTGGATTTCCTTATTTCAAAAACTGATGCAAAGCCTAATACCAATAAGCCAACTTCTGGAGGGATATAGTTGACCTCCCTGGTTTGTGATGTTGCAGAGCCAAGATTACACAGAAACAAAAGCCCCAAAGCTCCCTAGCCCTTGTTATTTCAATAAAGATTTTGCTGCGTACTTTAAGAGCCACATACTCAGTGCATATACAGACCAGGGCTATTGCTAACTAAGCAAGGATCAGTCAATACTGTACTGAGAAGTGACAGCCTGAGCTTTGCCCTGCCATACTCATCCTCTAATAATGTCAGCGGATGCAGTGTCAGATTGGCTCTATAGCAAGGAAGTGCTCTTTTCAAGCTGTCAAAACCTGTAAGGGCGTATTGTGATCCTATCTGCTTTTGCACCAAGCTGCCCTATTACAATCCTCTTTCATGATGGTCTCTTATTCTCTTAAGTGTCACCCTTTCAGACATGAGACAGTTCTAACCGATGGTTAATTTCTAAATGGAGAGGGACTCTTAGACTGGCTAGAAACCATATGAAAGCACACCATCTAAACCGAATCATCTGCGAGTTGAGGGTGAAGGTGGGAAGGGGGCAAAGCAGCCCCCCTCCCAAATACAGCACTGCATAGCAGGAGGAGCGGGGGAGAGGTCACAGCAATATCATGAGAGCTCACAGGTGCACACATAGACACCCCTGGCCTGTGATGGCTCTGCCACCCATCCTTCACGGCTGCTGTAGGGAAGACAAAAACTTTCCCCGCACATTCAGAAGCACTGGCTGTGCCCTGGGTCAAATGAAGCCTCGGTCTCTTCCTGCTCCTGAATCAAGTTTTACAGGGTCATTAGTCACAATGTTAGCTGCCTTAACAGTCCCACATTCTGATTCTGTAGTTGCATTATGATACAGTGTGATGGCCTGGGAATCTGATTCAGAGGCTGAACCTGAGGAATCCCAGCCTGCACAGGGGTCCCCGCCTCCAGGGCCGGCTGAGCCAGGGCAGGGGCTTGAATCTGAAGGGCCTGCACCTGTGCCGGATCCTCAGGAGCTGACACCAGCTGAATCCACTCTGGCTCCGGAGGTGATTGAGGACCCATTGCCTGCAGGTGCTCCTCTCCCAGCCCTGTCAGGGGAAGGTGAAGCTGCCCCTGGGTCCAGTAACCCTCCAGCCTCTCCTGAGCTGCAGAGGCTCAGGGCAGAGAGGCGGAGGGAACTAAGTTCTCTCAGGAGGAGTGCTCACCTTAAGGCCAGGAGAGGCGGGTCACCTGTGGGCCAGGACCACCCCTGGCCTCAGAGGAGATAAAGGCCAGTCAGCCCAGTCCCAGGTTGCGGGAGCGACATCACTGGAAACCTGTTCCTGACCTGCTGTCCTGAGTTCCTAACCACGCCCAACACCTCGCTTCGCCCCTGATGGACAGCCTCCTTGCCCTCGACCCAGGACCGGACTTAGACCACACTACACAGTAACACACCCCCCCCCCAGGACCAGCACATACAGTGTTCCTTCTGATCATTTAAAAGCATTTCTAAAGTGCTCAATGTTTTTTTAAAAAACTCTTTCAATAGTATACATAGAAAAACATATCAGTTACAACATAAATACAACCTAAAACAACAGTATAGCAATATATAAAAGCAAATAAAACAGGGATTCAAAGGATTCATTCATGAAGCAGTCCAATCTTATGTGCTAGGGAAGGCATTGGCAAAAAGATACATCTTTATGTCTGAAGCTACAGATTGTTCCTGCTTCCGCTTGCATTTCATACTTTGCTCTGATAATTATCTCATCACAAAAGTGTGCATGCCCAGCCATTTCCTATTTATTCTTCCTCTCTGCATGAATTTCCATAACATGATGAGTGAAATGAATTCCAAAAATGGTCCAAGGTAGGCAATGCAGATTGTGGAATTTGGTGACAGATAACGCATGCTGGCCAACAAGGACACTGTCCCACAACTTTCAACAATTCACCAACTCCAGCACGAAGTTTTAATTCCGGTTTCACTTGTCTGTTAGGAACCCTCTGGTGCTTTTAAAAGCCAGGGGCAACATTTTTCAAAAAAGTTCCAGTTGACTAGCACAGCACATCTATAAAGCTGTTGACCCCTCCTGCCCATCTAGGGATATAAGGTTTGAATGTTGTTGCATTAGATTGATTTGGTAAAAAACCAAAAACTTCTCTCTCTCTGCTCTTCTACTGTAGCACTGGATATTACCTTCCAGGGACTTCCCATGCTCAGACCCCTACAAGCTGCAGAAACCAATTCTTTAGATAACATTAATTCTTTGTATGCTTTGTGGTGCTTAAGTGAAACTTTGAACACTATTCTCTATCAGCCTTGCCCAGCCTGGTGCTCTCCAGATTTATTCACTTTTTTTAGTCCAGCTCCCGTTAGCCCCAGCCAGAATGTTGGCTCCTTTGTGTGAGATGGATGGTGGTGGGGAGGCTGGAATTATCTTTTGCTTGTAGTGTCACATCAAACAAGTAAACATTCTTTCTAAACCTAATAATTTACAGCAAGCAAAACTGCCCAGCCCCAGTGGCTACCATCTCCGTAATGAGCTGAGAAGCTGCCTTTCCTTTCCCCGAAGCGAGACATCATAAAAAAGTAAGTGACAGAGTTTGTGACCCTATCTAGGCAGTTTATGAACATGATTTGCAGACAGGCTGAGTTACAATGTTATTGTAGCACCTCATCAAAATTCTTCTCCAGCAGTTCGCGGCAGTGGCTTAAGACAAGTGGACTGCCCTGAAAGTGGCTTGGATCATTTCCAGGGGCTTCTTCCACCCCAGGCACCAAGTTAGCCTTTTCACTTAACCTCTTTTATTTCTCTCTCCCTCCTGGCAGTGCAGTTGCAGGAGCTGCACTGGGGGCAAGAGTGTCTCAGTAACTTGATTGCAAAGCAACAAAAAAGGCTGGAACACTTTTTGCCCTGTTCTCTCACTTGCAAGTGAATTGCTAACATTTCTTGGAGTTCAGGTTCAACCGAGGCACTTAACTACAGGAGCTAAATACGTAATGGTCAAAGAAGTATCACGTTCCATTTTTCTTCCTCCTTTTGCTTTCCCTTTCTGTTTCCACTTCCACTACGGTGCTGTGGAAAGACTCTATTTTATTTTTACAGTCCCTGTTTCTCCAGAGGGGTCAGCACATCAAAAACGTATTTAAAAGCAAAGTTACAATAATTTATGCAGGCGTAATTATAATTACAATATCCATTTCCACCTGCAGTCAATTTTAAGTAGATAATTGAAACACGTATGGGCTGGCGATGAAACATCTGGACAGTATGAATTAAGGAAAGAGTTACAACTTTATGAGAAGGCAATGATGACAAAGACCTCAAGACAGATAAGGTAGAGGTAAAGGGACCCCTGACCATTAGGTCCAGTCGTGACCGACTCTGGGGTTGCAGCGCTCATATCGCTTTATTGGCCGAGGGAGCCGGCGTACAGCTTCTGGGTCATGTGGCCAGCATGACTAAGCCGCTTCTGGCGAACCAGAGCAGCTCACGGAAACGCCGTTTACCTTCCCGCTGGAGTGGTACCTATTTATCTACTTGCACTTTGACATGCTTTCGAGCTGCTAGGTTGGCAGGAGCAGGGACCGAGCAACGGGAGCTCACCCCGTCGCGGGGATTTGAACCGCCAACCTTCTGATCGGCAAGTCCTAGGCTCTGTGGTTTAACCCACAGCACCACCTGCATCCCTCAAGAAAGATAGTGTGCAGTAAATTCATACCAGAATAAACAAAGTTTCTTATTCTGGTATTTGTTATATGACTATAACATTGTTCATATATATATATTTGAAGTTTGAATGACTGAAGCTTTAGGCACCATCACACCAAAAAGTTGAAGAATGTTGTTGGTCCACCTCACTTCAGCTTTATTAAACTGAGTGGTGGAAAGGAATGCATTTTTTTATCGTAATTAATATTAAAATGCCTGAAGAATATGGGGGTAATCTAAAGACTTTTCAACAAAGCTAGCAATTCTTTTTTCCGGAGTGAGGAGAGCTTTGCACATCCCTGGTGTGTCACCACATTTGACTTACAACAAACACAAAGCAGGTTTAAGATTCATCCTCTGCTGACATTTTTAGAGGCAGCCAATGAGTTCTGATAAAGCTAGAGAATTTATCTCCAGGTTTTACACGTGGACTTCCTGACAGTAAGAGCTGTTCGACAGTGGAATTTGCTGCCATGGAGTGTGGTGGAGTCTCCTTCTTTGGAGGTCTTTAAGCAGAGGCTTGACAATCATATGTCAGGAGTGCTCTGATGGTGTTTCCTGCTTGGCAGGGGGTTGGACTCGATGGCCCTTGTGGTCTCTTCCAACTCTATGATTCTATATTTATTAAATTTCCATACCGCCCTTCATCCGAGGATCACAGGGCAATTTATAATAGCAACATATTCTCTTACAGAATGAAAAGGTGACCAAAACTCACATTTTGAAATAGCTCTGGAACCACTCAAGCACTGTATATCCAGTATGAGCAAAGCTGTAAAATATAAAACTTGTCCAGGGTTGGATCCATGTACTTTAAAATTCCTTTTTGTTCATTGAATTCATTGTGAATAAGATCTCAAAATGTTTTATCCACTTGCTATATGCACACACTTCATCTCATCCAGAGAAATTGCAGAGATACTACCCAATGTACACTTTAGGCAATGTACACATCTGAGTAACGTTTACACCTTTCAATCACAGGTAACGTATTTCTTGCCACAGTGTTCTTGCCTTTCCTAACCTTTAGAATTGTTTTATATTTACTTTTAAGCTTTTCAGAATGTGCTTTGTGAGCCTCTAGTAGGTGAGGAACTGCAAATCTATTGTATGTTAATGCATACAATTGTATTTTAATGCAGACGCTCTGCATTTAAAATGGCTCTTGAGGATGGCATGAAACAGGACAAATACCAGCCACCTGTCAATGATCCCCCATATTTTTTCCATGTGGAGAACACAGACTCCAATTTCAGCAATTTCTAGTTTTTGAGTCCTTGATCAAATATTCTGAATTATATTTCCTTAGTTATTGTAGTTATTCTGAAATTTGAACACTTGGCCTATTAATGCACAGAAGCATCTGCTTTAACACCAGACTATTTGTCCACTTAGCCCAGAATTGTCTACTCTATGTCAGGCAGTGGCTCTCTCAGGCAGAGAGCCTTTCTACAATAGAGTATATAAATATCCAAGCGATTCAGCAACTTCCCCTGGCTATCCTAGCGCATGAAGATGCAAAGTGGAAAACTGGAAACAAAAGGTTTTCACACATCCAGCACACATCTTCACAAAACATCCACTCCACACACACACACCAGTGCAGCTGCACCTTCCTCTGCTTCTGCTGCTACCGTAATAGCAGCAACAACACACTTGTTCCTCTCTTCACAGAACCATGGTGGCATTTTAGACCAGAGAAGAGGGTGGTAAGTCTGGGCCAGGCTAGTGACAGGCCCCTCTGAGCTGCTGAAGTCCTCAGCCCAACTTGGTTGACCAGTGGCACCAGGCCTGTTGTCAAGAAGGACTTTTGGGGAGAATAGATTCAGGTAGGTAGCCATGTTGGTCTGGCGCAGTCTAAATATATATTTTTTAAAAAATAAATGTCCAGTAGCACCTTAGAGACCAGCTAAATTTGTTCTGTGTATAAGCTTTTGTGTGCATGCATACTTCTTCAGATACACTGAAACAGAAGTCACCAGACCCTTATACATAGTGGGAGGGTAGGGTGGGTTATTGACTCAGTGGGTATGGTAAACCTGTTGAT
Organism: Podarcis erhardii; assembly: GCF_964252035.2. Lineage (NCBI taxonomy): Eukaryota > Metazoa > Chordata > Lepidosauria > Squamata > Lacertidae > Podarcis > Podarcis erhardii. The sequence continues at coordinate 137,775,777 of NC_138497.1, read as the reverse complement.
GACTGCAATTAGGCCTACAGGAAAAAGGAAGGGATAGTGTGCAGATGATTAGCATATGTAATGAGACAGGAATCCAATAGCGAGATGAGCACCACAACCCCCGAGTCATCTGCGACTGGACCTAATGGTCAGGGGTACCTTTACCTTTTAAGGTGCTACTGGACATATATATATATATATATATATATATGCAGGTTTTGGTGTCCTCGGGTGTCTTCCCGTGTAAAAGTTGGGGTGTCTAGGCGACGTTTCGACGAGGTCTCACTCGTCATCTTCAGGCTGGTGCTTTCGGCTTCTTGTTACTGGAACAGAGCAGGATCTCAGTGTTTGAGTTCTTATAAATACTGTAGAGGGGGTGTGGTGTATAGCCTCCAATGTTCTGGGCAGAGAGGAAGTTCCCAGGCTAGTGTGCCTTTTCTTCTTTTGTTCCTTAATTACTTGAGAGATATCTTGAGTGATTTCTTGAGTGATATCCTGAGTACCACTTAGGTGGGTCATTAGGTGTGGATTAGTTGTTAAAGTCTTTGTGTCTTGACCTCTTGAACTTTGTGAAGAGTTTTCCTGAGAAGATGGCTGTACTGTACTTAGTTGTGCTCTGGCTTGGCTTCGTGTATAGGGGCGAGCTGTGGTTTTGTGGCTTGTGTCAGCCAGATCTGTGTAGGGATTGCAGGGGGGTGCAGCATCCGGAGGTGCCACCATGGATTGGCTACTGGATGGTGTCTGTAATTCATCTGTGGAGAGGGTCTGGGTTTGGGTCTGGTGTGGTTGATTGGTGTTGGCGTTCTGTGTGCCTCTGGATCTGAACGCCAACACCAATCAACCACACCAGACCCAAACCCAGACCCTCTCCACAGATGAATTACAGACACCATCCAGTAGCCAATCCATGGTGGCACCTCCGGATGCTGCACCCCCCTGCAATCCCTACACAGATCTGGCTGACACAAGCCATAAAACCACAGCTCGCCCCTATACACGAAGCCAAGCCAGAGCACAACTAAGTACAGTACAGCCATCTTCTCAGGAAAACTCTTCACAAAGTTCAAGAGGTCAAGACACAAAGACTTTAACAACTAATCCACACCTAATGACCCACCTAAGTGGTACTCAGGATATCACTCAAGAAATCACTCAAGATATCTCTCAAGTAATTAAGGAACAAAAGAAGAAAAGGCACACTAGCCTGGGAACTTCCTCTCTGCCCAGAACATTGGAGGCTATACACCACACCCCCTCTACAGTATTTATAAGAACTCAAACACTGAGATCCTGCTCTGTTCCAGTAACAAGAAGCCGAAAGCACCAGCCTGAAGATGACGAGTGAGACCTCGTCGAAACGTCGCCTAGACACCCCAACTTTTACACGGGAAGACACCCGAGGACACCAAAACCTGCATTCCTGTACCCGTGAAAATCTACGAAAGCATATATATATATATATATATATATATATATATATATATATATGGGAGAAGTTATGGGACCCACTCAGCAGAATGAAGGGGAGGACCTCTTGTCCACATTTTGAAGTAAGATATATTTCCATCTAAAGGGGGAAGGGGGAAGACCATGAAGTACAGAGGCTAAATTTGCCTAACTACAGCACTGCTGGGAATTACAGAAATTTGCTAAAGGGGCTACTAAAACCTCAGAATCACCACCTATGGTCAATGATGCATTTTGAAAGCATCTATCTCTACAGAGGCATCTGGAAACATAAGATTCACCATTTGAGGACAGTAATATAATAGATACATAGGCACTTAATGGGATAACCTCTTAACGGGATAACAAATGACAGCTGGATTCTTTGTAGGTCCAATACAAAAAAACAACAAACCCAACCCTTGACAAAAATGTCTAGCAAATGACAAAATGAAACTTCAAATTAACATTCACTTATGTGAACAGGACAACAGTGCCTTTACTAAAAATAAATCTGGAGAGTCAAAATTAGCAGCTGCTTGTGGATCATTAAACATAAATTAATTCCCACTTACTGACTGGATGTCACTCTGACTGATATGTAACAGAAAAATGGGATTTTAAATAGGTATTGCATTTCTTTCTGTGGGTGACAGAAAATGTCTTGAAAGGCCAAGAGTCTTGAAATTGATGCATCGTGACAATACTATACATTATAAAAGGCAAAATTAGAAAAATAATCTTATTTATTTATTTATTAAATTTCTGTGCTGCTCTTCCTCTCAAAGGAGTCCAAAGTGGCAACCAATAAAACAAAAAAACTAACAAAAAAGAAAACAAAAACATTTTAAAACAAGCAAATATCTCCACAGCTAAATAATTTGCCAGGAACTGCCGCTAACTTTCAGGTATCTCTTGAAGACGTATCTCTATAGGTCTCATTGTGAGCACTGAAGGTAAAACCAGTCATGTCACCAAAGAGCCCTTCATTCGAGACTGGATTATCCACTAGGATTAATAGGCGCAGTGCCTTCATTAAACAATTAAATTTGCCATGGGGTTTCAGGCGGTATCCGCGGCATTCAGAAGTCGCAAGACTTCCAGCAAAAAGAAAACTAGGTCATTTACTCACCTTCCATTTTCCTTTTCTCATTAAGACATATGGCAGACCTTTCACTTTCAATTTCCCCTCCCCTCCGTATTGAATTTATGAGTACATATTTATATTCATAAAGGTTATATGAAAGTCAACATTTGAAATGTAAGCCTTTAAGTATTTATGTTAAGGCCTAATCAAAAAGTACTTTCATGGGAAATGTCCCAGGACAGCCAAACTAACCTAGTTTCAAACCGCTGGTGCTGAATCCATTTCCAGCAATGCAAGCTTGGTGAAATAATGTAGGAGTAGATGTTTATACGATGGTTAAATGTCAAAGCTATTAATACAAGAAGCTATTAGGATATGTTATGATATATGAAGACCTAAGTCATGCAATTATTTTACAGCTTATTGACTCGTGTACACATGGAGACCTGGAGAAGGCGGCTGAAACTACAGGAGCTTCAAATCTAATTCTATCAGTGGAAAGCTACAGAGCTCTCTCTGTCCTCTTCACCCTAAAAGCTCCACAGCTATGCTGATAATTTATCCTATCCTGAGAAACTCCCTGACAAGGCTCCCTAAGGGTGACCTGCAGCTAAATTGCTCTGAAACACAGAGGAATTCAGGTACCTTACCAATTCCATGCGCTTCAACTTTTCCTGCCACCAATCTGAGACACAACCCCCCCAAAACCATGCCGCCGCCGCCCCTGCCTCCTGCCTCACCTTTGCCAGCTTTCTCTATGCCTCTGCCTCCTCAGCCACTGCAAGGTATGTCAGGCTGCCACTGCCACTGTCACTGCAAAGCCTCCAGGACCACTGCCGCGAAGCCTGCCAGGCCAGCATGAGGCTTGCCAGGCCACCGCTGCAAGGCTTCCGCTGTACTTCTGGAAGCCTGTGCACTTCCAGAAGTACAGCAGTGGCTTCCGGAAGTGCGGCCACAGCAGAGGTGGGAGGCCATGGCAGAGGTGGCGGGAGGCCAAGGCAGCTCGGCAGCAGAAGCAGGACCCCTGGGATTTCAAACAGAAACCAGGGCGGCTTCCGGGATGACCTGCTCAAAGTGGCACCGATGGGAGGTATGCAATTCCAGAGCAAAGTTACATCACACAGGGTTAATGTGGGTAGACATGGTTAGAATTACACTGTTAAACCTTACAGCTCTATGTAAGGAAGTCCAGGAAGTCAGGAAACTTCATTTTTGTTGCTGAAAGCCTCATTTAGCACCTTTTTCATTTGACAAGCTTTTGTAAATTTTTGCATGAATTCACAGGCTTTTATGCCATTTTGGTCCTGATGTTTGTTATCAGTGTCTTTCTACATCCACACCATACATTTAAAGCATTATTATTCCACTTTAACTGTCAGGAGTCCCAAAGGAATCCTGGTAGCTGTAGCTTCTTAAGGGTGCTGAGAGTTGTTTGGAGTCCCCTATTCCCCGCACAGAGCTACACTTCCAATAGTTCCCTGCGAAGAGGGACAACATTTCCCTGCAAAAATATTTAATTTTCCTTTTTTTTCCCCTCACCCACCCACACAGGCATTTATCCCTGATTTGAAAATGTGTCCATTTGTGTTTGTGTTTTCATTTGTTTTGAAATGAATGTGCTACCCCAGCCTTGCCATCTCTCTGCCACATCCCATTTGCTCAGATTTCAATAGAGGAGCTTCAGGGGTGAGGTTTCAAAAAGGTTGGGAATCAGAAGGACAATAGGCAGGTTAGCACTAGTCTGACGGAAAGTCCCTGTCTGTTTCAGTACCAAAAGTTGTGGAAACCTAACCTGTAACACCTCTGTGATAAGTTCAAATAACTGAAGTAAATCTAAGCTGTACACTTACCGTCTGATTGAAAAGCCTCTGAAATTCAACTCTACTGAATTGAAAAAATAGATACCGTATATTATACACACACACACACACACACACACACACACACACGTAGTTTGCTGATTCTTTAAAGATTTTCAACTCCCTACACATCTCTCTTTCACCATTTTTGCTTGTGAAATAAATCCTTTTTCATAAAGCTCAAAATGCCAGTTTAAAGGGTGGGGGGCAATTTTAAATAAAGGCGAACTGTACAACTGTTCTGGGGCTGAGTGATATAGCTCTCAGTATACACCCAAGAGACACTATTTCTCACAATTTAAATGCTGTTTTTGCAAATTCAAACATATTCATAATGGTGTTATCAGTTTGTGCAAATTACCCATAGAATGCACACCAGGAGCTCAGTGACTTGTCTCTGTTACATCTTAATTAACACCAGTGAGACTCCAGCCAACTTTCTTCCTCCTTAACTGAGGAAAGCTAAGGAGAATAAAGTTTACACTCGTCTCCTCTCATTGAATTGCTGCTGCCTTTTTAAACACAGAATCTCTTTTTGTTTAAACTACTGCTACTTCGTGACCTTGAATCTTTCTGCATTAGAATTATTCGACAAATGAGTCCTGAAGAACAAATTTACAAATTAATCCTGAAGTAGCAAAATGACCGCTGCGTAAGATGAGTTGCTCTCCCAAATATTTACCTAGATGTTTGATTAATTCCCCCGAGCAAAGGGAGAGCTAAGAAATGGAACGGGGGTGATATTCTCCTCACAACGTCAGAGACCCAATTCCCCACTGCTACCACGCAAACCAAAAGCTTCCATATACTTGTACAGCTGAAGAAAGTTGACTACAGAGTGTGATGATGCATCTTCATTTCAGGAAGAAGGCAAAGAGTTCTCATGCCGCTTTGTGCTTGCCAATCTCTACAGCCATCGATTAAATGCTACAGGGCTAGGCAGGGTTTTGAACATTGCTATCTAATCTAACTGGCAATGGCTCTCAAAGGACTCTGGCATAGGTCTTTTGTACTTGAAATCCTTTCAGCAGAATATTCCAGGGATTTGCCCAGGGACCCTCTGCATGCAAAGCTTATATGTTCTACTACAGAGTTATGGCTCCTCAGCCCTTTGCTCTGGGAAATGGGTTGTGAAATGACTATTCACTTGTTGTGCGTATACATTCATATGGCATCATCGACTAATGCAAGTGTTATTTTGAAATGGCATTTTCTTAGCACTTCATTCCAATGAAGAGTTGCTGAGAGTTTACCATTTCCCCTCAATATTTTTGGGAAAATATGACCTCTTTGTTGGTCCCTGCGATGTTGCAGCCACCTTAAGCACCATCCCCATCATCTGGAAACCCCTTCAATTCCGCAGCCCTCCCCAGGGCCGTCTTAAGCATATCCGGTGCCGTGATGCAAAGATCCCATCCCCAAAGTTGTTGACCTTTTTTAGGAAAGGTTCCTCTCCCTACTTAAAGGGAGAAATAAAAGTGCACTTGGGTACAGCTAAGGATGGCTCTGCTTCCCTTCGGCCCACCAGGAAGCCCTCGCTTGCTGGTGGGGAGCTTTGACAGTGAGCTGCTGGGAGAGGCTGTAGCATCCCCCTCAAAAGCATTCCCACCTGCTTCTTTGGGGCTCCCCTCCTGCCATGCACAGGAGGCTTGGGAGGCAAGTGGCACGCTTGGGCCACGCAACTGAGCGAAGGAGAGCACAGCTAGGAAAGAGGGAGGAGCAAGGAGGGCAAAAGCAAGCTGGCTGTGTGACAGAGAGCAAGCGCAGCACAGGGGAAAGGAGGAGGAGGAGGAGGAGCCTCACGTGTGCCTCCTTTCCTTTCGTTCCCATCCCCAAGAAGGCCTCGGCTCCCCAAGAGGGCACGTGGGGGGAGCGTTGCTGTGCACTGCGCTCGCTCAGCTGCCCAGTTTAGTGAAGCGCATGCGCACACACACCCCCCAACCTCACAACACCGCCAGCGAGCAACTATTGCGTTGCCCAGGACGCAGAAGCACTGTGCGTGCCCGGGGCAAGCAGATTCTAGGAAAACAGGAACCCCCACTCGCTGGGGCGCCCCGAGAGGCCAGTGCTGTGGTGCAACGTGCCACTAAGCCCTATGGGGAAGACGGCTCCTTTTTCTCCCGCTGTTTGCAGCACTGGCATATTTTCGAGTTTTTAAAACAATACCAAGAGAGAAACCCAACTATATTTTTGCAGCAAGGTTATCTAGTGGTACCAGGGCTACCACTCCACTTCCGAAAAGAATAGCTTCATCATGCCACCAGTGCTGATTCTCAGAATGCTGAAAGCTGAAAAGAAACAGCAGCCCATGTACATATCCTAAAAATCCATGCCTATATCTCAAAAGCATGAACAGGATTTATATAGGGACACTTTTTAGAATGTTGTAGGCCTCCCTCCCTTCCAAAAAAGAACCCAAGCTGAATCTTACATCTGCTGACACTAGACAGTAAGTGTAGCATAATGGATGGTGATCCCAAATTGAGCGCAGTTCAGGTTGTTTCGTAGTTACAAAGCCTGCCAAACCTGATAGATATGGGCATGTATGTAGGCAGATTGGAATTTAGCAGCCCCCCCCCCCCGGCAGCTGTCAGACGCTGAGTTGGTCAAGAGGACTTTAAACCACAAAGGCTTTGTATTCAAAACACATCCCCACCATTAAGTGTTCACCCCTCACAAAGTTACAGTGCCCAGCAATGCTTAACAAACTGCAGTGCCCAGAAGGGAATGCATGTGCTTCAAATGGGCTTTAAAGCTATCATATGCACAGGCTGTGGAGTCCAAGTTATTATAATTTATTAAATTTATATACCGCCCTTCATCAAAAGATCTCAGGGCAGTTCACAGAATAAAAAAGTTTAAAGTGGTGCAACAACAAAAACAGATATTAAAATACGCTTTAAAGGTATAGTGTTTACTAGATAGGGTTGCCATATCTTGAAGAGCAAAAAGAGGACAGCCTGAACCGCTGCCAGCCTGAGCCAAGGCAAGCCCCCAGCTCCTATCTGATTGCTCCGCTGCAGCGCTTTCGCTTCTGGGGCACAGCACCCTCTTAAGCACTGGCGTGCTCCCCCCACCCCGAAAAGTGACTGGGCATGACTTTGTTGCCTGACCCAACTGAGCTGCATCTTAAGTTACAAATGGATTTCAGGTGGGATTTTGGTACCTCAAACCTAGAATTTATGGGGTTTAAAACCTTAATTTGTGCAAGTGCTTTCGGGTTTTTGCATTGTGTGTGTGCACATGTGCACTGAGCGGAGGTTTATACTTCTGCAAAGCATTACCACTAACTTGTTGAAATGCGATTTACAAAATTCTATTATCATCCCAGCAAGGTCGTTTAGTCTAACAGCTGAGAGGGGAAGAGGCAAATTAGCATAGTCTTGCAAGTGCCAAGCAGACTACATAACAGCTTTGCACTTAAAATAAACTATCAACAGCACATAACAAGCATAAATAGTCCTCTTGACAATGAGGATCGCACAGGTTCCTGTGCCAGCTCAGTTCTACTCTCTCCCTGCACCTCTGCCCCTTTCCCCTCTCCTTCCTACACACTGCTAAAATGAAGGATGCACAAAGCCTGCCACTTTATTTCTGCTGTTTTCCACTTTTCCATGGGTTTTGATATTCTCAGTAACTCTGCAGTCTCAGATTTCCTTGCTTTTTAAGAACTGTGAGCATAAATACACACCACAATGCACAGCCACACTTAGATGCTGTGCAGTGCTTTCAATGGAATGCAAATCTGAATGTCCACAATACTAATCCTGCTTTACCAAACAATGGTTATGAGGGAGAGGGCCTGTTCTGTTGTGGAACTCTTCCGTGGGCTGACATGCTTCAATTTTTTGGGAGGGCTTTAAGAATATATCTCTTCCAAGTGCCCTATTCTTATTTTAATTGAGTATATTGGTTTTACGTGTGAAACAACCATTCATGTAGCCAGTCCTATTTTTCTAGAAAGAACTCACCAGGAACACCTCCCTTGTTCTCTTATAATGGCAATGGAGCCCACCTGAGAGGGGCCAGAACTCAGTTCTTGCGAGAAAAATGCCCTGCATCTACCCTATTCTTGCTTAATATCTTCTGGCTTGGACTGTGAGCTGCTAGGGCTAAGAAAAGTGTCTTCATTGGCCATCTGGTACTTGAGAGGAAGAGGCAGAGAGGGCAGAAAGCTTTCCCACAAATTGTTGTTGGTTTATTTAAAAAAAAATGAGGAAGGAAAACAAAAAAGGCAGGTTTACACAAAAAGCCAATCTTCAACAGTTCACTCAAAAACTGCCTTTTTGTTTTTCAATTTCAATACAGACATTCTGTAGGAATTTTCAATGCATTTTATCCCAACTCATTAGAGCTAGTTCCTCCCAATGTTTTGAATTTTGTTAATAAGTGGGTGCTTCTTGTAAATTTTGGCACAGCTCACTGTGGAAAAGTGTCATATAACAAAACAAAATTAAATGAAGCTAAACTAAGCTAGAACTTGACAGCTTAACTTTCCAGACAAAATTGAAATTTTTGAGCAGAAATGGTAGGGTGAGGAGTGGATCAAATCAAGGTGAACCAGTGCTATCTAGTGACACCCTTAAATGTCATCCTATGAAACCAAAGATTCAGCGAGAAAATAAATTTTCCCAGGATAATTTAATAGTGTAAAATAGACCCTAAGAGCCCTATGCATCTCACACTTTGCATTCTCTTACACCAACACCCATCCAAACATTTTCCATTCTATATCTTTCAGACTGAGTCCATAGGGCAGATACATCTTTATTATCTGCTAGGCTTGCATTTCCTATGTGTTGGAGAGTACAGCAGCAAACCATAGCTCCACATAGATTAATAAGATTTTACTAAGCACCAGATGCTTTAAAATCAATAGGCAGCTAGGTCTCACCACACTGGCTATAGAGAATCTTAGCACTTTCGAATGCCTGAACCTATTTGTTTCATGTACCTGCAGAAATGAGCATCCTATTTGGATTGTGTGATTCTCAACACGACTCATTCTTTGGCCTATAAAAACAACCCATGTTCAGAAATGGCCCCTTTGTGAAAGCATTTTGGAAAGCTGGGGAAATCTGAGAAAGCCAGTGTTATACTCATTCTCATCTATCCTGAATGCAAGGTTATTAAATCAGAACACATAGTATCTTATTTCTGCCTCAACTGCTTATGCATGTTTGTACTTGGTAAAGGGACTTATAGTAACTTGATAAGCAGCTTCTCAGAAAAAGCCTTATACACTAAAAATTAACTGTGCTTACTAACAAAACAAAATAATTTCAGTTTAAGGTCTCCTCCACAGAAGTCAGCGGCATCTCTATAATTCCTAACATTCATATTTGCAGCAGCCCACAGCTACGTCTCAGTGCAGAATGAAAACTGCTCTTCATTCTGAATGATTAGCTTATCAGAATTCCTCACTGGTAGCAACTAGCTCAGATCAAAGCATCAAAAGCTACTTTGTGGGTTCAGTTTTCTTGCCTGGCCATGGCCAAACCACTATCATTCTCATTCTATTTGCCTGCCATAAGGCAGAATGAAATCAGGATGGTAGAACACACAATGTTGTGCCATAGAAAACAATTTAATAACAGGGTTTTTTAAATAAATAAATAAATAAATGCAAGAACATTATACCCTGAAAGTGACAGGATATTTTACCTCTGAACAGCATTGTTATTATCATACTGGTGGGAAACTGGCAAGTGGCAAGTCTTGGGGCAAATTTATCCATTATTTATTGTCTGTTTTCCCTTTCCCCAGTTTGCTAAGACATCCATTTTACGCTGCAGTACAGGGGGAAGTCTGTGTATGTGTGTGCTTGTGTGTGTTCCTGTCTGTACCTGCCTCCTCTCTCTCACAGGTCCACACATTTCTGTCTCTTCCTCCACTCCCCCCCCCCAAACCCATCTTCTCGTCATGCTAGTGGAGGAGCATGGGAATGGCAGGCCCATGAAATAAGTGAGAAGCAGCAACCACCTTGCTGGAGAAAGAAGATATGGGTGAGGGAGGGCAACTGCCTGGTCAAGCATTTAATGAACTCTCTAAATCAGCCCACAGAAGCATTGGGGGGTAGGATTTTTGAAAAGCAAAGAGGAATCTAGGATGTGGGAGGAGTCAAAATAATTTGTGCAAACAGTGTTGTGCTGAGAGTTTTCCTTAGCAAATTTCACCTTCCCATAATGTAAAATAGCTGATGTCTCCATTAGGAACACAATGACTGGCCTCTTTGATGTTTGAAAAAATTAAGGGGACTTGCATTGCATTGGGGACTGGGATTCTACAACATTCTTTAAATGGCAAAATGCTACACCTCCTCTGAACACAAATTTAACACCGCCATGTCATGAAATGTAGAAGAGATTACAATATTCATCATGAGGGTTAGCTTTTGCAGTCAGCAGCCTACTGATTGCAAAGGTCTACCATGGGTGTAACTCAAGGAATTATTTGACCCAGATTCCCTGATTAACAATCTGCAGGACAAATAGTACAATCTTTTTCCTGTGGGTAATTTTGTTGCTATTACTGTATCAAAAAGAGCTGCTCTCTCAGTAGTTAGGTTTAAAGCGAGAGGGACATAATACTGCATGAAAACCTTGTCCTGCAAATTCTTGATGTAATTCTAACATTGTCTATGACTATAATGCAAGAAAGTAAATGCACTCAGGACATGCTCAGGGTCCACACACTATTTCTGTTAGCAAAGTCACTTAACTAACGGCACTTACTCTTAATACATGCTCATAGTAAGGCTTTTCTACTACAGTATAGCCTTAATGTTGATTACTTTACAAGACTCAAAATAGCTGGCAGCACATTGGATTTCACCAAGAAGATCAGTTGAGCTGGCCAATGAGCACTGAAAAGCAATCGTTGCAGTCTTAATTAGAGGTTTCTGCAACTGTGTGCTAAGTTGAAAGAGCAGATATTGATTCAAACACTGCAGCTAATGTTTTTTATTGTCTCAGCTGCTCAGAGTCAAACCTAATGATCATTATTATGCTTATATGAATTGGAAACAGAAATTGTGTTTCACATGGGGAGCAGTGAAAGCTTTAAAACAATACACTCAGTTTGGAATTAGCATCTTTGTTGTTGTAGAAAAGCAAACTGTTAAAAGCTAAATAAGACTGGCAGATTTAAGTAAACATGTTTATTTCCTAAGTTATGTGAGCATTTGAGTATGTACTTAGATAAGCATCTCTTCTTTTCCTAATTTACAGGGAAAGATTTAGGAACTTGACCAAAAAAATCCTTATTTGCCTTCACAGGCAGCTGACATTCTGCCCAGGCTGCTCTTTTACCATTCTCATGGATAATAATTTGTGGTAGGGCAGATTTTCACACTCTTTTCCATGTCATAATATATGCAGTTTATCACCAAATTGCTACTACATGTAGACTGGGTCAGGTGTTTTCTAATGCCAGGTATAGATATTCATGCGGAATGACTTTTTACTTGCCATTTCAACAGTTGCTTTAGAGTATTAGCAATGGAATACAAAAAAAACAAACCATAGGAACACACACACACACCACAAACAGCTCTGCATGTTCAACCTGAACCTGTCTAGATGACCTGGTTTATGGCACAATCTTGAGAAAACTCTTTACACACAGCTCCCTCTAGCTTCAAGGTGCAGTTTTCTGAGAGCACTTGACAGCTCTATTGCAGCTTGACTGCCGTCTAGCTTTAAACTGAACAATGTGGAATTCAGGGTATTCACACACACACACACACACACACACACACACACACACACACACCATGTGCTCTCCTCTGTCAACTGTGAACATAGCATTAAGCCTCCCTTGCCTCCATGACCCATTATCATTATGCAGGGATGATCCCTGTTGCCTCAGCTTTAATAAATTAAGTACATAAAAAGAGTCTGATGGATCAGGCCAGAGGCCCACCTGGTCCAGCATCCTCTTCTCCCAGGGGCCACACAGACGTCTGTGGGAAACCTGAAAGCACAAGACACACAAGACCATTTTCAAATAAGATATATGAGATGCACAACTGCTTACAACCGAAAGGAAACTTCAAAGCTCCCACAGGGTGAGGGCATTGCTCCTTCTTGACAGCAGGTTTACTAAGCAACTGACGATTGGATTATTTCTCAGGCTTGGCAGTCAAAAAGTAGGAAATCTTTTGTGTTCAGAACTGATAGCTAAGGTGAGCTGGAAGTTGTTACCTTCCATGCCTTTTCAAAGAGTTCCTATAACAACAATTTCCTCCTAGGAAGTGTATGCTACCTTTCAACTTTCCCCTCTCTCCTTCCCGCTTCCTTCCTTCAGCTAAGAGTGTGCCAGCTATGAGAGCCAAGGGCCAGCTGCAGAGGCTCCCTGTGGCCAGGAGGGCTGCTTTCAGGTCTTGCCTCAGGTCAACTTTAGGGATGCATGAGTGTAGGACACCGGAAGTGGAACACCCTGGATTTCTCTAGTGATTCCTTCCTCACAGTATGCAAACATGTCTAAGGATGCATGCATCTTCTTTTTTCACCAGATGTTAACTCCTTACCAAATTGCCCTATTAGCAAATCTCACATGACACATGACCATAATACATACTCTGCAAGAAGGAATAAAACTTCTAGGCTGCAGATATTAACTAACTAACCAGAATGGTTATCAGATTTCAGGGTTTCTCAGATATAGCCCCTGTCTCAGGTTCTCCAGGGGAAGGACTAAAATCTCAAGGTGAAGAAGCAGGATATTTTCTACTTGGCTCAAATGCTATAGCAATTACCTCAACTTTCCCATATCCAGTGCTTTTTCCTTAAAAAATGTTTAGGGGTACTCTCATTTTCCTACTCATACTGAAATACTGCCCTTCAATGAGGCCAAACTTAGATTCAGGAAATTTTTAGGGGTATGCGTACCCCTGCATCCCCCCCCCAGAAAAAGCACTGCCCATATCTATAAGGGTTCAATCCTAATCCACCATAGTAAGGCTCTGTCACCCTCTCAAGGCACCACCAGGTTCTACCCTGATGATACCAAGTTCTGCCCTTTGATCTACCTTACCCTTTAATTGCCAAGCTCTAACTCCTGATTTTCAGGGTTGAAGCCTCAAGAGATATGAAAACCCATATAGGTGGGAGAAGCCAATGTCCAATATTTTAACCTGCATACTGGATGGGTGCCCAGATGTGGAAGAGGAGTTTGGATTTGATATTCTGCTTTATCACTACCCGAAGGAGTCTCAAAGCGGCTAACAATCTCCTTTCCCTTCCTCCCCCACAACAAACACTCTGTGAGGTGAGTGGGGCTGATAGACTTCAGAGAAGTGTGACTGGCCCAAGGTCACCCAGCAGCTGCAGGTGGAGGAGCGGAGATGCGAACCCGGTTCACCAGATTACGAGTCCACCGCTCTCAACCACTATACCACACTGGCTCCCAGTAAAGGAGTGAAGGTTAGTTCATATCCACATAGCTCAGGCTACCAATGAGTAGCTTGATAGCATATTTACAAAGATGTGAAGTGATTAACAGGTGAAACCAAACACAGTTCCCAGGTAGCACCATGAGCACATAGGCACCAATATTATGAGCTTGATGAGAGCTCTCAGAAAACAGATAAGCTTTCCTGGATGCTTGCTGGAAAAAAAAACTTGTCAATACTGAGATAGTTCCAATTTCAGCTGAGTGGAGTTTGCCCATTGGTACTGCTCCTACACCAACCTTCACCTTGGTCACCCCATTTTGGAGGCAATCCTGCTCCCCCCCCCCATGAATAAGTTTCACTGCAGTCAGCCAGACACACCTATACACAATTGATAGCAGGATTGTAGCATATGCCTTTAAGAGCTGAGACACTATAGTGTTTAAGCCAATTGCTTCCATGTTGTATTATTAAGGGGGAAAACAGGAGGTTCCACACATTGTCTCAGTGAAACCAGGCCACTAGGCATATAAAAGAATGAAAAATTTGTTTCATGTTGATTCTTAGTAATAATAGTGTGTCTGTGTGCAGTAAAAGATAAAAGGTGCATTGAAATATTTAATAATGGTAATGAAAAATGTAAATGACATACCCTCCAACATTTTGTGAGAAAAATTCAGGGCACCCCCTACCCCACATCTTAGTCTCTCACCCCCTCCCTGCTGCCAACCCCTTCCTCGCCTGCCTGCTCACCACCTCCTTCCCTCTCCTCTCTGACTTTTGCTGTCCTCAGCCTCTTGCTCAAGAGACACTGCATCTCCAGACACACCAGGCCTGGCAGCTGCTGGAGATGAAACAACTGCTTTCACTTATGGAGCTTCCTGGGCAGGCAGGAGGGGCACCAGTGCAAACTATACACCCTATACACTCAGAGCTAGCACTTCAGTGCAGACGGTAGGAGATCCTTGCTGATGATGTCAAAAGCCACTGACCGGGCCAGGAGAATCAATGGGGCCACACACACACACACACAGAGCATCTACTTCCCAGAAAAGTTCACTCAGGGTAACCAGGCATGTATCCTGATATGGGATGCTCAACCTTGGTTTCAGATGAAGCCAGGTGGCTCATGGCTGAGGACAGCAATCATCTGCATGTCATGGGTGACTCAAGTTGTACTTAACAGAGGTGCTACAGCCCTCGCATTGGGGACTGGAGCTCTGGACTGTTTTTTATCTGTTCCAAACTAGTAGTTGTGCACTGTGACACCATCATTATTTCCAAGGAGGAAAGAAAGAGGAAAGCCTGGACACTTGGTTTTCTTCCAGACTTAGACACAGGCAATAAACAAGAAAAGCTGTGGGAATAGAGGGCGAACATTCTCAGATAACAGCAAACATTCCTTTCAGAATTCCCCCCCCCCCCAAGTTGCTGACGGCTCTTGAAGTACACTGCCGCTGCCACAACTAGCATCTGTTTGACTGTCTATATTTACAGGGGAACATTGTAAACTTATTGAGCAGCAGGCTCATAGTCTTATTAGTCAAGAGGGATGAAATTTTATTAGCATATTACACCATTTCAACAGATTTTTTTTTAATGGGCGGGGGGAGGGAGTAAAATTTAATGTTTGCAATTTGCTGAGTGGGACAGTGTTAAACCAGGAGACACTTTGCTCATGTGCTGGCACTAGAACTCACATTTGTAGCTCTAAAGGTGCCCTAAAACTGTGAAGTGCCGCTATTATGTTAAATGACATTATATTGCTTCATTCCCCAATCCTGCCATATCTACAATAAGGCACTTAAAAGAAATGTTAATGCTCCAGTTAAGACTATTTAATAACCACATATATTGTTAGGATCATATAGGGCCCACATATTCTGATCCAAATAATTCCATGTGCTAGTGATATTAAAAGATTCCTGCAGTGCAGAATGACCAGAATTTTCTGCATTGATTACTTCATCCCACCCCTGCCTTCCTTTCCGTGGGTATGACGCAAGAAATGTCCTTAATGATTTCATCTGAAATAGAGAGTATGTTTATGGCACAGTGTGTTCAAAAGCTGACAGTTGTATTGTCACAATGCAGATCTTCATCTGCATCAACACCTGACTGAACACAAACAGTCCAAGAGATCATTCCAAACCGGATTCAAGCTCCAAAGTGTTGCCTGCTTTGTTTTGGAACATAAAAAGTGTTATTCTGCTCCACTCAGAGTTGTATTTCATTTCAGAAACATGCCTCTATCTGGATTGAAGAAAGTAGACTTTTATGATACTGTCAAGGAATGAATGTCGGATGAGGTTATTATCTACAGATGACTTGAATATTTTGAAACAAAAAGCACAAAATGTCATTTGTTCTGATTTGAGAAAGCTACAGGCTGTTGGGAGGGGGCTGGGGCCATGCACACAAAAGCTCTGAAGATTCATTTGGGGGGGGGGCTGTATCAAGAGGACTGGTAGCATTATTAACATGTTGCAAGTTTCCCCACAAGATATTTGTCAGAATAATATAGCATGAACTGGCAGTAGTCTGCTATGCTGAACCTCCTCAGAGAATGAAATTCTCTTCAGGCAGCAAGAGCGGAGCCTCGGCATACCTTCCAAAAGCATAATGTGCAAATCAGTAGCACACATGGATATTTCCTGCAGTCAGATTCACTGGAGCTCCAGAGTTCATCTTAGGGTACATATCTGACTGCAAGTAAAATTCATGTGCCAGGAATTCACACGCTGCATTTTGATCAGGTAGCTAGAAATTCAAAAATACCTTGTAAAAAAAATGGTGCCCTAAGTGGCCTTCTGTAAAGAAGCTCCATCCTCTGGTGCGTCTCAGGACAGAACATCACAACAGCATAGCAGCAAGACGCTCATCGGCATCATCATCAAGCTGCCCAAGGGATTCTGAGGAATATCAGTCTGCTTTGGGTAAAATTCACTAAAATAACTCAGTGGTAGACCAATTGATTTGCTTAAAGAAGACCCTGGCATTTCCAGGCAAAACGTTCTCAGATAGTGGTGCTGAGAGAGAGGGCTGCTGTCAGAGCAAAAGCATTTGGCCGGCTGACCAATGGGCTGACTCAGCACAAGAAAGAACTACAGATGTAGCCTTAGCCAGGTTGTGAGGCAAAACATGGCTCCAGAATACTGACAGGGATCAGCTGAAAATGTTCCGAGTGCTATAACTCCTTCTCAGGAGTGACTTGCTGAGACACACCCCTGAAGAAGAGTTAAAACACGCAAAACATTTTTGGTAATAAATCATCATTTAATGGCTCCCCTTATAAAAATAACATTAGAAATATGGTTGGTGTCCCCATTGCATGAACACCTGAAATTCTCCAGCATTGTGGGGTTTACTTGAACTGCATTACATGAGATCTTCCCATTACAGCATCCGCCTCCCAAATGACTTTTTGATGCTAGCGCAAATGTTTTTGAGCCCTCTACATTATGTTGTATTTGTGCTAGGATCCCTTTCAACACGCATAAAGAAAAGTTATGATATTTTCTGTTCAGCCTTTTTCTCCATGGTGGTACCAGTTAGTTTCCACCAAACTTGATACTTTTGGAAGAAAGGAAGAACAAACATCATATGATTTTCAGATACATCACTTTGGCTTTTGAGTCAGACAGCAGGTTTGGCATCTTCTGTCACTACTGTAGTTTAACTTTCCTGCAAATCTGCCCAACTGACTCCAAATAAAATGCATTTGTTGACAGCTCCTGCTCGTACAAACCACCCAGCTCCTTTAAAAGTTTACTTTAAAACAACGTATGTTAAAAGATAAATCCCAACTGGATCAAAAACAAAATATTCTGGGCACATCTGTGTATGATGACCTCCCCCCCAAAAAACTGCTACAAAGAATCTATTTATACCCCGTTAGTGCCTTTCTTTCAAACTCTGCATAAACACAAAGAGCCCATTCCACAAACTTGCACTTGTATAATACTTTCCTTTGTCTTTCTCGTCATCTACCCACGGCTGCGTTAGCCGATGCAACCATCAAGAGTGCGCCATGAAGGAGGCTGCATTTGTCATGCTGACATGAATGCCAAGGGATCAAGGGGAGTGAATGGCGAAGCAGCCCTTGAGCTCTATACCCTGCCAGCCCTTTCCATGGGACCCACCTTCCTACGCTGGGCCCCTGCCTCCCACTCACACCTATTTATCTGCCATGTCGAAATGAAGGGGCTTCTGGGAGGAATGGCAGGATGGGCCAAGCTGACGGGAGGATTAAGGCTCACACAGAGCTCTCCCAGCTTCCTGCCTTTGAAGGGGCTGCACAATACGGCACTGTTCACACACAGCTACCCTCTCAGTTCTTTGCCAGAAAGGACCTGCTCCCCTTTCTGCAAAGATCTGCCATTGCATTGGGAACAAACGCGGGGCTGGCTGGGAGAAGGGCATTGCTCCTTTTGACAATTTCCCTTCGCTTCATTAAAGGATGCTACAGCACCTGAATTTAAGCAAGTGTTTCCCCTATCATTGCCACCCATGCACTGAGCCAATATTGTATTTTCAGGTTTTTTTAAACAGACACACAGAGAGACACAACCCCCTGCTCCTCAGCAAAAGCAAGCAAAACAAACCCAATTGACAACAACAGTAATGCACATTCTGCAGAGCTGTGTCAGAAAAGACAATCACTATGCTGCTCTGAAAGCTGTACAAAGAACGGATTGCACATTCATACATATTTAAAGTACAATTACCTCTGCACACCACACCTAGAGATTTGCACAACTTGAGAACCACCTTTTAGTTCCCTTGACATTGCCACCAGAAAGCTTGCTACTTGAGGCAGAGCCCAAATGGTGTTTGGGCTGTGCTGTTGCTAGGGCCAACATTTTAAAATGTCTTGTTGCACTGTTCAGACACTAATCATCCCCCAGTTATCTCCACCACCACCCCAATACCACCTGAAGTAGGTTGGGTCGCCATGTTGCATGCCAGGGTTGGGCTGTCCCTTGAAGTTCTTCAGATGTTCCAATTCCTGTTCTAGGCAGTACCTCTACCAGAATCTGTCAGTGCTCAAATTATGGGGTGGTGTTGGGAATCTATAAAAGTTTTCATGGACTCTACAAGCCCTAGCCCCTGGCTCCCCAAATTTTAGGTAAATCATGCCACTCCCACACTAAGTCTTTTTGAAATCAGGAGCTACCAGAACTGGCACAAAGGTGGTGGGATGAGCCCCACCTTCCCCCAGTATTAGAGAACTGGAATCATATTAGGGTATATTTTAGAAAACGGGACGCAGGTGGCGCTGTGGTCTAAACCACAGAGCCTAGGGCTTGCCAATCAGAAGGTCGGCATCAGAAGATTGGCAGTTCGAATCCCCATGACGGGGTGAGCTCCCAGTGTTCAGTCCCAGCTCCTGCCCACCTAGCAGTTAAAGTGCAAGTAGATAAATAGGTACCGCTCCGGCGGGAAGATAAACGGCGTTTCCGTGAGCTGCTCTGGTTCGCCAGAAGCTGCTTAGTTATGCTGGCCACATGACCTGGAAGCTGTTTGTGCACAAACGCCTGCTCCCTCAGCCTACAGAGTGAGATGTGTGTGCAACCCCAGAGTCATCCGTGACTGGACCTAACGGACAGGGGTACCTTTACCTTTATATTTTAGAATGTCTATCTTCACAATAGTTCAAAACAGCCTTTGGGAATCTAAAAACAAACAAAAAAAAAAAACAGTAAAGCAAAAATCTTCAGAGGCTTCTGTGCAATGAACACAGATTATCAGATGGTGGGCCTATCCTGTTCCTGCTGCTTTGCTGGGGGAAAGTGTTATCTTTCTAAAAAAACAACAACAACACACAGCAATGACCAGAATTGTGCCTTTGCTGACCTGCTCCCCACCCCACTCTCCCCAGGGGAACTCTGTGGGACTGAGAACAATATCAGCCAAGGGTAATCTCCAGTGATCTTCAACAGAAATAAATGTGGTTATTAACTGATGACTATAGAAAACAGGTTTCTTGCAGCATTTGCAAGTTTCTTTTAATGCAGAAGATAACAATCCATGCACGGGCGTTCCCGCCTCCACTGAATCTGAACTTCTAGTGATAAGCTGGATTTGCTGCAGTTTCTTTTGCTCCAAATAATGCTTGCCATAGCCCTGATAAGATTTTATCAGGCATTTTGTCCTCCCGTAGGGGAAATAAGCCTACAGAAGGAAAAATATAGCAGTTTGAACAAACAGCCAAATTAAGAAGCTTGTATAATTCTCACAATATAATGTCAAAAGAGACATATTCGGATACACAAAAATAGATGGGATTGGAAGCTTATGTATTTGAGATATAAAGATTATCTGGCCCCAAAGGAACTTCAGCCTCACAAATTTTTACACCCCCCCCCCACAAGAAACGTGAAATAAAATATAGAAATATAAATCTACCACAGGGTGGCTGGCATGGTGACAAGAGGGAAGGACAAGGTCCATAAAAACTGAAATTCTTCACCTGCACAGTGATTGGGGGGGGGGGTCTTAAAACAACTTTTGTACACTTAAAGATAATGTGAAATATGTAAGAAATAGACCATCCCTGGGCAAAAAGTAGTTTGTGGTCCATGACAAAGTCCACACAAGGCAATGAACAGCATTATAAACTGCCTAGAAGGCTGGCTAAGGGGCCCCTGGGTGTTTTGAAGCTCCCATTCTGCCCACAAGATGCTCTTTGAAGAAGTGTCAACACAAGAACATTGATACTGATGCCTTTTCATATTATGAACACAGGTGTAGGAGGGTATCTGGAGGAATCTTATGGAACATCAAAACTGCCCTCAGTGAAGGGATATGAAAACATTCACTTTTGTAACTGGCTGGTACTTTTTTGTCCCTTCCTACTCAGCAGTGGGTGGCACTGTGGGTTAAACCACAGAGCCTAGGACTTGCCGATCGGAAGGTCGGTGGTTTGAATCTCCACATCGGGGTGAGCTCCCGTTGCTCAGTCCATGCTTCTGGCAACCTTGCAGTTCGAAAGCACGTCAAAGTCAAGTAGATAAATAGGTACCACTGACGGGGAAGGTAAACGGCGTTTCCGTGCGCTGCTCTGGTTCGCCAGAAGCGGCTTAGTCATGCTGGCCACATGGCCTGGAAGCTGTCCGCCGGCTCCCTCGGCCAGTAAAGCCAGATGAGCGATGCAACCCCAGAGTCGTCCACGACTGGACCTAACGGTCAGGGGTCCCTTTACCTTACTCAGCAGCATTATGATGACAGTGCTATCTCCAGTACTATGAAGGGCAAGGTTTATGCTGACTAAATACAGACACCTGCCATGGAATTTTAGTTTCCCAAATAACACAGATTTCATTTAGATTAATGTGAGCATTTTGTCTTTGGAGAAGGAGGAGGGTTGGTCTTCTTTTAAAATATCTTTTCTCAGTATTCCGGAAAGATATTAATAGCTCCTACCTCACAAGGAAACGGGACTTCCTCTAAATTACATCCCTTTTATACTCCTTTGCACAGTATACCACACCTTACAGGTGTTAAATGTATTTTCATCCTCATATAACAAGCAAATGCCAATATATGACAAATATTAGTCAACAGGAGTGAGTGTGAGGTGCCAGATCCTCAGAAAAGTAGCAGCCATGCAGCATAGGACTGGGCGATGTTTCAATACATCACCCAGAACCGGTTTGAGGGCCAGAGAGCAATGGCAGTCTTATCACGGCTGGGTCTTGCCTGTGCCTGACTCCCTCCGCCGCTCCCACTGCGTGCCTGTCGGGGCCGATACAACTTCTTCGTCCTTCAGCTTCTCAACATTGCGATGTACCACCATATTGTGATGTTGGGCTGGTGATGCATCACTATGTTGCAAAGCTGATCCCACCCAGCCCTAGTGCATATGTAGGGATGGACACAGGTTTTCACAGTCAGCCTCCTTTGCCTGCATGCACAGTAGTACAAGATGCTGGGCCAGTAGATGGAGGGTCTCTGCACCCCTCCAACAGATTACTTGAGCCCAGAGTAGTGGTGCTGATACGGGACAACCAACCAAAGTACATCCCCTGAAGAAGCGCATCTCTCCATAAAAATGCACTGGCAACGTCACCTGTATGCCATGTTAAAGTTTTCATGCATCTGGTAAACTGGAGTCTAGAACATGAACACCGATATCACAACAAATCTGTTCCTCTTTATGTTGCCCCAAGGCTCCTTATCGTTTTTACTTGAACAGTCATGTGGCTACAGAAGATTTTTACAGATTTTGAGCCAAGTAACACATTAAATCATAGAATTGTAGAGCTGGGAGGAACCCCAAGGGCCTTCTAGTACAACCCCTGCAAAGCAGGAATCTCAACTAAAGCATCAATAACAGGTGGCCATCCAACCTCCGCTTAAAAACCTTCAACGAAGGAGAGTCGACAATCTCCTGATGATGTTACCCATGCTTTTTTTGAGCTTAACCTGGCTACTTTTATTTTGGAGGGGAAAGCAGCTGTGAGTTCCCAGTTAAGAACATGCTCTGAATCAGGGCCCTGAGTTGGTTTTCTGCTGAAAGTTGTAAATCGCCCCCACCATAACTCTTTGGCCCCCAAAGTGCTGTTTGCCGCAAACTTGAGGGCAAACCTCAGCCCAAAATGGGGGAACTTAAGTAGAAAAACAGGTCAGGATGGGACCACATTCTGCATTGAGGCCCTACAGTTGCTTTTCTTCCAAAATATAAACACATTTTTTATTTTAAAAAGTGTGCCTAATATCCCCTGGAGTTTGGTCCCTTTTCATCTTCTCCCCACCTCATCACTCCCTATCCTTCCCACCTTGTGTGGGCAGGGACCATCCTGTGTTATGTAAGCCACTCTGGGAGCCTTTTCGGCTGAAGGGTGGGACACAGAGGCTATGAGTAAATAATAAATCAATAAACAAACAAATAAATTTGCAGTTTGCTACTTTTGCTTGCTTGCTTGCTTGCTTTTAAATCAATGCCACAAAACGGGGAGGCATTCATTGATCAATTTCCTTCTGCCTAATCGGCTGTATTTGCTTTAGCATTCCAGAAAACCCACTAAAAATCCACACCTCATTTATACAAGGGTTGTAGCACAAAGCTCCTGAAAGGACCAGCCTCCAACTGTGCCTCTAACAGGGCATGCAGAGTGTGAAATAATGGTGTTGCAATGCCATTTACCTCAGCCGAGTGTCTGTTTCTTCTCCACCTGCCACTTGTTCAAAGCTAAATGATAGGGTGTGTGGGAGATAAGAACAGACAGCCATAAAATCACAGGAATGATATACAGCAAAGTGTGATACAATGGCCTGCCCTTCCTCAATTGCTAGCTGTATCACTGGTATTTTAATACATCACTGACACAAGAAGGGTGTAAGGCAGACAATGCCACTGCCATCAGAGGATCCCCACCCTGTAACTGGAATTACAGTATGTTTAATGCCTCTGTAAATCACTCAGAGAACCTGGTTATATGGTTCGTAGTGTATGCACATGTAATAACAAACATACGGTACAAATATACTACACAAGGATGTGGGTGAACTTTTATCTTCACAGGTACCGTATTTTTCACTCTATAAGACACACATTGTCCCCTCCAAAAATTAAGGAGAAATGTGTGTGCGTCTTATAGCGTGAATGCAGGCTCCTTGGCTTCAGCAACGTGAAGCCTCCGAAGCGCAGTGGGAGCTCCGGAGGCTTCGTGTTGCTTTCGCTGAAGCCTGGAGAGCGAGAGGGGTCGGTGCGCACCGACCCCTCTCGCTCTCCTGGCTTCAGGGATAGCTGCCTAAAGCCTCCAGAGCGCAGCGGGAACTCCAGCTGCACTCCGGAGGCTTCGGGTTCCCTTCACTGAAGGTGAAGGCCATGTGGGAGAGGGAGAGCTGTGCAGCGCCCCTTCACCAAAGTGGGTGAAGGGAAATGGAAGGGGCTCCATTTCTCCTGCCGCTTCGCTGAAGGGGCGCTGCGCAGAGAGGGGGAGATTTTTTTTTTCTTGTTCTCCCCCTCTAAAACAAGGTGTGTCCTATGGTCAGGTGCGTCCTATAGAGCGAAAAATACGGTATTTTTAGCTTCTTCCAGACTAGTGTCACACATTGCAGACAGTTTTCCCCAATGCAGTAAGGAACATTGTTGTATATATTGCAGGTGTGCTATCAAGAATATCAGATAGTACACAAAACTGCCACATGCCATTGCCACTATGTTTTAGGAAGGTGAAATCCCACCTGTTGTGCCCTGTTTTGAACACCATCTCAATTTACTCATACAATTGTTTTACTAATTTTTGGCAACTGGTTTTTAAACCATTTATTTGTTCATTTCTGATGTTTGATTTTGATTTTAAGGCTGGGCACTGCACTGCATTTTGTGAGGTTTGATTTTTGTTGTGAGAGTTGCCACTGGAGGGATTCTGCAGGCATGCTCACTCTTTCTGTCACACTTTTGAACATTTCTATCATGCTGGTCTGCAACCATTTGGTACACGCTTCAGGGGGCTTCTTCACAGCACGATCCCAGCCAGTCAGGGATCTTGCAGTGAACATGATGACATCATCATGACACCACATATCCAATTGGGTTTGGCTGCAGGGTAAAGTTGAAAGTAAAGGGCCCCTGGACAGTTAAGTCCAGTCAAAGGCAACTATGGGGTTGTGGCACTCATCTTGCTCATCTTGCTGTGCCTTTGTCCACAGACAGCTTTCTGGGTCCTGTGGCCAGCATGACTAAACTGCTTCTGGCGCAATGGAACACTGTGATGGAAACCAGAGTACACGGAAACACCATTTACCTTCCCGCTGCAGCAGTACCTGTTTATCTACTTGCACTGGTGTGCTTTTGACCTGCTATGTTGGCAGGAGCTAGGACAGAGCAACGGGAGCTCACCCCTTTACAAGGATTTGAACCACCAACCTTCTGATCGGCAAGCCCAAGAGGCTCAGTGGTTTAGACCACAGCGCCACCCACATCAGGCCTCAGGACCAGCCCTACCATTAGGCTGCCCTAGTCAGCATCATTTATCGGAAACATTTGCAGTTCTGTTTCATAGTGATACTGTACATAAATGTATGTGTAGAGTACTAAATTCAATAATAGCACTAATGTTTTATTTAAACAAACAAGTGTAAATATGTATCAGTGACAATGCTTTTAATAAAATATGCATGCACAAAAACATGTTGCATTGTTTTCAGAAATAAATGATTCATTCTAGCTATTGTTTTTCTGTGTGCAATAGTGGTAAGGAAAGCACAGGTTTGGTGTACAAGGAAGAACAGATGTACCCCAGCTAGAAGAAAAGGAGGAGGCAACCCCATAAATGGAAGACAGTGGGGCATTTTTGAACAAACCCAATACTGGGAAAGTGATTTTGGTCAAGCAGTGGGAGAGGAAAGGGTTTCTTCTTCCCCCAACTTCTTCTCTGCTCAAACTATGAGCCGCCTGTGACAGCTATTCGGTCTACAAATGCAACACAAAATAAAAGACTGTTCAAACATCCCTCATTAACTTCTACTTTGGTTTCACTTGTCTAGAATCTATGGAACCGTGTATCGTTCAAAGTGTGCTCATCACGCCTGAATTCTCATCACGCCTGAATTCTCAACTAACTCTAAAGGCTCATCCACAATTCTGCTTCTTGTCCTGTACCTAGAAAGCATGGGTTCGAGTTGTTTTCTGTTTAACCCACACTCTCTAGGAATGGATCCAAGTGGCCTCACTCTTTTCCTGGGAAAAGCCCACTCTTTAGTGCTACATCGGAGAAAACATCAATCTGGATAAATCTCAAATTGCCATTTGCTCCAACTGAGTGCAAAAGAGTAGTTTTCCCCAAGGGAAAAGAGGGGGGGGGGAGAAGAAGAAGAAGAGTTTGGATTTGATATCCCACTTTATCACTACCCGAAGGAGTCTCAAAGCGGCTCACATTCTCCTTTCCCTTCCTCCCCCACAACAAACACTCTGTGAGGTGAGTGGGGCTGAGAGACTTCAGAGAGGTGTGACGGGCCCAAGGTCACCCAGCAGCTGCATGGGGAGGAGCGGAGACCACTGCTCTAAACCACTACACCACACTGTGTGGATGAGCCCTAAGCTTCTAGCTGGACTTTATCCTCAAAGGAAAAAGACCCAGTGGCCCTCAGAAAGGTCCCCTCCTGGGTTAATCCTGTTCTGCAGCTTCCTTAGGTATGTTTATTGACCTGGTTTTGAATCTGCAGTAAATTGCTGGTGTATTAATGTAGAACTAAACATATGAAGCTGAATAAGATAGTTAGGAAGTAACTGTTTTGAGGGTAGTTTTTTTTACAATCAAGTAGTATATAAATGTAATGAAATAAAATAAATTAAAATAAATAGGGGAATAACTGTGTCGCAGAGGGAACAGCTGTAAGGAAGTAACTCAGCATAGCATTACAAAGAAAGAGCAGCAGGGACTCTGAGAATAGATGAGCATAAACAGCCTCCTTCAAGTAAATACTTTTGTCGTATAACTTCTGACACCTGGTTACAAACACCAATAAAAATTGTACAGTTCTTGGTGGTTGTGTTTTGCTTGTACAACCTAAATCTTTATTTCAATCCAGACCAATTTCCTAAAATTTCATCACGTGCATCCTTCTATTTTTTTTTTCATTTAGTCATGTGGTTTTCTTTTATGTGCCTGCCTTGCAAATGAATTATTAGCATCATAGAGGTGCCACTTCCCTCCTCCACCCCACCCCTTTCTAGCCACAGTAGCATTTTAGATAGTTATTTGTAAGTCTGTGTGCATCTGGCTATGAATATTGTATAGCATCTGTCTGACTATATCTGTGCTGTTGTGTGTGTTTCTTGTGTGACTGTTACACATACACACAGAATATAGGTGTGTGTTTATGTGCATATGTAACATGTACATATATATTTAAACTGTTTGTAGATTTTTGGTGGAGAAGTGGAATATAAATCCTGTTACATACAGTGGTGCCCCGCAAGACGAATGCCTTGCAAGACGAAAAACCCGCTAGACGAAAGGGTTTTACGTTTTGGAGGCGCTTCGCAAAACGAATTTCCCTATGGGCTTGCTTCGCAAGACAAAATGTCTTGCGAGTTTTTCCGACTTTTTTTCCCTTCCCCCCCCTTTTTCTAAGCCGCTAAGCTGCTTATCCGCTTATCCGCTAAGCTGATAAGCCGCAAAAAGCCGCAAAAAGCCGCTAAACCGCTAATAGCGCTAATCCGCTAAGCCGTCAATGGGCTTGCTTCGCAAGACGAAAAACCCGCTAGACAAAGAGAATCGCGGAACGGATTCTTTTCATCTTGCGAGGCACCACTGTATATGTACTGAACAAGTACTACAGTGTACACTTCCATTCTGCCCCCCCCCCCCCCCCCGCGCGCCATACAGTGATATCCACCCACTCTGCTGTATTCCCACATCCCTCTCTGTCTAATCAGCTTTGAACTTTCTGACTTAGACTTTGGTGCCAACTGAGCAGAAAACAAAGAAAATGCCTCAGACTGTTTTTCGTTCATCACAGCTCCCTAACCCCTATACCTACTCTTCTAAAACATTGCAAGAAATATTCCTTGGGGCACCTCTATGATGCAGCCTTGATGCAAATTGGCCACAGAACTACAGAGAAAGCAGGGGGGCCCTTAAAAAAAATGCAAAAAAGCTGCCCCTGTACAAAAGCCCCTGCACCTATTTTTCTGACATTTGACATTCTTAACATTCTCACATGCCTGCACATTTCATCTAATTCTGCCAGAACATTAAAATGTTACAGCCATTCATTGATTTCCACACTATGGTCAATGGTGAGGCATAGGAAGCTTCAGAAAACCTTCCAAAGTGAGTCTTCACTTCAGATTTGAACCAAAGCACAATGCCTGTCTGAACCAAAGCAGCCCCTATCCAAGATTATGAAGTGGGATCCAGACCAAATCTTTGCACTATGCACATCCCTAACTCTAACCTGAAAGAGTGCTAAGGGGATGTGGCAAATTGGCATTCCTAAATGATCCTGGTTCACCGCTCTATTTCAATCCATGAGTTATCAGCAGTTAGAAGAAAGGAACTGTATACTAACAGGAAACACTCAACAGATTAAAATGTTATATTGTCACCACATTACATATTGCAGGTTATAAAAACTGAAATCCTCAACAGACTGTTGCCCCAGTAAGGCTCTTATTATTTGGCTCCAGTTTTCCACTTCTCCCCTTTGCACTTTTAGCCCCTGATAAATTAGTTGTTGCTGATTGGGTCTTGCTGCTACTGTGCACTGGCTGTGAATCATAATCTGGCTCTAAAAATTTAATAGGTACACTGCTATTCTATCTGACAGCACCCCAATGAGTGTTAAATAACTCACTCCCCCCTTCCTTTTTTAGGGGTAAATACATATTTTTAACCCAAAGGAGGTGTTAGACTTAAATAAATCCAAATGTCACCAATAACAGTAATTAGCAGCTATGCTGCCTTGTTGAGAGATCACCTGATAAGAATCCAATTAGGGTTTTTTTCCCCTTTAAAAGAAGCCATCATTGCACATTATTGAGCTCTACTTTCGTGCTGTGCATCTGAGTTCATTAAACACCAATGGGAGCAGGAATGGTCAATACATTTTTTTCTCTAAAGGATGACCTCCAAGAGACCTGCTTTTAGACTGCATGTGTCTAGATCAGCAAGGGACCATTCATTTCTGCAGGCGGCTTCCCCTCGCCCCTTTTGGGAGTGATTCACAGGGAGTCTCGAGTGTGAGGAAAGCCGTGATGAACTCCTGGCAGCATCTGTGAACCTAATGAAACAGCATTGTCTTTGTGTGTTACACAGCTTTGATCATATTGTGTAAAGATGGCACGGGAACATTTATAGCACACAATCTAATAAAGCTGCCACTTGGATTACATCTCTTATACCTTTGAAAAATTCTTCACAAGTTGCTGATGGGATTCTCTTTTTAAGGTGAAAAGCATTCTGTGTTTAATTAACATAGTATGTATATTACCAGCATCAACAAGCAGTTGTTGTGCCAACATTTTGCCATACCATGTTTTAGATTGAAAGACCCTCAGATTTGGTTCTGGGAGTTTGGCAGTCAGATTAAGAGACAGTATGGCACGTCCTAAGTGCAGTTAAGACAAAACCAAAGTTATTTGGAGGGCACAGCCCACCTGTGCCTGAAGAATGGAGCTTGCTCAATGGAGCTCTATATTGACTGTATTTCTGAGGGCAAGGAATTAGTGGCTGGTGACTAGCTTGCAGCCACAACCACCAGCAGAGCTTGTGTCAGCTCACGGGCCAAGTACATTGCTCTCCCCGACACAAACACACACAATAAATAGCAGAGAACCTCCCTCTCTCATCACACTACTGCGTAACGATAGGTAAACCCAACAGGCAGCCCTCTTTTCCTCCAACCTCCGAAACTGGAAACATTGTATTATTTTTATTTATCTGAAGGATTTCCCCCCCCCCCAACTCTTCAGGCAAAAAAGGCTCCCAGAGCAGTTTACAAAAGACAGTCCCTGCCCTCAGGTTTACGGTCTAAATTATCTTCCTCCCTTGTGGGAAAATATGGGATAGTCATTCTCAGTATGGGGTGCGCAGGGAAACAACTGATGTAAATGAAATTAGGGGAAATTACCCCAAGAAAATGTGGAATTGAAGGTGTATGATTAAGGGTTTAACTTAAAATTACAGAGTAGAGTGAGACTCAGCTGGTCATCTAGGTCAGACTATCCCGAAACCAGATAAACAAGTTAACAGAGGATATTATAATCAGAGAGAGATGAGATTTTCAGTTTTATCTTCAGCTGTCTGTTTGTTTTTCTCTCTTGGAAGAAATGTAAACTTTGATTAAGAAGATTCTGCACCAGGTGGAAGGAAGGAAGGAAGGAAGGAAGGAAGGAAGGAAGGAAGGAAGGAAGGAACAATTTGACAAATTATGAGATTAGAATTGAGTCAAATGGACCCTTGAGGCTGAAAAGTTGCTCCAATTTTTAAATGAAAGTGATAGGCCTTTAGAAAACTTTGGGGAAACATTTAGCACCCCTTATAAAGACCTCAATTAACAACAAAAAATCCCAGCTGCATGTATTCAGCAAAGTCCTGCAACACAAGCCTCTAATTTATCATGGTTAGATTATCTGCCCAAACAGCCTTCTTCCGGATTTCTTCCTTCTCTTAAGCACTGCCCAATAAGATGTTGGGATGCTGGGTAAATTGCCTAGAATAATGGACAACCTTTCTGATTGGAGAGAAACTCTTTGAAGCCTGCAAAGTTGCACATGCTCAGAAACTATATAAGCTCCCCACCACCAGTTAAGTAAGAGACTGTCATGGCTACTGTTGTCCCCAAATTTAAGTTCAAAATTGCTTACAAAAGTTTCCGCTGATTCCTGCCAAAGACAAGAATAAAATTGACTGCACAAGTCAGAGAAGCAGAAACAGGCTCCTGGTTCCAGCTGAATGGAAAGCAGAGAGCAAATTCAAGCATCAAGACATGGCGGGGGGGGGGGGTTGGAATTCCCCCACCCAGGTCACTTCTCCTGCCATAAAAAAACTCAGGTGGTAACAGAGCCAAGTGAAATGAGCAGGACTGCAGATATAAATACACACAGAATTTGCAGCCAAAACATTTGCAGATGTTAGCGCAAGCAAAACTGTGTGTCACATACTACGCACCATCTTCATTCAGCCTGCCCAGTGCATAATATGCGTCATGCTGGAGGACACAAGTCTTGGCTCCTCTTTGTAATCCATAAAAGATATGAACTTTCTAGCTTTCATTCTCCCCCCAGCAGCAGCCTGTGTTTGTACATAAGCAGCAAGCTTGTACATCCTGTGCTGCATCCTAGGAGAAGTCAGGGAGCCAAAATAATGAGCAACGAAAGCCCAGAAATCCCGGCGTTTGAGTTGACTATTCATGGCTTTTAAAAAGCCTCTAGCCAGCCCTCTTGCTGCACTCTGCTAAATTGTTTTTCTCGCCTGGCTTATGCTTTCTGTGTCAATCTTCTATCTGCCTTAGAATTCTTACTTTTCTTTTTCTTAAAGCACACTTCTTTGCTTTTCAAATTCAAAATACGCCAGTACCTCCACATGTCTGAGTTAAAGAGCACATGGAAAAACAGGCTATATTTTCACTTGCCAAGTTTCTGAGCAGATTTGTTGCCCCAAATATTTCAATGGGGGTAAGATGTATTTACAAAAACATTGTAACTTGGTTGAAAGTTAAGAAGGATGCTAGATTATAAAAAATTGGCCACCACTAAACTAGATTTGAATTCGATGATAAGTGAGATTAAAGAAAATATAATTTTTTTTGAGAATTGCTAGATTATATTTAAATGAGTGGATATAAGACCGTAAACAAGTTGATAATTTGCTTGGAAAAACCTTTTACGATGAAAATGGGAGCGGGAGACGTGAGGGAGTCCAAAGAATTGATGAAACCACGTTGTGTTGGAAGTAAGATTGTTTATTATTTGTGTATTTGTATTCAAAAACTTTAATAAATATCTATATAAAAAAAACCACAAATATTTCAATGGGTGAAATTTACTTGGCCAGTCTTCTAGTCAGTCCATCCAACGTAAGCGCTGGTTTATTTTTAAGTCTTTTCCCTACATCCAGTCTTGTGTGATTATTTAGTAAGACCTGATGAATCATTTTGTGGATATAACCTTAGAGACTTGTGATCCTGTAATAGGTGTGAAAGTGTTGTACCGTCGATGTTTGGTCTGTGATTTCAAAGTGTGCTTTGAACCCTGATGGGTGATGAACAACCACAGCAAACGGCAATATCAGGCATGCCCAGCAAAGGCCCATTCAGGAGTTTATAATCGCATTTCTTCAGTGTCAAATAGTGAGTTGACCAGAAATATAGATGCGTCTTAGAACTAAACCTGACCACAAAACTGGGAAAGCCCCAATGGCAGGAAAAAATGAGCAAGAAACTCGAGGTGCTTGAAATATTTATTTCAAGCCTGGTAGTTTTATAGTGGTTTATTCACTTGATGAGAATTTTTTTTAAAAAAAAAAAAATAATTTTTTTTGGGTTTTTACATTTTATAACAACAGACACACACGCAAAGACAAAAACACACAGATACAATTTCATACCCTAATTTTCTTTACCCACTTTCATTGACTTCCCCCCACCCCCTCCTCTTACATCCCAGTTCCAATAATTAATTCAGCAAGTTCTTACCTAACCTCTTAAACATATTCATATTGCTTTTAAAAATTTAATTCTTTTTGTTTATCTATATTCAACTTATCCAATTCTCTTATAATCATTAATTTCTTTTTTTTTTTAAGGTCGATCTAACTTCCCTTCCACAAATTTTTCCCTTTATTATATTAATTATAGGTCACATTGACCAAATAAACAAATCATAACATTTTATAGTTCTATTCTTTCTCCCCCCCCCGCCCCGGTTTCTGTCCCTTCCCAAACAAATGTCCAAAAAACAAACAAAAAATAGTTCTTAGCCCGGATTCCTCACGTCCGAGGCGTCTGATTCTCTGTCAGTCCCTCTCTGCCAACTATATTGGTAGTCCTCTTTGTTGGTCCTAAGACCCCGAAGGAGTTCAGTCAGAGTCACATCATATTTTCTTTCATCCAGAATGTTTAAAAGTGGTTGCTGCGAAGGATCATCTACTTTTCCATACTCAAGAGGAAAGTCCCAATCATGTTGCTTTATTCTTTTTAGTTTTAATATTCCAAGTACTCCAGGGACTTCCCTCTTCTTCTTTCTCATCTTTCGCAGGTTTGTAATCCAAAGGTCTTCTTGCTCGTACTCTAGCAGTGTAGATTCCTGATTGATATTTTCCACTTGTAGTGTCTGCACTCCTTCTTTCCTCTCTGTCAATTCCAAGAGCATCTCTTCCTGCTCAGCTGCAGAGTTTTTGTCATACGTCTCCTTTGTGCATTCAGCAGAGTTGTTTGTTTCAGAATTCAAGGTCATAAATACTTTGCTCAGAGCCATACTCTGCTCTTGCAGGATTCCCACGAGAAAGAACATTTTTTCTATCTCCGCCAGTAATTTTCCCTCTGCAGCCATTGTAATGTCACTAATTCCCCCTAGGGGGCTTTCAGTTATTTAGTAGTCCTTTTCCAATAATCTGTTACTTTGTTATTATCACTACTTTGTTTCCAATCACCTCAGCTCAAATGTATCACCTTTAATTCAGAGAGTTGTTAAATAACAAAATTCTTTACTTTGTCCGCCCGTTTGACAGCTCCTTTGACAGCTGTCAAACTCCTTTCACTTTTTCCTCCGGCACACAAACAGGACACTCCCGGGTTTTGGGGGGGATTACACACAAAGTTCCAAAGTTCCTCCCTTTCTCTCCAGCACGAAAACTTCTTCTATCAAATTTGTGAAAAACTTTTAAATCATCAAAACAGTATTCATTCCGCCTTAATTCTCCGTTCCTTGCTTTAAATCGTCTATAAGTAGAGGGGGTGCGGACTTCCCTTTAACACATCCCCCGATCGTGCCGAATTCAAAAGGTAAAAAATTTTTAAAGTCCAAATTCCACTACTCACGGGTCCTTTGTTATCCAATCCGAATTTTGGGAAGAAAGTCAGCGTTCTCCGGCCATGGCTCGCGGCTTCGCTCCACTGAAGTAGCGGTCTACTCTCAGCACCACGCCACTCTCCGTACCCTCTCCGTAGCCTTTAAAAAGGCTCTTCGTGGGTCGGGGAGGGCGCTTAAGGTGCCCACCGAGTCACCAAGTCCGCAGGCTTCCGCGCCTGCGGTTTCTGAGGGTCCCCGTGTCGCCGGCACGGCAAGACCCGTCTTCAGCGGAGCCGATTCCCTCCGGAGCTTGGAGGGAATCCGC
This sequence comes from Podarcis erhardii, assembly GCF_964252035.2. Lineage (NCBI taxonomy): Eukaryota > Metazoa > Chordata > Lepidosauria > Squamata > Lacertidae > Podarcis > Podarcis erhardii. The sequence continues at coordinate 137,742,222 of NC_138497.1, read as the reverse complement.
CATTAGCCGTTCGCGCTAACCCGGAAGATCACTTGATGAGAATTGATGTTCTTTTGACACCCCCAAGGAAGAGTTGTTCCAAAATGTCCCGGGCCTGAAATAAATCTTTCTTCAAGTACCTAGAGTCCCTTCCTCTTTTCTTCCTTCTTCTTCTTCTTCTTTTTTTTTTTTTAGATTGATGAAATGTACTTATACGAGACCACATTTGGCCGCATCCCCAGTAATGGGTGGGACGTGGTTCTGCTTGTACACAGGGAGGCAGGTGGTAGTTCCTTGTAGGGATGTCAGAGAATTCTGTTGGAAATGGAAATTGGAGTGGAAATTGCCACAATTCATGTGTTCATTTGAGGTCAGGAACAGAAGTCATGCAAGCAAATACAAGTACTATTTGCTATCATTTTTAAGTTCATAAATTTTACGTAAATCATTGTGTACTTTTCTGTATTGTTGTTGGCATTTCCCTTCCATTTAAATGCACTGGTTGATTAATTATGAATGAATTAAAGTAGTTTCAGCCGTAGTGGAGAATGAGGTGAATAACAAAGGTTTTAGTAGGAGCCGAACTGCAGTGCTATGGAAACAGCGCAGAGTGCAATGATCATAGAATGGGACAGATATCCATCCCTCCTTGCACCCATAGTTCCTTTATAATGGCAGTTCCTTTTGCATCTCAGGGAAGGTGGGGCTCAAGGAGCAGCCACAGAAAAAGGGAGCTGGAAAGCACAAGAGCAGCAGTCATTGCGACCTCAGCCATAAGCATATTAACCAATCCACCAACAGAAAACCAATAATTTATTTTTGCTTTGAAAAATAATACAGTAAAATGAAACATAAGATCTGTTTGTAAGACTGCAATACAAACTACTCATCTATTTATTTATTTATTGTTAAATAATCACATCATATATCATTTAAATATATTTAAATATTCCTACAAATGCTCACAGGGGGAAATAATAATAATAATAATTTCCCAATTTATTTTATTATTTCATCTACACTCTTAGACTTGCCCCAGCTAATTATGAGTTCACTGAGTCTTTGTTGTTCCAGCATAAAAGACACAAACTCAATTTCCCAATAAAAAGAATTTTCCCCCACTTTAACCAGATTTGTTAGCTTCGCCATACATGTCATGTCTCAGACGAGTTAAGAATATGCAGAGGGAGGGATAGTACTTTTCGATTCTGTCATATTATCATTCCATATGATAATGACATATCATCATTGGGCTGCCATTAGCAAATAAATTATAATTTCTACGACTTCCTCTGGCATGCTATCCTTCAGATAGCTGAATAATGTTACCATTGGCTCAAGATAGAAATATATTTCTAATAATACCAAATTCCGGAATATCTTTCTTACATACCTACCCAGGAGTGAATTCCATTGAAGTCAATAGATTTCAGTTCTCACTGGACATGAGCTGCACCTTGTAAGCAGTGGCACCATTTCAGACTAGAACTGGGGGAGAGTGGAAGTTAAAAGACTGCAGGAGGGAAGCAAGATTCCCAGCAGGATTAGAAGGTGTCCCCCTTGGATACATTTAAGATTAAATTACAAAACAACCAGAGCCAGTTACTAGTTTAGTTTAACATCATCTGTTATGCCCAACAAATGCACTTCTTTAAAATATCATAATAACTAGTGGAATGTTATTGACTGTCACCTTTTTCCTTAGTCAAAAGGACCTGCGCCTTTAGTGGGCCTGCAAAGCGCCTGGGCACCATCTAATTGTTTATAATAATAAAAAAGACATAGTCACTCAGTGTGTAGAACTAGTGAGTTACCGAAACATATGTTCTCCTTGGGAATAATAAAGCATGGTGTAAAATGCAAGGAGAACAAACTCTCTGTTCACATATAAGTGGAACTATTTTTCAACTCTACTATTGAGCTGGCATTCTACAACCAAGATTTAAAGTACACTAAATTGTCAAGATTTGTACAGTCCAAGAGGATTGAGATGGCAAATCTGTGTGCCAAACGGAGCGAAAGGAATGTCTCTCAAAGCATCCCAAATCCCAGATTTTGTTATTGTTTGTTTTCCTCCCCACTGACAACTGGAAGAGTGGCATTGGGATCAGAATTTTAGCAAATGACTCAAGCTTGAAGCTCTGCCCCAAATAACAAAATTACTATCAGGGCATCTATTGCAGAGAAAGTGTCATCAGGCAACAGAAAGATTTTAACTCAAAACTGCCCTGTTTTAATATTTTCTATTATTAGTACAGAAGCTACATCAAAGTTATAAAAATTCCTGAGATATTACAGAGCACACGCATAGTTTAGAATACCTAACCACATTGTAATAAAAATAGATGACATTAAACACTGAACAAGGTCCTGCGATTCTTGGTTTGTCATCAAACAAGAAAAATGCAGGCCTGTTCATACTGATATGTTTCTTCTGATAACTATCCAAAGCCTGTGGTGGCTGTATCCAAAGCGACATCCCCAAAAATGTCTGTGACAGTTGGGTTTAAGCCTGTGGTGCATGAACTGGAATATCGCAGTGCAAAGCTATTCCAGGCTTGCATTCCATTCATTTCTGTCTAGATTCCATAGGGCGATGCTATTTGTACGCACAAAGCCTGCCAGATTTATATGTGGTGGTGATTAAGTTGTGTGCAGCAAAAGCAAAAGAGTTAAACACAACCCCAAGAGAACAAGAGCAACATTGTTCTTAGCATCTCCTTAGCAGTTTGTGAACGTTTAAGTATTTTCCAACAAGGTTCCCCCCCCCCCCACACACACACACTTAAACTGGGGCCTGTTAATAACTTCCATTCAGTTGTAGAGGTCATGATTGGGACAGAAAGGTATGCCAAGAATGAATTGTAGGAGAAGATCTTCAAAGTTAGCAACAGCTCTGTAAATCACAGGGACAGAAGGACTTTGCATATGCTCTTGACTTTCAAAGGTTCCCAAGGGGCAAGGCTCTTTGTGGAAGACAAGAGTGTGAGTAAAATGACAACTTACCAGGGTCATAAACTATTGCATCAGACATTAGTCTGCAGTTTGGTTTAGGGAAGTGGTTATATTTGTTGTTTTCTTACAAGTTATGGATGCATTTACATTACCCAGATAATTACAGTTTGGCACCATTTTTGAGTTAATTGGATAACCTCAGATTTTTGGTGAAATTGTGACCCCACAGGTTAGGGATTTTTTCAAAAAAAATGATTTTCCGCAGGTTAAGGTGTTGAGCCCTGATTTTTTAGCCTATGATAAAAACCCTTCTGTTTCCACCACCAAACCTTTCAGGGGAGAATTAGCAACAGTTTGGCACCATTTCTGAGTGAATTGAATAACGGTAGATTTTTGGTGAAATTGTGACCCCGCAGGTTAGGGATTTTTTTCAAAAATCCCATCCAAAATCTGTGGAGGGAGCTGAAGGTTCGAGTAGCTACACATCAGCCTCAAAATCTTACTGACTTGGAGAGGATCTGCAAAGAGGAGTGGGACAAAATACCTCCTGAGATGTGTGCAAACCTGGTGGCCACCTGCAAGAAACGTCTGGTCTCTGTAATTGCCAGCAAGGGTTTTACCACCAAGTACTAAGTCATCTTTTGCAAAGGGATCAAATACTTATTTCACTCATTATAATGCACATCCATCTCTGACTTTTGTCTTCTGGGTTTCTGGGGGTTTTCCTGTTGTTATTCTGTCTCTCACAGCTACAGTAAACCTACCATTAAAATTATTGGCAAATGGGCAAATTTAGCAGGAGATCAAATACTTTTCCTTCTCACTGTAAGTTGTAGGTCCCACTTCATGCATTCGCTGTAAACAGGGATAGGCTAGACCAGTGGGTCTCAAACTTCCTTCTCTGGACCAAACTTTCAAAATAAAAATTTGCTTGTGCCATACTGATTTTTTTAGTTGATAAAAAAATACTGGAAAACACAACTAAGACTGTCCCTAGTATCACTTGATGCTCTTGTTCTCATTTTGAAAAGATATCTATCCATATTCTGAATGTATATGTGTACGTATATATTTTGATACTATATACTATACTATACTATACTATACTATACTATACTATACTATACTATACTATACTATACTATACTATACTGTTTTAATGTTTATTTGATTGTCCTTGAATCTTCCTGCTACACTTGCCATCCCCTCCTGCTAGACAATGTTGTGCCCTCCAGTTGTTGGCTTCCAACTCTATTATCCCTGGGGCCAATGGGAACTGGAGTCCAACAAAATCTGGAAGGCACCACAATGGTGACATGTGTTCTGTACTTCCTCGTAAGTGGTCACTGCTTTGTGGAGTGACCCCTCAGTCTTTACAGTTTATGCTAGGAGTAATCATTTACTCAGGTTTACCTCTGAGTAAATGAATTCTGCTGTGGGGCTCAAAGAGCCACTGCCACCCATGTTCCAAGTTCTAAGAAGAAGAAGAGTTTGGATTTGATATCCTGCCTTTCACTCCCTTTAAGGAGTCTCAAAGCAGCTAACATTCTCCTTTCCCTTCTTCCCCCACAACAAACACTCTGTGAGGTGAGTGGGGCTGAGGGACTTCAGAGAAGTGTGACTGGCCCAAGGTCACCCAGCAGCTGCATGTGGAGGAGCGGAGACGCGAACCCGGTTCCCCAGATTACGATACTACCGCTCTTAACCACTACACCACACTGGCTCTTAACCACTACACCACACAGCTCTGAACCTGTGAATATTCCATTACATAACTTCCCTACTGGAACCATTTCCAGAACTTTCAGACTTTCAATATTGCTCAAGCAATCAACTATATATTCATTTTATTATATTTATATCCCACCTTTCCTCCAATAAGCTCAAGGTGGCAGACATGATTCAACCTCTTCCCATTGACAGTGACTGGCCCAATGGCAATGTCTGAGGGGGGACTAGAACCCTAGGCTCCCAGGTCCAGTCCAACAGTCCAACCACTACACCACACTGCCTTACCTAATGGTTGGCAATGTCTGAGGGGGGACTAGAACCCTAGGCTCCCAGGTCCAGTCCAACAGTCCAACCACTACACCACACTGCCTTAACTAATGGTTAAGAAAGATTCTTCAGATAGTAGCCTCAGCAACACATCATCACCACCCCTCCATTAGCATGCACAATGCATTACCGAATAATATAAGTTACGGAAGCTACAATGCAAATAATGTCTGGAAGGAGGAGGCTAATGAGGGATGGGGGGAAGGGAAGAAAGGGTAGCCCTACTCAGGCATTATTAGAGCTGGGGTTACTCATGGAGGCCCTGGGGCAATGTGTGCCTTCCCGTCACAATGTCCACACCTCTGCCATTTCTGGCCTCTGCATGTTCAGCTCTCGATCACGGGGAGGCCTCAAAGCCCATTCAGCTGAAAGTGGTTAGAAGCACCACTCAGACCTCCAGGTGTTGGAGTTCTGCACCCAACACTTTGAAACATTTCAGAGAGCAATGGAATTGCAATCAGGAATGAGGCACCTGTGGTGCTCCATATGTTGCTGGACTATAGTAATCTGTCCCAGTAATGATCATCAATGATCAGGGATAATGGGAACTGAAGTACAGCAACACCTAGAGAGTTTGGGGTTCCCCACCCCTGGCATAGATGGTGTACTGTATGGATGTCATGAACCTCAGCTGTCAGAATAGCTTTTTTTCCTATTTCTTTTTAGGTCCCACCTTGCCATCTTTGTTTACTTCCCAGCTTGGCAAAATACATGGGCACTTTAAAAACTAATGCTTAAATGTCAGCACATATCTAAGCTGACCATGAAAGTCCTCGTTTTCTGTTTTGGCTGCAGCAGACAACATAGATATTTGCTGGAGATTCATTCATCTTGAAGGTATCCATTTAAAAAGAGAAACAGTTCAGAATATCCAAATCCACCACTGTAGGAAAGCAGAGGGGTTAATTCCAATCAGAATGCTACATTTCAGCTTATGGAAAAGAAAGAGGTTTTGAAACTATCAAATCTAAAGGTAATTTTGCCCTGTGGACCTTGATTGATTTGAATGAGGCGATTAAGAATAAGAATGGCAGAAAAGGCTTGCAAAATTTGGCCGCAGAATAACACAGACAGAGCAAATATGCTTCTCTGAATTGCATTTTAATGTGATGAGTTTAGCAGGGCATTTTACAGCAAGCATCATGACATGGATTCATTGTCTTCAGCAGATCAGAAATTGTAAATAAACTCCCAAGGCAACCGATATCCTAGTGTGGTCTTTAATCCATCAAATATGATAATTGTTAGAATAATCCAACTTCTTGCTGGCTTGCAAATTAATCACTCTGTCTGATCAGCAAGGTTCATCTCTTCTTTTTATTACAGATGCTTGACATCTGAAATATAGCTGAAAGGAAGCCTGCAATTTCTTTTCACAGACCAGTTTTTATAATAAACAAACAAAACAGTAGGTCACAAGTAAACACAAATATTCTAGTCTATGAATATGGCACTTTTTTACAGGGTAAACAGCCACTTAGCAGGCAGATGACTGCAGCTCAACGCCTTGAGAAAAACAGCTGACACAAGGAAAGGAAGGAGCCAGGCATCACTACAGAAGGTCCAGATCCAAAGTTAGGAAATGCTGCAACAGGCAAATATTATGCACATTAGAGAAACATGTATGCATTTACTTAATATGAATAAATAGCTTGAAGGCATGCAATGCTGCAGTCTTGATGAAGATGAGCAGCCCAATCAAAATGCTGAGTTTTAAGGCTGTAAACAGCTGGAATCCAGCATGGAAAGGAAAACCTGTCTCGAGACCAAGCCACATGGATGTTAAGGTCATCTGCCACAGCTCTTCTTCAGACACGCACACGCCTCCGTCTTGTTGGACGTGGGGAGGGATGACAAGTGAGATGGTATTTTTGCCTGTGTGGTGTAGTGGTTAGCGTGTTAGACTAGGACCTAGGAGACCAGGATTTAAATCCCCACTCGGTCATGAGGCTCACTGGGTGGCTTGGGGGCCAGTCACTACCTCTCAGCCTCTACCTCTCCGTGTTGTTGGAGGGATTAAATGAGGAGCAGGAGAACCAAGTACATCACCTTGAGCTCCTTAGAGAAAAAGGTGGGATATAAATACAACAACAACAAACAACAACAACAACAACAACAACAACACTCTGTTATTTTTCAAGCACTGAAAAAACCACTGTTTTTCTTCCAAGTTTTTTAGGTATTATAGATCTAATTCTGCCACTTTGTGCTATGAATCTTGCATGTAAGCCACACTGCTTTTATTTTTCGTTTGTTTGTTTTTTTAAAATTCAGCTGCAGAATATGAATACCTAAAACAGTCCATCCATAAAGTGAGTCACAGGCAGTATAAACAAGAAGTGGCTGATTTGCAAGGACAGTCACATCTGGCGCTGGGCCCTTGGAAGCTCAGAATGCCACCCCATTGGCAGGATTCCATCACACAGTAAATATCTTATTATTCTTTCCACACTTAGAGAACAAGGCTGACAGTAATCTATTTTCACTTATTGATTGACTGCTTGTGTGTGTGTGTGTGTGTGTGTGTGTGTATTGTTATGCGGGAACAGTTTGGGGGTCATTTATGATGGAAAGAGGCATGCAAGAAACTTAACTAAATAAATGTCCTTCCCCCAGGATTGCCGCATGTTGCCCCCAAGGTATTCTGCTGTCCTGCAGGACCTCAGGCAGCTGAGAACAGTGTGGTTAGCTGCCTTTAAAAAAAACAAGAAGGAGAGCATAAAAACCCTTGGCTAACTTGTATGGGAGAACCCAGTCAGGAGGGTGGGATATATTAATAAATTGTTATTATTCAATTATTATAAAGCAGGGAAGGGGAACCTGTGTCCTTTCAGATGTTGTTGGACTGCAACTCCCTGAGCATCGTCCGTGGTCACTGGGCCTGATGGGAGATGGAGTCCAACAGTATCTGGAGGGCCACAAATTCCTCACATCTAGATTAATATAAATGGCATTCCCCACTCCACAAAGATTTATTTTCCCTTCTGCTGACTGTGGAGGGCTTGAGTTTGCTCCCAGTCACTCCACAAATGGACAAAAGTTGCACAGCTCAGGACTGGAAGAACTGGTGTATTTGGGGGGATGTGTGTGTGTGTGTGTGTGTGTGTGTGTGTGTGTGCATTGCAGCATCTCATCTATACAAGGCGAAGGCAAACAACTAAGTGCAATTCCATGCACAATTACATTGGAAGAAGCAGTCCATGGAAACTTGTATCACAATAAATGGTAATCTTTAAGCTACCACAAGACTCTCCTGTTTTTGCTGCAATAACATGGCTATCTCCCTAGAATCCTTTTTGCTTTCCATGGTGCTAACGGCTATCTTTTCCCCCTTTGTTTTGTTATCTTCAATAATATCTTTGAAATGCATTTGTGAGGCCCATGAGACACACTGTGATGATCACCACAATACCTAGCATTTGGAGGGTTAAATGGAAGCCTTCAGATGAAAGGCTTAATGCTTTGAAGCCTGACCTACCTACACTCAAATGGATCGATCAGCCACATACACTATTGCAAAGATAGGACAGAACTAAAATATGGAAACAAAAAAATATTTTTCCAACAAAGGGCTTGGATAACCTTCAGAACGGGCATATTCCTGCCAATTTGTGTGTGTTTGTGTGTGTGCATATGCATGTGTGTGTCTAGTTATTGTGTGACTCTCTTCCCCTCCTCATTATCTAATACTATTACTGCTTCAAAGCAGCTTTCAAAATAAACACAAATACAACAATATGTATGAACTTAATTTAATAGTGTGTGTATGTGTGTGTGAGTTTTTTATTTATATTATATATATATATATAATTGGTAAATTACAAGACAGAGATGTAACAATTACAGCACTCTTTCTGCAGTAATTTAAATATATATGGCAGTTTTGTTGAGGTATAAGACTTATTTAGCCAATAATACACAAATGTGGTCCAATTTGGCATGTGTCATCTTCTTCCTTTACTTCCTCCTCTTCCTAACTGTGAGGTTATTTGACTCCTGGGAAAGTGTCTGATTCACAAGTGCTGCTATTAGTTAAGAAACCCAATTCATGCTTACCTTGGAGTAAGTCCCACAGAATGTACCTCTCAGTAAACATACAAATTTGGGCACATGAGTTTGGAAAAACTGGGAAGGTGTTTAGTAAGTCAGATGTATTTTGCAGAGTTTGGTAATGTTTTGCTGAATATAAAGGTTAAGTGGGAAGTAGGAACAGCGTGTCTGGAAGATGAGTTGGAATAGGTCTGTAAAGGCTGTGAGAATTGGACAGGCCTTGTGGAAAGATTAGTGGCTCTTCCAAGTAGTCCAGACACTTAGCAGTTTGTCCAAGCAGATTCCTACAAGTTCAAGTGCAGATCAGCCCCACTCCTTGTCAGCTATTCAGTAAGGAAGGAAGGAGCACATAGCCCACCTTTAATCTTTAAATAAAAACAGTTTCCATATCTCTCAGCACAGCATCTTGGGGCCAAAGGGCATGGAAAAGAAGCTGTAGAGTTCTATGACAGTCTGTACTCTTTTCTTCCCTTTTTATTTTTGCTGAACCCTAGGGAAACCTGTAGTGATGTAAGGAAGTGAGAGCTGGACCATAAAGAAGGTTTGATCGCCGAAGAATTGATGCTTTTGAATTATGGTGCTGGAGGAGACTCTTGAGAGTCCCATGGACTGCAAGAAGATCAAACCTCTCCATTCTTAAGGAAATCAGCCCTGAGTGGTCACTGGAAGGACAGATCGTGAAGCTGAGGCTCCAATACTTTGGCCACCTCATGAGAAGAGAAGACTCCCTGGAAAAGACCCTGATGTTGGGAAAGATTGAGGGCACAAGGAGAAGGGGACGACAGAGGACGAGATGGTTGGACAGTGTTCTCGAAGCCACAAACATGAGTCTGACCAAACTGCGGGAGGCAGTGGAAGACAGGAGTGCCTGGCGTGCTCTGGTCCATGGGGTCACGAAGAGTCGGACACAACTAAACAACAACAACAAAGGGAAACCTGGGTGGAGGCGGACAGAATCCAAAACGGGTTGCTCGAGAATAGTTTATGGTGTTCCTCATGGGTAAAATATAAACGTTTTGAGGGTACAAGCCAGTACCCACAAGGTAGTCAAAAGAATATTAGAAAGAAAAAGGGTGACCTAAATTAGTGGCAAAGGGCGAGGTGAGAAGCAGAACAATCATTCAGCGCTGATTAATTAATACTAAATTATGCCTTTACCTGATTATTGTTCTCCAGATACATTACAGAGCAGAGAAAACAACTTACTATATATAAATCTTTATTAACCCCACAATTATTTAGGAGAAGGGCACTGGGTGAATTGTCAGAAAAGGCAAAAGGACAAATGTGAACCTAGTAGGATGAACAAAGATGGCACAGCAGGCTCAGTAAAACAGGTTTCTGTTGCTCTGTGCATATGGGATTCCAGGTCCCTCTTGTGTTATTGGAGTCTGTTCTTAAAAGATTGCTACATATGTGCACTCTCTCCTTAAAATTTAGATTCAAACTGGTGCTCTGCTGAAACTCCCATTTCCCAAAGGTGATTTCACCCTGCGAAGGAGGCTTCCATTTTTCTGCCTCATTCTCAGGAACATATACTCAATCTGTGGGATATCTGCCCTTTCCCTCTTCTTTTTTACTGCAGTGCTATAAGCTCTCATCCACTCTGTTCATGTTGGGGTTTTTTGGGGGGGTGAGTGTGTATTTTAATGGGCTCATATTGTCTCATTATGGAATCTCTTTGGGGTGGAGTACTTTGGTATTCCTACACAGTCCCTGGCTATGGACGCTATCCTGGACGCTATCTTCTGGGTCCACACTCCCATGCGAGTCACATGACCCACATGAGATTGCAGCCCCCCAAGGCACTTTTTTGTGCATAGCACCCCAAAACATGTGTTTTGGGATGCCTTGCCCCCACCCAAAGTGCAGCCGAAAATTGCACAAGATCACAGTGGCCACTGAAGCCACTGTCTTCTCACAAGAAAAAACAGGATGTCCTGTTTCTTCCGGGGCAGATGATGGGTATGAGAAAACACCATATGCAACACATCCCATCCTGTCCTGTCATTGAGCTGAAACACAAGATGACAGAAAGCCTCGCTGCAATGCAGTACTATCTATACTATGTTCCCCACTGAAATATAAAACATTTAATTTTGATTTTGCATCTGGCCGGTGATAAATAATAATAATAATAATAATAATAATAATAATAATAATAATACTTTTTATTTATTTATACCCCTCCAATCTGGGTGGCTTCCAACACATATAAAAACACAATAAAATATCAAACATTAATAGTAACAATCTGATCCAATATAAAAAGTCACAATAACTTTAAAATAAACAACTTATGTCAAACAAAACAACACTCAGTGGTAGCTTGATTCAATCCAGGTGTGTCATTCAACTCTGTTTCGGTTCTAGTTTATATGAGTTAGTTTAATTTGTGACAAGATCCAGAGAGAGCCAAAAGGTGTTTTGTTTTGTTTTATTGGCATCAGTGGTTACCTTCATGGCCTGCCTGAAGACTTCTCAAAGACACCTGGCTCACAAGTGTTGGTAACACTATGCAGCAGGCATTACAATTGAGATAAAGGTAAAGATAAAGGCACAAATGAAGATCAGCAGGGACGATCAAACTAGCTCCATCTCCCTCTTGTGGCAGGCGTCATCTTCCAACTCGTGGAAGGCAAGGGAATCAGGGAATCTCCAGCACTTTTGGAAGCTCCTGGCAAATCAGGGCTCTAAGATGCCCAAGGAGCCTCCACAAGTATGGAGACTCCCTGATGCAGACCTTTGCCTTCCATGAGTTGGAAAGCAGCAGGGATGGCAATGGAAGTCTAGAAAGGTTCGCGACTGGAGTACAATTTCAAGGGCTTTCACAGATCACCTGTCTGATTCTTTGTTCAATACCCCCGTAATGAAAACCCAAATGCTGGGGAAAGTTTGTAGAATTTGCCAACTCTACTCTCCAAAGCAGACACATAGTTAACTAATAGACTTCATTTGGCTTGCTGTTGCCATTACAACACATATTAATCTTTTTGCTGTGCTAAAGTAAGAAAGAGTGCTTTTTGCTGGATAGCAGAAACCTGCAGCTAGATGCTTGCTGAACAAATTGAATATACAGAAAAATGTTACGCTACTTGTTACCATTCATTCTTCTTCCATTCTGACTTCTCTCCTGATAATCTTAATAAGAACCTCCACTGCACTTGGCTGCCAAGAGATATTAGCTACAATTCTACTTGATAATTTCAGCCACAGAGCTATGTTAATTACCCTAGAAGAAATGGGTAAACTATTGTGGCAAGGAAGAGAAAATGGCAGGTTTTTGTCTGGCCAGTTGTGTGGGGCTGTTCTTTTCTTGCCCAGTGGGTGTGGCTCTATAAAGAAAAGGCTAAGTGACGTGGAAGTGAAATTGTATGGATTAAGAACCTCAGAGGGAGAGACGGGAAAAAGAGCCCTTGTCGTGGGGGTTCTTTACTATGCAAAGCTGCCTTGCTGAGAAGAAAAGTGCTATTCAGAAAAGGTGAAGGGGACCAAAAATGAGAGAAAGCTAATAAGCAAATATCCTACAACTTGCACTCCAAGAGGTCTGGGTTTTTTAAATGGAATGTCTGTTGCCCAGACTCATTAGCCAAATTTGTTTTGACAAAACAGTTTAACACTTTTCTCTCTCCGTCTTTCTTGTCTGGCAACAGGACAGGACCCACGCTCAGCAACCTGTCTCGAAATAGTTGAGAAGTCACCGAGAACAAAGATATAATGAAACTCATGTGGCACTAGGCGCAGCTGGCCAAAAGCTCCTACAGCCTTCAGACCAAAGGTATCATATGCTTACAATGCACAACATGCACACCACTCGGCTAGTTAGACAGAGGCTAGTTCCCCAAATCCAGCAGTGGTACATCTTAGTTGCTGGGAAGAAGTGTTGATTTGTTCCCTGTTGCTACACCCTCATACGAAATTGTACTTTCTGGGATTTTCATGCACAACTTTTTCTCACTTGTATTCTGAGAGATGCATTTTAAAAAATGATTTGGAAGCTGATGTTAGGTTTATTTGTTCCTTTGAACACCATCAAGGGGTAGAGAGAGAGATGTGCTTTAAAAATAGGATTCACCATGGTTTCTTCTCCTACCACCCAAGATTCCCCTTGCTTTTGTACTGTTTTTCACATACATACATACCAGCAAAGTGAATGCTAACTGAGTTATCTGTCTCAGACTTTCCCCCATGCTTTGGTTTTTAATATTGTTATTCTAAAAAATTGTATTGCTCTTTTAGCTAATTTTCTTTAAGGCTATATTTTTTTATTTAAATACCGTTTATAAATAAATAAGGATCATTTAAAAGAGAGGGGGAAATGGATTTAGGGTGGGGCGGAAGAAGTCATCAGTTCCTAGCCAATCAGTAAAGTGGCCAGAAAACACAAAACCCACATTGAGATCACAGGTGCAAAATTCAGCATCTGGTTGCTCACTGGGGCAAGCTGATTTGAGAACATAACATCAATCCTGGCCCTACTGTACTGGCTGCCGGTTAGTTTCTGGGCCAAATTCAATTTTTATGGGCCAAATTCAATGGTTTTAATCTATAAAGCCTTAACCAGCTCAGGACTGCAATACCTCCAGGACCACCTCCCTCCCCCCCCCCCAATATGAATCCACCTGGACCCTGCAGTCGTCATCTTCTTTGTGTGCCCCCTCTGCAAGGAGTCTCAAGTAAACACAAGAACAGGCCTTTTCTGTGGTGGCTCCCCACTTGTGGGCTGCTCTCCCCAGGGAGGATCACCTGGTGTCATCATTATATATCTTTAGGTGCCAGGCAAAAACTTTCTTCTATAACCAGGCCTGTGGGCTTTAACTATCTGTGGCCTTTTAGAAGTGGGTGAGATGTTTTTAATGTATTTCCTGTTGGTTTTAATGTACCTATGTGGGGTTTATTGTCTGTTTGTTTAGTTGTAAGTCACTTTCGGTTGCTCTGGACAAGATAAAGCAACTAACATATTTAACAAATAAATAAAGTGCTGTTGAGCTAGAAGCCAATCTCTAAAGAGCCTTGCTGTGGTACTGAGAGCGAGTGTGGGATTTTTCTAAAATGTTTGAACTGAAAGAAAGGACACCCTCCCTAACATTATTTCAAAAAACAACCCATCCGGGGGGGGGGGGAGTCTGATGCAGTTCTCTCCATCCTCCAGTCTTTTCGGAGGCATCTTCACTACCTTTCACCCTTGCCAAATGATTAAAATTAAGGCACTTTGAAGGTTTGAGACAGCACTAATCATGTGGAACTTCCCTTGCTCTGCCTTCAGTGGGAATTGGCACAGTATTGAAAAAGAGACTTATTCATCTATGATGGGGGAGGGGGAAATGCAGTTCTGCAGCAAGACAGCCCTAGTCTCTTGGTGACTTTAGGCTTTTGATAGTCTCCAGCTGAGTGCTTGGCTGTCTGGTGATGAAAAGGATTTGCTTCTCTGGTAGCTCATAAATAGAAAAATATCTCATACCATGTTGCTGTGAAATTGCAATATCTAAACTTTGGAATTTGCAGCAATCGTTCATAAACACAGGTTACCCCAGGTCTGTAAAATGAAGCACCAAAATATGAAAGCACTCATTCACTTAACTCATTCTTGTTTACTAGACATCAGAACCTGGAATTCCTGGGAGGCCCAGATTTATAAGCTGCTGTTGCAAAAATACCACCACTGGATCTGCCTGGCACCACACCTTGTGAGCACCAAGGAACCACCTCAGCTTTAACATGAAAGCTATCATACAACTAAGTTACCTGCCCTGACCCATAAGCAAACTGTTCACCCAGGAATCGCACATGCTCAAGGCTTTCTCCATTCTCTCTGTGGGGCTGCCTGATCCTGCAGCAAATGGGAAGCCTGAGAAGTCAGGAGGCCTTTGTCCATATCAGAGTCCCTTCAGAGTTTTGTAGCAGGCAGAGAGAGCTTGAACTCAGACATGTTTTAGAACAATGACTGAATTGTGTAGGTTTTGGCTTGGGTCCAAAGCTGATGCCAATGGAAACCTTTGTGCTAATGATCTCTCAATGGCATTGAACATGTACAAATCCCCTACTAAGAAAAGTAGACATGATGTGTGATGTTGATGTGTGGCATATCTGGATTCTTATTTCGTCTCTGCCCTATGAATTACTTGTCAAAGATCATTAAAGCTCCCAATCTAAATGATGATGATGATAATAATAATAACAATTGCAATTTATATGCCACCCTTTTTCAAAAGATCCCAGAGCAGCGTACAACATTAAAAACACATTTTACAGAGCACAACAATAAAAACCTAATAAAAAGCAAAATAATTTGGTAGCTAAGATTAGTTGCTCATTCAAATAAAGCTCTGCATTTAAACATCTCAACCCTAAGGGGCATGCTCTGCACATACTAGAGAATGATAGGGTTTATTGCCTTTAGAGCTCTTCTACATCACTTAGGGGAGGGCTCCAAGGGCATACAAGATGTCCACCAAGCCTCCTCTGAACTGTCCCTTAATCCAATGAAATCAATGGGAGTCTGACTTAAACAAATTACTATTGGCATATGTGCAAAGAGTTCTGAGAATTATGATGGCTTCCTTTTTTGTGTATCAATCCCAAAGGGTCACCTCAGTCTCAGGCATAATGCCCTCATGTCACACTAAGGGTTCAGGAATGAGCTTTTAGAGAGGGAGCTTGCATTCCCCAAACCATGGTTTGACATTATGGCTGGATTAGGCCTTTTAGATCAATACACATAAAAGGGAACCATCACATTTCTTGGTACTCTTGGCACATGGGGCCAACAGTGGCTGTGACTAGTAGTAGCCCCCTCTTAAATGCTTATTTTTTCCAATGTCTACTTTCTCATATATATATCCATGATTTGTGGTGATGCCCTACTTTAGATTGTGCTGGGAGCAAGGCAGTATGTGGTTTCCACAATCTACCGGTACTTTGAGGTTTTGGCAAAGAAGAGTGGGTGCATCCCACTTTCTGTCAAAGCTTTGTGTAGTAGATGCATTTGGTTCTTTGCACCCCAACCTTTTGTATCAATTTGGGGTGAAAACCTCAAATAGGTTTTCATGTGGTGCAAAGCTTTGGTATTCAGAGCTTGAATATTAGGAAACACACTCAGATCTCTGTTCAGCCACAAAACTCTTTGGGAGATCACCTGAAGTGATAATAACAACAACATATACCAGAAAATATAATGCATTCATAACTTGTAGAACGGAGACCATAAGAAATCAAAATTGAAAATGTGTAATAGTATTAAAATTAGAAAAAAACCAGCCTTTCCTTTACCATGCAACATATTTTTGCCATAACTATCCCAAAGCAATAAGTATTGACTAGTAGCAGCCATATATATAAAATTCAATCCTATTTGTGTCCTCAAATATAAATCCCATTGAGTTCAATGGGGCTTATTCCCAGTTAAGTAAGTGTTGGACTACACCTTTAAGGTCTGTTTTTTCACATTAAGTAATATTTTACTTTGCCATATTGCTATGTAAAAAAGGCATTCCTGAACCAGCAAACCTATTTCATCCCTGTATAGTGACATTTTATGAGATGAGAGCTAATTATTTTGGGACTTTTCTCAACAAATTTAGTTCAATTAGCTCAGTTCAAAAAGTGATTAATTGAGGCCTCTTCTCCACTGCAGAATTACAATCCTGTCAATGGTACATGCAAAGCCATAGCAAAATTTTAAATTTAAGCTCAATTGCCTTGACTAAATGTTGAGGGAGGGAGAAAGAAGAGAAGTGAGGGCAATTGGAATTCAAAACTCATCTGAGGAAAAAACAATTAATTTCCAACTCTGCTATGACCCAGTGGTGTAGCATGCACATAAATACTTGTCTATCAGCCGTCAACACCTCAGGCAGCAGAATACAGAAACAACTCCTCAATCTAGTTGAAACGATGCTCATAGGATTAGGTATGCATGAGGTACTATCAGGAAGGAACCTCTTGAAGTCTGAAACTAATAACCATTCAGCTCTTGTTCCTCAAATCCAATCCTCTTAGCAATGTTTTGAAATGTTTAATTATTATATTCAGACTAATCGCTTTTTACAGAGGGGTTCTTCCCCCTCCATGATTTTGTTACATTATTAAGCAGCTACTTAACCTCCTTCTTTTGTTTATACATGCTGATTTGGGAGGGGGTGGAGAGAGAAGGCTTGGAATAAATGTGAATAAATACCTGATGAGGCCTTTTAATTTTTACCATTTGCTGAGAGAAGGGATGGGGGAAGGAACGGCCCCCTTGAAGAAGCGTTCTACTGCAGGCAGTAAAATGGACGGTGGGGTGTGGGGTGCCTTCATTAGTTTCCCCAGGTTGCCAATGTGCCCAGGGACCCCAAGAGGCTGGTGACTCCCGCTCCAAATTAAAACAGGCAATGTACTTAATGGATGAGTATTTTACTTCTGCCTCTGGGAGTCTTTTAAAAAAATGTTTTCATCCTACAGATGTTGTTGGACTCCAGCTTCCATCAGGCCAGCCAGCATGTCCAGGTGATGCAACGTTCCCATACAGGGAAAATCCATTGACACTGAAAACTAGTATGCCAAGGAGCCAGGGTCTAGCCTGGAATTCTCTTTGACGTGTGAACCACCACCTGCTACAAAGTGGTGGTATCCAGATACAGGTTTACTATCTCAGATCTGGGCCTCAGAGAGCTTCTCTTAGAGGCAAGAATCAAGGGAGCCCTTCAAGGGAGCCTCTGCTTCCATGGCTCACTACAGAAAGCATGGTGAAAGAACTCAATTCCCAACAGAAGCAGCTATCTGGCAGGATCTTTAGTCTTTCTGTGCCATGCAATATTTATAGAGCGAGGTAAGAGAATTCATATTAGAAAAAGACTTATTCAGTGTGATCTAGGGGCTCCGGCACAAATGTATGCATGCTTACAAAAATATGGCTCAGACACGGTTTTACAACAGATATTACCCTATCCAATGAATCGATCCAGTCCTGTGAATTTAGAACAGTATTGCTAAGTGGAATCTCTTAAGATATTGGCGTCAGACAGAATAAATGAGAAAGGCTTTACTTAAGCTACTGAGTATAAATATTATTCTGTCAGAACTACACAGTGTGTTTCAAAAAACCCCGCTGCTGCCCATTGCAGAGAAGCAGCAGGAAACAGACAGAAAGATAGCAAAATGGAAAGTGCGTCATCTGTTCCCTCACCAATCCAAAGGCAGAGCGTGCACATCAGGTGGGAGAGGAAATGCCCGTCTTCAGGCCAGCGTGTTGGCCCTCTGGGAGACTCTAGGGCCTCCTTTGACCCATGGGCTCCGTTGAGGAGCCACAACAGGACACTGAGCCCCATTCAGGCCTGCTGCCTCTTTCTTAGAGGAGCACGGAGAGATATGCATGTGCAGGGTGTAGTTTTTGTGTGACTGGAATGTAGCAAGAGTCACATCTACTGCTCTGCCTGCTTTTGCCTCTGGCACTGCCAGCCACTGACATGTGGCCTTGGAAGGTTTCCCATAAGGGAATGTGGCCCTCAGGATTCAAGAAGCTCCCTTCTTTCCTCTAGGTCCTGCTACATCAGGCCCTTTGGGGAAATGTATAATGATGGCTTGTGACCACTTCTCACTGACACCAATGGCGGAATCAAATCTGGGGTCAGTGTTGGCCCCATTGAAGTGATATTCAGCAGCCTCCACATTAATGTTGCAAGGCATGACATGGCCCTCAAATTGGAAACTTCTCAAGGTGCTGCACATCATTCCTTTCTGTTCTTTCCCAAATGTCCTCAGGCTCACTTGTTTTCCTTCCGTAGCCCATTTGTTTCCATTTGAAAACTGTTTGCTAAGGAAATGGAAGGCATTGGAAAGAACATGGCGTCAAAGTGAGTTGTGTTTCCCAGTTCTGCAACTTTCCCTTTCTGTGCTTCGACTCTCACATGCAGAAAGGGAAAGTTGCAGAACTGGGAAAGGCAAGCAGTCACCACAGCTTGAGCACCCAGATCTTCCCTACCCTCCAATTCCTACTTCCATGTTACACACGAGTGCAGAACTGGGAAACACAACTCACTTTGACGCCATGTTCTTTCCAATGCCTTCCATTTCCTTAGCAAACAGTTTTCAAATGGAAACAAATGGGCTACGGAAGGAAAACAAGTGAGCCTGAGGACATTTGGGAAAGAACAGAAAGGAATGATGTGCAGCCGTAACTGAAATGATGCACTTTCAGTTCCTGCTAATGGAATGAAGTTGGACTAAGGCTGCAAATCTCACAGAGTAGTACTACCAATAATAGTGGTGCCATTGTTTCCCTTAATACACCTCAAAAGCCCTCTGAGAAAGCAGTATTGTTTTGGCAGCATGGGATGCTGGATCAAATTCTGCCTCTGTACTTACACCACCACATGTAGATAAAAGCAGTTTCTTCCACTTCCAAAGTGAAGTGCCACTTTTAAATATTTCCACTTTGCTTGCACTGAATTGCCGGAGATCAAATAAGTCAATTAAGCGCTGTGTCTTTTTTGTTCAGAGGCGAGATGAAGGTAATTTGCTGCTCGATGCATCTGTTTCCTCATCAGCACAGTGAGGACCAGGCTAATTAGGGGAGGAAAACAATATGGTCATATGGATAGGCCAGATTGCTTGTCACTCAGCTATTCAGTGTGCAGGTTCTGCTTGGAAGACAGGAAACAGATGATGATTCTGAGCCTCCCTTCCTTGCCATTTCGGCATTGGGGAGAAAAGGAGCTTTGGGCACTCAGATGTTTGCCGACCTATTTTTAGCATTAATCACAGAAGGGTTTTCACCTACCAGTATCATTATTTATTCTTGCTCTAATGGATGTGTACTTCTGGTGCCAAGACCTCAAGTGGAATCATTACTTCTGTGTAGACAATTCTTGTTTACATGATCATCAAGATTAAGGCGACAGGCTAGTGTGACACACTAGAGCTCATTTACACCACCAGACAGCCAGAGAAAACAATCCCTTGTTTCAGTGTCTGGGTGGAACATGGCCGGGGTGGGGGGAGGGAGGGAGTCTTTGCTCATCTCCACATGGGCTGCGTCTGTTAATACCACTTGGCCAGGCCCTTATTTGCACAGGTTGGGTAATGCCGGAACAAATGCCCACTTTTTATCCAGGCACTCTAGAGCAGAGAATAGATAAGGCCCCCAATCACAAAATGAGGGTGCAGGGGCTCAATCGGCCACTAAGTGGTGGTAGATGGGACTCAAGTTTGCCATCACCAGCTGCCAATTACTGCCATTGTTTTCTATCCTTCTCTGGAATTTGCTTCTCCTTTTTCTCTCCCTCAGTCCATTCTCAACAGCTCCACTTTGTGTTCCTCCTTCTCGTTCTCTCTTCTTTTCTCACCTTCACGCTGTCCATTTCCTTAATGTCATTCTCTGTCTTCCCTCTTCTCCAACCCCTTTACCATTTCCTCCCACCTGATGACCCAATCTGCACAGCAGAAAGGGAAAAGATCAAAGGAAGGTTCAATTTCCATGCAGATAGCCAACACAAGTCCTTCCTCTCTTCCATTGAGAGCGGAAAGGAAAGCCTTTCATTCTCTGTTCATGGTTCTTCAGCAGAGAGAAGCAGCTGAATACTTCCTCTCTGCCTCTGAAAGCTTCCCATCTCGCTTCTTGTTGACTCACAAAACTCCAGCTTCTCGATACGTTAAATGGCTACAGCCCTTCTGATCACCTCCTATTTTGTGGGCACACCTGCATATGCTGAGACTGAAGTTTAAATAAAATAAAGTTAATTTTATAATTAAGTTTGTTTATTAAGCAATTATATAAACAAAAACTATTAAATTAATTAATTAAGCAATTATGGATATTTATAGTTTAATGTCTTAATAGGATTGTTTTATCATATATTTTAAATATAGATGTTAATATTTTAATGTTTGTGTAACTGGTTTGTATACTTTGTAAACTGTTTAGAAGCCTATTTTGGTGTTAAGCACAACAACAACAACACTCACTTGGATCTCCAAGAGACAACACTTATGATTCATTACTATGCCAGCCAATTTGGTGCAGGTTTGAGGGATGCCACTAGACAGCAAATTTTGTAGCATTCTTACTTAGTTTTATGCAAATAAAAATGGGAATTCCATCCTCAGTTTGTTGTTTTCAGAGGGAGGCAGGAAAGCTTCCTAAAGAATAATTTTAAACATTGAACGCTAAATTATCTTTGCTGGCAAAACCCTGGTATAATTTTAAGCAAGACGATCCCTTTTCTGCCACTGAAAACATGCAGTTTGAAAGCACACTGTTCACACTGTTAATTAAAATTAATAAAGAAATCTAAACTTAACCTTTTAAAAAGTGGAATGGCAAGAAATGATGCCTATAGTTTTCAAGCAATACTCTTGGGTACTACTTCTAAATAAATAAGAGCCAAAGCCTGTTGTTATTTTGAGTCTACTTTTGCACAATTACATTCTGCAAACTCAAAAATCCTTATTTTGTCTCCTCATGTTTTAAATCGGCAGATTAAATTTGCTGCATGATTTCCTTTCTTATAGCTTCTAATTTTGTAGCACTGCAGAATTCTGTCATCCAAACAAGTCTCCAAAGCCATTCAGCTTTGAACAGATTTCAATTTTCAGCAACTAATCAGGACCAGAATGTCCAACAGCAACAAAGGGCTTGCACACACGCACACTGATAGGTACGCCAGTTATTTGGAAAATACAAACCATCTACTGAAAACCCTATGAAAACCACACAGCAAAGCAAAGCTCAGGATAAAGCAAGATTTGCTATCATGGCAAATACTGCATGGTACACTTTATTTTATTAGGAGAAGATAGGGAATGGGCAAAGATGGGCATTGATTCACTGGCCTGTGAAATAAAGCTGCTCTGGCCCAATGCTTACTGAGGCTCAGCTTTATTTCTGGCTGCAAAATAAAATGTTACCTTGGAAAGTGTCAGGGAACTGCCATCAGTGCCGGAGGGAGAGAGCAAAATCCAGAGGGATTCCAGAGAGCGTCCCGGGATGGGGAGAGGCAGCCCATCTTCTGGGGAAGAGAATCAGTGTAGCACCAGTGGAGAAGGGGGGCAGATGGGGGAATCGGCAAGGCGGTCCCATGACTCCTTGCCGGGGACCAGCGGGGAGAGTAAGGGTCCTCCGCTGCCTACGCCCTCCTTGCGCAGAAGGCTTCCGCGCAGAGAGAGTAGGAGGAGACAAGGCGTCAAAGAGCTTCTTTGCTGGAAGAAGTTTAAGAAACGCCCACTGACGGATTCTGTCAGCGACTGAGACAGCCACGGGTGAGTGGCTGTCCGGACAGAAAAGGTTCACTCAGGCAATACAGCCGGGTGTTTGCACCGGCTTACGCACGAGCAACCCCTAGAACCATCACAGAAAGGAAGCACTTTGCTCTTTTGCAGCACCAGGGTGAAATTTACGCAAATGAAGGGGCGTCTGCTTATAAGTGTTAGCAACCATGAATGCAGAAACCGAGCTAGGCAGAACACAGGGCAGATGAGCAGGGTTTTCTTTTGTCTGCTTGTTGGCTAAACCTCCCATAATATGCCATTGATACCCTTTACATTCAGGCGCTGGCCTGTATTTTTAATGCAACCGAGATGGACCTTTTTCATCACCAGTACAAACAACACCTTTTGTAATATGTGCCGTAAACAAAGCTTTCGATAGCCATTCTAACAACTAGAGTCTTGCTGCCTGAAGCGTTAATAAACTGATATGTATATTTTTTTTCTCCCTAAGAAGAATTGTCTTCTTGCAATTCTTTGGCACCTCATGTAAACCCCTGACCCTCTGTAATGATTTTCTGCTGAATGATTCAAGAGTCTCTATTGAACCAGCTCACTCTTCTTTGCGCTTAGGAAGAAATGACAGTGATACTTTAAGAACATTCATACAATATATTTGTAGGTTTTGCCTTTCTCCTGAACATTAAGGCCCAATTTTTATGTGATGCATAAATTTATATATGATGTATGTATGTGACTGAGCATACATGCTACTCTTAAATAGGTAAGCACTTTCCGCACGACTCTTGTCATATATAAATCAGGTCTCCTTCAAAATCTGGAGTTTTAAATGATGATCTGCCTGATGAAAAGATAGCCTGCTTTAAAATCCGGAGCCCTCAAATGTGAATATACACATGCACATTGCTTTTTTATGGGGGTACACAGGGGTACACATACCCCTAAACATTTTGTGAATCTTTGTACTGTATTCATTTTCCCCGATTTGAACTATAAAATGGTGGTTTTCTTAAGTCAAAATAAGAGTACTCCTAAACATTTTTTAAGGGGGGAAAAGCACTGCACATACATACATTCAGATTCAGAGAATGCAGTACCAAAATCTAACTCATAGCTGTCAACTTACAGATTTGAAAATAAGGGACCAGCAGCCTTGAAAATAAGGGACCAGCAGCCAAAATAAGGGACCTGCAGCCTCACCTGTTCCAGGCACTCCAGTCTTCCTGTCCTCCTGCAGTCTGGTCAAACTCATGCTGGTAGCTTCGAGAACACTGTCCAACCAACTTTGTAACCAGAGGTTCAACTGAATAGAATCTGAATCACATGCACCACAAGGCCTATGCAGCCTCAACTTAAGATGGCTCCCCGGCCTGGCTTTGCACTGCAAAGTTTGCAGCAGCACGTGCAACAAAATGGTGTCCAGCATTCAAAAAACCCCTCAGCTTGCATTAACTAGCCACACACAAGGCATGCAAGCTCCACCCCCCCAGTCGTTCTTAGACTTCTTATTGGGTGAACAACACAGCCAAGCAACACAGTTGGAGCCTCCCTCCTCCCTGGCCGGGAGGGAGGGAGGGAGAGGAGCTGCTTCCTTTGAAATTTAAGGGACATCATTTAAGGGACATTTAAGGGACATCCATCAATAAGGGGCAGCAGCGGGACATGGCACTGGAATAAGGGACTGGCCCTTCAAATAAGGGACACTTGACAGCTATGATCTAACTACAAACAGAACTAACAATTTGTTTCTTCCTGATTTAAAATCTGAGGTGGGAAATATGACAAAAAGTTGCTAGCTAGATTTGGAGTTATGATAATGTAGCTTGGTAAGGAGATCATGAGAAAGAATTTAGGATCAGAAGAGTTTATAAGATCCATAGGATCAGCTTCTGGGGATGATTACATGCAAAGGCTCAGAACAGCAACCCTAAACTGAAGTTTATGCTATGCCTATGTACAGTGCTTTTGAGTAAAAGAAAAAAAAGAAAAAAGGAGGTCCCAGTGCTCTTATCTTGATAAAAATGTTGCGGGTGCTTAGCACAAAATGGCCATCATGGGCAGCAAAAAAAAGGAGGGGCAGACTCCATTTTGGTGAGTGTCATCACACTATTCCTCGTTCCAGACAACAATTTTGGGTGCAAAATTACCCTGGTAAACAGGAAGCACAAACCACTCATGCTTGCTGTTTTCTTGCTTCTTTGCTATTGTCCAAAATATAGGCTCACATATCTCTCCCATGCACACAGGAGAGATGCACAACTTAAGCATCCATTTTCAGAGCGATTTGCTCATACTTCGCTTGTCATGGAAGTCACCACATCTGAGAGTACTCAGAATGTATCTTGCTAAAATAGCACAAGTGTGGTTTGGAGCTGAGAAGTTCCATTTGAGTTCTTTTAGGACTGTTTAATTCAAAGTACAACTGTGGATGCCAAGCTAATGAAGCTTTAAAGTGATGTGACTTTTCATCAGAATAGGAAAACGAATACTTCACAAAAATAGGGATATATCCATGGTGTGCCTTTGAAAAGTTTACAGATTCAAATGCAGATAACTAACTTCAAGCCAGTAACAAGTAAACTCATTGTGGATCAGGCCACAATTGAAGTAAGCAAGATAAAAGTTGGAGGGTTAAACAAAATTGCAAAAATGTAGTTTAATTTATTTAAAGAATTTAATTTATTAAATTAATTAATTTATTAATTTATTTAAAGAAACACATAAACCATTAACTCCCCCCTCCAAAAATGTATATACAGTATTTATTATATAATTGGTGTCTGCTGTCATCTAAAAGATCAACATATTGTACACCCTTGACAAATAGCATAATCAAATTTAATAAACTACATAGAAAACGTGGGTGGTAGAAATTGACAAGCCAAGCTATTTGCTTCGTCAAATAAATTCTGTCATAAAAGTTGTCCTCTTTAGAGACAGAAGGGTTGTACTTCTGGAAAGAACATGTCTGTGCATACATAAAATATTACAAAGAAATTATGTGTCATAAAAAGCTCAGCACACTAAAAGCTTTTTTGAAGATGTCCTACGTATAGGGTCCCATCTTAAATTTGTTTTAAGAATCAAATTACTGGCGCAAATAAGAACCTCAAAAACTTGGGATTACTACAGAACCCTACTGAATACTAACTATTCAGCACAGAATACTATAAATTGCCATGGAATCTGGCAAATCTGAATACTTCCATGTCAAACACAGAGCAAGCCTCTGGTCCCCATGGTTCTTATGTAGGGCTATGGGGGTGGACTGAGCAGAGGTGCCATTCTGCTTAGTTCTGCCGGCTCAGCTGGCCTCCTGCCTCCAGGGCTGAGACCAGTTGATGGAGTCCCACAGAAAGCCCCCAAATGGGATATTCCAAGGGTTGTATTCGGCCAGATTCCACAGGAATCCAAGCTGCTCTCACTGCCATTACCGGCTGACATCAGGACCAGGCACCAGCCTGGAGCTGATGCAGGCATTCGGCTGGACTGCCCGCCACCTCCTGCTTTTGCCATGATGACCAGGAGGACTGTGAATGTGACAGCTCCACCCAGGAACACCAGCTGAGGGGGCCAGAGACACTTTGGGCCCCTCTGAAGTTCTTAAGGAGGGGGCTGGGCCCCTTACAAACATCTGCATAACATAGTACATATAAAGTCTACAAATGATAAGAAGGCAGATGGACTCCCAGGGAGCCTTGGAGTATTGAAGATGCACTTGGGAACCACTGCTTTTGAATGTTGACAACACCTACCAAAGAACTGAACGGTGTCTCTTTTGTGGCAGATCAACAGGAGTTTTAAACTAGGCTTTCAGTAACCCAGCGAGCATACCTGTAACTAACTTTAAGTCATTAAATAGCCTTGTAAGGTATTTTTAATGTTTAAAGTGCAGCACAGAATCTACTAAGCCAATGAAGAACTCTAAATTTCTTTCCATTAGCACTTCAGCAAAGCAAATCTACTTTCCATTCTCTTCATTATTGCACCAGCAGTGATGATTCTTTAATAAGCAGCAATGCATGTTTTATATCATCGTCCTATGAGCCAGGCATGAACTTTCACATTGTAGCTCTTTGCTCTAGAGCTCACAGGAGTCACAAAGAAGCAGTTGCATGTCATTCATTATGGCTGCAATTTTTCATGTTCAACTTTGCATTTCATAGACTGTATTTGTATGCATTGATTTTCAATGTTTCTAATTTCTCTGTTTCTTAGTGCTGATTGGACGATCACTCATGTCGAAATAAAACGGTAATTAATGTAAGATCCCATTTTCCTACACGCAAAACTAAGCCACAGTCTTACCAAATGTTTTTTGGGGGGGAATTCTCCTGAGTATTCCCATCCTATATTTTATACACCTGACATTGTGCTTGAGCTTGTGCAACATGAAAGATTTATGAGCAACAGTGACTAGGAACAACTGGCAACTGACTGGAAGCATGTTTCCCAGCCAGCTTTTTATTTAATGCCAGTGTAAAAGCATAGAGTTCTCTCCAGCGCAGTGGTCCTAGTAGCACAATCACTTCCATTTCCAGACTTCTTCCCAACCTTCTGGAGCAGATTTGTGCATGGGGGAAGGGCAAAAGGAGAAGAGTTGGAGAGGAAGTCCCATTGCACCTTACTGTAACTTACTGTACTAACAGGGTGACTTTGTTGGAAACAACCCATAATTGCCTCATTTGGCACTGACACTGCCAAATCATTGGCAAACAACAACTGTATTGTGGGTTGAAGATCTTTAAATGTGTTTTCCCCCATATTCACAAGGGCTAGAAGCTCATTAAAAAAAATAAATTAACAGCAGAGATTTTCGGAGTCCTGAAGAACACAGCAAATTCTGCGCCGTGCCACCAGGCTCCATGCGAGAGTCTAGCCAAGTAGAATTCTGGGCTCTCCTACATTAGTACAGGACTCCACATCTTGTTGTTCAAGTCAAACACTGCCCACTAGATATAATGGTGGGCATTCAAGTGGTTGATAACTTCTATACTTTTGCAGGTAGACGGACTAAAAATATTTATTGATTTCTGATGGACAGTATTTGTATTGATGGTTCACAAGTTGAACAAGCCCACTCTAGTAAAAAGCATTTTCTGAATGCTCTGAATTTTATTTCTCCATCTACAAAATTCAGATTTTGTTCTCAAACTATGTATCTTGAAGTAATAAATTTGAAGCTACACTGAGATCTTGTGTCTGTAATCTATGGCACTAACTTTGTGTGCTGGCTAGAGTGTTCATGAAGATTCCACGTGCTCAGGGATCAAAGTTGTCAAAATGTTTGCAGTCTGCTTCTGAGGGACAGGAAAGATGTCATTTAAACAGGGTTACAACAACACACAGGCCCTAGAGACAAGAGTTGCTTTCTTTGGGCAAGCTGAGAGATGGAAACATTCAACCGCAAATGGGCAGTAAGGGCCAGGGACCCCCAGGGGAAAGGCAAATCAAGTAAGGGTCTGAATCAAAACTAATAAATTAATTTAGATTCTACTTTATACTGCATTTTTTTGACCCAGCAACCCTGAGGGGAAATCAATTTCGCATATTGATGTGAACTGATTAGACAACTTGTACATTTTTCCTTTTAGATTTCCCACAGTTATTCAGCATGTGTGATTTGAGAATTGTAGCCAATGTGAGATTATGTCCTATGTTCATTTTATCAAAGGCAAATAAAATATCTTTTGGATCTTTGAATTTCATTCGGTGGGGACATAAACTGCAAACCTCCCACTGTAGAAAATGTTTGAGTTGCCTCTATTAGTTGTGAGAAAGAAATAAGAATAAAAAGGCAGACAAAGGACTATGCAGCTCTTCTATCAATATTCTATCTAATCAATCCAGACTAAATCAAGAGAGAATTCCCTTTTTCTGGACTCTGATGAAATCTGTCTCCTGAGTATTCCAATCTTTTATAGCCTCGGCATTGTACTATTTAATTTGTGCAACACAAATTATTTATTGGCAATAGTGACTAGGAAGCTGGAAACTGACTGTAAACATTACTTCCAGTCAATTTCTATTTAATGCCTGTGCAAAATCATAGTTGTGTAATATGTTATAGGCACTTAGTGTGTTGCTCAGCCGGTTACTGAGGGCTGCATCAAATTTGCATGAAGTGTAATTTTCACTGAAATTGTTGCCACTTTGGGGTCATGAAATAAGTATGCAAAACGTTCCAGATTTCCACTACTTCATGCATTCGCCCCCCCAACATCTGCTTGGAAGCCACTGCATGGAGTTAGAACATGTGCAACCAGGATGGTGTTTGGTGCACTGGATGCACATTCAAGGGCACATCACTTCAAAAGCAATGCAGAAGAATACCATTTGCATTTGGTTGCATATACTGCTCTCAATATTGTTTCTTTTTTCGCTCGATTTGACCAAGAGCTAGCCTCAGCAAGGAGAATGCCTTCTTTCTCCTTGTCCAGCCCCATCTCGCCCCCCTCTCAAAACATTTCCATTTGCTCTCACAAAGGGGTGTGGAAATGGCTGAAAATTGTGGGAATGTTCAGGGAGGCAGGAGAGGATATATTGTTTAATAATATTCTTCGCAACTTGCGTTAGCAAGTTCTATAATTTAGCAGAGTAAAATTCCCTTTTTAAACTTACACAGCGGATAACTTGTTGCCAGGCTTGCTTTAGCCTCTAAAATAAGTTTCCTGGTAATTCCTCTTTATTCCCTCCTAAAAAGAATAGACACGAATAGTCTTTTATAAAAGGTATAAAATAGTTTACTCACACATTCTGTTCACAGATGGATCCCAGAAGGCAGACTTAAGTTACAAAACATATACACTTGGAATCTATCCCATAAGGAGATAGTTCCTTTGTCCTCGCTTTGCTGGAGGCCAAGAGAACATCTCAGGCTAATCAGCTGATGCTTCTACAATGAAAGCAAGAGGGAGAAGAGGGAGAGGTGGTGGCCAGCCCTGTGCTTATGTTACCTGCACAGGTAAGGTCACACCCACCTCTAGTCACATGTAGAGGAAGTTTGCCCCAGCCTAGGAGGAAAAGGAAGTTCTGACTGGCTGGTACAAACATGTCCACTCTAGGAATGTTGTATTTGACTGTTCTGTGTTTCACATCCCACAAAAAGCAGTGAAGGCTTGTTTCAGGGGAGTGGGATGTACCCTCCCCATTTTGGCTCAGCACTATCTCCTAAATCAAGCTGTGGAACAGGGTCTATGTCAACATTTACAATGCATGATCACAATCATTTATTACTTGGAGATCTGTATTAGTTCCATTTGATTGCTGTACTTGAGGCCACATCATCAGTCTAACAAGGTTCATCACAACTAGATCAAAACTAGAGTACTGCTCAGTAGGCTAGAAAAGAATAAGCACTTAAACTGATTTTTTAAAGGGTTATTGTGACATTATGCCACACACATCAGAAATGGATATGTTCGAGGAATTTTAACTGGGGGGAAATTCACTTCCTTTACAGCTTTCATATTATCTTGGGAGTGCTTGCTTAATGATATTGTGAGGAGGGTTAAATGTGACCAAAAGGGTATCCTGAATAGTGGTGGGCTTTCTCCTTCCAGTTCCTTGGATCTGATCGTTCTCCCACTGAATGAAGCTGCTCTTTAGGAAGTGGGGGCATCACCTAGCAGGGCTCATCTTCCCAATGGACATGATTTGTGCCACAAGACTCATTTTTTATGCCTGGTATTGGCTGCCTGGGAATTGCAGTCAAGCTGAACAATGCATGCTGCTGATGCCAACATTGTAGTCATGTTCTAAGTCAATTAGGGAGACCTAGAGCCAGATGGCTGCAAATGAGCAAGATTATACAGTACACTTTATTTACCGGTTAGGATTATCATTCAGGCAATAATTGCTTTAGGCAGATTACTTACAGCTCTTGACATTCAAAATAAAATGAGAGTAAATGAAAGTTATAAATACTCAATTTTTCTGTTCTCTTTCCCCTTCAGGGAACTTGATCAGTTCACATATTTAAAGGGAGGGGGAGCTAAGGTATTCACACAAAGAATACTTCTGATTTCATCAGCAAAATTAATTGGATATAGTGATTCCTTGGGAGCCATTTCTTATATTTTAGCAATGCATAAAACATATTTAATTTGTTGCTGGGGAGAGGTAAGCTGCTAGGTGCCTCTTAAAATGTAAGACTATTGCCATACATTCCTAAATAGAAGTGCAGTCCAAACTGAGCAAGCCTGGAAGGTAAACTGAACAGCTTTTTTACAGCGATTTAGTTTGTAAACCCTCTTGTAAACCCTGACATGCAAAGAGCCTCAGTTTGAATCACTAAGGATCCCTTTCCCATGTCTTTGGGTTTACAAGTGTAGGGAAGTCTACCCTCCTATTAGACAGAATGAGGTAGCCATTTCAGGCACCAGTTGCTAAGCAGGGGCTGGGCAAGATGTTGGAGGACAGAGCAGTTTTGCCATGTGGCCTGTCATGTGATCCATAAACTAGCCTCCTGCTCTCAGATGTGGAAGATACTGTCCAATCACCCCTGTTAAAGTAAGAGTCTCTTGCCAGTCTGGTGGGCTTCTGTATGCGGAATAGGGTGTTGCTGCTGTCTTGTCCATTGCCTCAGGCAGCAAAACATTCTGGGCTGCTCTGCATGAGTGGCAAATCAGAGTTTCAAAATAAATTTAGAGCAAACCACATGCAGAAAACTCTTCCCAGTCACTGCAGAACACTTGCAGAATACTTGCACTCTGCCAACCAACTACTGAATGCTAGTAAAGCCATGCAGAATGATGCCCCATTCTCCCTCAAAGGAACAAAAGCTCCTGAAATGATACAGATAACGACTTCTTAATCATCTTGTATTTTTAGTATTTACAGTTGTACCTCCGCTTACGTATCCCTCTGGTTATGTAAACTTCAGGATGTGACCGCGGCAAACTTGGAAGTATTTTTCCGGGTTTTGCCCCGCGTGCATGCGCAGAAGCACCTTGCCATGCGCATGCGCAGAAGTGATCCTCCGGGTTGCGAAAAGCTCAGGATGCGACCAGATCTCCGGAATGGATCCCACTGACAACTGGAGGTACCACTGTTTTTCATCCATCTCAGCATACTACTATTAGTATTAGTAATTTATTATTTATATGCTGGCCATCTGGAAGCCGCCGAGAGTGGCTGGAGCAACCCAGTCTGATGGTTGGGGTATAAAATTATTATTAATTATTATTGTCATTATTATTAATGTACACAAAATACTGTGTTTGAAGTTTAGATTGGACAGGAGCTTTTACAATAGCTAATATGGTAAATCCAAGCAGCTATCGTGAGGAGGAAGTGGATACCTGAGAGGGATCAGAGCGAAGTTCTTGGACTGTGTTAAAGAACTGAATCTTGTTGCTGCTTGAGTTACTTTTGTATTGTGTGTGTGTGTGTGTGTGTGTGTGTGTGTGTGTGTGTGTGTGTGACTCGTGTTACTTTTGTATTATGTCATTTTGTAACATTGACTTGTAACTCTTTAAGACTGTTCTGCAGTAAACCTCATGCGGGGGGGGGGGAGCTCACTCATTTCTACACAAGGTCCAGGTCAGGGATTCCACGGAACAGCTCATAGGCACTGCCACGGGTCCCTTGCTATGATTACATGATGCCAAAAGGTCCTTGTGACCCCCTCCCATAGCCCCCAAAATGTGTCCTTGAAAATATAAAAAATTGCTCCACCTACTTTGACACAATGCCCCCAGAAGGTTGAGCCTGGGTCAATGCGGTGCATCTCTCTGCCTGAAAGGGGTTAGCACCCCAATAGAATTAAAGTAGTTCAAATCAAAGAAAATGCTATGCCAAATATTTTATCTCTCTCATCATGGATTTAAAGCAGACGACCAGTAAGGCTTGCCAGTACCTTTTAAAGCTGCTTAAATCCATCATAGTATAATTGAATACAGTGTTGGCTGACTGGTGGCTGCCAAAACAGAGTTCATTTCAGATATCGTATATTTTCCACAGTGATGCATGAGTGTCCACGCTACAGGCTGCCAATCTGGCATGTCAAAGCTATCCGTTTTTGGTCCTGCCAAGGGAAAGATGGCCAATAAAGTCAGGTAAATTATCCCAATAGCATCCTGCCCTTTCTGTCCCTCCCCGGCACGCTCCCATCCCTCATCATATGGCTCTTTGTTCTTGATTTGTCCTCAGAGCTTTCAATAGTAATAAGGATTCACCCAAGCAGTTGTGGTTCTCCTCCCTCCAGGCTGGTTACCTCTCTGTTTTGATGGCTGCATAATTAACAAAACCACTCCAGATAACTGGCAGGCACAGCAAATTGAAAAGGGGATAGATAATCATTCGGCCCAGGGAAAAGCTCCAACCACATCCACCAATGTGGTCAGCAATCTGTCTGTTCTATTAGCCAGGCTGAACTATTAGCAAGTGAATTTGTCTGAAGAAAAAAAAAATTGTCTGAAGCCAGCTAAAAAAGCCAATGCAATTCTGGGCTGCATCAATAGGAATATAGCATCTAGATCAAGGGAAGTAATAGTGCCACTATATTCTGCTCTGGTCAGACCTCACCTGGAGTACTGTGTCCAGTTCTGGGCACCACAGTTCAAGAAGGACACTGACAAACTGGAACGTGTCCAGAGGAGGGCAACCAAAATGGTCAAAGGCCTGGAAACGATGCCTTATGAGGAACGGCTAAGGGAGCTGGGCATGTTTAGCCTGGAGAAGAGGAGGTTAAGGGGTGATATGATAGCCATGTTCAAATATATAAAAGGATGTCACATAGAGGAGGGAGAAAGGTTGTTTTCTGCTGCTCCAGAGAAGCGGACACGGAGCAATGGATCCAAACTACAAGAAAGAAGATTCCACCTAAACATTAGGAAGAACTTCCTGACAAAACAAAATAAAAAAATTCCTTCCAGTAGCACCTTAAAGACCAACTAAGTTAGTTCTAGGTGTGAGCTTTCTGTCTTGTGAGAAACCAGTAATCATCAGTAATCACAAGACAGAGAAACCAGTAGGAGAACACTTCAATCTCCCAGGTCATTCTATACAAGATCTCAAAGTAGCTGTTCTATTACAAAGGAATTTCAGAAATAGAGTGGAAAGAGAAGCTGCTGAATTGCAACTTATTACCAAACTTAAAACCATGGAGAGACCTGGTCTGAACAAAGACATTGGATTCTTATCTCATTATACATGACAAAGCCATTTTTCACCTTCTCACCCCTTGCTTTTTCCTGTAAGACTTATTGCAGTCGTTAAGAGTCGTCAACAGGCTCATCACAGCTATCTGCCAATCACCCATTCCCACCACCCTTCTGAGTAATACCCCTCCCCACCTTCTCACTATATAGAAGGGTCTGGTGACTTCTGTTTCAGTGTATCTGAAGAAGTGTGCATGCACACGAAAGCTCATACCTAGAACTAACTTAGTTGGTCTTTAAGGTGCTACTGGAAGGAATTTTTTTTATTTTGTTTTGACTATGGCAGACCAACACGGCTACCTATCTGTAACTTCCTGACAGTAAGAGCTGTTCGACAGTGGAATTTGCTGCCAAGGAGTGTGGTGGAGTCTCCTTCTTTGGAGGTCTTTAAGCAGAGGCTTGACAACCATATGTCAGGAGTGCTCTGGTGGTGTTTCCTGCTTGGCAGGGGGTTGGACTCGATGGCCCTTGTGGTCTCTTCCAACTCTATGATTCTATGATTCTATGAAAAGCCTGTTCCCGGGGAATATGTAGATTATTATTACTCATGCAGCTGACATCACACACATAGGAAACAATGGTAGATTGAACCAACTCAACTGAAGAAGTCAACAAGTTTCCTCAGGGTTTGTTTACACAATCATTTTATTTTACAGCAAAAGATATAGTAATTTTGCCTGCAGTTAAGACTAAGGGCTATCCACTCTTCCCTTTGTCCCACAATTTCTTCTGTTTGTCCCATGATTTCTAGGCAGGTCTAAGAGGTTATTCTTTTATCCCACGGCTTTTTCTGAGAAAACCTCCTGTTTACTGCTGAATCAGAACAAATGTCCATCTGTAGAAAACCCAATGGGCATTTGTTCTGATTCAGGAGTAAGTCTCAGGATTTCCTGGGCAAAGCAGCAAGATTAAAGAAAAACTCTTCAGATTCACGCCGAGAAATCATGGGACAAACGGAAGTGTGGATGAACCCACATGAAGCTGACTCGTTCACAAAACTGGGGTCCTCTGCTGTGCCTGAAAGATGACTGAAAAGACACTTCGTAGTGAAATGTTGTTGGTGTGAATCAATCCATGTTCAGCTTATGGCTACAATTTCCAAGTATAGCTAACCAAGAGTCCTGTGGCACCTTAAAGCCTAACAATGTAAAAAGCCTACAGACTAGAGCCATCAGACGTATGAAGTGTTACCATACTGAGACTGATTTTATTTTTTTATATAAACAGGTAGATGTGCAATTAAAAACTACCATGAAAAAAAGTTGAGGGAAACCTCTTCAAAGGCTCACTGTAAACACTGGTGTTCACCCTAAAATTATGTTCACAGATGCACACATCCGACCTAGCAATCACACAACACACAAAATAATATGATATGACTAGACATATGGTAGTGGAGTTTCCCAGTAAACAGGCAGAAGCATAAATGTTTTTGTTTTTTTAAACAATAAAAATTACTATCCATTTTCTGCATGTGCTTAAATCTTTAAAACATGAATAAGCTGGTACTATAGCTGAAAACGATGGAAAAATTCAGGCCAGAATGATATTTCAGAATGCTTTCAACTCAATCATTTTCAGAAGGAAGGCAGGGAGAGATCTGGGGGTTGGCTGGCCTTCATTTATAAATGAGTTGGTTGAGGCTAGTCTTCCTTTTCTTTCCTTTTTCTCTCTGTACCAGCAAGCCTTATCACTGACTTTTCAAAGTCGTGTTCTGAGTATCTTCTGACCAGGCATAAAAGGGGTAGGTAGCCACAAAGAACTCTGCAAGCTGCAGAGAGACCAAGAGTCGTCCCTCCTCTCCCTTCTGGCTTGCTTTTGGCCTCACTGGTGTTTCTAGCTGGATTTGTTTCCATGGTGATCTGGAACAGTGGTGCGGCCAGAAGAAAGTCAGAAGGCAGCTTTGCAGAAACAGAGAAGATTGCCCTTTACTACCTTATCAGTAAGGTAAACCAATCTTCATCTCCCAAAAAATGTATTATTATTATTATTATTATTATTATTATTATTATTATTATTATTATTATTTGCCATCTCTGAAAAGGACAGAAATCCTCTCTCCATATTGTGCGTGAGTGTGTGTGTGCAGAATTGGTCACAGGAAAATAGAGAGTAAGATTTGGCCCAGCGCTAGGGGAGATCTCAGGGAAGACATCCCATAGTAGCAGGAACGGAAAAAATGTCTACTATGATTTAAGGGAAAATATTGTCTATATGCAGCATATATCTACCATAAAAAGGGCCCATGGACTGTGATGAGATTCTAACACTCTTGGGACTCATGAAATTTTGGTTCGGTACCCACATCTGAAAAGGTCCCTTGAATTTTTCTTGTCACATGTGTATCCCTTGAGGTTTTCAGCTGGAGAGTATAAGCACTCTAGGTTGGGGAACTGCTAAAATATTCACTTCTTCCTGGCTAACAATGTTCTGCTGCAAATATTAATTGTAGGAGCTTGAGAACGAGAGAGAGAGAGAGAGAGAGAGAGAGAGAGAGAGAGAGAAATAACAACCAGAAAAAACAACAGCCAAAACAGGAATAGAACCGATATTCCTTCCTGAAATAGATGAATAAAAAACTTCTAACAGTAAATTAAAGCAAGCTTGGTGCTTAAGCAAGGCATCTAATTTGGCTAATTAAAATTGTAATGACAGTTGTAAAACAAAACAACATTAAAATATGCAATATATTTGCCATTTACAGGTTCGCAAGAGCAGCAAAGAAAACAACTTCAAGGAACAAGTGTGTTTTATTATGTTCTGGCTGTTATGCGATAGCCATAAAGGCTCTATATTTTATTTTTATTTTTCTACCTGCTACAGGTTTTTAGCTGAATCTTGACAGGTGAGTTAGTTTGTAACTGGAAACCTCAAATCCATATGCATAATCAGTACTATACAACCACAGACAAAATATAGTAGCTCAACCTTCTGCATTCTAACAGACAAGTGCATATTTGTTAAAGGGGTGGGGGTTAAAGTGACTTCCTTTCTTGACTCTGTCACATGTCAAACTTTGCTGAATTTAGTTTACACAGCCTGGGCAGGGGGGCCAGAAGGGAAATTACACATACAAGATTTGCATATAAACTCAAAGGAAAATGGGCAGACCAGTTTGGTGCCTGATCTGGAAAAGCAAGATGGCCACAGGTTTGATAGAGCAGATGTGCAATAGCAAACTAGTTAGAAAATGTGCCGCCCTAATAATACCCCCAAATCTACCACCTGAGACACACCGTGTCAGCTGGCCTAATGGAACAGCTACTGGGGCCTATTGGGACTGATGGGGCAGAAGACCAATAGTTTGTGGAGCCTGACACAGGAGAGGGTCTTCTCAGTGGCTGCTCCCAGACTATGACACTTCACCAGCAGGTGAAGACTTTCTTGTTACAACAGACTTTGAGGGAATATTTTTAATGATGTGGGGGTTTTCTGTGTTTTAGGGCTGTTTCTACTTAATCTGCAAACCGCCTTGAGTCCCTGTCAGAGAAAAAAGTGGGATATAAAGTATTAGCAATAGAAGAAGAAGAAATCTTTCACTGATAGCAACTAACAGTGTGTGGCAATGTTCTTCATCTTAATGCACAAAGATCTGTCTAAAAAGCAGTCAGGATGTTCAGCACTGAACCCGCATTAACCACAAGTATTTCTGTTGCTTTATTATAACTATTGCTGTCACCCAAAAATACCTTTCAGGCATTAACACTACAGAGGAGCATTATTTTCGCTTAGGCATCAGAATATGCAACGGGCGAAGTACGGGAAGAGAAGGCACCACGGCGCAGCAGTGGCTGAGGCATCATGTGTGAGACTCACCAAGATAATTAACAGCTACGCTGACCCCATCAGGAGTCAAAATTCATTTATGTGATTGAGATCGGACGTCGTTCCAAGACATCGCACAGCATGGCAGTTCAATCACAAACACACACCCAGGTGGCAGCTTGAAGAAATGCACTTTGTTTTAAGTAGCTACACTTACCTTAAGCCACAAGAAAAATGTGTGCATGTGATACACATTGTGTAGAAGGGGGAAAGACAACACTTTGATGCATACCCTCGCCTACCCTTTTTCTTAAGGTGACATTTTCAGCTATAACAAAGGAAATATTTACAGGGTGCCGATGACACTTTAAACAAATCAGTGCAGGTCCCTCAAGAAAACAAGCGGCGGCATATTCTGCAGGGGCTCGGAGCTCGTAGAACAAAACTGACAAGAACATAAGATAAACCCTTTGTTCTGTCACACCGTGTCATGTTGTGGGAAACACAAAGCGCTGCGTGACCTTTGGCAGCACAGCCAAAATGCCCCTCGTCTGTTACCTCATTGCAGGTGTTTTCAAAACTTGGAGGTCTTGGCTTTCATGAAGGGTGTTTGGAAGCCATGTTCTGGAAGGATTATTTTCTCCCCTGAAATGTAAGAGGAAATTGACGGGCAAGTGGGAACCTTTCCCATTCTTGTGGGGAGGAGAAAGAGAATGCAGCAAGATTGCAGAGTGGAATGGCTGCAGATGCGAGTGGGTCCCATTTTACTTTGATTTCCTGAAATATATCTATTGTTGTTGTTATTGCTGCAGCATTTATATTCCATTTTTCTTCCAAGGCGCTCAAGGTGTCCTACATAGTACCTGCTTTTATCCTTATAACAACCCTGTGAGGAACTTAGGGTGACAGAAAACAAGTTTCCTGAGGTCACGGGTAAGTGAGGATTTGAATGCGGGCCTCCTCAATCTTGGTCAGGCTCTCTAACCACTACACTGGACCTCACAGAAATGAGCTCCTTTTTAAAAAGAATATGCATGGAGTTATCAACTCTATATAAGAAAGTTTCCTAGGTCCTTATCACCACGGGGGAAGGGGGGAATAAAATGACTGAATGTTCTTCTGTATAAAAAATTCCATCTACACAGAGTGTAGGACAAAAGCTGCTGTAAGCTTGGCCTCATCCCTGATACGCACTGGGAATTTTATGGCATGGCGGAAGGAGCACTCAGTCAAGTGAGCCGGCTGCTGCTGCACTCTGAAGTGGTGCAGTCTGGAGGCAAGTCCAGTTCCTCAGTACAAACTAACCCAAAGTTCCATGAATAAGCAACACGGGTATATGAGGGGTAGGAGGGCTAACAGAATAATAGAATTGTAGAGTTGGCAGGGATCCTGAGGGTCATCTAGTCCAGCCTCCTGCAATGCAGGAATCTCAACTGAAGCATCCATCACACATGGCCATTCAACCTCTGCTTGAAAACCTCCGAGGAAGGAGAAGGCACCGCCTCCTATGGGAGTCTGCTTCACTGAAAAATTGCTCTTATCAAAATACTTTGGGGAACATCTGTTTGCAAGGCCAACTGTACTCTAAGGTGAAATGCACCCTATAAAAATGTGGTTGCACATTTGAAATTACAGTAATAATAACAACATTTCTCATAGGAACATCAACACCCTCTTTTCCCCAGTTGTTTTGCATAGCTGGCCTGGTAAGGCATTTTAAAAAGTGCCAAGTGCAGAAAGGTAGACCCAGCTGCCAATGCCTGAGAGCAAACCTGTTCTCTATTTTTAACCGTTGTTTTGTGCTGTCTGAACTGGGATCAGATGGGCTAACCAGTACAGTAAATAGATTTGACGTTGGGAAGCCAGTAGAATTCCATTAATGTTCCATTTAAATAGCAATAGGCCAACTGCAAACACTTCTAGAACACTTCATTAATCAGAAGTTCTTCTGACGAGAGCGAGGATTAATATATACTTAAAACAGTAGCCAGATGAGCATTTTTTTCAATACATTAATAAATATCAAAAAGGGCTAAATTAAAGGGGCAATGTCTACTTTTAAAGAAATGCTACTTTTACTACGATGAGCTCTTTTGCCATCATTATAAGCAACACTAAAGGCTATTACAAAAACATTGGCAACATGGGGGGGGGGCTGAACCAAAATCAGCTTAATGGAAACACACCTCCCAATTTAAATAGATGCATTAGGCCGTTGTTCCTTTTCTCCAATGGCATCCAACCTACTACAATGAAAGTCCTACAAATAAAACTGTTTTGGGCATTAGAGAGTAAATTCTGGTCTAAATTTGCACAGAAGTTCATCAGGCAGGAGGTGAAGCCCATGTAGGTTCAGTCTTTGGCAACAGGTGCTGCAAATAATCTCCAACAGGCTATTAAGCATTTCCACAGAAATGTGAAATCTCAGAGGATCACACAGCTGCATAAAGTGAACTTAATTTACAAATT
Organism: Podarcis erhardii; assembly: GCF_964252035.2. Classification (NCBI taxonomy): domain Eukaryota; kingdom Metazoa; phylum Chordata; class Lepidosauria; order Squamata; family Lacertidae; genus Podarcis; species Podarcis erhardii. The sequence continues at coordinate 137,702,581 of NC_138497.1, read as the reverse complement.
GACACTATCAGACTTGGGTTCACTAGAGTGGCTAGCTCACTACTAGAAAGTAGCTAGAAAGTAATTGTCCCTCTTCTGTACAATACGTATATTCTGTTTGTCAATTCATTGCCAGCTGGGAGTGGAAAACATTGAGGGGTATTTTACTCTTTTGACTGGATCTCTTTTTCAACTGTGCGCTGCATACTCCTGCCCTTGCCCTCCCCCCCTTGCCCCTTCTCTTTGATCCTCCTGCAGATATTCCTGCCTACTGAGGTCTACTTCAAGCAGCTGACGGAGTAGCCTCTGACTGATATACCACAATAAACGTTTAAGTGTTTAAGGTGCCACAAGGTCCCCTTTGCCCATTGTGCCACCACAGTGCTGAAAATGCAATAAAACGCAGCAAGGCATTTCAGAAACTGGCAGGAAGAAGCCAATTTCAAGAGGGAGAACTGCAGTTCTCACATACACTCTTGGGGCCTTAAAACTGGAAAGGGTATTCCCTTCCAACACACAACAAGGCAGTCCTCTCGAGCAGTAAGACTACCACACTTTCACACAGAAATAACTTAGGAAGCTGCCTTATACCAAGTCACACAATTTGTCCATCTACCTAAGTGTTGTCTAGTCAACAGGCATCGGGTTTCCAGAGGTCCTGTCAGGAATTTTTCCCAGTCCTACCAGGAGATGCCACCATGGAACCATGGCCCCTAGGAATGCCATGCAGCACTACAGGTGACATGTGGCATCAGTGCAATGGAACTGGTAAAAATGAGGTTGGGCAGCAGGGCTGGCCCGCTTATGAGGCAAACTGAGGCAGCTGCCTCAGGTGGCAGAATCCCCTTGCAGGCACCCCGCCCATGCCACTGGAGAAGTGGCAGGTGGTGGTGGCTTCTGGTGAGATCCCGCCAGAGTTTTATCTAAGCACACCCTGCTACTTGGCAAATGCACAAAGGAAGGCTACAGTGCCTGGCTAGGGAAAACATATCCTTTGCAGCACAGAATAATAACCCAAAGTGGGGCTGAATCCTATAAATGTAACTATGTGTAAAAGCCCCGTGTGCATTCATAATGATTAAAACCAACAATATTTTTTTAGTATGACAGCATCTTTTCAAACATATCTTGACTCAGAAACTCAGTATCTGAACTTTGAGTAAGCGAGAATTATTTGATATACAAGAGATATTTTCAGTCATTTCCCTTTCCTTTGTTGCCTCCTCATGTCATGAGCTTTAAATCACAGCCCTTTCTTATTAATTACTTGTCACTTTTATAAGACAACCTACAGTTACAGAATTTCCATTATGAACCGTTTATATTTACATCAACTTTACAACTGCTTCTTACTTGTGCATCTCATTACTGTGAAAGAGACAGGTAGGCAATTAAGCTGTATTCTCATGTAAGAACTGTCAAGGTAGGAGAAATACACACTTGAGGATAAAGTCCATTTGCAGGTGTTAAGAAGCACACTTTTCCAAATATAGTGAGAAGTGTGTATGTAATGGTTAATGACACAGGCAATATTTGGATTGTGAGCATCACATCACTCTGAATTAGTTTGGTATTCATCAAAGCTGCTGCGCTCATAATGAATTCATGGACTGGTTGTGTGGCTTTCAAAAGCGCTTCCACTGTTCCATTATAATCCTATTTAAGCACTAGTTGAACATTAATTAATACACAACAGTGAACCACGGAACACAGAAAATGTTGTTAGGGCATGGACCAAAACAAAGCCCCTGCCTATAAAGTGCATCTTTGGGTTTCAACAGCAGGTCTCATGGATGGATGTTTCTCATTCTGTACATTTTTAGCCTTCACAGATGGGGGCAAATAAACAGAATCCAGAGGAGATGGAGTCCTGCTGGTGGGAGATTCATCTGCCCATGTGTCCTCTGCTGGATGGACTGGGTTATATATACATACACCCACACACCCCTGCAGAAACAAGCCCAGGGTCTGGTGGTCCTTCATTGACCCACCTTCGCCATTGGTGGTACAAGTTGCCTCTGTGATATGGAGGCTTTCTATGAGATTAGGCTGGTCCATCTGCTGCAATCCTACCTGGAGAAAGGTAACCTGGCCTCAGAGATTAAAGTACTGTAATGTGATGTATATGTGAGGCTGCCTTGGAACACGGTTCGAAAACTCCAGTTAGTTCAAAGTACAGCTGCAAGGCTGTTAAATGGGGCTGAGTGATCATAACTGTGCTGGCTCCCAGTATGTTTCAAGGCTCAATTCGAAGTGCTCATTATGACCTTACATGGCTTGGGATAGTGTCATGAATGCAGGAGTGGTGGGAAGTACCAGCTGGGGAACCCCTGAGGGAAGAAGGCTCAGAGCCCGGGGATTGGTGGTGGGATGACAATGAGTGGCCAGGGGGAGAAGAGGGAGCAGACTGGGAGGAGGAGGTGTCAGAAGCGGAAGAGGTAACAGGGCTTAGTGGGCAGGAACAGGCTGGGGCAGAGAGCAGCCCAGAAGCAGAGGCAGAAGAAGAGGCTAGAGAGCGGGGCCAAGAGGCAGAGATAAGTCAGGGTGGTGAGGAAGCCAGGCTGTCTCCCCCTCCTGCAATAGGCAGCTCCCCTCCCCCTGGTCACCCAGAACCCAAAGAGGTGTGAAGAGTGCAGAGCTAAGACAGAAAAGACAATGGAATCTCGGATTGCTTGGGAAGGAGTCAGGGGAGGAGGAGACTTAAGAGAGCTGTGGGAAAGTGGGGACTTTCAGTCCCTGCAGCTGCTCATGGGGCAAGTTCTAGCGGGAAGAGTTGCGGTGCTCACTAGGCCTGGTCTCCTGAACTGTCTTGTCACTTTGAACCAAGAGTTAAATTTCACCAAAGTGTGTGAGTTATTGCTGACCAGCTCCTGGCACCTACTCCTGTCAGGGGTACCTGAAAACAGTTTGTCTGTTTCACAGAGGTTCTTCTTCACATGCTTCCTTGGCTCAAAATGTAGACCCATTTGTGTGGAACCTGGATCTATCAAGCCCAGTCCAATAGCCAGAAATATTGTGATATAGGGAATAATTGCAGAATAGTCAAAAATGAAGTCACCCTGCTTCCTTGCCAAACCTCCCCTATCTTTTCCAAGCAACACAGAATATTGTGCTTATTTAAGCTATTTAATTGCATTACTTATTGGTGAGCGCTGGCTAGAATATTACCTAAATGGTTTTCCTTATACCACCACAAGAGACTTCTTTAAAAAATAAAAACTGATCATCTAGGGATGGGGACTAGAATAACCCCAAGGCCTGCAGAAGTAAAAATTATTTGTAAGTTTAACTATATGTAAGTTTAACTATAGAAGTTCATCCTTCTACACACAAGCCCTGTCTATCTTATTTCTGTATTCCCCTGCCCCAATAGCTGTGTTACCTGGAAAGTTGCAGACATGGGATTGTTTCATCCCAATAAGTAATTCAAGGTGTGCTACCCAATAAACCAGCATTGTTTAGGATGATTCCAGAGAAGGACTTAAAATTGTATATGTGTCTCTTTGATATTGTGAACAGGTTGTTTGCAGCAGTTTGCGTGTTTTGTTTTGATTTTACTTACTGGATTTGCCCAAGAAATGATAAATCCAAATTAAAATGGGGGTGATAGGGGCTGGGATTTTGATGCCAATCATGTTATGTGGTCATTGCAAAAAATAAATGCATGCAGGCATGAGGAGCACCCTGCAAGAAGCACCCATCTGGAAGCACCCTTAGACAACTTCCACTCATCCCAACTAATCTCCATGGTGCTTATGAAACAATAGCGACACAATGCTTTATTCCTATTAAATGCACAAAATAATTAGTCAAAATAAATCAGTAGAAACCCAGCTGGCCACCGTTTATTTTAAGTGCCCAGTAACTAATACTGAATTGCGATGAAACTCTCTCAGAAGTACATATGGCATCCCCTTGAATGTTCAGTTGTTTCATTAGTTCCACAGCTCTATAGCCGACCAAATGAATTCATGATAATGAAACTATTATGGAGGGGGAGGAGAGTCACCCAGAAAGATAAAGCATCATACACATATCATCAGTGTATTGCAAACCTTGTCTTGCCAAGCTAACAGCAAAAAGAAAGTTAATGCAACATTAAGGTGGTATTTTGAATGAGGAGATCCATTTATAACAACTGCCTTTCCCCCATTTCCATCTCTTGCTAACTCCTTACCAGCCTTTGTCTCAGAACTTTCTGTTCCTACAGTGGAGTACAAGGGTGAGGGGCTGACTTTAAATTCAGGAACAGCACTGAATTTGGAATCCCACAGCCAGCTTTTTCAGGCATCTCTCTCCTACTGATCAATGTGAATTAGGGAGCCTAGGCTTATCTGCAGAACCCCCACTGAGGGGAAGGAAAGTATTTTAGAAGATGATATGCCCAAGAGGAAATAATGAACTGGCTGCTTCACAGAAGTGGGATCTGAATTAAATGAGGAGAGGGGCATTTTTAAAACCATGTCCGCGCAAAAATGACAGGAGTAATTCTTTGCACTACTGAAATAAAAACTCCCAAACTCTGTACAGGGGGACAGCTCCAGGAGGTTTCTTCATCTGTGGCTAATATTAGCCTCCTCTATATTTAACACAGATTTATGCGCATCTGTCCACGGCTGCTCTATTGCATTGTACTGGAGTGCTTCTGGTGCAATCCTACGCACAGGACTGCAGCGTTGAGTACAAAGTCAATATTTCTCTTCTGTAACCCTTAGTTCACTCCTTAGTGCTTTAAATACCTCTAGGTTAGAGTCCAACCTAGGTTAGATAACTGCAATGCATTATACGTGGGGCTGCCTCTGAAGGCAGTTCAGAAACTTCCGCTGGCAAAGAATTCAGCAGTCAAGCAAGACTGCACTGGCTGCCAATTAGTTTCTAGGCCCAATTCAAAGTGCTGGTTTTGACCTATAAAGCCTTAAACAGCTCAGGGCTACAAAACCTCAATGAATAAATATTAAATAAATACATCAAGCTGTGGGTTAGCCACGCTTGCTTCAAAACTATACTGATGATACTTTTTGTGAAATAATAGATTTCTATAAATTTAATTTATATAACTATATAAAAGATTCTCTTTGTGAAATAGAGTACATATAAATATGTCCTCTATTGTGAAATAATAATATTCACACTCTGCAACACCTGTTTGTAAAGCTGGTTTGTGTTTGATTTCTAGTAAAATTATATAATAAAATTAATTGAATGAATTACTTTGTTAGGTTGCTGTGTTTTAATTACACCACATGCAGGGTGTCACACTTTTTTATTGTCCCGCTGCACAATTAGTAATGGTCTTTGGCTAAGCATAAAAGATTTGGCTCAGATGATGAAATGAAGTTACCCTGCTTCCTTCCCAAACCTCCTCTATCTTTTCCAAGCAACATCTGCTTTGCTTGGGGAAGGCAGAGCAAGCCAGAGGAAACTCCGTACCAGAAAAGACTTGCCGAGCAATGCCTCTGCTTAGCTGGCTGTCATTCATGGAGTGTCACTTCCTGTGTGGGGAACCATAGGGCCTGAAAAGTTTTCAATAAATCTGTTAGAAAAACAAGATGGAAAATCTCCCCTCAGAAGCATTCCAAAGAAAAGAAAAAGCCAGGCTGCTTTTGTTTGTTTGTTTTCTTTGTGGTGACTGACTGACAAGCTCATTTCAAAATGCTGTTTTACAAGGAAGAAACTGTTTTGCTCAAATTTAGGGTATTGGTGAGGACCCCTGATTATGCAGGTGTATACAAGCATGGATTTATACTAATCACTTCAACAAGGAAAATAGTTCTTTATAAATGAAAAGACAATGCAATGGTACATCATCAGCACAATTTGGCCTAATTAAAATATTTGATTCGCCCAACAAGCAGAAGCCAGTGGCCAGATTAACTAGCGAGCAAGTTCAATAAAGGATTAAATGTTCAGACCCTGAACTACAATGGACATAATGCCTAGCAATAATTCCATACAACTAGCAAACGACTTGGGCGAATGCTCTCTCATAGTTCAGCTGCCAGTATCTGCACATCTATAACCACCTAGAAACAGATAGAAGATTAAAACAGGGTCCTTATCTTTCAAACTACATTCCTATGCCAAGCACCCTTAAAATATAGCAAACAAAATTTCACGTGTGACAGCAGTTATGTTGAAGTTTCTAAAACAGCCAGAGTACTTTTGGAAGCAGACAAAACCCACACCAAGAGAAATCCACACACATAACCACTAAAAATAAACCTAGTGCTACGCTTAGACGTAACCTGATGCTAAAGCAATATGACAGCTGGCATTTGTCTTTCTTAGGCAAAACCAATGACAGAGTATAGTCATTGTGTCCCAATGATACTGCAGCAAATGCTAGTCTATTATTGGAATATTTACAGCTACTGGTAAATGTTATGAAAAGCAGAGCCAAGGCTTCCAAGAGGTGAAGGAAGTATGTGTAACAGAAGTGATAAGGCCCCCAAGACGCAACTGGGAAGGAAGAAACAACCAGATGGCCAGGATTCACTGGTGGAAATTCTTTTTATCTGCCTTAAAGGGCTGGATACATTTAGCAAATCTCTCATTTCCTTATAGCGAGGTCATACATATCTATCTTTTCAAATGGAATCCATGAAATCTTTAGCAGAAAAGATTTTCTTTATCCAAACAGACATCCCTATGGAGCAATTAGAAAGTGAGAGAGCACAGGTTCTGCATGCAAAAGGTCCAGGGCTTGCCCCAGGCTTGAGGGGGCCAGAGCAGAGTGCTTGCTGGGGGTCCGCTCTCTCTCGCACCATAGTGCCCTGCGGAGCTCATCCTGCGCTTTCAGTGGCAGTGGCAGGCAGCACCACCAATGCTGTAATCAGCCTTGCACCAAGTCAGACCATTGGTCCAGCTAGCTCAATACTGTCTTTATTATTATTATTTATTAAATTTGCATACCCGCAGGTCTCTGGGCGGTTCACATACTGACTGGCCACAGCTCTGGAGGGTTCAAGGGAGACAGAAGTCTGTCGCAGCCCTACCTGGAGATGCCTGGGACTGAATTTAGGACTTTCTGCAGACAAAGGCAGCTGCTCCACCACTGAGCTCTGGCCCTTCTCCAATGTGTTGAACTGAGCTGATTTTATATTTGTATTCCACTTTTCCAACAACAAATGTTGAACTCAGAGCAGCTCACAATAATCACAATAGCATTAAAACAACAACAACACTGCAGTCAATATCATATCAAACACAACAGCATATAAAGCAAACCATAAATTTATCAAAACAATTAATACAATTCAATAAAATCAAAGTAACTCATAGTATTGCCAGGATACTTCCTAATCACATGGAAGCTTATTTCATAACAAAAATATGGATTAGCTGTTGGTTATCAAATGCATTGTTTTTCAACACTGCAATGGGTGGAAGCCTCATTCACTGTACATGAATAATAACAAATTCTAGGGATCTATATATTTAAAAACCATAGGGGGCTGGGCAAGGTCACTACCTGTGGTGGGTGGTCGGGGTCAGATGTAGTTGAAGGAAAAAGGATTACCTGGAATCATTTCAACCTGGTTTCAAGCAACACAATGCCCTGGACTGACACTAGGTGAATGACATTGTGATAAATTAAAATGATGGTTCAAACCTAGCTAACTAAGGGTACCGCATCTTGACATTAGGCCTGAATTAGAGATGTTCTTTTCCTGCTGCTATAGGAAATCCACAAGCATCTGAGGCTGAAAAACACAGACAGGTTCTTGGTCTGGAATGAATGTGAGAGGGACACTACAAGAAACTTGGGCAATCTATAGGAACTGGCTATCAGCTTTGAAGATCCAGTAAGAGAAAACACTTTGCAAAATTCACAATAAAAATAAACACAGATAATTACCAAATGTATTGCACACAAATCTAATTTTACAGAATAATGGGAGGTCAGAATTACAGAATACATGCTGAAATGATAAAGGGAAAAATATCAATGCTCATTTGCTTAAAACCATTTAATGAAAGACAAATCACAACTAGAGAGAAGTAACAGAAAGTTTTCAGTTAATTAGTATCTCATCTTCTATAAAATCTCTTAACCCAATAAGCCCATTATTTTTATTGCCCAAATAGATTTATATTTGTTAATAGCTAGAAGGCTTGCAGGTACCTTCCTTTTATCTTGTTTCAAAAGAAAAATAGCGCACTTCAAAGCATCCAAAAACCATACACATTATCCACTAAAGCTACCCAAATCCCGGGCTCACAACAAACTATGGACAACATTGCATGCAGGGCTGGCCCTACTGGCAGGTAGAGTGGAGTAACCACCTCAAGCCACAGATACTATGGGGTGTTAGGGGGCAACAATATGTATGAACAATGCCTGGTCATTCCTCCTGTCCATTTCCCTTGACTGGAAGACAGAGCTGTGTCTGCCACAGTTTGCCCTGTACTACATACATGAACCTATGGGAAAATTAAAAAATTGTCCAGTAGCACCTTAGAGACCAACTAAGTTTGTTCTGGGCATAAGCTTTCGTGTGCATGCACACTTCTTGATACCTGGTGTGCATGCACACAAAAGCTTATACCCAGAACAAACTTAGTTGGTCTCTAAGGGACGCGGGTGGCGCTGTGGGTAAAACCTCAGTGCCTAGGACTTGCTGATCGCAAGGTCGGCGGTTCAAATCCCCGTGGCGGGGTGAGCTCCCGTTGTTCGGTCCCAGCTCCTGCCCACCTAGCAGTTCGAAAGCACCCCTAAGTGCAAGTAGATAAATAGGGACCGCTTTCTAGCGGGAAGGTAAACGGCATTTCCGTGTGCGGCGCTGGTGCTGGCTCGCCAGATGCCGCTTAGTCCGGAAGTGTCTCTGGACAGCGCCGGCTCCCGGCCTCTTGAGCAAGATGAGCGCGCAACCCTAGAGTCGGACATGACTGGCCCATACGGGCAGGGGTACCTTTACCTTTACCTTTACCTTTAAGGAGCTACTGGACAATTAATTATTTTATTTATTTTGACTGTGTCAGACCTACATGGCTACCTACCTTAACCTGTGGCAATCAGGCCCAGTGCAAGATGCTGCTGCCCTGTTGCAGCAGTGTTGAGGTAAGCATTAAGTGCCTGTTTAGTCAACTTTGGTGCTGTAACTGAGGGAGTCATAATATCGTCATTGGCCTCAGGCAGCAAAATATCATGGGCTGGCCCTGACTATACATGCTATGACTGTTGCAGGAAACACCAATGCCTTCAAGGAAAAACACATCAATTGTGGAAGTGAAAACAGGGGTGCTTACCTGGCCCAATCAGCGTGCTCACATGCAAAGGGACAACAGAAGTGAGGGCGGATCAGAAATCTGCCTGATTCAATGCTATTTAGCTGGGTGCCATTCAGTTTCAGACAGCTTACTTATGTTCCTATGAGTGAGTTCTAGGCACAATACATGCAATCATCAGAAAAAGCCAGCTTTGGCTCTCACGCCCAAGTATGTGGAGCAATGAGATGCTAATATTCATAAACTGTGAGGTATATACATTTCTATATACAAAGGATAATAGCCAGATCCAAAGAAAACACCTGTACACACGCTGCACATACTCACACCAAGTGCCTTTTCATTTCAAACATAACAAACCATGAATGCAAGTCATTTTTCCCCTAATAGGTTCTGAAGAACCTTAAGGTTTTGTGAGAAATAGCTAGTTTTGCATACAGTTCCTTGCACAAAGAATTACAGTACGCAAAGAGAACAACTCTCTTGTTCAGTTGAACTCTCTTGGATTATGCTGGCTGAAAACAAGTTACCTGCCACGGCTCGCAGTCTTGTGAAAGAGAAGGGAGACACACTTTTATACTCTGTGTTGAATGACTTGGAGTAATAATACATATGTCGTAGTGCAAAGCCAGTGAAGACTTCAATCTCTTGAAGGCTGATGCTTTAGTATGGGTGCGAGTCAAGGTCAATTGTTTTCTTTAATTCTCTTTCTTCCCTTCTCAAGGCACAGGGAAAAGAGCTCAGTTATTTCTGCATGGATGCAAGGTGAATGAGGCTGCTGCTTCTCACTGCAGTGCTATTTATTACACGTCAGTGACACAGAACCAAAAGAAAAATTCTTTAGCTTCTCGCTTATATGAAATGTACAAAATACATTTTAAAAAACATGTTTTTGACAACTGCATCAGTGTGTTTTCAGTAACCTCCTTCTGCAAAAGCAAGCTGCCCCACTATTACAGAATTTTTTGAAAACCCCTATATGCAGTTAAATAAATATGTTGCACGTACATAAAATTAGCTGGCAGCTGCAGTCTTGCACCTGACCAAAACAAGCAGTCTGGATGAGAGGAAGACATTGTGGGTATGTTTCCTTCCACAAAATGACTGGGGAATCTTGACAGCAGGGCAGGCTCCAGAAACATAACTGCTGCTCGACCCTTAGCGTCTTTGACGAGCATGGAGAAACATGGGGAAGAGAAGTTCATGCCCAAATGTACCATAAAATTAAAGGTTAGATCCTCTGCTGATGTTAAGAAGTTAAGCCAGGTATTTTCAGAGGTGACAGAGAGAGAATGCTTTTTTATGCTGAGCACCAAGAACAATGGCTTGAATGGTAATCCCAACAGCCTGCAACTCTGCTAGACAATAGATATATTGATGGGGAAATTTTACACAGGACAAACAGCTCTACAGATTACTGTTTTCATTCAATGCCCATAACGTCTAGAGCAAAGGTGGCTAACCTGTGGTCGTCTAGATGTTCAACTCAAAGGCTCATCATCCTTGATCATGAGTCATGCTGCCAGGGGCTGGAGTCCAATAGCATCCCATCCCTAGTGCAGTTACCTTGGTAGTTTATACAGGCATTTTTTATTAGTTACAGTTTAACTCTTTACTCTTTACATGGTGCCATTGATATGCATAGAATTTCACTGAGTCTCATTGAGAGAGACGCAAGTCATCGTTTTAGATGAGAAAATTTCATCTCTTTTTACATTTGAACATGTTTTAGCCAAGAATATCAAACCCTGTGCCCTTCTGCCTGACACATGGAGCTGTATATAAAGCAATACATTCTTTACATGTTTGTCAATCTTGTCTCATGCACACAAAAGTATCTACAATGGTCCTGGTTAAACCTATTTTTACATGCTGCAAATCTTTAAGTGTAGTATATTTCATAGATGCCTATTTCTAACACATAGTTTTATGTTGTAGGCGGAGTTTTAGAATTTTTGTTACATCCATTTTTATGCAAAACCACCTAAATTTGCATCTCATGGATCAGATTTCGTACTTCTCTGAATTTTCCAACTGTACCCCCGCAAAAACCAATAGAAATGTGTAGCTTAGATAAAATATATTTAGAAATATGTACATTGAGATAAAATGCATACTTAAATATTTTGTGATAAAATAAGTATATATTAAATAACTGACTAATGTGCGGATGGGATGAAATGAATGCACATGCAAAATTGGCAGGGACCAGAAACTGACTGACCCACCCATCTCTACACATAGCCAGATTGGAATCTAGGTCTATTTTTACTAGAGGGATGCTCTCTGGCTGACATGGTGTTCCTTGCTTACCAGGACTGCATGTGTAAATTCCTACATGCAAGCAACTCTACTGACTGAGAAACAGAAAGCTGAGTGCATAGAAATGCACAGAAATGGACATAAATTTGGTTAGCTTCAGTTTACTTGCAATATGCTTTGGTTAGCGGAATAAAAGTTTGAGAGGAAAATCTGAACTTCTCCAGCCCAGGGTAGATGTTAAGAAGGAATGTAAGCATATGTTACAATAGGATGTATGTAGACTTACAGGTCTATATCTGGAATTTTTGCCTTTTCTCATTAGTTCACACTTTTACCACCCCACCCCCAATTTCACAGTTTATTCTATAGCCATAAGAAGTGTGATGGAAGTGGTTTGAATTCACTGTTCCGAAAACAAAGAACTCGGAATGTCAAAATCAATTCCACCACACTTTAAAATGAGCTGAATCCAGAACAAGTTAGCTGCGTGTTTGGTCTTAAATTAGCTATGGTGCCAACTGGAGCTTTCCTTGTGATGCTAGCAGCAGGTGCAAGGTCCAATCCAGACTGGAACTGTAGTGGGGAAGGCAAAGGGCTGCAACCCCCCTAACCCTCACAAGGGCCCTAATCCAGATGCTGCCCCCCTCCCTTCTTGCTATTTATACTTTTCTTTTCTTTTTAAATCCCGTATTACTGGAAGGAGCAGCTAGAGCTTGAATGGGGATGTGTGGTGCTGCCCCATCTAGTGCATCACTAAGCTGCATCTTACAGGATCTGCATAGGCAATTTCATATTTCATGGGTGGACACATCCCCACAGAGTGGTCATTGGATTATAAAAGGGCTGCTTCCTCCCATTAAGCCTTGCTTGAACAAGGTCTTCACAGCTCTGTTGTGTTCCTGTACCCTTTGGTTGTCCTTCAGTCCTCAGTTCTGGCTTCATCCTCATTGCAAAGCTTGAAAATAGATGCTTTTACTGTGCATGTAGCATTCATGTCAGTACACTAGAGCTTAGCAGTTCACCAAAAGTGGATTGTGATAGAAACAAAAGACGGAATAAATTAACTCTCTATTACGGCTAGCTTTGGACAACTGATAGCGGGGGGGGGGGGGGGGAGTTCAAGGGGTAACAGTCCACCAGTGTTAAGGCTAGGCAGATATATCATATAGTTATGCACTGACAGTCCGTACATAGTCCCCAAAAATTACCTGATTACTGATTTTATTTCAGACATTTTATTGAAAGCAGTAAGCACCTTGGCAAAATACTGAGAAGCTTGGCAACAAAGTCAGAAGAAAGGACATCTTGCCCCCCCCTCCCCCCAGGTTTGTCCACTTCATTCATCTGGCAAGTGAATTACCATCAAAGTCACTAGAAGTATATTTAGAAGTCTTTCAGAATATGGCCCACAGAGGTAGCTATGAATTTTTGTTGACATATTTAATTTTCGCACTTCCGTGCTAGCATTAATATTTCTCCTCTCGCCAGAATCCCATGATGGATGACGGGTCAAAAGGCGTTTGATATAATATTGGCACAAACAAAAGGCAGCTCTTTATTGAAAGACAGCACATTTCAAAATCTTGAGATTTTATTTATTTTTAAGCGGGGTGGTCTGTCGCTCTGCACACTAGCAGGCTACTACTGTGAGACTTGTGTGGCTCTCCACAGGTGCACGTTCTAGTATTGCAGGTGGTTTTCAAATCTTCTCGGTGGCAGATCAATTTCATTCCATTTTGTCAATTCCACACTTTTAAGGAAGAGGCCCATGTGTTTTACACATATGCACACCCCACCTGCCACTGTGCAACGTTGTGTCAAAATACTAAGAGCATATTTAGTTTGGCATGAAAATATGTTTTACGGCAAAATGGCTGAAAGATCATTTTGGAGGAAATGGTTTGGCATTAAAATGTTAAAATACTGTATTGCAAGATTGCAGAAGTTGTGAGAATATATAATTTGTATTCAGCTAATGTTTGGCCAGCATGCACAGGTATATGCATTACTTAATTGCTGAGCACTTGCTAAACCCAATCCATATACACCTGTAGATTTCTTAGCATACTAAATTGGGGGTGTTTGAAAGAGAGAGAGAGAGAGAGCATAAATTTTAATTTTGCAAACAAATCTCAGCTAGTAGAAGCTGTTAAAAAAAATTCCCCTCACAGAATTCCAACCATGTCTCCTCTACTGTCTTACCAACTTTTGATTAATGTGCTGATACTCAAATATTGCAGCTTCTTCATGAGAGTTTGGAAATAAAATACTTTTGAACAAGCACAATCTAGAAGTGCAGACACAAGCAAGACCAACTTTTTCTGTTTTTATGCCTGTGAATACTTGGAAGAATGACAATTTGATGGCTGGATGACTAGTTTTTGTAAGGCTACAACCCTACACAGTTCTCAGGGAGTAAGTGCTGCTGAGCTCAATGTGGCTTACTTCCGAATGTATATGGGCAGGGGCCTGAGCTGTAAATTTTAATGGAAATCATGCTGTCGGAGAGTTAAATATGCATAACTCATTTGCAAGGGACACCTTTGGGATAAAGAACTTGCACTAAACGGACAAATCATAATTACCTAAATGTATTTGCAGCCTTCATTGACACCACCCTAGGAAGGAAAGAACACATTGTGTGTCCTGCTAAATAAAACTAATGGTCTATTTTGAAATTGGTTTGATAGCATTCTTCAAGCCTTTTCAAAAGATATGTGAGGGACATAACTTTGATTCCTCACCCTGATATGTTTTATTGGCCTCTGTAAGACAGTGGTGAATAGATGGATACTTATTACTTCCTGCTGTGACTTCGTCAAGGTCAGTTACAACTATCGGCTGTTCTTACCCGGGTTTTGCCAATGAAAACTGACCTGAAAGAAGAACCTGGTGATCTGGTGTGCCAAACTGTCTATTTCAATACATCGGATTTGTTTCTTCAAGCATGGAAACACCCACATCCATGAGCCGTGCTGGCTGACAGGAGTTGGAGTCCAACCATTTCCCCATCCTTGGTTTTTATGATAGAATTCCCCACTTGAACTCTTAATCTTGTAGATTTGCTGAACAACCCATTGATATACAGTTCTGTGTGTGACACTGTTTGGTCTGAGGTAGCCCCAGAGTGAAAACCCTGGTAGTCTAGGCAAGGGAAGGCACAGCTGAATCGGGTGTCATCAGGAAAGGCCATGCTTGGCCTGAAAACCCTCTGAGTCCTTCTAAGTCATGGAAAGCATTATATTTTCCAGAAGAACCAGCGGAATTTCTTAATTTAGGGTTCCAATGTGATGGAAATGACAGTATTATACCTGAATTTGGTATCTTCACAAATTTCAGCCACCAGTGTTGTATGTTCCCTCTCCCAACAGACATTTATTCTACACAATATTTCAATCCCAGCTATGCCAGGCAGGGATGGTTAGATAGCTAAGCGACTGGCTGTGCATGCAATTATATGCACAATTACCTTATTGCATAATCGTGAGGTCTTAATTATGAAAATGGGCTTTTGATTTTTGTGGTGCTCAAACATTTTCAAATCTAATCAACCCATCAAGAGATCAACATTCCTTCTTATTGGTTCAGAAAGTACTTTTAAGATGCACAGTTGGATGCACAAGCAAAGGGAAATTGGACAAATTCTCAGCAGGTACAAAGCATCCCTTGATGGTGAAGAAAACAAGGATCTCACCCCACCTACAAAACATATGGAGAGCTGGAAAGTCTGGAGAAAATCTTAACTATGCCTCAGATTTAAATAGAGGAGAAGACCACTCATGGATATGACGAAGCATGATGAGAATGAAACTTCTCTCCCAAAATGTTCCTGCATCACCATGGTTGTGCGATGCTGGAGCCAATTCATTTTGGAGCATTAAACTCTAAGATGCATGTGGCCTGTTTCCAGAAGAGTGGGGAGGCATTGAGAATATGTTACAGCCTTTGTGCGTAAAAATCAATCCATTCCTCCAAATGGAATGTTAACTCTGTTATTGCTGCTAACTCCATTGAACTTGTTTCGGGTTTGCAGATGGTTGCCAGAATTCATCCCATAGGTATTTCATATGTATGCTGCCTGCAACGAGTGACTGAGTCCGCTTGCAGTGGGCGTGAAATAGCAGGTATCAGATCTCAATTTGCTAAACAAAATTAGCTGCATGCCAGCCTGTTTGTATATCAATTTCTCTTGCTCATAGTGTGCTAATTCAGGCAACAATCATTTACAGTATTCGCAGGAAGAATAATAAAACATATCTTTCAAGAAGTTAAACAGTCACATATGTTATTTTGTCATCCTGTGCAGCTGCAGGGATTTGCTCAGCAATTGCTCTTCACCCTCTACACTTTGTTAACAGCCACCAAAGAACTACATCTACTGACCAATAATTTGTGCCCCAGAGTTAATAGCAAGTACATTTTTAGAGCGTTAAATGCATCACAAAGGACAGTAGTTACTAAAAATGGATGCTAGCAATTGAAAAGCATTTGATGTTCTATTGATATTTGCACTCAGTGCAGAAATTTATCTCCTAAAATAAAAGGATCTTTTATTTTTTCCTCTTTATAAAAGACATAGAAATAACTCTGGACTCTCAGGATTGTCACAAATCCTCCATGCCCAGCCACCTATACTTCATTGATTACATTTTTATTACTTTCTGGTACAAAGCAATGAATAGAAATATCAACTTTTTAATTTGGCTTGGATTAAAAATGGTAAACTTTCCTTGCGAATGGCTGTCAAGAGAGGACCACATTCAGACTTGGGGAGACAGATCAAAACAAAGTAATTCCTCTGGAGAAATTGTGGCAATAACCAGTGGCTAGATATCACATTATTTTTACAGTGCAATCAGTGTGATGCTTTACACAAGATTTAATAACCCCCGTGCTGTATGGACCAGCTCCAGGCTTTTGGAGCTAATCTCTCCCTTCAGAATTAAAAACAGTTAAAACAGATTAGAGTCTCAAGAACAGGGTGAGCCCTGGAAACACACATCCCGGATGTCAAAGGCTAGGGTGAAGCAGCACATCTCTAGCATTTGCCAAAAGCTGCATAGGAAAGAAACCAGATTCCCTCTTTGGGGAGGGAATTCCACAGCCTTTGGGCTGCCATGCAGAACAGCCTCTTCCAGGCCACCACCACGAAAAAGAAGCTTCCGAGAGGTAGAACTACAAAGTTTTACCACTGTTCTTGATGCCTGGAAGGCTCTGTAGGGAAGCAGGGCAGCCTTTCAGCTATCTGGGGCACACGTTGTTTCAGGCACATATTGCAGAAGGAAAGATGTGCGGGGGCACATCAGGAATCTACAGACATCTTTGTATAAACTCCCCTCCCCCATTCATTTTGGAATCATTTATTTAGCATTCCAAACCATTTTCTTTCATTATTTGGATAGTTAATTTTTTAATATACAATTCATGTGTTGCAAATGAGGCTATTATTTGATCAGCCACTTAGTACCTTTATTGAGATATTAAGTTTTTAAAAGTATGTAGTACATTATAGCAAATGTCAGAAACTTGGTGAAGGTTGTCATTTACTGGTAATTAACATTTTGAGAGGCAAGTGAGGGAAATCTATACTATCATATTAAATACTATCATACTTTTATATACTAAACACACATCATTCCTCAACAATCCCACTCTGAGAAAGCCACTTGTTCAGGCCCACTGCTAAGTGGGTAATTGCAGATGCACTGGATCTGGACCGCTGGAATGGGGGGACTGAAGAGTTCTTCAGCCACAGCAGCAGCACCTGACAGAACATGATCCCAAATTCTCTGGGTGCTGGATTCTGGCCTGCATTCTGGAG
The DNA here is from genome assembly GCF_964252035.2 of Podarcis erhardii. Classification (NCBI taxonomy): domain Eukaryota; kingdom Metazoa; phylum Chordata; class Lepidosauria; order Squamata; family Lacertidae; genus Podarcis; species Podarcis erhardii. Next base: position 137,685,291 of record NC_138497.1, on the reverse strand, counting down.
GGTCACTCTCAGTTCATGAGAGGAGTCAGACAGGAATCTTGCCTGTGCCCCCGGCAAAGTGAAAACAGAAGCACCACTGACAGCAGATGAAGACTTGCGTGAGGGCTTCTTCCATTCTAGAGGGAACCCAGCTCTTAAGAGGAATCCTCCACCTCAGCTGGCCACCTTGAACGAGACTCCATCCCATTGCCCTTGCCATCCTCAGACTCACTATCACTGCTTTCCAATGGACCCATGAAATCCTCTGCATGCACAGTGGAAATTGGAATGTTTCTGACATTACTCTCTAAATCTGGACAACAGATTTCTTTGTCATGTGAAACATATGCAGTGATGTGGCAGAAGACAGATACTACAGCAAAGATGGGGAACCTGAGACCCTCCAGATGCTGCTGGACTACAGTTGCCATGGCTATTGGCCACGTTGGCTGATGCTGATGAGAGGTGGAATCCAGCTCCACCTGGAAGGCCACGGAATACCCATCCCTGCTACGCCAGCAACTGAATGACTTTTCTGACTAACCTGAGCTAGGTCTTCACTTACCATCTCTATCTGAAAGGTTACATCCCAACAATGAGGGGACAGGACCTCGAGCTGAAAATCCCCATGAAATAAAGGTATGTATTTTGCATATCTCCAGTACTATGGTATAAAAAAAGATTTCTTTAAAATGTGGAATAGCAAGCAGCTGTGAGAGTCAGACTGAGTGAGGGAGTGGGAAATTAATGGATTCAGGTTTACAGAAAGATCACAATCACAAAGCCAACTGGACCCAACAGAACCAAATCATTAGCTGCAAACCTTTCCATGCAAAGAGGAAAAGAGGAAAAGAGGAAAAGAGGAGAAACTCCTCATGCGCTAACGGGCCGTTTGACTAGGGTAAAAGATGCACATATCTCATTAACCAGAAAGTGAGCTGAAGGGATTGACATTCTGCTATGTCTTCATAACAGCCCTGACAGATGTAACTACGGATCTGACTTAATCACACAGAGAAATGTGGCAAGTTTCGGCATGCGACACACAGGAAAATGAGTGGATTGTGAACAAACAAGCATCAGAAGCAGTCTAAATATAATCTGTCAGGGAATAACAAACAAAAATAAACTGTGTAAATATCACTATTACTAGCATATTGTCATTTTTATCACTTTCACTGAAGTCAGTACAACTAGAAGCACCAGGAGGTGTGTTCAGGTCTTCACCCTCAAGCAGTTATACTGTATTGGCCTGAATATAAGCCTCACCTTTCCCCCAAATTCTAACCGTGAAAAGTTAAAGTGTGGCTTATATTCGCAGCCAGGAGTGTGGGGCAAACAGCACCAGGAGTGCGGCAAAGCAGTGCCAGCCCTGTGTGTAGTCCCCCGCCCTCTCCTGCAAGGCCAGGAAGGGAGAGAGCGAGGAAAGGGAAAGGCAACGCAACACAGCTCCCCACCCCCACCCCGCCCAGTATGCACACTCTGCCTTCTGGTTTCCCACAGACATCTGGCTGGCCATTGTGAGAACAGGATGCTGGACTAGACCAAGCAGGCTTTTCTTATGTTCTTACATTATAATTTTGCAAGGGCAAGATCAGGGCCCTGCTTGCTAGTCCCTCCCCCACCTGTCTATGTTTTGGAATAATGTCTGAAGAAGGGGGGCTGCTGGACACCTGGAAACATGCTGTATGATTTATAACAGGCATCCCCAACCCTCAGCCCTCCAGATGTTTTGGACTACAATTCCCATCATCCCTGACCACTGGTCCTGTGAGTTAGGGATCATGGGAGTTGTAGGCCAAAACATCTGGAGGGCCGCAGGTTGGGGATGCCTGATTTAGAACCCTGATTGCAGAGTGCTCTAAATCACAAGGGGGAGTCCTGCACACAGAAAGCAGGCTTCACTCCTCAGGCTTTCTGTCAACAATGGGGCATAGTCAGCAACAAGGGCCACCTGTAGTAATACACAGTTATTGACTCACACATATGTGCATGAAATGGTTAAACTGACCCCTGAGCTCAAGTTACCAGAGTGGGTGTGGTTTTGCAGGGTCTCAGCAGCCTCTGCTTCCCCCACCCGATCCTTCTCTTTATTTTCTTGCTTCCTGGAACAAGAAGGAGCCATGTGGTCAATTTCTTCTAGCTGCAAGAAAAACCAGGTGAATTGAATATTTCCAAAAGGGAGATTTTACAGCCTGCATCTTTGCTAATCCAAAAACTGCACAATCCTTTTCATAAACAAACCAACTATTTTTATTTTGAAGTTGTTTTGAACCTTCTGTTTTTTATCTTCATTTTACTGTACTTCTAGCAGATGGAGACTTGCTTGCTGTAATTTCTGGAAACTCTGAGTAAAAGATTCACTTATTTGCAAAGCTAAGCGTCTATGATTTATTCTAGCCTAAATATTTTTATGGGGAATGTTCGTTTAAAGGAGGATGATGGCAGATATAAATCTAACCAAGTTTTTATGTACTTGGAGCAATCAGCATTGTACTACCTCTGCTACCAAAGAGTAAGAATCTCTCTTCCAAATCTCTCTCTCCAACCCTGTTTTCCCCCTCACACAATTGAAATGGTAATTGTAATAGAGCTTCATTAGTAGGCAAAATAATTTCACTTAATTCAATGAGGTTGTGATCTCATAGGTGTCAATTCATTAACTGTCTACTACTTGTTTTAAAAAAATCTTATTTTAATGTGGTTATGCCAGAAACTTGGCAGGACGAGATGTGGCCTGGAAACCTACTGACACCAACTTTAGGTATGAAATGGCTACTCCTGCCAGTCTACTGCTCGCCTAGCGCTCCAGAGCTAAGCAGACACAAGAGGAGGAGGGTATTTGCACAGCATTAAATATCCAAAGTGCTTGAAACGCATTATCCAGCTGTAATTCCTGTAGCAACCCTATGTATGACAGTCATGATTACTCCCCATATTGCTGTATGAGGTTAAGAAATAGTGACTTGCCTAAGGCCGCCTAGTGAGTTGAGGCAAAAATTGAACCAGGGACTTCCTCATTCATCAGTCTCTTAGCCACTACACTATACTGACTGTGGTGATCATACAGGGTCCCTGGACGTTTGACGGTCTATTGATCCCTGTGCCACCACTGTGCTCGCTTCCCCGCTGCCACCAACCCGTTACTCTCGGGTACACACTGAGTCCAGACAGTTGTTAACATTAAACCAAATAAACAAGTTTATTTTATAAGCGTTATCAAGTTTATGGTTTCTCAGATAATTTTCTTGTCAGTTTCTTAACCTTAGTTTCTTTACTGGCCTATACCTTCCTAATACCTTCTGACTGATTATCTCAACTATTTGACTGTCTCCTCTTAACAGATTATCTCACTCTCTCACATCAGACTAGCCCAACCACAGACTTATCCTCCGTCTCTCTTCTCGTAACTCCAGACTGACTTCTTAACCACTCTAACTCTAACTCCTCCCCTTGGGTTCCTATTGGTTAGTCATTTTACTTATGAACCCAGTATGATGTCACACACTTAGGAGGGCAAAGGCCACACTGACTCTCTCCTACTGGTGGGGAGATGCTCTGTTCCTAGATTGACACTGCATCCAGAGGCAACCACCCATCAAGCTCTGCCCGACCTTGGAAGAGAATAAGCTTTCACAGAAAAGTTGGATGAAATGGAAGGGTGAAGATTATGAATTCACTGGACTTCCCTACTTAAAACCCTGTACAATATGCCTCCTTATTTGGGGGGGGGGGCGGGTTGATCGCTGCAGGGTGCCTACTGAGGATTTTGCCCAGACCCCCCTCCAACCCCTGATGCATGGTGGCTTTGTGTCACTACCTTACTAATAGTCTTCTCCTTTGCATCTCAGCCAAACCATAACCAACAGAACTTCCTTGGAATGCCAGCATGGTTCAGGGAGAGTTACAGAATTGCCACATTTGAAGACCAATTAAGCAGCAGTCGGTAGGGGCCTGAGAAAAGACCCTATCTGTGTGTCAGCATCCAGGCTGTGGAGAACCTTGTCCCATGAGGCTCACCTGGTCCCCCCTCTTTCTGTTTTCTGCTGGCTTTCTATTCCAGCTAGCTTCTGCCTTGCTAGGTCAGATAATGTTCTGATTTGAATATTGTTTTTGACCGTCATGCAGTAGCAGCGAGTATGATGGGCTAGAGCTGTGGAGTTATACTCCCAACTCCCCACAGCCGTGCTGCAGCTTAACTAGACAGCACTGGGGCAGAAGGGCAGCAAGACTGATAAAAACAAATAAAATTTTTAACCTGCAAGGAAAGTTTCCTCTTTTATTCACAATATTGTCCAATTTGCTTTGTCAGTATTCTGAGAAATCCCTATTTTGGCATTAGAAGCAATCCTAGACAATAATGTGAAATTTACTCCCCTCCTCACCGGCTTGCAAATTTCTCACTTCTCCACCCTCTTGACCCTTAAATGGAATGGGGAAGCAGGGCTATGGCCTACAGTAGCCCCCAATGGTGTCTCAGCCCTTCACCCCTTCCATCCTGGATAATTTGTGTGGAGTGTGGTAAGAGTATAACAGGGTCATGCTGGGGATCTCAAAGACCCTGACCAGGTCCTCTGGCTGCCATGGTTGAGGGTCCTGCCACAAGAGATTCATTATCTGCACAATATATCAAAGCACTCCACAATTATTAATGCGATCTTCAAATATACAGAGCACAATTTGGATTCAAGGTTGCCAGCACAACTCCAATGCTTACGCCGACTGCAAAATGGTATTCATGAATTATGTTGGCTGAATCCTCCAAAGCCTGTTTAAGTTCACACGGAAGACAAATACACACTCCACTGAAAAGGGATTGTCCTTCCAAATTTGTTGCCAGTCAAACAGCTAAACAGTGGTGTCTACTTCAAAATTTAATATGTGTTTATCCAGCTTTAAAAGTATTTACACAGTGGGAGCAATGAAAAAAATCCAAACAAACCATTATGGCTGGCCAAGTCAACAGCTTTCCTTTTATGCAGACTGACAGCAACATAAAGCAGCAACAGGCTTCCACAAATGGCTCTCCTTGCCACTTGCATTTGGGGCACATAGATGGCAGTGGGGGAGAGCTGTCATACACATCAGTCACCAATTCATTTTCTGTGGATCAGGGCCTTCCATGTGTACACGCAGGCACAATATTGACCTCCCTTGACAATAACTAGTTTAATCCCTTCCTCTAAGACATACACAGAGGAAGTACTATGCACCTAAACATGTTCAAAATACTCCAGTACAGACTGTGCAATAACCCAGTTTCCTAGCTAGAATGCCTTTCCTCCAAACACCACTTACAATGAATAGATGAGAAGAAAAGCATCCATTAATTGCTGAAATCAACCAGACATAAATGGGATTATGTACATTTATGATTGTGATCATAAATGGGATTGTGTACAATCCAGAAGTTCCAGCATATTGGGGCTTTAAATTCTCACTGGTTCATACTAATTATTTTTCTGAAGTGTTTACAAATCTATGGTGTTTCCTGTTGTCTCCTATAAACTTACTATGTAATTGTTGGTCTTCTTATTGAGAGGTTTATTTTATTCATCCATAGTTCCTAAATTAAGTCCTTGATATCGGAATTGTCTACCTCTTGAACTCTTTCTCCCAGTTTAGTCATGGCACTCAGCGCAAGTAAAGTCATGCAAGCTAGTAGCTAGTGCCATATTCTGTTTGCATAAAGCAAATATAAGCAGGCTGTGTGAATACTGGTCCCTAGGCAACAACAAACTTTTTACAGGACAATTAACTCTTTCCCAGCACATGGTCAAGTTACAGAATAATCAGTTCTTTGCTGCCTGCCTTATGTGGTGCCTTTTGGAAACATAAGCAAAGTTGATGGGTGTCTACGGAGCTATTCAGGGAATACCCTGGGAAGTGCATTGCTACTATTATTATTTTATTAAATTTATTACTGATCCTACATCAGAAAGGCCCTGGGGGGGGAGCATGTTACAGAAAAATAAAATACAGCATTAAAAACATATTTTAAAAAATTATGATCACAATTAGAGTGGGTCCAAAAGATAGAGTCAATGGCCAGGATAAAGAGGCGTGTTTTCAGCATATGACAAACGCTGTACAGTGAAGCGGCCAGGTGCACCTCTGTTGTGAGGGAATTCCACAATTTAGGGACTACCACAGAGAATACTCTGCCCCGGACACCCTAGCCCCAAAACTTCTGGGGGCAGTGGAACTACCAAGATCAGAGAGGGAAAGAGGTAGGAAAGGAGGAGGGAACGAGGCAGTTTTTCAGACACAGTATTTAGGGCTTTAAACACTAGTGTGAGCACCTTAAATAATGTGTCCTTTCCCCTCCCCCTCTCCCCCACCTCCTGGACAGCTTGAACAGCACTACAAGGCTTCTATTCTAGGCTGGTAAAAGCCCTGAACAAGAGCATTCCTCGGGGGTGGCAATACGCCACATCATTTTGTTGCAGGTCCCACTTGTCATTTTGAAAACCAGTCTCTCCTTGTTAGCAAACAGAGCGACATATTTTGTTTTGCCTCATCTGATCTGTTCCCTCAGAGGGTTTTGTGCAACCTGAATCAAACTGAAGGTGGGGGGAAAGTCTGACTCACCAGTTGCTATATTTTCTTTGTAGCTGCACACTGAAGGCTTGAAACCCGAGTTTCAAATGATCTCCTCCCCTTGCCAAGCCAAACTATATATAGCCCAGTGACCACAGGGTAGAATGCAAAAGGCAGTTAGCCCTTAAATCCCACTTGTTTCAATGGGTCTGAAGCGCACTTGGATTGCACCCATCATTTGCTCAATGATCTCCTTGTTATCAGATCAAACATGTGACAACACAAAAGGCCTGAGCACTATGCAAGAGCGTTTCTTTCTCTAAAAGGAATCAGTGTCAACTGAGTGAACGATGACCCACAACAGCTTACCTGGTCCACACTCCCTCTTTAGATGAAACAATATTAGTTGGCAAGCTTTACTTTTTTAGATCTTGAAAATATGTACCAGTATTTATGAAACTCAAAGGAAAATGTCTATATGCTGATTCTTGGCAGACCAATATTCTAAATACAGCCATGCCTCTTAAAAAGAGTTCAAAAATAAATGTCAATATTTAATCACAAGTAGCATTCAGGATATGACCATATTTGGAATACAGCTCCAAATGCAAGTATTTACAACATTAACACAAAAGCACTTGGATGTCATGTTTAGCTCCAGCCCAAAGAAAGGACATCAACTTGACAGAGAAAAAATTGCCATGATGAAGCTGTGCCATGATGAAGCTCTTGCCAAGAGGCCCCACTTGACAGAGAAAAGTCCTCTGAAGGAAACGTGGGCTATCCAACATATCTGATAAAGTAGTCTCCTTGTTATGGAAGGGAAAAGCACATACAAAAAATTAACTGCACTGTTTGACAGAGCAGCTGGATACTTCAAACTGTGCAGAGTTAACTTGGCTTTACTTATTCAACAGCTCTGTAGTTCTTGGATTTAAAATGGTGAAAGGGCTCAGCTGAAGCTGTAGAGGGAACAACTTTCACAAAAGCTTTCTCCTGCTGTAATAATGGTCAGGGATTCCTTTTTTAAAAGGGGGTCTGCAAAGGGAGGGGGTAACTATGTTTGCCCATTCAGAGGGAGAGCAGGAACGACTGTCCTCACTCCAAACTCACTTCGTGATGTTATCCTACTTAATGTGCGTCTGCGTCCCAGGAAAATATAGTTTCAAAGATAAATATAGAACCAAAGGAGCTGCTGACTGATCTGCCAACAGCTTAATGAAAAAATGGGCAGGAACATTTGAGGAGCCCACCACAGCATTTTGGTTGATTCCATCAGCTGCCCATCAACAGAGGAAGTATGGACCAAATTCCACAGCCTTCTTTTGGCAGGAGATGTTGCCCCTGAGGGCAGGAGCAGCACAAGGTGACTGTGAAGTGGGGAGACTCCTGGTGTACCCTGGAACCTTCATTTCCCAGGAATTTCAGAACACCCCCACCCACACAGGAGTAAACAACCTCACTTTTTCTTCTTCTTCTAGAGCCACAAGAGCAGAATATTGCAATTAACTGTTGTTGCTGGTTCTCTCATACAAACTAGCCATTCTTGTAAGGTTTTCTTCAAAATGAAAATTTTCTCTAATCCAGTGGAAAATTCCTGTCCTGGTACTGAGATTACCATTTTACCACTGTAGCTGTGCTTTTAGCAACTACATGATGTGGAAAAGATATTAGTAATGGTTATCACCATTTTCTGAAAATCTTCACATCAAACCACTGTTAAAGCTAAAGGAGAGCAGGCTATGCCACTTTTTCAGGTTAACCAGTAAATCTATTCAGTGTTCCCAATGTTCTTGAAAAGTTAAAATTCAATTAGAATAAATAAAAAACAATATAACTTTCAAGTCTAATTGCTAAGCACTATTGTTCAGAACTGGGGTGGGGAATCCTTGGTCCTCCAGGTGTTATTAGGCTCCAACTCCCATCAACCCCAGCTGTCATGCAACATCTGGAGGTCTGCAGATTCCCCTCTTCCAAATGTTTATCTTGTGAAGCCCAATTCCATATAGGGTAAGACACACCTGAGTTTGAGATTAGGCTGTTAATACACAAGGGGCTTCACAGTCTCTCTCTACTCTGATCCCCAGTTCTCATTTTACACATGGCAATCTCTTGCTATTATTTATTTATTATTAAATCTATATGCCACCTTTCATCACAAGATCTAAGATGGTTCACAGAATAAAATGCAAGATAAAAACCCAAGTAAATAATTAAAACAAAAACAATAGCCCCCCTTCCCACAGACACATTTAAAAGGATGTGGAATATTAATCAGCCCAAAGCCTGGTTGAAAAGGAACATTTTCTCCTGGTGCCAAAAATATATATATAACGAAGGCATCAGGCAATCCTCCATGGGAAGAGCATTCCACAAACGGGGAGCCACTGTAGAAAAGACCCCGTTCTTGCCACCCTCCAGACCTCTTGTGGAGGAGGCACACAAAGAAGGGCCTCAAGATAATGAACACAGAGTCCAGGTCAGTTTATATGGGGAGAGGTATTGCAGTCCTGAGCTGCAATGGGTGACGAAGAATCTGAACCATGATCCAAATCAAACACTCTGATCACTGAAGTTTTCCTCCTTTAATGCAGTCTTTCCGTTAGCTGTTCACCTTGGGCAAGTAACGGTTCTCTCCAGGCAGGCAGCTGGCACTGATCTGACTTCCTTGCAGCCCATCAGCACACTTAGGTGGGCTCATAATTCTGGTCCTGCTTATCTCCAAGGCAACACTAGTGGACTTCAGATCAGAGCTTACCGCAGATCAGAGCTTTCTGCCAGGGGCTACATGCTGGTGGCAGGCCAGGCCAGAGTTGGCGGTAAGAGGGGTCAAAGCCTGTTATGGGCATGGCTGGAGCCCAAAGCAAGCAGGCACTCATCTTCTCTCACTCTCTCTTTTTTTCTTTGCCTCTTTCTCCCTGCTGGAGAATGGACAAATCACTCTTGCTGGACAAATCACTCTTGCAAAGGGCTTTTCTCCTCCTCCCATCATTCCACCCATTTCAGGTTTCTCCCCACCCCACCCCCAATCACCCTCCAGACTCCTCTCACCTGCATGAAATTAGGCAAGGTGAGCCCCTGAAGGTGAAGGTTCTCACCTGCTGGACACACCATCCAACATATGCCACTGGCCAAATTCCACCATGATCATCTCCCGTGCAAAGTTCACTGAAATGCATGGGAGAGGCACGGGTGCCCCTTATTTCCCCCCAAGGTGTACAGTTCTCCAGTTTAGGAGCCACCCGCTCTGAAACACTTCCGCTCAACTCTCACTGAGAACGTGAGGCGGCACCAGCAGTCATACAGAACAAGGCTGCTTGTGGACTGCAGCTTAATACAGTGACCTCCTCTCAGAGGATGCATCCGTCATGAGATAACAGGTCGACAATGGATCAGCAAATGTTTACAATTAAAACACTTCTGTTTAACTAAAGTGTTTTTCTTCCCTCTGGAGCCAGGAGAAGCTACAAGAGATTGTGCCCAGGGGAGGCATCAACATCCTGTTAAGGACCAATTCGGCCTTGGGAGTCAGTGTTCTAAAGAGCAAGTGACCCTGGATCAATGCCATTTTATTTTCTTTCAGGAATAAATCTGGGCAGCAGAATAGCTTTGTGATTGTCCACTCAGCCAGCCATGTCAGATTGATCAGAGATGGGTAAATAGAGAGCAGCTCAGGCTCCATCCACCATCCAGTTAAGCTGAAGGGCTTAGATTCAAGACAACCTAGTCAGTCGGACAAACAGTGAAACCTAAAGGCAGCTAAGTGTCAATGGATTCCAGAGTTGGACTACATCAGATTATGAAGGAAAGGGCTCCATTACTGTAAGTTATTTTTTACATATTGTGATTTATTTATTTATGTTTAAAAAAAGGAAAAAATTGTGACATGCAGTCCGATACTACACTGATTTACCTGGAGCTAAATGAACACAGTGGGGCTTATTTCTAAGAAAACATGCTAAGGATTACACACCTAAAGTCTAGGCGCTCTAGCAAAACTAGACGGTGGGTTAGGGTCATTAACTCTAGTAACGACAAAAAACAAAGACACCTAGAGAAGAAATAACACGGAGGGAAAGACTAGGCAACGACCGAACGAAAAGGAAAGACAGTTGATAAGGGGAAGGAAGGAAGGTTAGCCAGCAAGAAAAGAACAAGAGGCAAAACACAGAGGGAATAAGAAATGATATTTCAACTATGGCTAACAGAGAAGAAAGGCTTGTGTAAAAATAAGTAGAATTATTAATATCCTGCAATTGCCAATGGAAAAAGCCTAACAGAAGGAAATACAAGAGAATCAGTTAACTAAAAATAGACAAAAGAACAAAGTAACATTCATGGACAAAAACAACAATTCAGTAGAATTGTAAAAAGAGGAAAACAGTACACACCAAAAAGAGTTTTCCTAAAACAATGATTTGAAGAATGAATATTCTGCTTCTTTCTCAGTATGCCAGGAAGCTTCGTGCTATAAGAACAGAACCGAAAGCCGCAGCATATGTAAATCAAAAGGCTAGCATTTGCCAAACTTTTTCACATCTTTGTCTGTTGAGATTTATCATGGCTCTCACATTTAGCTTGCAACTGTTTACCTAAACCAGGTTTAAACTCTTTTAGGCCTACTGGGGAAATGCAATAGATTGCAACTAATATAAATATCCCTATTTGAGAAGAATGGACCGAATATAATCAAGGCTATCTGTCATTTCAAGCTCACAGGAACCACATATGTATATAAAAACGGGAATTCTTTTGAAAAGAGGATCAAAGCCAACACAGCCCCCTTATTGCCTTAAATTAAATAGAGCTTTTACTCTTGACTATATTTTGTCTCTCGGTTCCAATATGATTATCTGGCTTCTGGCTCACATGAAATCAGAACCTCACATTTATCTGGATTTAGTCAACCATGTTTGGAGACACCTTAAAATCGTGAAGGAAAAATAGCTGGCCTGTATGCCTTAGGCAGAGATCCAAATTAAACAATTCAACATAATGTGTGTGGACCAGAATGCCTGATCAAATCTGTCCAGCACACAAAACAATCACTTTACTATGTGTGGGAGGTTATGGTGATGGTGTTAATTTTTAAAGAAAGGTGCTGCAGAGAAGCATGAGCGGTGAGATCGGCACTCGTAAACAGCATGCAGCACAATCCCATACATGTCCAGTGTAGCTGGACCAAAAGGATTTATGCCAACATACAGCCAGATCCTAATCGTGTTAAAAGATTTCAATGCGCTATAGTTTTCCTTAGGACAATTTACAACCTTAAAAGTTCCATTCAGTCCCAGTTCCATTCAGTCCATAAATATAATTCAAGAAACTAGGCAAGACAATACCTTTTTACTGGACTCATCTCCCTTGATGGACAAGATTCTAACACCAATGAGAACCGGCCCCTTAAAAGGGGTTTCCTTTCCTCGCTGATTTTTGTCTCCAAGAACAGCAGGCTTAAATGTTTTGCTAATGGGTCTAAAAATAATGAAACTTTCCAGTATGAAATGAGGCAGCATTCTTGGAACCTCCTCTTTTAAATAAATCGCATAGAGACTGGGGTTGTCCATATATTATTCAAGCAATAAAATTAACCAAACACACAGGGAGAATTTCTTGCGATTTCTTTGGAGAAAAGAACTCAAAACAAAATCTGCTTCCTTATTTTTATTTTTATTTTTATTTTGGTAGCGTACCAAAACAAAAAAATACAACCAGCAGCCTGAGTTTCCATGCTGTTCGCATAGAGCAGTAAATAAGGTGCATCCCTCCCACTTCTTAAGGAATTAGCATTTCAAAAATACATCACTTTCCCCCCCTGAACTCCAAGCCGTGTCTAATAATGCAAGAAGCAGATTGTCTCCCCTCGTTTCCTTAATTTGTTTCATCTAAAAGCAATTCACTCAACATCTTGTCGCCCTCTGGCAGCTCAGTTTACTTATCCACACTTAATTTCTCATTTGGACCAAAACAAACTCCTCCAAACTGCTACTGGCTGAAGGGAAGGGAAGACAAGGAAAAAGAGCTCCCTGTGTAGATTTACCAGGGGATGATTAGCTGTACCTCTCCATTTCTCCACACACAAACAGAGAGAGCTTGAGACAGGCGGTTGCTGCAAGGGCCCTGGACATGAAGGAATATTCCACTGGGAAAATATCTTGTAAAAGCTCCACTGCAATGAATGGGAGATGTGTGAGACCCCTACTGTTGTCAGTGGGGCTTGCTCAGGATGACTTTCCTAGAGATTTGCCTTAGGAGATCCCACAAGCACATGCATTGTCTTTGGCTCTGTCAATGTTTTGCGAGAGCAGGCAAGCTTCTGAGTAACACGGAACTATTCCCAAAGCATCTATTGTTTTCAGATGGCAGTCTCATCCTGCCATATTTATGTCTGCTTTGCTCTGAGTGGAGCTGAGTAGTTTGCACTACTTCCATTCAGCACAAAGGAAATTTGATGGCGCCTGAAACTTGTATAAAGTCATTGGTCCAGTAAAACTAAACATGTTCTTATCAGTTCTCTCTTTCTCTCCTACTGTCTCTCTTTCACATGCACACACAGACGTCTCTATTGCATCTGTATCTTTGCCTTTGCCTTCCCTAGCCAAGTAGTGGTGTTGCCATTTGCAAATGCCCACATCTTTGCTCCAGTCTTTTGCCCAAATGTTCCATCGTTGAAAACCTGAGCAGCAGAAGGCTTGAAAAAGGAAAAAAAGCAGCACTTGCTACCAGTTACTCTAAAGCAACATAAAAACACAGGGATGCTCTCTTTAAGAGCATTGCAGAATAAAGTAGGTGTTTGGAGGGGGGAGGGAGGGAGAGAGAAAGTTGCTAAGAGAGGGAATCCCCCCAAAACCCCAAAACCCTAGAAGCTCAAATTAATAGCAAAAAATTGCTTTGGACCAAAACCATCAAGATCCACAAAAGCCCCTTCAAGAAAAATCCTCGACCCTATGAAACGCCCAGTCGAAAGAAATCTTTCTGCATTTGGGCGGGGGGGGGAATCAACAGTGCCTTCTGAACCCCCACCCCCAAGAACGAGGGGGATCAAAAGCAAGGGCGGAGCGAAGGAGACTAGATTCCTGCATTCATCTGGACATTTATGGCGCGCTTATCTGGAGCCGCGGCTCCTCCAAAGGCGTCAAGAGTCAACAGCAAAACGCGCGTGGCAGCAACACCGTCAACACGCGAGAAATTCGGCCCAGCAAACAGCCCTGCGAGCGCAAGAGAAGCCAAGGAGGGCTAGCGGACAATCACAGAACTGTAGAGTTGGAAGGGACACCGAGGGTCATCTAGTCCAACTCCCTGCAACGCAGGAATCTCAACTAAAGCTTCCATAGCAGATGCCCCCCCCCCCGCTTCAAAACCTCCAATGAAGGCGAGTCCACCACCTTCCGAAGCTTTGTCTATGTCACCCTTGTGCCCAAAGGTCTAGATTTTTGGGAGCAGTAACTTATCCTAATTCGCCTCCTTTCTTGGAAGTAAACGCCAGTGAAATTCTCTAGACTCTTTACTACCAAGAAAACAAGATCCGTTGGGAGAAGCAGCTCCTGGCTAGAGCATCCCGGCAGGAGAGATCAAAGTGTGTCCAACTTTGCGCTCAGATCCTGCCCAGCCCTCCCCGGAAAGCAAACCTGGCAGACCTTGATCCCTCCCCACCCACCTGCGAGGGGTCGTGCCTCTGGGTCAGTAAGAGAAGGACCCACAAGCGAAGCCCGCCACCCAGAAAGGAGAAGCTCCTGCGCAGGAGATGGGAGGGAGGGAGGGAGGATCTCCGCTTCCAAGAGGCGCCCGGGGCGCCGAGCGGGGATAACCGAGCTGGAAAAGCCCCGATCTGTATTCAGTACCCGTTCCTCCAGGTGGCAGCTGCAAACAAGGGGGCTTCTTCTCCCTCTCCGGGAGGACCCTTACACCACACAAAGCAGGGCACGTCGGGCAGGATCCACCCAAAGTTAAACCCTCATTCTCAGCTCCAGGGGAACGGAGGGGAGGGGGCTCCTGCCAGCCTTCCTGTGGAAACCAACGGAGGCGTGGAACGTGCTGGGACCGGGTTGGATCATGCCCCTTCTTTCGGGTGCCAAGAAGCCTCCCCGCCTCCCGGCTCTCCTCTCCAAGCCAACCGAGAGCCCGCCTGCCCGGACAACTCAGCGCCCTCCAGAAACCCGAAACGACCCCGTTCACCTCCGCAGCCCTGTCCGAGGGCAACCAGAACCGGTGGGCTGCTGTCCCGCTGGAAGGAAAGCCGGCCCCAGCCCTCCCCGCCCGCCACACACCCCCCGGGACCGGATCATGGGCCACAAGCGAGCGGCACCTGCCAGCCTCGACAGCGCCGGGCGCGCGTTTGCCAGAAGCGCCCTCCGCCGAGGGCTACAGAAGGACTGGAGCCGCCTTCGCCCTGGCGCCCGGCTCCAAGAGCTCGCTTGATCCGGAGCCTCTGCCTGGAGTCCCAACCCGAGCCAAAGAGGCCCGTCTCGAACCAAATCGTTTCAGTGCGTTTTAAAAGAAAACTGGATCCTGCACCACAAGCGCGCGCGCGCAAATAAAGCGCCCCAGAGGGAAGCAGGTGGCAGCGGCCCCTGGAAAGAAGCAAACCACCCCCTCAACTTGCTTTAGCTGCCTGTACCAAATCTCCCAGTTTGAAATATTATCCGGGGGTGTCCTTCTGGGAGCATGAAAAGCCGCTAAGATTTATTTATAGAGAGGGAGGGAAAGTCTGCCGATCTTCAGAGGACCTGGAAAACGGGGAAAGGAAGGAACCTCGGCTGGATGGGCGCGGGGAAATGATCCACAGGAACCCTAGAAAGAAGCAGAGCGCGAGCCGCGACCCGCGAGGCAGAAGCGGAGCGCACCTGACTGAGCAGCGCCGAGGCGGAAGGTGGCGGCGATCGCGAGGAAGCTGACCCAGCAGAGCACTCTTCGTGCCGGCTTCTTCGTCATCGTCGGGCTTTGATCTTCGGCTATTTTGGGGCAGGGACAAGGAAGAAGGAGACTCGGAAGGACGCTCTCCTGGGCTCCCCAATTACATGGTCCAGGCGGCGGCCTCGTCTCCCTCGGCTCGCCCGGGCGGAAGGCGCGCTCGGCCCCCGCCAAGCCGAGGACGAGGGGAGCCCCTCTCGGCTGGCGCGCTCTTCTCTCCCGGCCGCCCCTTTCAAGCGCTGCGCGTGGCCCGCTGCTCGGGACCGGAGGACCTTCCCAGAAGCCGGGACCCGCAACTCCCCAAAGTTGTTGCCACAGTTTTCAAAGGGGCAAAACAAGCCGAAAACCAGAAGACCCCAAACGCCCCAGCGGGGCCAAGCTCCTCTTCCGCCGCTTCCTCCGAGTCCGCTTCTCCGCCGGCTTCTAGTCCACCCTCTGGCCGCCTTTCTTCGGCTCCCTTCCTCGATTCCCTGGGTGCGGAGCGGAGCGCGGAGAAACAGAGCGCGCGAGCGATCCTGGGCGGGGGGGGGGGCGCTGCTGCTGCTGCTTTGCTTTTAGTTTATTTCCCTGCCTCCCGCTTTCTCCCTCCAGTCCAGGAGCTGCTGTAGTAGTAAAACCTCGGCGCGTCGATTCCCATTGATTCCCAGGACTCCGGCTGCTACCCAGATTAACAATCCAGCCGGCCGAGCAAGCCACCCCCACCAGCCCCCAAAAATCCCCAACCCAGAAGGAGGAGGAGATGATAGGCTGGAGGAACTCAGCGCTGGCCCCGCCTCCTCGCTGCCTCTGAGCGGAGCAAGCCCCGCCCCCGCCCCCCCCCCGCATGCTGGGATCAGCCGCTCTCCCCGCCCCCCCCCAAAAAAATCCCCGGGAAACACCTGTCAGGGGCGCGGGGCGCGCGGCTGCTGCGCGCAGGTTACCATGGAGCAAGGCGGAGGCAGCCGCTGCCAGCGAGCGCCACAATGTGCCTTTTCAGGCCCGGGCAGCAGAGAAAAGCGGTTTTGTGTTGGGCTTTGCTCTTTAATGTGCCATTTCAGGCATTTCCTTGCGGATTTATTCCGCCGGGCTCCCTCGGCTTTCTTTTGCCGGCTCCCTCTCGTGACGCCGGATCCTTCCAGGCTTACTCGGAAGGAAGTCGCGCTTTATATTCCAGTGGAACTTACTCCCGAACCCCGAATAAAAGTGTGCAGGGCAGAGGATCGCAGTCGCCGGGGGGTGCATGTGTGTGCTTACTAGAAGCATAGACAGGTGTGATTCCGGTAGCGCACAAATGAGGTGCCGCTAAATCCGAATCTCGTTTCCTTTCTCTCTGACAAGGAGAGCGCGCAAAGAAAGACTCGGAAATCGAACCACCCAAATCAAATCTGGGGTCTCTCCCTCCCTCTCTTTACCACCAGACATAGGAGGGAGGCGAAGACCCGTAGAGTTCAAGTCCGCGCCAAGGCATACAGCAGGCGGCGGCGGGGTCCGCTCCGTTGCGCGGGGGTTATTTCCCTTCCAGAGCGATTCCTCGCCGCGACGGCTCTGGGAAACTGAAAGGGAAAGTGAGCCGGGGCGACGAGGCTCGACGGAGAGCGAGCGGAACTTTCTCCTCTTCCTGAAGACGGAGACGATCCGCCTCAACCTCAGGCTGCTGGTTCGCGGATGCCCCTCGGATGGAAAGCTTAGCGCAAAGACAGAGAAGAAAGGAGGATGACCAGCACCACCTCCCTGCCCCCTGTTCCATTTTTTTTGGGGGGGGGTGGGAGGTTTGGTGTGCAGAGCCCCAGCCAAGTCCTCAGGTCTGTACAGGAATATGCTCGCGTTTTCCTTTCATACCCACACCTCTTCTTTTTGTTTTTGGTCCTGTCTGATCTATTTGTGGTGAGTGTATGAGTTGGAATGGAAGACTTTGCAAACGTGTATTGATATATGTGTTTGGGATGATGAGACAGTTGTTTGTTTCTTTATGCTGCTGTTTGGCGAATAAATTTTTTTAAATCATGGTTAAACTGTTTAAAATGAGGTTTCTTTCTTTCTCTGTTTTTGATAGCTCATAAATAGCAAACCTTTCAGCGCAGGAATACTGGCCCTCCAGAGGTTGTTGGGCTACAGTTCCCATAATTCCTGTTCACCAGCCACCCTGACAGGGACTGATGGGGTTTGAGGTCCAAAAACACCTGAAGGGCCACCACTGAATTATGGGATACTGAACTGCCTCCTCAGCCTCCCTAAACAGCGCTCCTCTGTCCTACGTCCTTTTAAATTGTGTGAAGACCACTGGACTCTTGTGGTACTTCTCTGTTGTATTTTTTTCTCCACTAGAAATGAGCATAAATCAAGATGGAAGTCTCAAATGTTGTTAATCCTCCAAAGCCAGATGTTGGATTGCAAATCCCATCACCCTGATCATTGGTCAGGATGGCTGGGGCTGGTGAGAGCTGCAATCCAGCAACACCTGCTTGCAGGGAAGTGCAGCAGCTCAGAGCACCCGCTTTGCACACCAAAGGTCCCAGTTTCAATCCACAGCATTTCCAGATAAGGCTAGGAGAGACCCCAGTCAGTCTGGGGAGATAGAACTGAGCTAGATGGAGTGATGGGTCTGATTTAGTAAAAGGCAGTTTCCTCACACCCGGAGACTTCCACCACTACTCTAAAAGGATACCAGCATCTGTGGTATTTGATTTGCAGTCAAATCTAACAATGCATATTCTTGTGAATTAGCATGTGAAGGGGTTAAGACCACAGAGCCACATTGAGGATAGGCCAACTCAGACCATAGGAATGTAATTGGTAGAGAATGTTCTATGGCCCATGTACTTGATGGGCAAGGCACTTGGGTAGTAGATAAGGTGTCACACAGAGAGCAGTTGGTTTCCTTGATTCCCATTCTGCTTTAATTCTGTGGGTTCTTTATGCCAACCATTCTGTTCACATTGAGACCTTCTGCAATTAATTCAAGAGCTGCTACGTGAACAGTATGCTGTACTATTTCTTTTCATTTTTAAGACTTCCCCTCCTCTACTGATGTGTATAAGTGATCATTGATGAAACGCAGCTTGAAGGAGCACATAGTCTCCTGGGCACACACAATTCAAAGAGCCCCAGAGAGGGGCACCACAGTTCCTTTTTCACCCTGTTTCATCAAGTGTCACAAGTGGAAGGAAATGAAAACCCCTCGAAGCCTGGAAAACAAGTTGGAGAAATGACAAAAGATCCCTCAGGCATCAGTGCTGCTCTGCAAACAAAGCCAAGTAAATTGGAGATCTTGGAGAAATACAGACAGGGAGGATTTTGTAAACATCCCTGGTGTTAGTTGTCTTGTGTCCTGAATTCACTGAGGGAGAAGTAAAGAGCTGATTTGTCCCACTAAAAATTATTTGTCTTTTCCTTCCCATCCTTCTCATCATATACCTTTCTGTTCCACACTAACTCCAACTCTAGGAATCACACACAAGCCCCTCACCTGGCATTTCTAGTGAGAGGAGGAGCTGCTTTTGCATCTGGCCCAGTGCCTTGGAGATCACCTTTGGGGCTGACTGCAAAACAGTGAGATAGACATTGTGCCTCCTTTTCCCCACCATTCAGATGCTGTCTGAGTGGGAAGTCTTTGTGGGATGTGATCCATGAGAGGCAGTCAATACAACATTCCTTGAAATGCTAGAGAAGACATGCGAGGGAATGCTTGGTCCAGCCAGTTAAAATTTCCTGTTCCTCCTGGCTGGAGCATCCTTCCTTTTGCATGTGATAGAAGGTGGGCGTGACCTAACCTGTCCAGGTAACAAAAGGATGAGTCATGCAGCAACCTCTCTCTTTTTTGACTTCCTTCTTCGTTTGACCAGCTTTTAGCTAGGACTGCTCTGCTAGCTAGCAGAAGCACTGGGGTTATTCCTCCATATGGGGTAGATCCACATGTACATATTTGTAACTAAGTCTGCCTTCAGGAATCCAACTGTGAACTGATGTAAGTAAACTTCTTTTATTTACTCTGGAGCCTGCAAGGTTTTGTGTTTCTTTGGTCCATGTCACACTGGTCTAAGGTTTGCTCATGGCTGTCTGTGGCTCTTGTTTTCCATTCTCCTTCCACATTTGGCAGATACAGTGCAGGTTTAGGTGAAGGAAAATATTGGTGAGCACTAGTATTCAAATTCTGTACAATGGTTTGTCAGGAGATGAGCAAAATACTCAAATATCGCAGTCCAATTTCACCACAGCTTTGTTTACTAAATCTATGGGATGATCAACTGAAAGGCTTCAGCTCTCAGGAATTCTTGATGTTGATGCCTGCCAGAACTTCAATTGCCCAGAAATGGAAAAGCTCACAGGACTTGCAACTTTCACTTTGGTATACAGATATGTGGAGTTTAGCAGCAGCTGAAAAACAGCAACTCATAAATTACATTTTGCCAAAGGCTCAGAGGATCCTGAAAAATTCTATGCTGTTTGGTGGGGTTTTGTCTTAAATACTGGGCAACAAATACAAAGACACATTGTACAATGTGAAATTGGGTTTTCCTGGTGGTCTTAAGTACTCTACTTACCTGATTTAAGTCTCTTCTGGATATACAGCACTTTTTTTTTTTTGTACTTCTATTATTTTTATTGTATTGATTTTATTTGATTTGTTTCAGTTTAAAAAATTAAACAAAAATGAGCCATGCCTTCAAATGTGGAAAGGACAGTGAGATCTGCTGATGTCCTTCCAGCCTGGCAGTGTAAAGCCACCTTCTTAGCCACCACAAGGGCTCATAAAGTCCACTTTTGTTGTCCACCCATTAGTCTCCACACCACAGGTATATAATTTAAGAATATGTGAGCATTCACAAATATGAATAAATTTTCTAAAACACAGTTATTGCCAACAATAATTTCTGACCAGAAAGTGGACACCAGAGGACATATTCAGCACAGTGTTTCCATCAGCTAGGGAGATGGCTTATAATGGATGGGAAAGAGTGGCTCTCCTGGTTTTGGACTCCAACTCCCTGCCAGCCTGATCCAGAATGGATACTGGAGATGGATAATAGTCCACCATAACAGGAGGCCCATAACTCTGCTCACCCCACACCCCTGGCCTTTAAGGTCTCAGATTTCCTAATATGTTAATAGCAATTGTGGGGACAGATTGCCAGACTTGAATTAAGAAGGACTGCATTGAAACCTAGGCTGTGTACACACCATGCATTCAAAGCACATCAGTTTCCCCAGAGAATCCCGGGAACTGTAGTTTACCTCTCACAGAGCTACAATTCCCAGCACCCTTATCATTTCACATGATTCCTTGGGGGAAGTCATGCGCTTTAAATGCATGTTATGTATGCAGCCTGACTGATTCTTGTTAGGTGATCTTATCAAGCTAGTTACTACCTCATCACAGTGATCTTCAAATGAAGGGCAGTATAGAAATTTAATAAATAATAAATCATTACCTCTATTATACTTTGCAGGGTTGTTATGAGGGGGATATAGTGGATATAGGAGGAACTGATATAGTGGAAGGTTTGTAATCGACATAAATTGGCCCATGCATTGCCATAAAAAGAGACCAGAAATTTCACTCTTGGGAAATGATCATGATTATCAAGATCATGAATACATGTTCATATCACAGTGTTCCAAGGTTAGGAGCTCTGAGGCATGCATAGAGTTCTCTCAAGTCCAGTGGCTTCCTTCCTCTAATACAGTGGTTTTCAACCAGTGTGCTGTAGCACCCTGGAGTGCCTTGAATGATGGTCATGGGTACTGCGGGCAAGACTGGCCTCTGTCCCTCTTTCCTTCCCTCTGATGCCCTCTCATGTCTCTGCCTCCCAAAGGCTTATGTGGTTGTTCATTGCAGCAACCCTGGCTACAAGCTGCACAGGTAAATGGTGCCTCTGGGGCTGGTTAGGGGGTGCTGGTTGCCAGGAGCAAAGGTGGCCTCAGAGTAAGCAAGGAAGTGGGTGAGGGCACTCAGCTCCCAGCCAGGCCTTGCTCTTGGGAATGGACAGACAAGTGGGAGGCTGGACAGGCAGGCAGGCAGGCAGGCAGGCATCACGCTGGCCTTTCTTGTGCTTGCTGTGTGCAAGGCCTTCCTGGGAGCTGAGTGCTTGGTGCTGAAGGGGAGTCTTTCCGCCATGCAGGCCCAGCAGCACCCAAGGTGAGGTGCTGGCTTCACAGTTGGCCAGTCACCATTGGGCCACTAAGGCTAGGGGCATCCCAGGCCCCTGTGGGACAGTGTGAGGAAGCACCTCTCTTTGGGGCGGCGGGGGGGGGGGAGCTCAGAGACCAGGGGCAGCAGCAGTTGCCTGGAGGACTCCCAAGGAGAGGGGAGAGGAGAGGAGGCTGAGGGAACACTCCACAAGGGAGAGCATTTGAAAAAGGGTGAGAAGCTGCCAGCTCTGCAGGCAAGAGGTGACATAACTGGGCTCTTGAGCCCCACAGGGGTGCAGCAGAAAGAATGTAGTTGGTCAAGGGAGCCATGGACTCAAAAAGGTTGAAACCCTCTGCTCTAATGAGTCAAACACACTTTTGGTTCTCCCTCCCTGAGAATAAATGGCGCCACACCCATGCGCAAGGAGTCTCTCTCTGTGTGTGAGCTTCCAGAGAACCCTTGGGATAAATATCCGCCTAAAGCCAATATGAAGGTGAATTCTACCAATCAACACAAGCTTAGGCATATTGGTTTTGTTTTTCATCAACCTATTCAATTTCCATGCTTTATCCTGACTCTGCTGCAAAAAAATGGAGTTTACTGAGAAGAAATTGTGTGGCCACAATAGAAATGTATGGGCATGTTAAAGGGATTAATGGTAGGAGGCTGTGACAGCAGGGTTGGAAATCATTGTGAAAGAAGGACAGAGAGCCATGTAGAGAAGGGGTATGTAAGGAAGAATGAAAAGGAAGGAGAAGAAATATTTTGTGTAGAATTTAAAGAAATTAGCAACCGAGACACAATCCTTCCTTCTCGGTGATTTTCTGCCTTTCAAGATTTCAATTCATTGTGTGAATCATGCATTTTATTAACGTATTCTATACTTGGAATGTCACAAGGTCATGTGGAAAACTATGCCTTGACTGGTGCCTTTTAAATGTGGCCGGCAACATAACTTGAAGATCAGAAATAAATCTGTCACAGCAAATGATTCCACAATGCAGTACATTGTTTTGAGTTCTGATTAAAATCTGCCTGGATTCTCTACATTTCTCCTAGAGCAATTTTTTTTGTCTGCAATTGTTTGTGTGGCTATTGAAAGTTACCTGACACAGAATGTGAATATGAGCGGGCAGCTTTGAGGCTTCCCTGAAATCAGACTCATTGCAAACTAATTAACGCTACAAGCAGTGCCTGCTTGCATGAGGAATGGTGTTGATAACTGGAGGTCTGCCAGGTCAGAGAAAGAAAAAACAAGAGCCAGAGCAAGGACCTGTTACAGTACATTCACTGTTTGCGAGGAAATGTATCCTAACTGACCCAGAATGGAGTCAGCTGAGCTGCAGCCATAGATGCCATGATGGCAAAAACTATTCCCCATGGCTTATTTTTTGTCAAGGTCTAGCTCCATTCCAGTAATTACGGTACCCTGTATATGTAGACATTTCCCAGGATCACAAGGAAGTACAGTTTAAACAAAGGGTATTTTTAAGTTAATACAGTAGACTCTCACTTTACGTGGGGGATACATCTCAGGATAGCACGTGAAGCCAAAATTGCATATTGATGCTCCTGGCACCTCTAAACACTCGCCCAAGGGGGCACTCTCCCTTCCAAGGCTGCTAAACACTCTCTTTCCACCTCCAAATATCATCCCAATATAAGTGCAATGGTGGGTGGGATTGTAGCCTCACTTTCGTCCTCTTAAAATGTTCACGACACCATTACCTGCAAAGTGGCACCTCACGAGACAAAGCTTCAAGCAGGGACCCACGATGAGCACCTCAAGTCACTTTCTTCCCACAGCCAGATGCCTCCCGTTTCCCTCTATTTTTATTGCTCCTTTTCCAATTAAATGTGAGGCTGGCTGGGTGTTTTAAATCCCAAAGTCAAGGCTATATTTCAAGCAGGATCACTGTTCTTTTATTTTGTTTATTCCTCTCAGAAGCTCAAAAGTTTGAGCTGTAAAGAATTAACCAGACTTTGCAGGAAAGTCGTTGTAAAGGGTGAGATTTTACTGCACTTAGCACACTGCATTTTGTTGCCCTATGACAGTTCGACATAGATCAGTGGTGGCAAAGAGGTAATTATGCCAGCCGAGAGGAGCGCAAAAGCAGGAGCTTTGTGTTCTCAGACAGAAACAAGCAGGCTTCCTGGACCCCCGTTTTGTGTGTGTGTGTTCACCACCTCCTTTTTCTTAGTAATTTGTCATGCAAGGTCTTTATCTTGTTGTTTACAGTTTTCAAGACACTGGATGGAACCAAAGAAGGAGCCGAAAAGGTAACCTCAGCCTCATAAAAGAGTGAATCAGCTGGAATGCTAATTGTGTTGGAAATGGTCTTCTTTCTTGCAATAGACTGCACAAGATTCCTATTTTCTTTTACATAAATTAGCCAGGCATAAGCAAGAGAACAATATCCTTCTTCAGCCTTTATGTTTGCTTCCTGTCATGGTCCACACAAATGTCGACCTTCCCCTTTTGCTTCTGAGAGCCTGTTTAAAAAATCAGCTAAGTAAAGGGTCAAAGCTTCCTCTGGATTGTACCACTTTGGGCTGGCCCTAATGTGAGGTGCAGAGAGGCAGTCACCGCAGTCAGCAGCTGCTAGGAGATGGCGAGGTGTTGAAAGACAGACCTGGGTGTGCCACATGGCTGCCTGCCCTCCAACCCCTCAGCTAGCCTGCTGCCCTCAGATGTGGTGGACACCAGTCACTCAGACGCCACCCCAAAGCATCCCCAGAAAACTGTAGTTTGCTAAGGGGGCTGGGACCTGCAGCTCTGTGAGGGCATACTATTGTTCCTGGGATTATTTGGGGAAAGCCACGTGTTTCAAATATGCTTTAACACAGCCTAATTCTGGTCAGATGGGGCAGCATTTTGTCTTTTGCCTCAGGCACCAACATGTTTTGGGACAGGCCATCCACACCCAGGATGAGTTTGGTCTCTGATGTCCCAAGCCCAAGGGAGAGGTGGCACCTCAAACATAATATGGATAACTGGTTCCCATCTAGAGAAGTGCACAACTACAGATCTCCTCAGGACTAAATGTGTTCTAAGGAGTAAGAGCCTCCTCTCAAGCATACCTTTGGATGAAGGGAGTTGATAGGAGTCAGCTGAGGTGTGGCTCTAGCAGACCCATTGTTGAATCATTTCACTTCAGGTGCTGGGCTGGAAGAGGTGTGTGTCTATGTTCCAGCACTAGACTCTTGGCTATCTGATCTCCTGCCTATGTCAGATGTGCCCTGGCCCTGACCTTAGATTGCTCTGACTGCCTCTCGCTTGAACCTTTGTCGTGGCCTCTGCTTCTTTGGACCTTGACCTTGGACTGGCCCTGGATACTACTTTGGTCGCTGCCCATGTTCAGGACCAGGTCAAGCAGTTGCCTCAGCTCAGCAGGCTCAGGCCCACTGGGACAAGCGGCAGTTCTAGGCCCATGAGGAGCCCGTCACCTGCCCCCCGCATCCTCTTCCTACACACCTTTGCTGCCGCCAACTCCTCTCCCCCAGCCTCATTTTCCCTCCCTTTTGCACCTTGGTGTTGGCAATGGTGGAGGGGGGGCAGCGGAGGAGTCATGGTCCTTGTGAGAGTCAGGGGAGCAGAATGTTCTGGGACAGCCCCGCCCATGTTGGTGCGGCTGGCAAGTCTCCCCTTTACCCAGAAGCTCAGTGAGAAGAGGGCATGTGTTGCTGCATGTCAAGTGAGCAGGCAGGTTCACAGCAGAACTTGGAAACCAACTTCAAAACTCCAGATTTCAGATAATATTGTGTATTTCTGTTCATCTAGAACCTGCATTTTGCCTTCAACCCATATGCCAGACTTCACCACCTCCTTTGTTGTATTTTTCTGTACCCTCCAGTGCTTTTTCAGAGCTTCTCAATCCCATTTCATCTTCAGATTTAATTAACACCATGTTTACACTTGCTTCAAAATTGTTAACTCACATCTTTATTAAACTCTTGTCTAACAGTGAGAAGTGGTGATGGTGCATTGCATGCTTGTCCTTGCTTGAAGCACTGCTCTCATGTATTCTTTATCATTCAGGGTCTCCTAGTTAATGTGGAGTTCCTCCTTATTTCACAATTGAAGCTTTAGCTAATTGTTCATGAAACAGTCGTATTTTAACATGATTTTCTGAAACACTGCATTTCAAGGATTGTTAAGGACAGTAAACTCTTAACATTAATTATTTCTAAAGAAAGTAATAATACTTTTATAAGTGTGGATGAAGCTTGGCTCTTGGATCCTAATCCTTTGCACCAACCACCGTTGTTCTTAATTTATTGTAACACTGCCAGTTGCCACTATATGTATTAAGCCAATCGCACCAACCTGTGATACAGCCATAACTCTCATGTTTTTCAGGCATTGTACTAGTTCAGTACAATGTACAAGCACAGCTAAGCACTTGTATAATCAATTATGCCAAGTTTATGATCAGGTGTGAGTTTAGACTTGATAATGCCTTGAAAAGAAAAGAAAAAGTTGTTATTGGGAGGTTTGGAAATGGGCTCTAGAGAGCAAAACTCTATCTCAGAAACTAGGAACGCATTTGGCTCAAACACCATACACAAAAGAAATGAATGGGCTGACTATCAGACTGGGGGTGGGCAATGTAAGAGTGCTTTTTATCCATAGCTTTTGAACATCTTCAGTAATGAGTTGAATGGAAGAATGTAAAACGTGCCTAGCTGTTTCATTGAGGACACAAAAGTGGGCAGGATTTACAGACACTATAGGAGAGAGGCTGGGGCTCATCTCAACAAACTGAAGACTTTGGCAGATAACAACCCCAAGAAATTCATGTTATGCACAGGAGAGAACAGTGCTTAGTCATAAGAAAGAGTGTTTCCCACAGGAAAAAGCTGAAAGCACAAGCATAAGGGCTGGTTCATAAATGCATATTTATGATAACTCTTGATCACTTTGCTGATGGGTTGCTGAACATGTGAACTGCCTACACAACCATAAGTTTAAAGCATGTGGATTTCTCCAGGGACTCATGGGAATTGTAGTTTGCCCCTCACAGAGCTACAATTCCCAGCAGCTATGATAAACTACAGTTCCCACGATCCTATCGGTGGGGAGCCATGTGCTTTAATGTACGGTGTGTACACAGACATTTGTGGTGTTAGATCTATGACAAACTATACATGGAACCATAGAAGCTATCACTTCACTGTGCAGCCATCACGTGATGAACCTGCATCTTAGACAAAGCCTAAGGGATAAGGTAGAAGCAGACTTTTGAAAAAGATATTACAATGGGTAACACATGGAACATGTGTGAGAGGGACAGAGAGCAATCACGTGTAATTATATACTCATTATACAGTTTAATCATTAGTCGGCACAGGACTTAATTGTATCTGAGTGGACTTTCCAATTGCTATTCTGTTCTTGGTGGAGAACCACAATGAAGTTTTGTGTAGCATCCTGCCTGGTCTGTCCTCTTGGCCTTCTGTGCCACAGTGTCAGAAGCCGAGTCAAATAAAAATAAAATAAGGATAGGGGAACAGATGACGGAAGATCCAAAAGAAATAAGAAGAGCCTTTCAAGGATTCTATAAGGAACTTTACAGGAAAGAAAAAGAAGATATAAAAAAGATAGAAAGATATTTGGAAATTTACAAAGGAAAACAGATATCATGGGAGGAAAGAGAACAATTAAACGCCCCAATAACCAATCAAGAAATCCAAAAGTCAATAAAGAAGATGAAACAAGGTAAAGCCCCAGGATCGGTTGGGTTAACCTCTAAGTATTATAAATCACTTGGTGAGCAGCTAGTACCGGTTCTAGGGGAAGTAATGAATGCTATTTTACAAGGAAAAGGCAAAATACCAAACTCCTGGAAGGAGGCTTACATAACGTTGATCCCCAAACAAGATATGGACCATCAGAGTGTTAAAAATTTCAGACCGATATCATTGTTAAACAATGACTATAAACTTTTTGCGGATATCTTGGCCAACAGATTGAAGACAATATTAAATGATTTAATTCATAAAGACCAGGGAGGTTTCTTGCCAGGTAGGCAATTGAAGGATAATGTGAGACATATTATTAATAAATTGGAATACCTGGAAGTAAGAAATGATAAGCCAGCCATACTGATGTTCATCGATGCTGAAAAAGCATTTGATAATGTATCCTGGTCATTTATGAAGAAGAATCATAGAATAGAATCATAGAATCATAGAGTTGGAAGAGACCACAAGGGCCATCGAGTCCAACCCCCTGCCAAGCAGGAAACACCATCAGAGCACTCCTGACATATGGTTGTCAAGCCTCTGCTTAAAGACCTCCAAAGAAGGAGACTCCACCACACTCCTTGGCAGCAAATTCCACTGTCGAACAGCTCTTACTGTCAGGAAGTTCTTCCTAATGTTTAGCTGGAATCTTCTTTCTTGTAGTTTGGAGCCATTGCTCCGTGTCCGCTTCTCTGGAGCAGCAGAAAACAACCTTTCTCCCTCCTCTATGTGACATCCTTTTATATATTTGAACATGGCTATCATATCACCCCTTAACCTCCTCTTCTCCAGGCTAAACATGCCCAGCTCCCTTAGCCGTTCCTCATAAGGCATCGTTTCCAGGCCTTTGACCATTTTGGTTGCCCTCCTCTGGACACGTTCCAGTTTGTCAGTGTCCTTCTTGAACTGTGGTGCCCAGAACTGGACACAGTACTCCAGGTGAGGTCTGACCAGAGCAGAATACAGTGGCACTATTACTTCCCTTGATCTAGATGCTATACTCCTATTGATGCAGCCCAGAATTGCATTGGCTTTTTTAGCTGCCGCGTCACACTGTTGGCTCATGTCAAGTTTGTGGTCAACCAAGACTCCTAGATCCTTTTCACATGTACTGCTCTCAAGCCAGGTGTCGCCCATCTTGTATTTGTGCCTCTCATTTTTTTTGCCCAAGTGCAGTACTTTACATTTCTCCCTGTTAAAATTCATCTTGTTTGTTTTGGCCCAGTTCTCTAATCTGTCAAGGTCGTTTTGAAGTGTGATCCTGTCCTCTGGGGTGTTAGCCACCCCTCCCAGTTTGGTGTCATCTGCAAATTTGATCAGGATGCCCTTGAGTCCATCATCCAAGAGTATAGAAAAGATGAGGATCTGTGGCACCTTTTTAAGAGGAATCGAGGAAATTTACTCAGAGCAGAAAGCAAAATTAATTGTGAACAACACCTTAACAGACTCACTTGACATTACAAAGGGCACCAGACAAGGCTGCCCACTATCTCCGCTGCTTTTTATCAGTGTATTAGAAGTACTAATAAATTGCCTGAGAGGAAGAACAGAGATAAAAGGGGTCAAAATAGGCGCCAAAGAATTCAAACTTAAGGCCTACGCGGATGACTTGGCATTAACCTTAGAAGAACCTCAAGAAAGTGTAAAAATAGCATGGGAATAAATGGGAAAATTTGGGCAACTGGCAGGATTTAAATTGAATAAGACAAAGATGAAAATGTTAGGCAAAAATTTAGAAAAAAGTGAAGTAGAAAGGTTAGAACAAGAAACTGAAATCAAGGTGGTCAAAAAAGTTAAATATTTGGGAATTTGGATGTCGGCAAAGAACATAAACTTATTCAGTGACAATTACCAACCAGTCTGGAAGGAGATTAAAAGAGATTTAGAAATATGGGACAGACTAAAGCTGTCAATGACTGGAAGAATGTCAGTGATCAAAATGAACTTATTACCGAAAATGGTATTTTTGTTCCAGACAATCCCAATAATAAGAGGTTTAAGACAATTTAAAGAGTGGCAAAAGACTCTCTCGCATTTTATATGGCAAGGGAGAAGACCAAGGATCAAATTTAAAATACTGACAGATAAGAAAGAAAGAGGGGGGTTCGCTGTACCTGATCTGAAACTCTATTATGAAGCAGCGTGTTTATGTTGGATAAAGGAGTGGATAACCCAGGAGAACCCAGATTTGTTAGACTTGGAGGGGTACAACAATAGATTTGGATGGCACTCCTATCTTTGGTATGGTAAGGCAAAAGTGCATAAAGATTTTACAAATCATGTGATAAGGGGTGCTCTATTTGAAGTCTGGGACAGAAACAAGAATTTGTTGGAAAGGAAAACACCGTGGGTGTCACCAATTGATATGTTAACAGTTAAAAAATTGAACATAGAAGGGAGAGGGGCCACCTATGAGGAGATTCTGATGAAGGCCGAAAAAGGTTGGAAATTGAAGCCTTATGATTGTATTGCTGGAAAATTGACAGGATGGTTGCAATACCATCAAGTCAATGATGTTTTTAAAGAGGACAAAAAATTAGGATTTGAAGACAAAAAAATCGAAATTTCAAATAGACATTATAGAAAGTAAGTCTAAACTACTTTCAAAAATGTATAATCTCCTATTAGAATGGAATACAAAAGATGAACTTATAAAAGAGGCTATGATAAAATGGGCTACTGATCTAGGACACAACATAGACTATGATGTATGGGCCAGACTCTGGAATGAGAGTATAAAATTCACCGCTTGTTCTGCCTTAAAAGAGAATGTTATGAAGATGGTCTATCGTTGGTATCTTACTCCCACCAAATTGGCAAAAATGTACAGAACTAGTAGTAAAACTTGCTGGAAATGCAAGGAAAAGGATGGTGACTTCTATCATATGTGGTGGTCATGTAATAAATTAAAAGAGTTCTGGGAAACGATTTATAACGAGTTAAAAAGGTGTTTAAGTATAGCTTTCCCAAAAAGCTGGAAGAATTCTTGCTAGGTTTGGTGGGAGAAGATATTAAGAAGACTGATCAAAGATTATATCTGTACGCAACAACAGCAGCTAGAATTCTGATAGCTCAAAAGTGGAAGCAACAGGAGATGCCGACAATAGGAGAATGGCAGGTAAAGCTGGTTGAATACGCTGAGATGGCTAAATTGACACACAGAATTCACAATCAGGAGGAGACAAAGTACCAAAAAGAATGGTGTAATTTTTTGATCTATATAAGTGAGAACTGTACAAATTTGAAAACTTTGGCAGGATTGAAGTAAATCTTATGTCATGTTGTAATATCTAATCAAAGAAACTGTGAACTATAGAATAGAATAGGAAAACTGATGGAAGGGAAGGACGGAAGTCAACAGCTCTACGGAGCATAAAGTAGGATATATGTAATAAGATTTGATGTTTTACTGGTGTTGGTGGGTGTTCGTGGGTGATCTTAAATCTCAATAAAAATTATTTATAAAAAAAAAAGAAGCCGAGTCAAATAAGACAAAGAAGATGGCACAGTTCCTTCCATACCAGAAGCCTCAAGCTTTCGTAATTCCCCATGGCCTGACTGTCAGTAAAACTGGCATGTTTTCACCAGGTCATGAGCTACACAAGGAGGGAGGAAGGGGACAAGTAAGCCCATTTATTTATGCTGTGGGGAAAGAAGGCAGCAATGTCTACAAATCAGCTTTGCTGAAGAGGCCTATAAGCACAACTGCTCTGGCCAAGTTCAATGCCCGTTTCAATCCCTAGAGGAATGTGGTTAATGGGGTGGTCTGCTTTCTTCAAAGAGCTCAGAAGAAATGGTTGAGTCATTTGTTAGGGCCCTGTATGATCAGGCTGAATGCTGTGAGCTAATTTGAAAGGGGGGGGGGGAGGAAAGCCAAAGTGAGCTATGCAAGGTGATGAAATCTCAAGCATTCCAAAACTGGGAGATGGAGCAGCAGAACAGCAAATACAGCCACAATGCAATTAATTTAAATCCCATTGAGATCAATGTGGATTCAGTACAACTGCACACCTGGCTTGTGTGACCCATGTGCAAGTAAGTGCAAAACGTGGTTGGTGAGGCACATGGGAACAAACCACCCACACAAACACGTCACCTACGGGCTTATGAACTGGACTGAGTGTTCATGAAAGAGAACTTGTGCAGACAATCACATCAGGTCACCGAAGAAAATCCCATATGGATGCACCCTTTGACACCAGATATATCAGCAATAATAGCATAATATTATCTTGACATGATACAGGACATCTTGCCTTGTGAGTCTTGGAAGATCTACTCCCTGCCTTGCAGGCCTTTTCCACCTGGCCTGGTAGGGTGGGGCCCTGACTGACTCCAGCCACAAAAGCTGAGGCTGCTGAACAAACTCTTGGGTATTGTGTGTGGGGTTTTTTTTGGGGGGGGTTGGGAGGGTTCTTTTTATTTATATTACTTAGGGAATATATTTTAGATCATATTCTATTGACTTTTAGGGACAAGGTAAACATTTTTTAAAAAAATTCAACCAGGTAATTTAAATTTCTTGATAATTTTATTTTATTTTTCTTTTAACTAAGCCTTTGATTTGCTGACCTGTATGCCTGTCTTGTTGTTGGGCTTTTTTAAAAAACAAAAAGACCTTCTGCACACTACCTGGATACCCTTGGGTATGTGGTTTTGTATACGGTTGGCATGAAGTTGCTTTAACTAAATAAATGGGGATTCATCAGCCATGGAAGGTGTTGAATAGGAGAAGCCCTTGTTCTGCCTGAAGTCCATTGCTGCTGTCTGCTCTGCTCCATGAAAGCCTTTGCCAAAGCAGCCACAAGATTCTGTGTTGCTCTCCCCTCTCCCCCTTCTACAGTTTGGTGTTTCTTTGTAAATAATAGGGTGCTGGAGGAAGATGAGAAGTGTGGGAGACATCAATTTTCCCCAAAACACAGGAAAAATCCCCTGCTTGTTGGCTCACGATCTCCATTTCTTCTCGCTGCAACACACAATAAAAGCTGTGTTGGCATCAGCTGGAGTTGCTGAGCCTTGAGATGATATCATAACACAAGTGGCAGAACAAAGTGGGACTACAAGTGGATCGTGAAGTCATCTATTCACTAATTAATTAATTTGCGCCAATTTTCCTGATATCAACACTGGCTCCATTGTAATTGGTTGTTTGCCTCCTTGTTGAATCATTATTTGTTGTGGAACAAAAACGACCACCGGAGCTTTAGGAACCCATTAAAAGGATTCTTATCCTGAAATGAACTGGCAGTTCAGGGAATGGCATCTTATGATCTGGGCATTTGCTGGATATGGGACACTTCCCTACAACAATTAAGAGTAGTAAAAAAGAAAACCAGGGAAACCAATGAGACCTGGGATTCAGTCTTAATCTTCATTGATGAATTTTTCCTTGCAAGTAGGTAATCTACCTACCTACCTAAATAAGCAAGCAAGCAAGCACCTGAAACATGAAACATGCTGGAAGAGTTTATTTTGTCCCAGGTACATTTGCCAAACAGCCACTGCAGACCTCAGCTACCTTGATTCATGTAGTGAATGCACACTTTCTGTTACACTTAAATTATGCTCATGTAGAAAAAGAAGAATGGTCCTTAAACTATATTTTTTGCCTTCCAGATCCAGCTCAGTCAGACTTCCTGACTGGCTTTAGTTGATAAAATTGTGGTTGGGGACGTGCCACAAAATACTAGGTCCCTGCCCCCCCCCCATTGCTGCTGCCTTCTTTCTTTTCCTCCCCTTTTCCCTCTAGCTTGCAGAGGGAGTCAGTGATGGTGGAGGGGAAGGAGAGAGGAACAGGTCACCACCTGCAGCTTGTCTGCCAGCTCCACAAGCAGTTAATGGTGGTGAGAAGAAGGCATATATGTTTATGCAAATGTGAATATGCTAATGTATATTTGTAGACACTAATTTAGAAATAACTACTTTAACTGGGAAAGAAATATATATTCACCCATGCAGAAGACTGTGACTGGGTGACTTGCACATCTGTTCAGTCTGCTGCCCAGGTACCAACTGTTGACACACAACTTCACGGCCAACTGAAGAGCTCTTCGAAGAAGGATCCTATCAAACACAGAGGGCTGTCAGACAAACAGAGGAATGTCCTCTGTAGGACACACAGTCACCCTAAGCTGGTGGCTTGCTGAGGGAGGGAGGCTCCCTAAGGGTGTCTTTCTTGAGGGACCTCTGAGGAGCCAGTTATGGATTGGAGCTACAACCACAGCTGATCATATTCACCTACAGCAAACATTAGTGGAAGACTTCTCCTGCTTGGGAGAAAAATGGGAGGAATTTCAAGAGAAGCAAAAATAAGACTATTGGAATTTCTTAGGGGAGTTCCACACCTCCCTAATTAAAATGGATTTAATCTAATTGACTTCAGTATAAATCATCCAATGAAATAAATAAACCTAAGAACTCGAGCTTAACTGATTCCAGCTTCAGGCTGCTACACGTATTACAAGCTAAGTAATTATTATTACAGGATGATTGCACTTTGGTTTGTGGGAATTAATTATACTAAATTAAAGTGTGTAACTTTGCCCTTTACTCCGTGGAAGCTGTTGTAAATTTTGATGGTAACTCACAAATGCATAATTCTGCATCCAAGAAATCCAAGATTTTGCATCTGAATTCTACACAATCCCCCCTCGGTTGTGTGAACTGACGTGATTCCCTAGTTTAACAGAATGCTTTACTAAGAATACTAAACAAAAAGGCACCTAGTGTAGAAATTAAAATAACTTTCTCAAATACCCCTTTCATTTTCAATCATTAGAATATTCAATTCTGGACACTTTATACATTTTTTCATTCCCTTCTAGGTGATGTGCTGTTATTTTATAAACAGCCAAACAGTGTAATGTTTGAATGGTTCCTAATTGCAGCAGCTAATTGCTGTCCAAACAGCTTTTAGTAGCACTTTAGCAAATGGTTACTTTCTTCTCCATTCTACAATACTACCCACTCAGTCAGTCCAGAGTTCATTCATTTCTTATTTATTTCTTAAAGCTAAAGGCCATGGGACGCAGTTTACAATCTAGCTAAGCCAGAACATCTTATATATTGATTACAGTTCATCCTGTACTCATGAACTGCATACATTGCTTATCCTTAAAACAATCCTGTAGGGTAGGGTGTGACTGAGAACAGTGCCTGGCCCAAGGCCAAATTTATTCCTTAAAAGCCATTGGTCATCACAAAACTATAAACAACCAGATGGAGGAAGACACAGGTGATTCCCAGCACACTGGGCGGCATTTTATGTGATAAATTTTTGTCTAATCTATTGGGCTGCTAGAGCAAATTATGAACCTAACTATGTGTTAGTTACAGATTAGTAACAGATTTTCAGTTGTTGAGCTGCTGTCAGAGTAGCCC
The DNA here is from genome assembly GCF_964252035.2 of Podarcis erhardii. Classification (NCBI taxonomy): domain Eukaryota; kingdom Metazoa; phylum Chordata; class Lepidosauria; order Squamata; family Lacertidae; genus Podarcis; species Podarcis erhardii. Next base: position 137,650,628 of record NC_138497.1, on the reverse strand, counting down.
AGAACTGACCACATATATGCTGATTTCCTATGGTCTTATCAGGGCCTGCTCACCCATGAGGGAAGGTGAAGAAGTGACCTCAGGGCGGCAGCCTCCAGACGTCTTGGAGAGGCTGCGGATTCAGCCTCCAAAGAGTGCTCAGCTCTGATGTTTGTCAGACTCATCCTCCTCCTCCTCTGCTGCACACCTGGCTCCCATCTGTACACAGGGAAGGATTCTTCCTTTAGTGGCAGAATTTCCTGGTTCCTATAGTGCATGTGAGGCCCGTTATACAACACTGGCTGCTCTCAGTGCCTTTATCTTACCAAAGAAGCTTTAGAGGTCTGGCCAGTGTTGAAAGTCCCACTAGTGTGATAGGGCTTCCCCCTCTGCCCCCCTCAAAGTAGCGCTTGGGGAGGGGGAGAACCACCAGTGCACAGCGGGAGGAGACAGGAGGTCCATCCACCAGGCAACGAGAAATGCTGGTGCTACTGGAGCTACGGTACTTTGAATTCCACCCACTTTTAAAAAAACAGCAATATCAACGGGTGGTGTTCAACCAAGCTTTACTCACTGGAATTAGGTTCATTTAGTTTTCTGTACTCTCAGCAAAATTTAGTTGAAGATCACTCAAAGTGTTCATATATAATGAAGCATGTTGTCTTAGTTTTTTTGAAGATGCATGCATGGGTCGCAATAGGAAGCGCCATCCTAAATTAGGCATTTCCTTTTGAGTGAGAAAGAAGAAGCGGGAAGACATGCCTCTTCTGTGATGGTAGCTCATGTGCAGACTGCAGTTTCATATTTCTTTACATGAAAACAACAACGCAGCTTTCTAAGAATAGCTGTCCTGTCCAATTAACCAGAAATAAGTGTTTTGGGTGGAATCCTAAACTCTGCTTTGGCCCAGGGGGGCAACCACCACCTCTGCCCCCTTCCAGAACAGGCTTCCTCAAACTTGGCCCTCCAGATGTTTTGGGCCTACAATTCCCATGATCCCTAGCTAGCAGGACCAGTGGTCAGGGATGATGGGAATTGTAGTCTCAAAACATCTGGAGGGCCGAGGTTGAGGAAGCCTGTTGTAGAGCATGCTGCCCTGGACAGCAATCAGGCCTGGTGAGCCCATGCCATCATTTGATGGCCATGGGTCTGGTGGATCCCCCCTCGCATGCTTCTCCCTTTGAGCATTTGGGGCACTTTCCACTGGCTGCTGCAGGGAGGGAAACCTGCTGACAGCATTTCCACCCACCCATTCATCAGGAAGGAGGAGGAGTTCCTTGCTGGTGTCCGGGGCCAGCGGAGGCTAGCAGGAAGACTGGGAAGAGGGATACCTTCACACAACCCATCACTGCCCCTCCCCACCTTTGTTAGTCAATCAGAGGGTTTTTATTTATTGATTGGTATGATAAATTGACTAAACATTAGCAGCCCTAATTAATTTACATCTTTGAATAGCTCTTTCTAGTGACAGCTTACAATGATATATTTAACACATGAATTAAATTTTGGCTCTTCTAGTAAAATTGCTTAGAATCATAACTGTGGAATAGATGCATATCCACTGACTGTGCTGAATTTCTATTACTTTAATTGTACATTAGGAGCAAAAGCATTCAATCTTACAAAACATGCCCTCTCCCCAGTTCAATAATCATAATCATATTTTGACATGTGGCTGGAGACTGGGGCAGGAAATGGAGTTTTCTGAAAGTTTACTCTGGCTCTATAATTATTGAAGTAGATTTGTAGAAATAGATGAGCTTTAAAATGCCACCTCAGTTTGCTATCAAGATTCAAAAGAGTTAACAAGAGTTATGCGTTCAGGTAGGAAGAATAAAAGGCAGGAGGGCAGTGCTTCATTGGACAGGATTTAGGGGTGGTTTGTAGACCTCACGCTAAACATACGTCAACAGTGCAATAAGACCGGCACCAGCGGTTGGTTCTTCCAGGAGGCTGGGGAAGAGATTGAGCATCATTGCTGGCCCCAAGATTTGTCTGTTGCTGCTGCCAGCCTCCTCTGGAGGAAGGATATAGGAGCCAGCTGTATGTCATCTACCCTGGTGAAAGGATCCCTCCCCCATGAACTTGATTTAAGCCAGGCTCCTTGGAGTGCAGGGAGACCAGTACTGTACCAGAAGGTTTATTGTCAGTTAACTCTTGTTTTGCTTTGTATTTATGTACTTATAGCTAGATTGGTGAGTTTTTTTGTTTTTTGTTTAGGTAATATTGAATTTATTCTCTGCTTGTTAGATAGTTGATTTTTGTTATTTTGAAATTACTGACATGCTCCATATTTTGGATACAGTCAAATCTCAGTTCCCGAATGGCTCCGTTTTGGAACGTTTCAGCTCCAGAACACGAAAACCCAGAGTAAATGCTTTGGTTTTCGAATGTTTTTTGGAAGCTGAACATCAGATGTGACTTCCGCTTGAGTGCAGGAAGCTCTTGCAACCAGTTGAAAGCCACGCCTCAGCTGTCGAACATTTCAGAAGCCGAAGAGGCTTCCAGAATGGATTACATTCATTGTGGAAAAGCAGCATAGAAGTAAACCTAATCAATCAATTGGTGTGATGTGGCAGAAAAAATGCTAATGCATTTCTACATTAGCAGCAGGACAGCTGGAGCACTGTGTCCAGTTCTGTGCTCTGCAGCTTAAGCAATATATCAATAAACTGAAATATATCCAGAGAAAGATGACAAAGATGGCATGGAGCCTGGAGACCAAGTCTTAGCAAAGAAGGTTGAAGGAACTGGATAGACTAGAGAGCAGATCCTTAAGAGGCAATAACTTCCGATTTATGAAGGGCTGTCCCAGAGATAATGGAGCAAATTTGTTCTCTGTGGAACCTGATCCAATGGGTCTAAATTACAAGAAAAAATGATATAGATTAATCAATAGGAGGGTCTTACTGATGATATGAATTGCTTAACAGGAGAACAGACTGTTGGAAGCGCTGGGGGGCACCGCACAGCCCCCGAATTGAGACAAACCTCTCCGGGACGCAGCATGGGACGGCCATAACTCTTCAGTCCTGTTGTGCAGCAGCGACACATATCTGAAGATATCTGCACACTCAAACAGCAGAATAAAGCTGAGGCTATGAGGTGTGGCATCTAAGTAATTTATTAAGTAATATATACAGGACAAAGCAATCATAGCATCCTCTCACATCTTCTCCAAGAGAGAGAGAGAGAAAGTGCAAAAGTACAACACAATGGAAGAGATAGGTCTGGCTTCTGTTTCCCACACTTTCCAAGCATGGAATGTAAACACAGACATGTGATGTAACAATTATACATCCAGCAATGGGAGAGAATGAAAATACTGAGACAGACTGCCCCAGAACTTGGTGGACTTCACCAAAAGATCTTAAGAAGAAGCTGGATGGCCACCTATCAGCAGTGATGGTAGAGCTATGACTTCTCTACACTGGCAGAGAGACCTTCAAGGTCCCTTTCAGTTCTGTGTTTCCAAGTTCAGTACTGGGAATCACAGGATCGGCTGTGATGTTGCATTTTTGTAGCAGGATTAGCAGCAATTTGAAGTGAAGCAATCTGAATTTCCCATGAGGCTATATAAGTGGTAGAGCGTCAAAAAAGGAAGACCACCACTACCTCTCAGCCCTCCAAAAGTGCAAATGTCAATGGGACATCCAGATTTGAAAGGTCTAAAGAAACAAAATTGGAGTTTTTACTCTTAAATACAGAGATCTGGATGGAAAAAATGGACCTTTTTGAGATAGAGCTTTTCCAAGATTGGACGCTTGAAACTAAAGATGATCAAAAAGACGGCAAAGACTATTAAAAAGACGGCAAAGTGGACTTGTGAAGGATTTCGGCCTAGATGTGGGATCTCCAGGATGACAACAGGCATTGATGGACATTGGGGAACGCAACCGGGAAAGGGGGGAGGGAAATTTGGAATCCAAAGGGGGTTAAATTATATTTTATTTTTTGTTCTATTTTCTTTTATTTTAATCTGTTCTGCATATTAAAGAGGGGAACTCGTGGAAGGGAGCGGGGTCGATTTTAGGGGATGGAAAAACATTCTTTACATTGGGTTAACTATAATAAGTTTAAAATTTGGGGTAAGAACTTGCTGAATCTATTTGAAGGAATTGGAATACAAGAGGGGGTGGGGTGGGGAAGTCCTGGCAAGATGCTAATGAAAATAAGGTTATAAAATGGATGTTTTATTTCTTTTCTTTTTTCTGTTATATTTGAAAATGTTCAATAAATATTATTAAAAAAAAAAAGTGCAAATGTCAAAACTACAAATGCAACCACAAACCCAAGTCTCACCTCTACCAGAGCGTGTGTATGGGTACCCTTGGGGTCCATTCCAGCTCTACAATTCTATGATGATACTCCTCCTCCTCCTCCTCCTCCTCCTCCTCCTCCTCCTCCTCCTCCTCCTCCTAATTTTATTATTTGTATGCTGCCCATCTGACTGGGTTGCCCCAGCCACTCTGGGTGGCTCCCAACAAAATATTAAAAACACAATAAAGCATCAACCATTTAAAAACTTCCTTGAATAGGGCTGTCTTCAGATGTCTTCTAAAAGTCAAATAGTTGTTTTATCTGTTTGACATCTGATGGGAGGGTGTTCCACATGGTGGGCACCACTACCCAGAAGGCCCTCTGCCTGGTTCCCTGTAGCTGCACATCTCACATTCCCTGTAGCTGCACATCTCACTTCAAGAAGGACCTCAGAGCTGGACCTCAGTGTCTGAGCAACAGAAGTCCACCTGCACCACCCCATCTGTCACTACTGCATGTGTCAGAAGATCCCTATCTTGAACCTGTAAACATGATGTTTTCCAGAAAACCCACATCAGGTAGGAAATATGTAAAGCTTACTGCATATCAGGTTGAAAAATGGAAGCTTTACAGTTTCATTTTTAACAAGCACTGCCACAGATAACAAGCACAAACCGCCTTACAGCTTGTTTGCCATCACTGACATCTTTTCTTGACTGCAAGTTTTCTATTACAGCTTCACCAAACAATGTGACATACCTTCAAGCTAATAAAAAAAAAGCCTCCTTTTTTCTTACTAAGCCATGTGGGAAGCAGGGGGAAATACTCTGCATGAACAGTCACCAGAATTTGTACCCTGCCATTGGGGAAATAGCATCCATCCCATAAATAAATTCCACTGATTTACCCAAAGTGTGAGGCATAATCAATACATCTTAACTTTGGACCATATATTATTAGTTTCACCTTTTATTCAGGACTCCCACTTGATATAAATAGAACTTCTGTGTGAAGACCAAATACATGGTTATGGCACTTGGAAATTTATTCTCTTACAACACTAAAGCAAAAAGAGTAAAAATATGATCTAGGAGGAAATGAAGGTTCATTTTGCTTATTGTTTGTTTATCCAAAGGTCTCTGAAATCCATACTCACATGGGTATTTCCATTGACTTTGACTAGCAGTGCAGGCCACGACCCTTCTGAGCATCATGTGCATTCAGGGCAACCTTTGCTGGCTACTACAGTAGACAGAACTTAGCAAATGCATATGGGGATTGTTCCTTTTTAATAGCACTACTTATATGGATTCCTATGGATATATTCACATTTTCTTCTAGTACAGTAAACATGATCTGCTTGCAGTACAGACTACTTTCTCTACACATGAAGTGTCAGGAACGTCCCTTCCCAAAGCAACAGTGAAGACTCTGGAGAAGAAGGGGGGCAGCTTGAGGGGAGTAGAGGTTTGATTCCTTCCCACATTGAGAGTGATGCCAGCCCCTCCCGTTCAGGAATATAGGCTATAAATCCTCAAGACAGCACAGAGCAGGCCTGCTTCAGAGGAACAGCTACTGTTAGATTCAGCTCAAGAGGAGGAGGGGCAGCCTTCCCCTGAATCTCCTTGTAGTAGGAGGAAGAGTAGAGTAGAGTAGAGTAGAGGCGCAACAGAGGATATCCTGCTGGCGTAGGCAGTGTCAACCAGTGCGTCCAACTGCCTCATTGGGGAAGAATGAGCTGGGAGGGCTCGGACTGAAACTGCTGTGTAATTACTAAATAAATCTAAGAATAATAAACCTGCCAGCTTGACGTGTCTTGGAGTGAGAGAGACACTCCATGAAGCTACCTTGAGAAGAGTCAGACCATTGGTCTGTCCAGCACAGTCTTGTCTGTCCTGGCTGGCAGCGGTTCTCTCAGGTGGGATGGGCAGCCTGTGGCCCTCCAAATACTTAAACACCAACTCCCATCATCTACAACACTCGCCATGCTGGCTGGGGCTGGTGTGCGTTGAACAACATCTGGAGGACCACCAGCTCTCTGACCCTGTCTTAAGTTCTTAGGCAGACCTTAAGGTTCCCAGCATGGCTATCTTAGAGATGCCAAGGACGGAACCTGAGACTGGTCAGGAAACATGACATATTGTGCTGGGCCTGGTTATCACACTATACAGCCACCATTTTACAGCTCTTTAATGAAACTCTTTTCTCTACATTGCTAGATCACAAAGTGATTAAAGCATCTCTAGCACACTCCAGATTAGTCCCATTAGCTCTGAAGGAGTACGCAAGAGAGGATTTGGACATGAAAGAAATATGCTTTTGCTTGCATTCCAGCCTCTTCACAATATTCCACCCATGTGTGGCACGGAATAGCTAATATTTTATAAGACAATTTCATTCACTATGCAGTCCATGAACCAGTTAAGCAAAAATACAACCAATTAGCTTCCAGTTGGCCTAAACAACCAAAATATTATCTATTACAAAAAAGAAACATACCAGCGTTGTTCTTCTAGAAAAAGAGGTGCCTCCTTTGTTCTCTTATATTGGCAATTATAAGAGGTACCAGAACTGAGTCCCAGTGAGTTCCGACTGAAAAAAAGCACCAAAACAAACACTTCATGGGTTGGCTTGCTTATGATGTCAGCAAAAATCACTTCCTAGGAGCCAAGACAGCCATGGACATGAACACAAACACTTTCCACCAGATGGAAGGCCTTCAGTTTTCACATTTACACTTCAATCACAGTACATAAATATTTCTGCCTCTAGTCAAGGCCGGCCCACGACATATTGGTACCTGAGATGAACCACAAAAAGGCACCCCCTCTGCGCTGGGTAATAAGGGACAAGTGAAGATTTACATCAGGAACAAGCAGGGGTTGGGATGAGGAATAAGATCTACATTGGGATTGCAACCCCTATGGATCCTGCAACCCAATGTGCTTGCCTCCCCTTGCCTCATGGTCAAGGGCCAATCCTGCCTTTAGTAGCAACACATTTTGCAGTGTTAGGAGATGGAGACAGGAAAGCCATTGCTCTCCCTCTGAATATATATCCCCTGCAAAGGCAGAAGTGAAGTCCAATTCATTTAGAATTATCTGTTCATGAATCCTGGACTCGATGCCCATGTCATGCAACATGTGGTTGGATTATGCACCTGCCCTCTTCCTGAGAAATTTCCGCAGTCTTACAAAATGCTTTGTATTCAGTGGTGTAAAAGGTAAAGGTAAAGGACCCCTGGACAGTTAAGTCCAGTCAAAGGTGACTATTGTGTTGTGGCACTCATCTTGCTTTCAGGCCAAGGGAGCCGGCGTTTGTCCACAGACAGCTTTCCAGGTCATGTGGCCAGCATGACTAAACCGCTTCTGGAGCAATGGAATACTGTGACGGAAACCAGAGTGCATGGAAACGGCGTTTACCTTCCTGCTGCAGTGGTACCTATTTGTCTACTTGCATCAGGAAAGCTTTTGAACTGCTAGGTTGGCAGAAGTTCAGGCAGAGCAACGGGAGCTCACTCCATCGTGAGATTTGAACTGCCGACCTTCCGACGGGCAAGACCAAGAGGCTCAGTGGTTTAGACCACAGTGCCACCCGTGTCCCTGTTCAGTGGTAGAGTGGGGGGGCTGGGTGTGTGACCCGGGGTGCAAAACCAGACGCCCCCACAACAGCCTCCCTGCTGAGCTCCGGCAACATTCTGGAGCTTTGGGGAGGTAAGCTGTGCCCAGGCTGGGCTTCCACCCAGCCTGCAGTGGTGCCTCCTTCTCCTTGGACACCTGTGTGCCCACTCCCTGCCCCTGGGGTTGCCAAGAGACAAGGGTTTGCTCAACCTGTGAAGCAGTGAGGATGGAGGGGTGGGGCCTCGGGTGCTAGGCACTGGTGGGAGCAGTGGCCTAGGCCCAGGCTGGGGAGGAGGAGTCTGCTCCCGTGGAGGGGAGGGTGCAGTGGAGGCTAAGCCAGGGTCGCTGCAGTCACTGCAGGCAGAGTACCGGTGCCTCCACTTGGAACTCCTGGCACTGGCCTCACCAGTGGCGGGGGGGCATGGCTGGTGTGCAATGGCGGGGTACACAAGCTTTCCCAGGGTGGGTGCTTGCTAGCATGCCCACTGCACCTCACCACTGCTCACCATGTGCCGCCCAGCCTGGCCAAGAGGGAGGGAGGGATGGAGGGCGCTGCCAGCACCCACTGAGGAGGGGAGGGAGGGAGGCTGGAAAGCACCCAAAGGGGGAAGGACCCCCCAGTGTGCCTCTGCCCCAGTTGTCCAGTCCACCAGGGGGAGCAACACTTGACCCGCACACCAGAAACCCACGCTACACCACTGTTTGTGTTGCCTTTGAAATGCCACCAGTGTTGCTCCTAAGTTCTGAATCTACTTTGTCAAAATGTCACAATATGTGGAATTCAGTGAGAAGACTGGGACACATTTTAAATGAAAGATGTGAAATGACCCTCAGAGATGAATAACTGTCTTTTGGAATATCTGTGTCTTATTTTCCACAGCTTTTGAACACAGAGCGACATGCACAGAGCATTTCTGGTATTGCAGAATCTGGGCTGGTTTATTTACTCCTTGCTTTCATATGGGCAAATATTGAAAACATGTAGTAGTCATACAAAGAACTTCAGTATCATTTTGTTGGGATGGGGCTTAAGCTCTGTTTCAAAACTTCCTTTATGCTTTAAGCAATTGGATGGATCTCCCCCCCCCCCCCGCATATATACGTGCAACATTTCCTCCTTTCTCTTGCATTGCAACATCTTGTAAACAGCCTGCTTATTTATGACTGCAAGCAAGAGGCAAAATCCAGTGAATCTCTTAGCAGTATTAAAAAGAAATAGCAGCAGTTACTGCCTTATACAATACACTTGATAAATTTGAATCATCTAAATTTTTATTGCTGCAATCTTTAAAATAAAGGACTACAATTTCCTTTCTTTTTTAATAATGCACAAAAATTCTAATAAACAATTTAATCTGAACTACAGGATAGAATGAAAGGCCATTTAGATGTACTGACTCAATGGATTGGGGAAAACGACTGTGTGCCTGAGCAGTTTTGGCTTGCCGATAAATCTTCCCTCCCCCTTTTTAATAACAGGATCGTTGTAGAGCTTTTATGGAAAGTGAAATGCCCTCTGTCTTAAGCAAGACAGAAATATTTATGAACTTCAAAGAAATGTAGCTAACGAGGCTATAACTTTCATTTAAAAAAAATTAATAATGAACAAGCAAGTACCCTAAGATACATGCACTGTGGGAATCTGTCTTTCTGTCTCTCCTGCTTTTGCTTTCTGCTGCAGATCAGCTGGTTAATCTTTTCTAAAGGAAAATAGATATATTCAAAGAGGAATGTTAACCAGAATCCAAAGACTTATGCAACTAGTTCTGTGTGCCCAAGAGGAGTTTGGAATGGCTTTTCTCAAACAGCAATTCCCCACTCTCACATTAATGCCACATGGAAAAAAGCTTTTGAAATGCTGAAGTCTTTCAAAAGCAGTTTATTATGTGGTATGGGAATCTGATGTTCAAAGGGGGGAGGGGGGAGTGGAGAATAAAAAATCCCACTGCATAAGAGAGTAGCTCTTTTATTCCCAGCCACCAGCGTATCTTATTCTGGGGAAAACATAAATATCAAAACTGTATTTTTATAACATTAACTGGGCTAGTTGTCTTCCTCAAAGAAGGAGGACCATCACAAGCACAATATTTGATTCTCTCCCACCCCTTCCTAGTATGTGTGTGGGAGATGGATGACGACAAATTATCCTTCAAATTTAAGACTGTGATATCTCCATCAAATCAAAATCAAATCTTTATTATTATAGTCAGTGACCAGCATTGAGAAACCAAGATAAGATGCACATAGAACGGATTATCCAGATGCATGTAATAAAGTAAATAAAAAATGAAATGAAATGAAGGAAAATAAAGTACATAAAAATAGCACAGAGTGAAATAAAAAGGGGAAGCAACATTTTTAAAAGCTGTAATCATAATGTGAACTCCAAAGAAGAAAAACTACAGAATGTCTGGAGGGTTTTGCTTGTTGCAGCATAATACTTGGCTACACTGAGAGTAATACAGTATATGGTTACCAGATTTTTTTCAATGAATCTGGGGACACTTTATTATTATTATTATTATTATTATTTTTTTGGAAGCTGAGTAGCAACAGGGAGTCAGTAGTGGGGATGGTGAGGCAAAAGACCCTGGACCCAAGCACACATGCATATTGTAAAAAGGTGCTGCAAAGCCCTTCTTTCACACCCTGCAAAACATAAATACGCAGAGTTTTTAAAAAACTGGGCAACAGCCACCCGCCAGCGACTCCCAAGCCTCTCCTGATCAGTCAAATCAAAGGGGGAAGGGGGCAAGAGATCTGTACCACCGGACGTCCCCGGTTCCCCTTTGGCAGTGGTGGCAGCAGCGGCAGTCAGCAGCCCGGAGCCAGCCTGGTAGCGCAGTTATTATTAAGATTATTAGCTGGCTTACTGGACTGGACTTTTCTATCAATTGTGGTTGGTGTGTGGTTGGAGGCTGAACCTAGATTGTGTTGGCGTTCAACTTTTGCAATACATTTCTTGAAAACCACTCAAGCCTTTCCGTATTGCAGAGGGCTGGAAGAGGCCAATAAAAATCTGTATAGCTGGAGTTTATGGGGTGGGGTTTGCTTCCATCCTGAGGGGACAGCTAGACTAAGCCAGTTAGATAGAAGGTTAGTTTCAGGCGGAACTTAAAAATGGCAAGCCAAGCCCTGGCTTCAGCCTGTTGTAGGACTACCTCTGAAGGTTGGGGGGCGTTTGCCTCCATTAAATTACAACTGAGTCACAACTAAGTCCTGTTTCCCCCCCCTTTCTTTTTCTTTTTTATTTCTTTTTATTAAACTCTTTTTCAAAACAAAGGGGGGGGGGAAAGAAAAAAAGTAAACATACAATAAAAAAGAAAACAAAAACAACAACATCAAACAAACATATCAAAGAAAAAACACATACACATATCAATTTACAACATAACATTAATTGACTTCCCTCCATCACGGTTTGAGCTCTATTCCTACGTTATCTTCCTGCGGTGACAACTAAGTCCTGTTTAAACAATGGAACACTAATGGTGCACACAGTAGTCAGCAACCATAAACATTTCCAGTGGAAGTTCAAACTATAATTAAAGCAATGCATTTGTGTGCAATATGGTTTTGCATGGGTTTTTTTTAACCCATTAATTGAGAAAATAGTGTTACACACTACCCCAGTCTCCAAACCAGTGAGAGACTCCAGGTGTCTCTGCATTTACACAGGCTCAGTCTCCTTGAAATGAAGATCAGTGAAGAATGTGCTGTATTTAGGATATATGGTTCTATTTACACACACACACAACCTGAATATAGGCTGGAGGGGCTCACAACATCAGCACTCAACAAATCTTGCTTCTCCATTATTTCCTGAGCAGCGTCGAAGTTCAGCACAGAGCAGTACATGCCTCTATGTCTCCAGCTTCCAACCTGCTCACTCACATTCTGCTCCAGCTACTGTTCTCCTACATAGCAGCTGCGGGGGGGGGGCACTAGGACACTGAGCAACTTCTTTGGTTATGCTAAATCGCAGTACATAACTAGCCAGCCAAAGCCAGACAAAGGAACTGGTTTGGCAAGGTTCCCCTTATATTTTTTACCGTCCCAGATACAGGATCCCAACCCCCTCCCTGAGAGCACCAGTGTGGTAATGTTCCTCTAAACTTAGATTCAGTTCCCAGCATGCAAACTGAAGGGTATCTGTTTCAAAGAGCTAGTGTTCTTCCTTGGTAAATAAGAGACAAATACCAGGTGCATGTGAACAAGGCCCGGGAATTTGCGCTAATTAAGCCATGATTCGTTAAAATTTTAATGAAAATGGAGCTTCAGTGTGTCATTCTAATAAGCTCACAGACTTCGACTCTGAGATAAGCTTCAGCATGGACTTGATTATGAAGTGATCATTTATGCTACATTATTAATTGGTGCTAATTAGTATTAATTTAATGTTTCCACATTTCAAGATATAGACAGTCACATGGCTGAGGCAGGCGTTAACACAACACAGTGACCTCATGCCCAGCACTATTTATATTTATTACAGCACATTATTAAAAGCGTAATCTTGCTAATGGCTGAAAAGAAGCTTGCGTCTGACAGTTGGAGCTTCACCATGGGCTTCGGAAACTCCTCACCTGTTTGCTGTGATTCAGTAAAAAAAACCCTGGAAAACTAAAGGACCTTTGTTTCTTGAGGGAATGGTTCCTCTGGGTTTTTCTCCTCCGGCCATGCGCAAGTGTAGCTCTCAATTGTCACTGCTCTTTCCCCTTCTCTTCCCCCAGAAGTGGGGTCAGTATCAACAAGGTCCCATGCAGGGCTTGCACTCCACTCTGCTCCTCAGCAGTTCTTGCTGATGCTTCTTCAAAGCACTCACACATGCAGGGCTGCCCCTCAAGCAGCCACCTCAAGCAGAGGAATCCCAAGGGGGCAGCACCTCTGCAAGTGCCCCCCCCCCCGCTGCTGCCACCAGAGAACAGACAGAGGAGAAGAAGCTTCCAGCGAGATCTTGTGAGATCTCACTGGTGCTGCTGCTTCTCCTCACTTCTCCACCACCAGGGAATTGAGAAGAAATAGCTCCGGCTTCCGGGTTCTGGTGAGATCTTGCAGACCTCTTGTGAGAACTTGCTGGAATCTAGAATCAGCAGCTGTGCAATCCCAGGAAGTGAGGCTTTGGCAGGTGTGTGGTCCTTTCACTTCAGGCAGAAAAACGGGACAAGTTGCCCCTGCCAACATGCAATTACAAAACAAGCATGTGGGATGGGGAGGGTCCTCACTACCACCCCCAACCTAACGTGGTATAGTCCAGAATTTTGTTACTTCACTTTGGGTAGTGTATACAACCCAGCTGAACCAGAGACTTAGTTTTCTCTGAAGGGGTTTTACTGCATTTACCTCATTCTGCAAGTGAAGCCTTGCAGGACTGAATGCTTAATGATGAAGATCATCATCATCATCATCATCATCATCATCATCATCATCTCTGCACATAGATTAAAAGAGATGTGAGGGTGAAAAGCCTGCTGGTTGGGCCTTCTCCCTGGTATACTAGTTTCCTTTTTTCTTTCTAATCGTTTTTATTAAACATCTTCTGGGGTCTCTATTTGCAGATCACAAAGTCCTTTCTGCAGATCAGTTATTATATTCGATGTGAGACTTTAATGTTGTATACAGTATAAGGTTGAGTAGAGAAGAGAGGTGGGGGGAGAGATATGCTAGTTTTCTAACTGCAGGGATCCCCCCCCCAGCCGAATCTCTGAATCCCCCTCTCCAGTTTGCCCCACTTGTAGCTGAATAGCTCAGACAGCCCAGATATAAGAGATGGCAATAGGGTGCAGACAAGCTGGGGCTGGTTCATTCTCTCCTTCAAGTGATGTTGGAGGTGCCATGTTGCATTTAAACTGCTGCAGGTAATATATAAACTGGCTGAGTCCAGGGAGGCATCAAAAGCTGCAGGTGGAAATGGTCAAGGCAGGTAGCTGTCAGGTAGCTCAGCTTTCATGGTGTGCCGGCAAATGCTGATTGTCTCTCAAATCCCTTTTGGAAAGAGTGTGACTGATTCAAACCGTATCCATAGGATAGGCTTGCTATGATTCTGCAGGGACAAATTCCCTTCAGAAAATTAATCTCGGAGTTTGTTTGTATTCACAGCTCTCGGGAAATTGCAACTACAGTCCCTGATCTGTTTGCAGAAAAAAAGTGTCAGCCTGAATTTGCAGCAAGTTAAAATCGTTGATAAGGGCCTCTTTATATAAAAGGGGCTCTTTCCACCACCGCCAGACCAGAGCAAGTACCGTATGTAATGAAAACTTACAGAAGGTCCCCTCAGTTTCAAAAGTCTCTGTCTGGGGTGAGGGTGGGGTGGGGTGGGGGGGTTAATGTCTGAGAAACACTCATCCAAAGCCCCTTTGACCATGCAGAACTCATTGGGCAGTTCTTTAGATCCTGGCCACTGATTTTAGAAATATGATCTTTAATACAGTACTAGAAAGAAAATTTAATGGCCACATTTGAGGACCACATCACCATAATTTAGAAGACTGGGAATGATCAATGAGTTCAAGCAATTATTTTCCCTTCCCTCACATGCCTGTCTCTATAGAAGACATGGTTTTCTCAAATCACAATTTTTCATGACATCTGAACCAGCAAACTGGTTAAGGTGAAGCCTGCAGACAAGGATCAATACATAGTTTGCAATTCTAGTTTGGAGAGTTCTTTCCAATCACCTTTAATAACCTTTAAGCCATGGTTTGGAGAATGAGGAATTGACAGTTGCGTGGCTGTTGGGCCTGTTGGGCCTGGACACTGTGAGACTAGAGTATTGGACTAGAGGTGCCTTTTCTTACTTTCATAATTGCTTCAGCAGTAAGCAAAGTTTGTATAATTATTATACTGTATAATGTTTATTTGCATTTGATGTGATGTGATCCCAAATAGCTATTCCATTTTCCTTCCTTACTGAACGACAGAGAGTGCAGCTTAATTCAAGGTTTCAGGCATAAGATACTTCCCGGACTCTTTAGCATGGCAGAGTAAGCAGTCCTAGTTAATAAAAAGTTAACTAGCTGTATCTGGCAGACACAATCACCAGACAGCTAGAAATAAACAAGGTTGCTCTCAGAAGCAACTCTAGTGTCTCACAGAGCAGGTGAGCAAAGGAGGCAGGAGGCAGAGTTCAACCAACTCTAGGGGAAGCAATGGCTGGCACCACCTGAACATTAACAAGGTCAGATCCAATGAGGGGGATGTTTAGAACATTAGTGGGGGTTGTGGAATCTTGCCGTCCTTCATGCGTTTGAAATCTCTCTCGGCATATATTTGCAAACATGCGTGCCTTTCCAGATGCTGATGCTTTCTCAGGGGGGACCGTGCAGCTGTCATAAAGTGGTTTGGATGACAGCGCCCCAGCAAGAAATGGTCTTGTAGGAGAACTGCAGCTTTTCAGCTACTGGATCCAGCTGTTGGGAAACTGCAATCCTTGGCCTGTCAAATTTGACTATCACAACTGTAATGCTGTGGACACTGGTCACGCTAGCATCCTCTAATGGAGATAAGGTGCCCAAGAATTCACTGCAAGGTGCCTTGGTAGAAGAACTTCTTCTGCCTTGCCACCCTGCATTTTGAATACTGTGCTATTTCCTGCTTGCCATCCTCTCCCTTTCTGTCTTGCTTATACTGGAGACTATGAATTCCTTCAGTGCTCTTGCCTTTGGCTTGAGTAGGGACAGCTGTCCCTCCAGCAAGCACGAGTTCTGACAACAGCCCTGGCTGCTCATTTATCTTCAGATCATGACTGAAGGTGTTGATGCAAAGCATGAAAGCCAGAAGCAACCCAGTCCGTTCAACAAGACTGCCCTGCTACTTGTGGCAAAGGGAGCCTTGGTCTGGCAAACGGACATCTCAGTCGATGTGAGATAGAGGGGAGCACATGACTCTCCCATTTAGTTCTGTGACTCACCGTCATCTAGCTGGTGGGGACATAAAAGAACAAGTGATCTTAAGAGCCTTGCTGACCTGAACAGCCCCCTCCCCCGCCCCTGCGCCTGTTTATCTTGCAGGTTTGGTTTGACCTCCTGCTGCATAGAGTCTCAAGCAGCTGGAGCCTGTTCCAAATACACCTCCTGCTTTGCTAAACTTTATCACATGCATGCAAATGCCTTTCACACCCATAAGATCACTCCACTGAAGAGCTCTCCTGTGCCACTGCTTTAGCCCTCGCTTTCAGATTTCTACTCCTCTGCAATGAATGAGGCAGGGTCCCTAAGCAGGAGAGATCTAGCTGTGTGCCCCCCACACCTATAATATAGTGCCTTCATACTGCTGACTGACAGATTAAAGACTACATTAAAGTGCCTAATAAATACACTCCACCTCACAGTTGCTGTGTAAAACACTCAATACAGCTTCCAGACACTAATTTCCTGAAAATTGCTTTTAACTTTCGTTCTGGAGCTCTTAGCATGGCTGTTGCTGAAGGCTTTCTGCTGAGGAGGGTGTTCTTTCTATCTACTTACTGTAACAAAATAAGAAGAGAATTTGTGTGAAATCATTGTTGAATGTTGTCCACCTTAAAAAACAACATCAGCAATTTTGCTCTATTTTTTAACAAAGGGCTCTGCTTGTAGCATTTCATTGCTGTAGATGAATTGGTTCCTATCTTCACTGAGTAGCACAGCTGATATAGCTGGTGGAGAGACTAAATTTCTAACTCAATACACCACTGGCCTCTAGCGGGGCATATGCTCAAAAACAACAATCAAAATTTAGAAGACTGTATAGAGCTAGATAGGTAAGAAGACAAGAGCACTTATCCCTTCTTAGAGATAGTTTACATCTAAACTAGATGTGAAATCCTTGGAGGGTGAAAAGTCCAAAGATCAGCAAAAGCATGGAGGGCAACCCAAAGTCAGTGGTAATTGGAATCCAAACAAGCCCCAGCCAAAGAAAATTGGACAGAGAATATGTTAAACCTGTATGTTAAAGAAAAGGCTGTATGTGATAGTTGCAGTCAAACGGATTTGAAAATATTTGTCAGCAGTTTAGTGAAAATGAAGGGGAAGTATTTAATACTAGTCCTACCCAGAGTAGACCTACTGAAGTTAATAGACACAGCTGCCTTCTGCTCCTTAACTTCAGGGGGTCCACTCTGATTAGGTCTTAGTTGAATACAACCCAAGGTCTTGATTTGAGAGTGCAGCTGTACTCCACAACCAGCCACACTCCCCTAACCATCCATCGTCTCCCCACCCCCATTTTCTGTCCCTCCTCTTGTCTTCGGGTGGTGGGTTTCTTCATTCGGATCTTGGAGGTACTAAATGGAAATTTATAGCAAGGCTGTTGGTTTGTACTAAATTATGCATAATATTAATATAACATGTACAATTAAACCAATAATAACAATGAGCTGAATCTCAGCCACTATAAACAGCTGTCACCATCTACTGAAGATCAAATATAAAATATTTTACAAGCTCCTTCCCTCAGTCATCTTCATAACCTTAAGTGGCAGGTCACCATTATACCCATTTCACAAATGGGAAGAGAGGTTGTAAGACAGTGACAAGACTACCCACGCTGGTCTGTCTCTGAGCCTTGCTCTCCCTTCCTTTCTCCACTGCAGCCTTTGCAAATGATTATACCACATTTATGCCTCACCCCCACCTCAAAAGAGGTCAAAGTGACCATCATGGTTCTCCTACTTTCCCCTTTTATCTTCACAATAACCCTGCCAGGTGGGTTAGACTGGCTGCCCCAAGGTCCCGCAGGGAGCTGCATGACTGAATGTGGGTTCAAACCTGGGTCTCCCAGTTCTTGGTCCTACACTCTAACCACAGCAGATGCTTGGTTGTTACTCATTGACTGCATGTAATCCAAGTGCCTTCTGCTTAAGCTTGTTTGCCCACCCCCACCCCGGTCACATTTTTGTGGTGCTATCATTTCCCAGCACTCAACTAATGACACTGTGTTGCCGGGAAATTGCAATTATCCTCCTAGCTGGCCTAGCAACTGCTACTTCAAGTCCTTTGGGAAATGTGGCTGCGTGACTAGCTACTGATGATGGCATTACTTGTTACTTCATACTTAGGGTTTATACACACCTCCGTTTGCCCTGCCGCTTTCCCCCGGGAAAACCCATGGTTTAACACTGAATCGGAACAAACGGCAATCAGGTTTTCAACGGATTGTCATTTGTTCCAATTTAGCGCTAAAGAGCAGGTTTTGCAGGAGAAAGTGGTGCTCGGTAAATGGAAAACCACTTGGACTTGTGCATTCTAGGCTTGGGACAAGCAGAAGTGTGGAGATGCCCACTCTCCATCCCTGGCCTTTGTTACAACCCCCACACAGAACAGGAGGTGACTTGAATGCAGCCAAGCATTTGCTAAATCAGGGGAGGTGAACCTCTGGGACTCCAGTTTCCATCAGCTCTAGTCACCATGGTCATGGATGATGGGAGTTGTAGTCCAGCAACATCTGGACAGGCTCCCCATCCCTGTGCTGAAACAAAGCAACAAGTCATAAAAAGTGGCCTTAGGCTATGATTTGGGCGGAGGTGAAAGGGTGTTGTTTTTCATACACTTCCGGCAACGGTGGAAAGCTCACACTTTGGCCATTTGTCAGGAACCGTGCACATGGTGATCCTGCTGTATTGCATTGACCATGTAAGCAGCCAGTTGTCTCCAGTTGCCTTTGGTGATGCTGTACTACACATTCCTTGACTGTCTGGGCTTACACAACGAAGGCGACAGAAGCTGTAAGGAACGGGAAAAGACGGTCTCAAAGCAGAAGCAGATTGGATAAACAATGGTTGAAGGTCAGATATGAAAGAAAGTAAACATGCCCTGCTCTAGGAATTTGGGGAGGGAAAATATTTTGCTTTCCTCCACCCCCCAACACTTACAACTGATGCATTTGCAGTACAGCCCAACAGTGGGATTACTTCCATTAGAATCTGAGCAAATGTTATGGCTCAGTTATGATATTCAAATAAGTTTTTGCTACACAAATATATCTTTGCCACTAATTGCTTCAATTTTACATTGATCCTCCACCATGCAGGACTAATCAAATGCTGTTATAACTAAATGATCACCATGGTAATTTTAAAAGGTCCCTTCCAACTTTACAGTTCTAGGATTACAAACATGGCTAGATAGATAGGTAGGTAGGTAGATAGATAGATGATAGATAGATGATGATAGATAGATAGATAGATGATAGATAGATAGATAGATAGATAGATAGATAGATAGATAGATAGATAGATAGATAGATATCAAAAGCTCTCTGTGATCTTAATACAATCCTACTGGCCCTGGCTCAATATTATCTTTTTTCCCCATGTTCTAAAATTAATGAAAAACATATAGAGTGTGAACTAAAGGGTAAGCAATAAATATCATATAAATACGTGTTTCATATTTCTCAGTTCTTCCGCTGACATAAATGAATACAACCTTTCTTTTTACATATAAACAGCAAGTGCACAAAGGAAATCAACTCAACACTCAGAAAAATGAAACCCTCTTAATCAGTCCCCCCCCCAGTAAGTAGTCCATATTTTTAAAGACCACTCACTTCACAGCATCTATCAGCAGACCTCAGCTCATATTTCTAGATATGATTGCATTTATCACATATGAATTGCCGGTTTTCTTTTTCTTAAAATAACCCACACATTTTTCTCAAAGGACATATTCCTGCCATGATCCTGACTTTTGGAGTTTATCTTAAAAGTGAGGAAAAAATAAATGACCAATGATGCTTGCAGTGTTGTGCATTCAGGGTGGGTGCCGCTGCTGATTCTCACATTCCCCTCCTAATGTTGGAATGTGCATTTGAATCCTCCTCTGCCTGTTTTGTAGGACTTTGCTGAAATTTCTCAGAAAAGATTTTTTTAAATAAACTATCTGAGAATTTTCTCTTTAAAGCACCCCCCTCCCAAATGGAGAAATTCAGGCATTTCCTGAAATAGTATTCAGTGAAATCACCCCAACTCTCTCCCACTCTCCCTCTCTCTCTCACACCCACACCCACTTCACTGTTTGCAAATAGGATGGAGAATCTTGGGAGGCCGTGGTGGAAGAGGACATGATGTTGTGACTCAGCTGACGACATCTTCCAGCAGTGGCATTGTGTGGGTTGCCAGTGCTGGGGGCAGTGCAGAGGAATGGGAGGGAGGGAAACAAACAAACAAACAAACAAACAGAGCATGCATGTGTATTCAACTGCCTAACAGCATCTGTGTCATCCAGGAGATTGCAGCCACAGTAATAAGATAAGTCGTTCCATTGTCTGGTGAGGTCACTTCCTGGTATGCATGGAGAAGCTGTTTTCAATGGAGCCCAGCAACGGAAGCATGGAGATGTATTGAGGCAGCACCAAGTGTTGAAATTTTGCACCCTTAATAATTTTGCGTCTGGGGCAACCACCCCACACAACACCACTGTGTTCCAGTACAGCATAATATGGATTACTTGAACATTCCAATGGGAGCCATGATATAGTGCCATATTAATGCAGAATGTGCATGCAATACAGCCATGTGGGTTGGACCAATTGCATATGTTCCCCCCACCCACTCAGCTCCCTACCTGGAAGAATGGTGTTGTTCAAGCTGGAATGGCTGTGGGTCCAGGCACACCCAGGCAACTGCAAAATCATACAGCCTCTCCAGTGGTGGTTGGCTGAAGGGAACGTAAGGCTATCACTTTGGCAGGGTTGTTAAATTTGTATTTCTTTGATTTGGGCTTAATTTGCCCTGAAAAGAGTTTCCTTTTGCACTGAATCTTATTTAGCTCAACTACTACAACTCTTCAAGAAATTTTGTAGCTGCTTCCATAAAAGAGAAACCTGCCCCCTTTCTTAAATTCATTGAATATTGATGTACCATAGAACGCATATTCATTTCTGAGACAATTTATTTTAAACACACCTTTTCTGATTTTGGTATGTACATTTTAATTCCAATAACTGTGTTTTGCAGCTGCTACAATGATTCAGTGGGTGGGTTTCTTTCAACGCCTTGAAGTTTGAAGGCAAGGTAATTGACTGTATTAATCTTGGCATTTGGTTTGCTGCTCCCTGAGCTCCTAACTGTTATAAATGGGAAACACAGTATTGTTTTGCATACAAAATATCCTGTCAATTGGCATATATTGAATTAAATAAACATATATATCAAATATTTTTGGCACAATCCAGCCAACCTTCTTCTGCTCAAGCTCCACTGAGATGAATGGCTTAGCTCCTGTGTCGTCCCCCCCCCCCCAATGAATGGATCGGGCAGGGGCTTCTGCTGGCAGAACAGGGATTGTTTTATCCTCACCAACCATAGTCATCTCTGATTTTTAAAATTAAAAACTTCCCTAAACAGGGTTGCCGCATCAGGTTGGAGAACCTGATGTGGCAACCCTGTTTAGGGAAGTTTTTAATTTTTGATGTTTTATCATGTTTTTAATATTCTGTTGGGAGCCGCCCATAGTGGCTGGGGAAACCCAGCCAGATAGGCAGGGTATAAATAAGTAAATAATAATAATAATAATAATAATAATAATAATGATAATTACTATTACTATTTGGGGTGGTGCAGATCTGTAAGGGGAAGAGAGAGAATTAGCAGAAATTATCTTCTCCCCCTTTTGTCAGCAGATGCCTCAGCCCAATTAGAGTCCCTTTGTTGATGAGCAATTCTGCAGCAGGTAACTTGCTGGAGTACAGTAAGGTTGCCAGGATATACTGACATGGAACAATGCATCATATGATATTAAATTGAATTGAAAAAGCAGACAGGTCCTAGATGAAGGCAACATTCCATTAGTGTATTCCCTCAGTGAAGTGCTTGTAAACCACCATTGTAAAATCTCAGAAAATAATTGGGATTGCAAAACTACTACTCCTCTTCCTCCTCTCATGGCCAGTTATCAGGATCCTTTAAACTAGCAGTATGTTTTGTAAGCCTCTTTCTAATGCCCCTGAAAAGTCTAAAGTTTTGGCAGTGCTGCAGATCTATCAATTGGCCCGGGTGGCTGTTTGCATCGGATATGGCCTCTATTATTCTTCCACAAATACAAGCAGCCCAAAAATTATTGGTTATCATTTCTGCAATCTCTTGACACTCATCTGCTTTAATTACATGGTGATCACAGGCGTGGGCTCAATGGGTAATTTGGGGCAGGAGGCTGGCAGAGAGTTCTACAAGGAGACCGGGAACAGCTGCTGCTATGGATTCATGAGAGATTCGTGCCGATCAGTCACAGCCATTGTCATCAAAAGTTTGCACCTGCACATCATGCCCTTGGCAGTTTGCGATTACAAATACCACAGAGACCCGGGGACAATTAAGGCACTTAAGCATTTTTGTATCAGCACTGGAAGCTTAGGATGTGTGATCTCCAAAACAACTGCTTAGCTATGTCCCTCTTATGCTGCAGTCGCTGTTGTGCAATTCGTTCAGATATCACTTGTTAAAAGTTGCCTACTGTACAGACAAACTCCTCTCTCTCTCTCTCTCTCTCTCTCTCTCTCTCTCTCTCTCTCTCTCTCATTTAACATCTGTCTCTAAGAAATAGGTCAATAAAGATGGTGGACTGGGAAGGCTGAGCTGTCCACCTCTGAGGACCGGTGAAGTCAATGAGGGTTGAGGCTCATAGCCCTTGACTAATAGCTCACTCACACCAGACGTGCCCCTGAACACATGCTATGCTAAGGCGCACCAGTGTCAACATCGCAGTGGCAGCCTCATTTGTTCTTATCGCTTATTGCGAGACATGATACTGCTTAAGGGTCAGTTGCTTCCACAAGTCATCTCTGACAAGCCCTCAGTCTGGATAATTGGATGTGGAGCAGAAGCCGAAGGAGGAAGAAGAAAAGGCAAGCACTGAGGCCAGGGACTCAGGAGACGCAAGGTTTCAGGACTGCACACCCCGGCATATAGCAATGGCTGGGGCTGGAGCAAATCATGGAGTTGTAGATGTAACAAAGAGCTGCTATGCAGAAGCCAGAGTTCGTATATCAAGGCCAACAGACGTAGCCTGTTTTGTTCATCTTTCACCCAGGGAATCCAGAAACAGAACCTAGAGGAACAAAAGATTTAGCTAAGGAATGGGCAGCTGCAGCTCCTTCTTTCGTCAGGCTGGCTGGTCTGAGCAGAAATGACCCCCTAATGGCTGGTAGAGGGATTTTCACTTCCTTGAAAAACAAAAGGAATGCATCCCCCTCATCTGTTTCTGCAAGAAACAAATGGAAATGTAAACCTGAGGCTACCCGAGTTCCAGTGACAGAGCTGGATCCAATTTCTCGGACATGGGAGCGACTCATCCAGTGGCTTCATCATGCCAGGATTCAAGCTCAACTTGTTTTTCTCATCCATTTCACCACTGCATCCAAGCAATGGCTCAGGAACTGCATGGCGTCTCCTGATTCAGACGTTGCAGTGAAACAGAACTGAGAATCATCAGCATACTGATGGCATCTTTCTCCAAAATGCCTCATGACCGCTTCCAGTAGATATTAAATAGCACTGGAGATAAGATAGTCCCCATTTGCTCTTCTTGGTTGCAGCACAAGGAATGGAAGAATTCCCTCCACCGACTGTCCCAGATCCTTTGAAAAGTTGTTTATTTTAAAGTTATGTTTTTATTATGACTTCTTTGTATTGGATCAGATTGTTATTGAGTGCTTGATCTTTGCTATCTATTTTGTTGTTTCTTCAGGTGGTAAACCGCCTTGCATATAGTAAGATAGAAAGGAGGCATACAAATTAAAAGTGAAATGAAATGATTCTATTATCTCTTCACAGTTTCTAACTGGCCTTGGAAAATTCAAGAACTGATTCTGCAGCCCTTCCTGTGTTGTATCATATCGATTATGGATTTTGAGATTATGGGAGGGATTCTTTTTTCTTTTTATATTATGTTTTTGTACACTAAAGCCTCCCCTGAGATCTTTTAATGAAGGGTGGGCAAGAAATGCAGTTAATGTTAATAATAATCTGGGTTCAAATCTCCACTCAGCAATGAAACTCATTGAGTAACCTTGGACCAGCCACTATCTCTCAGGCTAACCTTTCTCAAATAGCTACTGTGAAGATAAAAGGGGGTGAAGGACCTTGTACACCATCCTGATCTATCTCATTGGGGGAAAATAACACCGACTAATCATTGTTCATAAGGTATGTAATGCCAGACATCACGTGGCTGCTTCTGCAGGGCACTGGTAGCTGAAACTTAGCCTGTGTTGTGGTGTGATTACTCTGGATGTAGCTGTGAGAACTGGTTCCATGTGAAAAAAGCTGGAGATGAATAAACTACATGGGTAGAGTCAGTGACAGTACAACATCTGATTAGAAGCGTCCAAAAGTGGCACCGCGCATAGATGATGTCTACTTGGCAAGAGAGGCACACTCATTGAACTCTGATGCAAAGTAAAAAGGAAACTGGTGGCACAATGGTCCCCATCTCAAGGAACTTGGCACTGAAAACTATAAAAAAGGAAACAGGCGTAGTGAGGGGAAAGAAAATCTCCCTGCTTCGGAGCAAAAAATTCTCCCTGCCAAGGTCAGAGCTGGCGAGTGTGATGGCTCATTTGCCTTGGGTGCTCTTCCTCCAGAGATGCTCGTGATCACAGCACAGCTAGTTAGTTGCTTTCCAAGCATCTGTGTGGTGTGTTTTTTCCTGGTCTGCCTTCATGCAACTCATGTTCATTTAATTTCTCTCTTATTAAAACCAAGTTAGGCAAGTGGCCATTCATCACATTTTACAAGGAAGCTGGCATCTGAGCAGAATGCCCATGTGCCAAGTTTCAGATGTGGAAACACATTTCTCTGCATTCTAGTCCCGTCAATATCTTCATTTCAATGGGGAAAACCCAAGTGATCCTTATCCAGGCCATTAGGAAGTGGAATATATTACGTACTTAATGACACTGAAGAAAGGCACAATAGCACATGGCCTGTAATTATCACAGGCAGCTGCATTGGCAGCTTCCTTGATTTAAATGCTGGGTCAACTACTTGGGGAAAAACACTCCATCTAAAGCTATGAGGGAGAGTGTCAGAACTTGCTGGGGCTCCTTCTGTGTTCGGCTGCCGCATGTGGCGAATTATCAGAACTGCAACTTAGAATATATTCCTGTCAGTGAAATATTCTCAGGCTACTCCAGCAGCTCCCGGGGTGGAATCTACACAAACGTTAAAAACGTTGTGAAAATGCTTTTTAAAAAATTGTCTTGAAAAATGCATTGAATTTGCATTGAATGGTGACCACGGTCACCATCTCTAGTGTCCCAATTGTATATTGCACTTTGCAACACATTCAAACATTTTATTTGCAGCTATATACCTGAATCCTGGGTGCTCCTGTATAGAAAGGACTACAAAAGAGCTTCCTGTTTGGGCAGGAGCTTTGCCTGAGAGCAACAATGGTCTCCCCACTCTGATGTGGGCCCTGGCTCAGCTCCTGGGTCCTGGGTCCTGGGTTCACCTCTGGCAGCTGCCAGTAGCTTAGCCTTGACATACACCCTAGGATGACTTTCTAGTCCCATTACGCATTCTGTTGCAAAGGTGGATTCTAATGACAGACATACTGGCCGAGGCTACAGGTGATACTAATACATCTGGTCAATTCGTTTAGAGAACAGAGTATAAAGGAAGAAATGAAAAATTAAGCATTTCATCTTACATCTTACAATATCAAAAAATGGCATCAACTTTTTAAATTATGAGTTTACCGGGGTCGTACAGCAACTTCCAGTGACATCTCACCAGAAGCAGCTGCTGCCGCATAACCCTGACCAGACCAGCCCAGGGATTGTGCTGCCTGAGGTGGCTGTTTCACTCTGCCTCATGGCCCTGCCTGGCGCACTGGGGTTCCTGCTTGTGGATAGGTTTCTAAGCAAGATCGATTGAGGCCACATAAGAAAACCTCATCTGAGTTTTATGCACCAATCTGAAGAGCCACACAGGACACTGGGAGCAAAGTTTGCTTGTGCCCCTCTCCCACATTTAATAAACCTTTGCATGGACTGGTAAATGCCTGACCGCTATCATTGGGGTTGCCATTATCATTGTTAACGACAATAACATCATCACCAAGTGGTCCATTCCAGCTAGATTTCAAGATTCTGAAATACTGTATCACTATCATACTGTTGGCCCCCACACCCCATGTGAAATCAGCTGTAAGTTCTGTTGGTGTGTAGTCACACCAGCAGCAGATCAGGGCTTTTTTATTTTAAAAGGGAAGGCAGATTAGACAGAGATGTATAACCTCTTCATCCACCTGCAAGTATGTGGTCTCTCTGTGTGTTTTGAAGGCTAGCAATTAAGTCAGAATGCTCACATTTAGGTTTAGCCCTATATTAAACCCAGCTAACCATTCAAGTCCAGGGAACAAACCCAGTTTAAATAAAGTCTAGGCTGGGCTGTTAATTTCCACCTGTGGGGGGAAATTTTCTGCATGGTACTAGGAATTCAAATGTTTCTCTATCTGTCATATTTAAGACAAGCAGAGCAGTATTTATGAGACAGTTAAAGTGCTATGATAAAAAGATATGTAAAAACATTCATAAAATAACGTAGCCACGGGATACATTCATGTGTGAAGTTCCAATTATGTTCTGCACTAAATTGTTTGAGTTACTTCTAGTTCTTTTATTAAAACCAAGTGCTTTATTTCAGAGGTAGGCAACCTAAGGCCCAGGGGCCGGGTGCCGCCCAATTGCCTTCTCAATCCGGCCCGCGGACGGTCTGGGAATCAGCATGGTTTTACATGAGTAGAATGTGTGCTTTTATTTAAAATGTATCTCTGGGTTATTGGTGGGGCATAGGAATTCGTTCAATTCCCCCCCTTCAAAATATAGTCCAGCCCATCACATGGTCTGAGGCACGGTGGACTGGCCCACGGCTGAAAAAGGTTGCTTTATTTAATATTGAATCACTGACTAATTTGCTGCAGAAAAGGCAGAGTGTTTGGACTTCATAAACTAAGCCCACAAGGAACTGCTGGGCAAACTTTAGTATACTCCCAGTCAGTGAGATAAGAGTGCTCTTTACGAGGCGTACTTCTCTGTTGTTGATTTTATATGAGAGGCTCTGCTACATATGAATCTGGCTCTCAGGTCCACTGACCATAGAGCTGTTCCTCTGAACGGTTCAGCTGTGGCATAACTTCAGTCCCAGTAGAATCATAAAATTGCTACATTGGAAGGTACCCTAAGGGTCATCTAGTCCAACCCCCTGCAATGCAGGAATCATGGCTAACGAATCCCTGACAGATGGCCATCCAACCTGTGTTTAACAATCTCCAAGGAAGGAGAGTCTTACTATCTTCTGAGGGAGTCTGCTCCACTGTCAAACAGCTGTTCCTGTCAGAAAGTTCTTCCATATGTTTAGTTGGAATCTCCTTTCCTGTAATTTGAATACACTGGTTTGGGTCCTACCCTCCTGCGCAGGAGAAAACAAGCTTTCTCTATCTTCTGTCGTACCTTCAGGTATTGACGGTAACTATCAAATGTCCTCTCAGTCTTCTCTTCTCCAGGCTAAGCATAATAAGGCATACCCATCCTAATTTAGCCAGGTCAACCTCTCTAGGGTTGCCATCTCACAGCCCAATAAACATGACTGGCATAGTTTGCATGTGATCAGAGTAGACCACGGCACATCTGCATGGCTTCCAGAAGCAGACACACATTAGGGGCAGTGAGTGAAGGTGCAATCGAGGTGAATGCCCATTTGACTATTTCCTAACATCAGGGGGAAAAGATTGTAGTCCTATAGTACTTATTGGAGAGTAAGCCCACCGAACTCAGGGGGATGATGTTATGATTAATTTATTACCACCACCACCACCCAGGGTGGATTTCAACCATGTAAAACGCAGCATTAAAAATAGTTTAAAACAACTTAAAATCACAAAAATAAGATGGACTTGAAAAAATATTGTTATGAGTTTGCGGGTGCCAGACCTTTGAACCCCTGGATTCAGCAAGTGTTAAAATATAAGCCAGGCTAGCTTCCTGAATCACCTGGCTGGATGGGCCATTACGGGGACCATGGAAAGGGAGCTTTGTGCTGCATCGCAAAAGGATGGAGCCCCTCCTCTAGACAAAGCAGGAGTCTGAGGGCAGAGCTTTGCTGTTATGTGAACTAGAAGCAAGCAGAGGGCCAGAGGGCTATGTTTGATTTCTTTTGGAATCTAAGACTATGGCTGTTAGAGAAACAAGACCCCTTTGGGGTGTTAATGCTGTGAACCCCTCCATCAGAGGCTCGGGTTGTTTATATGTGTAAATAAAGAGACCACAGTCTCTGTCATAGGTGCCACCTTTGGAAGAAGAATGTGAGGGCCGGCAATGTGAGGTGCATGACATTGTGTGCATGGCGTCCCAGTGTGTGCATGATGTCAGGACGTCGGAGGAGCAGGCGAGGAGCTGACTGTGGTGACAGGGCAAAAGCAACACAGCTTCAACGCCACAGATCAGCCTCATCCTGCCACCACTGACCTTTGGACTTGGGGGGAGCCTGGCCCCCTCTCAAAAAATATTGGGGGCCCCCAAAAGGGCTTGGCCCCTAGGAGATGGTGCCCCTCATTCCCCAAAGGAAACATGAACCCTGGGTAACCACTCAGAGATTGGGGTGGAATGCAACACTCAGGTGACAAAAGGCCAGCATAAATTTACTCCCAAATACACCAGGCTTCGTAGAGCTCCTTGTTTCCAGAGACAGACCTATTGTTGTTGTTGTTGTTGTTGTTGTTGTTGTTGTTGTTGTTGTTGTCGTCATCATCATCATTATTATTATCATCATTATTATCATTATTACTATTAATATACCACCCTTTACCTGGGGGCTCAGGGTGGTTCACAGAATAAAATCAAGATATAAAACCACAAAATACCTAATAAAAATAGAAAAAACAACCCAATAGCCCCCCCCCCCAAAAAACCACACATTTTAAAGGGCATAGGATGTAAATCGGATCAACCAAAAGCATGGTTAAAAAGGAACGTTTAAGCTATCAACTTTGTTCTTCTATCACCACTTCTGCAGCTATTCCCCAAGGACAGCTCTCCTTGCTCCCACTTCCCATCACCCTCAGTTAATAGGAGAGCATTCTGATGATTTGAAATGAACGTGGCTTTGGTTCTAGAAGCAAACCAGGCTGGCCGAAGACTAGAGCTCAAGGGTCCTGCCCTGGACTGGCTGCCCTCCCTCTGAAGCAGCAGCCGTGTGCCCGGGGGGAGCTGCTGGATCCGCGGGCGGCTCAGGTAGCCTTGGAGGCTGGGAGACTTTTACCCACCTTTGGAAATCCTCACCTATCAGTTTTAGGAAGGAACCCTTGCTGTAGTGTTTCAAATGCCTGCAAAAACCTTTATTTTGTTTTAGTAAGCTTACAAAGACATTTTGCTGATTTTATCTGTGTACTACTGATATTATTTTATGTATGCATCCTAAAAAAAATGGCTTGGGTATTGCTAACTTAATTTAGTTTTGATTACACAACTTGTGTGTTTTGACATGATGTCTCAGACACTAGGTGTCACTGTTCCACTTACGTTTATTGACATTTTACTGTCTGTGACCATTTACTCTATCCTATCCCCCGTCCAAATGTTGCAGGCCCAGAGATACTGAAATGTGAAGTACCGTCTCCCTCTCTCCCTCTTCTCTCACCCCACTCCCAGCCAAAGATGCCTGTTTCCGAACTTAAAAAAGCTCAGAAAAAGTGCCAGAAGAAATAAATGTCTGGAATCTGGAGCTGCCACACATGCCATGTTTTCAATTTGTACCGCACCCTCTCGAAAGCTTGCAATCAGTTGCCGTGCAAATAGTGAATGAATGCAAAGCACAGCATAGAAACACCTTAAAACACCTCTGTAAGCAAAGAACACTGGTTTGAAAGAGAAATAACTGAAGAACAACCCTGTGCATGGTTACTCAGAAGTAAGCTTTTCCTTCAGTCAGTCAGATTGATTATCAAGTAAGGCTTGCAGGCTCAGGCAGCTGATACAATATTTAAAAAACAAAACCAAAATGGTTCAAGGAGTCTTTCTCCCAGGTGTGGGTGTTGCTGCATAAGCCTGCTTCCTAAAAACCCACAACCAGAGACCCTATATAATAACAGTATGTTGAACCACAGGGGCCTGGATTAGATGCGTGCCCCTAAGATATGACCAGACCAGTCTGTATGGGATTTTAAAAACTAAAAGCAGAATTATTAGGGCAGGGGGAACACTCCAAGCTGTTTCTCTACACTAGCTACTGTATTTTTCGCTCTATAGGACGCACTTTTTCCCCTCCAAAAATGAAGGGGAAATGTGTGTGTGTCCTATGGGGCGAATGCAGGCTTTCGCTGAAGCCTGGAGAGTGAGAGGGGTCGGTGCGCACCGACCCCTCTCGCTCTCCAGGCTTCAGGAAGCTATCCCCCCAGCCGGGCAAGCTCTCGGACCCGTTCTGGGGGGGGGAGGGAAATAATTTTTTCCCCTTTATTTCCCCCCCCCCCCCAAATCTAGGTGCGTCCTATGGGCCGGTGCATCCTATAGTGCAAAAAATACAGTAATTTCGATAATCATTGAGACCTGGAGCCTTTTCCATTATATAAAGCTTTTTTAATTGCATAATGTTCATTCTTAATGAATATGAGATTGTGGTGAGATGTTCCAAGAGCAATATTACTGGTTTTCATTCCAATGAGAGGACATTGGAAGTGTCAGGCTGACTTTTGTTAATTCAAGGAGAGCTGAGTGGAAGCCTGACACACACTCCACAACCCAGACATCCCTTTAATGCTTAAAGAATAAGGACGTAGACTTGCTAATTCTTTGGTAGGGAGAAAGAAATATGCTTTAAAAACACAAACAAATTTTACAAATTTTGACGTAGAAATCTAATCCAGAAATTCAACATCTCTATGTCGTAGAACTGAAATTTGATGGTGAAAAAGGAATACCAACTGCCTGGGGTTTTTCTCCACCACCTGTTCAAGGAGATGTCTCATGATGGATTTGATGAATAAATAAAATTAGTACATAATGTACTAAATGTACATAATGTGCAGAAGCAGGACTTGTCAAATGCTGAATGTGCTCTGTTCTGCACTCCCCCTGTGTTTCTTGTTGCGCTGCTAATTTGTGTGTCCCCCCCCCCATTGTAATTCAAGCCTTCCGTTTCCTATTGCAGTGTTCTGAGGTGATGTTTGGAGCTTATATTTGGTGCTATGAATAAAAGCCCCCCACCCAATGACTATCATCAGTGCAGGTAAGAAACAATTTTAATTTTATTTTTTATCATCTACAATACTGTTTTATTTATTTTATAGTACAGTACATTATTTATTGCTTTCATTTTATGGATCAATGGTAATGTTAGATAGTAAAATTCATGTTAAATTGCTGTTTTAGAGGTTGTTTTTAAAAGTCTGGAACATTGCTTTCTTTGGGAGAGCAAGCCGTGGTTTTGAAATGCTTTGGTTTTGGAACAGGCTTCCGGAATGGATTAAGTTTGAGAACCAAGGTACCACTGTACTTAGGGTGTTAGATAATTGACCTTTCCTCACAGCATCCCTTATTTGCCCCTCTGATTTGCATGGAAGTATGTGACAAACTCTGGGGAAGGGAGCATTTCATAAGGGAGTAGATCCAGCAGACAGACTAACAGTGCGATCCTAACCATATCAACTTAGAAATAAGTCCAGCTGACTTAACTGGGGATTACCGCTAGGTAAGCGGGGTTTGGATTGTAGCCCAAGACTGCAAGCCTACATGCAGCTGTTGGGAGTAGTCTTGTTGAACTTACAGAGATTTGATTCTGAGTAATCATACATAAGATCCAACCGCATACAAAACAGAAACCACGGCTGCTACTCTTGTATATAAAAATAGGCATAAAGGCCTCACTTCCTCAAACTCTTAACTTTTATTTTTAATACGGTGTATTTTTGCACTATGTTGGTTCATTTTCCATACCTTTTTATGAATGAATCTTATTTTTCATCTTCAAATTAACTTTATTCTCTATAGACATCTAACACTTTTCATATATTCTCAGGCATCTCTAAGGGAAAGAAGCGTCACCGCATCTCTAGGCAAAGTCCACGCTGTAGAGCATATTGATGTGCTAAAACATTAAGTCATTATTAAGCGTTCTAATAAAATGCTTTCCTAAAAAAAGAATATCCCTTGTTACAGACTCTGAGCCGAGAAAATGGATTTCAGGCCAGGTTCAATATTTCTAAATCAATCTGTGATCTGTTTTCTCCCACTAATGTTTGTGTCAAGAGGAATTATTGCTTAATTATATGAAATGATCTGAAAAGAAACAATTACCTTATGTTGTTTAAGAAATATTTCAGTTAGAGTTGCCTCTGATTAGACAGCAACAGCTGAGGAAAACATTTTGAATAAGGGCCTGATCCACCAAAAAGAAGTGACTTCCCCACCCTTATCTGGTCCAGCCTTGGACCAGAATCCTAAGTGGGAAATTCCCAGGAGAAAACTTTTTCATTAAGAGCCATAAGAGAATAGCATCAATTGCAAGCCTCATGAGGGGTTTGTGTGTATGTGTTTGTGTGCTGGGCCATTTAAAATGCATTAATATTTTTGGCTGAAGAATGGTGGAAAGCTTCCTTTTAAAAGATGTTAGAAAGCAGAGGGTCAAAGGATGAGATTTGGCTTGTTGCAAGTATCTTTTTTTAAAAAAAAAAGAAGGGAAAAATCCAACAATATACCAAGGCCAACCTGGTGTTGCATTCTATAACTCTCTGTGTCTTAGAAGTTTGTCCTGAGCAGGAGCCAGAAGTTGAAGGAGGAGATGGGAGGAGCAGAGAAAAATTGACAGACTGAATTAGGCTGAGAATGTGACTGAGTGCAATTAACAACGGTCTCCGTATGAATCCCTGAAATCTCATGGATAAGGGGGCAGATATTGAACAAAGATTGGTGACAAGCTTTTCTAAAGAACCCAGCACCCCCACAGTAAGCCTGAAAGAACAGGACACAGGATTGCATCCCTGTCCCCATCCCTGCTTCAGATCTTTGCATATGCATCTATATATATGCATCTATATGCAGACCTGTAGCTGATCACTGCCAGGGTAGTAACAAAATATTCATAAAACTCTGTGTACAAAGCAAAGAGAAACCCGGCTTCTCAAACTACCTAGAAGGAGCTGTACTCCAAGGCCCAGGAAGGACTGTGGGAAAGAAGCTCTAGTCCATTCGCAGTAGAAAGATCAATGTTAACACGGTTATATCACTCCTCCCAAGACTAGTGTTGCAAAGGTCATATAGATTCACAGCTGGAGCAGAAAATTGCAAAACTTTACCGAAAGGACAAAGGCTATGCTCATATTTGAAATTAAATCTAAAAATAAAGCTGCCCACCAGAGGAACATGTCAAGGGTCTTTGCACTTCAGATGTAGTTGGTAATGATACAACCAAATAATCTGCTGCAACTAAGTAATCAGGGGGTATTTTTTTAAGCAAAGCTTGGCAAAGAATCCAAGGAAATCCAATTTTCTGGTCGGCTTCTCCCAAAAGTTACAGAATGGCCATCTAATGATCCATTTATTGCAAATGTTGGGAACGCATTACTTTCCTTTCCAGGCACACTGCTGTAGACCTTGAGTCGGCACAGCCTGGATAAGTCAGAGGGGGGAGCCGGTTGCCCTTCACTTCTGTTATGCCTCAAAATGAACCGAGAAAGTTATTGGCATCCGTTGCGCACCTGATGGTTGGCTGTTTTCCTTTCCGGTGGAGCAGAGCATATGTTTACTTGAAGATGAAAAGACACAGGAACAGAATAAATGAAGTTAGGGGAAGAATCAACATGGCCATGTTTTCCTTTTAAAAATGGTTTGAAA
The DNA here is from genome assembly GCF_964252035.2 of Podarcis erhardii. Lineage (NCBI taxonomy): Eukaryota > Metazoa > Chordata > Lepidosauria > Squamata > Lacertidae > Podarcis > Podarcis erhardii. The sequence continues at coordinate 137,616,966 of NC_138497.1, read as the reverse complement.
TGCATTTGAAAAACCCTGAAAGCAGGTTAGCATTTTCCTAGGCTCTACTTGGACATATTGGAATTTTATTTTTAATATCATGATGCCCTGAAACACACCTCAGATGCTGCCATAGGTATGTGAACACCTAGCAAAATGATTGGCAAGGATCTGAAGAGTAAAAATATTTTCAAAATGGGCTGGGTAGGAATCCAGCACCCATGTCACTCACGGACAGCTAATTAGGATAGAACACAGGTTATAAAAACAGAACCTTAATTCCTTTGGCAGGGATTTGAGGTAAAGTCAAACAAATGACTTCCCATAAATAAATTTTATTCTTTGTTTATTTATGTTTTGATCACCACATTATCCCAAAGTCTCTGCTAACAATCTTAACAACAAAAGAAAAAGAAGCAAAGATGCTGCCAAAAAACCCCTTCACTTGTGGGGAGGCGGGGGGGGGGGTTGGTTCTCACACCACCTCAGCAAGGCTCACCTAACTGGAATGTGGTTGCACTTTGGAATAAAGAAATTCCAAAACTGCTTCATAGCAGTTGCTAGCTATATTTTAAATGTGCTTGTCGGTGGTGGGAGGGGTTATTGGTTTGTGTTTTTTGTTTGTTTGTTTGTTCTTGTTTTTATTATGTATTTTGCATTTATATCTCATGTTTTTATGTTGTGAACTGCCCTGAGATCTATGGATGAATGGCAGTATAAAATTTAATAAATAATAATAATATTTCTCTTTATTTCTGTTCATGGGCCACATGCAAAGATTTAAGTGGTTAGTCCAGTGACAATGCACCCATGAACAATCTTTCACAGCAGGCTCATGTAAGCTGGAACGCTTGCTGTTTTCGGTGGCAGCGATGGTTGTGACACCGTGTGGCGGTGGGGTTGCCGGGGGGACAGGGGCTTCCTATCTGCATAACCAGCTGACTCTGCCAGGGATTGATGGGATTTGCTGCCAAAATAAATTTTTAGTTGGCTAATCACAGTCATTGGGTGGAGGGCTCTGACAATGGACCTGGCGGAGCCCACCTTCACTCTGGTCCACTACCACAGCATTTAAGCCAGCTGTGCTGGGAGCAAACAGTGCAGGCGGAATCAGACATCCACCCGCCCACCTGGGTTTTTGGCTGTGGCCAGAGCTAAGCAGGCATTGCACAAGCTGTGGAATTTATCAGTCACCATATTCGGGGGCAGGGAGGAATTTGCATGCAGACAGATTGTGCCTGTCTAGGAATTTTGTCTTCCTCATAACAACTGTCACAACTTTTGGCAGAAACTGTTGGATCCTTAGTCTAAACTAGGAGGCAAGAGGGAGCTCCTCCCCCTTCACCAGGATCAAAATTTCATTATACTCTGGTAAAGGGGTCCAGGGAGAAGGTTCTGTCTAAAAGTCCGAAGGGCCATAGATCACATCACCCCAGTTGTGACCTGGAGGGTTCACCCGGTTTGATTTGTGTCATGGGGGGATCCTTAACCCCAGAATTGACCTGGATGGAGGAATCAGCCAGCTGTTGGTCTGGGTGATTCAGGATACATACCCAGTGCCTATGCCAAAGCCTACTGATGTCTGTGATCAATGTAGCTGTGGCCATTTCGTTCCCAAACTATGGTCATGAGATTCTTGCTATTTACACACAGCCGGTGGCCCCCAGCTCACTGCACCTGGGCTCGCAAAGGGTCTGGAAACCAAGCCTGATGAGGAACAGTTTTGAGGGTATGCTTAGCCTGGAAAAGAGGAGACTGAAAGGAGATATGGCAGCCCCCCTCAAATATCTCAAGGGCTGTCACATGGAAGATGGAGCAAGCTTGTTTTTTCCTGCCCTGGAGGGTAGGACTCGAAACAATGGATTCAAGTTACAAAAAAGGAGATTCTGACTATAATCAGTAAGAACTTTCTGACAGTAAAAGCTGCTCGACAGCAGAATGGACTTCCTAGGGAGGTGGTGGGCTCCCCTTCCTTGGAGGTTTTTAAGCTGAGGTTGGACGGCCATCTGTCATGGATGCTTTAGCTGATATTCCTGCATCGCAGGGGGTTGGACTAGATGACCCTTGGGGTCCCTTCCAACTCTACAGTTCTACAAGTGTTGAACAAGATGAAAACCTGTGAGACTCAGTACTAACTGTCTCTGAAGCACATGATAAAGAGGCAATGCAATTCATTATATAGGGTTGCTAATTTCAGATGATATTGCTGATCATCTGAATTTGGATTCAGGTGAATCAATCCTTGTTTCCTGGTGCTTGAGAGGTCCTTGTGTTGCTTTCAGAACTGGGCAGCAAATTCCTTTTAAACAAACACAGCCATCTCTCCCCACCCCCAATGGTTTGTGGGGCTTCCCGGACATGGTGGTCATGTTTGCTTGGTCACTGGGTGGGATCTGACTGCTTCCAGCAGAGACACCAGAAAGGAAGAATGCTGTAAGAGGCCTCTCTCACCTTCCAGCAATGTTTCCTCTGACTTTCCCTAATATAGACACCCAATCTGAGCAGGTAGGAAGAGGCTATGAGTGGCTTTATCAAAACAGGGAACGTCGTGTGCAGACTAAGTGGCCATCTCAGCCAGTGATGGCACTCCCTCTCCCCCTTTGTACACAAAGCAAATTGGTGGGGCTCAAAGACAAACAAGACCATCACACTTGGTTCACTTCTCTGCCATAAGGTGCCTCTTCTTTTGTAAAACAGGCAATCATAACAGTGTGGTGGGGTAACCCTGCATGTCCCTTTGGAGTGGCAACTGGACTATTTATAATGCAGGGGCTTCAGCAAGGTCATCTTGCCCAAAGACACCCCCCTCCCTCCACAACCTGGACCCAGCCCTGATGTTCAGTGTGCTGGTAAACGCCAGGCAAAGGCTTCCCTGCAGTTTGATGACAGACGCACCCATGAGAAAAGCCCATTCTTTCCTGTTACCTGCTTGGGCTCTCCTGAGAAAGCTCTGTCAACCATGTCAGAGTCTAATGTGGGCTGCTGTTAACTTCCCATGCAACTGAATGGATCATTTCATGGCTCATTAGGCTGATAATTTCATTCTGCATAGCTGATCTTGTGTGGTGTTGTTCCCTTTCTGCTCAGTTATTCACACACCTTCTCCCCATTACTGCACAACTTGACTAATTAAAAAGGAGAACTCCTGTCAGCAGATGGCTGACAAAGAACCGACAACCGCATTTCTTCAAGTGACATGAACACCTCCGTAAGCCTCTCCAGACACTTTCCTGAGGAAGCCAGGAAGTATTGTGACACAAGGCAACAATCTCATTTAGCGAACTAGAGACATTACTTTCCACACTCAGTTTCTTACTGAGCTATTAAAGGAAAGATTAAAAAATATTTTCCCAATGGGAAAACACCATACAAAAGAAAGTATTACATTCTCAGAGGCCCAGTAGACTTTACTTCATCAAGTGTTAGGAAGCTTTAAAAAGGCACAGTCTAGTATTCCCCCATAATAAATAACGACGTGCTTCTACTGTAGGTAAAGCCCAAATTCTGAGCCAAATCAGGCCACCCTGGAGGTAGTTGGGGCTACCTCCAAACCACAGTAGCTCTGGGCTGAAGGGGTCCCAAATGAAGCAATCTGCTCTTCCCTAGTTAGTGTGGCTGCATTTTTATAACATTTTGCTAGTACTAGCCGAGACCTCTTCCTCTCCTTTTTTTCCAGCCTGTCATGGATCCCTCTCTTCATAATCCCAAGCAGAAGATACCACCACTAAAGGATGGAGAATCACGCATGATAAAGGAGGCAAGGGCAGCCCAAACATGCTCCCAACTCCTATAGCTGAACTGAATTTTGCAAGAAATTCTTTACACATTTTCTCTGGTTTTGTTTCTTGGAAAAGTTTGCGATTCAGTGAAATTCCCTCCCCCTTTGCCACTCACACATCAATAATTTCTGAAGCAACTCTAGATCCAACCAAATATATTGGCAGCAATGGTCTTGGCTCCAGCTCCTTGCAATCGTCTTAGACCACAGCTTCCTTCATCAGCTAGTGTGAACCAACAATATAGTTTCATTCTGTACTGATTGAGAGAATTACCGTAACTGAAAGAAGGTATTTTTCTGAGGTTTTTCTCTTTTAATCTGTAATTCATCCTCACCTTGGAGAATATTTGGCAAACTCCTTCCCCCACCCTGCAACCAGACCTGTTTTGCTTTCCACAAATTGGGTGGGAAATTTCAGTATACCATTTAAGAGCAGAAAAGCCCTGCTGAAGCAGACAAAAGGCCCACCTAGTCCAGAGTCCTGTTCTCACAGTGGCCAGCCAGTTGCCTGAGGGACACCTGGCCTGAGGGCAACAGCACTCTCTCCACTTGCAACTCCCAGCACCTGGCATTCCGAGGAAAACTGGAAGTCGGATGCTTCAACCCACTGAAACTGGCGTGGGAAATGGGGTGCTTGCAGCTTTTAAACCCAAAGTGTGATGAGATCCACTATGATCCCTCCTACACACAGGTATATGAACCTTTTAAAATCTCACAATCTCTAAACCAATCTTGTTCTTGTTTGGGTGACACAAAAATTCATGACAGTAGCCTGCTGCTGGCTATTTCTTTTTTGTTGTTGTTGTTGCTGCATCATTCATTCTTTTGCCACAAGAGGGGGCAGATGTGTCACGTTCATCCCTGATTTCATCTAGATTTCCCTTTGAAGCACCAGATTCTCTCCCCCCCCCCCCGAATTTTAAAGCATCAAATCTTCAGTCTCTTTCTCCATCTTAATAAAAAGAAATCACAGCGGAACCCTATGTACTGTACGTCTAACTAACAAATTAGTCCCACTGGGCTCAATAGGGCTTACTCCCATGTAAGTAGATATAGGATTGGAGCCTCAAAACCCACTTGCCTGCAGCAGCCACTGTATTAATAGATCAGACAGAAAATTGTTTGTCCATGAAATACATTAATATTTTTAAACATGACAACTGCAGGAATTGTTAAATAGCTGTGCAAAACCACCTGGCTTTAAACTTCAGTGATCTGGATCTGTTGAAATTAAGTACAAGTACACTGATTTCTCAATAAAGCCCAGATCCTGAATATGTTGTAAACCCATAAATAGATACTGTATGGCCCCTGATGGGCCTCTCAGTGTTTGCAAACTCCCCATTCATTTAAAACAAATCTCACATGCCCAGCACACAAGCGCACATCCAGGCACACAACTGCAAACTTATGATTCCTGTTGATAAACTCTATAGTATAAGTTAAATGCATGTATGGGAAGCCAGCATGCATATGCATTTCACCACAAACATATAAATATGGGGAGCCTGTGTGTGATGTTTGGCACTGACACATTCAGCAGCATTATATACACTACTGCTCTGTTCCTACAAACACAACACTGCAAAGGGGGTAGGGGAGGGGGAATGACAACCCAGCTTGGGTTGGATGTGTCTGTAGTAAATTTCTGGCCGCACATCCCTTCTTGGCCACCATCTGATTGCGGGGGGGGGGGGAGGCAAAGGGTCTGATGTTGCGCAAATTGCGCAACTGCAGCTTCCTACTCTGTAAAAAGATCAAAGTGGAGGAGAAAATGTTTCACTAAAAGTTTGTTTCTTGCAAGCATGCAAAAATAGAATATGCATTTTGCAATTGCATGCATGCAATTGCATTGTGAAGGCTGGAGCTTTAAATAGCTATCTAGCAAGGCTCTTCAGCTGTGCTTAGACCTTATTTGCATTCTTCTGCCGCAGCTGCTGAGTTCTTTCTGCCCTTTGCAATCAGGACAGATAAAGGTATTGGAGAACTGTTTTTATAAAGTTTATTCAAGAAACAATTCTATAGAGAAAATGGAGTTACTAAGAACAAAATATAATATATGCCTGTTCCCATGGGGCTTAGCGCTCTGTGTTTGTGTGTGTGTGTGTGTGTGTGTGTGTGTGTGTGTGTGTGTGTGTATGTGTATGTGTATGTGTTTGTGTGTGTGTGTGTGTGTGTGTGTGTGAGAGAGAGAGAGAGAGAGAGAGAGAGAGAGAGAGAGAGAGAAATTGTGTGCGTTAATGTGTGTGTTAATGGTGTGTAATTGCATATGAGTCTAGTCCCACCCACCATTGGAATGCCGTTGCTGACAGCTTTCCACTGGGAAATGCAGCTTTTAGTCCAAAAAAGGTTCCCCACCCCTCCTGTAGATACTAGTTTTTTTAGCACAATTAATAGGAACAGAATGCAGGCACAGCGTTATTAAAAAATCACATGTACCTGCATAAGAGTTCTGGGTACTTATATACGGAATGCATTAAGCCATGCTAAAATATCTAATTTTATATATATATATATATATATATATTTGCTTTCGTAGATTTTCACGGGTACAGGAATGCAGGTTTTGGTGTCCTCGGGTGTCTTTTACACGGGAAGACACCCGAGGACACCAAAACCTGCAGGTTTTGGTGTCCTCGGGTGTCTTCCCGTGTAAAAGTTGGGGTGTCTAGGCGACTAGACACCCCAACTTTTACACGGGAAGACACCCGAGGACACCAAAACCTGCATTCCTGTACCCGTGAAAATCTACGAAAGCAAATATATATATATATATATATATAGAAAAACCGTACCTATTTTCTGTCGTTCCCCCCCCCCCATTGGCTCAGGAGGAATATATATGTTGTTGTTATACTGTCTATGGAATGAGGGCACTGCTCAGGGCCATTGTCTCTGTTTTGGTGAAGGAACTGAGTCAGATGCTCCTTTCGACCCCCCCCCCCCCCCGCTGCCATGGAGGGAGAAGGAGAGAATGCCTCTGAACCAGAACTTTGACCATAAGCAAAACTTCCACTTTGTTTCAGATCTGATAGCCGCTAGTTCTTTCAGGAATGTGAAACCTGCCATGTCTGTAGTAATAAAATCCAGTTAAGTACATTGTGTCTTTACATCTCCCATCCATATTAATTCTGCCGCATGCAAAATGTGGGCGTGTCCAGCGGTGGAGGCTGGTCCATTGGGGCGAATGGCGCACTGCTCAGCCAACCTGAGACCTTTTCATCCACAGCCTGTTCTCTGCTTTGGAGCCATTGTCTTTCCAGATAACGACATTTCTCCTCAGGCTCCTCACCAGAAATCCAGTATCCTGGGATGTTCTGAATTCTAACAGCTCCAGCTGTGATTCAGTCTCCCAGATAAAAAACAAAAGCACTTTGATTCATCAGATAGAAGAAGCTTCCTTTAAAAGCCACATGTCGCCACATGTAAACATTATCACTTTTGGCCTTCTCTTAGATTTTTATGTTACATTTAATCGACACATTCCATTTCCACATGGAGCCTAATACCCACACCTTGAAATTTACTGATGAAAGGGGAAGAGTGCATTCCAACACTTATCAGCAGATTGTGTTTCTTTCTTTTCTACTTGAATAATACCCAGCAACCTAAACGCAACCCATTTCTTCCTCCTGTCATGAACCAAAATATTAAGAGACCTATCTGACTTCCCATGCAAATGCCCCCTTTGGCTTTATTCAAGTGGGATATGTCTTTAATGATTTAAATGTCACAAAGAATCAAAAACTGGGATAAACTCTCAGACCGATACCATAAGCCTGTGCAGAGCCAACCCAACTAGTCCTGCTCTGACAGGGCAGGTTTAGCATCTTCACTGGGGAGGCACCAGTGGGATGTCTAAGGCTTGTCCTGCCCACCCTCCTGGACCACAGTTGCAAGCTGGGCAGCTGGTCTCACGTCATATCCAGCTTGTTATGGAATCCCAGTGGCTTTGCTTCTCTTCTATCTGTAGCTCACACACACGGTTACTAAGAGTGATTCAATTAGCATGTGATCATATTTATCTGCAACCTGGAAAAGGGTGCGCCCCAATGATGGGCCAAAATAGCCAAGACATTTCCATCACTTTCAAGGACTGGAGTCTTTTTGGAGGGGCAAAATCTAAGAACTTGGTGATGGTGGGCTCACCTTTAAGGAGAATGTGGCTGAGGGTTTCTTTTTTCTTCTCTTCTCACATTGCAGGGGGTTGGACTAGATGACCCTTGGGTCCCTTCCAGCTCTACAATGCTAATTCTATAATCCTCCTCTCTTTCTTTCTCTCTCTCTCTCTCTCTCTCTCTCTCTCTCTCTCCATACATAAATATACAGAAAAGGCAGCTTGGCTGGCCTTGGCTGCTGAGGGGCATGTCCACTGTAATTTTTGAATGAGTGCTTCATGGGAATGATGCTGTGCCATGATTCATTGTTGCTCTCAGGAGGGATTATGTCGCTTGAAGTGGCTTTGAAGCATTTTTTCCCTATAAAAAGAGAAAAAGAGACAACCAACTGCAAGTGTATCTTTAAAGGTAAACTCACCCTCACCAAAGAGTTCAAAGAATTTGCCCATCTATTCCTAAAAGAGGACAATACCCCCCCCCCAACACACACCTTTGTTGAGGAATGAATGGTTCTGTGAGGGAGTCCTGCTGATGACATCACCTGCTGATGACTGTAGATCACGGTGTTGTTAAAGTCACAAGAGCAGGCCAGGTCATTTTTCTGTCCATTCACAACTCACATCATTTCTGAAACTTAGAAGTGGAGAGTCAAGGGTGCAGCTGCAGAGCTAGCATATGGGCTGAAGACAGGCAGCCACAGGGTCGGCTCCAGGACTCATCATCACATCATCTGGGTTTGGGAGAGGAATCCTCATATTCCAGCTGCTATACTTGTTAATTACAAATATTTCTATTACATTATAAAAAGTCACCCATTTTCAGAAAGTGTGATCAATAAACAATTAGATACTGGAAAGTTCCCTTGAGCCTGTTTTAGGCAGAATATCAAGTTAAGTGGATATATCTTGGTTCCCATTGGTCGAAAAATGTGTTAATATGTGGAAATAATTAGGTCAAGATAGGATTCCTTTCTAAAAGATAAATTTTAGTCGAATACCAAGTAAATGGCCTATGCAGAGCAATCAGCTGGTGACATTCTATAGCCTGCCACAATCCATCAGATGGGGAATCATCACAGTGATCCATCTTAAAACTAAATGCATCATTAATCTCATGACTGCTTGAGTCAGTTTTGAGCTAAACAAAGCTCAGGAGAAATATTATCCGAAGCAGGGCCTGCCCAAGACATTTTGGCACCTGAGGCAAACCACAAAATGGTGCTGCCCCCGCCCCCTGCCAGGGAAGAAGGTGTGAGTGAAGAGCTATATCAGGAACAAGGAGGGAATAAAGATCTGCATTTGGAACAAGGGCAAGAAGAGACCAGCAGCACCTTCTATTCCCCAAGAGCCGCTGTAGAGGCAGCGGGGGGGGGGGGCACCAAGGAGGTGGCAGATTTGGCCTCCATGGAGCATGTCACCCCAGTCATAACTGCCACTGCAGCAGCAACAGCGGGTGATGCGTTTCTTGGAGGCCAGAGCTGCTGCCCCTGTGGATTCTGCCACCTGAGGCTGTTGCCTCACCTTGCCTGATGGGTGGGCAGGCCCTGATCCAAAGTATTTTCTCTTTGCTTATTTACTATACATATTTACTGTTAGCTTTTATTACATACCTTATAAAACAACTTTTTAGAGCAGTTACCATTTTGCTCTTTCCCAACTCAACTTGTGCTGCTCTTTTAAATGAAAGTGAAGAACAGTGTAATTAAATGTGGGCGTGTAACATATAAACTGTCCCTTAGGATGACTTTACACACAAGGTCATCACTTGATAACTGCAGCATCAAGTAATAGCTTTCATATGTGGAAACAGCCATCTCAGATCCAGTGCCAAAGACAAAGATTACATCTTACCTGACATCACACAACATGTTTAAATGTAGACAGAAAACACTGGGCTCAGTAAGTCAATAGTCAACGGGAGCCGACTCTGATGAAAGTAATAGTGCTATACATGTGCTATTGCTCCACCCCTCTGAGCATCTTAGTTGCTCTTTTCTGCATTTTCTGCTACTCCAGGGCATTCAGAACTACGTACAATGTTCTCAGTGTGAGTGACCATGGCATGATAGAATGGCATTATTTATTACATTAGCATCCCTTGACGGACCTTTCTGTTGTCAGGAACATCTGACATGTGTACATGTGAAAAGGATCTAGGACTCTTGGTTGACCACAAACTTGACATGAGCCAACAGTGTGACGCAGCAGCTAAAAAAGCCAATGCAATTCTGGGCTGCATCCATAGGAGTATAGCATCTAGATCAAAGGAAGTAATAGTGCCACTGTATTCTGCTCTGGTCAGACCTCACCTGGAGTAGTGTGTCCAGTTCTGGGCACCACAGTTCAAGAAGGACACTGACAAACTGGAACGTGTCCAGAGGAGGGCAACCAAAATGGTCAAAGGCCTGGAAACGATGCCTTATGAGGAACGGCTAAGGGAGCTGGGCATGTTTAGCCTGGAGAAGAGGAGGTTAAGGGGTGATATGATAGCCATGTTCAAATATATAAAAGGATGTCACATAGAGGAGGGAGAAAGGTTGTTTTCTGCTGCTCCAGAGAAGCGGACACGGAGCAATGGATCCAAACTACAAGAAAGAAGATTCCACCTAAACATTAGAAAGAACTTCCTGACAGTAAGAGCTGTTCGACAGTGGAATTTGCTGCCAAGGAGTGTGGTGGAGTCTCCTTCTTTGGAGGTCTTTAAGCAGAGGCTTGACAACCATATGTCAGGAGTGCTCTGATGGTGTTTCCTGCTTGGCAGGGGGTTGGACTCGATGGCCCTTGTGGTCTCTTCCAACTCTATGATTCTATGATTCTATGACATTGGATCAGATCAAGGACGGGGTTTCTGTTGTCCAGTCCATTCATCCATTAATCTTCAGAGCTCCAATCTAACATGAAACATTTCACTGTTCCCTTAACTTTGTGTGTAGGTACTGCCATGACTTCAAAGAATGCTAGTGGGCTTTTATTTGTGACCCAGTGAAATGTTTTCTGATATCCCCACTCTAAGCCACTATTTAAATGCTTAGTATTAGTACTATCAATAGCCAAATGGGTTGCATTTTCTTTGCCAAGCAGAAACAATATTTACTGCATTACTGCAGTGCCATTAATATCTCTGAACACATGAGGTAAATCATCCTAGGCCATTTTGAAGGCAACCAAAAAGTGATTAAGCATTTCCCTCTAGTTACCAAGGTGATGACCCCTTCTGAATTGCATTTCAACTAGACATTCCTAGAATAACTTGTAACTAGGCTGGCATGTCAACATTATTGCATGTAAAGTATTCTGGATTTATGAGGAAAGCATTTCTGTATCTCTATTTCCAGTGCTTTTTTTCTGGGGGTACGCAGGGGTACGCATACCCCTAAACATTTTGTGAATGAGATGGAGGCTTCATTTCTTTTCCCAGTGATTTTCTCGAGTCAAAATGAACATTTTTAGAGAAACATTTTTAGAGAAAAAAAGCCACTGGGTATTTCTGTATCTGTACTGTGAGACACTGAGTGATGCTAGGATGCTTCTGGGCTGACAGGTAGCAGGGAGTTGCAAAGATGCTGCCCCACTTTCAGAGGTGGTGGGCAGGGAAAGGTACAGTTGGAATGCAGGATCTGACCACCATCTGGGTGGAGATCTAGCTGTTTGGTCTCTGTCCCCCGTTTCACCCCTCCCATTCTTCCAGAAGTTACTGGTGGCTCATCTGATAAGCCCACTGTTCTTACTGAATGTCAGGTTGGTCCATAATAAGACAATGCTCATCCATGACTTGATCCATATGAAGGGGCTGATTTGGCATGTAATACTGAGACTTGGATGGGTGAACCTTACTCAGCTGTGCCCATTTGGCTATTTGGTACAGCACCAAGCATGTTCGGAGTAGCAGTGGCGGGGGGTGTTCCATCGAAGCAGCATTTCCTTTACCAGAAAACCCTTTGGATCTTAGGAAGGGCTTAGAGAGACAAACTGGGGGTGCTGGTGGTCTATATCATGAACTGGCAGGACACTGAGGAAGGGGATCCTGGTGAGGAGTGTAGCCGTGATTGGTACACACTGGGACAAGCTGAAGATGGGGAAGGGCAGGTTGGGGACTTAGGTGGTACTCATGGGACATCAGGGGACACCCAAGGGGAGCTGACAATTCATGGAGCCAGGGGAAGGGGATATATCACCAGGACCAGAGGTGCCCCTATCTCTGCAGACATGGCAGGCTCTGAGGCATCAGGAACAGTGGGACGTGTACTCCAGGAAACTGAGGCAGGCTAGGGAACCCAGCCCAGCTCACTAGTGACCCAGTGGAGATCATGGGGCTTGTTGGGTCTGGGAGGAGATTTGTGGTCACTTGGCTGCATGAGGCTCAGGGCAGGTGAGAATCACTTGCATCGTCAAGGCCCAGCTGGTGCAAACTCAGGTGAAGTCATCAAGACTGGGAAGGATAAAAGAGAAGCAAGGCAGAGGTTTTGTGTCTGCTCAACTTTCTCTGTTGATGGATTGTGACTTGGCTGCTTTCGGAATGCCACTGGACTGTGGCTTTGGGACTGACCCCAGGTGTTCCTGGGTCTTCTGCAGAGGTAGGAACCTGACTGTGCGGATTGACTTTGAACTATGCTTGTTGTGTTGGACATGGACTGGTATTTGACCCTTTGCAAAGTCTGACTCATCTCTAGAGTTGCCCTTGGGACAGTGTGCACTTGGGAGGGGCTTACATCTGGGTATGCTGGGGTTGAGGACAGTCTACTAGCCACCCAGCAGCATCTCTGACTGAGCTGGTGGAGGTGGCCTCTGATGTTTCCTGGGATATTGACCCCAGCGAAATAGTCCTGGGGGACTTCAATATCCACCCAGAAGCTGCCCCTAGGCCAGCTCAAGACTCCAGGGCCTCCATGACTACCATGGGGCTGCCTCAAATGGTCATCACTCCAACACATTGGACACAGCACTCCTTTCTTGCAGCCTTCTGAGTGATATGTGGGATGCCCAAGAGATCAGGTGGGAGTGCAATGTACCCCCTTGTCAGGGCATTATTTGGTGAATTTTGGGGACAGCGCTAACTTAGGAAGTGAAATCCAGATTTGGTTTTCCCTTCAGAATGGATCTAATTTATATACTGTATGTGCTTTCAGACTGCATATATTTATTTTAAATAAATATCACTTCAGGGAAAAATAACAGGAAACCACTGTGGGGCCCTGATCCAAACTGGGAAGGTATTCCAGATCACACAGTTTTAACATGCGCGCAGATGTACACACACACACACACATATATAATTCTAATTGTAATGGTATTCTTCACTTGGATAATGTAGTCCATTGATTTGTTGAGTTATTTAATTTGTGTACACTAGAAATCATTCACTTATGTTTGAGTAATTTATTCCAGTTCTGAATAATGGTATCAATACAGATGATGTCTTCTACATTTTTCATCTTCTCTGAGAGACATACTATGGCATCTTTTAAACCCTTCAGCATGGAGCAACTCTAAATTTCCCATGAAATCCTAGCTCTCTCCAGTCATGTTCTATTAAAATTCTGCCTGAAAATAATAAAGTATTTCAATCTATTTTGAGCCAACATTTTGAGGGGAGAAGAACCTATGTGGACACATTATTTTGAGCCAACATCTTGGGGAAAAAGAATCTATGGGGACACATGATAATTTAAAATTCTGCTGTGTCTTACTTAGTATTTACTATTAAGATCCAAGCTTGCTGGATTTTATTGTGTGTCTACTCTAGATGTATTAAATATAGTTTTTCTCCCCCCCCCCTTTCTTTTTTACAATTAAACACCCCAGAACAGAGGGATAGATGGATTTTCTTTAACTTCTGTAATATTGGACACCATTGTTTTATCATTTTAAAACATTTTTAATCAGACATGCACAATGTAGGAATCTGTTTTCGCCATCACACCTTAACTGTAAGTCTGAAGTGAAACCCAGATTCTCTGCCCTGAAACCTGTGGGTTTCAGGTTAGCTAATTTCACATAGGTCTCACATTTCTAGTAACCTTGCCTTGACTTTTTTGTGTTCCTAATTATTGGTGCAGTGAATCTGACACATTATAATCAAAGTAACTGTCATAATGAGACCTTGGATCTTTTTGAATTTCAAGTAGGAAATTCCCTGTTATACAATATGTTTCATGAGAAGGTTGAATATTACTAGGTTTTTAACTGCCAGGCTGAGTGTGAATTCATACTTGCATGCTCATCAGTTGCAAATGGAGGTGTGCAGGTGTGAAATGGCCACCCCAGGTCAGAGCTTTTATAACATCTGACTTCATCTCAACAGGATGATTTGTTACCACAGTTAGCTCCAGGTTTTTATGCGATGAGGCACTGAGTGGTGAATGTGCTTGTGTGAAGCAGCGCTAATGGGATGAGTCAGGTGTCTAGCAGATCGGCAGCTGAGTTCAGAGAGAGAAAGCTGTGCCCAGGTTTACTTAACCCAAATACCAAATATATCTAGTTACAGGTAGTTATAGGTAGGTAGCCATGTTGGTCTGCCGTAGTTGAAGCAAAATAAAAAAAATTCCTTCCAGTAGCACCTTAGAGACCAACTAAATTTGCTATTGGTATGAGCTTTCGTGTGCATGCACACTTCGTGTGTGTGTGTGTGTGTGTGTGTGTGTGTGTGTGCATGCACACACAAACTTAGTTGGTCTCTAAGGTGCTATTGGAAGGAATTTTTTTTTATTTTGTTGCAACCAAATATATCGGCTGCCTGAAGAAGACCTCCCTGCAGCTGAAGAGGAGTGAGAAAGGCCTGTCTAGTTCAGCATCTTGTTTTCCACAGCGACCAGTCAGATACCCCTGGGAAGCCACAAGAGGATATGGGGGTAACAACCTACTCCTGGTGCTGTTTCCTTGCAACTGTGTCTGATTCTGGGGTGTAGCGTACAACCATCATAACTCAAAGCTACTGAGGAGTAAACACCCCTCCCATGTCTTACAAATATTCCTAAATAACATCAATATTTATGTTCTAAAGAAATTAACCTAACTATATCAGTAATAGAAAGTTTTAAAATCTGCTGTTTGGTTCTTCTAATGGCAGTTACACTTTATTAAAGTAAGGGGACTATGAGATATTACTGAATGAGGGAAATTGCTAGCATTCCTCACTGGCGATTAGCTAGAGGAATTACTTTCTTGATACCAAGTTTGAACATGTTGCGGAGTGGGCTCTCATTCTTGTTTGAGAGAAAAGAGCTGTGATGACTTTGTTAATTTTGCAGAGAACTACATGGAATGATGTCACATAGGTAAAGAAGACTTAAAAGTTGTATATGCCTGAGATTTGTTTATTGGCACCATTTATCCCTGCCTTTCTGGATATGAATCTGTCCAAGGCAGATTACAAGTAATATTAAATTATATTTAAGAAAAACTCACACATAAGAAACAATACCAACATATAAAATTCCACCATGATCTTTCTTCAGGGCAGTTGGTGGTAGAATACCGCAGAGTGGGTGGATGTCTAAATACGACAGCTGGAGGAGGATCTGAGGTGGACTTTGCCTGCCTTCCTCTCCCACAGGAGCATGGATGGCTTGGTGAGACTTCTTTTCAGTTTATACTCTCCCTCTCCCTCTCTCTCTCTCACACAAACACACACACACAGACAGAGACTCAAAGCATTGGGAAAGTTACAGGCACCCCCTTTTCTGTCCACTTGATGCTGGTGAAAAACTCATAACTGCACAGGGTGGCTTGAGAGATGGAGCACCTAAATCAGGGATGAGAAACACGTGGTCCTCCTAGTGTTGATGGACTCACAGCATCCCTGACTGGCTGTGGCTGATGGGAGTTGAATGTTCAACAACATCTGGAGGGTCATGGATCCCCCATCCTTGAAATTTCATGTCTTTATATGGAGGAGTAGCATGCATTTTCATGGCAATTTCTAAGCATTACATAGTTTCTGTGAGGTTCTTAGGAATGTGCATAGACTCAGGCTAACTCTTCCAAGGTGGTCAACCAGTGACTGGGCTGTTTGACTTTAGACTGAAAGTGGGGGGTCTTGCATAGGGCCAATGCTCCCTCATGAATAAAGGTTCCTTCTTGTAGAAAACAAATATGAGAGGGGAAAGTTATGCTCTCTCCTTGACATACGGGTTTCTATAGGCAGGGATTCATTTGCTGATTGATTGGAAGAGGAGCATTCACCCAGACAGTAAAACCCCGAAATGTGATTAGCATTATGGGAACTTGTACTTTTTGATGGGATTGTTGCAGGTACTGAGAATTTGGTTTCTGTTTTACTTCACAAGACAATACAGCTACACAAGATAGTGTCACTGAGACAGAAAACCCTTCAGAGTCATATTATCTTGTCACCCTCCACAACTGGAGAGCAACTGTCAGAAGTAGGGAACTTCTGAACTTATGGGGGCTCCTCACATGTTTTAGAAACCTGGAGGGCAACAGGCATGATGGGGTTGGTGGAGATGGGTGGAAGAAAATTACATCCAGCTCAGAAGAACTGTGACATTATCAAGCTCTCAAGATGTGCTCTAGTAACCAAACTGAAAATGCAGTTGTTTTTTAAACCATTCGTGACATGAAAGGAATACCTATCTTGGGAATGGCTGGGGATGGTTTCTGGATCAGAAAATGAAAGATTTCATCTCTCTTATGACTCCCCCATGCTCTTCCAGCTGCTCACTGAAGGGCCGCTCCTGCCAATGGGGCTGAAAGCTATTTAGGGGGCTTGGGTGGGGTTGTAACTATGGAATACAGTGTTCAAATATTTGCTGTTTCCCACTTTCAGTGCTCCTTCCTTTGACTGAAGATCAAAGCCTGTAAAAAATTCCAGAAAGCCAGCAGACTAGTTCAGCCGGCTCTGTTAAATATACCTCACGGAGTTATGAGAGCCAGA
This sequence comes from Podarcis erhardii, assembly GCF_964252035.2. Lineage (NCBI taxonomy): Eukaryota > Metazoa > Chordata > Lepidosauria > Squamata > Lacertidae > Podarcis > Podarcis erhardii. Next base: position 137,600,199 of record NC_138497.1, on the reverse strand, counting down.
ACTTTGAGGCAAGAGGACAGCAAACCCTCAGCTGCCATTCCAGAAAGTCCCATTGAATTGAAATGGAACTGACTTCCAAATAACTATACTAGGGACTGAAAAGTAAGTAAGAAAGGAAGGCAGGTAGATACGCAGGACTCAGGAGAGAGAAACAGAGAACCATTTAGGAGAAGATGGTGTTACATTGACCTCGTTATACTTTCCGTGGTTATCCAGAAATAAGTGTGGCTATCCAGAAATAAGTGAACCAACAAAGAAGCATTTGTTGGTTCAAGGAAGAATTAGCTATAAATGGATAATTCCCAGATGCCAAGATTGTAGATTGGGGTAAGTAGTGTTTCGTGCGAAAACCCCAGCAGAGATTTAAAATCACAAAACATGCAGCAAAGGAAAACATGGAAATACAGGCTTAGACCTTTAAAATATGCCCTTCTGAGTTTTAAAACATCTCTCCTCCCCTAGCATAGAAAAAGACCACCAAATTGGTTTAAAATTATTTACTAACAAACTCTCTAAATGTCAGGTTCCTGTGCTTTTCCATACAGCATTCAGAAAAAGCTGCACGGGCAGTAAAACATGGCTCAGTTGTGCTAGTGAAAGGCCCTAAATTATTGGTATAGGAATTCAAGAGTGGCTTGTAAGCACCATGCAGCAACCAAAGTGGGTGGGAAAAGGGGTGGTGGTGACCAGGCTGCCTGTCTTAGCTAACATTCTTATGCCACCATACAGTCAGAACTCCTACACACTCCAGTCATGCCCATCATGTCTAGCTTGATGTCTAGGCCCCACTAGAAGAAGACAGGATGCAATAAATCAGGGAAGAAAGCCAGTGAGACTGTCTTCCCAACTGTATGTTCTGGCTAGCTGGGCTCTCAGTAGGAATTCCTACTATTCTCCACGGATTTGGGTTTTTTATATTATTTATTCTATTTATTAAACTTGTCAGTCACATTTTCTTGCCCAGGGAAACCAAAGCAACTTTCAACCAAACAGACAATAACCCCCACATAGACACTGTTGCATGCCAGCCCCAATCTCTGAGCGGTGAGAGATTCCAGGGATTCCAGACACTTACCCGGGGTTCAGGGATGTCCTTAGAATATATGGCTTATCTGCACATATATACAACCTGAGCCTAAGATGGAGGGGCTCGCAGCATTAACACCCCTAGAGGGTATTGCTTCTCTCATAGTCACAGTCTTGGTTTCCAGCAGAAATGAACCATGTCTCTCTCACACACATGCTTCAGCCTGCAGCCTGATTCTAATTCAGCTCTCACATTCTCAGCTCCGGCTTTTGTCTTTCCATTACCCTAATGACCCATATTTATGGGGCCATTAGCAAGAAATTGGCCTAGCTATTTGCCAATCTAGAAGCATGGGTACTGTTATGTAGTGAAGTTTCACCCTGGGCCAGCAGGGGGATACTGTAGATAGTTTTCACTCAGGTCTGTAGATAGTTTTCCCTCAGGTCCGCGTCAGTTATTTTAGGCGGGAACTCTGGGCTGTTGTTGTTACAATGTTGACAGCCGGCTGCCTATAAAAGCAGGCCGGCTGAGCTGTTTGCAGTCAGTTCTATTCCAGCTTACGAAATAAAGAGCTACTTGGAGAAATCGCTGTGTCGTCTGCTATGTCAACCCACAACTTAACACTGGCGACGAAGGTGGGATGGATGGACATCAGAGCACAGCCAGATGCGGCCAGCCTCTGAACTGAGCTGAATCACTGAGCTGAATCACAGAGCGAAATCACTGAGCGAAATCACTGGACAGAACCAATTCAGAGCTGACTGTTCTGGCTAGAGCACTGTGTTCCATCCATCGCCCTTCACGCCGGCATCGGAATCATGGCTTCACTTGTGCCTCTACCGCCGTTTGCACCAGCCTCTGAATCATGGGATTCCTACCTCGCTCGGTTCGACTGCTACCTCCAAGCCAACGAGCTGACAGCAGTATCAAAGGATCGTAAGCGGGGCCTATTCCTCAGCCTCTGTGGGCCTGAGGTGTTTGAGACGGCCCGAGCATTGGTTGCGCCCGAAGCGGTCCAGGCAACACCATGGGACACGATCCAAGAGAAGCTCCGCAACCACTACGCACCAAAGCCGTCCAAGATTGCTGCCCGCCATGCGTTCTACCACCGGAACCAGGCAGAGGGGGAGTCAATCAACAAGTACACCACCGCCCTGCGACAGGCTGCAATGCACTGTGAGTTCCGAGACTTAGACGATGCCCTGATGGATCGAATCGTCTGCGGGGTCCGGGACATCCATCTGCAACGGCGTCTCCTTGCCAAGCCAGACCTCACGCTGCAGAAAGCCATTGAGGAGGCTGTGGCCTCAGAAGCTGCTGCCCAGGAGATCTGCAAGTGCAGCAGCCCGCGTCTTGCTAGGGAGCCAGTTCCGGTGCATCATGAAGAGGCCAGCAGTGATGAGGCATCCTCCAGTGAAGGCGATGACGTGCACCAGACAAAGCGGGAGCACAGGAAGTTCCAACAGAAGTCCAAGGGCCAACCGGAATGTGCCGGCTGCGGAGGCAACCATTCCCGTGCCAAGTGTCGATTCAGAGACGCCATCTGTAGGAAGTGTTCCAGAAGGGGCCACATCGCTAAGGTCTGCCGATCGGCTCCGTCTGACACCCCCCCTTCACCGACTCGCAAGTCCAAGTCTTCACTCCAGTCTGCCAAGGAAAGTTGTTTCGCTCTCACCAACTGCCGCTGCCCGTCTGGAACCACGATTGGCCAAACTGACTCGCCTACGCGACGCAAGCTGAACGTCACAGTGCTCATTGAAGGAGCTCCATGTGACATGGAGATCGACACCGGGTCTGCCCTGTCCATTGTGTCGTGGAGCACCATCAAAAGACTGGTACCCAGAGTGTCCAAAAGGCAACTCGACTCTCACCGCGTACACCTGAGAGACTACCAGGGAAACGACATTCCCGTGGTAGGCGTTGGCCGGTTCCGGATTGCCTTCAAGGATTTTTCGGGCCTGCTCCGGTTGGTGGTGGTCGAAGGTCAGCGGCCAAGCCTCCTAGGGCTAGACTGGTTTGATGCCCTCGGCCTGGAAGTCACCGGCATCAACTGCATCTCTAACGCAGAGACTGAGGGTCTGGTCAAAGACTTTGCCGAGGTTTTTGACGGCACCTTGGGGCAATATACAGGTACGGCCATCTCCTTTAGCCTTGATCCACAAGTCGCCCCCATCAAGCTAAAGCCACGCCGGGTTCCCTTTGCTCTCAAGGCTAAGGTGGACGAACAACTGGACAAACTAATCGCCCAAGGAGTTTTGGAGCCGGTTGACCACGCCAAGTGGGAAACCCCCATCGTCACGCCTGTCAAGCCAGATGGGTCGGTGAGAATCTGCGCTGACTACAAGTGCACGATCAACAAGGCACTTCAGCAGCACGCTTATCCGGTTCCTGTTGTCCAACACCTGCTGCATTCCCTGGGTGAGGGTAAGGTCTTCGCTAAGCTGGACCTTGCCCAAGCCTATCAACAACTGCCAGTCGATGATGCCACTGCTGAAGCCCAGACGATCGTCACCCACCGGGGGGCATTCCGTTGCCGCCGGTTGCAGTTCGGGGTGAGTGTGGCTCCTGGCATCTTCCAAAGCCTTATGGAGCGTCTCCTGCAAGGGCTTCCTGGCGTGGTACCATATTTTGATGACGTCTTGGTGTCTGCAGACTCACACCAGCAGCTGTTCGAGCGCCTCCGTGCCGTGCTGACCAGGTTCCAAGAGGCCGGGCTCAAGGTAAAGAGGGAGAAGTGCCAGATCGCCGTTCCACAGGTAGAGTTCCTGGGCTATCTTATCGATGCCTCCGGCCTTCACCCGACCACATCCAAGATCCGCGCTATCCAGCAGGCCCCCACCCCAAAGAACAAGACGGAGTTGCAGGCATTCCTGGGGCTGCTGAACTTTTATAACATGTTCCTGCCCCACAAAGCCACAGTGGCTGAGCCTCTTCACCGACTCCTTAGTACAAAGACGCCTTGGGCCTGGGGTCATCGGGAGACGGCGGCCTTCAACGCGGTTAAGGCTCTCCTTTCATCAGACAGTGTGCTGGTACAGTACAGTGAATCCAGGCCGCTGGTCCTTGCCTGCGACGCCTCACCTTTTGGCATCGGTGCTGTCCTTAGTCACCGTTTTCCAGATGGAAGAGAAGCACCACTCGCCTGCTTTTCCAGGACACTATCTCTGACGGAACGGAATTACAGCCAGCTCGACAAGGAGGCATTGGCACTTGTGGCTGGAGTGAAGAGGTTCCATGAATACCTCTATGGCAGGACTTTTGACCTCATCACTGACCACAAGCCACTCCTGGGCCTCCTCGCCGGTGATCGTCCAACTCCACCGGTCCTCTCGCCACGCATGCTGCGATGGACTGTTTTCCTGGCTGCCTACCACTACCGGCTCATCCATCGCCCGGGGAAATCGATGGGCCATGCCGACGCCCTCAGCCGTTGCCCTCTTCCAGCATTTGTGGAAGACCCGGCTCCAGCTTCATCGCTCCTTCTGATTGAGGATCTTCCGGCAGCGCCTGTATCAGCTGCCACTGTGGCCTCCGCGTCTGCCCAGGATCGCACCATCAGCCGGGTGCTCAACTGGGTGTGGAGGGGGTGGCCACAAGGGCCTTTTGCATCGGAGTTCCAGCCCTTCGCAACCAGACAACATGAACTCTCAGCTCATCGCGGCTGTCTGCTGTGGGGAGACCGCGTCGTGATTCCCCAGGGACTCCGTCAGCGCGTCCTGGAGGCTCTGCACGTTGGCCACCCGGGAATTGTCAAAATGAAGGCGTTGGCTCGGTGTTACGTCTGGTGGCCTAATATGGACGATGCCATCACTGCCTGGGTGTCCGCCTGTCAAGCGTGCCAAGAGTCGAGGCCTGCACCACCGGCAGCTAAGGGACACACCTGGGAGACGCCAAAGACACCCTGGTCGAGGGTGCACATTGATCTGGCTGGCCCCTTTCACGGCCGGACCTTTATGGTAGTGGTGGACGCCTATTCCAAATGGCTGGAGGTCGCCCTGATGCCCTCCACCACTACCGAAGCTGTCATCCGGGTGCTGCGAGGCCTGTTTGCAACGCATGGGTGTCCTGATGTCCTTGTCTCTGACAACGGACCACAGTTCACGTCAGGCACGTTTGAGCGGTATCTTTTGGGACTGGGCATCCGCCATGCCCTAACGGCACCCTTTCATCCATCCAGCAACGGGCAAGCGGAAAGAATGGTGCGCTCGCTAAAAGAGGCACTGGCGCGCCTGGACCGGGGAGACTGGCATGAGCGGGTCGCCGAATACTTGTTCGTGCAACACATCACCCCTCATGCGGCCACAGGGAGGAGTCCTGCTGAACTGCTTATGGGCCGCCGCCTCAGGTCACCGCTCGACCGGCTACACCCGGACTTTGCCGTGGCTGAACCCCCAGGCTGTGCCAACGCGCCACGGTCATTTGTCCCAGGAAACCAGGTCTTTGCCCGGAACTATGTGGGGGACATTCCTTGGGTGCCAGCCACAGTAGTGGGAGTCACTGGACCTCGCTCGTACCAGGTGGCACTCGAAGACGGACGCTTGTGGCGACGGCACATAGACCAGCTTAGGCGCAGGGTTGGGGACTTGGACACTACCGAGGTGCCCCCAACTGCGCTTGCGGCTCCAGAAGAGACACGTACAGATGGCGAGGCCCCACCTACACCTCCCTCGCAAACTGCCAGCGTGGAGCCGAACCAAGCCGCTTCAGAGGGTCTGCCAGACTTACCACAGACTCAGACCACTCCACTTGCGGAGGCTCCACCCACAGCAGCGGATCCAGGGGAGTTGGTTCCAACGCCACCTAGGGTCGCACCACAGCCTCAGCAAGAACTGTGTGGCCCTCCGGACTTGGCTACCAGTCCCCGGCGGTCTGGCAGAGTTCCCAAGCGCCCAACTTATTTAAAGGACTATGTTGTTGGACATGTATCACTGTTGGTCTAAGTATGGGAAATGTAACCAATATGCTTTTGTGCCTAATTGAACCATTACGCGTAGTGCTGTATATAAGGAAACCATTACGGTTGTAACTAACGCCTTATCTCGGTGGGGAGGGGTGTTATGTAGTGAAGTTTCACCCTGGGCCAGCAGGGGGATACTGTAGATAGTTTTCACTCAGGTCTGTAGATAGTTTTCCCTTAGGTCCGCGTCAGTTATTTTAGGCGGGAACTCTGGGCTGTTGTTGTTACAATGTTGACAGCCGGCTGCCTATAAAAGCAGGCCGGCTGAGCTGTTTGCAGTCAGTTCTATTCCAGCTTACGAAATAAAGAGCTACTTGGAGAAATCGCTGTGTCGTCTGCTATGTCAACCCACAACTTAACAGGTACCCCCCACAAAAATTTACAATTTGGAAAACAATTGGATTATATGATATGTATTGTTATAATTTGGACTAATTGATTTGATGTGTTTAATTTGGAAATATGAAATTTAATAAAAATTATTTAAAAAAAGAAAGAAAAGAAACTGGCCTAGCTATTTCAACAGTTGAATCCTTGTTGGATTCAGGAATTGAAGAGACTTGGGCGTACAGCCTACCAACACCCCCAAACTCACAACAACCCATTAAAACTAAGAGGAAAGAGAAATACATTGAAAACATCCCACCCACTTCTAAAAGGCCACAAATAAAGGCCAAAGGCCTGATTATAGAGGAACCTAAAGATATGTAACAAAGGCTCCAGGTGAGTCTCCCTGGGGATTGCATTCCACAAGTGGGGAACCACTGCAGAAAAGGCCCATTCTCATGTGGAGGACAAACATGAAGAAGGGTCTTAGATTATTATATCAGGGTCCAGTTAGGTTCATAGGGAGAGAGGCTTGTGTTATTCTGGTCCTGGGCCATTTAAGGCTTTATAGGTCAAAACCAGCGCTTTGAATTGGGCCCAGAAACTAATTGGCAGCCGGTGCAGTTGGGCCAGGATAGCTAGCAGTTCACCAGCAAGTCCCTGGTTCTCACCTATGATGAAAACAGTGACAGCACATTCGCTGTTCATTAGCTACACAGCCTCCACCAAAGCCAGGAACATGAACACCAGGGTAACAAAACAGTTCTGTGTCTCCACAGTGAGACTGCACTGAAGAGTTTAAATATGTCTAATTGCTGCAGCAAAGTCAAGCTGAACGGAATAATAATTCACTTAAAAATAAGACTCATTCTGTGTTCTGCTATAATTGTTATTGTTTCCTGAAAATCTAATACAAGGACTTTTAATAAGAACAAATTGGAGCATTACTGTTGGAAAATTACACTTTGCTACCTACTGCTAAAATCATTTAGAAACTGTAATGTATGAAGTGCATAATCTCTTCATATCAATATTTTATGTTGAGCCTTAGGGATTCAAGTTTGCATTAAATGCTTCAGTTGCAGAGGAAGAATAAGGTTATGAGGCAAGAATGTGACGCTGTATGATAGCACTGGCCAACCTGTCTCCTGGCATCTTCAGTCTATCTGCCCATATGTCCTCATTACTGTTATCTCCTGAGTGCCTGAGAATGAGAGCAGCCCCACATACCACAACTGGCGCTGGAAACACAGGGGCAACAACAGTGTTCCAAAGTACAAATACAGAATGCATTGCAGGCTGCATGGGAAGGGGGAAGCTGGTTCTCACTCAAACGAAACACAGCTACCCTTTGAAAACCACACTTCTCTGAATTTTATCATGTAGTTATACAACAAAAATGAAGATGTGTAAAAAAAAAAATGCAAATTGATGTAGAAATGTGGCAAACTGAACATAAGATTGGGAGGGGGGGAGCAACCCAAATTGGCAGCTTCACCCATCCTTAGGCCACGTGTCTGCATCTACACAAACCTTTACATGCATTTGATTGTGCCAGGGTTCGTGTACATGCATATAAAGTTTTGTGCTCGTGCATGTACATGAACCCTGGGCCAATCAAATTTCCCAGGTATATGTACATTGGTGGTTGAAGATGCATATATCTACTCACGTGCCTGGTGTTGATATATTACAGGTTTGTTGCGGGAAGCAATGGTAGAATATCATGCAGCAATCACAATGTATGGCATTCTCTCTCTTGGAGCTGCGCATGACAATACCCACACCAGCTTACCATTACCTGCTCTCAGTAGGTCTAGAATCCCGATACAAAAAAACCTAAATAAGATGCTTTCACACCTCACTATCTTTCCAGGTTCCTAGTTATGTTTACACAACAATAGTGGACAACTTACTTGTGAGAGACCAGTGAGGTCCCTAGATAGCTTTGTACAGTAAATTCTCTTCTTCTCCCTAATGAAGTAGATCTTCTTGAAGTCTTGTCACCTTGGGTTGACTGGTCCAGAGCCTCATAATTGTCCTGTCTCTTTAAGGCCAAGATGTGACCTTCCAGATATTGATGCACTAAAGGTAAAGGGTAAAGGGACTCCTGACCATTAGGTCCAGTCGTGGCCGACTCTGGGGTTGCGGCGCTCATCTCGCTTGATTGGCCTTGGGAGCCGGCATACAGCATGACTAAGCCGCTTCTGGCGAGCCAGAGCAGTGCACGGAAACACTGTTTACCTTCCTGTGGTTTAACCCACAGTGCCACCCGCGTCCCTTACTGATGGACTACAACTCCCCTTTTGACTATAAGCCATGTTGAAGGGGGCTGATGGGCGCTGGAATCCAACAATATCCTTGCCTAAATAAGAATTAGAATAAGCAGGTAGGACTTGTGTTTTCCCCACATATATCTTTTACCAGAAATGCAAATGGCTTATTGACTTTTAATTCAGTAGAGGGCAGACTGCCTCCAGTGACGTGTGATGGGGTTGTGGGGTTGGGAAGAGGTTATTGGCAGTGATCCTTGGAATGCTAATAAGGATGATGCAAGTGTGACCCTCTTTTATCTGTGAAATAAGTAAGAGCTGTTCTTTTATCTGTGAAATAAGTAAGAGCTGTGAAATAAGTAAGAGCTGTTCGACAGTGGAATTTGCTGCCAAGGAGTGTGGTGGAGTCTCCTTCTTTGGAGGTCTTTAAGCAGAGGCTTGACAACCATATGTCAGGAGTGCTCTGATGGTGTTTCCTGCTTGGCAGGGGGTTGGACTCGATGGCCCTTGTGGTCTCTTCCAACTCTATGATTCTATGAAATGTTGGGATGTGCACTGTCAGGGAAAGCTGCACCTCACAAAATATCTCCCTTCATGCGCCTCCAAAACATCAGGAGTTGTATAAGGTCCTGAAGCTGCTTCTGCTACTTATCCCTGTTCTCCAAATTAAAAACCTGAGGTGTCCCCCCCTACCCCGTGGCATCTGAAAAAATGAGAAGTAACATGTGACTATCAATGGCCCATCTAGTCCAGCATCCTGTTCTCACGGGGGCCAACCAGATGCCTGTGGGAAGACTTTAAGCAAGACATGATCAGAGCAGTACAAAGAGAGTGTGACTTATCACTGACATTTGCCAAGCTTCGGGAGCTTGTGAGTGCACAGCTAAAGAAGACAGGTTGGCCTTCAGGGACATTGAGCCATGTTTGCAGAAATAGGGGTAGTTGTTGTTTAATTGTATGGGGTAGTTGTTGTTTAATTGTATGTTGTTTAATTGTTGTTCAATTTATACACTGCCCTGTCTCAGGGCAGTTCACAAACAAGACCACAACATATAAAATCAAACCAAAAACAATAACCCAATTTTAAAAAAACCCAAAAAAACCCACATTCTAAAAGGGTGTTGGATGTCAATAAGATAAACCAAAGGCCTGGTTAAAAAGGAACGCTTTTGCCTGCCACCTAAAGTTGTCTAATGAAGGCACCAGGTGAATTTCCATGGGGCCACTGCAGAGAATGCCCCGTTCTCATATTGCAACCCTCTGGACCTCTCAAGCATCTTAGCATTCATTGAGCAAGGTCTGGTATGAAAACATAACATTATGATGGCTGACTGGGAACATTTATGGACCACAGGTATGAAGTTTACGGCATGTAATGCCTTAAGAGAGAATATAATGAAAATAATATACAGGTGGTACATGACACCAGTCAAGCTTGCAAAAATCTATCATTTGCCCGATAATAAATGTTGGAAATGTAAAGAGACCGAAGGTACATTCTTTCACCTTTGGTGGACATGCCCAAGGATTAAGACTTTCTGGGAGATGATCTATAACGAAATGAAAAAGGTATTTAAATATACATTTCAGAAGAAACCAGAGGCCTTTCTCCTGGGCATGGTCGGCCAACTGGTGTTAAAGAAGGATAGAACTTTTTTTATGTATGCCACAACAGCAGCAAGAATACTTATTGCAAAGTATTGGAAGACACAAGATCTACCCACCCAGGAAGAATGGCAGATGAAGATGATGGACTATATGGAACTGGTGGAAATGACTGGCAGAATCTGAGACCAAGGAGAAGAGTTGGTGGAAGAAGATTGGAAGAAATTTAAAGTTTATTTACAGAAATATTGTAAAATCAAGGAATGTTAGAGGGATGTTGGAATGAAGTTTTGTGGTCTTAGCAGAAATGATATAAAGGATTAAGTAAAAATAGATTGGTAATTAGTGAAAGAGGAGAATGTAAAAATATAGTATATTAAGATAAAAAAATTTAGGATAATAACAAGGATGGAAAGGATTTGCTGAAATATCTAATTGAACTAGTATACAAAAAAGGGAGGTGTGAGGAGGTCAAGGAAATAAGCAAAGGAAAGAAAGTTATGTAAAGGTTGGATTTGTGTGTTTTTTCTTTTTTCTTTTTTCTTTTTTCTTTTTTTCTTTTTTTCTTGGATTGTTTGTCTTTTTTGTAATCATCAAAATTGGAATAAATATTATTTAAAAAGAAAAAAAGAAAAAAGAAAAGAAAACATTGTCTCTAGATTCCACTACGTAATGGTGTCATTGCTACTTTCTGACTTACCCAGTCCCCAAGTGAGGGCATGGTTGTCTAAATACCAGAACACCAAAGATGATTGCCAAAGCTAACTTCAGGGCTCGGCCCAGGGCAAGGCGCAACGCAAGGCAAAATAATGGGTAATCGAGATAAAGACAACAAGAAAATCTTTGCTGAATTTTTGACACATGTCCACCCATTGTTCTTTGGTGATGTACATTGTTGCCTCGGGATGCAATACGAAGGAACTTTAGGAGATTGCATCTGTTGCCTTGCAGTGTGCGGTTTCCTTGTTCCCTGTTTAATGTGTCTGTCAACGGAAAGTCTGGATAAAAGCTCCTGTGAGTATGACTGAAATTTTGGAGCACTGAGTGCCACAAATGCTTGCAGACTTAGAAGAAATTATTAAAAAGTAATACGTGAATAAGGCATACACATATTTAGAAAAAAATATCAGTAAAAGGATGTTGTTGGAGAGTGGGACTTGGGATGCTACTACCAACTTAATTTCCTGAAATGGTGGATAGTAATATTATAATTATAGTGAGTACTGTAGTAGCAAAGAATGTGGAAAAAAACCCCAAGTCTTTTCACTAGAAGACACAAAATGTTTGACAAGAAACTTTGGTGAGCGTGAAAAAACTAAAACAGTTCTGTTAGAATGCTGGTAGAAATAAATATATATCTTATTGGAATAACAGAATCAAAATGTTGGCAATTAGGTGCTAGAGTTGATGTTAATTAAATACTGCACCCTTCTCTGTATCCACATCAGTATTCCTGAGCTTCCTTTCTTGTGTTGTTTTGCCATATGCAAAAAATATGAATGTTTTGGCAGGTTTTTTGTTTACCTGCGAGATTGTGTGTTCTGTCTCGTGTCTCTGCTTATCTGCTGCACCTGTCTCTGTCTTTAATGAATGAGAAATAAGATGAATGGTGAATAATAATGTCAATGATGGATTGGATATTTTGATTTTATTTTATTTTTTGGTTACCCTAATTTCTATGAACTGTCAGCATGTTTTTTAAAAAGTCACAAAATGGGAAAGTCTGTCAGCTGTATTTTTTTCTACCATGCACTGGGTGGAAATGGCCCTAGGAGATCTTTCAAAGATGCAAATGGTCTTTCCAGTAAATGTGAAGGAATGTCACATGTGGGTGAGCCTTTGCTAGGCTCCTTGCCTGAGGCGCAAAAGAGCTGTCCTGCTCTCCCAACTCCCAGTTAGCACACTTTATTTGTGAAATAGGTGTGCTTTGTAAGTTTCCATAAACTTTCGGTAACTAAGATAAATTATGTAACTATCCTTTGCATGAAGTGTCAGCGCTCCCACTTTCATTTGCCAAATAGAAATTTGGGTTAGATTTCTGCTTCTGCATTTTAATTAACTGATTGCACTGACTGGTAAGCCTCATGAACAATGAACAGTAAGGCTGAGTTAAGTGGATAAGATGAACAATTAATTACGCCAAAGTGACTAATTATAAAGTAGTTTGACTGCAAATTAAGAAGGCTTGTTTTTAAAAAGCTTAGTCACCCTTACGGATTCTTCGTTTTGCCTGGATAGCACTGAGAAGGGTTGCAAAGCCTCCCCCACCCTGTCATACTGCGCTAACAGCCACACTCTCAGAGGGAAGGGGCAGAGAAAGGACAGCAAATGGAAAGCACATTGGATGAATAGGCCGTATGCCGAATCTAGTTCAGTACTGCCCACCCTGACTGCCAGAGGCTCTCCATGTGCGCTGGCGGAGGAACGGGAGTGCGGAGGGAGCGGATGGCCCCCGGCCCCACTATTCCAGCAGGGTGCCATCACGGTGGCCCCCCCAGAATGCGCATCTTCATGTATGCGACAACGGCTGTGAGAGTTTTAATAGCACAAAGGATGGAAGACTGAAGAAACCCCAACTAAAGAATCATGGCAAGAAAAATTGATGGACTATGCAGAACTGGCAAAACTGACATACAAGCTATGGGACAAGGATAACTGTGATTTTAAAGATGAATGGGAACCCTTTACAAAGTAATTGAAGATGCAACAAAGCGAACTGGACTCCTGGGCTGGTTTTGAATAAACATTCACAAACTTTTTATTGATAATAATCAGCTAAATAGTTTGAGGATCTATACAACTGTGTAACATGCAGAAAACAGCATTTTTAGAGAAATCAAAGACTGGAACTGAGGGAAGTCGGGGGGTGGGGGTGGGTGGGTTCTGTGGGGGGAGGGGTGGGGAAAATGGGGGGGGAATAAGGATGATATGTTTCTGGATAATATGTTTTGTTTTAATTTTGAATAAAAAAGTTATTAAAAAAAGAACGTGCATCACACCCCTGCGGGCAGCGCACCACACCCTCGTGGGTGGCGCACCACACCCCCGGGATGTGCGCCATGCCCCCACCTGCTCTCCGCCCCCGGTAGCGGAGCATGCAGCTTTGCCACTGTCCATGTGTCCTTCAGATGAGAGCTTTCCCAGGTCTGCTTAGAGAAATCAAGGACTGAATCTGGGCTCTTGTGTATGGAAAAGCATGTGCTCTGCATGAGCTATGGGATTCTGACGCAGAATGGGGGAGACTCATGCAACTTTAACGCTAGCACTGTGCAGGTACCAAGGGTGGGATTCAAATGACCTATTGCTCAGAGTAGACCCACTGAAGTTAATGAACCTATTAGCTTGGATTATGTACATGAATGAGCATACCTAGCATTGAGTACCTCCTGGCAGTGCTCTTATTAACTCCAAATACTGCCACTATTAAGGGGTTCCTCAGGCTGCGGGTGCTGGGGAGAGGCAGCCCTCCTGCCATTCCTCCTGAGCCCCTAAGCCATTCCCCTCCATTGCAGGACGGTGCTCGGTGCCCCTGAAGGTCGCCTGGTTCCCCAAGATGTGGTGGAGGACGCTGTCCTGTTGTCAGTACTGGAGTAAGAGTGAACTTTCAGTCCAGCCACTTTCTGCATGTGGAGCAGTATGTGGATCATCATTCTATCCTTTGCCTCATACATCAAAATGTCTTGGGCTTGCCTTGCTGAGATCTTTATTCTGACCCTTAAAATTATATCATTGGTTCAGGAAATCATTAGATTGGGAGAATATCATACTGTAAGTGATACCACTCCTGCGTGCCTCTGTCCTTCGCACACTGCCCTCATCTTCTGAAATTTATTATTAATATAATGTGGGCTAGAAACATGTTTTCCCCCCGCCCCCCAAAAAGCACTTTTGTTGGACTTTCAAAAAGGAATTGAAATTCTGGAGAAAATCACTTTCCAACTTCAACAATGCATAGTTTAAGGCTACAGCCTTTGTGCACAATTACACATAAGTAGGTCACAGGGAACGAACTGGGACTTAATTCTGATTAAACATGGACAGCCAGGGCTGTAGGTCTTGGGCATTAAAAAAAAAAAGCATCGGTTGTAGAAATGAAATGCAAAAAAGGAAAGGTAGCTGTTTATCTCTCTTCTTCTTCTTTTTTTGTACGGAGTCCACCTCTTTATTAAATTTCAGATAAAATTACAATTATAGCACTATGTCAATGGCATTATTCTCTTGCCCAGAAGCTCTGTTCTATCATTATTATTCTGTAATTTTTGTTCCCTTGGTTGCGTGGGGTGGAGGTGTGGGCTCAAAATGAATGCATGGTATGAGGAATTCTGTTGGGAGGTGGGGGTCTGGGGGCGTGGGATGTATCTCCTGTGGATTTGGACTGAGCAGACAGACGGCAGGATGAACGGGGGAGAAGGAAAGATGGGCAAGAAAATTTCACACAGAAGCACATCATTGCTTCAACTCGCCTGTGGAAACAACTCAGAGGCCATGAAAGAAGGAAGGGTAACAACAGGAAGATTTAAAGGAACTATTGGAAACTCAAGGCAGTAGAGATACAAGATGATCAGAGCCCCACCAAACTTGAAGCATGGGAAGTCCCCCCAAAAATTTATAATTTGGCAGAATATTTGGACTATATGATATGTATTTGTATAATTTGGAATATTTAATGTGATTTGATTGGACTGTTAAAATGGAAAATTTAATAATAATAATTATATATATTTTTTGTAAAAAAAGGAAAGATGGGCAAGAAAATAACTTTGTCAAGAGGGAGTGAAGTGCAAAGGAAGGAAGGAGCTCTTAGCTGAGAGGCAAAGAGGCCTGTGAAAGACAGCAAGGATTTCTACTCCTGCTTTTAAATATATCGTATATGCAGAATTTCATCACGAGTGCAGTGCCACCTGCTGACTCTTCAGTTAAATGACACCTCTAGCAATTCATTGGAATTTCACTTCAAAGATCATGGTTTCTGCCTTGGCAAAAACTTTGAGGAATATGGAAGGAAGCAAAAAGGGCATTGACGAAATGAATGAAGGTTCTCAGGGCAGGGGGTTCTATAGACCACCATACCCTTGATAATAAAGAAATAGCAGTCCAGGATCAGAAAGAGGCTCACTAGAAGACTTTTGTGTACTGCACTCCTGTTCCATGTGACAAGTGCCTCATGCAGGAGATGCTCCCATGTGTGCTTTCTCCCATGTGTGAATCAGCTGGCCATTTTCTACTGCAGAGAAGAAGAAATAGAAGCTTGTGTCCAATGTTGTGTGAGCAGAAGGCATCTCAGGCAGAAACACCTTGCACTGGGCTGCGAGGAGGAGCTGAGTATCTCCTGCAAACTCTTTCCAGGAGGTTTGTGGGAGGATCTGCCAGACAATGTGGGCATCACAGTTGGAGGCATAGTTGCCTGGAGTTAGGCAAACCTTGCACCAAATGAGTTCAAGGGTCCTCCACCTGATTTCAAGCAACGCTTCCCTTTCACTGGTGCCTCATACAACACAGCCCACACTCTTCAGGATATGGGAAGGTAATCTTGAAATATTAAATAGCTACATAAATGCACCAAAACAATGGGCATAGTCCAGCTAAAATTAAGCACTGAAGCATCATTCCTTTCAAATGAAGAATTAAACATGTGGCTCAGTTGGCAGAGCATGAGATTCTTAATCTCAGGGTTGTGGGTTTGAGTCCCACTCTGGGCAAAATATTCCTGTGTTGCAGGGGGTTGGAATGGAATCAGATGGTGGTCCCTTCCAACTCTGCAATTCTATGTGCTTAGCTCTCCAACTGAAGAAGAAGAAAATCACTGGGAGTCACCCATTTGTAATAAAGTCATTTTTCCCGTTTCTTGTTGTTCTAAAAGAAAAAAGAGTAATAGCAATTCAGAATTGGAAAAAGAGTTCCAGAGTGCTAATAAAGGACTGAGGTTGCTACGGGTGCAAATAGCGACTGTCCTGAGAATTGAGGCCAACACAGATTTCTGTTTCCGATTGTCACGGGTCTCATGGGCATGAACATACCTGTTGTGGTTCCTCCCCACCTTTTCTTATCTCCGCTGTTTGCACATTCGAGGAAGCAATCATCTTTCTTTTTGAAAACTTTTTTTTAAAAAATCCTGATAGAATGGACATTTTTGTAGGTTTTCTGTTGTTATCAACAGGGAGCTTCTCAACATACTGAACATGCATTGACAATGCTGTTAGCTGTAAATGTGGTGGAGAGCAAAGGTGTTCGTCTGCTATGTTCAGAGTCTCAATGTTGTTCTTTATGCTGAAAAAATGCTCGTCAAGTTAATAAGGAAGAATCATCATATTATTGTCCCATAGAGAAAGTCACAGGTGAGTTGATCTATTGGTCCATTCCCACCCCCATCCTATGGGAGGGACAACATGATGCTTTTAACTGTAGCTAGTGAAAATCTACAAAAAAAACAACAACTAGTTAAATTATAAAATTGCTTCACTCCTGGCTGGCAAAAGGCAGCCTATGTTTGAACTTGGCATACCAGAGTATCAGGAAGCTATTTAGGTTTACCTTGAAGGCTGTGGTGTGAAGAGGGTATCTCCAAACTGGGTAGGAATCAAGCCTTTCAGGGCATCTCTATGGGGTCAGGATATATGCAAAATGGTCCTTTTCTACTTCTCTTGTTCTTTAGTAGATAGTTCAGGAAATATAGGGAGAAGCATTCACAAGGAACCATCAGGAGGAAAGTTCATTCTGGGGCATTGTATTCCCAATAATATAAGATCATGCATACTTACTCCCATTCTAGACTCCCTTAAGCAGAAAACTCCAGGAGCACTAAAAAGAGAGTACCTGCTAATCCCTTCATGATGTAATGGCCAAATGCATTGTGCCCAAAAGTTTGTGTGTCATCTACCTTTGGTTGGATAGATTAAAGGTAGCTGGTTGTGTGTGTGAAACTGACAACTTTCACAGGTGCCCTAAACTGCTGAAACCATTTCATTGTTTTGATTAATCTGATCATACAGATTGCTTAAGAAGATCTTTATAGACCACTAGAGTTTAGTTAGGGGCAATATGTCTGCTTAGATGCTGGAGAACAGGATTGCATCCAGGCCCCACTGCTGCCCTAAAACAGAGGGATGAGAAGCTGATAGTGTTGAGTGTTTGGTGCATCTACAGAGATCATGGCTAAACATGTCTTGGATCAATGTGTGTCAGTGAATAAGTCTACTGAAGTTCTAAGAGAAAAATACATGTCAATGGTGCCATTTGCAACAGCAAATTTGGAAGCAGAAACGATTGCCAAAATGCCGTCTGCAAAACGAGAGGCAAACCCTTGAAGCCAAATTCTGATCTTGTTTTGTAAAAGTGTTCTAAAAATTCCTGTATTGTTTTAGTGAGAACCCCATTAACTCATAGGCCACATATAAGCATTTCAGAGGCTACTGTTAAGATTGAATTAATTGCAGAATTAACTTTAATGTTGGAAGATAGACAGCTTAAGGACACAAATCACAGATCTGTCAAAACTGTCAGGTAATTAAGGGAAAACAATTCACACCCTGGTAATTGCTATTAGATTCACTTTTCATATGAATTCAGGGGATATGACTCATCTTTCAGTTCTTTCAAGAAGACCTGCTTTTCATTGCTATTTAATGTACCTGTGTTGTATCTCTGAGGTATTGGCCATGATCCAGCAAGGCTGCCCTGCACAGACAAGCAGAACTTGGCTGCAAAGCCAAGCAGCTCTGTCCTTCTGCTGTAGCAGCAACAGGACGTCCATCCATCCATTGGTTTCCAAACCAATCACAACTACAGACATAGACATTTATTTTTACAGTGGACACTTGGGTTGCGAATGTGATCCGTGCAACCCATGTCTGCGCGTCCACGGTTTGCGATTTAGTGCTTCTGTGCATGCACAACCGCCCAAACCTGGAAGTAACCCGTTCCGGTACTTCCGGGTTTCGGCGGTCCTTAACCTGAAAAAACACAACCTGAAGCGGCTGTAACCTGAGGTATAACTGTACTTATTTATTATTATGTTAACCTTTTTTTGTTGTTAAAAAACGCTTGATTGTAAGAAGAATTGAAGCAGTTCAAAAATATGTAAAATAAAGCCCTACAAATATTGATTAAAAAGTTAAAAGTAATTATTTAGAAATATTCCAAATATGATTTAAAATGGACATTAGTTCAAAAGGGATAAAACACATGGAACTTCTACATATCCAAATAGGCTTGCTTAAACCAAAAATGTTTTAAACAGGTGCAGAAAGTGTACAGTGAAGGTGCTGCCATACAGAAGGGTTTTATTACAAGTGCAAAGCAAGCATTATGTGGCTCCTGTTCCGCAGATTGAAGTGGCTGAGTGAGGGGTAATAAGGGCTTTATATACTAGTAGAAACACCTTGAACCTGGCCTGGTAGCAAATGGGCAACCACTGCAGATCTCTGAGAAGACATGTGATAAGCTGACATGGCCCCCTCCTGCCAGCATTGACTGCAACTTTTGAATCGTGTGCAAGCGAAGCCTCTGCTAGAGTGCATTGCACTAATCCAGTCTTGAGGTCACCAGTGTCTGAACTACTGTGGTCCAGCTTTCCCGGACCAGTGGCAGCTGGCCAAAGGCGCTGCTGGGCCTCCGGTGACAGTGCTGGATCCAGAAGCAGCCCAGACTGGGCCTTCAGGGGAATGCAACCCCATCCAGGGCAGACATTTGACCAGTTTCTGTCATGGGAACCCATCGCCCACAGGGAGCTGAATATTGAGCAAAATTAAAAAGTTATACAGCTTGCAAGAATATTATTTCCCTAGTTAATTTATTGAGACCTCCTCTGTTATATAGCTAAACATGTTAATTTAGTTTTCATTTCACATTTTTTCCTCAGTGCTGCTGATTAAGGAAAATATAATGATTTCTCATGGAAAAACACGTACTTGTCATTGTTTAAAAAGAAATTATTCTGAAATGCCCAGGCAACCACATTACATGGAGGGAAAATGGGGCACACAGATAGCAGTAAAGTAGTGTGAGTGTTAATGTTGGTAGAAAAGGAGAGGAGTGGGTGATGTTTTGTCCTAGCAAATACTGCAGTGTCTGACAGTTGCATAGTTTCTGATAAGTGGAGAAATAGACCAAGCCATGGGACTCTAGGTTCTTTCTCCCCCTTATGTGAACTCCGGAATACAAGATTTAATCCATATGCATTATGCACATTTTAAAAAATGTCATATTAGTTGTTAATTGTATTCTATGTTTTATTGATGCTCTTGTATTCTTGTATTCTTTATGATAAAAAGTGGCATACACAAGTCTTTAATAAATAAATCACATATTATGTTTTAACTGTATTGTATGATTATTTATTGATGTTCTTATAGGGAAACCAGTTTTGGGTTTATGATAAAATACAGCATATTAAATGAATACATAAATAAAATTTGCATAACATATTCTGCACCTTTCCCATAGAGCTCTGCAAATTATCTTAATACATTGTGGGCTTCTTCCAGTCATTTTGAATCTTCTGGAGCCATAACTGGGCATGATAGTTACAGCCCCAGTCCCTAGTGCCAATTGGGTTTCAGGGATGTACCTTTAAATGTAGGGAAAAACTGCAGTAAATTTTGTGGGAAATGTCTGGCTAATTATTGCCTCCCAAAACAAACAAACAAATGGAGATGCTACATAGTCCCCAGGGGGATGCCACAAAGTTTATTTATTTATTAGTACCTTTTTGTGAAAGTTGCATGCTAAGGAACAGAGGAAGTCCAGCGACCAAAAAATAAAAACTGGTTTCCTTCCTGCCTCTCCAAGATTTTGCTGCCAAAACAATTCCTTGCCTGTTATTCACACCCCAGTCTTCGGCTGCCCCACTTCACCCTTCTTGGCAGCCTCTGTGTCCTGCCACTCTTGCTTGCAGCTGACCTTTCGGGCTCACCCAGCCCTCTTCTCCCTGCCAACAGCGCCAGATGCGAGAGGCTTTTTGGAGTCTGTGTGTCGCCTCCCATGTGACCCACTGGGCTTGAGCATACCCTTTCAAAAACTATTTGTCAAGTTCACACTCTCTCTCACAAATCAACACTGAATCAACATTCACGGACCTTCCTTTGCATCATCTGTGATCTTGATTATCATGGGTAAAAGCAAAACACATTTTGCCCTTAGGTAAGCATGTAGCCATAAACCTGTAATCGTTGTTAGTAAATTCTGCTCCTGCTCCATATGCAATATTTCTGGGCTGTTGCTTTTAAGAAAAGCTATTCTGGTTCAGAAGATTCCTTCAACACCTAGACGCATTCCCCTTTGTGTTTCTGATCCATGTCACTGTTGCCTTTCTTCACTGACAGGTGTGTTCCATCCCTTTTCTCCAGCAACCTGTGATTTAAAAACATCACACACAATTCACATGAAAATCTGTGCTAAAGGGTACATCTAAATAAGTATACTAAACAGTAGCATCTTATAACTTTAAATAAAGGAGACATATACATTTTGGATAGCGTGGTGTGAATACGGAACAAAAATCCAGCATTGCAGGAACAGTGAATGCACATTAATCAGGAATGTGAACACAGCCTGGGGGTCATGTAGTTTGAGCCCACAATACCAAGAGAAACTGTGTACGAAGAAAGGAGCCGGTGCTGAAGCTTACATGCCCACCCTGGTACCCGAGGTAAGTTTCATTCCCTTGGGGACCAGGATGTCTGGCATGATGGCTTTCAGTCTTCAGTTGGGCTGTACAGGAAGCCTGGTTCCTTTTCCAGTGCACTCTCTGTGGCCTGTTGTTGGACGCTGATTGGAATCTGCAGTTGGTTCAAAAACTGGCAGCCTGATTCATCTCCAGAATTTGCCTCGGGGAACATTGAACACCTGTTTTGTATGAGCTCTACTGATTTCTGATCAGTTTTCGTAGCTGAATTCAAAGTGCTGGTACTTACCAATTAGGGGTGCCATCTTTGGTCAGGCAAAATACGGGCCAGTCAGGGGAGGATTGGGAGCTAAAAATTACTTTACCTGCCCCCCACTCTCCACCGGATGGACAAACCAGGTCTGTGCAAACCCCCTCTCTTTGCTCTCAGAAACCAAGTCTCTTGTCTCCAGCCCACCCACTTCTGCCCACACAAAAACTCTTTCTCCCCACTCCCCACCAGGCCCATGCAAAACCCCTCTCTTGCTCTCCCCCCTGCTACCCCCCCCCCGAGACTACACTGTAGCCAACGCATGCATTGCAGATTCCCTCTCTTGCTCTCTGTGACCCACACTCTGCCTGCCCAAACTCTCTATCTCAAACTCCTCCCCCAGACCCACCCTCTGCCCACAAAGTTTTGAGGATGAGCTTGAATATATTAACATATTTGAAGTCCAAACAGGACAGGGGACACTTTTCTCCAAAAAAGGACAATCATGTTTTTCTGGGGACAGGTGGCAATGGGTGCTCTGGGCCATGGGCGTAGCCAGGATTTATATGGGGGGGGGGGGCAGGCTCAATGTTGGGAGACAGAACTGAGCTATCTGCTATGTGATTGGTCAGTTAGTTATTTTTTTATTATTTTTTTACTTGATGAGGGGGAGGTGCCCCCTGCCCCCCCCCCCTTGGCTACGCCCATGGTCTGAGCCCAGAGTAACTGAAGCAGTGTGGTTTGCCTTCTTTTTAGGATCTGCCAACAAGAACCTTTTGGTGGCCTTGCAATTTGTTCAGTTAGGCAATGAGGGGGCAACTTTTCTTTTCTGCTGAGGGCATTCTTCCTTTGCGGGGTGGCAATCTGTCAGGGCCTGCATGCTGGCAGTGGGTAGAGCCAGAACCAATCATGGGCGGAACCAGAGGCAAAATTGTTCTGTAAAGGCCACTGTGCTTCCAGTTTCACTGGGCAGGAACTGTGATGGGCACAGGTTTCCCTGCTGGTTGGTAGATTTACTGCCGTTAATGTTAGACTGGCTAGACCTTGGGCCAGTGGGATGAAGGTGCCAGTTGGTGCCCATTGGGCCAGTAGGATGAAGGCAGGGAAACCAAAGGTACATGAAGACAGAGCCAATGACAGGCAAAACCAATGAATTCTAGTTTTGTCTTCCTCCTGCTCTCTGCTGAGTTCTTCACGGAGGCTAAGGGGGAAGCTGACAGCCAGTGCCAGCCTCTGGACTAGTTGTAAAAAACAAGGCAGGCAGGAGGGGCAGATGGGGCTTGGTAGGGCACTATCCCAGTTGGCCTCCACGGCCACAGTCTGGCCCCTGAAAGCAGCCGTGGTCAACACATCAGAAAATTGTGGTGGCAAAGCCTGACCGCCATTATGGTAATGATACCGCCTCCCTCCCTTTGATCTGCTTTCAACCAGGAAGTCAGGAGACATGTAAACTGGATACGGAAAATCTGGTGTACAGAATGAGTAATCTCTCCAAGGGCTTGGAATAGAACAAACCTTTCCCTTGCTCCCGCCCCAAGAAAGACCTAAGCCGGTTCTAGTAAATATTTACCCAAGGAAGATTGCATCTGATAGCAGAGCTAGAAGCTTTTTCAGGGTGACCACAAAGGTAGGATTAAGGTTGTCTGGGTGGGATTGGCTAAACATGCGACTGTTACCATGGGAAGCTGGAATGCTGCCCCGCTGGTGTGTTGGGCTGCCACACTGGAATCCTTTAATTGCAACAAAGACCCATATCTTTGTAAACATAATGAAACTTTTTTTGAAAAGGGAGAAAGGTAGGGGAGAGAGGCAGAAAGAACTGGGTCCTCTCCCGCCCACTTTAATTGCAATCATAAAGTTGCAAGTCCTATTAGAAATGTATCCTGCTTTGCCCCCTTTCAAGCTTTGTGGGAATGCAACAGCAGGTGCTACTCAAGATCAGACTGCAAAATAATAATAACAAAATCCTTCAGGGTTAAATGGCTTTCCCAGCAATCGCCTCTAAAATAAAAGTCTGTATGTCTGTATGTATTTGAACCCTTTATAGCCTGCTTCAAAATGAAGGACTCCAGCCCTCTCACAGCACAGCCAAAAACATAGTTGATCACAACCAAATATTTCTCTGTTAGGCTCTGATTTGCTAGCAGCTTGTGAAACAGTTGTTGTTGTTGTTGATGATGATGATTAAAATTTGTATGCCTCCCTTCATCTGAAGATCCCTGGGCAGTTCACAACATAAAAATACTAAATGAGAATACAGAATACATAATAAAACAAAAACAAACCAATAACCACCCACCCACAAACACAAAACTCAAGAGAAAAAGATACCGATCTGAGCAATATACCGGTAATTAGGATTTTGATATGTGTGTGTGTATGAGGACAGAACTTGAGGAAATTAGAGAGATGTGGAGTATGAAAGTGCTACATAATAATGCTCAATAAATTAGTCCCTGTTCAAAAGCTCACCTACAGGTTGCTAATGGCAAGTACGTCAACCTGGTGTGAGCCCAGAGGTCACACCTGCTGCTTTGAAAGCTCTGAAATAGAGAGAGAAGACGCTGTCACTGCAGCTCCCCACATCTTCCTCCCTTTGCTAAACTTCTCCTTCTCCTGCCTGCTGTGGGGCTAAGCTAATACCAGGCTTGCTACAGCAGGTGAGGGATAATCACAGAATCATAGAAACTTACAAGTTGGAAGGGACCCAAAGGTCACCTAGTCCAACCCAGTGGCGGAGCATATGCCCGCACTGCCCATGGTTGGCATGCTCCCGAGGGGGGCGTGGCACGGAGGGATAGCCGCTCAAGTGCCCAGAGCAGCGTGCATGGGCCTGCAGCCCATGGCAGACATTTGTCACACCACCCACCCACGACTCCCAAGCCTCCCCCAAGCTGTCAAAATGAAGGGGAAAGGTGGGATGGCACCGGCAAAGCGGCGCAGCTCCCCCCTCCTCCTGATGCGAATGGGCGCCGCGCCGAGTGTCACCCCCCTCAGTGAGGGCACCAGGGGTGGACTGCCCCCCACTGCCCCCCATTCCTATGCCCCTGGTCCAACCCCCTGCAATGCAGGAATCTCAGCTAAAGTATCCATGACAGATGGCCATCCAACCTCTGCTTAAAAACCTCCAATGAAAGAGAATCCGCCATCTCTCACAGGAGTCTGTTCCGCTGTCAAACAGCTCTTCCTGTCAGAAAGTTTTTCCAAATGTTTAGTCAAAATCTCCTTTCTTGTTACTTGAAGTCATTGGTTTGAGTCCTACCCTCCAGAGCAGGAGATAACAAGCATGTTCTCTCTTCCATTTGACAACCCTTAAGATGTGGAAGATGGCTCGCATATCTCCTCTCAGTCTCCTCTTTCCCAGGCTAAATATACCCAGCTCCTTCAACCTCTCTTCATAAGGCTTAGTTTCCAGACCCTTGATCATCTCGGTTGCCCTCCCCTGCACACTTTCCAGGTTGTCAACATCCTTCTTAAATTGTGGAGCCCAGAAATGGACTCAGTATTCCAGGTGTGGTCTGACCAAGGCAGAATAGGGTGGTACTATTACTTCCCTTGATCTGGACACTATACTTCTGTTGATGTATAAGGATGGAGAAAAGGTCCAGTGGAGGTTTGGAGCAGGATATGGAGTGGCTCTGCTCTGTCATTACTTGCAAGCTTTCAAAGGGACAGAAGTGATCTCCAGTTTGATGTGTGGTAACTCCAGTGGTCAATGTTCAGACTCGGTTTATACAGATCTAGTTACCATCAATGTTACACCAGTTACATCTCCAGCCTCTTCAAGTCCTGCAGAATGCTCTCCACTCCTGAAAGTGGGGAAATGGCTTTTTGGGGAGTGGCTACATAATCAACCAGGAAAAATAACTGTCATTAGATCAATTTCCTTATCTTTGATGGCATTTGGCTGCTGTGCATTGGAGGACACTGAGTGACATATTTATATGCAGAAATGAACAGTTCACATTTTCTCAGCTCCACCTTGGCTGGAGATGACAGTTTTGACTCAGAGCAGTGCCAATGCCTACATGTAACAATGTGGCTTTCATGTTCCCAGTTTCTTGAATGTGACAATCAGTCAGAGGTGCCATGCTCCAGTTCCTTTGCAGTCTACCTGTAATTACAGTATAAACACAATGAGCAGAACAGCAGGGTGACTTTCATGGATTCAGGTATCATCTTGTTTCAGCTTGTGCTTTGTTATTTCATCTCTGGAAGAAACAGATAATTTAAACACACAAACACACATACAAAACCAGCTGGTTCTAGACCAGTTATAACAACTTCATGTGTTTTAGAGATCAAGCACAGAGCCACAGTTTTGAACTACAGGTACACAGATTTAGGGTAAACATTAGGAAGGATTCTTTAATTGTAAGAGCTCAGGATGGTTGCAGAATCTCCTTCATGGATGGTTTCCAAAATGGAGTTGGATAGATGGGCAAATATTCAGATGAAGGATACCCAGATTAAGGTGAGAGGTTTGGACTAGATCAACTTTCAAACTGATGACTAGATCAATAAAGGTGAACAGCATGTACAGGAAAAAATCTTTTTCTTATTGCAGTCATTTTTAATATTAAAAGTTTAACCTGTTTCATTACTGTTGCTGTCATTATTCAAAAGAGTTCTTTTTTGCCTTTTTTTGGTGGTCATCTACAGCGATGGTGCTAGAGCTGATTCTCAAAACCTTTCCAGGTCTACACAACGTTGATCCATTCATGCAAGTGGGCCAGCCAAGGCAACATAAGGTCCAGAGAGTCTTAGAGACCGCAACACACAATTAGCAGGTTCTGATCAGAATTCAAACTGTAGGTTTGGACTGAATGTTTGAAAGCTCCCTTGTGGTGGTCATGATGATGATGATAGGCTTCATAGTGTTCAGAAGCATTTCACAGGTATAATGTTCTGGGAAAGAGGGAAAGAGCACACCTTGTGAGTTCATGGCAGAGACATGATCATAAAAGCACACCCTAATTCTTTTGTCAACACATTAATTTTGAATTTTAAAATTCAGTGCATTTGTGTGCATACCACTCTAGGTAGACAATTTCACCATAGGCCCAAAGGACAATCCCTTACACCAACCTAAGACTCACTCAAGAGAGCACTAGCAACTCATACAACAATCACTGCAGAAAAAATTGATTGCCTCTATTTGACCCACCAGGTGCATAATGGTGTTTACATACGTGAGGATGTGGCAATACCTTGTATTGGTCCAGCTTCACGTGATGTGGGTGGGTAAGCATTCCAGTTTCAAAATGCATCTTAGTTGTGAAACTTGGATCAAAAATGGGATAAAGTACAGATAAAATGGAAACATAAATTCACTCTGCAAACAACTGTCCATTTTGTTGTGGTCGAAACAGATATTGCCGCAGCAGCTGTGCCTGTCTTCCTTCTTCCAACTGCTTATCTGGTTTAGACTGTGGAGTGGAGTTTTCCAGTTGGGTTTCGCAGGACAAAGACAGGGAGGAACTGGAAAACAATGTGACACCAAGATACCCGTACCAGTAGAGGACAAAGTTATTTCCCTGTATTTAGTGCTTGGTTTCTACTTCTTTAAGGTGTTTTGGCATTCATGAGGTAGCAGATTAGCATCTATACACATCAGAATGCTTCTTCTAAGCCCACAGCACATACTGGCCTGCCCTTTTCTACTCTGAGCATGAATGCACATGACGGCATGCACGCACACCCAATCTCTTTCTAAGCACAGGACCTGGAAAGGAGAACACTCTTTTGCAATGTCCTAGACATATGCAGGCAACACAGGTAAATAACAGACCATGAAAAAGAACCCAAACTATTTAATGTTGTAGTATTTTTGATGGGCAGAAATGCTATATTAATTTATTGATTCTTTGGAGGGCAGATGTAGACAAAGTGGGGAAATGATTTATTGCATCATTGTAGAAGAAATTCAAATTTATTTGGAATGAATTTGACTTAACACATGAAATTTGTATTCTCACACATCTGGCTTTGTGACTCTGATAGGGAAGAGTTGTAGCTCAATGAGAGAACAACCATTTTGCATTCAGAAGACCCCGGGTCCAATCCCCAGCATCTCCAGGTAGGGCTAGGAATGGCCCTGTCTGAAATCTTGGAGAGCCACTATCTGTCACTGTAGTCAGTGCTGAGCAGATGAGCTAATGTTCCTAAGTCCAGCTTCCTGTGTTCCTAAGTCCAGTGAAGCATGTATTTCAGAGCAGAAGCCTGCAATACAGAAGCAGAAGCATCCAAATCTATCAAAAAGTTAAGGTTTCCCATGTTACTGCAACTTAAAAAAACCCTCAGCTACCCAAAGTACTGTATTATTCCATGTTAAACTGGCAATTAAAGTGCTTCATTTTTAACACAGTTAGTAAGTGATCAGTATTTCATTTTGATCATGTAAATGTGATTTGTTAAATCCATCTGGCTTTGTGGTTGTGATATCCAGTGAAGCACATTTTTCAGAGAAAAGTTTGGAAGTGGTTAAAGAAACAGTCAAAGAATGAGTCTGAATGTTGAAGTTTCCTGATACACACAATAATAAACTATGTTTTATTCCACGTTAATATGGCAGTTAGCATCTTCTCTAATCCATATAGAAAACAAATGATCAATGTTACAAAACTACTGGACTCTTAGTTTGTAAACCAACCTTTCCTGTTGGTGTTAAGCACTTTTCCGGAAAAGATTAGCATCTGGAAGCAGATAAATCATTTCGCAGACCTAAACTGCGTTATGACAACATACATATATTCCATAACCTCTTTTAAAATATCCCTGTGACATCCCTGAAAGGCAACAGCATTTTTCTCTTCCATTTGCAAATGGGCAAATGAATGAAGAGCACAGCCAGGAAGTCTTTGCCAGGTGGATATGTCTTCTCCAAGATTGCAATACAGAGCCAACGTTCTGTTTGTCCATTGCTAAAAAAGAAAATATGATAAGCTGGCAACCTTAACAGAAAAAAACCCCCAAGTGAGGCAAGGTGTCAAGTGGGTTAGGAGCTTGTACCCAAGTCTCACTGCTAAGTTTTTAGGCTTGCTAAATCGGCCTTCTTATGGGTAGGCCTTTGTTGATCCAAAGATCAGTCCCTAACCTGGAACATAGAGATAAGGTTTGCCTGGTAAGGCTTGTGTAGCTGTTTCTATCTACATAAAATGTGCACAGAAAAGGGCTGCATTTTTATCACTGAGAGAAAAATATCACAGTTTCCTCTTCCCTGGATATTTTTAACTAGAGCTGCTGTCCTATGTGCTCTTGCCTTAGAGGAAGAATATAGTAGAGGTTACTCCCCAATTATACAGGATTCCACAGCATAAATTATACAAGACTAACAATCCTAAACTGAGGCAAAAGTATTTTGATGAACATTTTTGGCAATTTGGGGTGTGGCTCACAATAGAGTTAGGGCCTGCCCACATCAAGCTGATATCAAATTTAACACATTTGTGATGCAGTTGGTTGACTACCAGCCCATAAAGCACAGATTTTGTCTGGATTTGATGCATTGGCCTCAGTGGCATCTTTACATAGGGAATCTGAATACCTGTGCAGTACTGTAATGGTGTCACATTTACTATCTCTGGTTGCCAGGGATCACTTAGGGAAGGTGAATGAATGGAGAGAAATGGCATCAATGCAGCAGCGAGAAGGGAAATGATGGCTGTGAACAGCCATGAGATACAGTAGGCTTAATAAAGTGTTTGTGGGATAATTTGCAGATTAACTAACCATCCTTCCTTGCTGCACCCCTGAAAACACTATGTGCATCCCCAAAACCAAAGTGGGAGATCATACACCAGAGCCCCACCAAAGTGTAAAAACATCACAGTCTGAATGGATTTCAGGGGTCATCTAGTCTCGTGTTGGACAGCTGGCATGCCAGTTCTTCTTACAGAGGTGGAGGGTCATAGAATGTGCTTCTCAGTAATGTATGAACTGGCCAATATAAAAATATATCCTTTCTTTGCCTCGGTTGAAAACTGCTCCAATACATTCCACTGACTTGCACATGCCAGTGGAGGGTAAAAAATATTCGAGGGTGGGGAAAAAATGCTCGTTTCAAGGCAGTAACTCCATAAGCAGGAGAGGCGTAGCAGTCATCGTTGGAGAATGGGACAGATGACTGCCTTAATAAAATAGAAGGGAGGGAGGAAAAGAGACAGTCATAGAAGTGGATAAGGAAGAGAATAGGAGACGTTAATTCACTCTGAGACTACCAGAGACACACCCATGAAGTATCAGGTTGGTGTTGTTCTGAGAGGATTAGCTGGACCTCGCCCTTTTGGGAATTCTCAGCTCTGTTTTTGTTATCGTCACCCAACTAAGGTGCGGCAATGGAAGGGTCACATGAAAGGTGAAAGAGATGTTAACTGCTCTTGCTTGCCCCTAGCAAGGAGAAATGCAGAACAGTCAAACCAGGTGAGGTGAAAACAAGACTGGGAGGCTCAACAGCAGAAATAACAAAATCCACACCAGGCCTTTCCTTTACATTCCTCCTTTTTCCACACCATCTGATTTCTTAGTTACAAGATATACAGCTTTGTGATAGTTTTTGACTTACGTGTTCTCTTAAATCCCCCCTCCCCCCCAAACCTCTGGTTATTCTGCTCCCACTCCAGTGTTAAGCCCATGAGTCCATGAGGAGCCACAGCTCAATAGTCATAGAATCATAGGATTGTAGAGTTGGAAGGGATCCCGAGGGTCATCTAGTCCAACCCCCTGAGATGCAGGAATCCTGCCTTGGGTGGGCTCAAACCACCAACCTTCTGGTTAACATCCAGGTGCACTGACCCACTGCACCGCTGGAGGAGCACACAGAAGCCAGTGCTAAGAGAGCTTGGAAGCAGCCCTGCCCAGATGATGTTTGCTCCGATTCAGCGATAAAGATCAGGTTTCCCAGGGGGAAAGTGGCAGGACAAATGGAAGTCCAGATGAGCCCTCCAACATTTCTCCATTGAAAATAGGGACATCCTATTCAATTATTATTATTATTATTATTACCCCACCAATCTGGCTGGCTTGCCCCAGTCATTCTGGGTGGCTTCCCTTCCCTACACAGGGCTGACTTCAGATGTCTTCTAAAGATTGTATAGTTACTTATCTCTTTGGCTCTGGAGTCACATAACTCCATACCCTCCCAGATTTCTCTGATGATAATAGAGACACCCTAAGGAAAAGAGGGAAATTCCAGGATCAAATCAGAAACCAGGACGGTTTCAGTAAATCCAGAGCTATCCCTGGAAAATAGGGAAACTTGGAGGGTCTGGTATGAACCAGCTTCCTGTGTTCCTATGATTATGTGAACAACAGCAGACATGTTGGTACTGGTGAGCAGGAACCAAAGGCTCCCCTTATTAGCTGCATCACTGCAAAAACATCAGGAAGAAATAGAAAAGGGTCATCTTTTCAGTAGGAGATTATGTGTGATGGACAAACCAGGCATCCTGGTTATATTCCTTTAGGCTGAGACACTGGGAAATCAGAACTTGGTGTTCCTGCCCTTGTTTCCCGCTGACTGAGCCAGCAGAGACTGCGAACACAGATTAAGAAGCATTCTCAGCCCCTGGAGGAGAAGGGAGTGGCTCAAATCAATCAACTCCGGATCTCTTTACTCAGTTTAAAGAGCATTGCTGACAGGCAGAAAAAGCACTCCAGGCCCATTCTCCCTAGCCAGAAGAGAAAAACACACACACAACCAAAACTGGAACACGGAGCCCAAAGAAAGGAGAGAGGTAACAATAAGGCAGCAGAGAGGTGGTTTTGTTCCATCCTCTGTCATTATTTCAAGTTTTAGATTGACTTTGACATTCTATAAAAATGTATTTACTGATTTGTAGACTGAGCACATGCTCTGCTGGAGTGGGTTGTGAGAACCAGGCTGGTGTAAGGACTCCTTTGAATGGCACAAATGCAGTAGGCGGACCTTGGGAGTCTCAAATTTCAGCAGCGCCCTGTGTGACGCCAAAATTTGGTGCAAAATTTGGTGCAAAATCTTGCCTTCCATTCTATATCATAGTTGTAGCACCCCCTGTGGAACCCCCCAGGCTCCGCACCCAGTGCAACGGAACCACTTGCGCTCCCCTAAAACCACCTCTAGCCAAAGCGATCATGAGGGGGTGATGCCTATCTTCTCAGCAGTAGTGCTTTATGGCAAAATGCAACACTAGTGAGTTCGAGATGTTTTGCTGCAGTTTTGCAACACTAGAATTCAGTAAAGTATATCATCATCATCATCTTTATTGCAGTCCAACGACCCATAACATGGATTCAGAATAAATACAGATTCATACAGACAACCCCCCAGGGAAGGGAGACCAAAGCGTTACAGTGGTACCTCGGGTTACATACGCTTCAGGTTACATACGCTTCAGGTTACAGACTCCGCTAACCCAGAAATAGTACCTCGGGTTAAGAACTTTGCTTCAGGATGAGAACAGAAATCGTGCTCTGGCGGCGTGGCAGCAGCAGGAGGTCCCATTAGCTAAAGTGGTGCTTCAGGTTAAGAACAGTTTCAGGTTAAGTACGGACCTCCAGAACGAATTAAGTATTTAACCTGAGGTACCACTGTATTTGTTTAGTCATGGGTATGTTGATCTTGGATTCGTATGACTACTGAAAGAAACTTTGCCACAGCCACTGTGATATCATTGGACTTGTCCAGAAGATATTTGATATAGTAGGCTTCAGATTGACCCGGCCAATTTGTCAATAGTGATTTAATCAATAGTTCCCTAGCATGATCATATTGACCGCAATGCAATAAAATATGCCTCATGCAGTCAACGTCCTGAGAGCATACACAGATCCTATTTTGATAAGGGATACCTCTCAGTCTGCCATTTAACACTTCTGATGGGAATACGTTTAATCTGGTTTTGGTGAAAAGACGCTGATATGTTGGTACAGACAAATTTCTAAGATATGCTGGTATCTGAAAATTGAACCCATAGTGAATTCCTACTGCTAATGGGCCACAGATAACATGAAATTGAGATCGGAGATCACTATGTGATATGTCCCAGAGCCTTTGCCTCAGAGATTCAAGGGCAGTATCATAGCCCACATGGTACAGGAGAGAAGGTGGCATACCAAGCCAAGTGGCTTTTCTAACCATAAGTTTCATCCATGAGCTGGTAAACTCCTTGTTGTTTAGGTATGGAAGTAGCCCCTTCCCTAGGCCAAAGACGGAGATCTTGAGCCAGTATCTCAGGGAAGCCCACCATGCTTTAGTTCATAGAGGACATTCACCTGTTTCTAAAAATAGTTTTGCATTTGGAACACAATTTGGAACTTGTAGGAGGGACCGGAGAAACTTTGCCTGAAAGCCATCGAACCTGGAGAATGAGCCACTGAACCAGACATTTGAGGCGTAGAGGAGTTGAGAGACAGATTTTGCATTAAATATCTTAATGGTTGATGGAACATAATGGCCTCCCCTTGTATAAAAGAATCAAACTATAGTCAGTTTGCTTACCTTTGCCTTTTGATAGGCAGTCTGCCAATGATGTTTCCAGGACTTGGAATGATGGAATAGAAGCCCTAGGTATCAGAAGAATTTGGTCTGCTCTAGTGTGTGACCGTCCAGTATCCATTTACTTGGGGAGAATCTCTTCTCAAACACCAGGACTTTTGATTTTTTGTAATTGATGGATAACCCATTACCAGAGCAGTAGTCTGAGAATTTCCTTAGTTGGTAGTTCAGGCCAGGTCGGGTTCAGGAGAGGACGGCCGCGCCATCCGCATACAACAAGAGAGGGGTCGTAAAGTATATAAGACATAGAACTGTAGAGTTGGATGGGATCTTGAGGGTCATCTAGTCCAACCCCTTGGGATGCAGCTGTCCCATACAGGGACTGAACCTGCAACCTTGGTGTTATCAGCATCACGCTCTAACCAATTGAGCTATCTAGCTGAGTCATATTCAGAGCAGACCATATATTTCATGGAACAGACCCTTTAATTGAGTATAGTTTAGATGGATATTACCCACGCGTTGACTTCATGCAGTAATTTTAGCTATGTCATCATCTCAAGGATTCTAGAATGAGCTAGGTCTCAGTACAAGCAGAGATATGTTATCTGTCTATTGTTTGCTGGTTCTCTCAGTCTTGGTTCTAGATTTTTTCAGACAGTTTTCAGCTAAATATTTGAGTGTTACAGATTCTTTTTTTTAATGGTTTTTTTGTTAAAATAGTTCATCATTAATACACATATACAAGCATACAAACATACATTTCATGCAATCCTTAAAAATGTTCAAACATACTTACACTCAATCCCACAAATAATTCCTTTCCCCATCACCATCTACCACCCCTCACCCCACCTTTATGTTTCACTTCCAATCTACTCAATTACAATTTCTTTCCACTTCTATTACTTTCTTTCACACACCTTTAGCCTAATTTCATACTTCTTTTTCTATTACACATTGTTATCCATCTTATTTGATATTTCAGTATTTGAAATGGAACTTGTTTATTCTAATAGGAGTTCTGATTTTTCGATATGATTTTGCAAGTATCTTTTAAACACCTTCCAGTCCCTATCTATCTTTTCTTTTGAAATCCTTCCAATTTCTTCCATTGTTTTGGATATATCATAATACCCCAATAATTTGGCAAGCCACTCTGTTTTTGTCGGTATTATACCATAAGACCTTATATTTATACGCAACAGTAGCAGCAAGGCTATTGATTGCAAAAAACTGGGAAAGTGGTATAATACCGAGTGTTACAGATTCTATCTCCGCCCCGGGGGGAGGGGCTCAACAACTAGCAGACTTGGAGCCAAATCTGGCCTTGGTTCCCTGTTTGGTAAGCCAGATGTGAAAGAGTAATGTTGAGGAAGAAGCATTTGTGGGGAATTGACCCAAGCTCCTCCACACACTCATCCAAGTGTCCAAGGCTTATTCTCATGGAGATAGATATGTTTAGGCTGCATGCCTGAGTGTTCCTTCAATCAATATCTGCTGGGCATTTATATAGCAGTAAGTCCTCTTCCTTCAGGCACTGATATGATTCTCAACACTGCATCTGTGCCTATAAGGTTTGTGCTGTCACCAATTGTTTTTCAGGCTACTTTCTTGTAAATCCAATTCTTCACAGCTCCCCTAATCATAGGCCTGCTCTTTTCATAAAAACTTCTTGGTAAATGTGCAAGAAAGATTAAATGTGTTTTGGGAAACACATAAAGAATGCTCAGTGTTAGAAAAATCTGGTACATTGGAGTCAAATGGAAATGGTTCTCAGTCTGCTATTGCAAATTAAATTAGCTTGACATACAAAGGGTAAAGTATCCCCATAATCCCTTTTCCAACCATTTTAAATGTACATTCCTAATTGCAAGTTCTGAAGAGGCTTTGGCACAGCAAGCACATATCAGTCCTACCTTTCATATAATTCACTGCAAGAGGTCAAGGGGACAAACAGAAGCAAGAAGGCAAGGACAAGCATCACCTGAGCTGCTGGGCAATTTGATATGCTTTAAAACGGGGAGACTGAGAACTCCAAAACACATGTTTCAATGGCTCCTGTGCAGTGATGAATGATTCACTGTGCCTAATGCTAATACCTTTGTAGCATTTGGCATTTCAGTGTGCACTATTATATGGTGTACATTAATACCTTATCAACTGTGAGCAGTATTAGTAGCATGCACACCAAAGGAAGGCAGGATTCCAGCAAAGGTCTACCCTGACTCAAACCAGTTTCAACCACTTTCCAGTGTTCCCTTGCCTTGTAATTGAGGTAGTCAACAGCTCAAAAGTCAGATTTCAAGAAAAGCCTGTAAAAGACAGCCTTCAACAGTCTGGTGGCTTCCAGGCACTTTGGACTAAAAGATTTGCTCCCCACCCCTGCGCTCAGGAGAGCAGCTTCATGCTGTGTGGGATAGCTAGAGAATCCAAATATATCATGTTTGGTCCTGGTGTGTGCAGAAGGCTGGCCTCTCACCTTGATCGGGGCTCTGGCTTTTCAGAAGTGACTTCTCCTCACTGCTCCCAAGTGCCCTCCAAGTGCTGATCCAAATAAATGTCCTCTGGTTCACTCACTTTGCTTCAAGCCTTGCAAATGCTGAAGGGCAGTGGGAGGTTGGTTTAAAGCGCCATCAGACCACAGCATGAAAGGAAAGGTTGATTCCTCTTTGGGACTCTGCACAAGGTAGAAGAGTTAGAAGAAGGAAGCGGATGGATCTCTTGCACCCGGCATAAAGCTAGAGGCTGCTTCTTCTTCCTCTGAGATGCCTACCATGTGAAGAGAAGTTGCTGGAGGAAAAGCGTCTTTCAAAATGTGCTGGAGCGGGGCAGGTGGTCACCAGGAACTAATTCAGAGTTGCTAATAGAGGTTTGGTCATTATTTTTAGGTCACATTCAATCACATATTGGCAAACTCAGGTTGCCCCAAATAAAGCTGATTTGGAGTTCTTGCCCAATAAATCCACTTCCCCAAACACTGGACCTTTGTCAAAAGAAAAGTGACGAGGAAATGAAGTGGAGATTGCAGGAGAACACCTGCTTTGAGGCCATCGCAATTAGCCTCCCCACAAACATTAAATGTAAAACAGTGTTTAATCTGCCTGCAAACAGATTAATGCTCAGTAAACAGTTGTCTGAAAGCATCCTTAGTGTGTACATTGATTCTGAATTTCAGAGTTGAAACAACCACCAAGCATTTCAACATTAACTTACAGTAAGTTATAAATCAACATCAGTTTTCTGTTACAAGTCACATAAGTAAAATTGAAATACAGTTTTCACGTGTTTCTCTCTTTCCATGGAAGACTTGAACTCTGTAACCTTGCGCTATTAAGTAAAAAGTGCCACACCTGTCTGGACTGTATTTCTTTCACAGATTTACGGTGCTGAATGCCGAAACAATAAATTGGCACTTGTTTCATTCTTTCCTCTGGGGTTAAAAAAAGTGAACGGGCAGGTTTTCCTCATCTTTTTAAAAAGTGGCCTAGGCTTGGAAGGCAGAAACAAAATACAAATGGTACAGATTCTAACTTAGATACAGGAGGTGTGTGGTGCAAGCAGCCTTGCTCAATCATGACAAGTTACACTCACATTTTGGGTATCTGGCAATTGCGGCCACCCACTTACGGTTTATAGAACAGTGTTCTCAAACAGTACAGTATTTATTTGTTCAACTTATATATCACTCTTCATAAAAAAAAAACCTCCTTGAGTGGCTTAAAAAACATCACTCAGCAGATACAATTAAAACTCAGTTGCATTTCCAATATGAACAGTGGCGTAGCGTGGGTTGTCAGCACCCGGGGCAAGGCAAGTAATTTGCGCCTCCTAACCCGTGGATTTGCGCCCCCTAACCCTAACCCCCAGATGTTGCGCCCGGTGTGGCTGGCCCCCCCTGCACCCCCCACGCTACGCCACTGAATATGAAGACTAACTTCCAAACAATTACTTCAGCAGCAGCTCCAATACAATATTATTTCACTTAAGCTCCCCAAAGGCCTCAGTGAAAAGAGGCCTCTTTAGCTGACATCCTGGAATGCCCAGCATCTCTCTATATTATATTTACACTCGTCAGTCGTCACGCTGATGGCCAACTGCATTTGCTTGGGCAAGTGGGCAGGAGGGGTGGGGCAACCAGACCTTCCTATGCTTCCCTGTCATAGTTTTGAAGGGCTGCTGAGAATTGTCACTCTGTGAAGGGTAAACTACAGTGCCCAGAATTATTTGACAGAAAGAACGTGCTTTGAATGTGATATAAAGGTATAGTGTGTATCCAGCCAAATCCTCCAGAATCATTTCATAGCAGAAATTAACATGAATGGGGGTCTGAGTTTTAAAAAATCCCCTTCTCCCCTCCCTCAAGGTTTGTACAATCCAGCATTAAGTAATTGATTTTCAGTTTATTTTACAGAGCTGTTTAGTTGAGAAATAGTGTTTTGACTCATGCTTGGGGAAATATGAACCAGAGGTTTCATAGGAGCACCGGAATCTGCCTTATGCTGCATCAGATCAGTGACCTGTCCAGCTCAGTACTGTCTGCACCGGGGTGGAGAACTGGATCTGACAACTGGACCAGATGGGGCTCCCCCACCCCTGGCAGGCCACTTTGACAGGTGGATGGGACTCACCCACCTGCTGATCACCTGGTGTCAGTCACTAAGACGTTAGGTGACTCATCTCCCATACAAGCTGCTCTACAAAGGAAAATGCAAACCCAAACAAGGCTTGAAGTTTCCACCCATCAGCTGATAGGCGGTGACGTCAAGCCTTGCTTTCCGCAGGGATTGGCTGTGCTGCCGAGTTCCCCATGGCACATGCTTTGCATACCCACAAGCATACTCATACCCACAAGCCCATGGAGACCTCAGGAGCACAGCTGATTCAGTGGGCTTGAAGTCAGTTTCTATCAGCTGATAGGCGCTGATGTCAGGGATTGGCTTCATTGCCAAGTGCCCCATGGGGACTCCATAGTGAAGCCAATACCAGCTGGCTTGTTCTCAGTACTGGTCAGCTGATTGGCAATGACAGCAAGCTTCTCTTGCCTATGAACAACGACATCCAGTGTAGGGTAGGTGGGCATGGTTTGGGGGCCAAAATGAGGATCCAGGCCAGGCCTTCTTAGGCCAAGGCACGAGAAGCCCTCTTTCCTCCCCCTGCCTACATTGACTGACCGTGGCTCTCCAGGACTTCAGCAGGCGATGGTACCAGCCCTACCAGGAGATGCTGTAGGTTTGATCTGGAACCTTCTGCATTCAAAAGCAAATGCTCTACCACTGAGCTATTTTTACTTATTTTATTCGTTCAATTTGTACACTGCTCTTCATCCAACGATCTCAGGGCAGTTCACAGCATAAACATACAAAACAAAAACATAAAATACATAATAAAAACTAAAACAAACCTATACTCCCCATTCATCGTATACAAAGTTGGGGAACCACTGGAAGAAACCTTAATGGTGAGAATAACTGATACACCCCGTGGCCCTTTCATAGCATCCTTTCCTCCTCCAATGTTCAGTCAACCTGTGCCAGCTGTGGGGGATATACCTTGCCATTTGCACTGCAAAGTGCCTGGAAATGTGGAAATATAGTGTGGAAAATACTGGTCCCCTCTTATCCAAGTCACACTGCATTTGTGCACCCATGACCTGTGCATGTAATTCTTAAGCCCGGAAGTGAATCCACTTTGAGTCACCCAGTCAAGTTGACAGGAGGACAACACCACATTCTTTTTCACTCAGGCTTTTGTGCAATTGCACTTGCCAGGAAAGCAAGAGAAAACAGGATGAGGTGTTGGGTTCCCTCCCATTGTGGCAAATATTAATATGGGATGTGATATCTTCCTTGAATAGTTAGAATAGGGTGGGGTGGGGGAAAGAGCACCACTTTAATTCCTCTGGCTGGAGTAATCTTTTTTTTTTAGTATCTCCCATTGTCTATTGAGTGTGTGGGATGTACAGTTAGTGAGAACGCTCTGTAATGGTTTAGCATGAAAATTGCCCCCCTTTCACAAGTGGCCCTCTGAACTTTAGTGTAATTCTTTGTCTCCACATGGTTATAGGAAAAACTTTAAAAGATCACTAGAAAAAAGTAAGGTAACAATGCTATAACATTGGCCGAACTGTTCCCAATACTAGTGAAGAAAACACAATATTTATCCAACTCCTGCCATAAAATGGCTATGGGGGAACAGGCATGATTTGGCATAACTGATGGTTTTGACATAGAATGGGTTGAACAGAGGACCATTGAGAAGCCACATGCCAGAACCTGGATCTCTTTGACTAAGCTGTTTGTGTTAACATGCCCTGTACTTGGCTTGCTACTGCTTTGCTGCAGGCAATGCTATTAGTCTCTCTCTTTTGATGAGCACGGTCCTTGTGCCAGGAATTAAACAAGCATTTGTACATACAAAATATGAATCACAAACAAATTGAGAGCAATAAACAGATGAGAGATAGATCACACTTTACATAACCAGACTATGTTCTTGTCTACTGGGGCCATGGCCTCTCGCTACAAGGCGTATTCTGTGAGACATTGCAGGTGTATTTCTCAGGGCTGCAAGGAGCAACAATAACAACAATTATCAGGAATTCCTGAAACAGGCCAGTCCTGTGTCTAGAGGGCAAGTAAGACCCTGCTTGACTGGCTACCACCTGAACCCCAATGTCAAGTTCTCAACCTTGTAGATCGTGGGAGATGAAGATGACAGAATATCAAAAGCCCAAAATTTTCTTTTCAACTTTTTAATTATTACTATTTTTTTTTATAAAAAAAACCAACAACCCCAAAACTATGGTACGAAAAGCAAACAATTCTGTGAAATAGAGAACTTTGATTGCATTTGTTCCACCAAGGCTGTTAAGACAATTCAGGGCCAAACTAGATGCATTCAGGAGATTGCTGATTTTTATCTCCTTGGTTGCTTGGTGTTGTTATATCAGTTATTAGTTCCATAGCTTCTTTGAAAATTGGGGAAGTGGTGCTCTGTGGGAGACTTTTAACCCTTCCCTCATTTGCCTCTGCCTCAGTGAAAAAGGCCTCTTAAAGCTGCTATTATCTGTGGAGGACCAGTAAAAGGTACAGCACCTGTGCCTATCAAGAAAAAGCAGGACACCAGTCAAAATATAATTAAAACAAATCCATTGCAACACTGAATAGGTTTTACAACAACAATAAAAAAGCAACAACACCCTCATTCCAATGAAAAACAAAAACACCTCGGGATCCTACCCATTTATAATTAAATTCCACACTTTAACAACAGAATCGACAGTACCCCATACTAACTAACCTTTGTCCACCTTCAGTGAAGCTGACAGCAACCAAAGGTTGTTTCATTCTGCCAAGTCCAGGCCTTTGGTCCACCTGGCTCACTGTGGTCTCTAAACTGGCTGGCAGCAGCTCTCCAGGTTTCCCGTCAACAGCCTTTCCCAGCACTACCTAGAGACACCAAAAATAAACTGGAGACCTTTGGTATGCAAAACATCTGCACTACCACTGCACTGCAGCCCTCTGCCAAAGGAAAGAAGGGTTAAAAATCTTATCCTGGTCCCTGAGTGCCACCTCCATAGTTTTAAAAGCAGCCGTGCAGGGTTAGCTGTTTGTTTTAATGGCAAATTACAGGAGATCCTCATCCAAGTTCTCCTGCATCGTATCTGGTTTGGCCCTCACACATCACATCAAACAGATGACTGCTGGTACCAACCACAGTTTAGAAGAACCCTGAACCTAGCTTGAGTTTTCAAATCTACAGGCACATCATAGTTTAGAGGTGATTGCCTGTTTTTGTTTGGTCTCCAGTTCCCTGGAGCAATGATGA
Source organism: Podarcis erhardii (assembly GCF_964252035.2). NCBI lineage: Eukaryota > Metazoa > Chordata > Lepidosauria > Squamata > Lacertidae > Podarcis > Podarcis erhardii. Next base: position 137,559,836 of record NC_138497.1, on the reverse strand, counting down.
GGCTCGTCATTTCAGATGCCACATCAAACAAGCAACAGTTAGCACACACCAGGGTTAGGAAGTCCACTTTAAAGCATACAGTCAAGCTTCCTGAATCATGGCTTGATGAGAAACCTGGATTGAGAAACCATGTGTTTATTTATTTTAATAAAGGGATAAACAATTATGACACCAGGATTGAAAACAACGTCAAGATTGATTCTAATCCCACATGTTTGAAGTCATGTTTTCATGTAAGTTGTCAGAATGTTTTTATCTATTGTTGCAAGCCACCCCAATCTCTGAGCAGTGCAAGATTCCATGGGTTCCAGGCACTTCCCCAGGGTTTGTGTTGCCTTCAGATACTGTGGTGTCTTTAGAATATATGGTTTATTTGCACATATGTACAACCTTAGCCTGTGATGGAGGGCTTCGCAGCATCAACACCCCAAAAGGGTTTTGCTTTTCACATAGCCATAGCCCTGGAGTCCAGCAGAAATCAGGCATGGTTCTGTCTCCCAGCTGCCCAGCCTGCAGCCTTGCTTCTGCAGCCTTGCTTCACACACACAACTCTCAGTTTTGGCCTTTGTCTTTCTAACTACCAGCGAGTTGAGGAAGGGAGGCCATCCAGCTGCCATATGGTACAGAGCCACTTTGTTTGTTACCCTAACTACCCATATTTAGGCCATTACCTCCCTGGGAAGCTAGCCTGGCTATTCCATAAATTTGAATCCGTGCTTAGATTTTAACACTGGATCCAGGAATTGGAAGGGTCTTGGCATACAGCCTCCCCCAAACTCATAACAAGAGAGCGAGAGCAAGAGCAAGAGCAAGAGCAAGAGCAAGAGCAAGCACTCTGGAAAGGTAAAGGGGAAAGAATCTGTGTGCTAAACATGTCTTACAAAACTCCTGGGATCTTTTTTCTCAGTTCATACTTTTCATACTCTGCCCTGACCTTTTGTATATACGAGTGCACTTGTCTTCAGGGTGTTTGTCCTCACAAGACCTCTGTGCAAAGTATAGCACAATCATACCCAACCTGGTGCCCTCCATAAGCCATTGGACCACAGATCCCACCAGTCCCAGGCAGCATGTCCAATTCTCAGGGGGTAAGTTGTCATCCAAAACCAGGTTGGTGGGGAGGGTCTTTTTCCCATGAATCTGTGGACTGAGCAGGTATTTGAACCTCAATCTCTGTCTTTTTTCTGCCAAGGCCTTTATGTCTATAATAGCTTTGGAACAGGCAGAATTTATAGAGGTAAATCATGTCCACACCACTGGCAGTCTCAGGCCTGAACTGAACTGAGGAACCAGGCTACTTTCTAAAAAGAGGTTTGTATGTCACACATTGAATGAAAGATATTTTGCATGCTGTGATGGGATAATGAGCTGCTTGTGCGTAAAGCTTGATCCCTCTGGGGTTTGGCTGGTCATCCCAACCTAGGCACTAACGGAGCTCCCCAAAGCATGACTCCGTTAGTCGCTGGTAGAATCTGACAGTGGGCGTCTACGGAACCTACGCCAACATAAAAGCTGTTTGACAGACATGCGCTTTCGTGACTCTCTGCGTGACAGTTTCCGGCGCAGGGTGGGAGTTCCTAACGGGGGTCTTGTTACCTCTTCGCTGTCGTCACTGGAAGTATCCCAGAGCCTCCCCTCCGCTGTGACTCCTGCACTCCCCCTGCTGGTTCCTTCTGCCGCAGATTCTCTCCTATTCTCATGGAACTTATCCACCACCTCTTTCTCCGATGGCAGTTCCCTGACATCCACCTCCCCCCCAGGGCCCCCTTCACCCCCTCCCGCCTCCTCTCCCACTGGCGGTGAGGACGGAAAGCCCCTGAAGGAACTCTCCTCGTCGTCCGAGGATTCAAACACTTCTAGCCACGGCGTACCGTCTCTCTCCCCGTCTTCCTCTTCTTCGTCTGAGTCGGCTTCCTCACCCACCCCTGACTCAGGGAACCCTTCAAACTCTCCTTCCTCATCGGTGGTACCAAAGTGTTCCCTTCTAAATCGTGCCACGGGTTGCGGTTTTCTTGGGAAACGCTGATGAAATGTTTCTATTAAAACCTCGTCATTGACTACCTCTGCTGGTACCCAAGTGTTTTCCGACTCTACTTCCCCCTCCCATTCTACCAGATATTCCACCTGATTCCCCTTCCACCTGGAATCAATGATTCCTGCCACGTTCATGTCGTGCTCTCTCTCTTCTATCACGGGCGTTTGGGTGGCCTCTCTCTCATGCTCCCCCCACTCACGTCCCTCTCGGTACGGCGACAGTAATGACCTGTGAAATACTGGGTGTAACTTCATGTGACTGGGCAGCCTGAGTTTGAATGCTACTGGGTTGACCTGCTGTATGACCTCAAAGGGTCCCAATCTTTTGGGTCTCAATTTCTTACACCCTCCTTTGAACGGTAGTCCTTGGGTGGATAACCACACCCGGTCCCCCACCCTTATGGTTTCACCTTCCCTCCTATTTTTGTCTGCTTGCTTCTTATATTCTTCCTTGGCTTTCTCTAAGTTAAGTTGAAGCTGACGGTGGATCGCTTCCATCTCTTCAAAAAAATATTCCGCCGCCGGCACGCTCCACCTCTCCCCTCCCTCTCCTGGGAATGCCCGGGGGTGACACCCATAATTTGCCAGAAAGGGACTCATCCCTGTGGACACGTTCTCCGCGTTGTTGTAGGCAAATTCTGCTAGAGGTAACTTATCCACCCAATCATTTTCTCTGTCTTTTACATAACACCTCAGGTATTGTTGTAAAATCCCATTTGCCCTTTCCGCTTGCCCATTGGTTTCTGGGTGCCGAGCAGTTGAGAAATTGAGTTCTACGTGTAATAAGCTCATCAGTTTCCTCCAGAACCTGGAAGTAAATTGTTTCCCTCTGTCGCTCAAAACCCTCAAGGGGGCGCCATGCAACCTAAAAATATGTTCTACAAACAACTTGGCGGTTTCCTCCGCTGTGACTGCATGTGAACAAGCTATAAAATGACACATCTTGGTTAATAGATCTACCACCACCATGACAGCTGTTTTGCCTTTGGATTTTGGCAGGTCCGTCATAAAATCTATGGATACTGCCTCCCATGGCCTTTCGGGCGTGGGTAAGGGTTGTAATAGCCCCGCTGGCGCCACCCTCTCTCCTTTTGCTCGCTGGCACCTGACGCAACCCCTGACATATTCCCGTACGTCCTCCCTCACCTTGGGCCACCAAAACTCCCTGGTAACCAACCACATGGTTTTGTGCTGTCCAAAATGTCCCGCGGTGGGGCTGTCATGCAACTGCTTGAGTACTCTGCCCCTCAGTTCCCCGTCGGGTATGTACAGTGCCCCTTTGTAATACAACGCCCCGTTCTTTTCTTCAAACCCCCCTGTGTTCTCCTCTGCCCTCCGGAGCTCTCTGAGTTTCCCTTGGGCGTATTCATCGTTCTCAGTACCCTCCATCAGTTCCCTCTGCCCCACCAATGCCGCCCCACACACCCAGCGGTCTTCAGGGATTACATGCCTTGCCTCGGGCGCTCCCTCCCCCTCTAAGTACTCAGGTTTCCTGGAAAGAGCGTCCGCCCTCACGTTCTCGGATCCGGGCACGTAACGAATCTCAAAGTGGAATTTGGAGAACTCCTGGGCCCATCGTACTTGTCTCTGGTTCAGCACTCGGGCTGTTCTCCAATATTCCAGATTTTTGTGGTCAGTTCGGACTTGAACCTTGTGCTGCGCCCCAATCAGCAAGTGCCGCCATTTCCGGAAGGCTTCATGAATGGCGAGCAGTTCTCGGTCGTATACTGTGTAGTTCCTCTCGGATTTGTTCAACTTCCGCGAGAAGAATGCACACGGTCTCCATTCAGACGTATCTTTTCCCGGCTGGAGAAGAACGGCCCCCACCGCTCGGTCTGACGCGTCAGTCTCCACTCTCATTGGTTGTTGTAGATCCACATGCAACAGTTGCTCTTCCGACGCAAACGCCTGCTTTAAGCGTTCGAACGCCCGCTGCGCTTCTTCCGTCCAAACAAATTTCTTTTTGCTACTAAGACAATCCGTGATAGGCGCTGTCAAATGGGCAAAGTTCTTGATGAACTTCCTATAGAAGTTTCCGAAGCCCAGGAACCTTTGCACGTCCTTCTTGGTCTTTGGTGTTTTCCATTCCAGTACCGCTTGAACCTTGCTGGGATCCATGGCCAACCCCTTGTCAGACAACCGGTACCCCAGGAATTCCACCTCCCTGGTATGAAACTGACACTTCTCCAGTTTCACCCACAGCCGATTTTCTCGCAACTTGCTCAGTACCTCTCTTACATCTCGCACATGCTGCTCCTCATTCGCTGAGTACACCAGGACGTCATCTAAGAACGCTACGCAGTTCTTGTAGAGCAGTGGCCCCAGGACGTGATTCATGAATGATTGAAAGCAGGCGGAGCCCGCTTGTAATCCGAAAGGCATAACTAAATACTCAAAAGCCCCCAAGGGGGTGAACATAGTGGTCTTCCACTCATCCCCCTTTCTCACACGTATCAAGTTATATGCCCCCCTAAGGTCCAGCTTGGTAAAAATTTTCCCTTTTCTCACCTGTGTCAGAATGTCATCAATTCTAGGCATAGGGAAAGTCACTGGTTCTGACACTGCATTTAGGCTTCTGAAGTCACATACAAGCCTCGGTTTGCCCGTGTGTTTTTTGTCCACAAAGAACACTGGGCTGCCCCCCACCGCTCGTGACTCTCTGATGAAACCTCGCTTGAGATTCTTGTCAATGAACTCCCTTACCTCCTGCATTTCACTGTCTGACATTGCATACAGCTTGCCCACTGGCAATTGTGCTCCTGGGAGTAAGTTAATTTGACAGTCAAAGGGTCTGTGCGGGGGCAGTCTATCTGCTTCCTTTTCGCTAAAGACGTCAATCAAGTCAGCATATTGTGGTGGCACCTTGCCCTTGCCCATCACTTCCACCCCTGCTAGAGTGGCCCTGGCCCCTGCCTGAACCTCTCCCTCTTTGCAGTGTTCTAGGCAATGTGCTGATCCAAAGGAAACCACTCTCTGATGCCAGCCTACTAGAGGATCGTGTAGTGCTAGCCAGCTCATTCCCAAAATAATGGGAGCTCCTCCCAAAGTGGCTACGTTAAACGCTATCAGTTCTGTGTGTCTTGCCACCCTCATTACCATTGGAACAGTCTGCTGGCTCACTTCTCCTCCCAACAGTTCCCTCCCATCAATCGTGGTAACCTGCAAAGGCTTACTTAATGGGATAGTCTGTATCTGGTGTTCAGCTGCAAACTCCTTACTCATGAAATTACAGGAGCTGCCTGAATCCAATAGCGCTTTTATCTTTAGTGGGTGTCCATTGGACAGTTCCAGCAACACCTCTATCACAAGCGCTGGTCTTGGAGGTTCCGGCGTGGGCACATTCACTTCTCCTCTGCCTGACTGCGGTGCCCTGATGCTGGCAGCCAGGCGTTGGCTTTTACTTGCTCGCTGCTTGTTTCTCCTTCCTCCTTCCCCCCAACAGTTCCCGCCATTCCTTGCCATTCCTTCCTTTGCGGACAGACTCTGGCAAAGTGACCTGGCTGTTGGCAGAGATAACATCTCTTGGCGCCCTTCCCCTCCTTCTTCCGCCCTTCACTGGTGTTTGAAACTGCGCGCGCGCGCGCTGTTCCAATTTCCATCGGCTCTGCTGGCGGGAAAGGCTGCTCCGGAATCTCTGGAATGCGGAAATCCTTCCAACGTTCCCCTTTTCCTTCCCGCTTTTCCAAAGCCCTTGCCTCCTGGCGCGCTCCTATGGACAGCGCTGATTTAGTCAGATGATCCATAGACTCCGCCCTGGGCGCCCGGGAAAGTTCATCTTTCACTGCCGGAGAGAGCCCTTCTTCAAACAGCATTTGAATAGGTTCACTCGCAAGGTCCCACCCCAGTCTATGAATCAGCATGCTGAACTCAGTCCAGTACTCACGTACAGATCGGCTCCCCTGTTTACACGCCATTAACTGCCTCCGCACCACCCCTTGCTCAATCTCACTGGAAAACATCAAGTCCATGGCGCGAAAAAACTTCATAGTGTCCTTTAAGATTTCATTATTGGCTGCCATCAGGGGCCGCACCCAGTCCCTCGCCCCTCCCTCTAGATGGCCGATCACGTACGCCACTCTAGAGTTCTCATCAGGGAAGTCATCAAACAGTAGGTTAAGAGCATATTGCATCTCTGTCCTAAAGGCTTGATAGTTCCTGGGATCCCCCCCAAATTTCTGCACCAATCCAGGCACCTTTCTGGCAAGTGGGGTGGGTTTCCCTTTATCCGCATCTTGAGCCCTCCTCTCCTCGAGCCTCGCCGTTTGCAGCGCGAGCTGGACCTCCAACGCCCTGTACCTGTCTTCCAGGCTTGGACCTCCTCCAGCCCCAGCTCCTGCACCTCCGGTTCCAGCTGGTTCGCTCATGATGCCCTCTGCTTGCACAAGCTGCTTTCAGAGTCTGTCAGATTGCTGTGATGGGATAATGAGCTGCTTGTGCGTAAAGCTTGATCCCTCTGGGGTTTGGCTGGTCATCCCAACCTAGGCACTAACGGAGCTCCCCAAAGCATGACTCCGTTAGTCGCTGGTAGAATCTGACAGTGGGCGTCTACGGAACCTACGCCAACATAAAAGCTGTTTGACAGACATGCGCTTTCGTGACTCTCTGCGTGACAGTTTCCGGCGCAGGGTGGGAGTTCCTAACGGGGGTCTTGTTACCTCTTCGCTGTCGTCACTGGGGGTGTCATTGTGGGGTGATGGATGAGGTGGGATAAAGGCAGAGCCCCCCAATAGTGTATGTTAACAGCGCGCGCACACACACACACACACACACACACACACACAGCAAAAGCAACTAAAATGATTACGAGGCTGGAGCAACTCCATGTAGAAATATTAAAATGACTGGGAATTTTTCATCTTTTTAAAAAAGGCAAGTAGAGGGGCCAGACAGATATGGCATACATTTATAAATGGGGGGAAGAAAGTGTATGGAGAGATTCAATACAGACAAGAGAGTACTTCTTTACATGGCACATTGCTAAACAATCTATTTGGTTACCACAAGGTATGCGGATGGTGATCAACTTGAATGGCTTCAAAAGGGGATTAGACAATTTTATGGAGGATAAGGCATTATGGGCTGGCAGTCGCGAAGGCTATGTCCTTCCTCCAGGAGCAAAGGCCTCTGAATACCATTTGCTAGAAAATACCAGTTGTGTTCATGACCTGTCCATCTGGTTGGTCACTTTGGGAAACAGGATGCTGGGCTTAGCCAACGTAACTCTTCCTATGTGCTTATCAGTTGCCTGTTCTGCACACCCTCTGGAGAAGCAGGTTTGCAGCTTGGGGACACTTCTTGAGCCACCTGTGTCACTAGAGTCTCAAGTGAACTCTGTGGCCAGGCCTGCCTTCTACCTGAACCAAGATGATCCTGGCCACAGTAACCTCAAGGCTCGATTACTACATCATGCCTTATGTGCGGCTGCCTCTGTATCCAGTCCAGAAGTTGCAACTGGTGCAGATTGCTAAGACCAGACTGCTCACAAGTGCAAGGTCTGGCAACATGGAGAGCTGCATTGGTTGCCAGTTGCCTACCAAGTCAGGTTCAAGGTTCTTGCTACTGTACCAACTTCAAAGCCCCCCCCCCCCAATTGGGCCCAAAGTAGCTTCAAGATAATCACGCTGCTTATGTTCCATCTCAGTTGCTGAGATTCTCTGGTGGGGCACAGCTAGTGGTTCCCCAGGCCCCTTTCCTTACCCTTTGCTAGGGACCGAGTCTTCAGTGTGGCCAGCCCTGTTTTGCTGAAATCCCTCTCAGTAGAGGTTGGGCAGAAATCATCCCTGTGTTCTTTTAGACATCTGAAAACTGTATCTCAAAGGCAGACCTTTGAGATGTGAATTTATTTTACCAACAAGTATTTATTTATTGGTTTCTATTATTTAATACCATGAATATCCAAGGCCATTTTTAAATGGGAGGTATTGGCTTAAACTACAGATATAAATTAGGCAGAAATGCTCTCAGTACTTTCCTATTCCACTTTTGTTCATATCTGGAGCACATGAAGACATTTCTAAATCTTCTTAACTGTGGTTTGGAGTATTCTTGTCTTGGTCCTATAGATAAGAACTTTCTCAGGCTTTCAGTTTACGGGGTTTTTTAAAGCAATATTTCTTTTCTTGTACTGATAATGTCAGCTGAAACAAGGAACTCTCCTAATCTTATCCAAACATTCTATTATGTGTACAGTTACTCCATGTTTTTGAATCCTATTTCCCCAGTATTGCAACCATCTTTGTGATAATAACCATTTCATCATACTTTTATTATCACTTTATCTTTTCTTCACATGCAAGAGAGATTCATGTGGTTTGAAGACATGACAAGACTGTGACAGTATCACTATGGCTTTAAAGAATCATAATTCGAAGTATGGAAGGAATCAGAAGGTCATCTGTTTCACTCTCCATCCTGTTGAAACTGTTCCAAACACAAGAATTCCTAACAGTTTATCTTGTATTATCTTGTATTGTAGCTTTACAGCATGTCTTCACCTTTCAAATTATGATGCATCCCAAGCAAAGAGTAAGATTTTGTTGGTTAATTTGGTTAAAAGGGGAAAATGTAGATCTGGTATAATAAAATGAGGATTTCCTGGGTGCCTAGAGTACTTGGGGCAAGTACTATTTGGTGAGAGAGACTCAGCAGAGATTTAAAATCACAAAATATGCAGCAAAGTTGTAGAAATATAGGCTGTTAGATCTTTAAAATATCCCCTTCTAGTTTGCATCCAAAGTCCCCCACTTCCCTTAACAAAGAAAGAGAGACCACACATTTGGTAGGTTAAAAATGGTTTACTTACAAATTCTTCAGATTCATGTGCTTTCCCATACAGCAGCAAGAAAAGACAGGCAGTATAACTTAGGTCCCAAAATGGCTTGCTTAAGTGGGGTTCACATGATGGACGGGAGAGAACAAAGAGTTTAGCAACACTTCCTCCCAAGGTGAAGGGGTGTGACCTGGCTATGCCTGGCAGAACAGCTTACTCTATGGTCTTAACCCCTTCATGCATTAATCAGAGTTAGGCATGTTGGTTATATGAGTATATCTCACAGATTTAGCATACCTTTTGTACCTGCAAGCAAAGAATAGATGTGCTGCCTGATCCTATGAATGCTAATTTGGAGATAAGTCCTCTGCGCTCAGTGAAGTTTACACATTAACAACCTTTATCATTAACAACCATTAACAATCTATATCGCTGTTACTGCTGTGCCTCATAGCAAGAAAGAAATGTCTGGAGTTGTTTGTCTTTCCCCACTAAGAAAATCTTCCCTAAAGAGAAAATCTGAGTTTGCCCACCAAATGCAACTTGTGTCTGAAAATGTATTCCTTTTTCAGTTTATGAAATATTTTCTACTGTTCATGTTCTAGATATAGCAAACAGAATCAAGCTTGTGATATGTGTACTAAAGAGTTATAAACTTCTCAAGTCCTACACTTACATGCAACAGTAACATATATAAGTGATTTATACCATGTTTCGCCAAAGGATATTTCTGGTTCTTTAATAATATTTTGATGACTCATTATTATAGAATATTCGGGCATCAGCTGGGAGTAATGAGCAATTAAGAATAAAAATAAAGAATATAAAATAAAAAGAAGCAGTTTGAAGAAGATGAGCATTTGTAACAAATGACTTAAGTTCACCATGCAATTTATTTTTTTATTGCATTATATCCCACCATTTTCGCTAAGGAGCTCAAGGTAGCGTACATGATTCTCCCCCTCCGCACTGAATTCCCCACAACAACTCTGTGAGGTGGGTTAGACTAACGGGCAATGACTGTTCTAAGGTCACCCAGTGTGAAGATTTGAACCCTGGTCTGCGAGGTCCGGGTCTGACACTCTAATTGCTATGCCACACTGACTCCCTGTTTAGATGGTCTGCATTGTCTAGGCAGCATTCCAACCGTGGCCAATGAAAGCTTTAAGGGTACATATTTGGAGGAATACCTCCAAGCTGTCATGGGAAAAACACCTTTGAAAATGAGTAGGTGGAACAGTGATAACATCATATGATTAATTCCATAATGAGAGGTAACATCAAATGTCATGTGCTGCCTCAGGTCAATGATTACTTAAGGCAACTGGAATATGCACTCACTTTTCCTGTTTCCCAGTGATTAAGCAGTGGCTATCTTTGCTGACTAAAAATGCTGTACAGAAAGCACAGCTTTGCTCAGGACAATCAACCCCTTATTTTTGGTCAGACTTTAAGCAGGGGAGTAAAATCACAGCAAATCATTGAAGGAAAGATAGGGTCAACATCTTTCCTTCACAATTTCTCTCCTGGTCAGTTGGGGAAGGTGAGAAAAGAGCCATATTTTTTCACTTTAATATTTGGGGAAGCTTGGGCTGCTTTGCACCAATAGTTTCACCCCACAATTTCATGTGAATGCACACCAACCAAGGTAATTTGTCCCTGTACTGGGTCTGTGCCAGAAAGTAAGTAGAGAATAACAGATAGAGTTCTGGAGGTTTGAGACATATAGTGTTTGCCTTATGTCAAATTCTCCCCTCTTGTTTCCTTTTTTCTTTAAAGACGCCATGAGTAATTTCATGGGGTCAATATTCTCACCATGAGGTGAGATACCATAGTCGGTGATTTATATCACTCTGTGATGTGTGCCCTCAATGAGGTGAAGTATTTTATTTATTTCATTCTTACCCCCCCCCCCCCGTTAGCCATAAAGCTCAGAGGACATGCCCCTCAACCAGGCACACCAGCCTTCAGAAAGGTGTAGCTTATTTCTTTCTCATTGTTTCCAATAGCAGGGAAATCAGATATATCTATATAGATATATCACAACTCCCTGGAAAACAACAGAGTGAAAGAGCTCAGTGGTGCTACCTGGCCAGAGAGAGAGAGAGAGAGAGAGAGCGGTGGCAGCAGCAGCAAGGATTGGATAAGCAGAGGAGGTGCCTTCACTTCCCCTGCCAAGCCTGTAGGATTCAATCCTGAGGCTTTAATCACAGATTATTATTTTTGTGTGTGTGTGTTTTATGGTACCACTGATTATAATTTTTTTATAAAGAAATAGAAATGAAATCCTGGTGTACTGAAGGTTTATGTCTATGATCTGTAAACAATTCCCCCCCCCCCAAGTGCCAGTATTCATTTTTCTCCTCGGTTGATGTCTTCCAGGCTATTTTGAGTACAGGTGCACCTTTCCTAGCTTAAAAGATTTCCAGAAATAATGACAGTCACATTTCCTGCCCTGTCTCAACTGCCCCCATCCCTGTACTCATAACTCCTTGAAGTTCTACAGAAAAACAGAAGTATCAAAGATCAGGAAAAAGGTTTAGGTTAAGACCGTTAGGATGAAAGATAAGTTGTTAGGCAGCTGGAAGCCAAAGCGTTCTATCTAAAAGAACAGGCCTAGCCACGTTTCCATCTTGATAAGTGTTAGATTGGACATTTTTTACTTCTTCTTTTTTACCATGAGAGAAAGAACCACCAGAGGAAAGTTTGTGCCAGGGTCTTTACTCCATGATTATCAGGTAGGCTTGATAAGTTCAGGAAACAGCCATATACGTATCTGGCTAGGGGTGCATATAATACCAGGTTCTAAAACACACATGAAATCACCAAAGCACGTATCTCTGAATTAAAGCACTCAGTTCTTTGCATGGGTTTTGTGCTAAAGGACAAAAAAGTTCTCATTAACAAAGTGAAAACAAATTAGCAACGTTCACTAGATAAAACATTTTGGATGCTTCTAGCTATGTTTCTGATGAAGAACAAGATCTTGAAATGCAAGGGCTTCACGATTCTTTACCCTGCTCCTTCAAAATGGCTACAGTAGTAGACTACCTTTGGTTTTTTGGTTTTGTGAGAATTACCCTTCTGCTAATTTTCATTGTGTGACGTGTGATCAGCATATAGAATTCAGAAACTTTTGCTCCAGTGGCTTCTACGACTTCTCTGAAATGAGTTTTAAACCCGCACAGAAACCCTTGGGAGTTGCCTTTCCTTGGAACTCTCCAAGGAAAAGGTTTCCGTAATCTCCCATGGTTTGTTTGTATTCCAGTTGCGTCATCCTTACATCAGATTTGGTTAAACAGAGATCTACTAAGACTAGCAGATTGGGAAGAGGTAGAAAGCAGCGAACACACATCTCAAGAAGAGCTACCACTCTTCTTTTCCTCATCTTTTAAAAAGCCAACACTGAGCTGTCATGCTCATTCTTAACAAGCATTAATATATCACTTATAAATGCACCACTGGGACATGGGGCAGATGTTCTTATATGGGGCGGTGGAAATAAACATTTTCTTCTCTTGAGATTTGATTTTCATATTTCAGGGGAAGAGGGGGGGAAATGTGTCCAACATATCCCCTCCTTATGCTTTTCATGCATTTTCCCATAGCTGTTCATAGCTTTGGTGCCCTGATCTGTTGCTGCTTCTCGGACAAGGTGAATGCATTGTCCCCATGTGCCAAATAAACTGTTACAGCCCCCCCCCCCACATTATGCTGTGCTTCAAATGTCACGGTCTTTTGACCTCCTAGTTTAATATTTATTTCTCTCAACATACTGTCCTCCCCCCCAAAAAAGAATCTGGTCCTGCTCTGCTGGATGAATTTCAGCTGTTGAGGCCTGAGGACATGGACAAGGTCAAGTGTGTGATCCACTTTGCACGTACTCAGTCCTAACCCCTCTTTGCTCAGGGTGGAATTGACTAGCTGGGTCCAAGAGTGGAAAACTGCCTTAATGGAGATGATGCTCTCAACTGCTCTAATGGAGGCAGTGGTCCAACTGCTGTTTTTAAGAACTCTACTCTAGATTCAGAAGAATGTAATAATTATCTCCCCCCCCCTCCCGTTTCCCCTGCCTTGGGCATGCATTACAGCATGTGGTCCCTGCACAACTCCAGGATGAGACCATGTTTCCTGATCAATTTCAATAAGGTTCAGGTCTGGATTGGGCATTGGCTGGTTTGAGAGCCTTAAAAGATTACCTGTACCAGGGGAAAAGATGAAAGAGTGTCACCCTCCTGATTTTCTTGGCCCTCTCAGGAGCTTTTGATGCCACTAACCATGTTACAGTTATTTAGTTAAATAATTTGAACTGAATCCTTCCACTTCAAAGAAATGCCTTCTGGACTGGGAGCCTGGAGTGAGAATTGGAGGCGCTGTGTGGCAATGGTTCTGATCCTGCCTGGATGGCATATTCCAGGTTCCGGGAGCTCAACTCCTTTGCATTTATGCTGTAGGGCTCTGCAAGTTCTGTGCTGTTGCCCCTGTTATTTAACATCTACACAAAACCACAGAGTGATGTCATCCAAAGGGTTGGGCGTGTGAAGTTATCAACATGCAGATGACACGGTAATAATAGATCATTAGCAGCTTCAAGACATGAGGCTGAAGTTAGACACTAGTTTCCAGTTCCTTACGCCCAGTTCTCAGCTTATTTTGAAGTCTGAAACAAGGTGAGCAGGCTCAGTACAGAAGTTTATATGCCCACGTTCTCTAAAAGCATTCTTTGGGCTACCCAATGTCATATATTTCCATAACCAGAGGACCATCCCCTTTGACCTCCACAAGAATTCTTGCCACTCTCTCTTCCCGCAGAGCCTCAAGGAAGGTTATAGGTACCATGGGAAACTTTTGAGCTTGCAAGTGCAGCCTTGATGGAGCTTGTCCAGCTTAGGGGAGCACACTACTAAAGTTACCTTGTCTGAGATACCCTCTAAACCAGAGCTTTCCAAACTGTGTGTCACAAGATGTTGGTGTGCTGGCTGCAGTGTGTCATGCAATACGTGTCCGTATCTCTTATAAGGAGTTAGTTTAACCTCGAGTTTGCTGGGAAAACTGAATTACCATGTCACGAAATGATGCATGTCTAAAAAGTGTGTCACCAACATGGAAAGTTTTGAAAGCTCTGCTCTCAACAGTGAAGCTGGCCTTGCACACAGTCTGCCATCAGTCTCTTCCATATATTTTAACTGGCTATCATATAATAGATAAGCATCAATTGTACTAAGACACTTGTTCCAACTTCCGAAATGTCCATGACAAGAGAGACTAAAGTCTTTTATGTGAGAAGTTTATTTTTATTGGTAAAATATTAAATAGGATACAGAATTAAAAACTGCACATACACATTTGAGAAATAAGTCTTGGACAAATTTAATGCTTGTTCCTGAGATTCCCTACATTTAATTCCAGTAGCTGTGCACAGTACAAACGTCCATAATATAATCATTTTCACAAAGTATTACAAAGTTTCTGCAGCTTTGTCTTGTTTATATACATAGTCAGACACTCTCTCTCATGCACTTTCTGCACTCATATCTGTATACAGTGCACACATATATGTACTGAACCATTTGTATGCATGTAAGCAAAAGGGGGAAATATGGCCAGTTTCAAGAACTATGCCATATAGCAGTTGTATATGCCATTTTTAAAGGAACCCTTGCTTCCTTTACTCTAGAGTAGTACCATTTATTTTTAGCTTTGCCACCTTCTCTCCTAGAATGCTTCCAGAACTAGTGCTAGATTATTAGCTTCCCAGGCTTTGTGTGTGTGAAGACATAATGGGTCTACATCTCTCATACCTCGTAAGGGATGGATTGGCCAACTGATAATTTCCCCAGTTTTAAGAGAATGTTGAAACCTCTTTTGTGGCCAAGCTAAAAATTGGGACACACCTCTCCCAGCAGGATGAAGAGGAAGGGTAGGTAGTGACTGCAAGTCATTCATCCAAGCATTTCCCAATACCTGAATTTGTTCAATAAGGCCAGTTCCAAATGATCCACTGTTCAGCACTATTGCAAAGATACCTGATCTAAAGCCCTTTCAGATTTTTGTACAACTCCAAACCCTTTTATTCACCTTGAGCTCTAATGTTTGCGCCATGAATCGCCTGCTCATAACTGAGAATTTGTACAAACACTCACAAGCTAGGGAAGAAAGCATTAGGTCACGTTCAATTTTGATACATGTCAAATTCAACCATAGGCAGACTAGGAATCCATGGAATCCCGATATCTTCCAACTCCCCAAACTGACTTGTTCATATTCTGCCTCCCCCTATCAAACATCTCTAAATATTCTGCCAAGAAATTACAATTACATTACAAAAATAATTAAAATGGATGTAAATATTCAAGATTTTTGAGGGGGTGGGGAATCACATAAGATAATAAAATTTATATTGAAGCCACTGCAAATTTTGGAACTACTTGACAAAGGATTGAGTGGTGACAAGAGCAAAGTTACAGGTTAATTCAGAAGAAGAACATAATTAGAAACCTTGGTGGACGAAGTGCACATAATGCAAAATGCAGCACATCTCCTTCCTGAAACTTTCTGCCACTGTGATAGATAAAAACTGTTTCAGAGGAGGCACTTCAAATATGCAAACTGGGTGAACTCTTTTCCCTCTTGAAGTGACGACAGGAATCGCTGCCAGTTCTTAAGTTCATATGCACCCACTAAGATTCCCAGGAATCTGAATTCTGCACTAAGGTCTAGAATATGCATATTTCAAATGTCAGCAGGAATTAGGTTTCCACTCTTGCATTTAATCATGCAGAATAGCAGCACCAGAATTCTCCAGAACAGGAATCCACTTATCCACGCACCAGCTAGCCAAGAGCTCTCTGACTAAAAGCACACATAGAACCCAGATCCTCTCCTCACCCAGCAGAGCACAGATCCCTTTGCCAAAGCAGAGCAGCAGCAGCAGCAGCAGCAGCAGCAGAAGTCTCTTTCAAGAGGTAGGATTGATTCCTGCTGTTTCTTATCTTCTCTATCAAGCTAAGAGAAGACTAACTACTCAGTTGCAAGACCCACTATCTTCAAGACCTTCAGAGAACTTCAGACGTTGGCCTGACTAAGTTGGAAACCCAACAACTGGGGGATGTCCCTCCAATAAACCGTCAAACTCAAAAGGAAATCTTTATGGAGTAACAGAACTAAAAGTTGAGTAGAGATTTTCAGCTTGCTCTGAAAAACACATACTTTAAAATCAGGTGGGAGCCTCCTGAATGCACTTGACTTCTTTAAATAAAAATGCTTCTTAAACTTTCTTTTCTTTTGGCAAGTGCTTAAAATACAAGATTAATTTTGCTAATCTTGCACATGTGCGCTCTCTCTCTCGCGTTCTCTCTCTCTCTCTCTCTCTCACACACACACACACAAACACCCCCCACATAATTCCCCCCCCCAAAAAACCCCAGCAACCACTATGTGGTTTTCATGCTCAGTAACAGTTTCCCAAAGAAATTCCCAAGGATTTTCATTCTGTACCTAAATACATATTTACAGCACAGCAGATCCCACCTATTGAGAAATAGGCATTAAAATACACTAGATATATAAATAAAGCATGATATATAAAACAAGTCCTATCACAACAGATAAGGCAAGGAGAATTCAAAATCAGCTGTCCTGGTCAGAGCATGTCTGCCTGCACTCCTCTCCAGAAACAAATTTCCCACCAAAACAAAGCCTACACTAAGTGCTCTGAGTCTAACCCAGAATTTTCCAATCCAAAAGACGTTTTCAATGGGCATCTGCAACCTCTGGAGAAGGCCCATTCGGGGAGGGAGGACATTAGCAATGTTAAGTGCCTTACCCAGGGAAAAGATTGCAGTCATACCTAGGAGGAAATAAAACTGCATGGCCTTAACAAGCAACCTGCCAAGGCTGCTTTGCTCAAAGGCACACTTATGAAGAAAAATGCTAAGAAGAATTGGGGCCCCCTCAGCGGCATTCCCACCACTGAATTAATGGTAGTTCTCACTAGCTTTTGCTCAGCATCTACTGTTGCACTGCAAGGTAAGAAGAATTGGGAAGGTGCAGTTTTGGAATGCTTGTACCCACTCTATTTTAACCACTGTACCACATCTAGTTCTGAACAAAAGTCTCTGCTAAAACTGACTTGTTTTAACTGTGATCCAGATAATCCTTCAAGGAATGGCAGAAAAAACCCTTGAAGGACAGCATACCGATCACACAGATCTGCTTTGTGCATCTGTAGGACAGAGTTGGGAATGTTTTTAGTCTTAGGCTGCAGTCCTATGCACGTTTACTTTGGAGCAAGTTAAACTGAACTTAACAGGACTTACTTCTGAATAAACACGCATTGGATTGCACAGTTCAACAGAGAGAGTCAATGGCAGAGTCCAAGAGGACTAGCCAGTGCTCCATAAGAACTAAGTGTGCTCCACAAACCTGCACAATGTGCCTGGATTTCAACAGCAGGTGTGCCTGGGGCTCCTCAGTAGAGGAACTGAAGTGGAAACAGGTCTCTGAAGGTTCTTTTAAAACCACTTTCGTTTAAAAAAAATAGCCTTCACATTTACTTCCCTGCTCGCATGTTTGTTTAAGCCTTTGAAGTAATAATTCAAATATTTAATGCACCATAAGACTTTTAAGGGGGAAAGTATTGCACATGAATGGGACAATCAGCCAGACAGGTTCCCCCACACCCCATCTTAAACTAAATTGTATGAATGATGGCTCCAAGCCTGCGCGCAGCAGGCTATAATCTAAAAACAAGTTCGAGAATGAAGCATCAAGAGCAGATTTGGCAGGTAGAAACCATACCCAGCAACAGGACATACACAAAACCTTTCTTTTAAAGCATGAGGAAAGTGACATACTTTAAATCTTTCTAATCAGCTATGCATTAAAAGTTTCCAGTCGGTCATAAAATAATAAACATTTTAAGAGAAATGCACAACCAAAAATTTAAAGGAAGGCAAATATGCAGTATTATGATTCCACAGCATTGCCATCACTAAGTAACCTATGTTTGATAGTTACAAAGATTATTTACCTTTATATATATTTCAATATATATCTGTGTATATATATATATATATATATCTCAGATCAACTGCTTTTTTCTTTTTTTAATACAAAACTACACTTGAGTACAAAAATATGTAAACAGACTGTACAACCAACAACAAATGAAAAATGAAAAACAATACAACTCAAAGCTACAGGAAACAAACTACAACATGAGACCAAAACAAACCAGAGAGAAAATTCCTACATGTGACATGAAACATGAATATGGTCAAGATTTGAGAGTGCTTGATAATAGGTCAAATCTGTAATCACAGTTTCAAAATCTGAATTACTACAAAAATAACCAAAATCCTTCTCTTTTGTTACAGTCTCTCACAGACATGAACATCAAGTTCTACTATGTACTGTAAAGCAGAAATAAATCTGAAAAACAAAGGCCTGATTCCACGCTTGGCTCTCATGGGAGCTAAGTCCCTAAATATTTCCCACTGAAATCAACTGGGCTTCAATGAGCTTTGTGTTGGCTGGATTACGCCCCAATTTTTAAAAATGAAATCCAGATATTGTTTAGCACAAATATTTGCAATTGGTTTCCAAAAACCCAACCTTTCAACTTTGGTTTTGGGGGTTAGTTCTCAAGCCTTGGGAGCCAATAATCTCCTTTGCAAGCCCACGATCCTGCCAACTCCAGCTGCAGCTCCACTTAACGTGCTGGTGGCTGTTCTGGAGGCCCTGGGCTAGGAAGGAGAAGCTCAAGAAGAGGGACTGGGACCTTAGAATTTTATTCTGAAAAATAAAATGTTTGGCACCAAAACTGGCTTTCTAACCCCATTGCCTATTTCTAAACCCATTTTTCTATCTTTAGGAATTACAATTTGAATTTATAAATAATCCTTGAATCATAGGATTGCAGGGTTAGATGGGATTCCAAAGGTCAGCTAGTCCACCCGCCTAATGCTGGAATGTCAGCTAAAGCATCCATGACAGATGGCCATTCAACCTTTGCTTAAAAACCTTCAAGGACAGAAAGTCCACCATCTCTCAAAGGAGACCATTCCGCTGTCGAACAGCTCTTACTGCAAGAAAGTTATTCCTGTTGTTTAGTCAGAATCTCCTTTCTTGCAGCTTGAAGCTACTGGTTTTGGGTTGGTGTTTAACTTAATTTCTTATATAAGTATTTATGGTGGTGTTCAGTTACCATGCTTATGCTTGCACAGAAATCCCTAGATCAGATTTTCGGGGGCAAGCAGGGGTAGGAGAGGGAGAAAGCATTTGAAGAAGATGAAATCCTTGCACTGGAACAAGAGACTTAGAGCTACATTGGATTCTACCTTTATTGTGTCCCAGGTAGCAGACAGTAAAATATTTGATAATCTCTAACTTTCAGGGTTCCCCCCCTGTGTAACTCTAAAAGCCCCACCACTCCAAGGCAAACTTTCTTGCAATCTAGTTACTCTGAAGCTAGCACAGACACACACCCATTCCATCTCTATTGCAAGAGGCTTCTCCACGTGGCATGCAACTTTCAATAAAAAAACCACCCTCTCTTTGTAACACTCTACCGGAAATAATAAGAATGATGACGATGTTATTATTATTTGTACCCCACCTGTCTGACTGGGTTGCCCTAGCCACTCTGGGTGGCTTCGAACAAATAAAAAAGCTTATGAGAAGGAGTTTCAAACAGTGCTCCATGGAACTCTACTGAGCATCTGATTGCAGGGTTTCCTGAATGGAAGGCCATCGAAAGACAGTTTGACCACCATTGCTCCTCTTCCTCTACAACAGGCACATCCAACTCCCAAGAGGCTGTGATCTACTCACAGTATAAGACAACTGCCAGTGATCTACCCATTTCCAGAGGGGGTTTTTTTGGGGGGGGGGAGTGCAAAGATCGACCAGGGGAGATCGTGATCGACCTGTTGGACATTCCTGCAGCTGTTGTACGGATGTTCTAGACCACAATTTCAGTCCAAGAAGGCCAACTGTGAGGGTCAACAGGCTTGATCAGCACGTAACATAAATTGTGTGCAGCACTGGAACAAGCCCCAGAATCCATGGGTAGGCATACAAGGTTTTAGAAGGTTCTTGGAAAATTCAACGCACTAAGGGTTTGCTGCCAATCAAAAGCCAAAACTGGGGAAATTGCTAATTTGTACGGTCAAGGCCCAATACAAAACAAGTGAATGAAAAATGAGTGATGTAACAAAACATATTTTTGTATCTCTAAGCAGCCATTTAACTGTGCCCTCTTACATACCGGTACGTCTTCTCAGAAGTAAGTCCCATTGAGTTCAATGGGTCTTAATGTCAGTTAAATGTCTATACTTCATAGCCTGTAATTCTAAGAAGCCTAAGGTTAGATTTCTGTCAGTTTGAAGTTTTCATTTAGGTGAAATTTAGTTAATTTTTCAAGGGTTTTACTGAAACAAGAGTTTAAAGGTCAAATTAAAATTGAACCATCCGATCAAAATCAATAGAAGCATTTCCATTTTGTTTTACTTTCACAACAGAAGCATGCCCTGTTTGGAAAACAGAAAGATCTTCCAGTTTCAAAGCATTGTTATTAATAAAAACAAAAATCTCCTAAGCAATTTTCCCTCCCTCCATTATGTTAATGCTAAGTAATCAACTGAACTTAAATTGTGGGCAATTTTGCCTCTTGAAAACTGCCAGAGATCCTCAAATTTCAAGCTTGACATAGAACCTATAGCAACCCAAATTTTAAAATAATTATGCTGATTTCACGCTGATGGAGATTCAAATTCAATTTCTTCTTTTTACAAGCTTATGGTATTTCACCCTTATTTTGACCATACTGAAGATTTCACTTTATATGCTGCCAAGCTTCAAAGCAGCCAAGCTGCAAGCCACAATTAGTGCCTCTGAGCTCAGCCAACCCTTCAACTAAAGTATTCCAATATGTTTTTAAGGACTGCAGCCTTATTAAAATATTGCAGAATACAAGTTTACCACACTGAATTCTTTGATCATTGTTCTTGCAATAATACTTCACACTGCTCTAATCAATATGCTATAGTATTTTAAGAATATTGAATATAATTTAATCTAAACCCTCACTGTTTAAAACATGCCAATAAATACTTGTTGGGAGATGCATTGTGTGAGTGAGTGTGTGTGATAAATACAAAACGAATGAGAAAATCTTGAAAAGGTAACAGATGCAGTAACATCTATTACTCCTTAAAGACTTTCAGAAAATGTATGCTCAATCTCAGAATTGAACATTATCAGATTTGAATCATCTAGGCATTGCATGAGTTTCAGCAAATGTTCAATTTACATGATACTTAAAAAGTATTCCCATGTAATTTGTAGATTTGGTCATTAATTCCAGGATAAGTAAGATATCTGAATACGGTAGATCCCCTTTCCCCCTAAAACCCCTGGACTTGTGGTTACCTCCCACTGTTGAAACTGCCAATAGAATGACTTGTTTATGTGCAGAAGGTGTCAGAAAGCCTGCATTTTATTAGGCTGGGATATATAAGGTCAATGGACTCACAGTTCTGTGGCTAAATCAGCACTGACACAGAGCCAAAGAGAACAAATAGGGAGGTTATAAGGACATATGTAATGCAGAGGTAGGATTCCTGCACCCAGCTCTCTCCAGACCATAGTATTGCTCTTCTGACAGATCTTACATAAAACAAAGGTTTTCTGATATTGCTAAGCCAGGAAGACCAATGTCAAATATACTGTTTTTTCTTCATCAAATAATTTTGCTTATTGAAAACAGATCAGTACAGAAAGCGATGCCTCTTTACTTTCATCGCTAACGTTAATCAGCAGGAATGACACTTCCCCACCTGCCTCATATAGCCCAGTTTGACAGAGGAGTTCCTGGCAACATATGCCCCATTCCAGGACCTCACACCCTGTCCTTCTGAAACCCTTCAAGGATGCTGATGGACACATTTCTATGGGAAACAAAAAGCATGCTAGAGCTGCCCACCCCCCAAAGACCTATTTTGTGATTGGACTTCTTGCTGTCTGAGTTCTTCCAACAATTGTGGAAGTGCACATCATGCGGTGCAATGCAATGGTGGGGCTGATTCGGTGCGGACACAACTTTACTTTCAATAGTCATCTTTGTGAACCCTTCAGGCATGGAAGCTATTCCGTGGTATCAGTTCGGGGGGTGGGGGAAATAGTCGCTCAGAATGTGACCCACACGACTGAGAGCAAGAAGGAAGAGTGTTAGTGGCAGATAGTCCTTCCTGAGCTCTGCCTGTACCATGATTGCAAATTACAAGGACAAAGGGAGATTATAAAACCATTCGGTTGAAAAAGACAGGGACTGGAATCCAAAGAGGCAACTGAGTGTGTCTCAAGTGTGCACCCATTGTTTTGTTTTTTCTGAGCGGCGTTTTTTTAGAATATTGCCAACCTGCTTTAGGTCATACATCATCCTGGCAACCGGGAAGAGTGGAAACAGAAGGAACTGGTTGCTTTTTCCTTGTGAAAAGCCTTTTGCCTGATTGCCAAGCTGCTTGTTGGGTTAAGAATAGTTCAAAGAGCAATTTGGGTGTGGGTGTGTGGATCTATTGTAAAAGGAGATCAGTAAAAAATGAAAATTTGTTTACACCATCACAATATGAAAATAGTAAGCTCTTAATTAATTTAAACTCTCATTTAAAACATGCTTAAGGGAGCAATCATAAGTCAAAGTGAGCTGTCAGTCAATAAAAGAGCACCTGGATAATTCAGGGCTTTGACATAGTAATTTTTCATCCTGGAATAAAAGATTAAGTAAAAATTAAGAGGCCAACTATACAAATGTGGTCAGAACTCACCATTTTGCCCTAAGATTTCCTGCCAGGAAACCCTTACATCACATCAATATTTCTTCTTGCATTTTAGACGAGTTTATTAATGAAACTTTTAGTAGCTTCTGAATAACAACTGCAGAATACTCTACCCTTGAAACATAGATTGAACCAGCCAAACATGTTTCCTGGAGGAAATCTTAAATCACGCAGTTCCTTTCTGCTATAGCTGCAGACCTGGAAAGGTAAGCAAAGCCACAGGACCAAGCCCTCCTACCAGAGAGGCATAGGTGATAAGCACATATACTGACAAGAGTCACCCTTTTGGTTTTACTGTAGTCAGATGGCTCATAAACATGTCTAAAAACACATTTCTAAGATCCATAACTACTTCCACTTGCAACCACCATAAGGGACATTTTGGGTTTGAATCAATGCTGCCGTGGACCCACATAAAGCAAACTAAGAGGACAGTTGCCCATCCTTCTTGTACTGAGAGAGGATTCATTCGTCAGATACTTTTAAAAACTGAATGAGTTAACTACCTTGTGTTTATTCTAATAGGCTGAAGAAAAAATATACAAACAAAAAACTATAAATAGTCTGCTCAAGATTTAAGAAACAACCTTAAAACCTTATCTAATTCAATTGCATGCACCACTTTTAACTACTCTCTTCGTTTAACAACAAGATGTGCAAACATCTCAACCCAAAGGTTGGGAAAACAACTAAGGATGTAAAAAAAAAGGTGAGGTAGCCACTGTTGTTGTTTTTTTAAAGCAAAACAGTATCTCTAAGCAAAAAAACCACAAACCTATTAAAAATAAAAGTTCAGAATCTAGCTCACCTAAATACAGTCAACGGAGGGCTCATTTACATAACCTCAAGATTTGTAATCTCTTAATTTAGTATAATTTCTCATTTGCTAATGATCAGGGAATTAACTAGAAACTGAAGTGAGTTGCTAGTCAATAAATTATCCTCCAGATAAATTGGGGTTCTTGACTTAGCTCTATTTTAGCTTGAAATGAATGGTCATTTAAACAATATGAGGGCAGTATCTCTCATTTGCAAATGTCAGCAGAATTTACAACTGGCTGTGAACTCCCAAGTACACAGCAAAGAGATGGGAAACGTTTGTGTGTGAGAGAGAGACACTAGAGAGGGAGAGAGAAGAGGGAATTAAGATTGCTTCACACACGATTGTTTTCCTGTATGTTGTAAGAATTCCATTTATCCTTACATATACTGTCATTCATGAAACAAGTATCTATTTTATTATGGCTAGATAGATGGAAACCACATACCATGGGTTTCATATGTTTACTTGTGGCAAAATAGACATTTGTGAATTTTTTACAAAACATGGAAGTGCCCCCCAACCCAAAATTTGTGTAGAAAAAATGCCATGTGTGAAGCAGTTCTAATATTCTCTGGAAATCTTTGCATATGTAAACTAGAAATGTTGACTGAAACATGAATCAACTGCCACTGCAGTAAGATCAGGTTGGAGAGGTGGGGCTGCTTCCCAGACATCCTGTCCCTGCAGTTGCTGAGACATACCAGGAGTGGGAGGGGGGGGGAGGCAATGGTGGAGCCAGTCCGGTTCTCCTGCTGGTGCGTTTGCACCACACTGAGCTTGCCGCCACGACAGCAACAGCAGTGGCAGGAGGTCAGATAAGCAGTGCCACCCCACCAACTGCCACACAGCATTCAGAATGACAGAAGCAACCCCAATCCATGATGCTTTGCTAACTTTAAGTCTAATTTTAGATGGCTGTTGAGCAATTAACACTGCAGAGAATAAAATGAAAAATAGAAACATTTCATCATTAAAATGCATTTCTGATTAGTATGCCCAAGACTGTTAAGCAGCAGAATCTGTTACATAAAACTTGACATTTGCACCTCTAAAACTGCATTCCTAAGCACACTTACTAGGAAGGAAACTCCTGCTGAACTCAGTGGAGCTTACTTCTGAGTAAACATGCATAGATCTCCACTAGGATTTGAAAATATCTTTCATTGTACACAGGGCCCAACTAATTAAGTGCCTGGATGAAGCTGGGAAATTAATATTTATGACACAAGAACATCTCAGTAATTCTCTTGCCCTTTGTTTTAAAAGTGCATGTCAGGATGAGTAAAATAATATTGTAGGACTTCCAAGTGTCCTGCAGGATGTCTCGTCATAAATATAAAATCAAGCTTCTATTTTATTGTTTCAGTATTAAACCTAAGCATTTCATTTATATTCAAGAAAAGCAACACAGAACCCCAAGGAAAGTAGTTCACTGTAGGAAGTCTGAGTGAATAATGGTATTTGCTTGTGCTCCTAAATCTAAAGAATTTGGGTTGGCTTTATACTAAACCTCCTCACACCCATGATGGACAATTTTGCAAAATAATATTCCACTCCCAATTCTCAACCCCCAAAATGTATCTACATATTTGAAAGGGCTTTCCTCTGAAATGTGTTTACCTGAAATTGTTTACCAAAAGCTGACAATTTGCTAAGACGTTAGAGCACCTAGTAGAGTTCAGCAGTACCCAAGGTATTACAAAATGTACAGAGAAAAAAACCTGACAGAAATGGACTGCCTTTCGATTTCCACTGAAACAGTTAACACCAGTTTTCAGAGCAAAAGCAACAATAACAACAGAACTACTCTAGTCCCTTGCCTTCCTTATTTCCTTCCTTTCTTCCTTACCACTGGTACCAAGTGAGACTGGGTCCAGTAAGGTTAACAACAAAAATAAAGTTATTTTTTTTAAAAAAGCAACAAAAATAACAACAACAACAAAAGGTGTGTCAACGTCTGAGGAAAAGTGGAATTGTAAGTGCAGTATTTCTTCATGTGCAGTGTCTGCGGGTCCCCGTCCCCCACCTCAGAGTCCCCTTTGGAAGAGAAGGCCTAGTGGAACGTGTGCTCTCCTCGAACAATGTGTGAGGAGAACTCATAGCGGTCCTGGCTCCGGTAGCCACAAATGTTGCATTCTAATGGGTCCCGATAGCCATGACACCCCATGTGGATGGTGTACATGACATGGTCTAGGAAAAGAACTCGGCAGTGCTCACACTTAAAGGCCCTTATCTGCTCTCCTTCTCCGTTGAAAACTTTGTAGATATCCTTTAAAGAGCCCTTAGATGCTTTTGTGACATCCAAAGCCTTGGAGTCCTCCTTCATGTAAGCTGGGCTTTGCTTCCTTTTGGGATTTAAGGCAGGGTTTTCCTGGTAGGACTGGTGGTCTTCATGGCTGCTCTCTGAGTCAGAGGGATCCAGGCCACTATTGCTGGGAGAAGCCTCTCTTTCCTGGGGCTGACTCTTTGGTCTGATGAGGGAGATGGGGCCATCCATGTTGTTTTCATTGCTGTCAGTAGTTTCTCTGCTCATTGGTCTTTCTATCCTGTTAGGGTTGTAGACCTGAGCATAAGCTGAACTTATGACGGGGGCTACATCAGCAATTGTGCTTGGCGTGTGCTGCATCAGGGGGTGAAGTGCCTCTGCCCCAAGGTAAGAAATGGCGTTGTTGATCGCTTGGTCCATCATGTGAGTCTGCATCAGCTCAGTATCTCTCTCATAGGGCAAGTTCGTGTCAAAATGTATATCAGGGTAACCATATCTTATGAGCTTCTCACCTACATGAGAAGAACAACAATAGAGAAACAATAAGGAAACAATCTGTTATTAAACATGAAAATACAGAAATGTTTTGTGCATCCATTTTGTAAGGCAGGACTCTGAACTAAATTAAATTTATTACATTATTAAATTTATTAAATTAAATTTATTACACTAAATTAGCAAGAGTGGAATCAAAGTGAAAAAGGAATGGGGAAAATCATCCTATGGATTTTCAGTTTGACTTAACACTCTAGCCCGATGGTTTTCAATCTTTTTGAGTCCACAGTTCCCTTGACCAACTACATTCTTTCTGTGGCACTGCAATGCAGTGGAGCAATGGGACTGTGTGTTTAGGCCCATTTCCAAGGTTACTCTTGGCCTCTCTCATGATAAGAGTGAATTTCTGTAGCAGGGAGCCTTTTGCATCCATGAAGGCTTCGCCCATGACTAAGAATCCTGATATTTTAGGGGTTCTCAGCTTCATAGGAAGTATCAGTGGTCACGAAAGGATTCCTGCTGCATAAGTCCACTCTCATTACAGGAGGAGCTGGGAGATTTACATGGCCTTGGGAATGGTGCTGAATGCATGACCTGGCTGACCCCATGTTGCTTCTTCCCCTTGCTAATGTCTGAATACAGTTTCTGTGGTTTAGAGCTTGTAACTTCAGTCCATAACCAATACAAGGGTTCCACAAAGTGGTTAATGCACTTCAGTATACTTTGCTCAAAATGTGGATAGGATCAATGTGAGCTAATTCTCACGTCACATTTATATTTCCATGCCTCTTGCCAAACCTGAAGGAAACCTGAAGGAAACATACACATGTAAAATACACCATGTATATCTTTAAAATACTCCAAAATAGTGAATGGGAATGCTGGTCCTCTAGCAAAGGCAGTTTTGCCCCCCCCCCCCCCGCCTTTAGCTGGGATGGGGACACACGGATGGCAATGCAACTACCCCAAGGCAGGGGACATCCAGCAGGAAACATCTGACCAACCTGGGGCAAGGACTGAAGGTCTGCAAGGGCTAGCACTAGAAAGGCCAGTGTGAAGATGCAGATGTTTTCTTTTTAATGTTCAGGCAAGAATACACACCAAGAATGACTACCTCTTTATTATAATAAATGAAGACCAAGCAACAAACCCTTGCCCTCACCTCCAATATATGAAACTAATATGGATTATAGAAGAAAATGATGACTTTTCTTTCCCTCAAAAATGCCCCTGAGCCTATTTGTCTGCAATTTGGCAGGCTTAACATACTCTGGAGAGGTTCCTGTGCCTGAAACTTTTATTTACTTTGGCCAAAAGAGGGAACAGTTATTATAGTCATTTTCCGATTCACCATTACAATGAAGGGGGAACCCTTTCTGCACATCATCTTAGAACCTGATACAGACTGAAGCAGGGAGGGCAAAGAGCAACTCAGAAATATATTGGATTAAAAAAAAAAGACCTCACAAATACAGATACAAGCTGAATCTTGGGTGCCATACACACCAAATATCACCAAATAATGTTTTGTGTTTTCATTCCAGTAGAGACTGCGGAAGGATTGTAACAAAGCTCTCAAGTGCCACAGGGACATCATCTTGTCCCCCTCCCCCTTTAAATTATGATTCATGATAATGACCTGGGATTATCAACTTTTGAAACAAGCCCTGGCATCTCAGATTGTAACATGGGTAAGATTCTGTGTGCCAAAGTGGTCAGGGTACCAATATGATTCAGAAGCAGTCATTAATAAATTGATGGGTGCTAATCACACACCTCATAAAAACCACAAAATTATTCAAGAAAATAAGTTTTTTAAAAAACTATGTTATATGCATAAAAAGTAAACTATTTTTTAGTTCATAAATCCAAGCAAGCTCATCAGTCTGAAGAGCATTATTCACTGCAGGTTTTCAAAACCTAATAGGTTGCCTAGTTGAGGAATTTTCACTATGATTAAAATGATACACTTTTCTATCCTTTACTGCCATAATAACTGCTCCATTAGCTAAAGTAACTAGCTACTGAGATCCAATTAACCACATCATATTATGCCATCTGGAAAACACTGTCCTTCTTCCCATCCCCTTGCTTCCAAGGTGAAGTTGCGCCCATAAATTCACACTGGTGCCCTTCAACAAATGTAATGTTCACAAGTGTTTTTAGTCAGAAACATGCTGCCATAGAGGAGCTGCTAAAATGCTACCACAGAAGGATTTTTTTTAAAAAAAATAGCTATCACTGTATAGTTGTAATTCTCTAACTGAATGACCCTTGTACAATGGAAAAAGGTAAAAATATTGTATTAGTATGTTGCTAAAACTGAATATTTTTAATACAGCATCAGAATAAATTTACATGCACACTGTTCCTTGTCTTGTGAAGGTTTTAGGGTTAAACTTGTATTATGAAGGTGGGGGAACAGACATTAGTTTCACTCAGTTTCACTGTGTGACATGAATACTGATTACCAGGTCTTATTTAGTCTGTTTCAACTTTTTCCTACATTGGAAGCATGACACTTTCCTTCCTTTCTTCTGAAATTTCAACCGTTACACTGAGATTGCTCAGCTCAGAATACCACCTGCAGGTTTCACCGGAGAGTGAAAGGTCAGTCTACTGACTAGAAGGGCCCGTGCTTCTAGCTGTCTCTGTGCCAGAGTGTGACACCTTTCTCTGAAATTCCAGATCTATTGTATCATCTGCTAGTTGGTGCCCATTGTGCTGGGGTTGGGGGTGGCTGGCTAACCAATCTGAAATCAAATTTCACCTAAGCTTTATGCACCTAGTAGATAAAAGCAAGAAAGGTAACTGTCTCTCAGCTTCATTCCCCCAGTTGTTGAAAAGAAATAATGCACCTTTTTTATGGGTTCTGAACATTAATGTGTTGTTAAGGACTGGTCATGTTGTGCAGATGCCTGATGATCGTTTTCCAAAGCAACTACTGTATTCCGAACTTAAAAATGGAAAGTGTAATGCTGGTGGTCAAGAAAAGAGGTTTAAAGACTGTCTCAAGGCAAATCTTAAAAAAATGTAGTATAAACACTGACAACTGGGAAACACTGGCCTGCAAGTGCTCCAGTTGGAGAACAGCCTTGACCAAAGGTGTCGCGGGCTTTGAAGACACTCAAACTCGGGACGCAAGGGAGAAACATCCTAAGAGGAAGGCACGCTGGGCAAATCCACACCATGATTTACTCCCGTCCAGAAACCAATGTCCCCATTGTGGAAGGACGTGTGGATCCAGAATTCGCCTCCACAGTCACTTACGGACTCATTGTTAAAACCGTGTTTATGGAAGACAATCTTACTCGGATACAAGGGATTGCCAAAGAAGAAGAAGAAGAAGAAGAAGAAGAAGAAGAAGAAGAAGAAGAAGAAGAAGAAGAAGAAGAGAGTATAAATGATTCCTGAAAGACACCTGGCCCTTCTCATAATTACCATGATGCCATTTCGGAATTTGCAAACATTTTTTTAAAAAATAACTGGGCACATTGTTTTACATATGATTATCTATTATGAACAAAATTGTCTACTCCACTGAACATGAAACAAACTTTGACTTGGGTCATTTCCTCTCCATGTACACCAAGTGTTACTGGCTGACATACAACTCTTGGTGCCTCAATTCCTCATCCATAAAACAGCCATAATTATGATTTAAATTTCACAAGGATAAGGTAAAAATTGTTTCTCATACTGAACCTCACACGGAGTTCTTATGCTACCTTGATGGCATGGGAACTTCAGTAGTGCTGATCTGTTGTTTGCCATCAAAACAACATGAAAAGTACAGGGTCACTTTAATCCTTTGGAAAATGGGCTAGTGCTGATGTGAGGAGCAGGAGGAGGGGGAATCCCAATATGGATTCTGCCCTTGTGGTTCTGGGTTTCTCGCATTATGGAACAAATGGTACTGGAAGGAATGGCGTTGCGATGGCTCACATGCCATGACAGCATAAGCACCCAATGACAGGGTAGGCAAAATGTCTACATAAATGCAAGACTAGAGTTTGAACCACCACGTGACTCAGTCAACAGAACAAATCTTTAAAGACAAGTAAGAGAGAGGGATACACCTGAAGTTCACCTCACAGCCTTTTCTAGTTGAAAATTCTCCTCCCACTGCTCACAAGGCCATCTATTACCAATTGTCCTATGGGAAGGACTCCCGTCTCCTCTGAACCCACACAGCTAGAGAACTGGGACTGTGAACATCTTGTGGGGGAAATTCTTTTATACCTCTATTTATTCAGAGCGTGCAATGAGGCTTCATGCAAAAACTGTTAAGTGTGTGATTTTCCCAACATTTACTTGAAGTGCAACTAATATATTCCCCCCAGGAGCTTAAGAGACTCAAGGCACAGGCACAACAACAATTTTTATAAAAATCATATATGCTAAGTTGCATATATAGATGTAAGTTCAGCTCTCTGAACAAAGTAAGATGGTGGGTGACTTCTTAAAAAGTAGCTTCTTCTTAAAAAGTAAAACAAAACAAAATGGGGGGGGGACACCAGTGGGCTACCTCCTAGCAATGCCCCTGCACTCCTAGTCTTTCCCCACTATATATCCCGCTCAGTCCATCCAGCTGCGTTTCTTACCTATTCCCTAACATCTTATATCCTTTCATATGACCATATACAAAGGCCAGCCATGTCAGTCATACAGAGGAGTAGCTGGTGTGGTGTTGCCTCCCACAGGGTGGAACAGGGGGGAGGTCAGCTGCCCTGCCCCCAAACCACTGTGGTAAGCAGCAATGACATGGCTGTCCAGAGGCCAGTGGCAGCTCTGGCCCACTGCGCCGTCCACTCCTGGCCATCGATTGTGTCCCTGGAAACTCGAAGATTCTCCTGCACCCACCTTTCTAGGTCTTTTAAATAACAGAAACAAAATGTGTGTGCGCGCACAATTGATTGAGCAGCCTATCCGATATCGCTGATAGCTCTGGAAATATATGAGAAAATGTCATTCTACACTAAGAAGAGGCCAGCTGTAGTTCAGACAGAACTAAAGAAACAGCACTCCTTTAACGGTGTGTATCAGAACAGTGTTGTACCACATAACACTGTTAGGGAAACACTACTAGAAATGGAATATGGGTTTTTAAAATTTTGCCTATCACAGAGTAAGAAATGTCCTCTGTGGAGCTCTTAAGCAATCTGGTGTATATATATATATATATATATATGTGTGTGTGTGTGTGTGTGTGTGTGTGTGTGTGTGTGTGTGTATGAATGAATCTTCAGCTTTCAGTAGTTCCTGGGTTCTTATACTGCAGGTCAAATTGCATGGCTCTGGCCCCATAGCCTATGCACTTCTCTAATCCTCAGCTCCCCCCTCCCCCAGGTATGTCTCATTCTGATTGTGCCATCCCTACATTAGAACATTTAAGAGCTTAGGATATAACAATGAACTACCCCCTACAAACAACAACATGCTCATCTGACGCTTACCCACAAACTTCTGTGGGGTGGAGCTTTTACGCTTTCCCATGTTGCTTGTCAGCTTCTCTATAACAGCAGGTCTTTCAAAAGGCACCAGAGTAACATTGTTGTCCATCCCAGGATCTTGCTCCTTACCATCTTCCATAGTAGATACTACATAAAACCAAAAAGCCAAATCAGATAGAGCTACCTACACTTCCAGGAGAAATTAAGTAAATAAAAGTGGTCAACATTTTTGAGGTTTGCAAACTATAATTAGTCAATGCGTGCCCATAAAAGCACTAGAAAGTTTGGGGAGTCGTTTAATGATGCTCTTGGCCTTTGGTTCTAATAACCTTCTGGGCAAGGGCTCTTTGCAACTGAAGGTGGCTGTGGAGCATGAAGAAACAACTCCACTATTGGGGAAAGGAGATCTGGGATTGGTGAGCTAGATTAAAAGCTATGGATATGTGAATTGCCTCTACAAGCCACTACATTAGGAGTAGTCAACATGGTGTGCACTCCAAACATTCCTGAACTCCAGCATGTGGTGGTCAAGGATTGTGGGTGTTGAAGTCCAGCAACATCAGACTGACACCATGTTTATGCACTACATAAATAACATGCCACATGTTTTCCGGAATCCCCCCAGTTTATTAATTCTGCTTATGAATCAAAGAAATGATGCTTAAGGTTAAGCAGTGCACATACTAATCACACACAATGAGAAACTGCCATTTTAAAATACTTTTGTATTTATTATCTGAAACGAAGCCAATAAAAAATATTTCTGTCTGTTTGCTATTGCTTATTTATAAAATGGCTCCACGTCCACCAGCATGCAGCACAGCTCCAAAATTCTATGGTTCCTCTACCCAGTAGTGAGTGGAGCTGACAACCCTAGACTGCCTGAGTATTGAAGGGCCTGGAAAGGTGAAAAATATGAAGCCTAGATGGAGTAATCTAAACAAAGGCATAGTGGGAGAGGGACTGCATACAGTAGGTGGGGGTAGGCCAAGGAAGAAAGAGTGAGTGAGTGAAGGTATGTAACCTTTTCTTCAGACAGAAAAGAAAGCAGAAGAAAAACATCCCAGTTTTACAGCCCTGCTCTCACAACATATCCAGGGCGAGTGAATGGATGCAGGAGTGAGAGAGACACGATCACATTGGCTGGATCCATCTCTCCCCATCTATGCGCATTCTGTAAATTGCATGCATGGAGTAGACATATGTTCAACTGTACACTGACTCCCTCTTCATGATGGAAACCTAGACAAGCAACTTCCCAGTTGCCAGGAGAGATCCCTTGTGTGCAGCTGTATATACAAAGCAGCTGTATATATGAAGATATTCATCGATCCTCTTTCTGCACATGCTCTCTCAGGCTGGATATGCTGACCGTAAGGCCATCAGAATTACATACTCCTATTTCCTGAAAAAATGATTATGTCAAGAACTTTGAGAAGTATATTTCTTTGCAAAGCAAAACAGCCTATCCTGCATTACAGAGATGAAAACAGGGGCATTTGTGCATTTCTACCAGCCTTTCTGACACCAAGGGTCACTCCCTGAACCAGGACCCTTGAAGAAAGCTCCTCTTTGCCTGCTGCATACAGGATTCCTTTATCCTGGCATAGTGAGCTTCGTCTTCTGAAACAAGGGGCTGTTAGCAAACTGGCTACCGAGACAACATGGCAGCAGCCCTTCAAGAATCCCACAAAATGGCAGGGGGAGGGGGCACACCACGGAACTACTGAGATAAGCACACCATTTACATTTAGGTTAACTAAAGGGGCACCCTTTTTAGACAGTTAGTATGTTTGGTGTAATGCACAAGAGCGAAGAACAATATCACAGTGGCCAACCTCACCTCTGAGTCATGTGCAGACACTAGAAAGGTGACAGTCAGAACAAAACCTGTATGTCTCACTATTTGTCCTGGCATAGGGTCTGTTTTGACAGTTCCCTGAATTGTGTGTAGGTTGGAAGTGGGTCTTACCACCACCACAATTCTGCCCTCCTGGCTGAGTGAATTCAGACTGAACACCAGAAAAGGACATAGGGCTGCACTAAATGCGGATTATTGCAACATTTTCGTACTGACTATTCTATAAGATCCAGACAAGATAGTTCAAAGTATGAAACTAGCAAAAATGACTAGAGGAACAAAGCTAAAGACTACAATTGAAAATGCAGAATTCATTCATCTTTCCCCATGTATTTGGCTAATAATTCTTCCAAATGAAGTCACCCCCACCAGAACAACAAAACAGTCCCCTTTACAATGACAATACTACCTTGGAGAAAAAGTTTTATCCAGAAGTTTTATCCATTTACTGGCTCCCTAAAATCATCTGAACTATTTTCAATTTCACATTGCTCTGTTACTTCCAACAGAATATAAGATATCCCTGCACAATACGTAACCCATCAAGCTGAGCATGTCACCAGCCACATTTTGTGGCTTGCCAGATGTTTGCAAGTTTCTGCAGCTCTAGGCCTGCAACAAGCACAGGTGGCTTAGGAAGCCCCTGAAGAGCTGCCAAACAGGGCTGGGCTGCATTCAGATTAGTGGGACACACATTTTGAAAATCCAGGAGTTTAGCCATGCAACTTGCAGCTCCCCAAAATCAGTCCTCTTTAGATGACCTGCCTCTGATCAGATACTCATAGCAAATACTTTATAAAGAAATAGTTACGATATTTATCTATACAGCTGAAGGGTGGAGCAATGGTACTGAATTTTTTTCTCCCTTAGGCAGAAAAGCAGCTCAACTGTTTAAGCCATTTCAGTCCTCCTAAATTCCAGAGGCTATGGAAGTAAAATAGGAACACTTAGGCTAGAATGACTTGGGAACTTTTTTTTTTTGGTAAGTGTTTATGAAGTTGGTATAAAGCTATGCTGCTATACGCCCCCCCCCCCATTGCTTTTGTTCTGTTTGCACTTCTCACAACAACTTGGCACAGAAGAAAAACAGGTTTCCAGGAAAACACTCTGATAAATCACTCTAATTTATATGTCATCTAGGAGCTTTCTTATCTAGTGAAGATTGCGTCTGAGAGAAGCCCCCAACCTATTCTCTGTCTTCCTTCCTTTTCTGTTCACCTCTAGATAGGCAGAGCTAGTCTTCTCAAGGTGAAAGCAGGCCTTTAGCCTACCAGAAACCTCCCACTCCTGCAGAAGACTCTATACTTCCTCCATCTCAGGACTGGAGCTTCTCTCCTCCAAATATACCTGTGTGATGGTGTCTCTCCCTCTCATCCTTCAAATGTCTTATCAAAACCCCTATTTCCTACTGAGACTGCTAAAACTAAGTATGCATATCCAACCATTAGAAATGTCCATTTTGCCTCCCTTCCCAACATCCTATTCCCTCTTTCATTCCCGTTTTCAGTGCCACATCTGGGGTTTTCAAAAATGAAATACTAGGCTGCGTGTCCATGTGCAGTTTTCATTGGGATCAGAGCTGGGGAGGGAAGAATGAACCTCCCCTCCCTGCATGCTGCAGTTTTGCTAAAACCCGTCATTTCCACCCAACTACCCATGGTATTTAATTTTTAATGCCCCAGATGTAGTTGCTAATCAGGTTGTCCAAGTACAGTAACATCTTGTTTGGACTATTTTCTCTTCTGAGGACCTTTGTAAATTGTCCTCATGTGGAGCTGGAGAAAGGAGCAGCAAGAGAGAGGGAGAGTTCTGCCATGAAGGCTCAGTTGTAGCACAGCCAGCTCTCTGCATCAGGGACACTTCTTGAACTGGGTCTGACGCTGGCTTGGGACTGGCTGTGGAGAAGGATTTGCAGGGAATACTACTTTTGATTAGTTCCTATTATTCATTGCCTACTAATGGCTTTTCATGAACCCC
Organism: Podarcis erhardii; assembly: GCF_964252035.2. NCBI lineage: Eukaryota > Metazoa > Chordata > Lepidosauria > Squamata > Lacertidae > Podarcis > Podarcis erhardii. The sequence continues at coordinate 137,524,320 of NC_138497.1, read as the reverse complement.
CCCAACTCCCACAATTAAAAGGGGAAACTGACAAAAGAGCAGGAATTCAGAAGAGAGCTATAAACATGACTTAATTTGAGCCGGGCCTAGCTATGAAACCCAGAAACTATTAATACCACTGAACACCTGTAACTGGTCCAACTCATGTCTGATATTAGAGGGCGGAGAGATTTGATCTTCCACATTAAACTTTAGAAGTACCTTTTGCTTATGAATACAGGTAGATCACATCTTACGCTGATTTCACAGCTTTATGCTGGAAATTTAAAATAAAAAATAAAAGGGGCAGGGGAACCCACAAAAGAATGTGTTCTTTCTCTTCCTCTTCCTGGTAAAAGATTCCTGGGGGTGGGAGGGAAATCTCTGGCTCATGGAAACTGTCCAACTGACAATCCATTCCGTTTATCTATTTGTGGGTTGGCTGCCAAGGAACGCGAAATGTTAGAACCTCATTTATTTTGTAAACTTTCTTTTTTTTAATTGCACAGTATGCTCTTGCTGAGACACACAAAGATCGCTCATTTGCCACAGGAGTCCAACTGCCAGTAGAGAAATAAATGGAAGGTTGGAAAGCTCAAATAACAACAATAAAAACCAGAACTCATATTTACTTCTTTCAATATGACTGAGATATGCAGATGATTAAAGTCTGCATCCTTGTTTCCCTCTGATGGTGTGGGGTTTAAGTCATAACCAACTCAAAGTTTCTAAGCAATTGTTATGAACTGGTGCAGCCTGTGCCTATGCATTCTTAAAAATAAGGCCCACTATGTTCAACAGGTCTTATTCCCAATGAAGTAAGAGTGCAGAGGTTTTCAGCATTAGGTTTTTAATTTAAATCAACATTTTTTACAATGCTCATTTTTACAATGGACATGCAATCGAGCAAGGCGTAATGCACATATGTTTGAGGATGCTAGTACATAGCACAACAAGATAATAAAACACAACCAGAGAAAACCACAATGATAGTGACTGAGTCTGTAGTGCTCTGAGCAGTCCTGTTCATAATGTGGGACACAGAGGTTCACTGCTACGCTATTTCTTCCCCTGCCCAGGTGTAACCGCAGTCATAGAATATTGAAACAAGACTTTAAATTCAGGATTTAAGTTAGGCATGCCAGCCAATAATTTCTGGGGCCAGAGTGCATTGACTGATGTACCAACACAATGGCCCAAAGCACAAGTATGTCTCTTGAGCACATTTCCCCAGGCAAATGCATTAAAGGGTGTGTGTGTGACATGAGGGCTTCTTCAAATAAGAACTAATCCTTTTGAATGCTACAAAAACCTAAAATTAACCCCTGAAAATAATGAATAAACTGCTCTGAGGCTGGAGAGGTGGAGAAGTTTCATGGGCACTATCCAATAGCAGCACACAAAAGGTGGACCAGAAACCTACATAAATATACTTCCAGATTTTCCTGCTTTGGGGGCTTTCCAGGGGAATCATAGACTGAATCATTACAAGCCTCCATAAATAAAGCAGTTTGACTAGAAACCATAGCAGGAGAGGAAACATGACTGTGTACTGCAGGAAATTACCGCTATTATATGACCTCTGAGTCTCTGAAAAGCTATCATCCAGGTACAACCAGGTACAACGCATCAAAGACTAGAGAGAAGGTCTTTCAGGGCAGATGTGTGATTTCCAGGAGTGCTAAGAGTCTCAGCAACTCTTTTTTGACAAAAATAAAACAAACGAAGAACAAAATCAGACATTCCACAAATATTCAGAGGGCCCCCAGAATCCAGTGCAGCAGTGATGGTGGGTTGTGAATTCTGGCTCCAGAAATCTCTATGGGCAGCACAACAAGCTTATTAATCAAAACTGAAATAGCACTAAAGCCTAGTTGGTTTCATTTAACTGTGATTGCCACAGTTCCTGACAGACTTATGGTTCCTGTTCTCTTCATAGTTCTAGAGAAAAAGTTGTTGTGAAGGGGTGACTTTTTCCCATTCTTGTGTTGCCTGATTCAAAGTTGCCCACAGTACAGCACAGCTTAAATCCTATTCATTGAGGTGGGATTGATGGACTGGCTACTGTTGCCCCAAAGCATTGGCTACTGTGGCTCAATTCACACTTAGCATTAAAGCATGGTTTGGCAATTGGGAGCATTTGTAATGGGCACCTGCGCTTCCCGCTCTCTTCCCTCTTGCATGTCTCCTTCACTTGGGTTTCTTGGGGTCTTTCTTTTTGCTGACTAGTTTGCCATGATGCCCACATTGGAAGAATATTAGAACCTTGCCTCCAAGCCACAACTTGAAACCCTAATTTGAAATGTGTTTTCAACCATGGTTTGCAAGAAAGGGGCTAATCACAGTTTGCGGTTTTGGACATCACAGCAAACCATACTTAGCAGAAGACAGTCAGCAGGTCAAGGAGGAAAGGAACTTGCACAGAAGCAGGGAAGAGACAGCATGTGATCCCTTGTGTGCATTCCCTATTGCAAAGCCACAGTTTTGTATTATGTCTGAATGGAGTTAGTGGGTACAGTAGATTTTCTGTTCATGGCTCATTGATCTGAGTCTTTGGAAATGTCCTGCAGAGCCAGAGGGCTCAAAGGAGTTCAGATACACAGGAATTCCAAAAGAAAGATGCCCAAACCATCAGAGTGATCAGGTCTAATGGATTATTAGCACAGGGTACAAACTTACAGCAAAGGTCCAACACCTCACTCCTCACCCCTGCTCATAGCATCCCATGGGACAGACTTCCATCAGCAGCCCAGGCCAGTTCATCACTATCCAGATGACTTGTGTGCAATATTTCATGGGTGCTTTTACAGTAGCTGCCTATAAATTGTCAGCCACCTATTATGCTTTATGTTCTGCATTGGCACAGTGGGCAGTGCCCACAGTATTAAAGGTTTTGGTGGGGCAACATTTACTAAGATGACACTGATGTAACGGATGGAAATTTGTTCTCAGTATCCAAAAAGCAAGATTAACTGTTGTGTAGTTTAACATCTGAAGACACATGAATGACTTGTTACATGCCTCAAAATGTCCCATTCTTTTTATCAATTTGCAGTTGCCCTGATCTGGCCTCATGTGCACTGTCATGTACAGAGTTTCTGTCTGCATTGGCTGCCCAGACATTTCACTTAAATTACATGGAGCAGCTCCATGTGCTTCCTCAGAGATTATGTGTGCCTATGGCTAGTAGCTTGACCAGGATAAATTCATTTATATCCTCCCCTTTGACCTTGTTGGGGCATTCCCCCCCCCATTGTAGCTAGCTTTCCTATTCATAGCTACTTACTGCACTAAATTAACAATAAACATAATTCACGACAAGTCTTTGTTACACTATTTTTTTTAGGCTTGAGTTTATATTTAACGTTTGGATCACTCTGGGTCTATTTAAGTACATGTTCCCAATTCTTTCACTTTTGTGGATTGCTAGGAATAGCACAAAAAAGGGGGAAAGGGAGATCAGTGCTGTCAAAAGTACTCAGGACTGAGGCTTCCACTCACCATGGTGACTCATGACTTGCCCAGCAGCCTCTATACTGACATTCTGAAGGTAGTTGTGACAGCGTTCCTTGTGCTCCTCCAGAGAGCTGCGTTGCTTGTAACTCCGTCCGCAGTAGTTACACTTGTGAGGTTTACCCACTGTGGAAAGAAGAGAGGCTTCAGGTTAAATCAGTGTTGCACCTTGCAGTTACAAAAATAGAATAGGAAAAAGCCTACAAAAGTTATTCCACCCTCTAACCTTTGCTCATTTCCCTTTTCTCTACCTCACTTCATCACTACCCTACCATTCACCCACACCATGAATATATAGCAACGAAATGTTACAGAAATGTGTAGTACCCACAAAGGCCAACACAGTGTGGTTTAAATACAATTACCTGTAGCCACAAATAATTTTTCCTTTGCATATGATGGAAAGATTACAAGACACGTCACAGGGGCTTGGGGAGACTCTTATGACTATACTCTGTTTAAAAGCAGGGCTATGGGATAATATCAGAACATCCTTATGTTTCTAATGGTTTTGCAAAACAAAATGGAGACGGGGACAAGATGCGGCTGATGAAGTGCAACATCAGACGTTGTTGCATTGCATCTGTACAACTATCAGTTATTACAGTGGTGTGGCAGCTTTGAGGGGTGTCTATGTCCTTATGAACGGGAAGGGAAGCATGTCATTATCTCTATGCCAGTGGCGGAGAGCCTCCAGGCTACGAGACCAATTAGGCCTCTGAATTTGGTCCAGGAGACCATTTTGGACAAGCCACACTCACCTGCCAGTAACCTGACGCCATGTGAATTCAGATACGGAGATCTGTTATCTCCCATCTAAAGCATGACCCTCAGCGTCTCCCCTGATCACACCTCCCATTTAACCCTGCTTCATCTCCTGAGTGTTTCTGCCTGGCTGGAATGTGTCCCTGAACTCTGATAATGCCTCCTGCCTGGATGGATGGAGGACAGAGAGGGCTGCATGAAATGTGGGTTTACAGTCATTGCTTTGCCCTCTGGACTTGCCCATCATTGGCACCTGCCTCTCAGAAGGGAAGCGTCTGCACCCTTGCACTCAGGAAGCTATTTGTGTTACAAGCTTTTGTAGTTCTTGCTAACGTTTCTTGGTAAGGAAGAAGCCTTCTTTCTCATTCATTCTTAATTTTGGAGGGAGCAGGGCATGGGATGTATGCAGCAGAAATAATATTTCCATTTATGCTAGATAATCACCCTGAAACAGGAAAGCACAAAATGGAATTCACCAAGAACAAATTGGCTTATAAACTGAAGTAAGGAAAACAATGCTTTGTACTGCTTAAACTCTGAAAGATAAAGAATCTTAGAAAGTACATTCAAGTCCAAGGTCATCATTCGAGAGAAGTGGCAAGAGAGGAAGCCTAGATGGAACTACCTTCCTACTTCTTTTGACATTATATTTCAAAGAGAAAGTACAAATAAGCTTCCTCTCTCCCTTTTTTCCAAGTCCCATGGGAGGGGGAGAGGCATCCCCCCTCCCTTCGCATGAAACTCCAGGTGGGGGGGGGTGTGCACAAATCACTCCCACTCCTATGGAATGTGCAACAAGGGCCTAAAAATGCCTTTTAGCCTGGAATGTATTATTTCTGACAAAGCAATATTTAACAATATGTAGAGAAAGGAGTGATTTTTGTAATATGACGTACAGTCTAATCAGTGTAACTTTTAAATTTGATTTATGGACACCGAGGGGGGACCCAGAAGTTCATGCAAATACCTTCAGTTAACAACTGAATTCATTTCTACTGGTCTGGAAAAAGCTCACTGCCAGGTGTAAATTTTATTCAGAACTAACAAAAAGGCTAGAGTGAATGCCCTCCAGATTACTAGACCATTGGAACTAGGCAAATGTTTAACATCTTAATTGTGTACATATACCATCCCCATTCTCAAACTGAGGGCAATTGCTTGATCATAGCTAACAACAACAACAACAACAACAACAACAACAACAACAACAACAACAACAACAACAATTTTATTATTTATATGCTGCCCATCCGACTGGGTTGCCCCAGCCACTCTGGGTGATTTCCAGCAAAATATAAACACATAATAAAGCATCAGACATTAAAAACTTCACTGTTGTCATTTATGCTGCCATAGCTTGTTCTGTATGGCTTCAGAAACACATGTTACTAACTGAAACATTATTGTTCCCTTAAAAACTTACACAAGTTTGCTAAAATGTTTAATGTTGCAGTGGATGCGGTTGTGCTTCAGTTGCCTGCAAATCAAAACATTGCCTGCAACGTTTTGTTCTGCCACCAGCTGAGGATTTATCTTTGTCAGCAAGCTTTTAATTCTGCGGCTGTTTTACAATGACATCAATTTATATCTACTCAGAAGTAAGCCCCATTGAGTTCAACGGTTCTTTCTCCCAGGTAACTGTTTATAGTACTGTTATTTAGTACATATTTAACTCTGCTCTTTTGGTTCCTTTTTCTGTTTTAGTTTGATTGCGTGTTTATCTTTTATCTTTGATTTTTAAACATATTTGGATTGCTTTTAATGTTTTATGGACTAGGTCTTGTGAAGGGATAAAAATAGGGAAACTTGTGCATGCAGGCACGTGTGTGTGTGTGTGTGTGTGTGTGTGTGTACACGCACGCACACTTTTTTAAAAAAGGGCATCTTCAAATTTTCTCCCAAAGGCAGAACAGGAATAAAGATACAGATTACTAGGGACAGGCACCAGAAATTAGGTACCCTCGCCGGTAAATAGAATGTCTGGGTGTCCGATTTTGATGTCTGTCTTCATCAGACTTTTGTAGAAGTGTCCTTTGCCATTTTAATTACTTTTACTGCTGCATCACAAAACAACAGACACTTAACAATGCCTATAAGACCAGAGGAAAGAGAAGATCAGAACTCAGACTGTGGATTGTTTGTTTTTATGCTTGAAAAGGCTAGAAATCCTAAAAGATATCCTGCCAGTGTGAAGGAACTGTTAGAAGAATGCATAGTGAATTTCAGCTTTCAGTGGTGCTTTTGAAAAGTACCCTCTCTCCTTCCCTTCCTTTGGAGCCAACTCCTGGGGGCAAAGGTTCCTTCACCCCCACCATAAAATATTCAAGGGCCCCCCTCCAATGTTGATAAACATTGCCATTCAAATGGTGTGGGTGCACTGTGTCAATTATGCAGAGCTGCAGCTGGGGGTGGGGTCTAGCCAGGGCTTCTGCCCCAGTTGAAGCCTCCAGGGGGGCGCCATTGAGGCCCCCAGCCTCCCAACATGTCTGGCTTTGGGCCAGAGAGAAAGATGAAAAAAGTGAAGGTCAGCCGCAAACCCATGAAGCTGAAGGAGGCTCATTTACAAAGTGATGCAGGGAGAGTTGAAAAATCTGGAGAGGCTGCGTGGCTCTCCCCAGCGAAGCCTAAGATGGGATCCCCTGTGGGTTTGCTACTGTGTGAGAAAGAAATTCTGGAGGGACGGAAGAAGGGGTGGGACTAGATGATCTTTGGGTCCCTTCCAACTCTACAATTCTATGATCCCTTCAGAACTTTGAATGTGTTTAAATAGCTACGGTTGAGGCATTTTAGAGACTATACATGATCTACACACAGGAAAGTAAGGGGTGTGTGAGCATTTTCCCTGCCAGAGGTGGTTCCCTGGCAAGCTCCAGTCAGCCTGGCTGAATTAGGATTGTAATGCGAGGGCACTTTCTACTTTAGACTCGCAAAAAGTATTTCTTTGCCTTACATGGAGCCTAAAATGACTACAAAATTACCGTTTCCTAAAATGAGTAATCAAACAAAAATTAAATTGAAAGGAATCTTGTTGAAGCTTACTTGGGAGTAAATTTACATATCAAAACTCCTGGAAAGTGTTTGCACAGAACCAAGAAGAGGGGGTGGGGGTGGGGGTGGCAAAACGTCTCAGATCGCGTGGTGGCAGCAGCGGGAGGCCCCATTAGCTAAAATAGTGCTTCAGGTTAAGAACAGTTTCAGGTTAAGAAGGGACCTCCAGAACGAATTAAGTTCTTAACCCGAGATACAACTGTAATGAGTCCTTTGAGCAGCAGCCCTACGCAAGGGCTTCCGCTTCCCCCCTCTTCTCCCCCTATGTGACCCCTATAATTGGCTCTGGAATGGGACATCAGAAGAACCTCTGAAACAGCTTGTGGGAAGAGAAGACGGAGAATCATTTAATCTGGTGATCCAAAATGCTTGTGCTTATGGTACGATCAGAAGAGTATGACACAGAATTCCTCCTATACTTTTTCTGGCATTAGGATGAATGGCTGAAACAGATTCCTCTTAAGCAAATTAAACTTTTCATATTGACTGGCACGTAGCCATTGAATTATTCAGTTTAATTAATGGCTTTAGTTCTGGTGCGTAACAAGTGAAAGCTATATAGGTAAAAACAAAATAAAAAAAATTCCTTCCAGTAGCACCTTAAAGACCAACTGAGTTAGTTCTAGGTATGAGCTTTCGTGTGCATGCACACTTCTTCAGATACACTGAAACAGAAGTCACCGGACCTTTCTATATAGTGAGAAGGTGGGGAGGGGTATTACTCAGAAGGGTGGTGGGAATGGGTGATTGGCAGATAGCTGCGATGAGCTATCTCATATAGCTATATAGGTAAAATACTGATATGAAATCAGTATCAAAACTTACAAATCAATAGTACTGTGAGCCTTAAATATTATACTTAAAATGTTTGAATTAAAACAGCCATTTGTTTGGATGTATCTAAGTTAACAAACCGTAATTGACTCTGGATGGATGTGTAAGGAAATGGTTGCATATGAAATGAATAGATTCAAGCAGATGTTTGTTATACCTTTTTTCAACTCAAAAGCAGCTCCAATACCACATCCTGAACTGCTCAGAGTGAACTTTAGTTTAGGTGTGAAACTCTGGCCCTCTGTAAGGTTTGCAGGTGCTATGTTATCACCACCATCTTTCTAGGTGACAAGTACAAATTTGCAAACATATACGGTATGTTAGCAGAAAAGCTTAGCAAGCAAGATGGCTATATCTGCTTGTCAAAAAGAAAAAGAGAAACTGATTTTATTCACCATACCTCCCTCTCCACACTAGCTGCCTTGCTCAAGGGAAAAAGGAAAACCATCACTATGTTATCATAGATTTCCACCCAAAATCCAGAATCCATTTTATTGTATTGTATCTTTGAAGTGGAAGTTTCCAGTTTTTATTGTTGCTGGGGAGGTAAATCTGAAAAACTCACACTTAACATACTCAAGGTTTAACAGGCAGTTTGATACCAAGCAGGCAAACTTAGGGAGGTATAATGATATATATAGAATCATGGAATCATAGAGTTGGAAGTAACTACAAGGGCCATCGAGTCCAACCCCCTGCCAAGCAGGAAACACCATCAGAGCACTCCTGACATAGGGTTGTCAAGCCTCTGCTTAAAGACCTTCAAAGAAGGAGACTCCACCACACTCCTTGGCAGCAAATTCCACTGTCGAACCGCTCTTACTGTCAGGAAGTTCTTCCTAATGTTTAGGTGGAATCTTCTTTCTTGTAGTTTGGAACCATTGCTCCGTGTCCGCTTCTCTGGAGCAGCAGAAAACAACCTTTCTCCCTCCTCTATGTGACATCCTTTTATATATTTAACATTTTATATAATTTATATAATTTTATAATTTATATAATTTTATAATTTATATAATTTTATAATTTTTATATAATTAACATTTAGGGTAGGGTGCACTCAACAGGGAACTAAAGTCAGTCGTACCTCCATGGCGAGTATTTGTGTATGATAAACATAATAGCAAACACATCCTTGTCATGTTCACAATTTATGTTTTCATGTATAAGATTGAAGCACCTTAAACACACACTTAATTAAATGCAAATGTTGGGTTCTAGAACTTCTGGTCTTTTTTTTTCTTTTGAAGTTAAAAATAGTTTACTTACAAACTCTTCAAAGGTCAGATTCATTTGCTTTTCCACACATCAGTCAGAAAAGTTTCACAGGCTGTAAAACCCACCTTAGTTATAAAGTGGTGAAAGTTCCAAATAGGAATTTAAGAGTGGCTGATGAGAGCCATGCCGTTGAGCTGGAGCGACCAACTCAAACCTCTTCACTGGGGTTATGATAATAAGCTTGATTACCCAAAGTAAGGGGAAGTGACATAGCTAAGTCTGGCAGAACAGCTTTCTCTGTGGTATTAGACCTCTCATACGCTAATTAGACTTAAGCATGCTGGGTATATGAGAGTGCTTATCCCACTGTCTGCGTGATGGACCTGTTGCCAGGTGGCAGCTTTTGAACAGTAACAAGAAGGGAGGGCAACACATCACTCTTGAACCCATCTTTTCTCTGTGATCAGAACACAGGAACTTGTCCATTCGCTCTTGCTCATCCTTTGCCAGTAACCGTTCTAGAACATCTGATCCTTATAATAAAACCTGACAAAAAACAACCCAATGAACCAAGAAGTTGAAAACAATGATTCAGAATAGGTGGGAATGGCTGCTTGCCCAGTCATGGGGTGGGTGGCTGTTGCAGCCCATTGTGGTGGGCTCTAACCCCTTTGGAGCAAGCCTAGAAGGCCAGCAGTTGGGAAATTCCCAGGCCAGCCGTTGGATTGGCAAAATTTTCCGCCATATGTTTATTTGAATGGTGGCCAATCTGGCCAGGCTGAGTGTGCGTGGCTTGACAACGGACTGCGGTGGAGCAGGCTTCACTCTGGTGTAAAGGCTGGCTGTGGCTAACCCCAAGGACCGCAGTTGGACAAAGAACATCCCTCCCTTCCCGCTCTATTCAGAAATGCTGTGGGTTTTGTATGCTAACTTTTTCCTTCCTAGATACTGTGTTTATTGGCTTTGTTGTGGTTCTATAACGGTTGCCATTTTCAGAGTTGGGAAGGAATTTGAGTGCAAACAGATTGGCCCTGCTTGAGGGGTTTGCCTTCCTCATAGGAAAAGTCACAACTTTGGCAGATAAGGCATTGGGTGGAATCCCATCCCCACCTCAGAACAATGTGATAACAGGGTACCCGAAGTCTCCATCCAAAAGCCAAGGCACCAGCCCTCCAACCGGGGGGCTGAGAGGGATATACTGTACACCCAATGCCTAAGCCAAATCTAACCTATATCTGGAATCAATAAAGTTGTAGCCTATTTTAAAATCCCAGAACGTTGTCCTGTCCAGTTTGTCCACCTTCATAGGTTTGGCTGTGCTGTCTGCAACAGCACTCGCTATGTAGCAAGGTCAAACTTAGAAAACTCATTTTGGCTAAAATAGTATGATGTCTTGGAAGATCTGAACATAATTCCTGTGACAAAACTATGTGAGCTTAGGCAAGTCATTGCTCCTCTATCTGCTAAAGGGGTGTTTTCTTCTTACGGTTCACATCTATGTGATGAAGATAAATTTGTCTAGGTTTGTGAAATTTCTCAGATGATGGTGGATGTTCTGTGAGTCTCAATATTTAAATACACTTTGGTCTTTCCTAAGAATGAAGAGACTCCAAACCCTTAATCATTTTTAGAACAATTAGATGCATGAAAGATCCTAAGTTTGTGTACTGTTGGAGGGAAGAGAGATTTCTTTGTTACTTGATTCTTGTTTGTTTGTTTGTTTGTTTGCATTAGCGTATCATGACTAAGAAACTTGCTGAAGTTACTCAGTTTTCATTTGCACTGACACTCCATATCTTTCAAACCAATGGTCAGTGGTCTCTGCATGGAAGAAATAAACATTCTCTAAATGTAAATTGTAAGTTGGCTATTAAATAATGTAATGAATAATGTAATGAAAATAATGTGATGAATGTTAGTTGGCTGTAAATAATCAGCTGGATCTAACTAACACTGGTGAATATGCAGGAGCAGAGGGAACATCAACAAACAAGAAAAGCAGCCATTCTACCTTCAAAAAAGGCTCCTGAAGGACTGAGCAGAAACTACAGGCAAATGTAGTTTCAAATAGGGTGGTCACATATTGCGTTTTACAGCTGCCAGAGGACCTTCTTCCCTAAAGGAGTCCAGTTTAAAGAAAAGATTGGAAGTTGCCCATCTACAGTTAGCACCTAGACAGCTGAGTGAGCAGATACGCACCATCACCTGGTCAGTCTTTTCCTCTGTACCACATTTCTATTTAGATTATAGTGATTGAATCTAAATTTCCATATCTCCACACATGTACAAATCTTACTCCTCTTTTTGACCATTTTGTTTTTAGGTGCTTGTGCACAACCAAATAGGCTTGGAAAATGATTAACAAATGAATGAATAATAATGAGAAAAAATAAGTGGACTCTGAGCAGAGCTGGTATCTGGGTGGCCATCCTTGGGCAATGGCCAAGGTTCCAGGACCCTAGTATGGGTCACCAAAAGCACCTGGAGCCCCCTCTTCACTGCCATCACCACTCACCTCACCACAGGTGGGTGGGTGAATGAAGGAATAACGGGTGATGAGGAGCAGCCACCACTCCTCACCTGTCTTCTCATTCAGACCCCCATCTTCTGGAACTCAAAAGTGCTGCATAATGGGGGGCAACAGAGAAGGGGGGGGTAAAAAATGTGGACCTGGCACTGAATTTGAGGTTCTCAAAGCCCCTTGTATATGTAATTCCATATATCTCCCAGCATGGAATTGCAGAAGATGAATAGGCCTGCCTATACACACACACACAGGTGCTTTTGATTACACCAGCTCTTTAACTTATGTCAGTGTAAGGTTTTTCTCTTAACATCAAAGAACATATGGGCAATTTGCCAAGGGCTTGAGGGCCACAACCTGAATATAAATCTTCATTTATCTGCAGAAGCCTGCCAAAATGTTTGCTTGAACTTGTATTTTCCTTGAGAGTATAAAACCGTCTTCTTGGTTCTAGACATATGCAACAAGAATGTACTAAATGTGGAAAGTAAGGATGTTACTGAACAAGTCTGAGAAAGCTGCTATAATGAAAGAACTTAAGAGCAAAGGACCATTAGGTTTTATAGCTGTGTAAAAGCAATGTGAACAGGAGGTCAAGAGTGTTGCTTCATCCTTGAACATAACATGCAGAAAGAGTCTCTCCTGGATCAGGCCAGAGGTCTACCTAATCCCTTTCCAAGAGTGGCCAGCCAGATGCTTCCACATGAGGAGCATAAAGGGAACATCCTTCTTTTGTTGTCTGGCCTCCACAAGTGGCAGTCTGATGGGCCTCCAAAGTTAGAGGGTAGGTGCATTTACATCTTATAGCAGGCTTCCTCAACCTCGGCCCTCCAGATGTTTGTGGCCGACAACTCCCATGATCCCTAGCTAGCGGGACCAGTGGTCAGGGATGATGGGAACTGTGGTCTCAAAACATCTGGAGGGCTGAAGTTGAGGAAGCCTGTCTAATAGCAAAGTCTCTACCATTCCACCCAATATCAGTTCAAGTTTTCCTGTGCTCCCACACACGTAGCCAAGGCACACTACCTACCCATAAATAACCAACCGATTTGGGCTAACCCTGAGGTTTCCAGAGGCAAGAAAAATCTTAAGGAAAAAATTCCAGCGAGAGAGGACACTTTTCCAAGACAGCTCAATAATAACTCAAAGATAAGGAATGGTGAGCGACTGACACAATGTGTTCAGGCATTCATCTCAAGATGTGAAGTGATGAGTGTGCATGCAAAGCCTGCCGCCAAGACTCACAGGAAGGCTGGCTGCTCGTCAGATATTTGTGCGATTAGGGCAAAGGTCTGCAGTGGGTTTTAGAGCATATTCAATAGAACACATTTCATAGAATCATAGAATCATAGAGTTGGAAGAGACCACAAGGGCCATCGAGTCCAACCCCCTGCCAAGCAGGAAACACCATCAGAGCACTCCTGACATATGGTTGTCAAGCCTCTGCTTAAAGACCTCCAAAGAAGGAGACTCCACCACACTCCTTGGCAGCAAATTCCACTGTCGAACAGCTCTTACTGTCAGGAAGTTCTTCCTAATGTTTAGGTGGAATCTTCTTTCTTGTAGTTTGGATCCATTGCTCCGTGTCCGCTTCTCTGGAGCAGCAGAAAACAACCTTTCTCCCTCCTCTATGTGACATCCTTTTATATAATTAAGTTGTTCCATATAACAGTCGTGCTTGCATTATATTGCAGCTGATGGACATTTTTCTCTATAAAGACTGATAAACAGCTGCCCTGGATACAGATTTGACCTGCGCCTCCATGGACAGCTGTGAGTCCAAAATGACTCCCAGGCTGCGCACCTGGTCCTTCAGGGGCACAGTTACCCTATTCAGGACCAGGGAGTCCTCCACACCAGCCCGCCCCCTGTCCCCCAAAAACAGTACTTCTGTCTTGTCAGGATTCAACCTCAATCCATTAGCCGCCATCCATCCTCCAACCGCCTCCAGACACTCACACAGGACCTTCACCGCCTTCACTGGTTCTGATTTGAAAGAGAGGTAGAGCTGGGCATCATCTGCATATTGATGGACACCCAGTCCAAACCCCCTGATGATCTCTCCCAGCGGCTTCATATAGATGTTAAAAAGCATGGGGGAGAGGACGGAACCCTGAGGCACCCCACAAGTGACGGCCCAGGGGTCTGAACACTCATCCCCCACCACCACTTTCTGAACACGGCCCAGGAGGAAGGAGCGAAACCACTGTATAACAGTGCCCCCAGCTCCCAGCCCCTCTAGACGGTCCAGAAGGATGTTATTACATATTTAACTCTTTCCCACAGGAATTCCGCGAGAATGGGGTGTGGGAGTCTGCCCTGCCCACTACTGGAATGAAGTCCTTGTCAGTCTCCCACTGGGATCCCAAAAGGGTTCTGTTTTCTGTACTATACCTTGGCTGATATGCCTTGGCCCTTGTCTAATATTAAAAAGTGATAATAAGTTATCCAGGTTCAATATTAAAGTGTTTCTGTACTGCAGGAGCCTTGGACAAGGACAACTTAAGAAAGCTTAGCATATACCCCAGGAACCCAGACAATGGGATCATAGAATCATAGAGTTGGAAGAGACCACAAGGGCCATCGAGTCCAACCCCCTGCCAAGCAGGAAACACCATCAGAGCACTCCTGACATATGGTTGTCAAGCCTCTGCTTAAAGACCTCCAAAGAAGGAGACTCCACCACACTCCTTGGCAGCAAATTCCACTGTCGAACAGCTCTTACTGTCAGGAAGGTCTTCCTAATGTTTAGGTGGAATCTTCTTTCTTGTAGTTTGGATCCATTGCTCCGTGTCCGCTTCTCTGGAGCAGCAGAAAACAACCTTTCTCCCTCCTCTATGTGACATCCTTTTGTATATTTGAACATGGCTATCATATCACCCCTTAACCTCCTCTTCTCCAGGCTAAACATGCCCAGCTCCCTTAGCCGTTCCTCATAAGGCATCGTTTCCAGGCCTTTGACCATTTTGGTTGCCCTCCTCTGGACACGTTCCAGTTTGTCAGTGTCCTTCTTGAACTGTGGTGCCCAGAACTGGACACAGTACTCCAGGTGAGGTCTGACCAGAGCAGAATACAGTGGCACTATTACTTCCCTTGATCTAGATGCAATACTCCTATTGATGCAGCCCAGAATTGCATTGGCTTTTTTAGCTGCCGCGTCACACTGTTGGCTCATGTCAACTTTGTGGTCAACCAAGACTCCTAGATCCTTTTCACATGTACTGCTCTCAAGCCAGGTGTCACCCATCTTGTATTTGTGCCTCTCATTTTTTTTGCCCAAGTGCAATACTTTACATTTCTCCCTGTTAAAATTCATCTTGTTTGTTTTGGCCCAGTTCTCTAATCTGTCAAGGTCGTTTTGAAGTGTGATCCTGTCCTCTGGGGTGTTAGCCACCCCTCCCAGTTTGGTGTCATCTGCAAATTTGATCAGGATGCCCTTGAGTCCATCATCCAAGTCGTTGATAAAGATGTTGAATAAGACCGGGCCCAAGACAGAACCCTGTGGCACCCCACTAGTCACTCTTCTCCAGGATGAAGAGGAACCATTGATGAGCACCCTTTGTGTTCGGTCAGTCAGCCAGTTACAAATCCACTGAGTGGTAGCATAGTCAAGTCCGCATTTTACCAGCTTCTTTACAAGAATATCATGGGGCACCTTGTCAAATGCCTTGCTGAAATCAAGGTAGGCTACATCCACTGCGTTCCCTTCATCTACCAGGCTTGTAACATTTAGGAACTCTTTTTATGATCAGAAACTCTGATAAGTCATGTTTCCATGCACAAGGTGGTTTCTTAAACTTAACCAGGCATTTGCACTAATCATTCAAAGATCTGAAGAGCAGGTATTTCACCCAAGGACTGGTGGTTCAGGGCCTGTATGTGTCCCTCCTGGTTTAACACTTTGTACAGTCAGCCAAGTTCGAACACACACACACACACACACACACAGAGAGAGAGAGAGAGAGAGAGAGAGAGAGAGAGGCAAAAGCAGCTAATAAATATTATTAATAAATCAATAATTTTAATGGACACAAATGAGCACCCCCCAAACCCTAATGGACAGAAAAACAAAAGCCACCGGAGGGGAGGGGAACTGCAATGGAATGACTAGAACCCTGAACGCACTCCACAAACTGTGACATTTTGTTGCAGAGAGAGACCCATTTATGTAAGCAGGACAGGAATCAGAGTTTTAAGCACTTCCTCAAGGGCCTTTTTCCGTGTCCCCCCACCATTTGAAATGAGACACATAGTAACCTTCTCCGTTGTGGCCCCTCCATTATGGAATGCTCTCCCCAAGGAGACTCACCTCATGCCTTTCTGGCACCAGGTGAACAAGCTTTTTATTTTGACTTTTAAAGCTGCTTTTTTAAATGCTGGAGTCATTTGTGTTATCTTAAAACAAATCTTCTGCTTCTTTATTAATTATGTCTGACATTATTTCTATTTTTAATCTATAAATCTCTCTGGGATCCTTATGACTGAAGAGGAGGGTAACAAACTTTTTTAATAAATAAAATAAGGAAAGGAGAAAGTTAAACACCAACTATGAAGGAGTGTGCAAATGGGAGCTCTGTTTCTAAATATCCAGAGGACATTTATTTTATATTTAATGAAATGCACAGTTGGGGGTGGGGTGTTTTGCACATGCACACAAGCTCTACTTGACATCTTATTTTGATAATCTATTCCTAGAATCTACAAGAACCAGGACCAATGTTTGGCAAGAAGGAACAGGTTTGTGGACAAGCAGGTTTTTCTGACTCACCTGCACGGATCAATTGGAAAAAATAAAAAAGGGTAGCGGGTGGAGATTACAGACAAGGGAGAAATCGCAGGATAAAGTGTGAGTAATGGAGCTGGCACTGAGCCTTGCCACACCACCACTGACTTCTGAGCATGCCAGTCCCACAGGCGTAGCTTTCTGGCAGGATGAAGGGAACAGGAGGAAGTACAAGAAAGGCTAAGAGTTGTATTCAGCTTACTTGGCGAGCTCTCTTTGGGGAACAATGAAGTGGGCTGGAGGTTTCATCCAGTCACATGTCAATCTTTATGACTGGGGAAGCCAGTGTTTCTCATAGTGCCCAGAATGCTACAGATCATTTAAATGTTAGATTATTCAAGTGAAATCCTTCACTCCCCCCCCCCACTGCTTACTCCAGTATCTGAGACTTTGAAATTTAGTATTAGAGCTGA
Source organism: Podarcis erhardii (assembly GCF_964252035.2). NCBI lineage: Eukaryota > Metazoa > Chordata > Lepidosauria > Squamata > Lacertidae > Podarcis > Podarcis erhardii. The sequence goes on along the minus strand of NC_138497.1, from coordinate 137,507,246 downwards.
GCTGAAATGTCTCCAAATATTTTTTCCCCTGAAAAATGTCCAGAGTTTTTCGCTCTCTTGCTCCCTTAGAAGAAGGCAAAAGGGAGACAAAAAGTTAGGAAAAAATAAATTAACTGTGCAACTGCCACTAATCCCCACCCCCTATTAACTGCTAAATAAATTTTCCTCCCCCTGGAGAAATTACCGTATTTTTCGCACCATAGGACGCACTTTTTCCCCTCCAAAAATGAAGGGGAAATGTGTGTGTGTCCTATGGTGCGAATGCAGGATTTCGCTGAAGCCTGGAGAGCGAGGGGGTCGGTGCGCACCGACCCCTCTTGCTCTCCAGGCTTCGCACACCTCTCCACAAGCAGCGGGAGGCCAGCACTGGGCTCCTGATGCTTGCGGAGAGTTGCCAGCATGCCGAAGCCAGCATGCCGAAGCCTGCAAACCTCTCCGCAAGCAGCGGGAGCGCTCCCGCTGCTTGCGGAGATTTGCCTGCATGTTGAAGCCTGCGCGCGCTGAGCTCAGCGCGCCCAGGCTTCGCGGACCTCTCCGCAAGCAGCGGGAGCGCTCCCACGGCTTGCAGAGAGCTGCCTGTTTGGGGGCTGGGGTCGGGGGAAGCTCGAGCTTCCCCCGCCCCAGCCCCGCGCCTGGGGGGGAAATAATTTTTTCCCCTTTATTTCCCCCCCAAAAAACTGGGTGCGCCCTATGGTCCGGTGCGCCCTATGGTGCGAAAAATACGGTAAGTGAAATGGTCTCTCCAATTGTTCTGCCCACAAAGAGGGTGGAGAATTTCAAGACGTCCTTTGTGCACAGCCCTAATTAGGAATAATGCCTTCCCTCCTGGTAAATAATATTTACCTGGTAAATAATAAAAAATGATATTTTGTGTGTGTGTGTGTGTGTTTGATGTTGAACTCATTTGCAGAGTTTGCCATTGTTGTATCTGTTGGAAGAGAATGCCAGTTTTATGCTGTGCTGAAAATCCATTTTCAATGTTTTAAATCTCCTACATATTCAGTTTATTTGCATGGAGCAAATCCCATACCTTGCAGCTAAAACTAGTATTTCAGGTATCTTAATAGCTGAGGGGCACCCTGTTTTAGAAGGGCAAGCAGATGAACAACCAGGAGACACTTTCAAATGTACCAAACAGCAGTTGGGTTATCCGATTTCTGGTGCACATTCGCTCCAAAAATATTTCATGCTATTTATTTAGTGACAGCTTTAGAAATCAATTCTATCAACTATGACTCACTGAGCTACTGTTATGTAATTAGCATGAACATAAAAAGATAGCCTTTGTTCCGACATATAAGGAAGTGTAAGAAAGCTTATACTGAGCCATATGGATATTTATCTTCAGTCTTTATTCCTGCCAGTAAATTTCACAAGAGGGATCAACACAGCCAAAGTTCCTGTAATCCTGTGCCCCTTGGTTCCACACATTTTTCTGAGAAACTATACCAACCAGAACACTGCCATATTAGATGTGGCCATAAAAGTAAAACATGTGTAGTGGTGGCACTACTGCGAAGGAACATGAACCGATGCGGACTCTGAAGTCATCATCTGAGGCCCTTTTTCTGCACAAGAGTCTTGAATAGTGGCAACATGAGTAAAGGCCTTTTCTGCAGTGGCTCCCTGCTTGGCATTACCATTATATATCTTTGGATGCCAGGCAAAAACATTCCTCTCCTCCCAGGCCTTCGGGTAATTTAACAATCTATGGCATTTTAATCTCTCTGTGTGTGTGTGTGTGTGTGTGTGTGTGTGTGTGTGATTGTTTTTGTTTGTTCTTACGTTATGCATTTTTTGTGATTTTCTATTGTAAACAGCCCTGTGATCTTTGGATGAAGGTCAGTATAGAAATTTAATAAATAAATAATCAATATATTTGCTTGGAGACTGTTTTGGGGTGGATGGGGACAATTTGAGGCAGCAGAGGAAGGTATATTAGTTAGGCTAATCTCCCAATGGCTTTTGACATTGACACCTTGATCCCTGTGAGATTAGCTCTTGAGTGGCAATGTTGCCTTAATTTCCTTGATTTTTAAAACAGGGATGGGGATTTATGGCCCCCTTGAAGGTGTTGTACTACAACTCCCATCACCCCCCCCCCCCAAATACAGATAGTTTTAAAATACAAGTAACAGATTTTTGTATTTTGCCAGACATTTGGTTGATGGGTCTTTATTCTTCTAGTCAATAAATCTGCTGGTTGTTCTGCAACCAGGAATTACGGAATTTAGTAAGTGATTTTATCTATATCTATGCAAACACAAGCCTCAACACACACATATTCATGCTGATTTTAGCCGCATGTAAGCCACCTTAAACTGCATCTTGTAAGACATGTGGATATAACTAATAAATAACTAATGAATTTTTACCAAAACAGTTGGAGAATGGAGACTTTTAGCTTGAGTTAGCTGTAAGCAGTTCGAAAGCACATCAAAGTGCAAGTAGATAAATAGGTACCACTCCAGCGGGAAGGTAAACGGCGTTTCCGTGCGCTGCTCTGGTTCGCCAGAAGCGGCTTAGTCATACTGCCACATGACCTGGAAGCTGTACGCCAGCTCCCTTGGCCAATAAAGCGAGATGAGCGCCGCAACCCCAGAGTTGGTCACGACTGGACCTAATGGTCAGGGGTCCCTTTACCTTTATATTTGTGTGTGCATGTGTTTGTAATTCAGTTTTATAACTTGCTGTTGTTAGCTACCTGGAAGAAAAGGAGGGATGCAAATGTCTTGATTTTTAAAAAACCTTTGTAAAAGTTAAGGCAATGCTTCAGAAGTGGACTTGAAGCCCTTAAAACGCCAACAGCAACGTTAGAACACTAGGAATTCCCAGGATATAACAAAGGGGATGGGAAGAAAGAGACCTCCTGTGACCTTTGGTACTGATGGGAGTATGGCCATCTTGATCACTGTGGAGGGTTAGGGACTAAGTTCATATGATTACCACATAAAAATGTTTATGAGTCTCCAATAAGGTTTCTTTCTCTGTCCATTTCAGTATTTTAATTCTTCTCTGCTTTGATGTATGTCACCCTCAAACAACTGCCTTTGCCCATGCCTCCAATGCTCATTTAGCACTGTAAGGACCACAGCCCTACATTTAATTATGAAAATATAAATCTTTTATTTTATTACACAGAGAGCAGGGAAACTTATGTGTCTGTGCCTGCAGCCAGAGCAGCATAATTAAGCAAAACCTATGTATGCAAATGACACATCCTGTGTAACCTATTGCATAGTCAATCTCCATTAGCCACCACAGGGCAAGAAGGCTGAGATACAGGGCGGGAAAAGGCCACACTTATCAAACAGAGAAATGGGGAAACGGCCAGAGAGCAGCAATCAAGTTAAAAGCTCTTCCCTAAGACAGGAAGCCTGCAGGATAAAACTTCTTTGCCTTGTGTGTACAATAAAATGTAGGTGTGCGGGGAATGTCAAGGAAAGTTCACAACAGGTCCAGGTTCAAGCCCTGGTTTTCATTTGGCTCCCGTTAAGGAGCTCAGCTTCTCAGTATCAGTAGCACAGCATAAAGCCATGTTGTCCCATATAAAGTTACCTGTAGCATGCTTCAACATTTGGGCGTTGGTGATTTGGGCTTCAAGAAGGCTTCTGAAAACACTACTGACATGCATGTTTCATTGAAATCAATGGGGTTCACTTCCAAGATATCTGTTTAGAATCAGTGGGAATGAATTTTAAGAGAAAGAAGCATAAATTTAAATATTTTCTTGGGTTGTGGAGTGGGATGGAAATTCTCGGCTTTCGTTTTGTGCTCTCCAACTGAGAAGTAAAACATTGTATTGAATCTCCACATCTCCTGTAAATCTAATTCTTTTACCATAGTTCCATCTTTACATGCTTAAAGTAACATCAGTAACTAGTACTCCCTTCTCAGAAATTCTGATCTTGGCTTACATTGTGCCCAGTGCTGTGAGAACAAACAAAATAGTGACTCATGATATGGCTGCTGATAGGAAGCTTTTTTATGTACTCAACTTATAAAGGACTGACCAAGATTACAATGTGAATGACAGCATACAGTAATTCACCCTAAAATGAGACAGTCTGACTTCCATCTTGCATGGTTCAACTTTTTTAAAAAAATAAGTGAAATCCCTATGGTCCACAAATATGTTTTAATTTAGAAAATAAGGATGCATACTCAGAATCTGTTGACAATAAAAAGTAACTACTGGTAATCTGTATTCACTAATACTGGAATATATGTTCTAGCTTAAGGAAAAAAAAGTGATTTGCTGGATCAGAGCAAACATTACTTAATCCTGTATTTGTAGCAAGAATAACAGAAGCCACCAGGCACTATGAGATCCACAAAAAATTGGTCAGTGATTCAGTGATAGATCGTTCCCCATCTCATCCCCAAACACTGGATTTGTGTACAAGTCTGTTTGATATTCAGGATAGCCTTCACATGGGGTAAAGACCACCTGGGAGTAACTTAAAGGTAAAGATTGTCAGGTTTACATTTCTTGGTACCGAAAGTATTTGCTTAAAGTGTAGAGATTTTTCCTATTCTAATTAATTCTAGAGGGTTCTGAAAGCTTCTCTGTGTGATACAAGCTGGTGCAAGCTAGAAGTTTCTAGAAGCTTCTATTCTGCCTGGAAACAAGGAGAAGGTTCCTAAGAATAGGCCATAAGGAGCCTGGGTTTCACTTTCTGTCTCTATTTCTTTCTGGCATGGTGGTCTGTACATAGTACTAAGTGTATGTTTTAGACTTACTGAAGTTTAAGTTAAGTCTGATGCAACTGGATTTCTTATGGACTGTGCCAATCCTGAAGAATTTGATTTGTGACTGTTATGCTCATTTACCTTCAGTAATAAACTCTGCTGAATGAAGTTGATTACCTCTGAGTTGTGTTTTGGGGAACCCGGCATCATGTTTATGGTTTTACTCTGCTAACAATATGTTGAGGTCTGCTCTGATCAGTATGGAGAAGGATCCATGACAAAGATATCATGAAGAAAGGAATGTTTAAGCCATTCATAATTTGAATAGTGGAATAGTTTCCCATAGTGAGAGAAAATACTACCTATTTTGACACCTATTCAAAATGTAAGATGTGGAATCTACTCAAGAAAAACAATTTCTAGAAGGGGTCCTGTGCTGGTCTCTTGAAGCAAACACAGCAGTTTTGCGGCACCGTAAAGACTAACTTATTTATTATAGTTCCAGTTACAGATAGGTAGCCGTGTTGGTCTGCCATAGTCAAAACAAAACAAATTCCTTCCAGTAGCACCTTAAAGAGTGTATCTGAAGAAGTGTGCATGCACACGAAAGCTCATACCAAGAACTGACTTAGTTGGTCTTTAAGGTGCTACTGGAAGGAATTTGTTTTGTTTTTATTTATTATAGCTTAAGCTTTCATGAACTAGTCCACTTCATCAAATGCATGAAGTGTTATTCTGAGTAGCAGGCACTTTTAAACATGATTGTGGTGAGTTAATTGTAAACAGCAAGATCAGAAGAGAAAGGAATTAGGTAATTATTGCTTGGTGTACCTTTTTGCAAGCAGAAACTGGACCATGGTAATTTGATGTTCAACTTCTGATACAAGAAAATACATTCTCTGTGCCAGTTTAGGATGAAATTTCAAAATCAAAAGGCAACAGAGGCCAACTGTTTTGTTATGATGATGTTATCCCCTGTGTACTGGAATATACACCTGCACCTGAGTAGTCTGTTGCTTAGATGATTTATTTCTTCCTGCAAAGCTTCGTAACTTTTTCCTATGTTGTAAATATCATGATTTCCTATGATGTTAAAACTTAAAACGTTATTTCTATTTTAAAACAAACGTTTATCATTATCAGTGACAAAGTGATCTAGAAGACAGAGGGTCCAACCTACACTTGCTAGAGACACTCCTTAAATGTATTCTCTATCTTAGCTGTACGAAACAGATCTTTAGGGTTAAACAGCTGGGGTTTGGTTTATGACTTTCCACATCTAGTGGGGAATCTTCTGAAGACTTTCCATTTCTTAAAACATAACGAACACTCAGAATGTTCTATTTCTAGTTCTTCAACAGTAATTTGAAATACCTAGTCAAGTTTCCAACGCCTAACAGTTGTGTCTTACATCTCGCATACACATCAATAACCTCATAGTTGTAGGACAGATCAGAAAAACTAGCTTGGGAAGGTTTTGGACCTCTGCGTTTTTCTGATACTCGGGGATTACTGAATCACAGATAATGGTGGGCTTAATACCTGAAGTGCTGAAGTTACAAAAAAATATATTCTGGTTGACATTATCCAGGCCTGGAACCATGGGGTCGGGGGTGGGGCACAGAAAGCTTGTCAAGAGTATCCATAGAAGTCTGTTTAAAATAATGTCTCTTCCTTTGGCCTAATAGAATCAATTTTCCTTGGAACCATTAAGCTGACATCATAATTTGGTGGATCCATTATTGTGCCTGTCCAATTTATGTGTGAAGGGCACAGAAACACAATTTTTGCAGCATTCAAGACTGTGGAAATTTTAGCCACACTCAGAAAACCATAGATTGGCTTAATAAGCTGAGGTATGGATAAGCCATTTGCCTGCACGCAGAGTCCCTTCTTGCTCCCTTTGAGCTCTGACCAAGAAGCAGTGCTTGCTTTTTTGTAACAAATACATAAATGACACCTGGCTGCCTCCAGATCAGTAAGCAAAACAGTAGGACAAAGGAGCCACAGGTAAAAGGTGAAAGCCACGCCTTGGCCAGATTCAATCCCTGGCATTGCTGGCTTAAAAGGATTGCAGGCAGTGGATGTGGGCAAGATCCACCCCCAATACATGGGGAGCTGCCATTTTAGTAACTCAGCAATCCAGGCCACTGTGAAAGAGAATCCTGACTGAAATCCTGAACAGACACTGTCAGTCAGTATAGATAATAACTCACTATATGGTAGCTAGTGATGTATGTTCAGTGTTTTTAAAAGCACTGCAGTTAAAGAGCAGGCATTGTAGACTCACCCGAGTGCGTCCTGAGGTGTCCTGTGAGGGCATCCCTTCTCCGGCAAGCATAGCTACAGAAGGGACATTTGAACGGTTTCTCCCCAGAGTGTAATTTGATGTGCCTCAGTAGATTCCCCTTCTGTGTGAAGGAAGCTCCACATTGGTTACAGTGAAAGGGACGTTCACCTGCAGTGGAGAAGACAACGGAGAAAAGGTCTGAGAAACCATGGCCAACAAATATACATGCCCAATCTCCCAATATTCAAACAAGGGTGCTCTCATAAATATAATATCTGAGACAATGAAATCCAGGAAAGCTTCGAATCTACCCCTCCTGAAATGCTACATAACAGTAGAGAAAAACTTTCAGCACCAGCAGCAGGCGCACACTTTGGTAATATGGCACCCTGGGTGAGGACCAAATCACACACCCATTTCTTATTTTCACAATAATTCATTTTGGTACTGTTGCTTTTTAACGGATCTTCTCCAAATATAGTGTCAGGAGCTGGAGTCAGGAGCAGGTCAGCAATAAAATACTCTTCATTCAAAGAAACCAAAACAATTCAGGCCTAGTGATCACAGCAACTCTTCCCAGCAGGTCTTGCCCCAATGAGGCAGTTGCAAGGACTGAAGGTCACCACTCTCTAAGGCTCCTCCCCCCCCCCCCGACCCTTCCCCAGCAACCTAACGCTCCTTCGTCTTGTCTCTCTTTGCTCCCCCGTCTTCATTCCACTTTGTGTTTTGGCAGACCAGGGAGGTCAACAAAACAGGAATACACTTATGTGGGACACTTCTGTGGCCATCATTTATGTTTTATCACCATAGCTGGGGCTACCAAATAATTATGCAGTCCCACCCACCCATACTCAGTTAGACCACATGTGATCAGCAGAACCTGCAGCCATTGGTTTATTAATAGTTATTTATAAAAAATTGTATCCTGCCCTTCCTCCCAAAGGATTTCAGGGCAGCAAACACAGAAATAGTAAAACAAATAAAATATCTACAAAGAATTCCAATACAGATGCAGATAGGGAAAGAACTCTACTTAAAAAAAGCTTGTTGGGAAAGGAAGGCATTCAGAAGACACCAAAGAGACTATGGACACTACATCTGTCTAATATTGAACAGGTGGGAATTCCAAAGGGTTGGTACCACAACACTAAAGGCCAGATTCCTAGACTGTGCAGAGCAGACACCCTGATAAAATGGATTGCACAGGAAGCCCCGCCTGCAGAGCACATGGATCATTTGGGAGTACAAGGGGAGGGAACGTCTTTCAAGCATCCTGACTGCAAGCTGTATAGGGCTTTATATATGTATTCAGACAAATGCAGGTATACCACAATGGGCAGAGCCACATTTAAAGAACTATGAGTGCTCATATAAAGCATATCAGTTCCCCCAAAGAATCCTGCGAACAGTAGTGTCCCTCTCACAGCTATATACTACAGTTCCATGATTCTTTGTGCTCAGTCATGTGCTTTAAATGTACGGTGTGGATCTGCCCACTGTCTAAAGCACACATGAGGGATTTCCTGTATTGACTTCATAAATATGGCAATTCATAGAATCATAGAATCATAGAGTTGGAAGAGACCACAAGGGCCATCGAGTCCAACCCCCTGCCAAGCAGGAAACACCATCAGAGCACTCCTGACATATGGTTGTCAAGCCTCTGCTTAAAGACCTAACCAAAGAAGGAGACTCCACCACACTCCTTGGCAGCAAATTCCACTGTCGAACAGCTCTTACTGTCAGGAAGTTCTTCCTAATGTTTAGGTGGAATCTTCTTTCTTGTAGTTTGGAACCATTGCTCCGTGTCCGCTTCTCTGGAGCAGCAGAAAACAACCTTTCTCCCTCCTCTATGTGACATCCTTTTATATAATTAAGTTGTTCCATATAACAGTCGTGCTTGCATTATATTGCAGCTGATGGACATTTTTCTCTATAAAGACTACATTTTTCTTATACACAGATACACAGCAGCCCGCACATTGCCAAAGAAGTCTCTCTCACACACAACAATGCCACAAGGTGTTTGACAAGCGAATAGATGCTGAACTCAGGAACAGAAGGAGGCAACATTTCTGCTTATTGTTGGGTTGTTTAAATTTAAAGCAGCTCAGTAGCTGGGTAGGCTAACAATGAAGCACCTTCAAGTTTCTGAGCAGTAAAGCCCTGATTATTGATAAACAAATGACAGAATTCAGCTACAATTTTACACACACCTACCTATACACATATAACTCCATGGGACTTACTTCTGAGTAGACATTGAGCCTAGGATTGAGCTTAGTTCTTAAAAGTTAAGGCTAAATTGTAAATGTAGATCTTAAAAACTTTTAAATTCAGCAAATTCCAGAGGCAGTATTCATTATTCTACCTCAGTTGGAACTTTCAGGGTAACCAGCTTTCCCTCTCATCTGACAGAATGCTTTAATTACTCATGTCAGAGTCATCCCCATCATTTCCCCCTTCTCACATATGTCATCTGCAGAATAGTCATTTAAAACTACCTTAATAGGGAGATTAATGAGCTTAACTGAGCAAGTGGATTAATGCTTTAATATTCTCAATCAGGTTTCCAACAGTCATATCCTGATAGTGCACATTTGCCTTCAAAGGGAAACCTTTATACCTGCCTAGAAGATCTGAACTGGGAAGCATCATGTTGTGCTCAGCAGACCAGGGAAATCTGAAGCGAGATTCATCTTGACCCTGAGGCCCTCTAAACCCTAAAACCCATATCAATGTGTGGGTGGGCGGGTGGTTGCTATCATTAGTGGGTGGGGAAGTAAAGACTGCATAGGCTCAGATTCATTTCCTTTTATAGCTGCCTCATATATTCCAAGCCTTGGTACTGGAATACCAACCTTGGTCTAAACCCTGGTTGACATCCAGCCCTGCTGACCAGGGAAGCCTAGCCAGGCTAAACCAGGCCTTCAGACTTCCTGTGCTGATTTGTTTCATGCCCTGATCAGGCAATTTGTGCAGCACCCATCCTGAGTACTTCTGAATCTAGTGAAACTATTTGCCCTTGCTAAAATAATGATCCACCTGAAGTAGTGTTAGAGCAAGTGATGCACATAGCTTTGCATAAACTTCCATAGAATCAGTGTTAGAAATATAAGCTAGGTGCCAAATGACACCTTCCACCTAGGTTTCAGTCGTCACAACGGAATGTCATTGTAGGGGGTGAGCTAGATGGCCCTTGGTGTCCCTTCCAATACAATTCTATGATCCTCTCATCTCAACTACATTGCTTGTCTGCAGCTTGCTCTCACAACAATTTGCCCCAGTATGCAAGAAGGAGAAACACACACAGGGAAAATGGAAATGGCACTAACTATGAACTACGGCAGAAGTTTTTTAACTGTGGTCGCCAAACTGGCGCCCAGAAATCTCTTCTATAAGCTCCACAACAAAAGCCTGATTCTCACTGATGAACAAAATCTGAGTCCAGGCTGTAGCATTTCAAGCTGAATGCTCGGTAACACACCCACCCAACACCCACACCCATAATGTAGAAAACTAGCATGTGAGGGAGAAGGGTCCAGACCAGACTTCTTCAAACCCTAGCTTTCTGTGTGCAGAGGCATGTTTTACATGAAACAGTATTCAGTCACATGAGTCCTCATCTGCATATGACACAGTCCATATGCCCAGACCACCTCTGTGAGAACTAGACCAAAGAGTACCTTAAGTATTCAGTGACAATATTACCTGATTACCTGGCTATTGCAATCATGAAAAATTCTATAAAGTAGGCTGTGCAATGCAAGTCTTTGAGTAATCAAGAAGTTAAGTTGAAAAGTGACAAATCTGATTTGGTACTCCTGTGAAACAAACTGTAGAACAGCAGTTTTACATGTTGTCTCCAGTTTCACATCCTTCTGTAAATAAAACTTCTTTGATGAATGATGGTCCACAGAAAGCTTGCATTTCATGATCAATGATTGTAAAGGCTACGTCAAAGCATTTTGGAAATGATAAATGGATTAAAAGCCCTTTGCTGGGAGTAGTAGTTTTAAAGGAGAAAAAGCAAGGAAAGGGGGAAGGAAAGGTCTTGCCAATTTTAGATAGGTTTTTGAGATCATGATATGTTATACAAGTTTTCGATTTTTCTTATAAGCCTTCTTGCGAATTACCATCCTGTGCATCAGTTTCTTAACAGAACAGCGTGTGTGTTTGGGGGGGGGGTGCTGATTTGTCTCACATATGGAGCACAAATCCACTGCACAGAGAATCTTAGGCCTCAGCCCAAATGACCCCTGATTTTTACAATCCCACTTGGGAAAAGGGGAGGAATCCCAGACCTTAGATGGGAATGTTTCCAAAGCCCACAATCAGGAAATCAGTTTAGAATTTGTGAAACATTCATAAGTTACGGTCAAAACCCAGAAATAATATTTATAGCATCCTAAAGATTAAAATGTGTTGTGTTATAACCTTCCCTCGGCCACAACTTCATTATGCACAATTCAGGTGTTGCTCCTAGACAATAAGGCCAAATTAAGACCAATTTACAGATTCAAATGAATCGAAAAGGTAATCTTTTTAGAAATTACCATTATGGGTTGCACTGGAGGCTCAGGGTCACTGTGAGTATGCATGTTCGGATCTCAAAACAACCAAAACAAACACAAACAAACAACCAACAACAACCCCATGCCACCTACAGAAAACAACAAGCTGAATCTTTCTTCCTAACATTTCAGGTCACTATTCAGAAAGAGGGATTTACCCCTATGGGACAGAATTCAAACATGCAATCTCCTCCTGCCCCAACCTGTGGGCTGAACTAGTACAGTCCAGAAGAAGCATTATCACCTGTTCCCAAGGGCTCTAGATGGAGGAGTGAAATCTTAGGCTGAAGGACCTGAATGAGGGTGAAGGGGTATAAGCTGCATAGCTTGAGAGTTTCTGCTATTCATTACACACACATGGCCCTCATGCCTCCAGAACAAGACCCCAAACACATTCAGGTTTTTTCTGCCACCAGGAACAATTATCTGCATCAACCCATCTGACCCCTCAGCAGTTTTCATCCCGCAGATGCTCCAGGCACCACGCCTTCCCCTCCCATGCTCCATTCTCTGCCCCCCTGAATCTGAGCATCAGATGACTGGGAGCTTCAAACATCTACACAGCTCTGAGTCTGCTGGCCAATGCTTTTAGTGAGCTTCCTTTTTAAAAAGAATGAAATACTATGCTTGGATACGCACCAACACGTATCTATTTAGACCAACTATTTTGTAGGGTTTGGCAGCCAAGTTTTGTGGTATGGAACAGTTTCACAAAAGGCCAAGAAGTAATTCATGGTGCACATTAATATCATTCCCAAAAAGGCTAGCCAGCTAATTATACTTCCCAGTCACAATTACTGCTTACTTATCTGCTTACTCTGCGCCTCTTACATCACAAGAACTGTATCCAGCAGATGAGGTAGGGTATTTTTATTTATTTTTAAAATAAAGTTAAGCTGTTCCTCCCCTCCGCACCTTTCAGTTTTTATTCTCATGCTGTTTGATGCACCACAGGCTTACAGGGTTATCAGTATGTTTTTTGGTGCTTATTTGCAAGGAGATTTTAATGCATCAAAATAACATATCCAGTGTTTTAGAAGATTCAAAGCATTTGAATTATTTCAGGCCAGGTCAAAAGAGGTGGTAAAATGGGCTGTACCACTTCAAACTGTGGGGTGGGGTGAATACCATTTCTGAATGTTCCACTAGGTAGAATTACTCCCTACAAGTAAGAAATGGAGTAGACTGGGTAGAAACAATTGTACATACTGGTTTTTAATTGTGCAGTGTTTTTTCTTATAGGGGTCGTTTTTTTAAGGGATCACAATTGCTTTTTGAAGTCGTACAAGTCTATTCTACCTCCTGACAACTCCATCAGCACATTCTATGTCATGTGTAGACTCTGCCTGAGTGATCCTTACAACTGTCCTATTAGAGGTAACGACATGATTATCCCACGTTGGAGATTCAGCTTTACCTTTTATAGGTACCATTTCTAAACATGTACCGGAAAACCTCCCCTGTCTCCCCCACAAAAAAGGAAACTTCCATATAATAAAATAGCTAAGCAACATCTGGGGTCAGCCAAAGTAGAGAACAAAGCTACACACAGAAAGAGAAGTCATTTCTATATGCTTGAGAACATCTGAATAGCCAATGCATCACTGCCTTTTCTCAGAGAGGGAACAAGCACTATTCCTCAATATAGGAACTCTAATGGCTCTAACAAAAGGACAGTGTCTTATGTAATCTCTCTTTCTTTTTTGGGTCACAATGCTATGGGGTGGAGGGTGGAGGTGGAGAGCCAACAACTCTGCAGCGCCTAAAGTGTAAAATGTCCAAATTGTCTCTATATTTACTGCCACTGTAATAAATCAAATAATAATAATACCTGTGATTTACCTCCATGTTCAGTTCAGGGTCAGGTACTTTACACTCCCAGTCTATGCATGCACACACACACACACACACACACACACACACACACACATGCCCCTTAAAACATAGGAAATTGCCTTATACTGAGTCAGACCATTGGTAATTCTAGCCCAGCGTTACCTATTCTGAAAGGCAACAGCTCTCCACGCTCTCAGGCAGAGTTTTCCGCTAGCTCTGCTTCCTGGGATGTCAAGAACTGAATCTTTCTGCATGCAAAGTATGAGCCCTAATACTGAGAGGTGGATCTTCCTCGCTTGCACCAGTTGCACCCTAGTTGCACCTTGTTGAAGACAATGAGTTTTTAACAAGATTTTCCCAACTTGTTTTTTCTCATATCCCTCCTATTATCACCCCCAACCTTTTTCGTTTTTGTAATTGTTCTTCTTCCTGGCCTCCTGCTCCCCTTTGCTAATTATTTTTGAATCTGATATGTAGTCATGCCTCAGGCTATATCATGTAGATTTATGAACAGGTTTTTTTTCAGATGCTGAGTGCTGCCAGGTCATATCACAAGTTAGGTGCCAAGGCCCTCACGGCAGTGCATATGCCACCCCACCAACACTCAAGAGCATGGGAGCGGTTTTGTCTTCTAGCTACTCAGTTAGGGAGAGCCAGGCAGGAGCCCACTTTCCAAGACCCTCCTGCTTCTGTTTGGGTGCAGGACTTCGAACAATACGAAAGTTGTTGCTTCTTATTAAACAAGCAAACTATTTATTTTTAATGCATAAAAAAGGGAGGGGAGCCTCCCAAGGATGTCATAATCAGCTATTTCTATTCAACATATCTGAACCACTTCTGCCCTACCTTAGAAATCAGTTTTTCGAGGTTTGGATTTACCGTTAGACAAATGCTATTGTGAAAGTCATACTGGGAATATGTTGACTTTGGGGGGCAGACTGAACACCCACACTGTTTTATACTGCAGTGCCCGCAGAGCTCAAAACGAAGGTTGCAGTTCTGAGCGCATCTACCAGTATGTAAATTCCACCAACACTAATAGAACACACTTCCATGGAAGTATGTTTTGGATTAAACCCAGTTACAAACTCTTGCTCAGCAGACACAACTAAACACAACTAAAACCCAGCAACCTGGTTGCTTTTATCAATAGCAGCGTGCATTTAGAAGGGGGCTCTCTTGGGAGTTCAACTCTTGGGAGTTGGTGATTCAGGAGTGGCATTTGCTGTGGCAGCCCCTAAGCTGTGGAATTCTTTCCCCAAAGAAGCACATCTGGCACCTTCATCATACAGCTTTCATATATGCTGAAGACACACCTCTTTACCCTGGCCTTTGACACCAATGAGAGGTATTTCATGACCGACCTGATTCCTTAGGGCTCCCCACCTAATAGTCTCATTATTCATTGCATTTTCTCCTCGCTTACTGCAGCAAATGTCTTGAGGTGACTTACAATTACAAAAGCATACATAATACAAAATTTTAAATACATCAGAAATATAAAATAATACTATTGACTTAAAGTGCTCATCCTTCAATAAAACAAAAAGGACAGATCCTACCCTACCCTACTAAAAGATGAACAGCAATCCTGGCTAGGCTACCCTAAATAAGAGCCAAGTGCCTGGGTGAACAGGAATGTCTTCGCTGGCCCCTAGAAGCTGATATTGATGGTGCCGGGCATGTTTATGTGATCTAGGAAGCAGGCATGGTCCTGCTACTTCCCTGGAAGTCTGGGGAGGGGGTGAGCTTACAAAAGGGTTTAGCCAAACAAAATGGGAAAAACAGCAGAGGCAAGCAGGTGCTCTCTGGCCAATGTACAATTTTCGTTTTTCTAGGCTTTTCACAAATATGAATTGTTGAGTCCAACATAATTTCAAGCCATCCACTGGGTTCTCCAGTGTATTCAGACACCTCCAAACATGGAAGCTAATAGTTGGTATCATGGCTGATAGCTACTGAAAGACCTAGCCACCATAAAGGCCAGTCACTTTGCCATGTGAGAGATGTCCTGATTTTAGCAAAGACTCTTACTTACACTTTGGTGTGAGCTAAATGACTTGAGAAACAGGAGGTGAGGGCTTTGCAAAGCTACTGAAAAAAGAGAGGTCAACTTTTAAAGAGCTGGCTTAGGATGTCCCTTCATAGCGAAGGACACTTGGCAGGGGAATTTTTTTCTCTCAAATGCATTCATTACCGTGAAGTAGGTAAGTCTAGAAATCTGTGCTATTAACATTCTCCCCAATTAGTCAACAGACTGACATATTTTGAAAGGATTTTTGAATATATTCCTTACTGCACTTGATTATCATTGGTGAATCAAGAAATGCAAGAGAACAGATGTCAGGTAATATCAACATCAGATGCCAAAGGCAGTCATCACGTTTTCTTTCAGCTGCTTACCAGTGTGACTCCTTTTATGTACCATAAGCACATTGGGCCCAATGCAAACCATGCCACAGACGTCACATTTCAGTTTACCATTCGGAAGCCGGATTCCTCCCTCGCCTGACAGCTCCTGAATTTTTCTGTTCTCCACCATCTCGTGGTTCTCAGTAAGGGGCTCTTCCAAGCTGCTCCCTTCATTATGACCCCTGATCCCATCTTCCCGCCTCAGGGGCTTCCTGTCAGAATCCTCATCATCACTTTGCATTTCTAGCTTTATGGAATTTGCTGCGAATAAATAAATAGCACATTAAGAAAATTAACTTTTGTTTCATTAGTGACTGTAATAAAGAGCAACAATACTGCTGTGTAGTTTTAAATACTAATTTCAAAAAGGTTCACAGGACATCTTCCATTTCCTGCAACCTTTGTTTAACTTGAAAGTTTGCTGATCTGCTATAATGGCCCAACCAATCAGGAAACAGAAATACAAAGCAGCAAATGTGGAACACATTGTGTGCATAGTCATGTAAGCAAGTCAAGAACTGACACAGCAGGCCCCCAAGAAGCAGTTGTTGCTATATAATACTAATACTCATTGTTAGCTATTATTATCCTGAGATGAAGGGCAGAATGGAAATGTAATAAATACACAAATAAAAAAAGAATTTCAGCACCATCTGTGTACATATTGCTTTACAAAGAACAATGCTGATAAGTCTCTATCCCATAGCAGTAAAAGTTATGGTCAGCAAGATGTCATCAAGGCATGTCAAGGCTCTGAGCAATTCAGAATTACAAGACCCCTCTGCTCTAGTGTTTGAACTGGCCAACTAGACACAGGAGCTAGACAGGACCAGCAAGCACTCATTCTACCACTTCATTGGTATCTCCTGCCCCAGTGCTGTGCTGCCTGGGACAGTAATTGTGTGAAGGCTCCCCTTGACCACATAGGAAGCTGCCTTATATGGGGCCAGATCATTGGTCCAGCTAGCCCCAAAGTATCTACTCTGGCTAGCAGTGGCCAATGGATGACAGAGGCATGACTACAAGGTTTCAGACAGAAAAGCCATTCTGAACCTCTTTTAAGTGAACCTGCTGCATCCAAAGCACATGGCGGCCTCTCCCATAGGAAATATGTAGCATCACTCAAAGCTGAACTCTCTTCCAGTACTGGACTTGAACTATTAGAGAAGCTTCCCCAGCCCAACCCCAGCTGCCCCAATAAATAAAAACAAGATGCAGGTGTAGGAGAGGGGCTGCTTGACCCTTAAAGCCTTTTGCACTGAAAGTTAATTATTTATTTAACTAACTAAGCAAAGAATTGTGTGCCTAGTGAGAAGGCAGGCAAAGGCATATTTTTCTTGGGAACATACATTTGTATTTTGCTCCCAACGTTGTTCCCAAACTTTTTGTTATTTAAGAAATGAGGTTGGGGTGGGAGCATCTGACTCCTTAAATAACAAAAGGTTTGATTTCCAGAAGAGGAAGCCCTGCTGACAACAGAGCTGACACGAAAAGTGTGTTAGCAGCAGCATCTTGACTTCACCTGTGATATTAAGCGCTCCCTTCTGAACCCTGGCAAGAATCCAGTTGGATCCGCTTGTAAAAACCAGCAAAACAAAAGATTGCCAGCTAGCTTTGAAGTACAGCCTTTCACACACGCAGATTGTTTGAACGCAGTGCATTGTAAGACTCCCACACGCTTGAGGAATAAAAACTGCCAGGTCTCATGCTCCACTGCAAATCACCTTGGTCACTAAGCAAAGTTGTGCACACAGTTTTAAAAATGTCCATCCTCCCCTTTCTCAGTCCTTACCATTGTCAGGAACCTGCCATTAGAGCTTGTTGCTGTGTGAAGATTTCCTCTCCATCTGGGACTAAGAGAAGAATTGCAGGTCTCCAAGGAGGGAAATGCTGCTACAGCAGGGATCTCCTCAGCTCTTGACAAGTAGCCCTGCTACTTAGGGAATTCCCTCTGCCTTAGCATTACTTCATACACACATAGGCACACACACAGAGAAAGAGAGAGAGACGAGGGTCTTATTTATTTGAGGTACAGCTACTAAGCACTTTGGGGATCATCTGGTGGTAATGGGGGAGGTTTTAGCATCTTCTGAATCACTGGGAAGTCACTGTGCTCAACTGTGGCTGGATCAAGACCAGAATTATAGTCTTTACATTCAGGATACAATTCTATCAATGCTTACCTGGAAGTAAGCCCCATTGAACTCAATGGGATTTACTTCCTAAACATGTGAATTTTGTTGCACTCATTATTATCTGGTTGACCCTGTTTGGTTGAAGAAGAGGAAGAAGAAGAAGAAGAAGAAGAAGAAGAGGAGGAGGAGGAGGAGGAGGAGGTGGTGGTGGTAGTGGTGTGAGACTGTGACTAACCCAAGGCCACACAACGGCCTGGTTCACACCTACTGGGACTGAGTGAACATGCAGGCTCAAGGAGAGGCGCTGCCAGTGGTCCTTTCTGCTGCCGCTTTGCTTGAGCAAAGCCACAGTTTGTCTTAGAGTGTTGTCCAAACCCAGACTGCATACACACCATGCATTTAAAGCATATGACTTCCCCCAAAGCATCCTAGGAACTGTAGTTAAGGGTGCTGAGAATGGTAACTTTGTGAGAGGTAACCACAGTTCCCAGGATTATTTGGGGAAGCAAAGTGCTTTAAATGTATAGTGTGCATGCAGCCCCAGCCCCACGCTTGGTTTTAATGATGAGCGGTAACAAAGAACAAACCTTGGCTCAAGTCATAGTTCAGAGTTTGGCTTGGCTTGGCTTGGGGCAGCAGCAAGAATGAGCAGGGGATAAGTAAAGTGGCTGAAAGTTTCTCGCCAGGGGCCCAGACCTTTCTTATCTGGAAGTTCTGGAAGCTATGGCTGGCCTTTTCCCGCCTGGTCTGGGAGGGCCCTTACTGACTCAAAACTACAAAAGCTGAAACAAAATAAAAAAATTCATTCCAGTAGCACCTTAAAGACCAACTAAGTTAGTTCTTGGTATGAGCTTTCGTGTGCATGCACACTTCTTCAGATACACTGAAACAGAAGTCACCAGACCCTTCTATATAGTGAGAAGGTAGGGAGGGGTATTACTCAGAAGGGTGGTAGGATTGGGTGATTGGCAGATAGCTGTGATGAGCCTGTTGACGACTCTTAACGACTGCAATAGGTCTTGCAGGAAAAAGCAAGGGGTGAGAAGGTGAAAAATGGCTTTGTCATGTATAATGAGATAAGAATCCAATGTCTTTGTTCAGACCAGGTCTCTCCATGGTTTTAAGTTTGGTAATAATTATTTTATTAAGTCTGGTGACTTCTGTTTCAGTGTATCTGAAGAAGTGTGCATGCACACAAAAGCTCATACCAAGAACTAACTTAGTTGGTCTTTTAGGTGCTACTGGAAGGAATTTTTTTATTTTGTTTTGACTATGGCAGACCAACACGGCTACCTATCTGTAACTACAAAAGCTGAGGCTGCTGAACAGACTCTTGGGCTGGGCTGGGGATAGGGGGTTGCTGTTATTGATACTTTTTGTATTTTTATATCTTATGATTTAGGTGGAAATGTTTCAGTTTTGTTGTGCACTTTTTTGTGTTTTATTTATCATTTATGACATTTTTTGTTATTATGTGAATCTTGTCATGAGCAAGCTTTTAACTATGGAAAGGCTGCAGACAAAGAAAGTATGATGCTACATTTGTGCTGCCTCCCTCAACCCAATTTTGGGTTAGAGTGTTGTGTGAACAACCAGGGGAAACATTCATGATGCTAAACAGGGTAACCAAGGTCACGTTTTTAATTTTCATTCATCCCATAACAGAATTCAGGCACTTATTCAGAGAAGTGAGTGCTGCTCCTGAGTCTAATGTAAATGAAAAACAGAATTTACCAATAACATAAAAGTTCAGTCTAAAATTCAGGACAACTTGCTCTCACTGGCAGCACGTGGATGTTAAAAGCCACTACAAACATGACTGAACCTCATAACCATAAAACAGGCATAGGCGAACTCAGCCCTCCAGCTGTTTTGGGACTACAACTCCCATCATCCCTAGCTAACAGGAATGGTGGTCAGGGATGATGGGAGTTGTAGTCCCAAAACATCTGGAGGGCCGAGTTCGCCTATGCCTGGACATCCAGTCTGATCCCTTGCTAGAGGTAGAAAATCCAGGCTAGAGCATCCCTAACAGATAACAGTTGTCCAGCCTCTGCTTGTGGTACTTTGCAGAAACCCACAGTACAAATCTCATGAGGAGGAGCTCTCAAACTCTCTACCCCTAGGACATCTGAACATTACTGAGGCCCACCAGTCGCAAATGGGTGATGTAGGGCAGCCGCAGAGCCAGTCACAAAATGGTGGCAGCTGGCAGCAGAGTGTGACATAACTGGTCCTTCTATGCATTTCTTTTCCCTCTTATCACCTTCCTTTCTATTCCTTGCCTAGCTATCTATTTATTTTAACAATAAATATTAACCTTTCATCTTACTTTCTAATTTCCTCCAACACCACCCTTGCTTCCACTCCCCCCAAAACTTATCTGTCTCCTGGCCACCTCTACTCAGCATGCAAGGGATTTCTGGTGCTGGCTTTCTTCCAGCCAAAATGCTATGGCACGGCTAGTGGGTGGTGTGGGCAAGTGGAGGCTGCACTGGGCAGGCTGTGGCACTGAGGCCCACCTGACAGTGGCCCCTGCTTGGCAGCCATAGCATTTGGGTTGAGAAGCACTACCATCAAGCAAAACAGCAATTATCCAATACTATCCATTGTGCTTGGTCCATCAGTCAGGTGTAGAACTGCCAACGGACTGAGCATCCTATCCGTAGCCACTCTTGCCAGCCCATAAGTATCTAATTATCAGTTGCATCAAAAAAGAAAAACACTAAAAAGTTGTCTAAAATTACTAACACCTCATGAGAAGAGAAGACTCCCTGGAAAAGATCCTGATGTTGGGAAAGATTGAGGACACAAGGAGAAGGGGACGACAGAGGACAAGATGGTTGGACAGTGTTCTCGAAGCTACCAGCATGAGTTTGACCAAACTGCGGGAGGCAGTGGAAGACAGAAGTGCCTGGCGTGCTCTGGTCCATGGGGTCACAAAGAGTCGGACACGACTAAACGACTAAACAACAACAACAAAATTACTAACAGGGAAATGATAGGGTTAGTCTTTCCAATATTTGGTTCGTATTAAAGACCCCACTCTCAGACTCTTCTTGTGGTTTCCTCCATTTTCCTATTCAGTTATGTGCTTGCTGGCTCTTTAACAAATAACCTGTGATCTGGGGCCTGCAAAAGTGAGTAAACTCTGCCTTCTTTTGAATAAAATTAATGATAGCAGTGAGAAAATCTGACTGTGTCATCCTATGGAAAAAACAAGGAACTTAATCCAGAGACTGGGAATGGCAGCAATGGGGAGATGGGGCCATCATTTTCTGGCTAATGAAATCATTGATGGAGACAAGCAAAGAGCCATACTTCTCAGTGTATGTGGCAGGAAAACATATTCCCCTTTGAGAAGTTTATTGCAGCCACAATAGCCAGGGAATAAAAGTTTGGCAGAGGTGCAAAAGTTCTTGTCTTAAAACTGTTGTCCAAAGCCAAGTACAATTGTGGAATGCTTCAAATTCCATAGCAGAAAGAGAATAGGCCTGATTTCAATAAACTCACTGAACACTGTTCTTTTGGGAATGTTCTGGAGGACATATTAAGAGGCAGATTTGTTTGTGGAGCTGGTAGTATTAAAACCCAGAACCAATTACTGACAGATAGGGATCTGATTTGAGACAAAGCTGTAAAGGTGGTAACTGCTAAGGAGATTGCTGTGGGGGGAAATGACAGGATTTACACCTAAACCAGGGGTGGCCAACTCCCAAGAGACTGCGATCTACTCACAAAATTAAAAACTGGCAGTGATCTACCCCCCTTTTTGAGGTTCAGATCAAAGTTGTTGCATTTTTTCAGGGAGGAGGTAAAACGTTGAACTTTTTTTAGGGGAGCCACAGTTGTTCAACTTCTTTGGGGGAGCCAATGATCTACCAGTGATCTACCGCAGACGTCCAGTGATCTACTGGTAGATCACGATCTACCTGTTGGACATGCCTGACCTACCTCATACCCTCCAACATTTCTCCAATGAAAATAGGGATGTCACTCTAATTTATTATTACTTATATAGAATATAGGGGACGTGGGTGGCGCTGTGGGTAAAACCTCAGTGCCTAGGACTTGTCGATCGTATGGTCGGCGGTTCGAATCCCCGTGGCGGGGTGAGCTCCCGTCATTCGGTCCTAGCTCCTGCCCACCTAGCAGTTCGAAAGCACCCCTAAGTGCAAGTAGATAAATAGGGACCGCTTTATAGCGGGAAGGTAAACGGCGTTTCCGTGTGCTGTGCTGGTGCTGGCTCGCCAGAGCAGCTTCGTCACGCTGGCCATGTGACCCAGAAGTGTCTTCGGACAGCGCCGGCTCACGGCCTCTAGAGCGAGATGAGCACGCAACCCTAGAGTCGGACACGACTGGCCCGTAGGGGCAGGGGTTTACCTTTTTATATAGAATATAGAATCTATAGAATATAGAAACCCAAACGGAACTCATAGATAAATGCAAAGGCCACAACAGACATTTAGAGACCTAAGATGTATTTCATTATTGCTGTACTCCCATCATCCCTGACCACTGGCCATTCTAGTTGGGCTAATGGGAACTATAGTAACATTAGAGAGCCACACAGGTTCCCCTTCCCAAGGCACAGCAGAATGGCTGAGCACTCTGAACCTAGTTAATTGGAACCATGCAAAAACACTTGCAGTCAGAAGGTCCTCAAAATAAACAAGGAGTGGCATTATCTAGTGAGAGAATGAAATTAAGTCATATGAATACTGCAGTGGCGTAGCGTGGGTTGTCAGCACCCGGGGCAAGGCAAGTAATTTGCGCCCCCTAACCCGTGGATTTGCGCCCCCTAACCCATGGATTTGCGCCCCCTAACCCTAACCCCCAGATGTTGCGCCCGGTGCAGCCGGGCCCCCCCTGCACCCCCCACGCTACGCCACTGGAATACTGTAGTCTAAAGTTGGACTCTTTTGTTCTAACCCAATTTAGTGAGAACTTAAAATATAATCCTGTGTTTTCTCATTGCTACATTCTTCCCTATTAATTCACAACCTAAACTGTCTTTCCAGTAAGCAGCAGATCATCTTTTTCCCTTCTCAGTTCCATGTTTGTTCTTCAGTGAACGGACTATGATATGGAGCTTAGAAAAAGTGTGTAAACTCCACCTCTTTCAAAGCAAGGAATTTAACAGTTAGACTTCTCCTGCCAAGCTCCAAATGATGCTCATCCCTGCCCCCAGAGCCAACAAACTAATCTCTATTCCAAATCCCAGTCTGAATGCAGATTGGAACAGGTCTAGTATTTAAATTTCATCCACAAACCCTCTAAGCTACTTCAGCACGCCCAATGCAATCACACTTCCTAAGCATGATATATTTGAAATCGGGCTGCAGTTGTTGAAATCAAACAGATTAGATGAAGTCTTTTTTTAAAAAATCAAGCATACATAGCCAACTCTTCAAGACCACTGACGTTTCTTTCTGTTGTGAAATGTTACATACAATCAGTAGGAAAAGCGTGGTTGCTTCCTGAAGACATGGACAGATTACAATGCATCTATACTTCCACTAAACAAATATTGAAGAAACCTTGAGGTTCTTCCCTCAGGGACTATTAATACCATTACAAGTTGGCCAGGGTGGATGTAGTAGTGGGAAACAGGGACAACACTCCAAATCAGGCATCCTCAACCTTTTGCCCTCCAGATGTTTTGGACTACGGTGCCCATCATCCCTGACCACTGGTCCTGTTAGCTAGGGATCATGGCCAAAACATCTGGAGGGCAAAAGGTTGGGGATGCCTGCTCCAAATCAATGTAGTGGCAGCTCATTTTCTTTTTAATTTAGAATAAAATCACACCACAACCTCTGGATTAGTCAATTAAAAGGTAAAATGTTTGTTCAATGAAACTGTTTTTTAATCCACTGACAACCTTAGCATACCGTATTTTTCCCTCTATAAGACGCACCCGACCATAAGGCGCACCTAGTTTTTAGAGGAGGAAAACAAGAAACAAGAAAGCAACACAAAGCCTCTTGAGCGAAGAGGGAGGAGCGCTCCAGCTGCGCTCAAGAGGCTTTGCGTGGCTATCCCTGAAGCCAGAAGAGCAAGAGGGATCGCTGCGCACCAATCTCTCTTGCTCTTCTGGCTTCAGCAACAGCTGCGCAGCCCGCATTCGCTCCATAAGAGGCGCACACATTTCCCCTTACTTTTTAGGAGGAAAAAAGTGCATCTTATGGAGCAAAAAATATGGTAAATACAGTGGTACCTCATGTTACATACTTAATACATTCCGGAGGTCCATTTGTAACCGGAAACCACTCGTAACAGAAGGCGCGCTTTTGCTAATGGCGCCTCCTGCTGCTGCCGCGCCGCCAGAGCAAAACTTCCACTCGCATCCTGGGGCAAAGTTCGCAACAAGGGGCATCTACTTCCGGGTTAGTGGAGCTTGTAACCCAAAGCATTCGTAAGGGGTACAGTACATAACATGAGATACCACTGTATAAAAAGTTAACACAATAATAAGCAAAACTAGCTGGAAAGTGCCTGGGTTTTTCTTCACAACAGTTGTTGCAGCTGCAGTCACAGAAAGTGCTCTGCTGTTGTTATTTGTGGTGTTCCACCAACATATCCATCATGGTGATGATATATCTGGCCTCCTGCATAGCACTGAATCTGATAGGCTAGGATAGTCAATGTGGTGCCCCCCAGAAGTTCTTGGACTCCAACATGGCCAATGGTCATAGTCAAGCACCATCTGAACAACGCCATGTTGGATAGTCCTGATATAGGACTACACTTAAGCTTCCCAAACCGTATGGGAATCTTGTCAATTTTTGACACTGATCTACTGGAGGTAGATAAAGGTCCCCACCCCAAGATTTCACTTTAAAATAGAATTCCATTGTGTGCTGCCAGCACAACTAATCCTGCAAAAGTGTTCCTGAGGTGAATGTGTACCTACGGTAACACAGCCAGGGTAAATCAAAAAGGGTACTCAAAAGCCACAGTTTTCAAATCTGAGTCAGATCATTAAGATCATGCAGTTGAGTTTGGGGGGACACAAACACCTAATTCAGTACACACATATTTCTTTCCAGCGAAGGAGATCCACACGCATAAACACCCTTTCCCACCCAGTCACGTGTATCACCTGACTAAACAGATGTGGGCAGATTTGATGCCCATCTAAGCCTTCTTCAGGGTGCACATCCAAATTACACTGCCCGCTATGCACACTGCCCTGTTTTCACCTGGATTGATAAAAGCATATTTAAATGCACATTTCCATTCTTGTGCAGCTAATTGTCTTGCCAAACATGTAAATAGAGTTGGATTGGGGCAATCAATTATGTGATCCAGCAGATTTTCCATGGCCCTTTTGCCTTTCTGTCTCTGTCTTTTGGGAACTTAAATGTGACATTTACCATTTCTTTGTCAGCCTGTCCCCAGACTGGGGTTTAGCAGCAGGCCAAAAGTCAACCCACTTGCTCTTTATACTGTCACAATAACCCCCAGACAGGATCAAGCCATTTTGAACTTTGATTACTGTAAGAGGCACAAAAAGTGTTCCAAGAGGGAGAGTGTGAAGGGAAGCAGATACAGGGATCAGCAGCAGAATACGGAAACATAGAGTAGCAACATTTCGAGAGCAGTTGTTGCAATAAGAGTTGCACAACATTAAGTGGGTTGTTACACATTTCACACTCATCTGGTATCATCTTACAAAATCTTCAGATGAAAACCTTACAGTTTTCTGTTTTCTCCTGCTTTTGAGCCAAGACCACTTCAGATGGCTGGACTAGGCCTTACATGCACCAGCTATCACACATTGAAAATATGGAAATAAATTGTCATTTTATTTTATTTATTTATGCCTGTAACTTTCAGGCTTCCTTGCTATGGCAGTTTTCTGTCTGTAGTAACAGATGGCAATGCAAAAAATATAAAATAGTTCAGAATGCAAACTTTTCTTCAGTTCCATGTGTGTCATAGTCCTTAGCATAAATAAAATGGCATTGTGGTATCTCATTAAATCTATACATCTGTGTAGCAACTTGCAATTTCTCGATATTTTCTGACATAATGTTCAAACCAACAGCTTTTGCTCACATGTTTCTTTTCTCACAATGGCATCTTTAAGCCACAAGAAAGGCAAACAAAAGCAAAGCCATACCGTAAATATTTCTGAATTGCTCATACAGAGTATTTGTCATTCATCTTCTCGGCTTTTCTTTAAAGATAATATGCCTAGCTGCAATTATGTCCTCACTAATCCAAATGTTTAGCTGAAGAAATCTTTACTTAAAAACAACAACACCAAACCAACCAACACACGCACAAACACACTTATGTACATAACATCCAGAACAAAATTCTAAAGCTGTTCTGCCTTATTGGCAGCCCTTAAAATAATTCAGAGTTTCCACATTTCAGACAAATCAACTGCTTTTGGAATATTTTTTGTGGAAATGTAGCATACAAATAAGGGGATGTGAGGACTTTCAATATTATCTCCACAATTAAAAAAAGTAAAGCAACTCAGAGTACAACCCAACCCAAACTTTTATATTCAATGGAAGAGATAAATTCAGTCAGGGTTGTGGCCTGGTCCTTAAAGCACTCAGGCACAGGCCTACAAAACAAATTACAAACTTGCAGCAGGAGAATAAAAGAGCCCTCGTCTCCCTCCAGCACATGGAATGAGTTGAAAATTTCTTTGGATCGTGGCCACGGCAAGCCATTTCATGACTCTTGCACAACATGAAAATCAACCCAAAGTGACTCAGCCATATGACCTACTAACCCCCCAAGATATCTTGTTATCACCAGAAAGTACAGGATGGGTGCTCCAGGGCCAACAATTAGTACAAGAAATTCCAAATATGGGATCATATGAGAGATAAGATTTGTCTTACTTCCTGCTGAATGAAAGTCTATTCTACACCATTTGCTTTACTGAACTGGAACCTTTCCATAAATGTGTGTCATATGGGATATAATCTGCTGTCACTGAGAACAGGGCCATTAGAGTAGGAAAACCCCAAATGGAAATAGCCTTGAAAAGGCAAAGTTCCACAAAGAGCAGTTTATAAAAGAAGTGATTCTTATGCATTTCATCTCCCTTTTTGCTTAATTTTCAGATTAACACAGCAAACTGCCTGCCTTCTAGCACTTCCTTCAGTCTTCAGGGACGTTGGTTTGTTTGCATTTTGTACCTCATACCCAAGACTCAACAGCGACAACAGTTTAGAAACTAAGTAAATACTCCTCCAAAACACCAGAATAAAAAAGCTCCGTGAAATGAGAGTGTGCAAGAGAAGCGTGGTTCGTTAGCAGAGCAAGAGATGAGCCAGAGATGAGGCAGTCTAGACAACCGTTGCAGGTTGCCGCCAGTCCTTGGCAAAATGTCCATGACTCACTGAGGCTTGATCAGCCCCAAAGAGTTAACATAGGGCTTGTGGACTACTCATTTTAAAGCTCTGGTGATCAACTATCCTATAAAAGCCTGGGCTGGCATGTAACTGTTTTACTCAGAGTACACCCACTAAAATTAATGAACCTGAGCACATTAGAGCCATTAATTTCAGCAGGTCTGCTCTGAGGAAAACTTACTTGAATACCACTTCTCAACTGTGGGTGCTGTTACCCTTACAATGTATGAGATTTAAAATAAGGTCTTGAATGCTATGTGAACACAACTGGTCAACATATTTCTCTGCTATTTTTTATATTCTATTTTACAGGCCACTCCTTACTGAAAAGTAAGCCCTACTGAGTTCAAAAGGACTTACTGTCAGGTAACTGTGCACATAGCATTGCATCCTAGATTGATTCATATATATTTATACTAGCAAAAAAATAAAAAATAATGGAGCCTTGAAGAGATGTCTCAGGCAAGAGAATTTGTGGGAGAGATATATGGCATTACTTACTGTTTTACCAGAAATATGTATAAATTATTCTGTCGGACCAGGGAATGATACTATAAAAGCACTGCAGAAGCTGCATGTACTGTGAGAGAGAGCAGAGCCAAGTCCTTTTTCTTGGCATTAATTGACTGAGCTAAAATCAGAAGAGGACAGTATTCCACCCAGGGGTGGGGCGGGACAGGGGGACTTGTCTGGGATGCAAGCATTACATTACATTTCTTTGCATGAGACTGGAAAGAAATTGAAAGCGCTTGGGTATCATAGCATTTTATCAAGATTATTCTTGTATGCAGCATTTTCTAGGTACACATTTCAAAATTTAAATTTCTGAAATTTGACCTCTAAAAATATTTCAGATATGTACTAGTGTGAAAACATGGAACAATTATTCTGTTTTATTAATTCAGTTTATGCAATCTATGGGTCAATGGTTCCACTGTTTTTTGAATGTTAAAGTGTGTTGAGAAAGGCGGTTCTCAAGGTAAAATACGTCTTGACTGAATGTTCCCTGCTGCACTTGTAACATTTGGGCAGAGTGGGGGGGGTGGGAGAGTAATGAAGACAATTACACCAAGGCATAAGATTCCTTTCTTTCATTCTCTTTCTGAGTGACTAATTCCCTGAGTGGAGGACTGTTGAAAGATATGACACCCCAAACAAATCATTCATATTAACATTTCTACGTTCCCAACATTTGCATTTTCGCAAAATAAATAAAGAGCTGCCATGAGGGCACAAGAAAAGACATAGCTAATTAAAGTGTTAGTAAAGCTGTGCAGAAGGATGTGGCGAAAGGGCAGAAAGAAGGGTGTGACACGTCGCTTGCACTTGAATGCTGGAACTTTTAGCCAACAGTTCTCTCTCTCTCTCTCTCTCTCTCTCTCTCTCTCTCTCTCTCTCTCTCTCACACACACACACACACACAAACATATATATATATATATAATGCAATTCCGTTACCATTATATATATATAATGCAATTCCGTCGTTCTCCTCTCCTTTGACTTTGCTGCTCTTCTCTGGTACCACTATTCTTTCTTTCTTTCTTTCTTTCTTTCTTTCTTTCTTTCTTTCTTTGATTTCACACATTCAGCACTTTTATGAAAGGAAATGGGGTCACATTATCTCACCATAATCAAATGAACCAAGATCAAGAAATTCCCCTAACTTAATGTCTTCAACAGGAAACTACTTTTCTATTAATCTGTAATAAGAAGTTCAGTTAGATCATTGGTTCAATCTATTCTGGAAGCAATTATTTAATCTTAGGCTTTTCCCCAGCCCTGCTAGGAAGCCCTACCAAAAACCTGTCTTTGAACTGAAGATGCCAGGGACCAAACCAGGGTCCTTCTGTGGGTGCTGCTGTGCCACTGAGCTACTAACCCCTCCAAATATGGTGCATCTATTTCAGCCTACTTAAAATAACATAGAAATGGAATAATGCCCAAATTCTATTACATTCTTTTCTAATCTCATTGCCCTTGGCAGATCAGAATTTGGTCTAGCAGATGAAAGGGTTATTTTTCAGGAATGTAGTCATTTAGGAGCTGATACCAGGAAAAATGTCACTAGGAAACAGAATACTCAATTGCCTGAGGTGGTGTGCAAATAATTTCTTTGAATTTCTTTGACATTTTCCTGGTTGAAACCAGTTTGCCTGGGGATGGGCTGGTTGAACTGCTGCTCACGCCTGCTTTCCCGGCTTTCCAGATGCTGGTATGATTTTCTCTTAACTCCCTGCTGCAACTGGGATTAACCAGCAAAATCCAGGCAACACACAGAAACTCCCCCCGCCTTGTTCCCTATAATCAGCACCGCAAGAGGAACAAAGGACCTCTTGTTTTCAAATGATACCAGAATTCCATGACTCCCAGTATGTTTCTAAAAAAAACCCAACACCCCATGGGAGCAGTTCAAAAGAGCAGCAGATACTTTTTTCAAGATTCTATCCTAACTAATTTCTGCACTAAAAAAAGTGCAAATTCCTTCATTAGAAAATCTAGATCTTATAAAATGAAATTATATGAGACAGATAAAATTTTATGAATCTTCTGATAAAAATGTGTGTTTTTTAAAAAGTTCCTTTTTTAAAAAAAAACCCTCAAACACAAAATAGAGAGTTTTGGAATAAGGCTAAGTCACTTGAGACGTTCATTCAAAAGTCTACTTAATATTTGGTTTTAAGCAAATACTCCAGCGGTAGGTTTTTTGTCTTTGTTGTTTTTGTTTCCCCCTGAAAAGGGCTAAGAAATAAGTTTTTTAAGAAACAAAAGCAAACCCTGGAGGCTTGGTGACGTGGGCATGTGTTGGAACTGCACAGGAGCTTCCCAAGTTTGGATTCTGTATTGCGTTATAGGCACACTAGTGGCCATACTCCTTCCTAGTCCTGGCCTTCTATTTCTTCTAAAACTGGGACTCAAGTAGTCTAAACAAATAAATGTAAAGCTTTCTTTTATTCTATTTTTAGTGCTGAGGCCATCAGAGGGAGAGGAAGTGGCCATCAGGACAACTCCACTGTGTGTGGAGACAGCTCCAGCGAAGAGGACCCTGCTTCTCTCTAGCTACCACCTGCCATCACGGAGGAAGACGAGGCAGCAACTCTTCCACCACTGCACTTTGATCCAGCTCCACGAGCTCCAATTCCTTTGGCTCCACCAAGATGAACACTGTGGCAGCTCATGTAGAGTCTGATATGTGGCTGGTTGGGGGGCTGCGAATTTCACAAGTTGTGCAGGCCTGTTCAGTACAATATGGAAAACACTCAACCCCCTTCTGCTTTGGTTAATGGCCTCAGGCATTATTTAAGTTTTAATTATAACTGTAGTTCTTGAGAGTCATTTGCCAACATTGAGGTTTTGCCCCCGCAGCAAGACATGCATTCCTATCCTAAATTATTGACACTGAAATGACACCAAGAGTTCGGGATTATGAGCAGGGTGATAGGCAACAATAAGAAAATACGCATAATGATCATGATCACCAGAACCATATGCACCAGATGGGTACAAGCCCATGAGATTTTACTAGTTGCAGCAGCTCTCAGATCAAAGCCACTACTTATACTCAAGAGAATATAGCTTACTTGCAAAAGCAGGAGTAAAAACCTGTGTGTGTGTGTGTGCGTGTGTGTGTGTGTGTGTTAGAGCGAGAGAGAGAGAGAGATGTATTACTGGCTCCTTTGGATCAGAAACAGTAATCTCAACTGCTCAATATTGCAATTTAATAAAATAGATAATAGGAAGGAATAAGTCCTATGATCAGAAACACTAGATGGTTTTATCACTATGGTATCAGAAAACAACATTTTCCACTTAGGGAAAAATTGACCACAGTGCATTGTTTTACTTTGTTGTCAAGACTGAAACACAAAAGCAACATTATGTTTCCAGATCCTGCATGTTTAAAGATGCACCAAGGCAGAAAACCACAATCACGAGCCACTGCTAAATATCTTGTTGTGTTTCTTATGAACACGTTACAGCTATTATTATTATTATTATTATTAATAATAATAATAATAATAATAATAATATTTACATTAATATTAAATCAAAATAATCAATACTATCTACAATGGGAGGGGAGAAGGTATGCAGAAATGGCAAGATCTTCACTAGTCTTTTAAAAGGAGCACAGAATTATAGAACTGTAGATTTGGAATGGACCCCAAGGGTCTTTTAGTCCAAACCTTTGCAATGACTCTGGTGAGCTTCTTTCAGAAATATGAAATAGGGGCCACCATCAAAAAGACATTCATTTCTAGTAGATGATGAGAGCCTTGCAGGATGGTTTCTGAACTAGAGGAATCCGTATGGGAGGAGGAATCCCCACAAATGGTACTGATGGAGCCACCACCAAGAATGTTCCTATAGTTTTAGAAAAAGCCATTAGAAAGTGATAGCTCAACATGAAATCCCACTGACTGGTGGTGGTAGTGGTTGTTTTTAAAGAAAAATATTACTGTATTGTAGCTTTGCATGGTACATCCACTTGTGCTGAGAACCACATCTGTTAGTTTCAGCAATAAAAAGGTAAAGGTACCCCTGCCCGTTCGGGCCAGTCTTGACAGACTCTGGGGTTGTGCGCCCATCTCCTCAAGAGGCCGGGGGCCAGCGCTGTCCGGAGACACTTCTGGGTCACGTGGCCAGCGTGACAAAGCTGCATCTGGCGAGCCAGCACAGCACACGGAACGCCGTTTACCTTCCCGCCAGTAAGCGGTCCCTATTTATCTACTTGCACCCGGGGGTGCTTTCGAACTGCTAGGTTGGCAGGCGCTGGGACCGAGCAGCGGGAGCGCACCCCGCCGCAGGGATTCGAACCGCCGACCTTTCAATCGGCAAGCCCTAGGCGCTGAGGCTTTTACCCACAGCGCCACCCGCGTCACAGTTTCAGCAATACTGAAGCATAATATTTTCATACACCATTCACCGGGCCCAAATAACTCTCTGTTATTAACAGTAGGCCAAGCAACTGGGGAACATAGGGGTGCCTGTGGGCTTTCTGGATGGTATCTGGTTGGCCACTGAGAACACGATGGTGGACTAGATGGGCCTTTGGTCTCATCTAGCAGGGCTCCTTATATCCTTATAGCCCTGTCAGCCCAATCCAATGCAAACAGACCTGCAATCTTGACTCACCAAGCTGCATGCAGCCACTACCACCAGCAGCTTTCTCCTGTGGCCTGCCATGGAGAGGTCCGCCTTCCCCAAGGAGGCATCAAACGCAAGCAGCTGAGTCTATGGCAAGGTGTCATGCTTGGCTTGGCTATCTGTGTCCAGCTTTGGAGGCCACAATTTTGTACATCTGAATTGGAATGAAGGTGACAATGATAATCATTCCAGTACTCAGAATAAATACTTTCTCCTTCTGTTTAACAAGCTTGTTAGAGCTTAGTTGACATTGGCTATTTAATGAACATTTGTCCTGATTTGCTTGTGGGGAGATTAGACAACTGCTTCAAGCAAATGTGTAATCTCACACTTTCCAGTGAAATTCCCCATTACTTTTCTAAATAAATAAATAAATAAATAAATAAGCCAATCTTTTGAGGGGAAAGGATTGTTTGACAAGAGCTCCAAATCAGTTTCAGTTGCAGTGTCAGAATTTGTCAGTATATGTCTGAATCCCACCTGAAAACAGTGACAATCTGGAAATGACCTGAGATTGGTTAAACATAACTGTGTGTTTTTGGGTGGTGGGAATCAAGTGCTCAATAAATCTTCTTTTGCTGCCTGGCTGGCACTGCAAAAGTAGGGAAAGTTGGCCAAGCCCCTGTCAGGCACAGGAAGGTGTTGAGTCTGGGTGCTCATTCCATTTGGTGGTCACAAATCACGAAACTCAGCCCTAGTACTCACTAGGACCACTTGGGAGTGGGGGGAAGGCACTCTCAAATACTGTTGTAATCTTATGCTGATCTTTTAAAAAGTAATACCAATCCGCCCAGTGGTGGGCAGGCAGGGGGCTAGAAGAAGGGCTTTAAGTGCTCCTGGTCCACAGTCCTCAAACTACAAACGCAATTTTGAAAATTGAAAAGTCAGCCCTAAGAATGCCAGATGCTTCTCCGCTGTGGTGAAAACAAGGCCTTTTGTTTTCTCTCATTCCACTGGGAGGACTGTCTAGCGGGAAACAACAGAGAAGAGAGAGAGAGAGAGAGAGAGAGAGAGAGAGATGCACACACATTTTTAAAGCCTTTCTAGGAAAGCCCTAGTACAGTTTCATCTCTTTCCAAGCAAACGCAGCAGCAATAATAGTTGTTTATAACATTATAATTATTAAGAGGGGTGAACAATGAGTTGTCTGTGGGGAGGCTTTGTGGGTAACGA
Organism: Podarcis erhardii; assembly: GCF_964252035.2. NCBI lineage: Eukaryota > Metazoa > Chordata > Lepidosauria > Squamata > Lacertidae > Podarcis > Podarcis erhardii. The sequence continues at coordinate 137,473,600 of NC_138497.1, read as the reverse complement.
AGCCCCAGCCTATTAAGGTTAGATATACCGTATTTTTCCATGTATAACATGCCCCCATGTATAACACGCCCCCTATTTTGTGGTCCCCAAACTGAGAAAATGGGGGAAGATTGTATCCGTGTATAAGACGACCCACAATTTTGAACATAATTTTTAAATATAAAAACCTAGTCTTATACACAGAAAAGTATGGTACTCAGTATCAACACACTCTACAAAACCTTGTAAAAACAATGATTTATTTTAAGACCAATCAAAAAACTGCTCACTGATATTCTGCTTCAGAATGAATGCTAAGAAGATGGTAATGTTGGGGTGGGACAATGGGCACACTGGAATGCCTTGTTGGTAGAATGGGGAAAACATTTCAGCAGTTAATCGTGTTATCCCATCCTTCTTTATTCAGACGTCAATCTCAATGCATTGAGTGGAGCTTACTCCTAGGTAAATGCAAAGGATCGTAGCCCTAATTAGGTTGAACTGTGTCTGCTGCAAAAAACAAAATCTCAGAAAAAAGTTGGAACTAAGAAGCTGTATCTTCTCTCACTTTGAAAATATAAACGCTACTTGCTCAAAACTATCACTGGCACCAAGTGGAACTTCTGGGTCCTGTATAAGAAATAAAGAAATGCAGGCCGCCCCCTGTTTACACGTGTTCATTTTACCACTTGTTTATTTATTTCTATTTTATAAAATTACTGATATGGCGCCTTTTGGAGGATAGGTTGGAAGAAATACTTGTTCACTTAACAAGATCCATTGAAAAACGTCTATGCATAGCTCTCTGCTTTTCACGTTAATGTGCAAAACGTGTTCTATTCCAACTGAATTGGTAATTGCTATTGGTCACAGGCAGCAGTGATTGGTTTTGAGAAATGGGCATTGCAGGGCTGAGTGCTCCCCCCAGGCTATGCAATCTAGAAATTCTCCTAATCCTAATTCCTCAAAGATGTTTAAGGGGAGGAGTTGTTACTAACCAGTATGGAGTCATTGCTCTTGCCATGCTGAGAAGTACTCTCTAGTTCAGTATTTCTGCACATTTAACAGGGCAGTAGCCAAGTTCCAAATTCCACATCACAGGTCTTCTCACATGTAACAAGGATGGGTTTTAAAGGGAAATTTGGCCTCTCTGCTAACACTTTGCAGCATAACATTAAAATTAGTTCACAATTAAAATGAGGGAAATTCACTGTTCCATGCATGCCACAAATGGAAACAGGTGAATTGAGCATAGACTGATCTGACAGTTTGCATAACACAAGGACTGGCTGCTGCTTTCATCCAGCAACTCCAATCAATTTCCACTGTCAGCAAGATATAACATTTTAATCTGTCTCACTAATGTTCTTTAAGTGCAGCTCCTTGGCTGAAGGTAACTGTCAGTCACTTTTATTTCACAGCGGATGATAAATTCATGTATCACCCAGATCTCCCCGTGGACCTTCCTGGCTTTCTTATGGCAATGACTAGTGATCAATCAAGTTCCACTAAGATTTATATTCAACACTTCGCTTGAAACAGTTTACAATGCTGCGCTTGGTTTTTCACCATTCCAAGTCTTTATTGCCATTTTTTGTGAAGGGGGGGGATTTGGCCACGAGCCAATAAAACATGATAGTTTCCAAGTGTAGTAACATTGTTAGAGAAAATAATTTAAGAGTTTGTTCACACAATGTGTTGTACTGAGAAACCAAATCCTTTGAATGAATTCACACAAGTAATTTTCATCACTTGATGGCCCTAACAGTAAGTGATGACAGAGCTTTCACATGATCTCACTAACAGATGGCATATAAAAAACACCCCACGTCACTTTTCAACAAGAATAATTTTCAACAAAGCCAGTTACAATAATAGAATTTGACGGGATCCCAAAGATCATCTAGTCCAACCCTCTGCAATGAAGAAATCTCCCATCCAGTTTGAAACCATACTGGACCCTGCTTAGCTTTGCAAATGGGCCAGCAGTTTTATTGCCACACCAATTTACATGCAGTTTGCAAATTTAATACTAATGGCCCATGGGAATGTGGGAAAACAGCTCCCTGCTACCAATAATTCTCCCTGTACAAGAATTATCAAGAACTATCAGGCTGTATCACAGCTTGGGCTGATATAATAAGAGGGAAGTCACTCTCACGGCCCTACAAAAAATAATTCAAGGAGCTTGGAGCAAAATATAAATTTTAACTGAATGACTGGGAAAGGTAGTTCAGTATCTGATTCTATACTGTTCAAAATAATGTATATTTTTTAGATTCAATAACATGTTATCCTAGCATGACAAGAAACTGAAGGAACACAGAACTGGCATAGGCTTTACATCATCTACAATACAGCCCCCGCTGTATAGAGAGCAAAAGATATTCAGATTTTATATGTTCACATTTCAAACACTCAGCTCTATGGCCATTAGTACATGATAATCCAGTACATAAACGACCTTTGTGTTGAAATTGCCTCCAGAAAGCAATTTCTATGTCCGTACTCCCCTTCATCAATCTGTGGGGCAGGGAGCACATGAAGTGCTAAGAAGATTGCCTCAAGCTCAGTCCTGGTGGATGAAACATTACAAAACACCATGGGTTGGATCCAGACTTTTTCCCATGCAAGAGGACCCCATCCGTGGAGCTCTGTCACCTTCCGTTCACAGGAGGCAAAACTTGCTCCCCTGTCAGCCCCTTTGACCATTTTCAAAGCAGGAATAAGGGGCTAATGCCAGAAGTGGTGAATGAAGCCTGTGGATGAATAGAGACCGATGTGACTAATCCATGGAGAAGCTTATGATAACATCCTTGATATAACATTCCTGAGCTGAAAACCCACAGCATTTTCATCCATTTAGGCAACTATCCAACTTTGTGATTTAGTTTCTACAAGCTCATTGACTTTTTTTGTGAAAGCAGCAGCAAAGATATAGTTAAGCCTGAGGATCCAAAGCAAGCTGTTGAGCAGAGGCAAAGCTGCACAAGTCCAGCCCAGCCCTGATTCCCTTCTACACTATCCCAGATCTCTGAAGTCTCACAGGCCTGAGGACAAAAGTGTCATCTTACTCTCATTGTGAAAGGGGGGAAAGTCTTTTTCCCACCCCCCTCGCTGGTTTACATCCATCCCTGAGTGCAATCTTCCTGTTTTTCCACATTTTCTAGCAGCCTGAAATCATCCCAAGGGCATATCCGCAAGGATCTCGTAAGAATGATGCTTTCTCAGTTTACAGTTCATCCTTATAATGATGTACTTATCTCATTAAAAGCTCAGTTAAATGATACACATAGCATTTCATTCAAAAAGGTGCCTTTAAACATCCCTTTCCACCACTTGAATAAATTGCACCATGAAATAGGTCAAAAATTATGCTGAGCGTGGGATAATGGCCTTCAAGGTTTTCTAGTTATAGACAGTTCATTTTATACTGAAAGAAGAAGACTCAGTTGTGAAACAATGAAATAAATGTGGCATACCTAAATAGGATTCCTACAAGTCAAAGGACACATAATAGTGAAGGGGCACGTGGGACTTGTGACAAAATATTTTGCAGTGTGAAAGGCCTGCTCAGGTTTTCAGTCATCTCCATTCTGTTCTCTCACCCACCCATTCCAGTTACAGATAGGTAGCCGTGTTGGTCTGCCATAGTCAAAACAAAACAAATTCCTTCCAGTAGCACCTTAAAGACCAACTAAGTCAGTTCTTGGTATGAGCTTTCGTGTGCATGCACACTTCTTCAGATACACTGAAACAGAAGTTTCCAGACCATTCTATATAGTGAGAAGGTGGGGAGGGGTATTACTCAGAAGGGTGGTGGGAATGGGTAATTGGCAGATAGCTGTGATGAGCCTGTTGACGACTCTTAACGACTGCAATAGGTCTTACAGGAAAAAGCAAGGGGTGAAAAGGTGAAAGATGGCTTTGTCATGTATAATGAGATAAGAATCCAAGGTCTTTGTTCAGACCAGGTTTCTCCATTGTTTTGAGTTTGGTGATAAGTTGTAATTCAGCAGCTTCTCTTTCCAGTCTATTTCTGAAATTCCTTTGTAGTACTTCTGTTTCAGTGTATCTGAAGAAGTGTGCATGCACACGAAAGCTCATACCAAGAACTGACTTAGTTGGTCTTTAAGGTGCTACTTACTACAAAGGAATTTCAGAAATAGACTGGAAAGAGAAGCTGCTGAATTACAACTTATCACCAAACTCAAAACAATGGAGAAACCTGGTCTGAACAAAGACCTTGGATTCTTATCTCATTATACATGACAAAGCCATCTTTCACCTTTTCACCCCTTGCTTTTTCCTGTAAGACCTATTGCAGTCGTTAAGAGTCGTCAACAGGCTCATCACAGCTATCTGCCAATTACCCATTCCCACCACCCTTCTGAGTAATACCCCTCCCCACCTTCTCACTATATAGAATGGTCTGGAAACTTCTGTTTCAGTGTATCTGAAGAAGTGTGCATGCACACGAAAGCTCATACCAAGAACTGACTTAGTTGGTCTTTAAGGTGCTACTGGAAGGAATTTGTTTTGTTTCCACCCATTCCAGTTCTCCATTTCCCCCTCAAACTGTCAGTCATTGAGCATGCCCAATCCTTGTGATTCTTTTTACTAATTATTGTATTATCTGACTCCCACAAACTTCAGGGTTCTCCCAAGCCTACTTTCCTCTGGTGTTTGGTTTTGGTTTCCTCTGGTGTCCCCATTTCAAGGCACCCACAGCCTTCGATGTCAGAAAGAGCGGGAAATGTGTCTTTTACTGGTCTAAATTTCATTAGTGGAAGATTATGCACACCTCTGAGCTGCTCAGGAACCTTCGCTAGACAGAGAGTAAAAGAAGCTGCTTCTTACCTACACATGGTTATTAATTGCTTGCATTCATAACCAACTGCTTATTAATGCAAGCAATATGGACAGTCTGGGGAGGCTTTTAGCACTTGAAACACACATGAAACAAGAAACTCAACAATGGAACATTGCAGACTGTGGTGAAAGCCCAAGAATACCTTTGAAATATATTGTATAGACTTTAGCTACGTTTCCTTTCTGCTTGATTAAGTATTCCATATCACTTGAAAGTTTATAGATTCCTACCCACAGCACAAAGTAGGGTACAGTGGTACCTCAGGTTACATACGCTTCAGGTTACAGACTCCGCTAACCCAGAAATAGTACCTTGGGTTAAGAACTTTGCTTCAGGATAAGAACAGAAATTGTGCTCCGGCGGTGCGGCGGCAGCAGGAGGCCCCATTAGCTAAAGTGGTGCTTCAGGTTAAGAACAGTTTCAGGTTAAGAACGGACCTCTGGAACAAATTAAGTACTTAACCCGAGGTGCCACCATACTAACTATTTTATATCTCTGGTCCTCTGAGGAAAACATAGCAAAGGCATTTACCTCAAAAAGTCAAGTCACTCAGGGCTGGTTGAAATATTATTTTCCCTCCATGTGCCTTTAACTTATGAATAAGAAGCAGGACTAAGTTGAAATTCCAATTATTTACAATAACAGAAAAACAGATGCTAGAAGTCCATCAGCTGAATGAGCTATTACATACATTCTCTATTCTTGTGTTTTTAAATTGTACAATTTCACAGCACTGATAGATCAACTTAGATATGCACACACCTGCCCAATTTTAATAACAATAATAAATAACAACAACAACGATAATAATTCCACTATTTATGTCTCTGGTAACACAAAACGTGATATTTTGAGTTACAGGTAGGTAGCTGTGTTGGTCTGCCGTAGTCGAAACAAAACAAAACAAACAAACAAAATTCCTTCCAGTAGCACCTTAGAGACCAACTAAGTTAGTTATTGGTATGAGCTTTCATGTGCATGCACACTTTAACATGAATAAGGCATGTTAAACTTTTCTTGCCATTCCTTTTTACAAAGTGGAGACAACAGAACGAGTTGAAGTGGAGCAGGAGTTAAGCGGCTCTTGTGCCCAAGTCCCTCCTCAGAGCAAGTAAGATTCAGAACATGCAGAGGGCCATCTGAAAATGAATGTTTACATCAATTCTGCTTTGGACTTATAAAAATATATATTGTTCTCATAGCCAAATGTGTGCAGTGCAAGCACATGAGCTCACACTCACAGAGAACTAATAAACAAAACTTAATCCATACTAATCCATACTAAAACCTACTAGACCCTTCTCAGTGCCTTCAGTTCTTTGCACAAATATCTCATTTTTTTTTGAAAACTACATTATTTAAAACTCAGAACAGAACTGAGTTCAAATTTTTGAACACTGATTGTTACCATCTCCTTAAATAATCTAAATGTTCATGTTTTTTGGCTGATACCTCATAATATTTTTAAAGTAGTACAGAAAAGTAGAAAATAAAAATCACTACAAAACGAATTAGCTCTTCTATCCCTCATTTAGATTATTCCTTTTATAACAGCTTTAAAACATAAGAAGAGTCCTGTTGGATCAGACAAAAGGCTTATACAGTGGTACCTCAGGTGAAGTACTTAATTTGTTCCAGAGGTCCGTTCTTAACCTGAAACAGTTCTTAACCTGAAGCACCACTTTAGCTAATGGGGCCTCCCGCTGCCGCTGCGCCGCCAGAGCACAATTTCTGTTCTCATCCTGAAGCAAAGATCTTAACCCGAGGTACTATTTCTGGGTTAGCGGGGTCTGTAACCTGAAGCGTATGTAACCTGAAGCGTGTGTAACCTCAAGCGTCTGTAACCCGAGGTACCACTACATAGTCTAGCACTGTGTTCTCATATTTGACAACCAGAAGCCTATGAGAAGTCACTAGTTTCTTAGTGTGGTCATTTCTGCTGTCAGTGTTGTTCTTTAGTATAAAAATTTTTCCCTCTCACAGACATTGGGCCATTGGTCTGTTGTTGAACACTGGCAGCCCTCTCATCTACAACAGCTACTCACCAGGACCAAAAGGCCACACAAGCACACAAGCACACAGACTTGCAGCAAATCCGATACCAACTCAGGTCCTACTCAAGCAACACTATTATAGGACTTAAAAACCTTGACCATAACATCAATTCGCTCATATGCCAATATGATATATTCCAGCCTTCCCAAAACTGGTCGGGGAAGTTGATATCTCTCTCACCCACCAGCAATGTCCTGCTTTTAGGAGGCTTAAAGGGTGGGACAGAAAGAAATAATGTTGCAGTGACAGCCCCCATGCAAGATCTGGTTATTCTACTCTTGCTCATGTAAAAAGTCAACCCCAGCATGCTTTTGAGAATGTTCTCAGATGGTTGGTGGGTGTCCCAGAGTTGACTCTGGATCCACAGAAATGAGCAGTGGAGATTATTTGGCTGAAAGGGAGCCCAGTGTGCCAAGGTTACAAAATGGGGACAGATGTCTCCAACAAGAGACGACAGCCATAACTTGGCTTTGTCTTATATCTAATTTTTCTGGATTTCCAACCTGCCCACCTCATGGAAAGACTACAGATGTACTGTGTTCGGCATCAACAGCTTATGCCGTTGAGATAGTTTGCACAGATAAACTGCTGAGGCTGGTAGCAAAACCACAGACTATACAGAATCATAGAATTGTAGCGTTGGAAGGGTCCCTGAGGGTCATCTAGTCCAACCCTCTGCAAGGCAGGAATTTCAACTAGATCATACATGACAGATGGCTGTTTTGCTATGCAAGGGGGGACTACTGTTAGCAACTATAATTGGTTAAAAACTAGCATATGTTAGTTTTAGCTATTCTTTGAAAATAAGGTTGCATTTCCTTCATTATCCCATACTATTTTGCTTTCAGGTCCTCACTCCACTGTACATCTCAAACCAACAAACAAACATGGCAGTTTTATTTTATTTTGTTTCCAATGCATGCAATTCATGCTGACTTAAATCACCTCAAGGAGCAGCAAAAAGGGAAGATTATTTCTGGGCTTCCTATTCTTCTTTCTCCCATATTAAAAACTCACAGTTCTTTTACTTTGAAAGAAAGCTTATTATGGAAAAGAGGAGCAACATAAGCTTCTGTATTGCGGCCACTTCAATTTTGCCAAGTTATTTTATTCAGCAGGCCTATTGTGAGGACAAATGGAAGATTCCCTGGATAGAGAGCACAAACCCTTTGGCTTTCACTAGCTTTATTTCTGGCCTTAAGGCTTACAACATCTCAAACTCACTAATATTATTAATGCAATACAGGGTGCGTGGGGGGGGGGGTAATACATAATGGAATAACCCTCATGAACCCCAGCAGCTCTCTCACTCTTCTCTTATTCTAGTAATGTAAGGCAGGAGAGTTTCTGCTAAATTTCATCTCCTGGAGTAGCCTTTTTCGTTTTGAGCAATTTCACAGATCTGATTTGTGTACTTCTGAGGTGGGGACAACGACACACAATTAATTTCACAATCCGCGCACTATGGTACACTTGTATTTTCCTATGAAGCAGTGATCTCCACGTAGGAAAAAGTAATGTGTGAATCAGCCCACAGTGTTCCTCACTGTTTCCTGCTCTGACTAAGTCAAATGCCCTCTATTATGAGATTTCCCCTTGACTTTTGGCTAAGTGCCACAGGATGGTTTTACCAAGGCATAGAAAAACATTTTTAAAAACAAGGGGGGGGGACCCCTCTCTCTAGTTGCCTCCTCCTTCACTTCTGACATGAAAGGCATCATCAGTTGCACAGACAGGTTCTCCGGGTAGATAGAGTCATATACTGTATATTTCTTCGTAAACAAAATTAACGCAGAGCTTTGCAAACGCCATTCTAACTTTCTTGGATACGAAACATTGGAACTACAATCCATGTGTCAGGGTGCTGTCGGCAGGTTCAAAAAGTGTGAAAGAGAAACAGCAAGCTTTTTCAGTTCTGTTTATTAATACAATTTACATAGATGAATCCAAGATGAAGCGTAATGCTTAACGTTGAAGCTCCACCTGAGTGAAACTCCATCTCCCCTTCGCCACTACTTCCCTTTTCATTAGACTCCTCCTCCTGCCTCTGATGGTGGCTGTTTTGTGACAGTTGCCTCTGAGCTCTCTGTCCTGCTATTCGCAGCGAACACCTGGTTTGGGGGGGAGGGTGCGGGTTCTGGGATGCTCTCCAGCAACAGCATCTCATTCAACTGCTGCTCAGGCTCTGCCTGCTGAATGCTATCCAATTCCTCCTCGTCTCCCATTATTTCCCAGCTTTTGCCCTCATCTCCTTCTGCCTGTGCCAAACCACTGCTGGAGGTCTATGCTATCTGCCCCTTCCTCCTCCCTGGGCGAAGCCTGGGGTGGCGGTCTCCACCATTCTTCCTCATCAGTGGCAGCAGCAATTGTGCTGGCAGGCTGGCTACCCTTCTGCATCCTCCTCATTGCACTAGACCTATCACCATCCCATTTTGGAGAAAATTCTAGGGCACGGAAAGATGTTCTTTTGCCAAAGGATTCTGTGCAAGATTGATAGAACTGGGGATATTTTTGCTATGATCTTTCCTTTCAAAGGATCCTCATAGAGGCTAACTTTAGTGATAACTGCTTTAATTATGTAGAATCTAGACCCAATTCCCTTGTTGTTCTCCCAGGCTACAAATGCCTAAATTCTCAACCATTCTTCTCTGCCATATTTTCACCTGCTGCACTGTACTTTTCAAATGTCCCATGCTCCTAGGGCCTAAATGAGAATCTATTTGTGATGTTACATTACTGGCATAGGAAAGTTTACACTTTTATAGCACCGAATTTATACATTCCTGGCATCTAAAATGATTCTGTATCCTCTGGCCTTTCCTAGCAACCTCTAACGTATACTTTCTTTGAAATGTGTGTGTGCTCTATCTCTCTCCCTCACACTCAAAAAAAGTACCCCCCTACCCATTTCGGGTTGCCTGGCAACAATGTCATAAAACAATGAAGCTATAAGCATGTGAAATAAAAATCTATTTATTCAAGGCTGAAAAATACTTTTTTAACTTTCTAGCTGGCACCAGCACATGTCAGGACACCCAAGCTTTTCACTTGCTTTGTATATATTTTATATTCATTTTGAAAACCCGTGCCTGACAGGTTTAGGCTACCAGAATGTGTCGAAATAAAACAATATACTATCAAAAATTTACACAGTGTATTGTAACAGAAATCTTATGTGCCTTTTTTTTTAAGCTTCTTTACCATTAGATCATATTTTTCTTGGTTTGCATTACAGCTTATAAAACCCACCAATCTTTCAGGCTTATGTTGATTCCAATAACCAGTGCAAATTAAAGCACTGGGAAAACAAACAAGCCAGAGATATAATAAAATCATGTGCAAAGTTAAACATCAGTCTTGAAACTTTTTGACACTTAACGATACATTTTCAAAAACAGTCCTGCATGGGAGTTACATTCACAATCCCATTACTTGTAACAGGATTAGTGACTGAAGCTTTGAAAACATCCCAAGAGTTTTAGAGTTAATGCACACATTTACCAGTCTTCTAAACCCCACTGCTCATTCATCTGAGCCAAAACACAGAGACTTAGCTTGTAACACAGAACACACACACACACACACACACACACACAGGCCAACATCCCATAAGGTAGTTTTCTTTCTTTTTTTAACGGTTTGCCTCATTTAACAAGATGCTGTCAATGGTTCCCTGGATGACAAGTGAATCACCACTGAAACTTCAAATTCTTTTAAAAAGTATATATTTTATTAAGGCTTTTCATATACAATACAATAAACAAAGCAAGCTGATCTAAACAGAAAGAGAAAGAAGAACGCAGGGTCCTCTCTCGCAGGTAACCCTTGCCAAACACAGAGAGTTGAATCCCGCCCCCCCCCCAGCTCTCACCTGAGAGCTTCCCTTTCTTCTCCCAGCCTCCCAGCCTGGGAGATCTTCCTTCCCTTCCCCTCCCACAGGGTCCTTCACCAAACAGCCATCACTTTAATCTGCATACAGTCCCCTCACTGACCCAGAGCAGAGGTCCACTGCATTTCATCACCCACTGCATCCACTCTCCCGCCCTAAGCAGTCCCCCATCTACAGTGGTACCTTGGTTTAAGAACAACTTAGTTTATAGTTTCAGGTAGGTAGCTGTGTCGGTCTGACGCAGTCGAAATAAATAAAAAAATTGTCCAGTAGCACCTTAGAGACCAACAGAAAGCTTAT